>NC_064630.1:644757722-646141888 GCF_023864275.1 Schistocerca cancellata | reverse complement strand
ACGTTGGATGCTGCCTGGAGCGTTATAGGCACGTGACGCGGTAACAAAAGCATGTAAGCGTAGCAGACACGCACGTAGTATACTGGTAACGAAGATATGGGTTGCACAAGGGAGAAATCCATTGAGATCAGCGACTCTGACAAAGGGCACATAATTATTATGCAGAGTTTGTGAACATCTAGAGAACGGCTAAGCTGCTTGAATGTTCACGCTCTACTGTCGTGAGCATCAATGGAAAGACATGGGACAGTGAAACTACCACTAGGCGCTAAATGGTAGGACGTTGCCGACTCTTCACACAACGTGGTATACGGAGGCTTGTCTGCCCTGCAAAGTAGGACAGATCTCTGGTATGCAGGTGCACTTACAAGTGTTTCGGAAAACGCCATTCATCGTACATTGTTGAACATGGAGCTCCGCAGCAGGCCAGCCCTACGAGATCACAAGCTGACCCAACGAGATCGTCGCTTTCGATTGCAGCGGGTACAGGACGACCAGCATTCGACCGTCGATCAATGGAAACGTGTCGGCTCTTCGAGTGGATCTCATTTTTCCTACATTAGGTAGACGGTCGTCTCCACAAACGCCGTCATCGAGGTGAACGGTAGTGAAAGGGTCCTGTAGCCACCTTTCATTAGTCCGGTAGTCCATTTTCACTAGTACTTCTCTTTCCTTCCTTGTTTCTCTTTTCCCATAATTATCATAGTGGTGTGATTGAATGAATGTGGTTGTGTTTCACGTTGCTAGACGGTGGCGTAGTCTGCTGCAGAAAGTCTGCGATAGTCTACATCTACATTTACATCTACATTTATACTCCGCAAGCCACCCAAGGGTGTGACGCGGAGGGCACTTTACGTGCCACTGTCATTACCTCCCTTTCCTGTTCCAGTCGCGTATGGTTCGCGGGAAGAACGACTGTCTGAAAGCCTCTGTGTGCGCTCTAATCTCTCTAATTTTACATTCGTGATCTCCTCGGGAGTTATAAGTAGGGGGAAGCAATATATTCGATACCTCATCCAGAAACGCACCCTCTCGAAACCTGACGAGCAAGCTACACCGCGATGCAGAGCGCCTCTCTTGCAGAGTCTGCCACTGGAGTTTGTTAAACATCTCCGTAACGCTATCACGGTTACCAAATAACCCTGTGACGAAACGCGCCGCTCTTCTTTGGATCTTCTCTATCTCTTCCGTCAACCCGATCTGGTACGGATCCCACACTGATGAGCAATACTCAAGTATAGGTCGAACGAGTGTTTTGTAAGCCACCTCCTTTGTTGATGGACTACATTTTCTAAGGACTCTCCCAATGAATCTCAACCTGGTACCCGCCTTACCAACAATTAATTTTATATGATCATTCCACTTCAAATCGTTCCGCACGCATACTCCCAGATATATTACAGAAGTAACTGCTACCAGTGTTTGTTCCGCTATCATACAATCACACAATAAAGGATCCTTCTTTCTATGTATTCTCAATACATTACATTTGTCTATGTTAAGAGTCAGTTGCCACTCCCTGCACCAAGTGCCTATCCGCTGCAGATCTTCCTGCATTTCGCTACAATTTTCTAATGCTGCAACTTCTCTGTATACTACAGCATCATCCGCGAAAAGCCGCATGGAACTTCCGACACTATCTACTAGGTCATTTATATATATTGTGAAAAGCAATGGTCCCATAACACTCCCCTGTGGCACGCCAGAGGTTACTTTAACGTCTGTAGACGTCTCTCCGTTGAGAACAACATGCTGTGTTCTGTTTGCTAAAAACTCTTCAATCCAGATTCAGCAGCAGTGGTACAGAAAAGCCAACTCTCGTAGTGGTCAAGTCGGCAAAGAGGTTTTCGCTACTTGTGAGAAATCCACCTGCGTTAGGCTGGTGGCGGAAATGGCATCTTTGGGTTTTCCGGGCCACGCGGAGCGTGGAAGAGGCTGGAGAAGCGGGAGGCAGTCCGCCGCCGGTACGGGAAGCGTCCACAGCTGTGTTCCAGTCGAAGAAGGATGAGTTAGACTGACCGCGTGGCGCGCTGTTACTTGGCGAGGGGAGAGCTGTTAGCTTTTGGCCTCGCTTTTCAAATCTGGAAGATTGTTTTGCCTCGTCGCAGCAAGGAATGCAAAACTTTGGCAGATTTTTCTTTTAACAAATTTCTGTAGCAGACTTGGATCCGCCGGAAGAGCGCCACACAAAGGTGTCGATAAGAAGTGAGCACTCGCTTCTGTATGAATGGCTGTTTGCCTTCAGCTGTGCCTGCATAAGCTTTCACCTTTCTAAATATTTAGAGCTTTGCCTTCTCGTAAATTTTCCTTGCTTTATGTGTCTTTCGTCCGTGGGGAGCCAACCACGTGGTAGAACATTATAGTTGTTGGGCTACCGGCATCACTAACTGTCCGATCGCATGTTTGTTTTAGATAATGTTAACATGATTGTGTGATGTGATATTGTTGGAATTTGGCACTATACCTAGAAATGGCTCTCAGCACTATGGGACTCAACATCTTAGGTCATAAGTCCCCTAGGACTTAGAACTACTTAAACCTAACTAACCTAAGGACACCACACACACCCATGCCCGAGGCAGGATTCGAACCTGCGACCGTAGCAGTCCCGCGGTTCCGGACTGCAGCGCCAGAACCGCTAGACCACCGCATACCAAAAATTGTGTCTCTACAAACCACGTGTTATCAGGAATCGTGTACATGCCTCGCATCCTTATCTTAGGAATAAATGATTTTATCTACAATTTTCTCTTGTGTTCCGAGATTACGTTTTTGCACCTAAGCCACTCACCTCGTAGCTTTCCCGTTAGCACATACAATGCGTTTCCTTATGCACAGGTCCATTGATTAGTCTCCCCTTGTATTTTATAACAAATGCTTTAGATTAAGTCTTATTTTCAGGTGTGTTGCTGGGAGCTGATCTTCTGCACAGCGTTCTTGCATGTGCTATTTTATTTTAAATGTTTGATTGTCGTGAACAGTGGACGGGGAACACTATTAATTACATCGTATGCCCTATGAGCGACATCACAACGTATGCCTTTTTGTGAGTTTTTGGTCTGTGATCAAATTAATTTATTTTCCGACTAGACCAAATCTTTGATTAGTTGTATGGTTAGAGTCGGTGGCGACCCTACTCTTCTCACGTTAATTTCATAAGCAATAAGTATTTCCATTCCCAATAATAAGGAATAACCCGTAGTAACAGGTCAGTTACAGTAGCTCGAAACGTGCAGCGCGCCGTGACGTAGGCTGATGGGAGACTTTCTCCTGCGCTTGCATGGGAGCTGTGATGGTAATCAAAGACACGCTGACCGCTGCGTATCACCTACATCCCTTCATGCTTGATTTCTTCCCCAACGGCGATGTCATCTTCCAGCTGTATAATTGTCCGATCTCGGAGCCAAAACCATGCTACAGCAATATAGCGAACTCACGCAAACTCGCCTCATGGAAATCCTATGGAACCCATCTGGGTCACTATCGGGCGCCAACACGGCAAACCCAAACCTGCAGCCTGTTATTTAGGCGAATTACATCACCTGTGCGTACACTCTAATGCCAGATACCTCCACAAACCTACCAACAAACCGTCGGATCCCTGATACGCAGAATCAATTATCTATTTCGTCCAAAGACGGACAAAGATGCTATTAAGCAGGTAGTCGTAATCTTTTGACTCATAAGTGTATGTCACGATTTCCGATGGTGCGGCTAGTCATGAATCTAAGACCATAGCTAAAATTGCTGCGAATCAAACGACCAGCAGTCATATTTATAATCTGGCTTGTCACATATATTTAGCTGCGATTGAATCCTTTATAATTCTTTCGTAAATTGGGAGGGTCAACACAAAGATTGCATCACACAGTGAGCGAGGGGCCCCACGTGAAAGATTTCTGATTTCAACTGAACGAGGGGACGTCACGTGACCACTTCCGGACTTCAAGTCAATAAACGCTAAAAATTTATTCGTTTTGTAACTGTCAAGAACGTGGGGAATGCAATCATTGTAAAGAAAAATTAAAATTCTTTTCGTTACTGTCTACAGACAACCAGCCAGTTTCGACCAACGGGGATTAACAACGGCTATGAAACCATATACTATCTGATCAAAAGTTTCCGGACACCCCCAAAAATATATGTTTTTTATATTAGGTGCATTGTGCTGCCACCTACTGCCGGGTACTCCATATCAGCGACCTCAGAAATCATTAGACATCGTGAGAGAGCAGAATAGGGCGCTCCGCAGAACTTACGGACTTTGAACTTGGTCACGTGACTGTGTGTCACTTGTGTCACACGGCTGTACGCGAGACTTCCACACTCCTAAACATCTCTACGTCCACTGTTTCCGATGTTATAGTGAAGTGGAAATGTGAAGGGACACGTACAGCGCAAGATCGTAAAGGCCGACCTTGTCTGTTGACTGACGGAGACCGCCGACTGTTGAAGAGGGTCGTAGTGTGTAATAGGCAGACATCTATACAGACCATCACACAGGAATTCCAAACTGCGTCAGGATCCACTGCAAGTACTATGACAGTTAGGCGGGAGGTGAAAAACCTGCGATTTCATTGGCGACCGGCTGCTCATAAGCCACACATCACTCCGTAAGGTGTAAAGAGTGTAAATGGTGGACGACTGAATAGAGGAAAAACGAATCACGGTGGCGATCCGATGGCAGAGTATGGGTATGGCGAATACCCGGTGAAGTTGCGAGGTGCCGGAGCTCGCAGTGTATTTAACACTAAATTTTTCTAGAATCTTCATATGGAAATGATGCTCTAAGCCCCCCCCCTTCCTAACTCCGACTTTTGCTGTTTCACATGAATTAAGAAGAAACTGTAATCGACCCTGGAAGTGGAATAGAAAAGGGTTTGGCACCCGCAATAATTTAATTTGATAGAAATTAATTTGATAAAGGAAAGTTTCATTAACGTAGTCAGAAATGAAAGGGTTGCTCTACCGATCAGGATACTCAAATAAATGCTGTGAAGGTGAAGTTGTCCATAAACTAGATTGTGACATTTATGACCAAGTGGTATGTGGAGCCAATTCCTTGTAACTCAAATCTTAAGGGAAACACCCAGCCAACCCAACATTAATTGCTGCTACAGTAGTGAGAACTCAATGAACACCCAAGACAGAACCAAGTTAGAAAAGACGGAACAGGCGCACTCAGCTGAGCTCGGATTGTCAGATAGCAAAATTCTCTAATCTGCCGGTGCTGCGGACATACATTACCAAGCTGTCTTCTTAACTGCAAGGACACGATCTGGCATACCGGAGGCGATGGCTGGTTGCTTCGACGTCCCGTCGTGGTGATGATAATGTCGCGAGTATAGCCCGAAACAAATTAACCTGGTCTGGTTGTTCCAGAATAAAGACTTCCTAGAAACACAAGTCCGCCTCTGAGGGAGACGAAGAAGGCCCGCCACACAATCACTGACGGTACAGTGATTGATTTTAACAAGCGAAGTCACTCAGTAACTCCGATACTCTCAACTTCAGCCAAAACTGCCCAAGACAGACAAGCCCACTTGTACGCAGAACGCTCAATTGCCAACTGTACTTGGAAAGTTACGTTGAAGTCGAAACTTCAGCAATTTCGTCAAACAGTATGAAAGTATATTAGACAGCCAACAGAAGGCAGGCTGTCCAGAGCAGCGAGAGCTCAGTCTTGTAAGCTACTCCGACTGAAAGGTGAGAGCCGACTCCCTCAAGAGCACCCGTACAAGCCGAACACAGAACATTCCCGCCCCTACGACAGCGGCCGTGGTTAAACGTTCCAATCAGCAACTCGAAAACCGGTGGAAAATTCCACTCTATTGCCGAAGCACTACTATTCCACCAATGGAGATACTTGGCGCCAATTTCTGCGCCCATTTTGCTACGTCATGGAGCTATCCCCTGAGCAAACCAATCACAGTTATGATTTTGCAGAAAACGCGGGAATTTGCCCGCCAGTACTGCCTGGGAACACAAGTCATTCCCACGCCTCGCTGGTAGCCCGTAGAAAGTGTTTTCACTAAGTTTATGTGAAGTAACGGAATCTCTAGCCCCAGCCGCTTCTTCAGGCCCCTGTGGGCGTGTCGTCCCCGCTCTTATGACAATGTCGGCGTCTGGACAGCATCGACTCGACTCCCTCACACCCATCGCCATAACCCTTTCAAGATCAACACAACCTGCCTGTCACTGGACCACCCGGGTGACGAGAGACGCTGCGTGGGAAGTCTGCGTGTGAAGCAATAGCAACTTTTCACCACATGCAATTAGAGAGGAAAATATTCGTATTTTCTGAGTTCTCAATACTAGCCTTGTAATGACAATACTCGGCTATACTTCCCCAAATCGAATTACTCTGAGTAAGATATAAATATGAGAGGGGGCAAGTCACTGTGTGCATCTTAAAGACATGCGACCTCTCAAAGTCATCTGCCAGCGTGTATAATGCCAACAGTAAAATTAGGAGGCGATGGTATTATGATGTGGTCGTGTTTTTCATGGAGGGGGTTTGCACCCCTTGTTGTTTTGCGTGGCACTATAACAGCAAGGCGTACATTGATGTTTTAAGGTCCTTCTTGCTTCCCAGTGTTGAAAAGCAACTCGGGGATGGCGATTGCATATTTTAACACGATTGAGCACGGCCTATGGCGGAGTGATAACACAACAATAATATCCCTGTAATGGACTGGACAGAGTCCTGACCTGCATCATATAGAACACTTTTGGGATGTTTTGGAACACCGACTTCGTGCCAGTCCTCAGCGATCGACATCAGTACCTCTCTTCAGTGCAGCACTCCGTGAAGAATGGGCTGCCATTCTCCAAGAAACCTTCCAGCCCCAGATTGAACATATGCCTTCGAGAGTGGAAGCTGCCATCAAGGCTAAGGGTGGGCCAACACCATATTGAATTCCAGCACTACCGATGGAGGGCACCACGAACTTGTAAGTCATTTTCAGCCAGGTATCCGGATACTTTTGATCACATAGTGTATATAAATAGCTAACCACCATTAGGAAGACGTGCTAAATAGTAATGCCTCCGATTTTTGTGTGTGAAAACTTCTGAAGTTTTTAAGTAAAACAAGCGTTATTAACGTTTTACAGCTTTATTCTTCATGTCTACGTATTTGCAGCCCCTCTTCTTCAGCATAACACTACCACACACAAGCGCTGCAACATTTGCTACAGGCCAGCGCCTTGACTTCAGTCCCATCGATCGTCCTCCATAGAATCTCGATTTGGATCGATCAGAGTGACATCTCCTACTAGAACTTAAAGCATTTGACTTCGATAATGATGAATTGGTGCCAGGAGAGGTGCGGTTGCGCCTCCGTCAAGAAATTCGGTATGAACAAACTGGTGTCTCGTTGGGAGAAAAGTGTTCGCCGCCAGGGGAGTATATGGTGACATAAAAATGTAGCCGCGACGAATAAAGATGTAGAATGTTAATAACGGTTTTTTTTAATTTAAAAAGCTTTAAGAAATTCGGAGGCATTCTTTTCAGCACCCCCTCATAAATATGAGCAGGAGTACGAATAAGCAAGCATTGAAACTGACACACAAACCGAAGACGTCTCGTCGAAAGTTGTGAGCCGCACGTGTGTGTTTCTGCGGTGCCATCCAGACGTGGAGTCGTTTACAGCCACCGTCGCTGAAGAGAGCGCCTGTGGACCGCTTCCTGGGCAGAAGGCGTCCTTCCCGGAATGGCTGCATTTCCGCGCCACTCCTGAGCGCGCCTTCTCGGCGGGAGCCTTCCGCGAGGCGAAGAGGCCGCCGCCGTCTTTTGTCGGCGGCCGCCCTGGGGCGCGCGGCGTCGCTTCCGGGTTATCGCGCTTCCGGCCCAGGGAGCGGCGCCGGACACGCACAATGGATCATTAGGGGGGCCGAGGAGCAAGAAGCGGCGGCGGTGGCGGCGACGCCTGCCGTCGATACGGCGTCGCGACGCGCGCTCGATAGCGCCGTCACGCCGCGGCCACGTGTAACAGCCGGCCAGTGCGTCGCGCGGTCGGGGAGCGCTGAGCCAGGCCAACTTCGCGGAAATGTGTGGACAAATCTATATGGGGACATCATCTACAGCTACATCTACAATTATACTCCGCAAGCCACCCAACGGTGTGTGGCGGAAGACACTTTACGTGCCACTGTCATTACCTCCCCTTCCTGTTCCAGTCGCGTATGGGTCGCGGGAAGAACGACTGCCGGAAAGCCTCCGTGCGCGCTCGAATCTCTCTAATTTTACATTCGTGACCACGACGAGAGGTATAAGTAGGGGGAAGCAATATATTCGATACCTCATCCAGAAACGCACCCTCTCGAAACCTGGATAGCAAGCTACACCGCGATGCAGAGCGCCTTTCTTGCAGAGCCTGCCACTTGAGTTTGCTAAACATCTCCGTAACGCTATCACCCTTACCAAATAACCCTGTGACGAAACGCGCCACTCTTCTTTGGATCTTCTCTATCTCCTCCGTTAACCCGACTTGGTACGGATCCCACACTGATGAGCAATACTCAAGTATAGGTCGAAAGAGTGTTTTGTAAGCCACTTCCTTTGTTGATGGACTACATTTCCTAAGGACTCTCCCAATGAATCTCAACCTGGTACCCGCCTTACCAACAATTAATTTTATATGATCATTCCACTTAAAATCGTTCCGCACGCACACTCCCAGATATTTTACAGAAGTAACTGCTACCAGTGTTTGTTCCGCTATCATATAATCATACAATAAAGGATCCTTCTTTCTATGTATTCGCAATACATTACATTTGTCTATGTTAAGAGTCAGTTGCCGCTCCTTGCACCAAGTGCCTATATGCTGCAGATCTTCCTGCATTTCGCTGCAATTTTCTAATGCTGCAACTTCTCTATATACTACAGCATTATCCGCGAAAAGCCGCATGGAACTTCCGACACTATCTACTAGGTCATTTATATATATTGTGAAAAGCAATGGTTCCATAACACTCCCCTGTGGCACGCTAGAGGTTACTTTAACGTCTGTAGACGTCTCTCCATTGAGAACAACATGCTGTGTTCTGCTTGCTAAAAACTCTTCAATCCAGCCACTCAGCTGGTCTGATATTCCGTAGGCTCTTACTTTGTTTATCAGGCGACAGTGCAGAACTGTATCGAACGCCTTCCGGAAGTCAAGGAAAATGGCATCTACCTGGGAGCTTGTATCTAATATTTTCTGGGTCTCATGAACAAATAAAGCGAGTTGGGTCTCACACGATCGCTGTTTCCGGAATCCATGTTGATTCCCACAGAGTAGATTCTGGGTTTCCAGAAACGACATGATACGCGAGCAAAAACCATGTTCTAAAATTCTACAACAGATCGACGTCAGAGATATAGGTCTACAGTTTTGCGCATCTGCTCGACGACCCTTCTTGAAGACTGGGAGTACCTGTGCTCTTTTCCAATTATTCCAGCTTCCGTGCCTCTAGAGACTTGCGGTGGTTAGAAGGGGGGCAAGTTCTTTCGCGTACTCTGTGTAGAATCGAATTGGTATCCCGTCAGGTCCAGTGGACTTTCCTCTGTTGAGTGATTTCAGTTGCTTTTCTATTCCTTGGACACTTATTTCGATGTCAGCCACTTTTTCGTTTGTGCGAGGATTTACAGAAGGAACTGCAGTGCGGCCTTCCTCTGTGAAACAGCTTTGGAAAAAGGTGTTTAGTATTTCAGCTTTACGCGTATCATCCTGTGTTTCAATGCCATCATTATCCCGGAGTGTCTGGATACACTGTTAAGAGCCACTTACTGATTTAACGTAAGACCAGAACTTCCTAGGATTTTCTGACTGACCTGACGCACTTCAAATTTGATATACTGTGTAGTTCTTCTTCCTTCCTCCTCAATGTCGGAAACGACTGTGGTCAACATGATTTCTTTTCCCTTTGTTGTTACTTCATTGCATTGTATTGTGTTGTATTGTATGGAACTGGGGACCTAGAAACGACGGAGAGGCTTCGTCCCCGCCGTAGCCCTCAGTGGTACACAACCTCACAACAGGCTACAGCAGTCCACTCACCCCTCCGCTGCCCAACACCGAACCTAGGGTTATTGTGCGGTTCGACCCCCAGTGGACGCCCAGTGGACCCCTCGGGAACGTCTCACATCAGACGAGTGTAAATCCAATGTTCCCGCGTACGTGGAGAAAGTGTGTGCGCAGCAATCGCCGACATAGTGTAACTGAGGCGGAATAAGGGGAACCTGCTCGCATTCGCCGAGGCAGATGGAGAACCTCCTAAAAACCGTCCAGAGACTGGCCGGCACACCGGACCTCGACACTAATCCGCCGGGCGGATTCGCGAGGGGACTGGCGTGCCTTCCACCTGGAAAGCAGTGCGTTAGACCGCACGGCTAACCGGGCGGGCAATGTTACTTCATTCTCCCTCATCACATGTGGATGGAGAGGAGGTGGTTGGTAGAGCGGGCCGCAGTGGCCGAGCGGTTCTAGGCGCTTCAGTCTGGAACAGCCCGACCGCTACGATCGCAGGTTCGAATCCTGCCTCGGGCATGGATGTGTGTGATGTGATGTCCTTAGGTTAGTTAGGTTTAAGTAGTTCTAAGTTCTAGGGGACTGATGACCTCAGGTGTTAAGTCCCATAGTGGTCAGAGCCATGTGAACCATTTGATTTGGGGTTGGTAGAGTTACAAATAACCCTTTATTCGTTAACTTAAATACTGAAACAAAAACCAAGGGAATATACACTGATCAGCCAGAACATTATGACCACTGACCTATACTATCTGTATAAGCCTGCCCAGGCAATAGCAGCATCATCTGACGTGGAACGACTGCTAGTCAGACACACGCATGGTGTATGTAGTAACACATTGAGCGTGCTGTCCGTATGTAGAATGGGGAATGAGAGCGATCTATCTGAGTCTGACGGAGGGCACATTACGACGGCCCGGAGGCTCGGCACGAGCATTTCGGAAGCCCCACGACTTTTTGAGTGTCCGGGGAGTATTGTGGTGAGTGTCTTGAACACGTGGTGAAACAACGTCCAGACGTCGTGGCGTTGGACAGCTATCCCTCATTACAGATGGACGTCTCAGGGTGGGCAGACTGGTAAAACAGGACAGGCAGCGAACTATGGAGGAACTAACACCAGGCTTCAATGTTGGGCAGAGTGCAAGTGTGCCTGAACACAAAAATGGTTCAAATGGCTCTGAGCACTATCGGACTTAACTTCTGAGGTCATCAGTCCCCAAGAACTTAGAACTATTTAAACCTAACTAACCTAAGGACAGCACACACATCCATGTCCGAGGCAGGATTCGAACCTGCGACTGTAGCGGTCGCGCGGTTCCAGACTGTAGCGCCTAGAACCGCTCGGCCATCTCGGCCGGCGTCTGAACACACGGTGCACCGAACACTGCTAATGATGGGCCTCCACAGCCGACCTACGACTGAAATGGGCGTTTGACCGTGGGCACTGGACGTTGGCGCAGTGGCAGAGCATTGCATGGTTTGGTGAATCCCGATACCTTCATCATGCCAATGGGAGGGCGTGCCTTCGTCGTCCTCCAGTGGAACAACTTCTTGACGCGTGTACTGCAGGTCGGAGAGAAGTTGGCCGCGGCTTCATTATGGTCTGCGGAACATTCACGTGGGCATCCGTGGGTACCGTGGAGCTCGTGCAAGGCATCGCGACGGCCAAGGAGTATCGTACACACCTTCGTGACCATCATGTTTCCGGACAGCAAAGGCATTTTTCAGCGAGATAATGCGCCACGTCAAAAGGCCGGGAGTGTGATGGAGTAGTTCGAGGAACTCAGTGGCGAGTTCCAGTTGATGTGCCGGCCCATCAACTCGCCAGATCTGAATCCGATCGAACACATTTGGGATGTGGTGAACGTGGCATCAGAGCTCATTGCCCCCTCCCGGAATTTACGGGATTTAGGTAACTTTGTATGTGGTGCCAACTCCCGCCAGCGACTTACCAAGGTTTCATTGCTTCCATGCCACTAGGCCTCGCCGCTGTTATCCGTGCCAAAGGCGGACACACTGGCTATTAGGTAGGTGGTCATGATTTTCTGACTGACCAGTGTGTGTACGAGAAATTTACAATTATTTCAAAAGGGACGAAATGGGAGGAATATAAAAAATGACAGAAACACTTTAAGAACACTAAATGCTTGAAAAAAAGAAAAAAGAAACACTGACCACGACAGAAGATACATTGACCATTACAAACGGAGCACCATACACTTTCACCAAAACTGGAGAAGGACCACCCTGGGACAGTAGACTGAAGTTTAAAAGAAGGGTGGGTGCGGAGGGAGATACGAGGGTGGTGGTGATGAGGACCGAGGACTGAGGACTGGTAAGAGGTGGGGACGAGAGACAAGTGGATGTGGGGGACAAGGAGAGAGGGGTAGCTAATATGGGGATCTATAGATTGGAGAGGAAAAGGGGGTAGAGGTGACAAGGAAGGAGAAAATTAGGATGTGTGATAGGGGAAGAGGAGGAGGGAACCGTTGGAGGGTTGAGGTGGATAGGATAGCGAGGATTCAGAGTTGGTAGGACATATATTTCTGGGCGGAGTTCGTGGTCCGAGAGAGGGAAATGGTTGAAATTTGTTTGAGAGGGAACGTGGAGGGTGCGCAGGTGAAGGGTTGGTGAGATGTGTAGATAGAGGCGCGGCAGCACACTAGTGTTAGAAGGACAAGGAACACAGTAGGACTGTTGGAGTCGAGTTTACGGATGGTGTAGGTTATTCGGAGGTGCCAGTGTGAGTGAGGAGAGATGGGAATCTGATGAGTTGGAAAGGATTCTTATGGCGGAAGATAAGCGGATGCGGAAACAGAGGCTGAGAGCATGGAATTCGAGGATCCAGAGGTACATCAAGAACGTACGAGGGGCAGATATCCACGCAACGGCTACATAGCAAAGGACGGGGCAGATCAGGGATTTGTACGTGTGGAGGACAGTTGAAGGTTGTAGTCCCCATGTTTGGTCCGTTAGCAGTTTTAGTAGTGCTTGTCTACTGTTGGCTTTCTGTTGAGTGGTTAGAAGAACGGCCACGTCGCCCAGATGATGAAGGGAGCGATTTACCCCAGAGTTGGTAAATGATGTAAAGAGTATCTTTTTAAGTGTCTCATGTTCTCACAGGAGACAGTGGGGGAGAGTGTTGTAAAGGGTGACCCAGAAGTCCGTTAATACACTAAATCACGGAACAGTGTAGGTAGAGAGGTAAAAATTGACACACGTGCCTCAAATGTCTTGGTATTTCACTGAAACTAAAAAGTGGCCAACAGATAGCGCTGGACAGCAACACGGTAGTATCGCCGCGAAAGAGTCGTGTATAAAATGATCTGTAGTGAGAGAGGGAGTCAGATCATCCCAAGACTGCCTGATAAAAAACTTCCTGGAAGGTAAGACTTTTCTACAGGATGGCGCTCCAACCCATGTTGCTACATGTGTGAGAAACGTCTTGCGCACGTCGTTGGTGAGAATCGCGTGCTGAGCCGCCACGTTCGTCACGCTTCACCTTCCAGGTCCCGTGTAATTATTGGTTGTGGGGTTACCTGAAATCGCACGACCTCATCTTGTTTTTTGAATCATCAGTCTTCTGACTGGTTTGACGCGACCCGTCACGAATTCCTCTCCTGTGCCAACCTTTTCATCTCAACGTAGCAGTTGCAACGTATATCCTCATTTATTTGCGGGATGTATTCCAGTCCCTGTCTTTCTCTACAGTTTTTCCATCGAAAGCTCCCTTTTGATCATGAAAGTTATTCTCTGATAATCTTAACAGGTGTCCTACCCTCCTGTCCATTCTTCTCGTCAGTATTTTCCACAAACTCCTTTCCTTGCCGATTCTGTGGAGAACATCCTCATTCCTTACTTTATCAGTCCGTCTAATTCTCAACGTTCTTCTATAGCACCACATCTCAAATGCTTAGATTCTCTTCTACTCTGGTTTTGTCACCTTCCATGTTTCACTGCCGTACAGTGCTGTACTCCAAACATACATTCTCAGACATTTCTTTCTCACATTAAGGTCTAAGTTTGATACTAGTAGACTTCTATAAGCCAGGAATGCCCTTTTTGCTACTGCTAGTCTGCTTTCGATATCTTCCTTGCTCTGTTCGTCGTTGGTTATTTTGCTGCCTCGGCAGAAGAATTCCTTAACTTCATCTACTTCGTGATCATCAGTTACATATCTCGCTGTTTTCATTTCTGCTACTTCTCATTACTTCTGTCTTCCTTCGATTTACTCTCAATCCATACTGTGTACTCATTAGACTGTTCATTCCATTCAAATTTTCTCTACTTTCGCTGAGGACAGCAGCTTCATCAGCGAGTCTTATCACTGATATCCTTTCATCTTGAATTTCAACTTCACTCTTGTACCTTTCTTTAATTTCCGTCACTGCTCCTTCGACGTACAGATTGAACAGCACGGGCGAAGGATTACATTCCTGTCTTACACCATTTTCAATCCGAACAGATCGTTCTTTGTCTTCCACTCTTACTATTCCCTCCTGGTCCTCGTACATATTGTATGTTACCGATCTTACGCTAAAGGTTACCCATATTTTTCTCAGGATTGCGAACATCTTGCACCATTTTACATTGTCGAACGTCTTTTTCCAGGTCGACAAATCTCATGAACGTGTTTTGATTTTTCTTCACTCTCGCTTGCATTATCAAGTGTAACGTGAGAACTGCTTCTCTGGTGCCTTTACCTTTCCTAAAGCCAAACTGATCGTCATCTAGCACATCCTCAATTTTGTTTTACATTCCTCTGTCTATTATTCTTGTCAACAACTTGGATGCTTGAGCTGTTAAGCTGACTGTGCGATAATTCTCGTACTTGTCGGCACTTGCAAACTTGAGAAGTTTGTGAATGATATTTTTTCGAAAGTCTGATGGTATGCTGAGAAACAACATCCTACGGCCATTTCTCACATACCTACTGAAACGCTGTAGTGCGCCGTTCACAACATTGCCCCTCAGCCACACGTATTGTTGTTGAATGTCGGCTGACGTGTTGAGCATTTGTTATAAAGAACATAGTCTTCGTCGTTCTGATAATTATTGCTTTTGTATCATATGATGCGTCGTCTGTTGAACGTTTTGTGCAGTTTTTTGGTTTCCATAAAATCCGATGTCATTTCAAGCATGTGTCAATTTTTACTTCCCTACCTACATTATTCATGAAGTATTGAATTGTCAAATGTTAACGGTCTTTTGGGTCACTCTGTACTTTGAGGATAGGCACCTAAATGCATCATGCGTCCTGTTCGGTGTTTCAGTCTAGTCACCTGCTGTAAGCAGTTTTTATTGTTGTGAGACATGAAGTGGTGTTCCGTGCAACGTTTCTAAATATTTTCGTACCTATAACTGTAAATGTTGCATAATGTATTAAAGCTATTTCGAAGATCCTAACTCTTCAGTTGCATAATTTCGTGGTGAGGAAAGTTCTATATGTTTTTAGAACTAGTTATATGGTCGGTTAAACCATACTTTCACTTGGTCGTGTACCATACTGTAAGCTGGCACGGAAGGAAGTCTTCTGCAATGGAATATGTGATATTTGCAAATTAACTGAATGTATTTAACGTGTTAACGATTTTACCTATGTCGAAAATGTAATTTTGAGTCATTTTCCAATAGCATCTATTTCAAAATTTATTTTATTTCTAACTAGTTTTTGATAATACTTCTAGTTAATTTGATTTCACTTCCCGATTATTAGTGTGTTGTAGAACAATAAAGGAACAAGCAGACTGTTAATAGAGTAATGACTCATAAATTTCTATACAATATTTGTTCCTACATGCGAGTACATCGCCATATTGCACCTTTGAATATTTTTTCACATTTAGAAAAACCTTATTTCTGAGAGTAATTTTCGTAATTTCACAAAAAGACTGTTGTTGTTGTTGTTGTGGTCTTCAGTCCTGAGACTGGTTTGATGCAGCTCTCCAAGCTACTCTATCCTGTGCAAGCTTCTTCATCTCCCAGTACCTACTGCAACCTACATCCTTCTGAATCTGCTTAGTGTATTCATCTCTTGGTCTCCCCCTACGATTTTTACCCTCCACGCTGCCCTCCAATACTAAATTGGTGATCCCTTGATGCCTCAGAACATGTCCTACCAACCGATCCCTTCTTCTGGTCAAGTTGTGCCACAAACTTCTCTTCTCCCCAATCCTATTCAATACTTCCTCATTAGTTATGTGATCTACCCATCTAATCTTCAGCATTCTTCTGTAGCACCACATTTCGAAAGCTTCTATTCTCTTCTTGTCCAAACTATTTACCGTCCATGTTTCACTTCCATACATGGCTACACTCCATACAAATACTTTCAGAAATGACTTCCTGACACTTAAATCTATACTCGATGTTAACAAATTTCTCTTCTTCAGAAACGCTTTTCTTGCCATTGCCAGTCTATATTTTATATCCTCTCTACTTCGACCATCATCAGTTATTTTGCTCCCCAAATAGCAAAACTCCTTTACTACTTTAAGTGTCTCATTTCCTAATCTAATTCCCTCAGCATCACCTGACTTAATTCGACTACATTCCATTATCCCCGTTTTGCTTTTGTTGATGTTCATCTTATATCCTCCTTTCAAGACACTGTCCATTCCGTTCAACTGCTCTTCCAGGTCCTTTGCTGTCTCTGACAGAATTACAATGTCATCGGCAAACCTCAAGGTTTTTATTTCTTCTCCATGGATTTTAATACCTACTCCGAATTTTTCTTTTGTTTCCTTTACTGCTTGCTCAATATACAGATTGAATAACATCAGGGAGAGGCTACAACCCTGTCTTACTCCCTTCCCAACCACTGCTTCCCTTTCATGTCCCTCGACTCTTATAACTGCTACACTACAGCACGCAAAACGTGAATGTCATCGTTTAAAAACTGAATAAGAAAATATATTAAACTTCTATTACACGGCGGGACAGAGGCAAAAGTCTGCAAAGTGTTCCAGGTTCAACACACTCACCCACTGGTCAAAATTCGAAGAGAGTTCCATAAATGTAAGTCTAGAGATCAAGGCAGTGGCTCCTCATTTGTGAAGAAACTGCCGATCACACAGCGTAGAATAGTTAGGCAGTATCTGGACAAAAACAAAACAAAATGTCAACAGTTTTGCACGCATCATACCCACCGGAGATTTCCCTTTATTTCGTTTTCCTGTTTTCTAGAACGAAGCCGGAGTTTTCGGGACGTGGATAAATCGAAGATAAATGTCTGAAACCGTAACTTATGACGAATTTAAGAAATTTTTCCATCGAAGGGTTGAAGGGCAAGAAGTGGGTTAAGTGCGACAGAAATTTTTTGAATGTGAAGTTATTCTTTAAATCTTGAGTGCCATACAAAATTTGTTATCCAGTAACTCTATTTCCGTGCGGTTCTTTTCGGTGTGTGGTCGTGTCACATGTCGTAAAACTACCGCCGTTTCGGCTGCTATGGCAGGGGCTCGCTGACCTGAAACAGCTGCCGAGACGTCTTAGTTTTATCATCTACGATGCTGGCACGCACCCAGAAGTGTCTAATTGAAATGGGTTCTATTCCGAAACACCTGCGCTCTCAAACACTCTGGTTAGTCTTCGTTTCCTCCTTGTATGGCTTTTGCGAAATCCCTTACCTGCAAACGTTGCGTCATACTGTGAAGGAAAGTGAAAAGAGATATCCACAGGAAACTGTGCGGCCAGAATGAATTTTCACTCTGCAGCGGAGTTGGCGCTGATTTGAAACTTCCGTGAGTACCGTAATCAGGTAGCTTGTATAAGTTGTTCAGCACGACAAACCGAATGACAACTGTGTTGCCTTGTGGCGCCATGATGTACAACATGATATCGACTATTACGTGTCGAGGATATTCAAAGCAGCAACAGCTACATTTGTAAGTTTCAGCACCTGGGTTATCCCTCGGCTTCTGGCAACTCTAGCTTTGTACTGACGTGAGCTACACACTCCACTAGTTGACCATTCTCTTTGGCCAATGCTTTCTCTGCAGAGTCTCCACGTGCTGTCTTTAACGTTCTGTCTCATGTATCGCCGTTTCCGACGCCCCTTCCCCGTTAAAGATTCCTTCAGTAGCCAATGTCTTTGGCATGCGACCTTTGAAGTTCATGCGCCATCTGTTTCCGTTAGGCACAGACAAGGGTCCCGCCAAAGCATTACGTAAGGCAGTCTTAGTATTTGCCACATGTTCCTAAACGGAGCGCCAGAACGGAGAGGGACGAAATTCTACGAGACCCTGCGATTTCAACGTAACGCCTTAACACTGCACAATGTAATTAATAATGAACGTCCTATTTATAGTATAAGGAATGTTCAAGCACTTCACGAGACATTCGTCATTTTCGATATGGACACAGCCTTCTCATTCATAATGCACTTTATTTTGTAAAACATCTGTTTCGTTTTTTAGATGTCCGTCCACTTCGCTTGTATTTCAAAACGAATTGTTTGAGACATATAATGTGGGTTGTCTTTCACGGGCAGTACTTTTACCCGACAACCATGTTTACAATCCTCACTAACGGACTTAGAACTTGTTAGAATTTGTTCTCCTCGTTGTTGGATACGTTTTACAGCAGCCGATTTCATTTATTGTACTTCATTATACCCTCTCGTAATACAGAAGTTTTGCTTCCACAAATAACTATATTACTTCGATTGACTATTGTGAACTCTTATAGTTGTGCCAAAATGAACTGTATCAAAAGTGAAGGATTTATTTAGTATGAAAGCTTTTCATTTAACCTTCCATGACACAAACATTCCATTTTATCGTCTGTTCTCTGGTTTTCATTATTTTGAAGAAAAATTGTTGTGCAGAGCAACTACTAATTCAGCATCTGACGAAATTGAGACCATTTTAAACGTTCCACAGAAAACAATTTATAGGTTGTACATGGGAAATATATCAGTCCATAATCTTAAAGTTTATTACAACAAACCTTCAAGAAGCTCTTGCGACTGAAACCCAACACCAGATACTCACCTGTAACAGAAAGAAAAGACATGGTGAATAGATTTTTACATGTGGGAGTAAGAGTGTAGCGTAGCTTACACATAAATTTCAAACTTCTCAGCTGAATATGGAGCTGATGATCATAGCTAGAAACATAACTGTTTTGAAGCAGTATGTAACTATGTCACTTACTAAGTCTGTAAATGGTCGCACATTTGGTTTTTGTGAACTGCCGCATACCCAACGGTATTTAAGTACATTTTTGGGACAGACATATGTATGTTCATGTCGCGATCAGACGTTGCCAAGCCACTGCAATAAATAAGCAGAGGAATACCTCGTTGTTAAATCGGGCCAGTGCTCCTTTTCAGATACAGGTGAGAACAGGACTTTCCAATCGATAGAACAAAGAAATAAGTTAGTTAGATTCATGTACTATGGATAATTTTGCACGATAGATCTGGAACGAGTCATTTTAATCTCACAACGGAAATTAATTCGTACATAGGGTTACTTTTTGGATATTTCTAAATGTGTTTTTTTTCCAAAAAGGAAAAAAGACATACAAATGTTGTGAGTTAATAAATCTTATCCACAATCTTCTACACATTACAGTAATAGAAATTCTTGTATGGCGTAGAAGGAGTTCCCAAGGACAAACTTTCTTAGTTTGTTTTCAAATTTTAGTTTGCTGTCAGACATTTTATATCAATGGTCAGTGATAATAAATTTTTGTTTCAGTACTCTGCACCCCTTTTTATGCTAAAGACAACTTTAATATGGAGTAATGCGTGTCAGTTGAAATTCTGCGCGCCACTGTTCCGTTTGAACTGTAGTGGATTATTTACAACAAACTTCATGAGAGAATGAATATTCTGTGAAGCAGTAGTCAGAATGCACAACTCCTTAAACAGATGCCAACACGACGATCGTGGCTGAGTCCTATGCATTATTCTTACATCACGTTTTTGCGCAATGAAGACTTCAGACTTCCTTTTCTTAAAAATGAGTTACCCCAGAACATTATTTCGTATGACATTATTGAATGAAAATATGTAAAATATCTCAACTAAGTCATTTATTTCATGTCTGTAAAAAAATGTTATTTATTTCTTCAAAGTTCAAACGAGTACAAGACAGAGACATAGTAATTAAGAATACTGACAACAAAATAAATTTGAGGCGTCATCATCTTTAGCAATAAAAAATGGTTCAAATGGCTCTGAGCACTATGGGACTTAACATCTATGGTCATCAGTCCCCTAGAACTTAGAACTACTTAAACCTAACTAACCTAAGGACAGAACACAACACCCAGCCATCACGAGGCAGAGAAAATCCCTGACCCCGTCGGGAATCGAACCCGGGAACCTGGGCGTGGGAAGCGAGAACGCTACCGCACGACCACAAGATGCGGGCTCTTTAGCAATAAATATACAAAAATTTGTAAAACTGTATCCAGCTCGGGTCCAGCACTACCATTACATAGAGTTCAACACTCAGTCCTAGTAAGATAACTATACGAATTGCTGTTTGTGTTTGGAGAACTAATATCTGAATGACAGTTCTTAGGCTGACTACAGAGCAATACAGACAGTCACTTTCTTACCCACTCAGTACATGAATGGCACAAAAAGCTGAAATTGGTACTAAGAAACATTCAGTGGGTTGCGGAGTAAACGGCGTGTAAACGATAACTGTTTGCAACGTATCACAGTTGTGTAAGTAAAATCGAGAGAACAAATGGGTATAGGACGTTTGTGCTCTATCAAACTGGGGAAAATCCGCAAATTGGCCTACCGACTAACTGCAACATGGATGGAACTCCATCCCACAAACTGACACCTGGCATCTGTACAACACAATGCATGCATATTTGCGTGCTTACATTCAACATTCTGGCGGTTACACCGATCATTAATGTACCAGAATTTCGCATTTGCAATAGCATATCTCGCGGTTGCATTAGCCTCTAATCGTGAAATGTTAATTAGCTAAATATGCTACCCATACACACGGGTTCTGGAAATATCATTACTCCACATTAATTATTTTTTGTTCAAAATGTTCAAATGTGTGTGAAATCTTATGGGACTTAGCTGCTAAGGTCACCAGTCCCTAATCTTACACACTACTTAACCTAAATTATCCTAAGGACAAACACCGACACCCATGCCCGAGGGAGGACTCGAACCTCCGCCGGGACCAGCCGCACAGTCCTATTTTTTGTTGCTGCAATTTTTTTCCGTAACTGTAGCAGGAAGAATACACAATTAACTGTTTTACTGATTTGGGAGTTTGTAGGCTGCAATATCTAGTTTACAGAGCTGCGTTATCTTCCACCAGCAGTGGCTCCAACACAGCTGGAGAATGAGTTGGACTGACCTTGGATGACAGAGACAAGTCCGTCATTCCACGTTGCTGCAACGCTACGCCAGCTTCCGTCAACCATAGAATCTCGCGACGGGGCTTTGTAACTTTTCGGCAAATCGTGACAAGATGTTTTTAATGCGTGAGAGATCAGGAAAACGTGCTGACCACGTCAATAGTCGTGCATCCACTGTATCGAGCAGGCGGTCTTGTGTTATCTTGCTAAAAGAGAACGTCACGGCAACAGCCGGTAAACGTCCCTCCTCCTCCTCCTGGCCGAGAAATTACACGTCCATCTCACAAACGACCAACATTACAATGCGATTTCTGAATGAGAAACTCGCTACACAACCTTCCTTTACTCACAGAATGTAGATGGCGTTTGGGCTGGTGGCCTGTAGTGATAATCATTGCAATATCCAATCAGGTTGAGAGGTGGCATGAGCCCCCTCTCATTTTCTATCTTACGATTTTCCTCTCTAATTGCATGCAGTGAAAAGTCGCTATTCCTTCACACGCGGACTTCCCACGCAGCGTCTCTCGTCACCCGGGTGGTCCGGTGACAGGCGGGCTCTGCTGATCTGGAAAGGGTTAAGCCGACGGGTGTGAGGAAGTCGAGTGAATGCTTTGCAGACGCCGACATTGTCAAAAGACACGCCCGGAGGGGTCTGAAGTAGCGGCTGGGCTAGAGGTTCCGTTACTGCGCAGAAACTTAGCGAAAACACTTTCTGGCGGGCTACCAGCGAGGCGTGGGAAGGACTTGTGTACCCAGGCAGTTGTGGCGGGAAAATTCCCGCGCTTTCTGCAAAATAGTAACTGTGATTGGCTTGCTCAGGGCATAGCTCCGTGACGTAGCAAAATCAGATCAGAAATTGGCGCCAAGAATCTCCATTGGTGGAATGGTAGTGCTCCGGCAATAGAGTGGAATTTTCCGCCGGTTTTCGAGTTGCTGATTGGAACGTTTAAACACGGCCACTGTCGTGGGGGCGGGAATGTTGTGTCTTCGGCCTGTACGGGTGCTCGGGCTAGTCGGCTCTCGCCTTTCGTTCGAGGACGTCGAAGCAACCAGCCATCGCCTCCGGTACGCCAAATCGTGTTCTTGCAGTTAAGAAGACAGATTATGTCCGCAGCACCGGCAGACAGGGATTTTCCTAGGTGATAATCAGAGCTCAGCAGAGCGCGCCTGTTCGTCTTTTTCTAACTTTGTTCTGTCTTGGGTAGCAGCAATTAATGTTGGGTTGGCTATGTGTTTTCTCTTAAGATTTGAGTTGCAAGGAATTGGCTCCACATACCACTTCGTCATAATCCTCACAATCTAGTTAAGGGACAACTTCACATTCACAGCGTTTGTTTGAGTATCCAATTTGAGTCAATTTGATGTATTGTAAATGTTTCATGTGTTTTTGTTTATTATTTTGTATTTAGTCTTAATAAATCATATTGTTATTTTGGACAGAACTTTCATTCTGTTAATCGGTAGAGCAACCCTATCATTCCTCACTATGTTAATGAAACCTTCGTTTATTTAACTTATTTATCAAATTAAATTATTGCAGGTGCCAAACTCTCTTCTACTCCACTGGCAGGGTTGATTAGAGTCAGTTCGCGTATTTTTTTTAATCCTTGTGCAACAACAAAAGTCGGAGTTAGAATAGGGGGGGCTTAGAGCATCATTTACATATGTAGATTCTAGAAGAATTTAGTGTTAAATACACTGCTAGCCCCGGCACCTCGCAAGGTAGTACTCTACATGCGAACGCGATGTTTGTCGCGTGCCACCTTGGTGTTGCAGTTTGAAAGGACAGCAGTGTAGATATAGGCTGCGTTCTGTGTTCTAGGCGACACGTGGAAATGTTTCAGGAAGACTGTAGCTCCGATCAAAAAGCGTAAGGTGAGGCGTTCCCACCCCTACCCCATCCCCACCTCGTCCGCGTTAGGTACGAAGTTATTCACCGTTGTAGAACACGAACACCCGGAGAGGCGTGGGAACGACGCGAGTCGGGCTGAAAAGCGCGCCGGCTGGGGCCTCCGCTATGACGCACCGCTCATGTTCCCCGTGCCAGTCGGCCGCTCCGACGTCCAGAGAGCCGGCGGGTCAGGCACGAATTACTGAAAGCGCCAGCGGGTCGGGGCTGCTCATTAATTGCCAGTACGCTCACTCCTACGCGTCGCCTCTCGGCGAGACAGCGTTTTGTTGTAGTTTGATATTACAAAATGAGTTTACAGCGAAAATCGAGACATGATATAAAACACGTCAAATAAATTAATTGAGGACGGACAAGCACCTGACGCGGCTCTTTCTTTTTTTTCCTCCGTTTTTGTCGAGATTAATCACGCGGTGTTTACCATTCGAGACACGCACGGGCCCGCTCGGGGAGCCAGTTACACGGGCCGTATAGTCGCGCGCACTCGCAAATGTGTACTCACCAGAGTTTGATCTGGAAACCAGGGACCGCCAGAGGATAGGCGATCTGTCCCGTGCACGAGGACTTTGCTGGCTTATGGAGGCATTAAGTAACTTGCCTCTCATTTTTCACTGCCTGAGGTAATATTAAGGGGCTCCGGAACGCCCTATACTTGCAATGTTAAAATAACGCTTATAAATTACATCTTTCCTCACAAAGTATTTGAGGTAGGAAGTTGAACTTTTTACAGATTATTTATTGGAATATGGGCTACAACTTAACACAGGGATTTTACAAAATTTTAGTTCAGTTATTAAAGATGATTTTTTTTCAAATGTAATGAAAATTCACAACATTTTTTTGCAATTTTTTATTTATATATTCAAAAATATACAGTTTTTTGGAAAAAGGCTGTGTTAAATTATGCAGAAGGTACTGTGTAACATTTACTGAAAGTTTGAAACAAATATGTTTGGAAGATCCTTAGAAAACATGTAAAAAGTATGAGAAAATAAAAGTTTTGGGAATCGAGCGACAAAGATTGGATTAACTTTTTAGTGCATTCCAGGTCCATAGGATGGATTATCTTCATCCTCTGCAAACTCCTCCTCCAGCTTCCTCTTGTTCCTCCTCCTGTTTACTCTTGCCTTGTATTTCTAGACTCTTCACAGCCCTGTCTGCAGCCCGAAGGCGTTCCTTGTCTAAAGCAAGCATCGCTCGTACCATGTTAGAACCTATCTTCATTGTTTACAGGAATAACACATACCTTTGGCTTTCCAACATTTCTCCTTTTCTTAAAAGCCTTCAGAGGATTTCTAATAACTTTACTTTTACTCATTATTATACTTCAACAAAACAGAGACTAAAGAAACAGAATTAATTACGAATATTTTCGAGATAACGACAGAGTGAATAAACATTAAACAATCGATAATCACACCAGCGATATATATTGAACCATCACAGGTTAGCCACAACACATACTTTATCTCACATCACTAAAATGTACCTGATGAACACGGACGTTAATAATAACACCATTTGACAGCAGTTTAACAGTGCCACAGTGGGTCACGCCCATGTAGAACACATTTCAAAAAAAATTTAAAAATAGTTGTAGTCTTCGGAATTGAATAAATTATATATCTATTAAAAGGTAATAGTCTGCAGATTCAGGAAACGCAAAAAAGTAAAAATTGAACTTTTCATGATTTTGAGCCTTTCCGGAGCCCCTTAAGTGATTCTTTGATTTAGGACGGTTGCCTGAGGATTCTACTTGGAGTGCAGGTCCAGAGTACGCTATTATTATTCTATGACGAACACAGTTTTCATTCGTGAATTAAAGTTCGTCTGAAATGCTACTCTCGCAAAATTGGCAGCGTTATCTTGTTTGAACCATAAGGTTTCAAAACGTAAATGTGGTGCAGAAGTAGGAGTTTTATCATCGAAACGAACTTGGATCAAATTAAAAAATAATATTACGATCAAAGACAGCATGATGCAGTAAAAATAACTGTAGCTTCAAAATACGTTCTTACAGTCCACAACAATGATACGCCCCCTGGTCGGTTGAATGGGAGTAAGGGGCAAAACAGCAAGGTCATCGGTTCCTCGGTCAGTGGTTCTTTCATCCGGAGGTAGTGACGTCCACCAGGGAGTCACTGAAAGCAATATTGATCCATAAGCTGTAAAAACGATTTATGGATATGTAAAAGTACATGCATTGGATCGGTATGTAGGTTAGAACAAAGTGGTCTCTCAGAGCTCACCTGTGACGGAGGAACCAGATATGCCTGTCATGAATCCCATGACGACTGACTTTAGAATTTCAAAATGTTGAATACATTTGTGTGTGTGTGTGTGTGTGTGTGTGTGTGTGTGTGTGTGTGTGTGTGTGCGGGTGTGGGTGTGATAATCGACTTCTCCTCCGAATCAAGCATATTGTGGAATGTTTACTCCATCATCAGTGGTGGGCTCCCATTATTTACCAACATCTTACACAGTGGCCAATATCAAACCGTCTCGCGTAGTGTGAATCGGAAAACAACCCTTTTTGATCTCTATCGACCACACTTTTTTTAAAAAAATTACGCAAATTGAAGACTCGTAATGATTCATAATATTCAAAAGCGCATGCAACGTAAAAAAGGCATTGTTGGATGAGTCATATGATATTAGCACGAACATAAAGATGCAGAAGAAGCTCGTCATTGATGTATCCTCGTTCCTCGCGAAACCACGAATCTCTATATACGTGGCGCGTCATTCAACAGGTTCCTGGCTACCGCTGTAAGAAGAATTAACAAGGTTTTCGAGCAACACATCGCGCCGTGTAGCGTTATTCACGCATAATGTAATAGTTTTTGCATACATCCTAAGGTAAGCATAACATCACATTGTCAACGTACGATGTTCACATGTTATGAAGTTGTTTTCTGTTGTTTGTCTGTGGCTCAAGACAATATGAACATCACGGTTTTAGCGTACGATATTCTCTTGCGATGTCTTTTCAGTCTTTTATCTGTATCTCAAGACAAGGTGAACTGGGACTAATGTTAATGATACGAGCGACGTAGCAACATGCGAGAAGACGTACAGCATCTGGAGAAAATCACAGTGACCCGTTGCCATTCCATACAGGGCAGATGTTCCGCTCGTGTGTACTATAATGTAGCTGGTCTATCGACAGCGAATGTCAATGCATGACGGAGTTCAGATAGTGCATGTACACAGTCCTGTTTCGCCCATTTTTCGCTGACGGATGACGAAGTGCCAAAGTGTAATGTAGCCTCTTATTGATTAAGGTGTCTGTAGATGTTTTGTAGAATACAAGTCCTGAACAATTTAAACCTCAATATTAAAAAAAAAAATGGCAACGGCTTTGCAGCAGTATCCACTGCACTTCCTGTGAGATCACCGAAGTTAAGCGCTGTCGGGCGTGGCCGGCACTTGGATGGGTGACCATCCAGGCCGCCATGTGCTGTTGCCATTTTTCGGGGTGGACTCAGCTTCGTGATGCCAATTGTGCGGCACCCATCAAAGAAAACCATCATAACGACCGGGAGAGCGGTGTGCTGATCACACGCCCCTCCTATCCGCATCCTCAACTGAGGATGACACGGCGGTCGGATGGTCCCGGTGGGCCACCTGTGGCCTGAAGACGGAGTGCTTTATTTCAAATAAAATCCTCGAACTTCCGACAGTTGGCTGCGCCATCGTCATTAGGAGTAAAACACAGTAGTTTTAACCTTCAATACGATGGCCGAAACAGCTGTCGAAAAGATCGAGGATTTAAGTCGAATTGAGGAGTTTTGAAAATCGGGAAGATCGTACTCCAGCCTGCCTCCGCAGCAGATCGAGGGAATATAATCCTGTAACATGGATGTTATTTGCGGCCCATTATGGATTTATATAACCGATTAAGTGAAATATGTAGAACAGTCGTTCGTATTCTATTAGGTCTACGCTTCCGCCGTTTTGCAATAGACGGCAGTAGTGGAAATTAGTGGTGCAAGTCATTCCTCGTAAGTGTCATACAGTAAGCTTAGGCATTTGAGAACATAACGCCATCAAAATATCAGTAGATTTTTGATTGCATCATACAGTCTTGTTGGTTGGTTGGTTTGGGGAAGGAGACCAGACAGCGTGGTCATCGGTCTCATCGGATTAGGGAAGGATTGGGAAGGAAGTCGGCCGTGCCCTTTCAGAGGAACCATCCCGGCATTTGCCTGGAGTGATTTAGGGAAATCACGGAAAACCTAAATCAGGATGGCCGGACGCGGGATTGAACCGTCGTCCTCACTAATGCGAGTCCAGTGTGCTACCACTGCGCCACCCCGCTCGGTTATCATACAGTTATTCTAGACTGAATACAACTTATGAGCCCAGTTCTCCTCATATGCGGGAGGTTTTAATTTTCTGCTTTGACATGAAGAAATCTGCGGCTGAGGCTCATAAAAAGCTGGGTAAGACCTATAACGAGACGCCTGTTAGTGACACAACTTCGCAGAAAATGGTTTCCATGCTTCAAGAATGGTGATTTTGACGTTGAAGACCGGCATGGTTGTGAAAGAGAGAAGGCTTTCTATGCCACTGCAACCGATGGAACAATCACAGGAGATCGTTATAGTAAGAAATTAACGTGTTTGAGCCGATCACTGAAAGACAAACGGCCACACTACAGCGATAGACATGAAAAAATGATTTTGCAGTAAGACAGTGCACGACCCCATGTCGAAAATCCCGTCAAAACATACTTGGAATCGTTGAAATGGGAAGTTCTATCCCACCCGCTGCATTCTCCAGATATTCCTCCCTCTGACTGCCACCTTTCTCGATCTATGACGCACGACGTAGCCGACTAGTACTTGCGGCCACATGAACAAGTGTAAAATTGGATCGATTCATGGCTCCCTTCAAAAGATGCCCAGTTTAGACACTGCGGGATTCGTATGCTGCATTAAAGCTAGGAGAAAGCAAAGGTCAACTATGGCCAATACTTTGAATCGTAAATTTTTTGTAAGTTTTTCACAATAAAGTCTCGAACTTAAAGAAAAAACGCCGGAAGCAAAGTTGTAGACCTAGTAGGTAAATCGGCAGGTGGTCTCAACAATGGCAGAGTGAGCTGGTACACACGTCGTAACATCGCAGAGGTTCACATCTAAGAAGCTCGCTCTTATCAGTTTTGTCGGCGTTTGCATGTGAGGTTGGTTCACAGTACTGGTCTAGATATCCATATAATTTGTTGGGCAGTCATGTCGTGTGGGACTTTTCACTACAGAATACGATGGTTTCCTTTTTGTAAAGATAGTTGTAATAACTGTATGTAGAGCATTTGAAACTGAGGTACCTACCTCGAAACTATTAATGGTTTCAAAAAACTGTTTAACATCTGTAGCTGTGGAAATACCTTTTTCTGTTCTGCGTATTATCCGGTACTTAACTCTTTCTCACGCTGGCAGCCATATTGACATAGGGTAAAGCACTGAGCGAGGACATATCAACAGAGACAGTGTGTTGCTGGAAACGGTGTTGAAGCCTTAAGAACGACTTAGCCGCTTGCTAGGGAACAGCAGTCTGGTCATTAACACACATGTAAGGAAATATAAACAAGCGATGTCACTCGAGTGGAGCATGTAGCACTTTCTCCAGCGTACAGACCGGTTTACCAGCTATCAACTGAGCCCCAACGGTCTCCGGCCGTGTCTTCCGTTGGTGGTCACATATTTAACAGCTAGCGAGCTCGATCGCCTACCACCATCTACACGACGGCCAAAGTAAAACTGACCCGGAAAGTGCGCACCAACTGCCTACCTCAACATACGCAACAGCTATTCAACGTGTTGATGAGAGTTTCCCGGAGCATATACTCTGAACCAGGCTTCAGCTGAAGAAAAGGAAAACTGAGGATCCAGAAACGAATGAGGAAAAATACTGAATCGTTTAAATTCTTCAAATGTTTCTCATGTACAGAACAAATTAGCAAATCCATAAATATGTTCACTGCTTCATACACTTCACTCAATAATTGCAACAAAATAGTATAAAACAGAGTATGAAGCACATTCGGTAATTTAAATAGTCACTAATGTTAGGACAGAAGTTATAAGTGATAACTTCGAGTAATGGAAGATCTCTGGCTGTATGCAAACTCTTTGGGAAGCCGAACTGTTGTAGTACCTTCGAAACCACACATTTTTATTTCACATAAACAAACAGTGTGAGTGATGGTTTGCTTGTGGTTTTCTGCAGAGCGGAGGAAGCACAGTACCTGCAAACTGACAAAAAAGTACTATTTTCTAACATTAGCATGTAAAAAAATCATAAACTGATATATTCCGCATTTCCGATTTCAATAAAACCATAAAATGACGACTGTGGGGCAAGAGAAGTAGAATAACACAAACGCAGACCTCACACAAAATTCCAATGTAAATATTTGCATTTGATAATAAGAATAAATTGTCGAATCTCGTCGTGCTATGCATTAGAAAACGTAACTGATTCAGTATTTTTATATTCCAATCATAAACGACGCAGCTGCAGGCTTTCAAGAAATATCGATTATGATGAATAAACTTAAAATAAAATTAATGTTAGAGAGTCTTTTTGGATGTATTTGGAGTGTAGCCTTACAGAGAAGAGAATAGAACCTTTTGAAATGTGGTGTTACAGAAGAATGCTGAAGATTAAGTTGTTCAAATGGCTCTGAGCACTATGGGACTTAACATCTGAGGTCATCAGTCCCCGTGAACTTAGAACTACTTAAACCTAACTAACCTAAGGACATCACACACACCCATGCCCGAGGCAGGATTCGAACCTGCGACAGTAGCGGTCGCGCGGTTCCAGACTGTAGCGCCTAGAACAGCTCGGCCAACCTGGCTGGCTGCTGAAGATTAGACGAGATACCGAATAAGTATTGAGGAGTTAGTTAATCGAATTTGGAAAAAAATAGGTTTATGGCACAGCTTGAACAAAATAAGGGATCGATTGATAGGATACATCCTAAGGCAGCAAGGAGAAGTAAATTTGGTAATGGTGGGTAGTGTGTGTGTGTGTGTGTGTGTGTGTGTGTGTGTGTGTATGTGTATGTGTGAATGTGTGTGTCGGTGGATGGTTGAGGAGGGAGGGGTAAACATTGTTGAGGGAGACTAAGAGATAAGTGTAGTATGCATTTTCAAATGGATTTAGGTTGCAGTAGTTACACAGATATGATGAGGATTGCAAAGGATAGATTAGCGTTGAGAGCTGCATCAAACTAGTCTTTGGAATGAGGACCACAACAACAACAACAACAACAACACACAACAACAACAACGACATCATGTGCAGAAAGTAAAGATCTCTAAGAAACACGTAAATGAAATTCGCTTGATGATGCTGCACCTTGAGGTGCTCCAGATTTTAATGAGCAGAACTGTCTTTAGTTTCCGCTTGAGCTTTATTTTGCATAGGATGTGTGTATTAAAATGTTGTTTTTTCTGTTTTTCTCACGTCGCAGATGCTAACAAAGTAATCCAACGGTGCTCACCAGCACAGCAATAGGCAGTGCGGGTCACTAAACAAAAGGACGCCGGCGGATCGCGACAGCGGGAACATAGTGCCATCACAACCAAATCACGTCTATGCATTCCTATTAAATGGGTGTTGGAAATTGTGTAACATTTAATGTATTATTTCACAAGAGTCTTTAACATCTAATTATTACTGTATATTAAATCAACGTGTTATTAATAAAAAAGTACGTCAATGTGTGTTGAATACGTGTTTGAGTAGCACAGTGATCCTATCAACATGCAAGGAAGAGATTCTTCAGTTTTACTAAAAATGGTTCAAATGACTCTGAGCACTATGGGACTTAACTTCTGAGGTCATCAGTCCCCTAGACCTTAGAACTACTTAAACCTAACTAACCTAAGGACATCACATACATCCATGCCCGAGGCAGGATTCGAACCTGCGACCGTAGCGGTCGCGCCGCGGTTCCAGACTATAGCGCCTAGAACCGCTCGGCCACCGCGGCCGACCTTCAGTTTTACTGATTCCTGAGTAACCATGAAAAGCCTATGAGTGATATACATTTAAAGGAAAGGACTTTGTTTTATTTTTGTTGACCAGTTAACAGTCCTTTGGAAGTTATTAGCGAGGAACCTATTTTGGAAGATATTAGGCACGTCGCTACATGTACTGGAAGTTTCATCTACACTACTGGCCATTAAAATTGCTACACCAAGAAGAAACGCAGATGATAAACAGGTATTCATTGGACAAATATATTATACTAGAACTGACATGTGATTTCATTTTCACACAATTTGGGTGCATAGATCCTGAGAAATCAGTACCCACAACAACCACCTCTGGCCGTAATAACGGCTTGATACGCCTGGGCATTTGTCAAACAGAGCTTGGATGGCGTATACAGGTACAGCTGCCCATGCAGCTTCAACACGATACAACAGTTCATCAAGAGTAGTGACTGGCATATTGTGACGAGCCAGTTGCTCGTCCACCATTGACCAGACGTTTTCAATTAGTGAGAGATCTGGAGAATGTGCTGGCCAGGGCAGTAGTCGAACATTTTCTGTATCCAGAAAGGCCCGTACAGGACCTGCAACATGCGGTCGTGCATTATCCTGATGAAATGTAGGGTTTCGCAGGGATCGAATGAAGGGTGGAGCCACGGGTCGTAACACATCTGAAATGTAGCGTCCACTGTTCAAAGTGCCGTCAGTGCGAACAAGAGGTGACCGAGACGTGTAACCAATGGCACCCCATACCATCACACCGGGTGATACGCCAGTATGGCGATGACGAATACACGCTTGCAATGTGCGTTCACCGCGATGTCGCCAAACACGGACGCGACCATCATGATCCTGTAAACAGAACCTGGATTCATCCGAAAAAATGACGTTTTGCCATTCGTGCACCCAGGTTCGTCGTTGAGTACACCATCGCAGGCGTTCCTGTCTGTGATGCAGCGTCAAGGGTAATCGCAACCATGGTCTCCATGCTGCTGCAAACGTCGTCGAACTGTTCGTGCAGATGGTTGTTGTCTTGCAAGCGTCCCCATCTGTTGACTCAGGAATCGAGACGTGGCTGCACGATCCGTTACAGCCATGCGGATAAGATGCCTGTCATCTCGACTGCTAGTGATACGAGGCCGTTGGGATCCAGCACGTCGTTCCGTATTACCCTCCTGAACCCACCGATTCCATATTCTGCTAACGGTCATTGGATCTCAACCAACGCGAGCAGCAATGTCGCGATACTATAAACCGCAATCGCGATAGGCTACAATCCGACCTTTATAAAAGTCGGGAACGTGAGGGTAGGCATTCCTCCTCCTTACACGAGGCATCACAACAATGTTTCATCAGGCAACGCCGGTCAATTGCTGTTAGTGTATAAGAAATCGGTTGGAAACTTTCCTCATGTCAGCAGGTTGTAGGCGTCGCCACCATCGCCAAGCTTGTGTGAATGCTCTGAAAAGCTAATCATTTGCATATCACAGTATCTTCTTCGTCGGTTAAATTTCGCGTCTGTAGCACGTCATCTTCGTCGTGTAGCAATTTTAATGGCCAGTAGTGTAATTATTCATATTACGACAAGTAAGAGAGTACGCAGCCGCTGGATAACATCGTCGCCGCTTGTATCACGACGGACACTACAGGCTGAGATGCAGGTAACTGAAGCACAGGCAGGCTTCTCGCGGTCCAGATAACGCAAGCGCCGCATACTCGGGAGCGTTCCGGCCAAGTTGCGACGCGAAACGGTTTCGGTATTTCGTGCCACTGTAGCGTCGGACGGCGCGGCCATGCGAAATGGAGCAGAAGGTGGTGCGTGCCGTGGCGGGTTATTGCAGTCTGAGGAGCACAAAGGGGTGGAAATATTCCGCCGCCAACTTGGTGGGGAAGTTCTGCTTGCGGGCCGCGCGCATAGCTCACCAGCCTCTCAGCCGGGCGTATCGGACATTGCTGATGCCGCTGCTGTGCTGGTGCGGCATCTGTTCACTGTGTGAGGGGAGGCCCGGGCAAGGCGAGGCGCCCGAGCACGGACTGGAGAGGGTTCTTTCGGCGGGCATCCCAGTTATGTGCGCGTTACCACCGCTCCTGCCACGAGACTGGAGGGTTTCTTCATCTACTGAGGTACATCAATGTGCCTCCAGTAGCACGCCTCTGCCAGACACCAGCTCCGCAACTCAGGAAAGGTCGCTCAGGGGTCCAGTATCTCGCTACCGCATTGTGGAACTTGCCTTTCGGTAGTGTCTGTGGTGTTATTCCCTTTTCTTTATTTTTACTTTACGCTTGTACAGGGTGTTTCAAAAATGACCGGTATATTTGAAACGGCAATACAAACTAAACGAGCAGCGATAGAAATACACCGTTTGTTGCAATATGCTTGGGACAACAGTACATTTTCAGGCAGACAAACTTTCGAAATTACAGTAGTTACAATTGTGAACAACAGATGGCGCTGCGGTCTGGGAAACTCTATAGTACGATATTTTCCACATATCCACCATGCGTAGCAATAATATGGCGTAGTCTCTGAATGAAATTACCCGAAACCTTTGACAACGTGTCTGGCGGAATGGCTTCACATGCAGATGAGATGTACTGCTTCAGCTGTTCAATTGTTTCTGGATACTGGCGGTGCACCTGGTCTTTCAAGTGTCCCCACAGAAAGAAGTCACAGGGGTTCATGTCTGGCGAATAGGGAGGCCAATCCACGCCGCCTCCTGTATGTTTCGGATAGCCCAAATACATCACACGATCATCGAAATATTCATTCAGGAAATTAAAGACGTCGGCCGTGCGATGTGGCCGGGCACCATCTTGCATAAACCACGAGGTGTTCGCAGTGTCGTCTAAGGCAGTTTGTACCGTCACAAATTCACGAAGAATGTCCAGATAGCGTGATGCAGTAATCGTTTCGGATCTGAAAAATGGGCCAATGATTCCTTTGGAAGAAATGGCGGCCCAGACCAGTACTTTTTAAGGATGCAGGGACGATGGGACTGCAACATGGGGCTTTTCGGTTCCCCATATGCGCTAGTTCTGTTTATTCACGAAGCCGTCCAGGTAAAAATAAGCTTCGTCAGTAAACCAAATGCTGCCCACATGCATATCGCCGTCATCAATCCTGTGCACTATATCGTTAGCGAATGTCTCTCGTGCAGCAATGGTAGCGGCGCTGAGGGGTTGCCGCGTTTGAATTTTGTATGGATAGAGGTGTAAACTCTGGCGCATGAGACGATACGTGGACGTTGGCGTCATTTGGACCTCAGCTGCAACACGACGAACGGAAACCCGAGGCCGCTGTTGGATCACCTGCTGCACTAGCTGCGCGTTGCCCTCTGTGGTTGCCGTACGCGGTCGCCCTACCTTTCCAGCACGTTCATCCGTCACGTTCCCAGTCCGTTGAAATACGTGGACGTAGGCGTCATTTGGACCTCAGCTGCAACACGGCGAACGGAAACCCGAGGCCGCTGTTGGATCACCTGCTGCACTAGCTGCGCGTTGCCCTCTGTGGTTGCCGTACGCGGTCGCCCTACCTTTCCAGCACGTACATCCGTCACGTTCCCAGTCCGTTGAAATTTTTCAAACAGATCCTTTATTGTATCGCTTTTCGGTCCTTTGGTTAGATTAAACCTCCGTTGAAAACTTCGTCTTGTTGCAACAACACTGTGTTCTAGGCGGTGGAATTCCAACACCAGAAAAATCCTCTGTTCTAAGGAATAAACCATGTTGTCCACAGCACACTTACACGTTGTGAACAGCACACGCTTACAGCAGAAAGACGACGTACAGAATGGCGCACCCACAGACTGCGTTGTCTTCTATATCTTTCACATCACTTGCAGCGCCATCTGTTGTTGAAAATTGTAACTACTGTAATTTCGAAAGTTTGTCCGCCTGAAAATGTACTGTTGTCCCAAGCATATTGCAACAAACGGTGTATTTCTATCGCTGCTAGTTTAGTTTTTATTGCCGTTTCAAATATACCGGTCATTTTTGAAACACCCTGTAATTTCGCAGGATGTTAACATATGTTTTTCAAATGGATTATTAAAAAAAATGGCCAAGTGCAAGTAAGGTATTCAGTATCTCAGTGATTTTTTTCCTTTTACAGATACTGTTACTGGCAAGACGTTGGTCCCGGGGATTCAAGACCGTACCAAAATCTCTACAGTAGTTCCTCAGTTTTATATCCCTCCTAGAAGGCGGCGCGTGGGTCTGCTCCTGTAAACTGAAGGTAGGCCGAATGTAGGAAGTGAGTAGGAGCAGGGAAAGGTGAAATGCTTGGTACTTCAATTAGGCTATAACTCTTTTACTTAATTTTGCGTACAGATGAGCACGTAGGTGCGAAGCCGTTCATCCATCAAATATAACAGCTACTAGTAGTTGGACAAACTGTCATTGAAGCAACTGAAGTAACACAGTCTGTAATTGCTAGCCCCCTATGAAGTAGAAGCAATGTTGCTAGGTCGTCTCCTCGAAATCAAATGGGCTGAATCTGGAGCGGCGCTCGTAGAGCTGCACAGCGCCGGCTAGAGGGCGCTGTCGTCGGTATCTGTGCGGTAGTGCCAACCTAAGAACTTGCACCTACGCCGTGCCATCGTAGCTATCGATACCACACTCAGACTTGCCCGGATATACAGAAAGAAGAGAGCAGGGGGGCTTCAGAGAGAGAAAAGATTTAATAAAACTGTTTTATTTACTTACTAAAACATGACTACAACTTATATTTTATGTTTGAATGAAATAATGTTCGTTTATTACACTTTTGACACATGATTAATGCAATGTAGGTCCAAATGGAAAAATATGTTTTATGTGATATAATTACAGATTAATACGTTTCAGAATTTTTTTATTTATTTGTACTGTGAAACCTTGCTTCTTGCCGAATTTCATAATTATATGTCGCACTCTATAGGTTTTGATGACTTAGTTTGCGAGTAACGAAGTATGTGACACAAATGACCGAATTTGTAGACTGCATTGACTGTGGAGCTTAAATTTTTACATCTCTAAGGAACCATAGACCTCAGTATGTGACATAAATTTTAACTTGTTACGCCGAACTGTTATAGGGAAAAAGTAATCTTAGAAGACGGACAGATAAACGGAAAAAAGACAATTTTTTCCGGTTCCTTTAATTACAAACTAATAATTTTCGGATTATTTTCGTTTAATTGTTCTGTGAAACCTTGCATCTCTCAAAATTAATAACTGTAGGTCAACGAGAAGTACCCTATAGCTTTCGATGAGTGAGATTTGGAGTATCAAAATATGCGAGATAATTGTCAACGTCTTTTGATGGAAGTCGCTTAGAACATTAAAATTTTTACGCCTCCAAGGGACAATAGACATAAATATGTGACATAAATTTGAACTTGACGTCAGTCAGACAGACAGTCAGACAGACAGACGGACACGATAATAAAGAATCCGTTTTTACGGATTGAGGCACGGCGCCCTAAAAAGTGGCAGATGTCTTGACATGGGCAAAGATCGACAGTGTCATTGTTCGGAGACTAGTTGTTGGTTGTGAGCCTTCGACGGGTAACCCTCGAGATCTCGTGACATTCACAGGCGGACGAGTGTCAACGGCTGCCGAACGAGCGTGATGACCGTTACACGTTGTGGTGTGAAATTGGTTGGGCGTTTTGCCGACATGGGCAGCTTGGAGAAACAAGTTCTGTGACTTCGCTGGGAACAAAATTTGAAGGGAAGCGGTGAAGCTGTGGAACCCGCTCCCTCGTATTGTGTACCTGATATGGAGTAAGTCGTCGTAATTGTGTTTGTTCAACGACGCACTTACAGCCATTTAAATTTTATTATTATGGTGAGACTTTCATAGTCGAATCTTAAGACGGTGTGGAAGAATTCAGTTGGCCTAGTTAAAAGGTGGCCGTTATTTGAAAGTTTTCTCAGAAGTTTTACTAGTGCTTTGAATCTCTTGCAATCAAATGATTTTATGTTGCCGTTTTTAAAGCCTGCACTCTATCAATACATTTGTCCATGTGTGAGTCGAAGGTTCCGCCGAGTGTTTGTATGTTTCAAAGTTATTGGAATGTCTTTGTGATTCGGGCAGAAACTTTTGATTTTGCCATCGCCTTGGCAGGGGAGTGAAATATCATCAGAGGTCTAGGCCTGGCAGTGTTTAAGAACCTGGCCTCATATCGCCTTCCAAAAGATTAGTATTTATCTTCCTTCCGTCAAGACGGGTTAAGCTGGTGGATATACACTCCTGGAAATGGAAAAAAGAACACATTGACACCGGTGTGTCAGACCCACCATACTTGCTCCGGACACTGCGAGAGGGCTGTACAAGCAATGATCACACGCACGGCACAGCGGACACACCAGGAACCGCGGTGTTGGCCGTCGAATGGCGCTAGCTGCGCAGCATTTGTGCACCGCCGCCGTCAGTGTCAGCCAGTTTGCCGTGGCATACGGAGCTCCATCGCAGTCTTTAACAGTGGTAGCATGCCTCGACAGCGTGGACGTGAACCGTATGTGCAGTTGACGGACTTTGAGCGAGGGCGTATAGTGGGCATGCGGGAGGCCGGGTGGACGTACCGCCGAATTGCTCAACACGTGGGGCGTGAGGTCTCCACAGTACATCGATGTTGTCGCCAGTGGTCGGCGTAAGGTGCACGTGCCCGTCGACCTGGGACCGGACCGCAGCGACGCACGGATGCACGCCAAGACCGTAGGATCCTACGCAGTGCCGTAGGGGACCGCACCGCCACTTCCCAGCAAATTAGGGACACTGTTGCTCCTGGGGTATCGGCGAAGACCATTCGCAACCGTCTCCATGAAGCTGGGCTACGGTCCCGCACACCTTTAGGCCGTCTTCCGCTCACGCCCCAACATCGTGCAGCCCGCCTCCAGTGGTGTCGCGACAGGCGTGAATGGAGGGACGAATGGAGACGTGTCGTCTTCAGCGATGAGAGTCGCTTCTGCCTTGGTGCCAATGATGGTCGTATGCGTGTTTGGCGCCGTGAAGGTGAGCGCCATAATCAGGACTGCATACGACCGAGGCACACAGAGCCAACACCCGGCATCATGGTGTGGGGAGCGATCTCCTACACTGGCCGTACACCACTGGTGATCGTCGAGGGGACACTGAATAGTGCACGGTACATCCAAACCGTCATCGAACCCATCGTTCTACCATTCCTAGACCGGCAAGGGAACTTGCTGTTCCAACAGGACAATGCACGTCCGCATGTATCCCGTGCCACCCAACGTGCTCTAGAAGGTGTAAGTCAACTACCCTGGCCAGCAAGATCTCCGGATCTGTTCCCCATTGAGCATGTTTGGGACTGGATGAAGCGTCGTCTCACGCGGTCTGCACGTCCAGCACGAACGCTGGTCCAACTGAGGCGCCAGGTGGAAATGGCATGGCAAGCCGTTCCACAGGACTACATCCAGCATCTCTACGATCGTCTCCATGGGAGAATAGCAGCCTGCATTGCTGCGAAAGGTGGATATACACTGTACTAGTGCCGACATTGTGCATGCTCTGTTGCCTGTGTCTATGTGCCTGTGGTTCTGTCAGTGTGATCATGTGATGTATCTGACCCCAGGAATGTGTCAATAAAGTTTCCCTTTCCTGGGACAATGAATTCACGGTGTTCTTATTTCAATTTCCAGGAGTGTATAAATACATATTGTATGTAACCGTACATGAACTTGTTTCCTTAAATACTAGGGACGGGCAACTGGCTAAACCTTTAATTGCATAGCATCTGCTGAGTTCCTTGTGCAACCTTTTCTAGTAATTTTTTTATTGACACGTCTGAGCATGTGAACGTTTATTTTTAAAAGATCAATGTTTCTGCTGTAGTTTTTTTTATTTAAGTGGTTCTATTGTGTTATGTAATTGGATCTTAGCTTGGCACTAGTGTTCAAGTGTCGTTGAGTTAACCGGTATTTGTAATTGTTTTATTATATGTATTTTCAGGGAAATCCTATACGGGACTTTGAATTTCTGAAGTTTGTTAGTAATTCTGTTTTCTTAGTAAGGGACTGTTTGAGTACTGAGTACGTTGGGTTTCTAGCTGTATTTGCAAAGCTTTATCTAGTGGCTCGTCCGCAATTTGTAATTCTCAAAAAAATTTTAAAGGCGTAATGTCAATAAATTGTCTTAGTTATAAAGTGTGACACCAACCATGATTCCATCCCGTTTCCTCTTTTATGATATTTAAAATATGGTGTGTAAGTGTGGTACGATTAAGGATTTACGTATCAGTACACAAAAGTGACGCACTGAAGCGTCATGCTCGGGCACGATAATGCTTCAAACAACAAGATGTCGACACATGGGTTAAAAAAGGATCAGAACTCAGAAGTTCATGTGACGTGTAAGGTGGGTTAATGATATCACACTGGCATCATATTGCACCACAGTTCTGCCAACGCCACCGTGGATGTGTCGCACGCTGGGAAGGTCGTCACACTCTCTATCAACATTCCACTTCTTTTGATGCCTCTGCGATGGACGTCAGGACGCCCTGCCTGAAATCACGCGGTTTTCTTATGAGTGTCCAAGGGAAACATTTCAGACACACCGCTGCTAAAAACTGACACGAGAAGGCCTCAAGGTACAGCATAAAAGGCGTCAGTGAAACCGTTCCTTTCTCTGGGACGTTGATTCTCACACACGATCCTCTCGTGATCACGCGACAGGAGAGCGCGAAACAGCAGTGGTGCAAAAGCATGAAAACCTTTGCTGCTTCTGATAACGTTAAGATTTCGGATGCTAGCAGACCATGACACATTTCGCCGCACTACCGTCAACGTCGAAAGTTTCTTCCCGAAAAATGTTGACGGTGACGTTCCGTTCCGTCCCTTTGGTGCCGTTGATTGTGTGGATTCCTCCATGTGAAATGTATTGTGCAGGCCGGTTGCAGTATTCTCTATAGTGCAATTTACGAATGCTTGTTGGTTGATTTATTTCAGGGATGGGACCAAACAGCGAGGTCATCGGTCCCATCGGATTAGGGAAGGATTGAGAAGGAAGTCGGCAGTGCCCATTCAAAGGAACCAACACGGCATTTGTCTGAAGCCATATAGTGAAACCGTGGAAAACCGAAATCAGGATGGCCGGACGTGGATCTGAACAATCGTCATGCGAGTCCAGAGTGGTAACCATTGCGCTAACTCGCACCGGCCTTAACTAGTGCGTCTGTCAATGTAATCTGACAGGGCTATTACAAATGATTGAAGCGATTTCATAAATTCACTGTAGCTCCATTCATTGACATATGATCACGACACACTACAGATACGTAGAAAAACTCATAAAGTTTTGTTCGGCTGAAGCCGCACTTCAGGTTTTTCGAGAGCGCAGTGAGACAAAATGGCGACAGGAGCCGAGAAAGCGTATGTCGTGCTTGAAATGCACTCACATCAGTCAGTCATAACAGTGCAACGACACTTCAGGACGAAGTTCAACAAAGATCCACCAACTGCTAACTCCATTCGGCGATGGTATGCGCAGTTTAAAGCTTCTGGATGCCTCTGTAAGGGGAAATCAACGGGTCGGCCTGCAGTGAGCGAAGAAACGGTTGAACGCGTGCGAGCAAGTTTCACGCGCAGCCCGCGGAAGTCAACGAATTAAGCAAGCAGGGAGCTAAACGTACCACAGCCGACGGTTTGGAAAATCTTACGGAAAAGGCTAAAGCAGAAGCCTTACCGTTTACAACTGCTACGAGCCCTGACACCGATGACAAAGTCAAACGCTTCGAATTTTCGGCGCGGTTGCAACAGCTCATGGAAGAGGATGCGTTCAGTGTGAAACTTGTTTTCAGTGATGAGGCAACATTTTTTCTTAATGGTGAAGTGAACAGACACAATGTGCGAATCTGGGCGGTAGAGAATCCTCACGCATGCGTGCAGCAAATTCGCAATTCACCAAAAGTTAACGTGTTTTGTGCAATCTCACGGTTTAAAGTTTACGGCCCCTTTTTCTTCTGCGAAAAAAACGTTACAGGACACGTGTATCTGGACATGCTGGAAAATTGGCTCATGCCACAACTGGAGACCGACAGCGCCGACTTCATCTTTCAACAGGATGGTGCTCCACCGCACTTCCATCACGATGTTCGGCATGTCTTAAACAGGAGATTGGAAAACCGATGGATCGGTCGTGGTGGAGATCATGATCAGCAATTCATGTCATGACCTCCACGCTCTCCCGACTTAACCCCATGCGATTTCTTTCTGTGGGGTTATGTGAAAGATTCAGTGTTTAAACCTCCTCTACCAAGAAACGTGCCAGAACTGCGAGCTCGCATCAACAATGCTTTCGAACTCATTGATGGGGACATGCTGCGCCGAATGTGGGAGGAACTTGATTATCGCCTTGATGTCTGCCGAATCACTAAAGGGGCACATATCGAACATTTGTGAATGCCTAAAAAAACTTTCTGAGTTTTTGTATTTGTGTGCAAAGCATTGTTAAAATATCTCAAATAATAAAGTTATTGTAGAGCTGTGAAACCGCTTCAATCATTTGTAATAACCCTGTACTTTTACACTGTTTCCGTCTTCAGCACCGCTATTTTACGTGTCTAACAAGCATTTCTCAATGACTTACCTTGTTCTTTTTCCATTTTCATGTAGAACTGAACACTTGCGTTGATGGAAATAAAATGATAAAAAGTCAACGCTTTTCATCTTTCCCATAAGGCCGTACGACAAAAGTGTCGTGCAGGCACTTCCAGGCTTCTTTAGATCTGGTAGCGAATGGGAATGAATAAGGTCCGTGAAGTACATATTCCACTAGTTCCTCAAATCCTTGTCTTCTCGCATTGTCAAAGCACATATGTGCCAAGTGTACTATCTGACAAATTACCTTGTACTTTCTGTGATTAGGATGCCTTCCAACTTTTCACCAAAGTAAACATAAACATTCCATTCTACTGTTCGCAATGTGATCTATAAGAAGAATACTTCTTCATAAAAAAAAAAACACAGGAAATAATTTTTTGACAGATGCACTCATATTAAACGTTCTAATCTCTCTCTCTCTCTCTCTCTCTCTCTCTCTCTCTCTTTCTCTGTCTTTTTCATAGGGGCTCACAATGATTTTCCTGTTTATCACTGGGAATTGTGTGCTCACATGCCCGAAATTTAATGAATTACTCAGTATGCTGTGAAAAACTAAAAATAAACAACAGCAGGTAGTTAACAATAAGATTTGAGCCGGTGGGTTTCTGGCGCCATGCGATATCGATTATTACTTCCATCTTTGATCGTTGTCCCTGTGCCTTGTTATCTCTGCGTCTTTGAGGCGGGCTATGTATGGCGCAGTGACCTCTATACAAACTGGACGTAGAAGTCTGGTCTCTGAGTATACAACTGCGGCGTGGCTGCAGATCCACCTGCTGTGCGTCATCCGCCATTTTGTAATTTGGCACACAAATTTTCATCGGTCTGTATGTGTCAAAGAACTGCAACCTGATTTCTTGTTTTGAACTTCATGTCAACATGTAAGGTAATGGGCTGATGTGGGAGCGGAATCGAAATGTATTTTCTTTTCTTGTTGTAGTAACTTTTCTAGCAGCCATGTTGTAGTTTGACAAGGAACGAAATATGAGAATCTATGGCTGGCACGATCACAGAGCTGAAGTTCAACATGCAGGTAGTAGAGAGATCACTGGTATGGTGGCTCGCGTGCGCAAGTCGAGGAGAGTGGGTCCGCGCTTAAGCGGAGTGAGTCAGTGACGTGGCGTGCTTCTGATGTTGTCGTTATGGGGAGTTGGCGACAGCATGTCACGTGGAACGGCTGTATGCCTTGAGGACCAGTTGAGCTGGAGCAACGAAGAAGCATGGACCACTGGCGGAAAGTATTGAAGTTGTATTGACACGGCTGGCCAGTGGCGACCAGGATTTGCTAATACCTCGAGAGCTATGTGGATGGGTGGCGTGTGAATTTCACATGAAGGAAAAAAATTAATCGCCAAGCTTTCGTGGTGGGTTCCTCCTTATATATATAGTGTACTTAAGGACTGTTGACTGTTGCAGTTGCTCGTGCTAGTGGCCAGCAAAACATTCACTGCAGTGGTGGCGAGGCGAGTTATATTCTGGAACGGCCATGAAATTATGTTACTAAAGTGGCTAGAAATAGCGTCTCGCATTTGTAACTTTGGATTTGGTGCTTAGTAGCACGCTGAAGGTAGCTGGTTCGCTTGAACGTCATTTCTTAATTTAGTTATAGATTTAGAATTTTCTGGTTTTACGAATTAGTGGTAGTAGTTGTTTCTTAATAATTTCTTATGTGTATGGAAGGCAAGTGGCCATGATAAATATAGGTCAGATTGTGTTTTATGGTCGGATAGAGGCCGTGTGTATTTTGGTATGTGACAATAGGGGCAGTGCTTATTGCATTAGCGACCTATTGAAGTGACATTAGTTTTCTATTGCCATTTCAAATACCTATCTGAAGGTTGATTGTTACGTTAGGTACTGCACGTTTGATTTATGTGGTGTCAGGGACCTTAAGTCATTGGGTGTGGACTGACATCTTTTCACGTAGTATCTACATTTTTTTTTGGGGGGGGGGGGTTAAAGTAAACTAAGCTCCTTAATTCTGTCCATTGGTTAACTTGTAATATGTTAACATTGAGGTATTGATTTTCTATATATGTATATATTTGTGTAACTTGTGTATACTACAATTTGCCTGCCGCTCATGTTTCCTATTTTCAGAAACGTGTATAATGATCGACGCGAGCAAACCTCGCCCCGCCAGCTTGCAGTGTGACGGAAATCTCAAGATTTGATCTCAGGGCCGTCCAGACCCCATTAACGCGCGATTTCTCTATTCCATTCAACGGGAGGTTTGTTTTAGGCAGAAGACTTTCTACTGACCAAAGTTGGGTATAAATTCACCCTCTGGATCGTGTGTATGTGAAATCGTAATAGATTAACCTTTGTTCCCGTCCATCACATGTTCATCAAATTGACGTTTTGCCTTAAGCTTGCATGAAGTCTAGAATCTTCCGGACGTTGGGTGTAGTAGAATGCTAAGTGTAAACAGAACAATTAATAGTACCCTTGAGGCCAGATAGCATCAAATTAATTTTACCTTTTCAGTAAGTGTAAAATTGAGTGAGAAAGGCGATAGACGACATTGTAAACATTTGGTTATCTATTTCATCTATTATTTTGGTTGTTGTTACCGGCACGTAAAGGGGCCGTTGTGACAGGTGTGACGGTTAATATTGTAAATACCAGTTGTGGAGAGGGCCTTGATATGCGAATGTTGTTAATTGATTATTACTGCTGATAAATTCATGTGTATGCGTAATCAATATAAAAGTGTTGCAACTACAAACTGGTATATAAGGTTAGAGCGTGCAATCGCCACACCAGATTGCTGTAGTTGTTGGTTTGTAGCAGACCACGGAAGGCAGAGGCCGCAGACGACGTTGCGTCGTGTGTGCACGTAGAGGCGGGAGCGGCGCGTGCAGGCCGGCCGAGCGCCGTATACCCTGATTCCGGGGCTTACGTCGGATTCGGTTACAGCAGGGGTCTGGGGGAGGGGGGCGGGGATGCCGTCCCCACCCCAGGGCCCGCACGCGCTGCTGTCGAGCGCTCCACATCCCGCCATCCTCGCAATCTGCCCCAGATGCGCTTCCTCCCTTTTACCTCTCCCATCAACATAAATTCTTTGATCCCGTGTGGTGACAACTCGTTCCTCTCGCGCCCCTCAATTCAATCGCAGACGACCGTTCGAATGGCCCACTCCTTCAACCTGCTCTGACGCCGCACCGAACAACTTTCTCGCTCCGGGCAGCACGTAAGGCTCACGTGCTATTTCCTGTCGAGTCATCAGTCCTCTGACTGGTTTGATACTGCCCGCCACGAATTCCTCTCCCCTAATCTCTTCGTCTTGAGGAAGCACTTGCCCCCTACCTACTTAATTATTTATTGAACATACTGCAATCTCTGTCTTCGTCTACAGTTTTTACCCTCTACAGTTGCTTCTAGTACGAGTGAGGAGGATCTTCCCTGATACGTTAATACATGTCCTATTATCCTTTCCCTTTTCCTTGTCAGTGTTTTTCAAATGTTTCTTTCGTCGCCGATTCTACGGAGAAGATCCCCATTAATTACCTTATCAGTCCATCTAATTTTCAATATTCTTCTGTAGCACCACGTTCGATTCTCTTCTGTTCCGTTTCTCCCGCTACCCATAATTCACTCCAGACGTACATTCTCAGAATTTTCTTCCTCAAGCCCCACGAGTGATGCAGTACCCTTCTCTTGGCCAGGAGTGCCCTCTTTGTCTGTGGTAGTCTGCTATTTATTTCCTCCTTGCTTCGATCGTCATTCGTTATTTTGCTTCCAGCTTATCAGAATTCCTTAACTTCGTCTACCTCATCATCACCAATTTTGATGTTAAGCTTCTCGTTATTCTGACTTCCACTGCTGTCATTACTTTGTCTTCTTGCGGGTTACTCTTAATCTGTATTCTGTACTCATTAGACTGTTCATTCCATTCAGCAGATTATGTAATTCTATTTCTCTACGCGAAGGAGAAGACTATAGTAGCTTCTCTCCTCATTTGGGCGACAAGGGGTATATCAAAAGGCCAACTGGTGACTGTATTAAATCTATAATCAAGACACAAAGCAGTTGTAGTAGACATGCACTTTGAATACATTCTGAATGCAATGAATGCTAAGAGTACTGTTAGCAAATGAAAGAATCTTGTCTCTCTTGCAAGCAGTAAATTATAGCACGCAGCACAGCGCTTTCCTCTTGCAGCTTATTATGTTGCAACAGCATTGTCATTGGCAGCTGCAGGACAGAATTGAGAGGCTGGAATAAATTAGAAGAAAACATGTTCTTGAGATGTAATGAATAGTCACAGTGAGTGAGCATTCCCGCGACAAAGTTAGTCTCATTTAATACTGTGAACGCTGAAAGTTCCCGTCATTAGAAACGTCTAAATTAAATAATTTTCCAGAATGATATTTTCACCCTGCAGCGGAGTGTACGCTGATATGAAACTTCATGGCAGATTAAAACTGTGTGCCGGACCGAGACTGGAACTCGGGACCTTTGCCTTTCGCGGGCAAGTGCTCTACCATCTAAGCTACCCAAGCACGACTCACGCCCCGTGAACGTTGGAGACGAGGTACTAGCGGAGGTGAATCTGTGAGGACTGGGCGTGAGTCGTTCTTGGGTAGCTCAGATGATGCTTGGTCAGAGGGTTAGGTACCCTCTGTAATAAAAAAAACTGAGTGAACGGATCAACAAAGAACCTGAACGACCGTCATCGGACGTCCGCCACGAACAAATTCATCGACCAATATGGAGCAAAATGAGATTAAAAAAAAAAAAAAAAAGGATGGTAGAGCACTTGCCCTAGTTCGAATCTCGGTCCGGCACACAGTTTTAATCCGCCAAGAAGTTTCTAAATAATTTTCATTTTATTAGATACTTTCCGCAATTTCCCACCATTAAACATTTTTCATCAGATATTTTCACATATTACCTACCCATGTCACTAGTTTTCGCGTAGAATAACACGTGCTCTCGAACAGGATTAGCGAACGCATCGAACGGATGGGTCCACCTTCTTCCTAACCATCCCTCGCCTTCAACATCCCGCGAATAGAAATGCTGTAGAGTAGTTCGCTTTCGGACATTGTCTGCCGAGTGGTGCAGAACGACTGACGAACAACAGGTTCGCGCGGAAGTTTAAAAGCTGAAATTTCAGAAGGTCGTAACTGCGTACTGTCACCATTATGGCGCAAATTTTCGCGCTGGATCAATTGACTGATTTTTCTCCTTAAAAAATGAGGTCGAGCTAGTAATGTTTCCTCGTTAGTCCTACCCACCCCATCTTCGCATGGGAAGCATTTTATACGAGGGGTATTCGGGAAGTAAGGACCGATCGGTTGCGAAATGGAAGTCAGTGAAAATAAAAATTGTTTTACTTGTAACAGTTAGCTACACCTTCCAGCTACTTCTCTCTATAGTCCTCGCTCCGACTTAGACATCTGTCGTACCATTGTATCAGCTTTTCAGTACCCTCGTCATAGAATGCGAAGGCCTGCGTTTTCCGCCAACTCTCTATGCTGTTCTGCAGCTCGTTGTGTGGCCAGAATGTTGTCTTCACTTGAGTGGATATGAACATTAGAGAGAGCCACGTCCAGGCTGTATGAGATTTAAAAAAAAAAAAAGAAAAGAAAAAGAAACGCTGCAGAAGCGTCTCCGTTGCCCCTGCAGTGTGCTGCCGAGAACTGTCAAGAAGAAGGAAATGCATGACGGTTACGTTATGTGGGTTGCATGCAAGCAGGCGAAATCTTCCTCCGGGCACCCATACTTGCTGGGAGACACTATTTTCTATGCATCTTTACGTGATCACTGCGCGCACAGAACTGAAAACAGTGATGTGACGCGATCGACGGGCATACTAGAGAACTGCCCAGAACATCAGTGCATTGGATTTTCCATTTCGCGCCCGATCGGATGGAGCTTTCCGAATAGCCTTCGTAATACTCCCCAGTACGCGATGTATGGGACACGTTCTCTGTGGGACGTGTTGCTGAACAGTTATACCGGGGCACGGCGTGCCGACCAGGTAGCACGGGGCCGTGCAGTGGCTGCGGAGAAGTGAGGGCAGCCGCCTATCAGCCCGGCCTCGCCCTTACTAATGGAAAGCCGCGGCGACCGACCGCCGACCGCCCCTCGATAGCGCGCTTTCTCCCGGCGTGCTCCACGGATTACAACAAAAATAGCTCAGCAGGCCGCGCCACGCAACCGATAAAGCAGTGCGCTCGCGCCCGTCTAATCCCACCGTAGCCGCCCTGGCGGGCCACACCGACACGACACGGCTGTTGGCTACCTGTGTGCCAGCGCCGCTCAGCTTGAGCCCCTCCCCCCGCCGCCCTCAACTGTTCACTTCCAGAGGCAAGCGCGACGTATGGCGTAGTTCCTTCCGTATCCGTGGCTCCATTAGTCTCACCACATTTGAAAGTGGCTATAATTTCCACCTTACAAGCACTTAATCCACATACTATGCCGTGATCTACAAAAACAATTAGGTAGCGTGTGATAGGTTGTACATCCTACATATAAATATACAGGGTCTTACAAAAAGGTACGGCCAAACTTTCAGGAAACATTCCTCACACACAAAGAAAGAAAATGTGTTACGTGGACATGTGTCCGGAAACGCTTACTTTCCATGATAGAGCTCATTTTATTACTTCTCTTCAAATCACATTAATCATGGAATGGAAACACTCAGCAACAGAACATACCAGCGTGACTTCAAACACTTTGTTACAGGAAATGTTCAAAATGTCCTCCGTTAGCGAGGATACATGCATCCACCCTCCGTCGCATGGAATCCCTGATGCGCTGACGCAGCCCTGGAGAATGGCGTATTGTATCACGGCCGTCCACAATACGAGCACGAAGAGTCTCTACATTTGGTACCGGGGTTGCGTAGACAAGAGCTTTCAAGTGCCCTAATAAATGAAAGTCAAGAGGGTTGAGGTCAGGAGAGCGTGGAGGCCATGGAATTGGTCCGCCTCTACCAATCCATCGGTCACCGAATCTGTTGTTGAGAAGCGTACGAACACTTCGACTGAAATGTGCAGGAGCTCCATCGTGCATGAACCACTTGTTGTGTAGTACTTGTAAAGGCACATGTTCTAGCAGCACAGGTAGAGTACCCGTATGAAATCATGATAACGTGCTCCATTGAGCGTAGGTGGAAGAACATGGAGCCCAATCAAGACATCACCAACAATGCCTGCCCAAAAGTTCACAGAAAATCTGTGTTGATGACGTGATTGCACAATTGCGTGCGGATTCTCGTCAGCCCACACATGTTGATTGTGAAAATTTACAATTTGATCACGTTGGACTGAAGCCTCATCCGTAAAGAGAACATTTGCACTGAAATGAGGATTGACACATTGTTGGATGGACCATTCGCAGAAGTGTACCCGTGGAGGCCAATCAGCTGCTGATAGTCCCTGCACACGCTGTACATAGTACGGAAACAACTGGTTCTCCCATAGCACTCTCCATACAGTGACGTGGTCAACGTTACCTTGTACAGCAGCAACTTCTCTGACGCTGACATTAGGGTTATCGTCAACAACACGAAGAATTGCCTCGTCCGTTGCAGGTGTCCTCGTCGTTCTAGGTCTTCCCCAGTCGCGAGTCATAGGCTGGAATGTTCCGTGTTCCCTAAAACGCCGATCAATTGCTTCGAACGTCTTCGCGTCGGGACACCTTCGTTCTGGAAATCTGTCTCGATACAAACGTACCGCACCACGGCTATTGCCCCGTGCTAATCCATACATCAAATGGGCATCTGCCAACTGCGCATTTGTAAACATTGCACTGACTGCAAAACCACGTTCGTGATGACCACTAACTTGTTGATGCTACGTACTGATGTGCTTGATGCTAGTACTGTAGAGCAATGAGTCGCATGTCAACACAAGCGCCGAAGTCAACATTACCCTCCTTCAATTGGGCTAACTGGCGGTGAATCGAGGAAGTACAGTTCATATTGACGAAACTAAAATGAGCTCTAACATGGAAATTAAGCGTTTCCGGACACATGTACACATAACATCTTTTCTTTATTTGTGTGTGAGGAATGTTTCTTGAAAGTTTGGCCGTACCTTTTTGTAACACCCTGTATAAAGGAGACTGACATTGTCACGTACGTCTTGTAAATAATTGTTAACGCTTATCGCATGAAAGGTGACGGAGTGTCTTTATTATAAAAACGGCGTAATGAATGATTGCCTATACTGGTAAAGGTTGGAACGCCAGTGGAAATGAAACGGCTGGCGGAACTGAAACCCTGGGTGGAAGGCCCACACAGGTGTGTTGGTCCTGCTTAAACACAGAAAATAGCTATTGTAGTAGGGCCTGAAGGATAACCGGACAATACTTCCGAACTTAGCAAATCTTGGGCGCAGGTGAGTGGAACGAAGAAGCGGCACCTCGGAAACCACGCAGCCTGGGTTATTTCCAAGGATTTTTACTCGGAAGCGTACCTTTGTATGAGTATAGGTTTTTCGTCGCAAACTTTCCGCGCTGAACGACGAAAGACTAAAATATGATTGGTCGGCGTTCGGAGGAATCTGTAGACAGTGACAGTGTTCGGCCCGCATCTCGTGGTCGTGCGGTAGCGTTCTCGCTTCCCACGCCTGGGTTCCCAGTTTCGATTCCCGGCGGGGTCAGGGATTTTCTCTGCCTCGTGATGGCTGGGTGTTGTGTGCTGTCCTTAGGTTAGTTAGGTTTAAGTAGCTCTAAGTTCTAGGGGACTTATGACCACAGCAGTTGAGTCCCATAGTGCTCAGAGCCATTTGAACCATTTTTTTGACAGTGTTCCGTGGTTTCGGGAATATGATTCGTTTTCGGAGTTAACGATGGTGGGGAGCCGAGCCTTGCTGGGCGGCCAGCGGTGCAGAGACGAGGTGTTCCGTTGTGAGCGCCCGTGTGTGACGGTCGCTCGAACACAGCTTTGTTGAGACAGACGGACTTGTTGTCTTTGCTCTCAGGAGGGTTTATATTTAGAACAGTTGGGCACTGTACTGTTGCGAACTTATACGATTCTGGACTTCGCCTCCGGGTTGGAAGTCGTTGAGTGATTCAGAGCACTTCTTCTGCCTATACTTACGTTGAGACGTTATTAGAACTCCGTCCTTGTGGCTGGGAGTTCGCGTTTCTCGTCTGTAGAACACAGTGAGGAGAAGACAGTATTAGAGTGTATTAATCAGAGGACCGCCTTCTGCCGTCCTAGTGTTTGAAAGAGTTTTTATTTTGTGGCTGGAGTTCTTCCACCGACGCAGACGAGTACGAGAACCAGCACGCCGACGCACCAGACGCAGTACACACGGTGATATCGCAAATTGCTTCGGCTTATTAGGGCTATAAAGCTAAACAGCTGTGATCACGTTATTTCATTTCCACTGAGGTTCCATACCACTGTAGATAATCTTTGAAAGTAGTGCCTTCTAGTGTCTGGTACGTAGATAATGTCAGTCATTTCGCGTTATTTATGTTAGATCGCGTGGCCATAAAAGGGGCAGATTGGGCAATTGATTAATAATTTTACTTATTAAATATAGATATATGTCAGAAAGGGTGTTTTTTTTAAATCTGCAATAAAAGTATAATAAGAAACAACGTTTATCATTAGTAGTAATAGTTGCCTTCATCATTCATTTATCTTTAGATTGTAATTTATGGAACTAAGAGATTCCTAAGATCTGCTTCAGGGGGTAGTCAGATAGGGCCAAATCAGCATTTTAGCGTTTATTATTTCCCGTTGCGCACATTGATTTTACACCCGCCTGGAGTAGCATCTTGGACATTCACACTGACGCTGTGGAATGCGGCGCAGGAACTTTTCCGTGTCACCGTACAATAACTGTACAGGGCGTTTCGGAAATACTCGTAATCGTACTTTACTGTGTCCACGATGCCTTTAGAACACCGCTGCAGTCTTCGTAAACATCGCTGAAGAAAAAACTGCAACCAGACACAGCTTTTAAACGAGTGATTTATTCCACCGTAATTAGTGTCGGGCTTGGGTCCATCGTCTACACGTACATCGAGTAATTTCCAAGCTGGAGCCGTACTTTTCAGATAAGTGCTACGGCGTATGGGTGAGTGTTTGTGCGTTTGTGTCCACAAGGGAGAAACAAATTCATTCGACAAGCAGTGCTGCTCTTGTACAGTGGTGAATGGGCGCTCTCGTACGATCCTTTTCGGGTCGCCTTTGCACTGGATGATATTGTGATGATGTGACTTTGTCGACATAAAAGTTTCCTGGGTATGGCACCGCGTCATAATATATAAAACTACTGCTGCTGGAGAAAAACCAACGTTTCGGCCACGGTTGCAGCAGCCTTCATCCACAGTAGATACGACAATGAAAAATGCACCACATTGTAGAGCATCTCAAAGAAATTATTTATTTATCATCAGTACACCTCTAAATGTGAACCATTTGTAGCACGAAGAATATCGAGTCTATATTTAGTTTCTTGTCAAGTTCTTTCTAACATTTTCTGTTATTGTTGCAGTCGCATTAGTGATATGATGTCGCGACTTATGAATATCGTCCACTTTGGTCGCATGCACGCAGTCCTTCATGGATCCCCACATGAAGAAATCAAGCGGTGTAATGTCGAGTGAAAGTAGTGGCAAAGCAATGGATCCTCCATGTCCGATGCAACGATTGGGAAATTTCCTATCCAGGAACTTGCAAACAGCCGTAGACCAATGCGGCGGAGCTCCATCTCCTTGAAAAATGACGTTGGGTTGCAAGTCCTGTATTTGAGGGCACACAAACTGCTTCAACATGCACAGATACACTGACCCGTTCACTATTTGTTCTGCAAAGAAGAACGGTCCAACAATCTTGTCGTGCATTAGCTCGCACCAGACATTTAGGTTAGGGCTATCACGAACATGCTCAATGACAACATACGGATTTTGCAAACCCCAACTTCAAACATTATGCCTTCCTGGTAGATGAAAGGTTGCCTCATCTGACAATAAACATCTTTCCAGGCAGTTGGCATCCATATCAATACGCTGCAACATATCGGCAGCAAATTGTTGTCTGCATGGTGTGTCATATGGCGTCAGATGTTGCAGAATTTGCACTTTCTAAGCACACATACGAAGACGCTGGTGAACTACACGATGCAATGTTGATCGAGGTACATCAAGTTGCCTAGATATTCGATGAACTGACTTATGTGAGCTTCTGAGATACGTTTGCCTGATCTCCTCCACTGTCTCTTCTGAAACTCGGTAACGTGCACCACCAGAATGTTTCAGAACACTTCCTGTTGCCAGAAACTATCTACGCCATTCCTGAGAAGAGCCCAGAAGAAGGCTGCTTCAACCGTGGCCGAAACGTTGGTTTTTCTCCAGCAGCAATAGTTTTATACATTCTGACGCGGTACCACACACAGGAAACTTTTATGTCGACTGAGTCTGGCCGCGGAAACCTACGCAATTACATGTGACTCTGGATTGTAATCTACACTCCTGGAAATGGAAAAAAGAACACATTGACACCGGTGTGTCAGACCCACCATACTTGCTCCGGACACTGCGAGAGGGCTGTACAAGCAATGATCACACGCACGGCACAGCGGACACACCAGGAACCGCGGTGTTGGCCGTCGAATGGCGCTAGCTGCGCAGCATTTGTGCACCGCCGCCGTCAGTGTCAGCCAGTTTGCCGTGGCATACGGAGCTCCATCGCAGTCTTTAACACTGGTAGCATGCCGCGACAGCGTGGACGTGAACCGTATGTGCAGTTGACGGACTTTGAGCGAGGGCGTATAGTGGGCATGCGGGAGGCCGGGTGGACGTACCGCCGAATTGCTCAACACGTGGGGCGTGAGGTCTCCACAGTACATCGATGTTGTCGCCAGTGGTCGGCGGAAGGTGCACGTGCCCGTCGACCTGGGACAGGACCGCAGCGACGCACGGATGCACGCCAAGACCGTAGGATCCTACGCAGTGCCGTAGGGGACCGCACCGCCACTTCCCAGCAAATTAGGGACACTGTTGCTCCTGGGGTATCGGCGAGGACCATTCGCAACCGTCTCCATGAAGCTGGGCTACGGTCCCGCACACCGTTAGGCCGTCTTCCGCTCACGCCCCAACATCGTGCAGCCCGCCTCCAGTGGTGTCGCGACAGGCGTGAATGGAGGGACGAATGGAGACGTGTCGTCTTCAGCGATGAGAGTCGCTTCTGCCTTGGTGCCAATGATGGTCGTATGCGTGTTTGGCGCCGTGCAGGTGAGCGCCACAATCAGGACTGCATACGACCGAGGCACACAGGGCCAACACCCGGCATCATGGTGTGGGGAGCGATCTCCTACACTGGCCGTACACCACTGGTGATCGTCGAGGGGACACTGAATAGTGCACGGTACATCCAAACCGTCATCGAACCCATCGTTCTACCATTCCTAGACCGGCAAGGGAACTTGCTGTTCCAACAGGACAATGCACGTCCGCATGTATCCCGTGCCACCCAACGTGCTCTAGAAGGTGTAAGTCAACTCCCCTGGCCAGCAAGATCTCCGGATCTGTCCCCCATTGAGCATGTTTGGGACTGGATGAAGCGTCGTCTCACGCGGTCTGCACGTCCAGCACGAACGCTGGTCCAACTGAGGCGCCAGGTGGAAATGGCATGGCAAGCCGTTCCACAGGACTACATCCAGCATCTCTACGATCGTCTCCATGGGAGAATAGCAGCCTGCATTGCTGCGAAAGGTGGATATACACTGTACTAGTGCCGACATTGTGCATGCTCTGTTGCCTGTGTCTATGTGCCTGTGGTTCTGTCAGTGTGATCATGTGATGTATCTGACCACAGGAATGTGTCAATAAAGTTTCCCCTTCCTGGGACAATGAATTCACGGTGTTCTTATTTCAATTTCCAGGAGTGTATTTTACGGTATTTTGTGGTCACGTATTATTGACATTTACTGTGTAGTCATGTACATCTACATGGCTACTCTGCAGTTCACTCTTAAGTGCCTGGCAAGGGCTATTCGAACCACTCTCATAATTTCTCCACCGTTCCACTCGCGAATAGCTAGCGAGGAAAAACGATCTTTACAAAACTGCGTTACGTTATTGGTTCAGACAGGCCCTCGAATCTGCTGCGTCGAGCTCCCGGTAAGGATCAACTTACCGTTCAGTATACGCGAGTGAAATAGCGGACACTAAGGTAGTATCAGATAGTTTAAACCCATAGTTCTTTCCTGGCTGTATGGCGTGGATTCAGCCTTAAAGTTCGCTGCAACTTTGGAATATACGTTAAAGCAGTTGACTTACTTCTCCGCAAGCTGTTACATATGGTGCTGGTACTTTAACGTGGTAAATTAAAATGTTCAAACCTGTAGAAACTATCTGCTGGAACAAAGAATGTTTCAAGTTACTGTCTTTGAACAACAGAACTGAACGGTGTGTAAGCCGGCATGGGTGGCCGAGCGGTTCTAGGCGCTACAGTCTGGAACCGCGCGACCGCTACTGTCGCAGGTTCGAATCCTGCCTGGGGCATGGGTGTGTGTGATGTCCTTAGGTTAGTTGGGTTTACGTAGTTCTAAGTTCTACGGGACTGATGACCCCAGAAGTTAAGTCCCATAGTGCTCAGAACCATTTGAACGGTGTGTAAGATTTTAAGAAAGGTGGAATAATTGGCATGAGGGATTTATCATCACACCGACAGCTCACACTGCTGGTTGTGGCGCATTGACTGTGGAATGACTGGTTACAAGACGGACTCAGAAGAACAGCGTGACAAGAAAACTGTAGTTGAGTCAGCGTGATCCCCGATAGCTGTAGCTCAACTAGTAACGTAACGCGATTTTGTAAACATCTCTATGGCTTTGCCTCGGTGTTGTCACAGCTGTGTAGACGGCTACTGTTTTCGCCTGCAGTCGTTAGCGCTTCGCAGTTCAAAGCTGGCAAATGCGCTACGAGCTGTCAGCGATCTTCGTACACCGTTTCGACTGTAGGCGCGGGTGCCACCACAAGAACTAGACAAGAAGAAGAGGGCAGATTCTTTGAGTAGTTCTGGCAAACTGTCGAATGACAGCTCAAATCCAGGCTGAGGTTACCAACACAGTGTCACCACGAACTGTCAGGAAGCTGGCTTGAGCTCTCGAATTGCCATGTGTCAGTTACAACTGACATGTTACCACAGATGACATGGTATAGAACCAGAGGCAACTGGGTAGGTGGGGTCTCGCTCATATGTGCGGTGGTCAGATCGACACCAATATTTCTGTAGACCACCTGGTGGAAGACCACTACGAGGAGCGATTCACATGTGGAGAGGACTGATTGTTCGCCAGCATGTCACAAGAATGGTAAACATGTTGTCATGACCAAGTGGTTCATTCCAGCAGGATCTACATCTACATCTACATCCATACTCCGGAAGCTACCTGACGGTGTGTGGCGGAGGGTACCTTGAGTACATCGGTTCTCCCTTGTATTCCAGGCTCGCATTGTTCGTGGAAAGAAAGATTGTCGGTATGCCTCTGTGTGGGCTCTAATCTCTCTGATTTTATCCTCGTGGTCTCTTCTCGAGACATACGTAGGAGGGAGCAATATACTGCTTGACTCCTCGGTGAAGCTATGTTCTTGAAACTTCAACAAAAGCCCGTACCGAGCTACTGAGCGTCTCTCTTGCAGAGTCTTCCACTGGAGTTTATCTATCATCTCTGTAACGCTTTCGCGATTACTAAATGATCCTTTAACGAAGCGCGCTGCTCTCCGTTGGATCTCCTCTATCTCTTCTATCAAGCCAATCTGGTACGGATCGCACATCGGTGAGCAGTATTCAAGCAGTGGGCGAACAAGCGTACTGTAACCTACTTCCTTTGTTTTCGGATTGCGTTTCCTTAGGATTCTTCCAATGAATCTCAGTCTGGAACCTGCTTCACCGACGATTAATTTTATATGGTCATTCCATTTTAAATCACTCCTAATGCGTACTCCCAGATAATTTATGGAATTAACTGCTTCCAGTTGCTGACCTGCTGTATTGTAGCTAAATGGTAGAGGACCTTTCTTTCTGTGTATTCGCAGCACATTACACTTGTCTCCATTGAGATTCAATTACCATTCCCTGCACCATGCGTCAATTCGTTGCAGATCCTCCTGAATTTCAATACAATTTTCCATTGTTACAACCTCTCGATTGCTACAGTAATAACAATAATGCAAAACCTGCTCACTGCAGTTCATACCACAAACGCCTTGGTCCTCGAGTGGTCTGTCCCTTACCTTATTTGGCACCCATGTAGCATCTGTCCAATGTGAGCCGGTCGCTGAGGCCGAGCGGTTCTAAGCGCTTCAGTCCGGAACCGCGCTGCTGGTACGTCGCAGATTCGAATCCTGCCTCGGGCATGGATGTGTGTGATCTCCTCAGGTTAGTTAGGTTTAAGTATTTCTAAGCTTAGGGGATTGATGACCTCAGATGTTAAGTCCCATAGTGCTTAGAGCCATTTGAAGCATTTGAACCATCCACTGTGATGGGAGGACGTACACTTTCATCCAGGCCTACAGCCAGCAAACTTCTTGAAGTTAGAGATGGTCCCACCTCTTACTAGTGTTGATGATGGACTTCAGATCCAAATGGCCACGCGGAGTGGCCTCGCGTTTAGAGGTGCTATGTCACGGATTGCGCGACCCCTCTCGCGGGAGATTCGAGGCGTATCTCGGGCGCAGGTGTGTGTCTTGTTCATAGCGTAAGTTAGTTTAAGTAATGTGTAAGTCTAGGGACCAATGGCCTCAGCAGTCTGGTCCCTGAGGAATTCACACACATTTGAAGACCCAAATGGAATAAAACTTCAATCGTTTAATAGCCGTTGTGTGATGAATATCTCTTGATCAGTAGACCCAGAAGAAGGCCACTTAATCGCAGCCGAAACGTTGGTTTCTCCAGTATGAGGTGCATTCAAGTTCTAAGGCCTCCGACTTTTTTTCTAATTAACTACTCACCCGAAATCGATGAAACTGGCGTTCCTTCTCGACGTAATCGCCCTGCAGACTTACACATTTTTCACAACACTGACGCCATGATTCCGTGGCAGCGGCGAAGGCTTCTTTACGAGTCTGTTTTGACCACTGGAAAATCGCTGAGACAATAGCAGCATGGCTGGAGAATTTGCGGCCACGGAGAGTGTCTTTCATTGTTGGAAAAAGCCAAAAGTCACTAGGAGCCAGGTCAGGTGAGTAGGGAGCATGAGGAATCACTTCAAAGTTGTTATCTCGAAGAAACTGTTGCGTAACGTTACCTCGATGTGCGGGTGCGTTGTCTTGGTGAAACAGCACACGCGCAGCCCTTCCCGGACGTTTTTGTTGCAGTGCAGGAAGGAATTTGTTCTTCAAAACATTTTCGTAGGATGCGCCTGTTACCGTAGTGCCCTTTGGAACGCAATGGGTAAGGATTACGCCCTCGCTGTCCCAGAACATGGACACCATCATTTTTTCAGCACTGGCGGTTACCCGTAATTTTTTTGGTGGCGGTGAATCAGTGTGCTTCCATTGAGCTGACTGGCGCTTTGTTTCTGGATTGAAAAATGGCATCCACGTCTCATCCATTGTGACAACCGACGAAAAGAAAGTCCCATTCATGCTGTCGTTGCGCGTCAACATTGCTTGGCAACATGCCACACGAGCAGACATGTGGTCATCCGTCAGCATTCATGGCACCCACCTGGATGACACTTTTCGCATTTTCAGGTCGTCATGCAGGGTTGTGTGCACAGAACCCACAGAAATGCCAACTCTGGAGGCGATCTGTTCAACAGTCATTCGGCGATCCCGCAAAACAATTCTCTCCACTTTCTCGATCATGTCGTCAGACCGGCTTGTGCGAGCCCGAGGTTGTTTCGGTTTGTTGTCACACGATGTTCTGCCTTCATTAAACTGTCGCACCCACGAACGCACTTTCGACACATCCATAACTCCATCACCACAAGTCTCCTCCAACTGTCGATGAATTTCAATTGGTTTCACACAACGCAAATTCAGAAAACGAATGATTGCACGCTGTTCAAGTAAGGAAAACGTCGCCATTTTAAGTATTTCAAACAGTTCTCATTCTCACCGCTGGCGGTAAAATTCCATCTGCCGTACGGTGCTGCCATCTCTGGGACGTATTGACAATGAACGCGGCCTCATTTTAAAACAATGCGCATGTTTCCATCTCTTTCCAGTCCGGAGAAAAAAAAAATCGGAGGCCTTATAACTTGAATGCACCTCGTATATATTTTTACATTTTGATGCGGTAGTATACACAGAAAACTTTTAAGTCAACCATATAAACAAAGTTTAATGAATGTCGTTTCACGGTACAGCGTTTTCGATTACCGTCAATGAATTTGGAAATGGACCAGGGATGCCAAACAGAGAGTGGAGAACCGCGTTGGTGCGAGTCAGTGGTTCCTCCTGTGCAGGGTTCGCGGAGTGAACAGGGCGGCGTCGTGGCGTTCCTGTGGCGTCGCGCGCGTCGGCCTCAGGAAATTCGAGCCACGGCCGCGGCTACGGCTATGGCGCGTTTTCGGCGAAGCCGCGCCTTGTCGCCCCATCTCTGCGCGTCTAGGGTTTCCGCGGCCGCCCTGACAAGTGTCTTGTATTACTGGCGCGCCGCGCCGGACAGGACCACCGCCTATTGGTTCGCGAAAATAAAGGAGCGGGCCGGCCTCACACTGGGACGCTCTCTCACGGTACGAGACGCCGTATCCGTACTGGGATGTGTCGGCTGCCCACTGTTCCGTGGGGGAGAATAGACCGCTCCTGCCAGCCACCGTGAATGCTTACTGCCTACTTCCGTGTGAGAACGCAGCCTCCCTCTGTGTACGTCTCCAAGATACGCTGTCCCGCCATAAGACTTTCAGCTCCATCTCTTCTTAGTTTACGCCAGTTGCCTCGACTTGGTAACGCTGTTACACAGTTGTAATTTCCTCATCTTGTTTAAAACTTCGGCGAACTTCAGTAGATTCCAACTGCTCTATCCCTTCTTCTTACGTTATACTCCAATCCTCTACCACAAAATGGTTGAAATGGCTCTAAGCACTATGGAACTTAACATCTGAGGTCATCAGTCCCCTAAACTTAGAACTACAGGGTGATTCAAAAAGAATACCACAACTTTAGGAATTTAAAACTCTGCAACGACAAAAGGCAGAGCTAAGCACTATCTGTCGGCGAATTAAGGGAGCTATAAAGTTTCATTTAGTTGTACATTTGTTCGCTTGAGGCGCTGTTGACTAGGCGTTAGCGTCAGTTGATGCTAAGATGGCGACCGCTCAACAGAAAGCTTTTTGTGTTATTGAGTACGGCAGAAGTGAATCGACGACAGTTGTTCAGCGTGCATTTCGAACGAAGTATGATAGGTGGTGTATTAAACGTTGGTATAAACAGTTTACAGAGAATGGGTGTTTGTGCAAAGGGAAAAGTTCTGGACGGCCGAGAACGAGTGATGAAAATGTAGCACGCATCCAGCAAGCATTTGTTCGCAGCCCAGGAAAATCGACTCGCAGAGGTAGCAGAGAGCTGCAAATTCCACAATCAACTGTATGGAGAGTCCGTAACAACCTGAACGTTAACTACCCGAGGCGATGGATCGGCCGCCAGGCAGCCCGTGACAGAGCACTTCATCACTGGCCTCCAAGAAGCCCTGATCTTACCCCCTGCGATTTTTTCTTATGGGGTTATGTTAAGGATATGGTGTTTCGGCCACCTCTCCCAGCCACCATTGATGATTTGAAACGAGAAATAACAGCAGCTATCCAAACTGTTACGCCTGATATGCTACAGAGAATGTGGAACGAGTTGGAGTATCGGGTTGATATTGCTCGAGTGTCTGGAGGGGGCCATATTGAACATCTCTGAACTTGTTTTTGAGTGAAAAAAAACCTTTTTAAATACTCTTTGTAATGATATATAACAGAAGGTTATATTATGTTTCTTTCATTAAATACACATTTTTAAAGTTGTGGTATTCTTTTTGAATCACCCTGTACTTAAACCTAACGAACCTAAAGACATCACACACATCCATGCCCGAAGCCGGATTCGAACCTGCGACCATGGCAGCAGCGCGGTTCCGGATTGAAGAGCCTAGAACCGCTGGGTCACAGCGACCGGCCTCTACTACAAGAATCGATATTATTTTAGCGTTGCTTCAACTGTCGAAGAATTGCACAACGTGTCTAATTAATCTGGTAGGTGCCAGTCTCTTAAAATGCCCTAAATTTCAGCCCGCATTTTTTCATATTCGAATAAATGCTGGTATAATTTTTAGTTTCTTTATTTGCTCTTAGATTGTGTGTTGCTTGTTCTTCGACCTAAAATAGTCCTTATTACCTATAATTCCCTCTTTTGGATTTCTTCTATTGAAAGGTGGCTACACTGAGCCACAGCGCCAGAGATTGCGCCAAAGAGTATTATTCAGCCGCCTCCACAGGCAGTTCTTGTTCAGATGTAGTGGAGAGTTCTTGTCGAGATGTCGTAGTGGAGAGTTCTTGTTCAGATGTAGTGGAGAGTGCTTGTTCCATGTTTTATGCAGTTTTGATGGGCTAGACAGCAGATGTTGTTCGAAATGGAGATATTGTAACGATCAGAGTGCTTTTCGTCAATACATATGAGGGTAAAAAAATTCCCTTTTCTTTTTACTATTTCAATGTCTTAAATAATGCGTCATTACAGGTTCAGTCAACAAAGCATCTGGCTTGTGTTCTTGTATTAGAGTGTAATCCTGGTTTTCTTCCGCAGTTATAGTATTTCTATTATTTTTAATTACTTCAATATAAATGGTACTTGAAATTTCTTGTCTTATTGGAGAAGAGCCGTGCCAGATGTGTACGTTGAGTCACACTTCCACACACAGAACAGCTACACTTGTGTTTGTTGTTTCTTAGGTTTTATAGTTGCTGGGGACTTAATTAATTAATTGTGTTAACGGAAGTTTTGTTTCATTCTTTGTTGTTATTCTATGCAGTCAGATTGCGTGCTAAACTAGTCAGGGCCAACCGTTTACGAGACAGCGTAACCGGACAGTCAGCTACTAAAAAATTAAAATTATTTGTATTATATATTTAATTAAGCCCCCATGCACTATGTATCTCTGTTTAAAATGAGTGTTTAAGCCCAACGAACACACTCTACTTTGTGACTGTGTTGTAACTGACACGTGGCGCCGCTGGCGACAGTCGCTTCTCTGTATTCATTTAAGATATCTGAGATTGACACTCTGTATTGTGTGGCCGCTGTTTTCCTCTTTCGTCGCTTTTCGACGCTATGGGGAGAGGGCTGGTTTTGGTCGGTTTGTTGGCGCTCCGGTGTGCAGTCTGGTTGCGCATCTCTGCCTGTTTCTGTCACGGGGGCAGAGTTGCGTGCGGTCGGGAGTGTGTACTGCCTCTAGTGAGAGCCGATGGTCTCGTCTGTGCTCCTAAACGATGTGGTACTGGCTTTGGAATCTATCAGCCTGCAACCGGACACGCTAAAAAATCAAACGGTGGGAATTATTCAGGTTCTTAAAGTCCTGCTGTATATATGTACAATGAATTTCATGCTGTTTGCAGTTAACGGCTCTCCCAGTGGTTGAACGCCCATTTTATCTGTTTCGTGTTGACCACTGGTGTAAAATTTATTGAACAGTGGTTTGCCTGTCTTTGACGCACTTTGGATACTGCCAGCGAGTGTATATCTAAGTCAGGGGCTGAGCACTACGAAAGAACCATATGTTTGATTTTCTGACACTCCTTTCTGCCTTTTGCTACTAAGTGTAATCCACAAATGTTCAAATGTGTGTGAAATCTTATGGGACTTAACTGCTAAGGTCATCAGTCCCTAAGCTTATACACTACTTAACGTAAATTATTCTAAGGACAAACACAAACACCCATGCCCGAGGGAGGACTCGAACCTCCGCCGGGACCGTGTAATCCACCTATAATGGCATTTTTTGTAAAATTAAGAGATTTATGACATTGTTTTTCTTCTTATATGTAATTATTATTTAGCATTATAAAACAGAGTATATGTTCTGGTTCCTGCACATGCTACAGTGTTGTCATGTGAATGTTCGTGTGTCGTGGCTCCTGTGCAAAGGCTGTGTGAACCGTTGTTGTAGACAGTGGTTGCAAAACATTTAATTTGGCTGAAAAGGGTAATTGTATTCCTGTTTTGAAATTTTTCTAATGTTTTAAGGAGTGTGTTGCTCTGGATACTGCCCAGTTGCTGTGGTTTTATGTTGTCGTTTCAGTGGTATAATCAGCGGTGCGCGTCGTCCTTTGTAACTGGTCGTTTACGTGGGGGACGACGCCTTGGCGGCGGCCAGCGAATTGTAACCGATAGCGCGGTCGCTGTGTTTATCAGCAGGCTCCAGCCCTTCGGCGAATTTGAGTATTTTATTATTTTTTTCCTGGTGACGCCGAGGCATCCATCTTTCCTTCTTCACCGTTCCTTTCAGTTTTCATTAAGGCTCGATTTGAGTTGTAGTTTCCGCGCGCATTTGATGTGCCGTTACTTGTCACTGAAATTTTGTAATATCTGAAAGATGCCTTTCATTGTATTGGGGTTTTAATATCTTACTCAAAAGAGAAGTTGTGAGTTGTTTCTGCTGTCTTAAAACATGACCTGCTTCTGTGAGAGTTTTTCTCAGTAAACCATTTATTGTTGCATGATTGTTAAGATATATCTAAAGACGGTTTTTAAAATTAATTATTGTTTGGGGTGGGCTTTGACGCCCGCAGACATTTTGTCTGTTTAATAACGTTTCAAATTCTAGGGCAGTTGGCGGCCGCTGTGGCCGAGCGGTTCTAGGCGCTCCAGTTCGGAACCGCGCTGCTGCTACGGTCGCAGGTTCGAATCCTGTCTCGGGCATGGATGTGTGTGATGTCTTTAGGTTAGTTAGGTTTAAGTAGTTCTAAGTTCTACGGGACTGATGACCTCAGATATTAAGTCCCATAGTGCTTAGAGCCATTTGAACCAATCTAGGGCAATTATATATATTATTCTGGGGCAACAGCAGTTTGCTATTGTCATGCAATTGTTAAATAAAATCTGTTGGAAATTACAAGCCAGATTTTGTATTTGACTGGTAATTATCGCCTTGTCTTTAGTGAGTTGAAGTATCCTTAGCGTGTGTCCCACGTCTTGGCAATGTCTCAGTCCTGTGGATTTTGAGATGCATTTTCTTTGTTGATATCTTTTGCAAATATGAAGTATACGCTTGATATTACTGAAGTATCGGGCGATCTTGAATAATATGAAATATGTAAGTATAAGAATCAATAGCCAAAATATCTAGTTTTAATATTATTTTTATGACCTTTTCCGGCAATCTAGGTTTCCATCTTCGGATCTAATGCAAATGCACCTCAATGAATCTCCATCTTCTGCACAATATATCATGTCACATCGCAATGAGCCATTCCAGGAACATGAAGAACGTGATACTTTGCATGTCGATGTATTACGTTCTTCATGTTCATGGAATGACTTATTATGATGTGACACGTTGTATTGTACATATGATGGAGATTCATTGAGGTACATTTGCATAAGAATTGATGATAACTTATATTGCCGAAACCGATCATCGAAAATAAATTTGCTGTTAGCTATCTTGTCTGTTGAAGTTTTTACTTCCATATTTCATAAATCTAAATGTTGTTTACATTTTGTGTAAAGGAATTTCGCAACCAATGATTTGAAGACTATTTCCTGTTTCATTTTAGTATCACAAATATTAATACAATAATAGCAGTAGACTTAACAATTATTTGAAACGCGATATGAATAAATATAACGACAATGTTAGTAACAGAATTAATAATTAATAACATTAATTCTTGCGGTACTACTAAGTAGGGACTCGACAATGTAGGTTACACGCGTAGTTCCAATCTAAGACCATTGTGTGGCAAGAACAGCGCATCCTCAAAAGAGAGCACATGTTCTTGGTTTCGTGCAGACAGTTTCGCTGCGATACAGAGAACAGACGCATAATCCAAAGATGAAGTACTCGGTAGGGTACGATTCTTGTGGGCAAAACGTCTAAACTGCACTGTTTCAGCGCGAAATTTTGGTAATAAGAATATACGGACCCGATGCAGTGTCTTTCCCAGCCGTAGTGAAATGGTTTCAACAATTTGACCGAGGCTACATGAAGACAACAGCGACCAGGCAACAGAGGAACATAGAGTGATTATCGCGGACATTGCTCAGCACATGCGCATCGGCACGACAATGCAACATCCTACACCGCGCGCGTAGGACGAGCTTTGCCTCAACGTTTTAATGGTAGACTTTTGGAGCTATACAGTCCAGATCTTGGACCATGCGGTTCCCATATTTTCGGCGAGCTAAAAGAGCATCTTGGGGGCGGCGCGGGGAGAGGGAGGGAATGTGTTCGAAAGATGAGGTAGCTCTCACAGCGGTTTTTGAATGCATCCGTAACCAAGGAAAGGATATCTGTCGTTCAGGAGCTGAACTACTGGCAGAAATCTCCGACCGCTGTTTACGAAGACTTGGTAACAATGTTGAAATATTGTGTCAAGTATCTGTGTTTGAAGTGTAGTGTAGCATTGGACAAACATTACTTGCCCTGCCATAATTATGTGTAACTTACTTTTAGAAGTCCCTTCATACTACTACTACTACTACTACTACTACTATTTTTAATAATAATAATAATACAAGGGTAACTAACACACTCGAAATAAATTAGGCAGTTCTGGCGGAATGAGGTTGGGAAGTGAGACACTACAGACAGTCTATGCCATTTGCTATCTGTGCAGCAAATAACTGACGATAAGAGGAATTTATTAATAGCAAATAAGTGATATTTGTCTGGAGCTTAGCCTTGTATGGAAGTGAAATGTGTCTGGATTTGGATATGAACAGAATAGTGGCCGTGCGGTTCTAGGCGCTACAGTCGGGAGGCGAGCGACCGCTACGGTCGCAGGTTCGAATCCTGCCTCGGGCATGGATGTGTGTGCATGTCCTCAGGTTAGTTAGGTTTAATTAGTTCTAAGTTCTAGGCGACTGATGACCTCAGAAGTTAAGTCGCATAGTGCTCAGAGCCATTCGGACCATTTTTTTGAACGGAATAGAAGTTTTTGAAATGCGGCGCTACAGAAAATTGATGGAGGTAAGATGGATAGATCGAATAAGTAACGAGGAGTTACTGAATCGAAGTGGGGAGAAAAGAAATTTATGGCGCAACTTGACTAAAAGAAGGGGTCGTTTAATAGCACACATCGTAAGGCATCAAGGAACGCGGGCGCGCGCGCGCGCGATGTGTGTGTGTGTGTGTGTGTGTGTGTGTGTGTGTGTGTGTGTGTGTGTGCGCCCGCGCGCCATTAGCAAGATCAAGGAATTTCTGTGCTTGTTCTGTCTAGTGGTATTAAAATCGAATAGGCCTCGTACATTTTTCTTCACAGTGTGAGACCTAAGATTGGAACACACATTGGTGTACTATATTTGTAGTCTTCTGGTAAATTAAAACTAGATTAGGACACTTTGTCTTCTTTGTTCCAACTCTACATTCTCTGCTTATGCTGGGCCGGCCTTGGTGGCCGAGCGGTTCTAGGCGCTACAGTCTGGAACCGCGCGACCGCTACGGTCGCAGGTTCGAATCCTGCCTCGTGCATGGATGTGTGTGATGTCCTTAGGTTAGTTAGGTTTAAGTAGTTCTAAGTTCTAGGGGATGGATGACCTCAGAAGTTAAGTCCCATAGTGCTCATAGCTATTTGAACCATTTTGCTTATGCTGCAGCCCCCCCCCCCCCCCAAGTGAAAACACCAGATATACACTTTTCTTTACGCTGCCTCCTTACCCCCCCCCCCCCTCCCTACACACACACAAAAAGAAAAGGCTGGGAAAACTCGTTAGTTACGTTGCACCCTTCTCCCCAAAAACGAAAACATTAGACAGACACCCCCTTCGTTTCAAGTTTTGAACTTTAAATTGATTGTCTTCTTAAGAACTAAAATTAAAATAAAAAATAAATAATTTTTCTCCCGATCAAAACAGTCTGTCAAAATAAGTCTTGGAGTTAAGATTCTTGTTTGGAATTGCGGATTTTGTTAACTTTCGGTTTTCTGACCTCTAGACCCTTCTTTGCACTTCTTTGTGCGTGCCCGGCTGGCTAGCTCAGTCAGTAAGAGCCCTGCCCCTGAAAGTTAGGGTTTCAGGATGGAATTCCGGTCCAGCACACAGTTTTAATGTACCAGGAAAAAAAACAACATTCACCCGGCTGCAGAGAAAGAGAACGGGATATATATATATATATATATATATATATATATATATATATATATACACTCCTGGAAATGGAAAAAAGAACACATTGACACCGGTGTGTCAGACCCACCATACTTGCTCCGGACACTGCGAGAGGGCTGTACAAGCAATGATCACACGCACGGCACAGCGGACACACCAGGAACCGCGGTGTTGGCCGTCGAATGGCGCTAGCTGCGCAGCATTTGTGCACCGCCGCCGTCAGTGTCAGCCAGTTTGCCGTGGCATACGGAGCTCCATCGCAGTCTTTAACACTGGTAGTATGCCGCGACAGCGTGGACGTGAACCGTATGTGCAGTTGACGGACTTTGAGCGAGGGCGTATAGTGGGCATGCGGGAGGCCGGGTGGACGTACCGCCGAATTGCTCAACACGTGGGGCGTGAGGTCTCCACAGTACATCGATGTTGTCGCCAGTGGTCGGCGGAAGGTGCACGTGCCCGTCGACCTGGGACCGGACCGCAGCGACGCACGGATGCACGCCAAGACCGTAGGACCCTACGCAGTGCCGTAGGGGACCGCACCGCCACTTCCCAGCAAATTAGGGACACTGTTGCTCCTGGGGTATCGGCGAGGACCATTCGCAACCGTCTCCATGAAGCTGGGCTACGGTCCCGCACACCGTTAGGCCGTCTTCCGCTCACGCCCCAACATCGTGCAGCCCGCCTCCAGTGGTGTCGCGACAGGCGTGAATGGAGGGACGAATGGAGACGTGTCGTCTTCAGCGATGAGAGTCGCTTCTGCCTTGGTGCCAATGATGGTCGTATGCGTGTTTGGCGCCGTGCAGGTGAGCGCCACAATCAGGACTGCATACGACCGAGGCACACAGGGCCAACACCCGGCATCACGGTGTGGGGAGCGATCTCCTACACTGGCCGTACACCACTGGTGATCGTCGAGGGGACACTGAATAGTGCACGGTACATCCAAACCGTCATCGAACCCATCTTTCTACCATTCCTAGACCGGCAAGGGAACTTGCTGTTCCAACAGGACAATGCACGTCCGCATTTATCCCGTGCCATCCAACGTGCTCTAGAAGGTGTAAGTCAACTACCCTGGCCAGCAAGATCTCCGGATCTGTCCCCCATTGAGCATGTTTGGGACTGGATGAAGCGTCGTCTCACGCGGTCTGCACGTCCAGCACGAACGCTGGTCCAACTGAGGCGCCAGGTGGAAATGGCATAGCAAGCCGTTCCACAGGAGTACATCCAGCATCTCTACGATCGTCTCCATGGGAGAATAGCAGCCTGCATTGCTGCGAAAGGTGGATATACACTGTACTAGTGCCGACATTGTGCATGCTCTGTTGCCTGTGTCTATGTGCCTGTGGTTCTGTCAGTGTGATCATGTGATGTATCTGACCCCAGGAATGTGTCAATAAAGTTTCCCCTTCCTGGGACAATGAATTCACGGTGTCCTTATTTCTATTTCCAGGAGTGTATATATATATATATATATATATATATATATAGAGAGAGAGAGAGAGAGAGAGAGAGAATTCTCTGTATTAGATTTGATTTTGAAAGGAGTAGTTCCAAAGCGCGGTCTATCCAGCCAGACGTTTCCTCGGCTTCCTTAAATCACTAGAGACGAATATCGCGATTCTGGTTTTGATAATAGCACGACTAACTTGTGTCCCGGTTCCTCTTTAAGTGATCTAGAGTTTCGTATCCAATGATCTCGACGTAAACACGCCATTAAATTCTCCCGTTTCCTCCACCTTCTGAGAACACTGGAGATAGCGACGTCAGTGAGAGGGCGGCCTCTCGCCAGTGAGGCGCCGTAGTAGGGCGACGCGCCGGCGCAATATATACGTTGGCCCCGCGTCGCTGACCAATTAGGAGCGGCAGTGCTCCGCGGCAGCGCGCCACGTGAATTAGAGACGCGGCAGCATACGCCACGGCACGACCGCTTTTTACGCGAGCGTCGCTGTCCGGCTGACGGCTAATTTAACAGGCCGCCTGTCCGTTCCGCCTGCTCTCGCGGTCCAGGGGGAGCGGCGAACCGGCGATATGCTTAATGGCAGAATTGCGTATGACAGGCATAAACCGGGTGTCGTCCCGAAATTTGAACCCGAGTCCCTTTCTCAAGGCAGACAGAGGAAGGCAAGAGGCATAGTCTTAGGGCAAGTAGGACTCTTATGCCAAGCACAGCGGACAAAAAATTAAACGGAGAAACCTTTTTTAATAGCACCCACGCACAGAACTGTGTATGCAATGATTTGATCGAACTCCAATTTCATTGTCTAAAATATCCCTTTGGTTGTTAACATAAGTACTATGATAAACTGTAGAGTAGGGGGTAGGTGTAGGTGTATGAAACTCTTTAGGAATTATTTTATTTACAAAAAAACGAATGATCTGTTGTATTTTAAACTTCATGTTTGGAAAAAACACAAATTTTGTAGTTAATTACCTCAATTTTTACCACAGTTTTTAATAGATTTGGAAAATTGTAGAGTTTCATACACCTTTAAGTATGGTTTGTATGCTGTGCAAAATTCATCGAACCATCTCTCTTACTTATGAAGAAAAGTGTACCTATAGCAACAAATGCTGCCATTAGGAAGTGAAAAAATGATGAAATTTCACATGTAAAAAAAATTACTTCGTTATGTTTCCGAACTTCCACTGCTATGAGTGTGAATTCTGAATCCTTCCTGGTCATGCTGACAAAGTTTTATGAATTTATTTGTAAAAGTATAGACAGTGGAAAGTAAAATGTCCTGTGGTGCCTCTCCTGCATCAAGTCGGCCCGTTTTACGTCCTAGCCCCCTCAAGTTCTCCTGTGGCCCTCTGTTGCACGTAATATGATGTTGATAACTATTCCTTTGGATCCGTCTCGTCAGTGCTCGATAAAGCAAATTTTTCATGTCATACGCGTTTCACTACTGTTATTTGCAACGCCTCTCCACTGGCAGGAAATATACAGGGTGTTACAAAAAGGTACGGCCAAACTTTCAGGAAACATTCCTCACACACAAATAAAGAAAAGATGTTATGTGGACATGTGTCCGGAAATGCTTAATTTCCATGTTAGAGCTCATTTTAGTTTCGTCAGTATGTACTGTACTTCCTCGATTCACCGCCAGTTAGCCCAATTGAAGGAAGGTAATGTTGACTTCGGTGCTTGTGTTGACATGCGACTCATTGCCCTACAGTACTAGCATCAAGCACATCAGTACGTAGCATCAACAGGTTAGTGTTCATCACGAACGTGGTTTTGCAGTCAGTGCAATGTTTACAAATGCGGAGTTGGCAGATGCCCATTTGATGTATGGATTAGCACGGGGCAATAGCCGTGGTGCGGTACGTTTGTATCGAGACAGATTTCCAGAACGAAGGTGTCCCGACAGGAAGACGTTCGAAGCAATTGATCGGCGTCTTAGGGAGCACGGAACATTCCAGCCTATGACTCGCGACTCGGGAAGACCTAGAACGACGAGGACACCTGCAATCGAGAGTTTCTGTTGATATCTGTCTTGTCATTTATCACGTGTTTGTTCTCTGTAATTGCTTTCTAGATATGATAGTTTTCCTACATTGGTATTCTGGTGTCTCCGCCAGACACCACACTTGCTAGGTGGTAGCCTTTAAATCGGCCGCGGTCCGTTAGTATACGTCGGACCCGCGTGTCGCCACTATCAGTGATTGCAGACCGAGCGCCGCCACACGGTAGGTCTAGAGAGACTTCCTAGCACTCGCCCCAGTTGTACAGCTGACTTTGCTAGCGATGGTTCACTGACAAAATACGCTCTCATTTGCCGAGACGATAGTTAGCTTAGTCTTCAGCTACGTCATTTGCTACGACCTAGCAAGGCGCCATTACCAGTTACTATTGATGCTGTAAAACATGTACCGTCAAGAGCGATGTTCACCATTTATGGATTAAAGTTAAGTATTCCACAGCTACGTCCTTTTTTGCTAGTCTAATTTCCTTGTCCTGTTCCAGACCTCAGGCCAGCCTGCGTGAGCTAAAACGCGTGCCTTTCGGCTTCCTCTCATACCGGATGGCTCTCTTGCCAATCCACAACAGATGTAATGGATTTATTCTTTCATTACCTTGCGAATAAGGAGATGATAATGATGAGGTCCCATACTCCGAGGAGCGTAGGGGACGATGCGGAAAACCCGTACCGCCGTACTAGCCAAGGTCTTAGCGGAGGTGGTTTGCCATTGCCTTCCTCCAACAGTAGTGGGGATGGATGGATGATGATGATGATGACGACGACACAACAACAGCCCGTCATCTCGAAGCACGGAAAATCCCTGACCCCGCCGGGAATCGAACCAGGGACCCCGTGCGCGGGAAGCGAGAACGCTACTGCAAGACCATTAGCTGCGGACTAATAAAGAGGTAGTGTGCTTCAATACAACGATACTCCCTGAATCCGTGCTGACTGTATGTAAGTAAACAGACCGTTTGCCTGTAGGTCCGCGGGACTGCTACGGTCGCAGGTTCGAATCCTGCCTCGGGCATGGATGTGTGTGATGTCCTTAGGTTAGTTAGGTTTAAGTAGTTCTAAGTTCTAGGGGACTGATGACCACAGATGTTAAGTCCCATAGTGCTCAGAGCCATTTGAACCATTTTGCCTGTAGGTAATTCATAATCTTCGAACACGGTATATGTTCTAAAATCGTATGCATGTCTAAATTAGTGGTATGGGTCTGTAATTCAACGGATGGTTCCTAATTCTTTCTTAAGTATTGGTGTGACCTGTCTAACTTTCCAGTTTTTAGATTCGGATCTAATGTGGAACGAGCAATTGTGTATGATTGATAAGTACAGAACTGTTACGTCAGTATAGTTTGAAATCTAATTGGCGTACATCTGCACTGGAGGACTTTCCTTTATTAAGTGATCTAAACTGCTTTGCTATACCGAATATATCTATTTGTAAGTTACTCATGTTGTCAGCAGCTCCTGATTCGAGTTCTGGAATATTTACTTCGTCGATCAGACTGTCTGGTGAGGGTTTGAGCCTAGGACCTCTCGGACACATGGATCAAGGCCACGTGAATCAAGGCTCGCGTGGAGGGATCTGCTATGCGGGAGAATCCCTGGAAGGGAAAAGAACGGCCGTATTTTACGAACGTGGTACAAATGATGACTCCGCTCTGCATCGACAGCGCATTTCAGTGAGACATCGTTTCGGCATTTCACGATATTTGACCTTTAGAAACTGTGGCGCGGGACAAACCAATTGTGGCTGTCTGCGGGCAGCCCCCACTGAAAAACCAGCCACGGACGCCTGTCGGCCCGGCCTGTCGAAGTCGGGCTGCCGTCACTTTTTGTCAGCGGCAGACGGCTCATTACTTATTTATGGACGGGACGTGTTTATCAGGGGGCCGACAGCTCCCCTACAGATAACTCCACGTCGCGCATCACACGCCGAACTGAGCTGAGCCGAGCTGCCACTATCAGGAGCGACTGGCGGCGGTCGCTCCACAGCGAGACGTGAATCAAAACACATTAACACGATGAGAGGCTCCGGTTGTCTGACAAGGAGCTTCCACCAGCACCTACAGCTATTCTCCTGCTCCTTGTTACCGTTTTATCCTCACAGGCAAAAGAGTAATGCAAGAAACACTTTGTTAATGCTAAGCCATACACACTCCACTAGGCACGTAACCATTCATATTAATTGATAAGATGTTGTTGCAGCTCTACACGCTAGGCCGTCATGTGCAGGTCTCTTGTCTGCTTAACCACCCCCTAACAACCCTGCCACAATAAAGGTCAAAAATTAATTATGATTGTAGTGTTGCTCATGCTGCTAAATATTGCATTTTCGGGCAACAAACAAAGTTATATTACGTGGCAGGTGTCATTAGATCACAGTTAATAAAGTCATTTCTTGAAATAATGGATAAACTAGGCACTCATCTTTTCGTGTTTCCCACGCTGGTCTCGTTGTGAACTCATGGCTCAATCGTCGAAAATCTAGGTAGTGATGAGTCCAAGCTCGGATGCAAAGAGGCCTAGGGATTATTCTGCGATATTCGAAAGTTTAATAGATGTGTTTCATAAACCATTTTTGAAGATTAAACTTTTGCAAGTTAGGACAATGGTGATGTAAAAAAGTAATCAGCACTCCGAATTTAAGTTACACTTCTTTTTTATTACTTTCGTTGCAATATCACGTAACTTGTTCCAAAATATCACTTCACAATATAAAACATACCTGAAAATATCTTCCTCGCTGTTAAAGTTCACATTTCATAAACTGACTACAACTTGCGTCTTTTTAACATGACAACCAAAGCTTGACTCTATAACAACCGCTTACGCGCCCAAAAATCAGAGTTACAAGTATGTCAAAGATCATAGTGATAAAAGAAAGAATACACATAAGAGTAATATCATTGCAATATATACATATCGATGTATCGAAGTACCTCTACATTAATGAAATCAAATCTGAATGTTGTCACAGAAATATGTTAACTATTTTACAGAAACACAGTAGAATATTGCTGGTATCGAGAGGTTGAGGTGAATTGCCCTAATGGTTACGTAATTCAAGTACCATTACAACCCGCATCTATCTGAATCTAATTGTATATTCGAGCGTTGATTTCTCTCTGCAATTTTTACCCTCCACACTTTACTCGGCAGCCGAACGAGTATCTTGATGAGCCAGGGAAGGTATCCATTAATTTCTTCTTTTATTCAAGTTTCTCCATTTGTTCCCCAGTTCGATTTAGTGCACCCTGATTATTTATTCAATATCCCATTCAATCTTCAGCATTTTTGCTGTAGCATCAGATTTCCAAAGCTCCTATTCTCTTCTTGTGTGAGCTGATTATTGTCCATATTTCTCTTCCATACAAGGCTACATTCCAGAGAAATACCTTCTGGAAAGACCTCCTAATACTTCAGTTTAAATCAGATATTAACTGATACCTCTTGTTCAGAAATGCATTTATATTCTTTCTATTTCGAGCATCCTCAGTTATTTTACTGCCCAAATAGCAGATCCGATTTATCGCTTTTAGTGCATAATTTCGTAATTCCTTCAGCACCGCCCTATTTTATTCGACTACGCTATAGTAGCTTTGTTTTTTTTCATTGATCGTCTTATAACTATATTCTCGGGGCACCATTAGCCCTGCTCAACTAATCCTGCAACCCCCTTTGCCATCTCTGACAGAATTACAATGTCACCAGCAAATATGAAACGGTTTTTTTTAATTGTTCTCCATGAACTCTAATTCTCTTCAAAAATTTTTCCTCGATTTCTTCAACAGATTTCTCAATGTAGACACTGAATAGCATCGTGGTTGGGCTACAACCACATCTCACTCGCTTCTCATCCAGCGCTTTCCTTTCATCTCTTTCGACTCTTAAAAATGCGGTCTGGTTTCTGTACAAGTTGTACATAACATTCCGCTTCTTGTATAGTATCCCTGTTATCCACAGAATTTCAAAGAATGTAGTCCGTTGAACATTACCAAATGTTTTCTCTAAATTACAAACGCTGTAAACGTAGATTAGGCTTTCTTCAGTCTGTCTTCTAAGAAAAGTTGTAAGGTCAGTATTACCAAAAACATTTCCCAAGATCGCTCTCTACCAGGTTTTCCTTTCTTCTGTAAATAATTACTGTCAGTATTTTGCGTTCCTATCTTATTAAACTGATAACTCGGTAATATTGACACCTGTCAGCACCTGCCTTTTTTTGGAAATAGAATAATTACATTCTTGATGAAGTTTATAGGTATTTCGCCTGTCTCGTATACCCTACACGCTAGGTGGATTAGTTTTGTTGTAGCTGCCTCTCCCAAGCAACTGAATAATTGTGAGAGAATGACATTGACTACAAAGCACTGATTAGTTTTAGGTCTTCAGTGTTCTCTCAAATTCTTCTAACAGTATCATTTCTCCAGTATCATTTTCATATAATTCGCTTTACCCTTGCAGAAAACAGTCTTAAAGTTCATGCACTGAAGGCTTTCACGACAGGATGGGCTTGTGGATGATGGCTGGAGCTCTGTGTCATTAAAAATCTTGTCGACAGAGCCAACAGAATTTGTACGCCGGAGCACACTGATACCAAATTAAAACATCTTTACATCTACATCTACATTTATACTCCGCAAGCCACCCAACGGTGTGTGGCGGAGGGCACTTTACGTGCCACTGTCATTACCTCCCTTTCCTGTTCCAGTCGCGTATGGTTCGCGGGAAGAACGACTGTCTGAAAGCCTCCGTGCGCGCTCTAATCTCTCTAATTTTACATTCGTGATCTTCTCGGGAGGTATAAGTAGGGGGAAGCAATATATTCGATACCTCATCCAGAAACGCACCCTCTCGAAACCTGGCGAGCAAGCTACACCGCGATGCAGAGCGCCTCTCTTGCAGAGTCTGCCACTTGAGTTTGTTAAACATCTCCGTAACGCTATCACGGTTACCAAATAACCCTGTGACGAAATGCGCCGCTCTTCTTTGGATCTTCTCTATCTCCTCCGTCAACCCGATCTGGTACGGATCCCACACTGATGAGCAATACTCAAGTATAGGTCGAACGAGTGTTTTGTAAGCCACCTCCTTTGTTGATGGACTACATTTTCTAAGGACTCTCCCAATGAATCTCAACCTGGTACCCGCCTTACCAACAATTAATTTTATATGATCATTCCACTTCAAATCGTTCCGCACGCATACTCCCAGATATTTTACAGAAGTAACTGCTACCAGTGTTTTTTCCGCTATCGTATAATCATACAATAAAGGATCCTTCTTTCTATGTATTCGCAATACATTACATTTGTCTATGTTAAGGGTCAGTTGCCACTCCCTGCACCAAGTGCCTATCCACTGCAGATCTTCCTGCATTTCGCTACAATTTTCTAATGCTGCAACTTCTCTGTATACTACAGCATCATCCGCGAAAAGCCGCATGGAACTTCCGACACTATCTACTAGGTCTCCCAAGGAACTGAATAATTGTGAGAGAATGACATTGACTACAAAGCACTGATTAGTTTTAGGTCTTCAGTGTTCTCTCAAATTCTTCTAACAGTATCATTTCTCCAGTATCATTTTCATATAATTCGCTTTACCCTTGCAGAAAACAGTCTTAAAGTTCATGCACTGAAGGCTTTCACGAAAGGATGGGCTTGTGGATGATGGCTGGAGCTCTGTGTCATTAAAAATCTTGTCGACAGAGCCAACAGAATTTGTACGCCGGAGCACACTGATACCAAATTAAAACATCTCAAGCAGTTTATTGAGAAAAGGGATATTCAGGTAAAGAAGTAAATAGTTCTACGACCATCTAACAGTAGGCCGAAATACAAGGATATAACTCAATGATGGAAGAACATAGGTTTCTCTCCCTTTTACAAAAAAGTAATTTTACAGAAACGTAAAGATTGGCTTTTAGACCAATAAAGTAAATATATGAAGTATTTCGATCAGTAAAGGTTTAATACCCTCCTCTGTCGACATGAGGTGAGTACATAATTTTGTGTAGGTGTGGTAAGATTTATATTGGAAGCAACAAGAGAAACGTGAATACGCGGCTTAACGAACATTAAAGTCTCTGCTGGCCACAGCAAATAGAAAAATCATCTGTAGCAAAGTATGTTCTTCAGTCAGGAAATCATGAAGTTCTCCGAAACCAAAGTTTTACTTATAATAACGAACTATTATCCACGGCTATATAGAGAAACCAATAAAATATTTAAATTTCGGGATAATGTTAGAGAAAAAATTGTCATAAAAGATTTTGCCTTCTTTGCTTTGTACACAACTTGCTTGCCATCTGAGCTCTTGATATTCACGCAACTGTTACTGTTTTAAAGTTTTTTTAATATCCTGTAGGTGGTATGTATCATTCATTCGCTTAGACACAGGGGAAGGTGGGCTAAAGTGGCCACTCTAAGGGAAATTGAATTTCCATTAAACCACGGTTGCCGGCCGCGGTGGTCGTGCGGTTCTAGGCGCTCCAGTCCGGAGCCGCGCTGCTGCTACGATCGCAGGTTCGAATCCTGCCTCAGGCATGGATGTGTGTGATGTCCTTAGGTTAGTTAAGTTTAATTAGTTCTAAGTTCTAGGGGACTCATGACCACAGCAGTTGAGTCCCATAGTGCTCAGAGCCATTTGAACCATTTTTGAAAACCACGGTTATTAATAGAAGCTTACCTCTTACACATTTTAAAGCTACATATTGAAAGGCATTACATCAAATAGTTCTAAGTGAAAAAGAAAACAATATATGTAGGAAGTATGTGTACTTTTCTGAAGGATTAGATATTGGTCATTTTCCCTACCTAAAGGGATATTTCGGACAGTGCCATTGCAACATCATCCCATCTTTGTTCTTCTGATTTCTTGGCATTTTATGTCCTAGCGTCTGAGACAATATCAGGTGCCAGTAGCAGACCGTTTCTAAAAGGATTTTTCTATTAGGTCAAATATAACAAAACGGAGATGTCTAACCGTAGGCCCCCGCGGCAGTTTTCAATGTCAATAAAATTTTTCAGGGCATGTTGTCACATAATCAGCATATAAAATACTGCAACGTTTCGCCCTCAAGGTGTAGAAGGGTTTTATTAAATAATGACGGACAAACTCACAACGATGACGTAGTGTATTATAACTAGACTGACCACTTGTCAACAGGCAGCACCACTGTTCAACGCAGAAAATGTGCACTGACCACTTTTCCCCAATTGCCCGCTTCATTCCTCCTCCCCCCCCCCCTTTCCTTCTAAAGATTTACATTTCTCCTCTAGCTGTAGCTGCTTAGTTTTTTCGCACTTTCTGTCAATCTCACTTTTAGATGTTTGTCACTTTGCCCGCTTCATTTACTGCATTTTTATATCTTTCTCCTTTTGCCTCATTATGAAAAATATATCCACTGACGGAAAAAATCGCAACAGCATGAAGGAGTTAATAGGCGAGTTTCTACATCTGAAAGATGGTACTGTTCAAATTCGATACCAGTCGTTTAAGAGTGGCGTCAGTAGCTGTAACGGTCGTGAGGGTTAGTTACCTTTAAGATTGGACGTGGTGTGTTGATGTTACCCAGTAATGCCTTTAAAGCGACAAAGACGCTATTATCAACACCCCATCGAGTTTGATCGAGGTCGTGTAAAAGGGCTACGAGTAGCTGGATATTCCTTCTGCGATATTGTAGAAAGACTTGGCAGGCATGTAGCCACTAAGCCTGATTGCTGGGAGCGGTGATCACGAGACTGTACAGTTGCAAAATGGCCGGGCTCCGGACGGTTACGTGGCACTACCGAGAATCAAGACCATCGTGTTTTGGCTCATAGAACTGCAATCTGAGCAGCAGTTGGCACCACAGCAAACTTTTACAAATCTGTTACTTGCAGAACAGCTCCGAACGCAATGTCCTGCAGCGTGCATTCTACCGACCCAAAACCACCGCCGTTTGCGAGTACCCTGATGTCAAGAGAGAGCTGATTGGAAGGCAGGGCGGAAGTCTGTTGTTCTTTCTGATGAAAGCTGGTTCTGTCTCGGTGCCAGTGATGGCCGCGTATTGGCTCGTACGAGGTCAGTTGAGCGCCTGCAACCAGCCTGTCTGTGTTCTAGACATACTGGACTTACAGCTGGAGTTATGCTCCGGGGTGCGATTTCGTTTGGCAGCAGGGGCACTCTCGTGGTTATCCCACGCACCCTGACTGCAGATTTGTACGTCAGTCTGGTGATTCCACCTGTTGTGCTTCCGTTCGTGAGCAGCATTCCAGGGAGTGTTTTCCAATAGGACTGAACCGTGAATTTACTTTCAAAATCTTTTTTTAAAAAAATTACTTTATTTACTAGCGATTCATCAAGAAGATTAACACATTTAATCACACTAGGTGAGCGTCTAAGTACGAGGTGCATTCAAGTTCTAAGGAATCCGATTTTTTTTCTCCGGACTGGAAAGAGATAGAAACATGCGCATTGTTTTAAAATGAGGCCGCGTTCATTGTCAATACGTCCCAGAGATGGCAGCACCGTACGGAAGATGGAATTTTACCGCCAGCGGCGAGAATGAGAACTGTTTAAATACTTAAAATGGCGACGTTTTCCTTACTTGAACAGCGTGCAGTCATTCGTTTTCTGAATTTGCGTGGTGTGAAACCAATTGAAATTCATCGACAGCTGAAGGAGACATGTGGTGATGGAGTTATGCATGTGTCGAAAGTGAGTTCGTGGGTGCGACTGTTTAATGAAGGCAGAACATCGTGTGACAACAAACCGAAAAAACCCCGGGCTCGCACAAGCCGGTCTCACGACATGATTGAGAAAGTGGAGAGAATTGTTTTGCGGGATCGCCGAATGACTGGTGAACAGATCGCCTCCAGAGTTGGCATTTCTGTGGGTTCTGTGCACACAACCCTGCATGACGACCTGAAAATGCGAAAAGTGTCATCCAGGTGGGTGCCACGAATGCTGACGGACGACCACATGGCTGCCCGTGTGGCATGTTGCCAAGCAATGTTGACGCGCAACGACAGCATGAATGGGACTTTCTTTTCGCCGGTTGTCACAATGGATGAGACGTGGATGCCATTTTTCAATCCACAAACAAAGCGCCAGTCAGCTCAATGGAAGCACACTGATTCACCGCCACCAAAAAAATTTCGGGTAACCGCCAGTGCTGAAAAAATGATGGTGTCCATGTTCTGCGACAGCGAGGGCGTAATCTTTACCCATTACGTTCCAAAGGGCACTACGGTAACAGGTGCATCCTACGAAAATGTTTTGAAGAACAAATTCTTCCTGCACTGCAACAAAAACGTCCGGGAAGGGCTGCGCGTGTGCAGTTTCACCAAGACAACGCACCCGCACATCGAGCTAACGTTACGCAACAGTTTCTTCCTGATAACAACTTTGAAGTGATTCCCTATGCTCCCTACTCACCTGACCTGGCTCCTAGTGACTTTTGGCTTTTTCCAACAATGAAAGACACTCTCCGTGGCCGCACATTCACCAGCCGTGCTGCTATTGCCTCAGCGATTATCCAGTGGTCAAAACAGACTCGTAAAGAAGCCTTCGCCGCTGCCATGGAATCATGGCGTCAGCGTTGTGAAAAATGTGTACGTCTGCAGGGCGATTACGTCGAGAAGTAACGCCAGTTTCATCGATTTCGGGTGAGTAGTTAATTAGAAAAAAAATCGGAGGCCTTAGAACTTGAATGCACTTCGTAGTTGCCAGGGAGTAACTGATGCAAATGAAATTACCTTTAACAAATTTGAATTTTATTCATAAAAGGCTTTTCAAAAACAGATTTAAAATTTATAAGCAGAAAAGCACCCTCGAAATATCAATTTACAATTTTATTTGGAGGCAGAAACAACAATATTGACAGTATGAGCCTTCGGACTAAAAAGTTTGCCGCTCCCTTTCAACACGGTCGTAGTCACGGCCGCACACATCAACCTCTGAAAGACTACACTGGTGCAAACCTGCAACACACCAGATTACTTTAAACTAAAAATTTTAACAACTCACACAAACACATTAACTATGCACCCCGTAAGACGGAAGGAAATGGTACAAAGACTCACACTAAGAAATTATTTACCACCGAAAGTGCAATTTGTTTTTAAAAGGACTCTTACGGTGAAAGGGTGGGAAGTTTATAAAAATGACTATTTAAATAAAGCCCATGAAATTCAGAGTTACATAAAATGTACAACATGCTCTACACTACACATATACCGCCTCGCAAGATGATGATGTTGTTGTTGTGGTCTTCAGTCCTGAGACTGGTTTGATGCAGCTCTCCATGCTACTCTATCCTGTGCAAGCTTCTTCATCTCCCAGTACCTACTGCAACCTACATCCTTCTGAATCTGCGTAGTGTATTCATCTCTTGGTCTCCCCCTACGATTTTTACCCTCCACGCTGCCCTCCAATACTAAATTGGTGATCCCTTGATGCCTCAGAACATGTCCTACCAACCGATCCCTTCTTCTGGTCAAGTTGTGCCATAAACTTCTCTTCTCCCCAATCCTATTCAATATTTCCTCATTAGTTACGTGATCTACCCATCTAATCTTCAGCATTCTTCTGTAGCACCACATTTCGAAAGCTTCTATTCTCTTCTTGTCCAAACTATTTACTGTCCATGTTTCACTTCCATACATGGCTACACTCCATACAAATACTTTCAGAAATGACTTCCTCACACTTAAATCTATACTCGATGTTAACAAATTTCTCTTCTTCAGAAACGCTTTCCTTTCCATTGCCAGTCTACATTTTATATCCTCTCTACTTCGACCATCATCAGTTATTTTGCTCCCCAAATAGCAAAACTCCTTTACTACTTTAAGTGTCTCATTTCCTAATCTAATACCCTCAACGTCACCCGACTTAATTTGGCTACATTCCATTATCCTTGATTTGCTTTGGTTGATGTTCATCTTATATCCTCTTTTCAAGACACCATCCATTCCGTTCAACTGCTCTTCCAAGTCCTTTGCTGTCTCTGACAGAATTACAATGTCATCGGCGAACCTCAAAGTTTTTATTTCTTCTCCATGGATTTTAATACCTACACCGAATTTTTCTTTTGTTTCCTTTACTGCTTGCTCAATATACAGATTGAATAACATCGGAGAGAGGCTACAACCCTGTCTTACTCCCTTCCCAACCACTGCTTCCCTTTCATGTCCCTCGACTCTTATAACTGCCATCTGGTTTCTGTACAAATTGTAAATAGCCTTTCGCTCCCTGTATTTTACCCCTGCCACCTTTAGAATTTGAAAGAGAGTATTCCAGTCAACATTGTCAAAAGCTTTCTCTAAGTCTACAAATGCTAGAAACGTAGGTTTGCCTTTCCTTAATCTAGCTTCTAAGATAAGCCGTAGGGTCAGTATTGCCTCACGTGTTCGAGTATTTCTACGGAATCCAAACTGATCTTCCCCGAGGTCGGCTTCTACTAGTTTTTCCATTCGTCTGTAAAGAATTCGTGTTAGTATTTTGCAGCTGTGGCTTATTAAACTGATTGTTCGGTAAATCTCACATCTGTCAGCACCTGCTTTCTTTGGGATTGGAATTATTATATTCTTCTTGAAGTCTGAGGGTATTTCGCCTGTTTCATACATCTTGCTCACCAGATGGTAGAGTTTTGTCACGACAGGCTCTCCCAAGGCCGTCAGTAGTTCCAATGGAATGTTGTCTACTCCTGGGGCCTTGTTTCGACTCAGGTCTTTCAGTGCTCTGTCAAACTCTTCACGCAGTATCGTATCTCCCATTTCATCTTCATCTACATCCTCTTCCATTTCCATAATATTGTCCTTAAGTACATCGCCCTTGTATAGACCCTCTATATACTCCTTCCACCTTTCTGCTTTCCCTTCTTTGCTTAGAACTGGGTTTCCATCTGAGCTCTTGATGTTCACACAAGTGGTTCGCTTATCTCCAAAGGTCTCTTTAATTTTCCTGTAGGCAGTATCTATCTTACCCCTAGTGAGATAAGCCTCTACATCCTTACATTTGTCCTCTAGCCATCCCTGCTTAGCCATTTTGCATTTCCTGTCGATCTCATTTTTGATACGTTTGTATTCCTTTTTGCCTGCTTCATTTACTGCATTTTTATATTTTCTCCTTTCATCAATTAAGTTCAATATTTCTTCTGTTATCCAAGGATTTCTGGCAGTCCTCGTCTTTTTACCTACTTGATCCTCTGCTGCCTTCACTATTTCATCCCTCAAAGCTACCCATTCTTCTTCTACTGTATTTCTTTCCCCCATTCCTGTCAATTGTTCCCTTATGCTCTCCCTGAAACTCTATACAACCTCTGGTTCTTTCAGTTTATCCAGGTCCCATCTCCTTAAATTCCCACCTTTTTGCAGTTTCTTCAGTTTCAATCTACAGGTCATAACCAATAGATTGTGGTCAGAGTCCACATCTGCCCCTGGAAATGTCTTACAATTTAAAACTTGGTTCCTAAATCTCTGTCTTACCATTATATAATCTATCTGATACCTTTTAGTATCTCCAGGGTTCTTCCATGTATACAACCTTCTATCATGATTCTTAAACCAAGTGTTAGCTATGATTAAGTTGTGCTCTGTGCAAAATTCTACCAGGCGGCTTCCTCTTTCATTTCTTAGCCCCAATCCATATTCACCTACTACGTTTCCTTCTCTCCCTTTTCCTACACTCGAATTCCAGTCGCCCATGACTATTAAATTTTCGTCTCCCTTCACTATCTGAATAATTTCTTTTATTTCATCATACATTTCTTCAATTTCTTCGTCATCTGCAGAGCTAGTTGGCATATAAACTTGTACTACTGTAGTAGGTGTGGGCCTCGTATCTATCTTGGCCGCAATAATGCGTTCACTATGCTGTTTGTAGTAGCTTACCCGCATTCCTATTTTCCTATTCATTATTAAACCTACTCCTGCATTACCCCTATTTGACTTTGTGTTTATAACCCTGTAGTCACCTGACCAGAAGTCTTGTTCCTCCTGCCACCGAACTTCACTAATTCCCACTATATCTAACTTTAACCTATCCATTTCCCTTTTTAAATTTTCTAACCTACCTGCCCGATTAAGGGATCTGACATTCCACGCTCCGATCCGTAGAACGCCAGTTTTCTTTCTCCTGATAACGACATCCTCTTGAGTAGTCCCCGCCCGGAGATCCGAATGGGGGACTATTTTACCTCCGGAATATTTTACCCAAGAGGACGCCATCATCATTTAATCATACAGTAAAGCTGCATGCCCTCGGGAAAAATTACGGCCGTAGTTTCCCCTTGCTTTCAGCCGTTCGCAGTACCAGCACAGCAAGGCCGTTTTGGTTATTGTTACAAGGCCAGATCAGTCAATCATCCAGACTGTTGCCCTTGCAACTACTGAAAAGGCTGCTGCCCCTCTTCAGGAACCACACGTTTGTCTGGCCTCTCAACAGATACCCCTCCGTTGTGGTTGTACCTACGGTACGGCTATCTGTATCGCTGAGGCACGCAAGCCTCCCCACCAACGGCAAGGTCCATGGTTCATGGGGGGGGGGGGGGGGGGGGGGGGGGGCGCAAGATGATAGGCAATATAAAAACATATTTCAGTAATTCGACCTTTACACCTTAATTCTATAAATTCGTTAACACCGAATCCGACAAACATGACAGAGGCAGCTATTAACGTACGGCAGACCGACAGACAGACAGACAGACACTAACTGCCTAACAAATGCGGACGAGAGACAGACGAGCAAGCTGGGGACGAGAGACTGACCAAGAAAACAAGTAGAATTTAACAAGTAAACGAAACAACATATCACGAATCACTTAACTTCTAATAAACTGCGATGTCTGGCGAAGACCTGGCGCAGCACCGCCCGAAACGCTCTCCCGAACCGTCCGCTGCCATCCTCTTCAAAAATGGTTCAAATGGCTCTGAGCACTATGGGACTCAACTGCTGTGGTCATAAGTCCCCTAGAACTTAGAACTACTTAAACCTAACTAACCTAAGGACAGCACACAACACCCAGCCATCACGAGGCAGAGAAAATCCCTGACCCCGCCGGGAATCGAACCCGGGAACCCGGGCGTGGGAAGCGAGAACGCTACCGCACGACCACGAGATGCGGGCTGCCATCCTCTTCAACAGACGCAGGAAGGCGCGCCGATCTCCCGTCTGACGGCGTCGCAGCTCGCCCCGGCCAGACCGATGTCGTGGGTTGGCTCCTGTTGCTCTCGTGTCGGCCGCGAAGCCACTACCCCTCGCTATACGGCGCGGCCCACTGGACTGACGTGGCGACCTCACACGCGCCGTCGCTCAAGACGGACAAGTCATCTTGTGTCCCAGTGCGCGACCGACCAACCGACCGATCCGACCGCCAGTTCCCATTGGCTGAACAAACTCGAGCAGACTGGCGGCCTATTACATACTAGCACTCTGGACGACAGACAGACACTGACTGCCCCACACTGACCCGGCTGACTAACTGACTAGACTCTCCGACTCAGACTTATGCACGTGAACGGGCAACTTTTCCCCTTTCCCACCAGAGGGAGACACCAAAGCTGCGATTGCCACAGCGGCGCCACCTCCAGAAACGGAAGGCGACTGCTTTACACTACGCGGCGCGCTCTTCAAAACAGCAAATTTTACCACGGCTGAAGGATAACGGTCACCCACATACCGCTGTTGTTAACCCAACATGCTCAGCAGTGTGTCGACATGTTGCCTTGGCCTGGATGGTCGTCAGAGCACGTAAGGGACGTCATCGGACGACAACAGCAGCGTCATCCGTCCCTGTATGGACTGACCAAGAGCAACAGGCATGAAAATCCATCCCACAAACTAACATCTAGAACCTGTACAACACAATGCATGCACGTTTGCAAGCTTGCATTCAACATTCTGTCGCTTACTCCGGTTATTAACGTACAAGCATTTCACATTTGCAATGGCTTACGTTGCGCTTCATTACCTTGTGATATTGCGTTGCGAGTCTCTTAAATATGTTAGCCAGACAAATGTATTCCAGAAATTTCATTATTGAAAATCAAGTACTTTTTGCTTTCCGATTTGGTTTCCTCAATGTAGCTTACCAAAGGATACCAGCACGGAACGGTTTTATACCTCTAATCGAGTAAGTGGGCTACGTTTGAACCGGAAGCGCTAAATCAGCGGGGCCTTGCGTGCTCCCTTCCGGTGGCACGGTGGTACGGCCGGCTTTGGGCAGCGGCTCGTCCGTGGCTGCCGCAGCCGGATGAGGCGGTGCAGCGTGGCCTTGACTGAGGCGGCGCTCACCTCTTGGCCTGGTTCGACTCCCAGCCGTGGGAACGAGGCGCGCTGGACCAACTTCTCGCTTTAACGCGCTGCCTGCGGTACCTTCCTAAACACCTCGACAAATGCATGATCGCGAAGATGGTGCGTCCATCTTAGAGGCTTCAAATATCACAATCGGAGACGTGTTTTCTTAAGTGATGTTCTGTTGGTATAAAGGTCTGCAGTCCCAACACTGATTTGATGCAGCTCCCCCTACAGTCTGGAACCGCGCGGCCGCTACGGTCACAGGTTCGAATCCTGCCTCGGGCACGGATGTGTGTGATGTCCTTAGGTTAGTTAGGTTTAAGTAGTTCTAAGTTCTAGGGGACTGATGACCTCAGAAGTTAAATCCCATAGTGCTCAGAGCCATTTGAACCATTTTTTGCAGCTCCCCTCGCTACCCTTCTTTCCTGCATATCCACTGCAGTCTACATCCATTTCAGTCCATTTAGTATAGACAGTCCTTGGTCCCCTTCTCCAATTTCTATCCATCACTCATTCACTCTTACTACGAAAGTGATAACTTTCGATGAATTTGATGGCCTGTAGACAGTTTTGCGCAGAAACATCCAACTAAAGGGCGCGTTTTGGTGGAAGCAACGATTTTCGAAGACATTTTTGTTAGCTTTGACGCAGTCAGACAACCCCTACATTAAAGAAGAAAAGAAAAGAAGAAGAAGAAGAAGAAAAATTCCGTGGCTTTGTAATCAATCGGTATGTGGCGCGGACAGAACTGAAAGTTGGTTTCTAACTTTGAAAGCAAGCACATACAGTGTTAAGTGGGCTGTTAAGGTTTTTATTTTGGTAACACCACGTAGCACTCTGTATGAAAATCAGTGACTGTGCTGTGTTCAGTCTGTTGCTGGTGGTGGTGGTTAGTGTTTAACGTCCCGTCGACAACGAGGTCATTAGAGACGGAGCGCAAGCTCGGGTTAGGGAAGGATTGGGAAGGAAATCGGCCGTGCCCTTTCAAAGGAACCATCCCGGCATTTGCCTGAAACGATTTAGGGAAATCACGGAAAACCTAAATGAGGATGGCCGGAGACGGGATTGAACCGTCGTCCTCCCGAATGCGAGTCCAGTGTGCTAACCACTGCGCCACCTCGCTCGGTGGCAGTCTGTTGCTGACTGCCATTGTTGAAATATTCGCTGTTGTACTGTTGGGTTGTTGGATATGAACAGCGCGTAGCGTTGTGCAGTTGGAGGTGAGCCGCCAGCAGTGGTGGATGTGGGAAGAGAGATGGCAGAGTTTTGAGAGCGGGCGATCTGGACGTGTGTTCGTCAGAGAGAGTAAATTTGTAAGACTGGATGTCATGAACATATATATATATATATATATATATATATAATGACTTTTGAACACTATTAAGGTAAACACATTATTTGTTCTCTATCAAAATCTTTCATTTGCTAACTATGCCTATCAGTAGTTACACATGCACACTTCCAGAACCGTCATCTCCTCCACTAAATAATCAGATATATTACGACATGTAGGCACCTGCAGCACTTGATAATGGTCTATATGGGTGAAATTAGCGAAGTTAGAAAAAAGTATGAGTGATCAACAGCCAAGGTGGAACCTCTACAGCGCTTAACAAATATATGGCTGTGGTACCCAACAAGAAGAAAATGATTGAGACATTTAAAGTATAGGCCAACAGAGAAGCAACAGTGCTAATTCAAACTCAGGTACTCGCGAATAGGACTGCAATGCTTTAAACATTGTGTCAAGTCATTCCACACCTAGTGGTCTAGTGGTTAGCGTTGCTGTCTCTGGATCGCGGTGTCCCAGGTTTGATTCCTGAGCGGGTGATGGATTTTGTCCGCCCGCGGGCTGGGTGTTTGTGTTGTCCTCATCATTTCATTATCATTCAGGAGTTGGCGCGACAGAAATGTGCAATGATCAGGAATTTGTACGGGCGCACAACAAACCAAAATCATTATCATCGTCACCTTGTGCCAAGTCACTGGGGTTACATGTGTGGTATTATCCAGAGATCGCAGTGCCACACCACCATTCAGCAACGCACATCGATATCACGGGCATTAGCGATGTTTCCCTGCAATCCGCAACGACAAATGGGAGATGCTGAAGAATATATGACCTCTCACTCGCACAGAGGTCGGTACAATGTCGAGCACGGAAGCGCTCCACCAAGTTCATGACCTCGGCTGAAGAAGTGAACATCATCGAGTAGGACTAAAGAGTTACTCAAGTCTCCGATGGAAATTTACTTGTGTAAACCTAGAACATTTTACTTCAAAGAAGACTTTTTCTATTAGTACATCAAGTGATGCTTTCCTAGTCAGTTAAAAATTATCAAGCAATCATGTGGCAAGTCATTATGACATGTTAAGTAAATTTGTTTATCATTCATATAATAAAGTGAACAAATATTTCATATCATGTAGTCCAGTGAGCCATCTCCTAGAGGACTTAGAGTTTTACCACGAAACAAACAAAACTTATCCGAATCTGCGAAAAAAAATTAATATTTGGGTCAACATTTGTAAAACTCTAATCCTCTCTCAAACCCCACCCTATAGGGAGAGAGGGAGAGTTTTAGTTTCACCGAATCAAAATTTACGAAGTAAATAAGTATTTTTTTATTTATCCGTAACCATTTTCCACGCAAAAATGAGAACATGGACTTCCTTGAATTACAGCGCCAACTACCAAGAATCGTAATAAAATTTTAAGACAAAATGTACGTAGTTTTTTTGTGTAGAATTTGATTCTGCAATAAAAAAATGGGGGTTCCCATCTGAAATTTTAAAGTTGCGCCGGCCGGAGTGGCCGAGCGGTTAAAGGCGCTGCAGTCTGGAACCGCACGACCGCTACGGTCGCAGGTTCGAATCCTGCCTCGGGCATGGATGTGTGTGATGTCCTTAGGTTAGTTAGGTTTAAGTAGTTCTAAGTTCTAGGGGACTTATGACCACAGCAGTTGAGTCCCGTAGTGCTCGGAGCCATTTGAACCATTTCTTTTTTTAAGTTGCCTCCCACCCCACCTCCAGGGGGCTGGGGTGGCGGGCTAATTTTAGCACCAGCAGATGTCCCCCTCGCAAATAATCAACTTTGGATTCTACACATTTTTTCGTGTGAAGCTTATTTTTTGAGTTATTCTGGTTTGTCTAAACCCCTGGATCGATTTCGATCAAACTTTGCACACAGACTAACTATCAAGAAAGAAATACTGTTGGGGTAAGAAGGAACGACCTCCTATTGGGCTAGGGGTGAGCAATTGGGACTGGCAGAGAAAGGAGTGAGAAGGAGATGGACAGGGAAAGGAAAGCGGAAGAGATGGACGGGTAGAGGGAGAGGAAGGGATGAGCAAAGAGAAGTGGGACGAGGAGATCGACAAGAGAGCAGATGGATTAAGGTAGATGGAGCAGATGGACAGACAAAGGAAAGAGGGTAAATAGACGACGAGGAGGAGGAAATGAACAAAGAGGTAGGAGGGGATGGTAGGAGGAGGAGATGGATAGGGAGGGAAGGATCACATGCACAGAGGGACAGGAAGAGGTAGATAGATGGGGGAAGGAGGAGGACTTGGGCAGAGAGAGGAGGAGGGGGGGGGAGATGGACTAATAAAAGAGTGGAATAAATATATACCTGGCCAACGCTGAGTACTCAGTAATAATACTGAAAACTAAATTTTTGTTACCTCTGGAAGCCATTAGGCAACTTTGAATTTGGACCTGTTACCAGATGACCCTCTAGCCTTTTAGTAATGCACAATTCTTTTTCACTGTACAGAAATTGAGAAAGGAACAATGTCAGTCAGAAAATCATTCACACTCAATTATTTTTCTTTCTTATGAATTGGGAACTTGCAGCCAAGGAAGAAAATGGACCGTCTTTATCCCAATAACGAAGAAGTGGAGACCTTAATCGAGGAATAATGCGTTAATGGAAATTAATCTGTAGGTTTTTCTAGAACAAACAGCGTCTCGAACGATTGACTGAGGAAACGAACGACGCGGGAAAGGGGACGTAATTCGCTGTCGCAGGCAAAACTGGTTTGTCTGCGGCGCTGTGGGCTCCTAACGCGGCAATCTGTTTCAGGATTCAATTATCGGCGATCGGCGGGTGGGCCAGCCCCGCTCTGTCCTCGTCTGTTCTGCGGTGGTGCCGCGGAATTATTCCTCTCGCCACCTCCCCTCCCCTCCGCCACTCGCTGAAAATACCCTGCGGGGAAGTCTTGCCACAAAAGGAAAGCGAGGCAAAAAAAAAAAAGGGCGGAGGGGGGTGGAGAGGCGGTGAAGGAGTGGCGCCGGGCCGGGGGAGAGAAAGAAATATACAGGGGGCGAGCCACCCCATCGCGCCTGCGGCCGCCACCCTTAAAAATTCATCAGCGCGCGGCTGGCAGCAGCCGGTGTGCGATGCGGGACTAGGGATGAGGGATGTGGGCCAGTTGCTTCCTGCGGTCCGACTGACGAACCCCCAGCCCTATAGCTTCCTTAGCTCGGAAGGATTTGCCTCTGTAAGTAAGTAGTCAGCAGCATCGATCTCCGGTAATGGTTAAGAAATTATCCTTACTGTGAATAATGGAGTGGGGTCAATTTGCTACAAACCGACTGTAGCTGCTTGTGTATGTTCCCGGCCTTTGAAGCCCTGGAGAACTATATTGAATTGTCAGGTCACTTCTCGTGGCGACATTAATAAATTAAAACGTTTGTACTATTATTTCAAAGGACAACTTTAATTAAAATGGAGGTATAATAACTGATTCCTATCTACACTACTGGCCATTAAAAATGCTACACCAAGGAGAAATGCAGATGATAAACGGGTATTCATTGGACTAACATATTATACTAGAACTGACATGTGATTACATTTTCACGCAATTTGGGTGCATAGATCCTGAGAAATCAGTACCCAGAACAACCACCTCTGGCCGTAATAACGGCCTTGATACGCCTGGGCATTGAGGAAAACAGAGCTTGGATGGCGTGTACAGGTACAGCTGCCCATGCAGCTTCAACACGGTACCACAGTTCATCAAGAGTAGTGACTGGCGTATTGTGTCGAGCCAGTTGCTCGGCCACCATTGACCAGACGTTTTCAATTGGTGAGAGATCTGGAGAACGTGCTGGCCAGGGCAGCAGTCGAACTTTTTCTGTATCCAGAAAGGCCCGTTCAGGACCTGCAACATGCGGTCGTGCATTATCCTGCTGAAATGTAGTGTTTTGCAGGGATCGAATGAAGGGTACAGCCACGGGTCGTAACACACCTGAAATATAACGTCCACTGTTCAAAGGGCCGTCAATGCGAACAAGAGGTGGCCCAGATTTGTAACCAATGGCACCCCATACCATCACGCCGGGTGATACGCCAGTATGGCGATGACGAATACACGCTTCCAATGTGCGTTCACTGCGATGTCGCCAAACACGGATGCGACCATCATGATGCTGTAAGCAGAACCTGGATTCATCCGAAAAAATGACGTTTTGTCATTCGTGCACCCAGGTTCGTCGTTGGGTACACCATCGCAGGCGCTCCAGTCTGTGATGCAGCGTCAAGGGTAACCGCAGCCATGGTCTCCGAGCTGATAGTCCATGCTGCTGCAAACGTCGTCAAACTGTTCGTGCAGATGTTTGTTGTCTTGCAAACGTCCCAATCTGTTGACTCAGGGGCCGAGACGTGGCTGCACGATCAGTTACAGCCATGCGGATAAGATGCCTGTCATCTCGGCTGCTAGTGATACGAGGCCGTTGGGATCCAGCACGACGTTCCGTATTACCCTCCTGAACCCACCGATTCCATATTCTGCTAACAGTCATTGGATCTCGACCAATGCGATCAACAATGTCGCGATACGATAAATCGCAATTGCGATAGGCTACAATCCGACCTTTATCAAAGTCGGCAACGTGATGGTACGCATTTCTCCTCCTTACACGAGGCATCACAGCAACGTTTCACCAGGCAACGCTGGTCAACTGCTGTTTGTGTATGAGAAATCGGTTGGAAACTTTCCTCGTGTCAGCACGTTGTAGGTGTCGTCACCGGCGCCAGCCTTGTGTGAATGGTCTAAAAAGCTAATCATTTGCATATCACAGCATCTTCTTCCTATCGGTTAAATTTCGCGTCTGTAGCACGTCATCTTCGTGGTGTAGCAATTTTAATGGCCAGTAGTGTACATCTATATGACTACTCTGCAGTTCACACTTAAGTGCCTGGGAGAAGGTTCATCTAACCACTTTCGAACGGTCATTTTGGAAAATCTGTTTTTCTGCCGGTAATCCACCTCGCACTTGAACAATATTTCGATCGCGGAAGTCTCCAACCTCTCAGGGAGCACGTAATGAAGATTGCGAGTTACGCGATCGATATGTCGTGCAAGTATGACGCGGATCATCGGCAGACAACACGATTTTCCAATATGACAACGCGTCACCGAGAAAGCCTGAAGGACTACACTTCCGATCTATATCTCTACTGCTCCCACATATATCGCGGAAAAAACGGACACTTCAGTCTTTCCGGGTTGACCTCTGATTTCTCTCCTTACGTAGGTGTGCGCCAACAGAATATTTTGATATTCGGACGAGAACGTTACAGATTAAATTTTGTGAAAATATCTCGCCGAAACAAAACACATCTTTAACTTCTTATAGTTGGGATTCACAGTCATATAATATTTCTTAAAAGACATCATAGTCGCCGTTGACTGTATAAAATATTTATTGTTACTATTGCAATTTCGGCCTTATGGCCATTTTCAAGTAAACTGCAAAAGTTACATTCTGTTAGAATATAATACTATCTGACATGAGTACATGTCGTCGTCAAAATGCACCCATTTGAATGTGAGAGTCCCACAAGATCCGATGAGTACGCCACTTATTACATCGTAATATTTTGTTAAATATGTACTGAACTGTCGATGTTACTATCGTTCTAATAATCTATCACACATACATGTTTAGGTGCACTGACAACATGTGGAGCTACGTCAATTGGCGAACTGACTTAGATTTAGATACTTGAAAAACTAGCTTTTACTTAAAATGCGATGCAATTTACTCAGTTTATATTCAGCCAAGATTTCGAAATGAGAGCACTTAGCTCTCAAATGTCTCCTAAACTTTTTCTTGCTTACATGCTTAAAGTGAATACTTCAAACACATTTGCAATCAGACTCCTGAAGCTGTTTAATACGTGAGAGTTCGATTCTTTAAAGAACAAGCGGTTTACTTGTAACCTACCTAATTAATTAACTTAAAAACTGCCATACGAACTTTTAATGTCATAGTGATGGCTACTGACGAACATTCGCTAACCTTACGATCTGGACGGATGTAGTAAAACAGATTTGCGTGCTTTAATACGCGTGGATCAGTAAACATCTCTTCTTAAAGAATCTATTCCTCCATAAGAAAATTACGCTCTCTTTATTAAAAAAATACCGATTTCTTAATAATAAAATCTATACAGCTATTAACTGACCCAATTTCTGATCAAGCAAGCTAAATTGATTTGAACTTGACACGTAAATGAGACACCGAAAATCTGTTTCCGAAATTCGGTTCTGGTATTCCGCAAGTTGTGTCACATATAAACGTGTAACTGAGCGACTTCATTCCCCATCATTTCCTAATCCGAAACTGTTCTCCACCTCTAATTACCAGGTAGTGGACGGCAACTTGAGACCTGCCTTCTTCTTTCACGGAGTGGTATTATATCCGACGGGCAGCGGGTATTATCGCAGTCCTGGACCTCTCTGAGCTGTGATTTGGAATGAATAACGGCGAAATTACTTAAGTTCCAATACAAACTCCTTATGCTTGCTCAGCTAGTAAATTTCCCCAATGTGTTTACCACGGAACGCAGCAACAGCAAGTTACGGCAGATCAGTTCCACCGCCCTTGCGGGTGATGACAGGATAACATCGAGACTGTTGGCGCAAGCTCGCGGCAATGCCCCCGGGCTGGACTCCTAATTGCAGAGGGAAGTCGTCCAGGCGGCCAGCGCCGCGGGCCTGTTTGCTCAGGTCATCGCGCTGTTATTAAGGCGTGATCCGTCAGGAGATCCGGTGCGCAGTATTTCATGGAGGAGGATTTTTTGGTTTTGCTTTTCTCTGAAGAACAATGCGGTCGTCCCGGCTGACCCCAACAGGTGCGTCCGTCCCGTCCTAAGGCCCCGACTCCATCCCCCACCTTCCGCCCCCTCAATCCCTCTCCCCCTGCCCCCTTTCCTCCCCCCCCCCCACTCCGCCCAACTCGGCCAAATCGCTCTGCCGCCCACACCTCGGGGTCACGACGAGTTTTCGCCGCGCGCCGCTTGTTAGCAAAGTGCTCGCCTATTGTTCTGCGTCGATAGCAGTGAGCGAGACGCCTTTTGCAAAGGTACGTAGGCGGCTATGAGTAAGAATAAAACTTAGTCTTGTCGCGTCAGCAAAGGTGGTCTGTAAATTTATTTGGATCTCAGGATGTACAGTTTAGCTGGAACTGAGAGTAAAAGAACAAGTATTTTGAGATACAGCGAAAGGACCGTGAGAACATGAAACCAGAGCCTCAGTCTGTTGCTAGAATCACATCCTTTCCGCAATCCGTCTGTGGAGCAGAAATGGGAGATAAAAATTGACGTACAAAGTGTTACAATTCCGCTGCCAATTTTGTCGATGAAATCTTATGTGGAATGACGTCAATAAAATTTCAAACAACTCTCTTTGTGTTGAAATATGCAGTACTTAAATAGTGCACAATCAGTGTACAAAATGCGATCCAAAAGTCGCTTACTCTGACACTAAAGAACGTCTCCGTCCTACTATAGTTGGAGTCACGGACGATGGCTCTCGAGTTTAGCTTTCTTCTGGGCATCTACGTCACGCATTCTCCGACAGCCAATGAGCGTTCAGAAGTGTTCGGACGTTCTGCTGTGATTGCTGTAGCTAGTGCGAGCATTAAACATGAACTTAGTGATTTTATCCATACTGGATGAGAGGTCGTGGTTGTGAATGTCAATGTTAAAAAATATATCGACTCAACCACTTGTTTATACTGTAAAACACTAAGATTACTTGCGCGTGAGCTCACTCGCGTTTCAGTGTCGTGTTTGGCTATGTGGTGTGTGGTATCAAGGAAGACGCACGTTCGGTTTATGACGATAGAGGAGAGAGCCATGTGGTTAGATGTTGAACACAATAGGTGACACCATTTTAGAGTTTTTTTTTTTATATGTTGACGACTATGTGGAGATACACCTTGGAGGACACGGCTGCAACAAGGGAAGTAGCCACGATGTTTTAATTTTATTATCAATTTTATTGTGCCTGGTGCATGTTCCATTTTAGCGAGTTTTTACTTTTATTATTCTGATGATGGAAGCTTGACTTCCGAAACGCGTCAATCTTAGTGTTTTACACTATAAACAAGTGGGTTGAGCCGATATATTTTTTAACAGTGATCTCAGTGAGTTGTTTAGGAATTTCTATTCTATTTGTTGCGAGTTATCACTGATGGTGGTGGTAAGTGATACATTCTCCGCAAGCAAGCAACAGCCATAATTTGCGGGATATACGGTTTTTTCAAGCGGAAAGCAAGCGCAAGGGCTTACCGCAACTGTCGCTTGGAATCACCAACAATGCAGTCCCCGTCCTTGTCTCGACATGCGCGACCGCCATAATTCGTGGAGCCGACTATAGCAGTGTAAAAATATCTTAATGATATTCAACAGAAAACTGGTAAAACTGACATTTTGAGACCGTGGCTGTATACAGAATACAGGCTGACTTGCGAAGAAGGAAACAGCAACGGGCCACTACTGACTACTGTCGATAGCGTTATTACAGTTTCGAACCGACAGGTTCATGATCAGATGGCTATTTACGTCTAGCTGCACACTTACTGATATTTAGATTGGTTTTCTGCTCTTCATTCTCCTTTGCAGTGGAAGATCTTTGGGATATATGTATCAGTCCAATAGAAGTCGTGTCAAGACATTGTTATATGACTGCTATTCAGAAAGTAGGGAACGTTTTGGCATTAAAAAAAAACAAGTACAAGAAATACATATTATTATATACATCAGAAAGAGCAACCGACATACTACTTTTCCACATAGTCACCAAACACAGCCGGCCGATGTGGCCGAGCGGTTATAGGCGCTTCAGTCTGGAACCGCGCGACCGCTACGGTCGCAGGTTCGAATCCTGCTTCGGGCATGGATGTGTGTGATGTCCTTAGGTTAGTTAGGTTTAAGTAGTTCTAAGTTCTAGGGGACTGACGACCTCAGAAGTTAAGTCCCATAGTGCTCAGAGCCATTTGAACCATTTTTGAACCAAACACATTGAGGCACTTATCATAGCGGTGGACAAGCTTTGAAATACCTTCGTCGTAAAATTCTGCCGCCTGAAACTCAAGCCAGTGAGTCAAGAGTTCACGTCGTCATCAAAGCGCTGCGTTGCAAGCCAGTTTGGGGCTGTAGGGTGGATGAGGGAAAATTTTCCATTTTAATGAATCAGGGAGTTCTTTAGTGCGGTTTGCCGTGTGAGGTCGGGCATTGTCGTGCAAAAACAATTTTGGACGTCAGCTTTCCTCGGCGTTTCTTTTGAACTGCTCTTCTAAGGCTGTGCAAAGTTTGACAGTACCGGACAGAATTTAAGGTTGCTCCACGTTCAAGAAAATCAATAAGAAGCACACCTTGCCTATCTCAAAACAATGTCGCCATCAACTTCCTTGCTGACAAGGTTTGCAAACATTTTCTTAGTTTTTGGGGGGACCTTGTGTGCCCACACTCCATGGACTGTAATCAATCGCGAACAATGAAATGAAGACTAAATTTGAAATTTAAAAAGAAAACCTCATGGAGTAGTGTACCTCATTTCAAGGCGCTATTGTGACACGATGCTTTTGCCACAGATATGACCACCGTACAGAAATTTATGACAGGCAAGTACGTTGCGAAATTTTACGCCACGAGCTCAGCAAATTGTTTTCAGAAGGGTTGATCATCCGTCAGAACAGCATTAAGCAGGCACTTAACATAAAACTGCATGAGCATATACGTGTCCACATCTTATGAACCGTGGATTTCAGTAAATACAGCAATCACGATTTCTTCAGTCAAACTGTGATATTTGTACTCTCTGCTTTTAACAATACACTAGCAAAATGTTTGTTTTTATAATATTGGTGTACAGGGCGCCACTGAACATGCCAGATGCAACGTAGTAACACCGAAAGTAGAAAGTACTATTAAAAGTGATCATCACGTTCTGGCGTTACGTTGCAAACATCTATGCTCAAAGCATCTCAGAAAACGGTAAATACACAGTCTGACATACACAGTCACGACACTCCTGTTCATTTTTGTTGTTTTTGTTATAATTTTGCGACAGCAGCACTCCAAGCGGCCAGCACCCATCATTTCTGAATAAGATATCGGATGAGTACGAAGAGTGTGGTGTATAGATTTATAGATTTGTAACATAGTTTTACTATAGAGACCATAAAAACCGGCCGTAACTAAAACGTGAGACCGATTATCTTTTAGTTTCCTACGGACCCTCGGAGGTATGAAACGGTACATTACAGAACAGTTTATTCACCATTCTCTTGTGAGCTACAGATATTTTTTGAACAATGTCGTTTTCTTTTAAGAACAAAAAAAATGGATGGTACACAGCAGAAGACCTGACCTTTAGCGGAAAAACGTCTGTAATGGTTCAAATGGCTCTGAGCACTATGGGACTCAACTTCTGAGGTCATTAGTCCCCTAGAACTTAGAACTAGTTAAACCTAACTAACCTAAGGACATCACACACATCCATGCCCGAGGCAGGATTCGAACCGGCGACCGTAGCGGTCTCGCGGTTCCAGACTGCAGCGCCTAGAACCGCACGGCCACTTCGGCCGGCCAAGACGTCTCATGTCTACTCAATTACGTATAGTTTTGTTCACAACACTTCCAGACAAATCAGTGAATGTGGAACGTATGAAAATCGTATGGAATGCAATACTTGGATTACTTAACGTACCTAATAAGCCACCACGACTGTAACTAAAGGGGAAATTACACAGACGTGATAATAATACGTCAGAAGTAGTAAATCTGTTGTCCGACGCAGAAGAAAGTATTTCCATTATTGTTGCTACATTTGAGCCACAAACGGCAAGAATTTTCAACGCATTCGCTTTTGAAGCAAAAATAGCTACAGCTGCTGAGAATTTTTCCAGGTCAGGACGTTTCGTCCAAGGCCACGTCGGACATCTTCGGAGGTGCTCCTGGTTGAGCTGAGTCTTACCGACTGTCAGTCAGCACAACCAGGAGCACCTCCGAAGATGTCCGACGTGGCCTTGGACGAAACGTCAGGGATTGAAGAGTTCCATGGACCACGGACACACAACCCGGAAAATTTCTCAGCAGCTGAAACATCTGGTCGTGAAAGCCTTCATTGTAAAAATAGTTACATTTACAAAAATATTTGGGCACTGTAAAGTCGAGTGAAGTGTATGAATACCCGAATCATTAGACTTTATAAAACTGCTATGTGCCAAGGGAATTGCCTATCATAATAAGAGCAGGCAATAACAGAAATATATGCTTCACATGCACGGAATATGTGTTTATATTATCCTTATTTCGGCAGTATAAGCTGCAATTATGCGCATATTCGAAAATATTACTTCATGAATAAGTTGTGGCTTAAGGCACTGCATCAGCGAGATTTTGCTGTTTTCAATTATTTCACGATAATTCGTGTCTCTGGATAATTTACTAACTTGGAAGGCAAAAATACAACAAATGTTTCGTTAACTAAGTAAAAATTAATTAAAAACAAATATTAATTTTACAACTGCTTTCTCGCCGCAAGGGATACTGGTAACGTTCCGACTGTCAACAGCAGTGAACCTTGCAATTGTATCTGTTAGCCTGTGCTATTACTTTATATCTTTGGAATAGACCGTTGTTACAGAAACTGCTCACCTTTGTTTGGTGATAAAGTTCCAACGTTTATGAGAGTATTCCCAGAAACTTCCGTTCCGCAAGCAACAATGTCGATGCTCCGACAGTGGGAGGTAATGTTCTAAAGTTGCGGAGTACGTTAAAGTTAGCACATCCATCAAACACGGCACGAGAAAACAGGAGCGCGCCGGCCCAGCGCATCCGGCAGCAGTGAAAACAACGCTATAAATCAGCGGCATGTGGACTGTTTTCCTACATATTTTATTCAGAGCCAGTTTTTATCCGGAGGGAGGACATTCCTCCACGTCCTGCTCCTAAATTTCTTCCAGCACATTGCGTCTGCCGTTGCAGCGATGAGTCCTCCATTCCTCGCAAAGTCACTTCCTCGCTCGGCCCCTCAATCTTTTTCGCTTACGCAAGCGAGTTGGTTTTACGAGGTTACTCCCCATACTTTTTCATTTACTTAATAAAATTTGACCTCGTTTCTATCTACATCAAACTAAGAGACGTTAAGATATAACGGATGTTGAATATCTTTACATTTGCAAGTGAATTGCTACCCATACATACTGTTTTGTTCTTTTTATTGTCCCGCACGTCAAACGGTAAAAACGAAACACTTACAGGATCACTTTGTTGTCCCTCATTTTCTGTCTGTCTGTCTGTCTGTCCGTCCGACTATTAAAAATCCATTTTCTCAGGGACGGGTAGACGTATCGAGCTATCTCTTCAGGTTCTTGACGTTAGTTATGTACAATCATACAAATGTAAATTTTACATTAATTACCAACCGAAGGGGTTTATTGTTTAAAACATGCATTTGGGACGAGTGGGTCTAAAAACACTTCTCACTGCACCCGTTTCACCACAGAAACTCACCGCAATGTAAGAACTACTCTAGTACCATCTCTGTGATGTCTCTTGAACTAGAACGTTGCCTCATTCGTGTGCAGTGGTACAGTGTGCAGATTTGTGTTGTAATAAATTTAGGACACTGGGTCCTTACAATTCACGTATCATACATTACTTCATACCTCAGCAATATTTTTTTAATAGAAATCTGACATTATTTTGTGAAATTTGCTTTGAATAAATTAAACGAGGGGGGTTCGGATAAAGGACTGCAGTTTTAGACCGAGAGGTGATCGTGTCACATGTACAGATTGGCTGGATTGTCAACGTTGCTAGTAGCGACCGCCGCAATGAATGCTCCCTACCACGTCTCCATGATTGTCTGTCACCCTGACATGAGTGTTAATCTGACATTCCGCTTTGTGCCCCTCTTTATTTGTTATCAAAAGCTGTCAAAGGCGCTGCAAGGAGAAAACAAAACTGTAGTCACATCAACTCGCCATATCGCAAGAGAACTTTGTAGATCGCAACAAAGCTGACGCGCGGGCAGGGTATGTTTGTGTGTGTGTGTGTGTGTGTGTGTGTTCCCTTTTTAACTGCGCCGGAGGCAGCTTGCAGAGAAGATAACAAAACGAGAAACCGAGGAGGGATGCCTTGTTACATCGCCCAGTACTTTTCATGTCGACTCTACATTAATAAATAAATAATCGGCGGTGATAATTGTGCTGGCAGCCGGGCCAGCTGGTCCCCCCCATCACGGAGGGGATTCCCCCTGGCGCATCCGTATCGACTCCGTTGTCCGCCACACCGCGTTAAGCCGGCGACAATGGACGTGCTGACAATAGTTGTGACCTTAAAAGGGAACAGCTGCCCACGGGCCGGAGACTGACTGCCAACGGGGGCTCGCCTGCCGATTTACAATCTCTGGCGCCGTCTTTGTCTGCGAAACGGGAAGGACGAGGATATGCAGATTCAAAAGGAAAACTTTCTAACCGGTTTTTCCATCACAGAGATGGTACTAGAGTAGTTCTTACATTGCGGTGAGTTTCTGTGGTGAAACGGGTGCAGTGTGAAGTGTTTTTAGACCCACTCGTCCCAAATGCATGTTTTAAACAATAAACCACTTCGGTTGGTAATTAATGTAAAATTTACATTTGTATGATTGTACATAACTAACGTCAAGAACCTGAAGAGACAGCGTTCTGAGGTGAAGTTTACAAATAATGAATTGATCATGCTATATTGTTCCGTCCAGGTAAATGTGGTTTTGGATGAGTTTGTGAAAATGTTAGCTGATGCATTGTGTAGAGATACAGTGTGAATTAAACAAGTTTGTGAACCGGTTGACTGTTGAGATCAGTTCTGAATGACTGTCATCGTCACACTGAAGGTTGCAAGGTCCGTAACTAAAAAACTTGAATGTCCCGCTAGATGGCACGAAACGTAGAAAATCAACTCGTTATTTTCTCTCCCAAGTAAATCCTGTAATGTAAACTGACCTCTACGTAAAACGATGTAAATGACCTCCTCCTTGAAATACGCTATCAATGCCATTTCTTAATAAGAATATAAGATCACTAAAACAATACGTACATAATGACGGTTACGGTATTTTCAATAATTATAACTCTGACATAGTTAGGTTTTTAAGCACATAATGTTATTATTTAGAAGTTGACAACTTCCTATGTGCATAGACATACATCCAAACATACAGGTGATTGTAGCAACAGCTGCTTCAAACCGGTTTCTTAATTCAGGTAGGTCTGCTGGTAGCGGAGGCACGTACACACGATCCTTGATGAAGCCCCAAAGGAAAAAATCGCATGGCGTTAGGTCGGGTGAACGTGGAGGCCATGAAAAGCAAGCCCCGTCATTGAGTCCCTTGCGGTCTATCCAGCGCTTGGGTACAGTGAAGTTGCGGCGGAAACATTGCGCGCTGCGCAAGCGCACTGGTGCCAAACACAACTGTTTGAGTTGCTCTTTCATTTGACATATAATTTATAACTGTAAGTTTAATGTAACAATATAAAGCGTTAAAACCCCGATATTCATTTATAAACACCCTGTATTATATGGAAAAAGATAGCCGTCTAATGAACGTTACCACAAAGACGATCCCAAAATCGCTGTGTAGACACGCAAAGCAGCTGCGCCCAGCGTACAGAAACTGTCAGGGATCACATTTTTTAATTTGGACACTTTACGCATACGTTTGTACGGAAAGTTCAGGTTGAGAATTACAAATTATTTAGCAATAAAGGAGACGACCCAACGAAAGGCAGGAGCGTTGCGTCGTCGGTAGGTGCACAAACAGAAGTACGGAGCTTTGCTAGCTTTCGGAATGTACTTCCTTTCTCAAGCTTATAGGGAAATCTTTCACACATACACATACACACACACACACACACACACACACACACACACACACACACACACACATTGTTCTTAGTTGACAGGGTTGGACAGCCATTATGTTGGTACGACAGGTTCATCCTAATCTGCAGAGGAACGGCCATGATTGGTGAAAATACAGGATATTTCTGGAGTACTCGGTCTTAACGCCCATGTACGGAACTTCACACTATTGTCATAATCGTTTCCATGCAGCTCTTGATGGAACGTATGTCGACGGAGAACGTGTAGAACACTTGCTACACTCGTGCCATTCCCTCGTGCGAATGCGCTTGAGCTAACGTGAGGATCAACTGCAGCAGCGCCAAGAACGAATATGCTTTTTAAAATAAATTCCGAGAGGTGTTTGGCACCAACAATATTGCTGCTCGCCAACACATCTTTCTACTTACTTCTAAGCCAAATATCTATTTCGATATGAATTTCTGATTCCATTTTTTAAATCATGCGAACTATTGTATGCTAAAACTGGATTGAAAGATAACACTTTCAGAAAGAAATACTAGTAACAAAAGACTTAGAATATAACACTCCCATTAATTTACCATAATAATCGTGACTGAAGTTCGAAGTTGTTTTTTAAATTACTTTTAGAAATACGCAACTGGCCACTTTTTGTATAGTTTTATTTATGTCAAACTCGTTTCCGATTTTCACCCACAAACGATGAAAATGTAAACGTATTAAGCTAATTGAAAGTGGGAAAAGCCCAGATTAACATAGCATGAAGCTGTAGGAAGTGATATTGTATTCTCAACCATGAAAACTGAAATCATGGGCTTTAAGGAAAGTATGCCTGTCAGAAGAAAAACTTGTGTTGACAGTTCGGTAACCAAACAAATCAATTATTTTAAGTACTTATGTTAAGCATGGTTTATCTAGTCAATCTCGATACATCACACAAAATGGAAAACTGCGATAGAAGGGTGAGAACTGCCGATGAAGTTATCAGAATATAGTAAAAAAAAAAAAAAAAAAAAAAAACCATAGCGCTACACCAAATTTGAGGAAAACCAAAATTTCGTCGAAGGAGGTCAGTGATTGTATTGTGAAAGGTATTTTATTTCAGTCTTTGACAACACATGTGAACGTATGGATGTAATCCATGCAGTGATTGCGCCATACAATGTGATATACCAACTCTGTTACATTTCATCGTTCCCGATGGTTTTCAGAAAGACACAGCTGAAATTTTATGTTGTCTGACTTAATTGAATCCTCAGATAGCACTGTGTTGATTTCAGTATTTTATTTCACAGTTTGGATTTCGGGGCAGCCTGTTGTTTCTTTTCAAAACTGAATACTGATACATGTGCATAATCTGTTTTTAGAACTTGGTACAAAAACATACAATAATGCAGTTAATATTTGATTACAAATGCTATTTGTTTATAATTTATTATGTGAACAAGCACGGCTGATGATGGGATGGTATGTCCGGAAATCGATCAGGTGAAATAAAATAATAAAATCCACACAGCGCATGCCGAGCAATTAATTACAGGCCGTTCACAGCAGCACCGACAACGGTCGCCAGATGTCTTCGCTCGTCGATGACGTCGTCCGACAGCCAGATCACAGTGCGCCCGATCCCGTTCGTATGTTTGTGGCGGGATCAAGGACACATTGGAATCTATTCTTACCTACTGTGCCGTACGTCGAAACCTTCCGCAAAGTTTTTTTTCGACTTTGTGCCTCTCTGGTGGAATCGCTGGTTGTGTAGAATCTCTTTGCCAAAGAGGCTTGTGGTGCGAATGTGGTCCGCGAGGCGGAGGCGGCGTGGCTAGGGCAGCGGAGGAGTATTGAATTAGCAGCGGCACGAGGAAGGTGGCAAGCGGCGCCCTGTGCTGAGAGCAACCCGTGTGGTGCTGGAAAATGGCCGCACCTGGAGTGATAGCGGGCCTAGTTGTAGTTGAGAGCCGTTGTTTGGAAAGCTTTAAGGGGCTCCGGAAAGGCTCAAAATCATGAAAAGTTCAATTTTTACTTTTTTGCGTTTTCTGAATCTGCAGACTATTACCTTTTAATAGATATGTAATTTATTCAATTCCGAAGACTACAACTATTTTTAAATTTTTTTTTTGAAATGTGTTCTACATGGGCGTGACCCACTGTGGCGCTGTGCGACATGTTAATTACCTTGGTGACGGTGATTCTAAAAGCCCTATGGTGATGATGTTGTAGTGCAGAAATTTGAGTGTATTGGACACGTACAGAAGCGAATGGGAACAAGACTTCGGCGACTGAAAGCTTCGTACAAAAAACAAAAACTCAGTGACGGTAAAGGGTTGGATGGGAAGGGAAGGTTAACTGACGGTGCAATTGACAAAATACAGAACTATTATGGAATGGCTATTAGGCAAAATACACAAAGTGTCGACGAAATGAAGAAGGCTGTTTGGGCTCTTTTTTTTTCATACTTCTTCAACCGATGAAAATCCCCAACATAGCTTGTGTCCCAAATAAGAAGACAGTTGGTGTAAATATAACAAAGGATTGCTAACTGGTGAAGTGTACACTCATAAGCATAGTCTGCCTCATGCAATAATGGAGGTGATAAAACCTATTTTCAGAGACTTAGCAGCACCTGAACTGTTGAATAAGTGTATTCACGGTAAAACTCAAAACCCCAATGAAAGTGTAAATAGTGTTATATGCTCGAGAATCCCCAAGACTGTATTTGTTGGAATAGAAACACTTCACTTTGGTGTGTATGATGCTGTTGCGACTTTCAATGATGGCAACATTGTAAGGTGCAAGGTATTTAGAAATATGGGAATGAAGATAGGTTCTAACATGGTACGAGCGATGCTTGCTTTAGACAAGGAACGCCTTCGGGCTGCAGACAGGGCTGTAAAGAGTCTAGAAATACAAGCAAGAGTAAACAGGAGGAGGAACAAGAGGAAGCTGGAGGAGGAGTTTGCAGGGGATGAAGATAATCCATCCTATGGACCTGGAATGCACTAAAAAGTTAATCCAATCTTTGTCGCTCGGTTCCCAAAACTTTTATTTTCTCATACTAATTACATGTTTTCTAAGGATCTTCCAAACATATTTGTTTCAAACTTTCAGTAAATGTTACACAGTACCTTCTGCATAATTTAACACAGCCTTTTTCCAAAAAACTGTATATTTTTGAATATATAAATAAAAAATTGCAAAAAATGTTGTGAATTTTCATTACAATTGAAAAAAAATCATCTTTAATAACTGAACAAAAATTTTGTAAAATCCCTGTGTTAAGTTGTAGCCCATATTCCAATAAATAATCTGTAAAAAGTTCAACTTCCTACCTCAAATACTTTGTGGCGAAAGATGTAATTTATAAGCGTTATTTTAACATTGCAAGTATAGGGCGTTCCGGAGCCCCTTAATTTGGAAAGGAGCTCCTCTTTTGCATGCACAACACTGGTGTTGTCCTAAGGAGATCGGCGGTTAAAGCAGCGGTTGATGTGTGTACAGCCGTCACTACATTATCGCTGCGCACTGGTTCCATTGACACACGAGCACTGATATCTCTACGTGAAACTGAGTAACCTTATTATTTAGTACTTGCCCATCCGTGTGTTTTAGTTGTCCTTCTTGCAAAATTGTTAATTGAGTCTGCACTTGTGGGGCGCCATTAGTTCCCTTATTTCGTGACAGACCATTTGTTGTTTTAACTGTTCGTGTTACAAGTTTGTCGTTGAGTTTGCCCTGGTGTGGCCCATTATTTGTATGCATGTGTGGGACCAATAGTAACTGATTTATGTTTCAGGTCTTATCACGCCAGTTTAACGATGTGTGTAATGTGCGCAAGACTCAGGAGTGAAATAGAATGACAAGATTACGGTTCTCTGAACCCACTGAAGTAGCAGCGGACGAATTCCAATACTGCAGATTTGCTCTTGAGTTATGCAATTACCTTTGTAATTGAATAATTCACTCATCTTAATTGAGCGTTCATCTGAAGAGGTGCGCAACTAAACTTGTTTGAAATTATGCAGTATTGCTGTACAGTAAATGAGCAAATTTTAAACTGTGGTACGAGAAAAACTGACGTGTACAAAATTTGTGATAACGGGGTCCCGCTCTAATTTGTTGTGTGTTTCAAGTGCTTTGGTTAAATTTAATTAATCTGAATAACGTTTTTAGGCCAAAATTGCTGTCAGTTTGTTACTGTAAATTTGATTAAAGGTGACTACATGCGTTTTGAAATAGCCTTGGGCATTTTGAACTTTTTATCACATATAGTTATCGAGGTTGATTTAAGACTTTTAATTGATCTAATTGCTTTGGGCTCAAAGACAATATTTTCTAGTAACGGCTGAGTAAGAATTGTGCTTGATAAATTTGTTTCAAAGGGTATCAGAATTCTTGTTAGCCTGGCACCTTACCACTCGCTCACAGCTCCTACCGTACCAGGTACATTCTATTTATTCCAACTGTACACTCTTTCCTCATTTATTGGAATATCTTGACAAATTTTACGAATATATCGCACGAGAGAAACGTTCTATTACATACTAGAGATGAGTCGTAGTGACAGTGAAAAGCAAGATTACGGCGTGCGGAACTTCAAATAAATTCGACAAAACGGGGACATATCGTCTAACCTTCAACGACTGTCATTCAGCGTATGTATTAAAGACAAATGCGTATTTTAGAATAAGATACTTCGAACATTTGAAGCACTGAAAAGTGGAAACACACTCACTACATTTGCAAACCATCTCATATAACGGAATAACCACTCCACTGGCTTAAAACATCAGTAAACACTAATAATTATTGATAGATAGCTAGTTTAATTTTCGACACAGATTTTGCCTATATTTCAGATGACATGCTGCGTTTTAAGCATACACACGAGGCTGAAATAGTTAGACAGCCAAAAAACGTGCATAATTTAAAGCAACGTTCATTTAACTATTATGAAATTTACAAGTCGTTCTAAATTTGTGGTTTCGAATACAGAAGCGATTTTAGACCATATTCTCCGAGACAAGTCCCTGTTATTGTATTTATCGTCCTGAGGATGCCACAAACTCCTTCCTTGTTCTACTAAACTTAAAAATTTGTCACAATCCGTGTTTTGCGTGTGAAATGTCGCCCGATACGACCAAAGAAAACTCTGGTATAAATTCCACCTATCGTCGTCCTAAGAGTATACATTGAGGCGTTGAGATCGGTTGCACAGACACCGCACACGTACTGACTGACTTCTTCCGCCGATTCGGTTGGCGGCGGAATGCCCCAACGTCGGGTGGTGTTTAACGTCCCGTCGACAACGAGGTCATTAGAGACGGAGCGCAAGCTCGGGTTATGGAAGGATGGGGAAGGAAATCACCCGTGCCCTTTCAAAGGAACCATCCCGGCATTTGCCTGAAACGATTTAGGGAAATCACGGAAAACCTAAATCAGGATGGCCGGAGACGGGATTGAACCGTCGTCCTCCCGAATGCGAGTCCAGTGTGCTAACCACTGCGCCACCTCGCTCGGTAATACGACGTTTCCGGGTAGCGAAGCATTTGAAATCGAGAAAGAAAACAGCAAATTGAAATTTCTGTGGAATACTGCTGGCTACAGACTTCTGGACGTTAAATGCAATGAAGCCGCAGCCAAATAGCTTAAGATACGAGGGGCGTTCCATATTGAATTACGCTTTATTTTTTCCCATCATTCATGATGCGCCATTTGACAAAGTTGCAGGTATGTTGTACTTTGCTGTAACCACAGGTTACAGGACATTCGCTAAAAGTGATATCCCTGCACAGTGTAGCACATTTTCCCAAATTCTTTTATTACGTGAGCGGATAAGATGGAGTGTGATAATCGAAAACAACGCTGGGAGGCGTGGTTTCTGTGGAGGAGGGTGTAAACACTGCCGGTATTCACAGGTGATTGGTGGCAGTGTGTGGACAGCGTGCTTCGCTATGAAAATTACTTTTGCAACACGGCAACGCTCTTTTCCATACGATTCGGCAAACCACCGCTGCCATCGCTGAAATGGGTTTTTTCATAGCTCCGTATAGGTGGTAATCAGGAGGGAACCAAGTCAGCAGAATACGGTGGTCGTGGCTGTACGCTGGACCCCATTTAAGCTTCAGCAGTCGTGGTTTGCTGACTCGTACGGGGACGAGCGTTCTCGTGTTGAAAGGGCACTTTTTCGTGACGATGCACACTCTCTGCCTGTGAATATCTGCAGTGTTCACACTTCCCTTCCACATAAACCACGCAGTGCAGGGCTGGTCCGCCAACGTAATGACAGCATTTGGGAACTCGGCTGTACTGTGTAGGCATAACACTTCTAGTGATTGTCCTGTCACCTACGGTTGGACCCAAATATTACATACTTGCCACTGTAAAGAGTCAAGAGGCGCACCATGAATGATGGGAAAAAGTATAGTTTAAACCAATATGGAATACCCTCGTAATACCTGTAACAGATCGACTCTAAGAATATAAGAGGGCGAGTCAAATGAAAACCTTAAATTTGTAATAACAAATCGAAATTTCACGCCGTTATCCTGTATGTTGGTAAGCGTGCTACAAACTGCGTGCAGAATGGCCTGTAGGTGGCAGCATAGTGCAGATGCACACACACCGTCGCAGTATTAGCATAAAGATGGCCGCCCAACTTGCGACTTGCAGCAGGGAAGAATAGCGTTCTGTTATTCGGTTTTTGAGTAGTGAAGGTGTGAAACCTAATGAAATTCATCGACGAATGAAGGTTCAGTACGCTGATGCATGTTTGTCACAGCAGCAAGCCTACGAATCTGGTAGGAAGTTCGCAAATGGTGTGACTTCAGTGGAAGATACTCCTCGTCCAGGCCGGGCACACCGAGTTGTGACTCCACAGAACATTGCAGCAGTTGAAGCCATAGTGAAGGAATACCGCCGAGTGACACTGAATGACACTGCAGCATGTTTACAGATTAGTCATGGGTCAGCACACCACCTTGTGCATGATGTGCTCCAGTTTCACAAAAAGTCTGCAAGATGCGTGCCACGGCAGCTGACTCCTGAAATGAGAGAACGACGTGTTGATGCTTGTGAAGAACTTCTTCGGCACTTTGAACGAAAAAGTGATGGCTTCCTTGCAAGAATCGTTACTGGGGACGAAACCTGAGATCACTTCCACCAACTGGAAACGAAGAGTCTTTCTCATCCACCATACTCACCAGACCTTTCCCCAAGTGATTTCCATATGTTTGGATCACTCAAAGACGCAATGGGAGGAAAGAAGTTCCGCTCTGATGAAGAGTTACGCCACGAGGTGCATGAGTGGTTGCGCGGACAACCAAAAGAATTTTTTTTTCTAAAGGAATTTATGCACTTTGTAAGCGCTGGACGACTTGCAATGAGCGTGGGGGTGATTGTGTTGAAAAGTGATACAGCTTTGTACCACTTCTGCACAATAAATAATATTTAAAAAAGTATTTAAGGTTTTCATTTGACTCACCCTCGTAGAAAAAGAAATGATTCCAATAAATTGTTGGGATAAATTACAAATCACATATCCAGAAGGAAGGGTTCAGTGCCATATACAAAATGGGAGACTGTAACAGGTCACTAGAGCTATTAACTGATTTTGAGAAAAAAAGAAACTTTAAAATTCCTGTCATGTGAATATCTCTTGCAGTGGCGAATTAGCCTACTCATTCCCCGCGCCAGGATTGACAGAAGCGGGTCTTACATGTTACGAAAAGGTAACGGCCTCGTCAGTTATTCGTTAGAGCGGCCGGCAAAGGAGCAGATCAAAGCGGCAAGTGTTTCTGCTGGAGGCAGCAGTTGCGAGAGCTAATTTCGCAGCAAGTGTCGCCGAGGTGTGTTCCCGTCGGCAGCGCCCTCTGCCTTTGTCACGCCCGGCCGGGTCTTTGTTAATTATTGTTCCCTGATTGCGAAGCCTGGCTGCGCTTTCTGGCGCGCGGGTCGCCCCCTTCCCCTAGAAGCCAACAAACATTGTTTTTGCCGCTCCGCCTGCAGAGTTTCGTTAGTCGGCGACGGCGCATCTCGCCTGTTGCCCGCGAGAGACAAGCGCGACACTTTGTGACAAACAGCTGTGGGTCCTCACTCGCGTGTGTGTGAGTGGGAGGGAGGGAGGGGAGGAAGGGGGAGAGAGTGAGGGAGCAGACTGCGGAGAACTGGCAAGTTGGCGGGTAGATGACGAGCGCGAGAGAGGTGAGGATGTAAAGGTGTCCGATGTTTCACAAGCGGGCTTGGTGTCTTTTCTTCTACATCTACCTGATTACTCTGCAATTCACAATTAAGTGTCTCGCAGAGGGCTCGTGGAACCACCTTCAAGCTATTTCTCCGTTAAATTCTTCATTTTTATGGCCACAGTGTCCGTAGTTGCTTCTAATTCTTGAGGGTATTTTTGGTCTGTCGTTGCAACTACAAAAATGCCTGATTTTTTCACCAGAGGTGTTTCGCTTTATTGAGGTAAAGCATCATCAGTGGTCTGTAATTAAGATACTTACATTTTGATTTGCTTTTTTAGATCGATAGACAGTTCGTTAAGAATGGGTTGATTCGGCGAAAATTATTAGCGTCAAAAGCAGAAAAACATCGATGTGCTAGCAGACCGCATTTAGCGATGGTAAGCGAGAAATCAGCCGAAAAATTCACCGAAAGTAAAAATCAACCTATTCTTAACGAACTGCTTTTCGATCTAAAAAGCAAATCATAATTTAAGTAAGGCCACTGATGATGCTTTACCTCAATAAAGCGAAACGCGTCTTGTAAAAAGGTCACGCATGTTTGTAGTTGCAATGACAGACCAAAAATACCCTCAAGAATTATTACTCTATTGTTACACTCTCGAACAGCGGCGGGAGTAACGAAGACTCAAATTTTACCTTGCAGGCTTCGATTTCTCTTGGGATGATCATTCCTTCATGTGTTGGTGGGGCCAACAAAATATTTTTAGACTCAGAGAACGAAGTTGGTTCATCAGATGATAAAACGAAGAACATTTTTGTTTTAATGATTACCAACCCAGTTCGGATGTCATTCCCGTGACATTGTCTGTCCTATTTCTCGTTAATACAAAACCAGGTGCTATTCTTTGAATTTGTTCTATGTCCTCCGTTATAATCTCCTGATGCCGATTCCACATCGCACAATAGTCCAGAAGTGGCTGGACAAGCGTGGTATAAGAACTCTCTTTAGTAGACTTCTTGTACTTTCTAAGTGTTCTGCCAATAAATCGCAGTCTTTGGTTTGCTTCATACATAACATTATCTGTATCATCGTTCCAATTTAAGTTATTCATAATTGTAATCCCTAAGTATTTAGTTGAACTTACTGTCTTTAGATTTGTGTGATTTATCGTGTAACCGACATTTAACGGATGACTTCACAAAATGGGTCAAATGGCTCTGAGCACTATGGGACTTAACATCTGAGGTCATCAGTCCCCTAGAACTTAGAACTACTTAAACCTAACTAACCTAAGGACAGCACACACATCCATGCCCGAGGCAGGATTCGAACCTGCGACCGTAGCGGTCACGCGGTTCCAGACTGAAGCGCCTAGAACCGCACGGCCACACCAGCCGGGAATGACTTCACACTTTTCAGTATTTGGAGTCAACTGCCACATTTTCACCATACAGATATCTTGTGGAAATTATTTTGCAATTTGTTTTGATCGTCTGAATGCTTTAAAATAGGGTAAATGGCAGCAAACAATCTAACAGGACTCCTTAGATAGTCTAGATCAGGAGCAACAGAGTGCCTATAACACTTCCTTGGGAAACACCAGATATTAATTCTGTTTTACTCGATGACTTTCCCTCAATTGCAACGAAATACGAGAAATTGAGAAGAATGAATCCAGTCACACAACAGAGACGCTACTCTATAGGCACGCAATTCGATTAGAAGTCGCTTTAAAGGAACATTGCCAAAAGCCTTTTGTAGAACTAAAAATATGGAATGAATTTGACATCTTCTGTCGACAGAACTCATTACTTTGTGGAAATAAAAAGCTAGTCGTGTTTCACAAGAAAAATTGTTTCTGAATCCATGTTGGTTGTTTGTCAAAAAATCGTTTTCTTCGAGGTAATTCATAATGTTCGAACACAGTATATCTTCCAAAATCCTCTCGCAAATCGACGTTAGCGATATGGGCCTGTAATTCAGCGGATTACTCCAATTTCCTTTCTTAGATATTGGTGTGACTTGTGCAAGTTTTCAGTCTTTAGGTACGGATCTTGCGACGAGCGAACGGTTGTTTATGATTGCTAAATACGGAGCTATTGTATCACAATACTCTGAAAGGAACCCGATTGGTATAAATTCTGGACCGGGGCCTCACTCTTATTAAGTGATTTAAGATGCTTCGCTACACCGAGAATATCTATTCCTTAGTTACCCAGAGACGGACGGGGGATCACCCTAGCGAAGATAATGGGCTGCAAATGAGGAAATCACAGAGATAAGCGACTTTGACAAAGAGCAGATTATTATTATGCAGAGTCTGTGAACGAGTACCACGAAAACAGCGAAACTGATTGAATATTAACGTGCTACTGTCATGAGCATCTACGGAAAGAGGCAGAAGGACAGTGAAACTATCAATAGGCGATAAATAGTTGGACGTACACGCCAATTGACAGAATGTGGGGTTCGGAGGCTTGTCTGCTCTGAAAAGTAGGAAAAAATGGTGATCTGTGTCATCTCTGCCGAAACGTCGCAATGCTGGTGCACCACAAGTGTTCCGGAGCAGAGCATTCATCGTAAACTATCGAACATGGAGCTCCTCAGCAGACCACCCCTAGGTGTTCACATGTTGACCCAACAACATCGTCAATTACGATAGCAGTGGGCACGGGACCGTCGGAATTCGACCGTCGATTAATGGAAACGTGTCGGTTCTTCAAGTGAATCACATTTTTTTGCTAACTAGGTCGCTGGTCATTTCCACAAACGCCGTCGGCGAGTGAACGGCGGCTCGAAACGAGCAGCGCGCCACAGATGGGATCAGTATTATGCTAGCGAGACATTCCCCTGCACCAGCATGGGACCTGCGGCAGTAATCTAAGACACGCTGACAGCTGCAAACCGCCTTCATCCCTTCATGATTGACGTCTTCCCCGACGGCAATGTCATCTTTCAGTATAATGTTTCGTGCCTCGGAGCCGGACCCACGCTACAGTAGTTTGAGGAGCTTAATAGTGAACTCGTGTTGATGTCTCGGAGACCAAATTCAGCTGATGTAAATTCAATGGAACCCAACTGGGTCACCATCGGGCGCCATCATGGCGTACACAAATCAGCGGCCCGTTATTTACGCGAATTACTTGACCTGTGAGTAGACGTCTAATGCCACATACCTCCACAAACCTACCAACAAATTGTCGGATCCCTGATACGCCGAATCAGTGATGTATTTTGTTCCAAAGACGTACGAACAAGCTATTAAGCAGGTGGTGGTACTGTTTTGTCTCATCAGAGTACGTGGTGCATTCAAGTTCTAAGGCCTCCAATTTTTTTTCTCCGGACTGGAAAGATATAGAAATATGCGCATTGTTTTAAAATGAGGCCGCGTTCATTGTCAATACGTCCCAGAGATGGCAGCACCGTACGGCAGATGGAATCTTACCGCCAGCGGCGAGAATGAGAACTCTTTTAAATACTTAAAATGGCGACGTTTTCCTTACTTGAACAGCGTGCAATAATTCATTTTCTGAATTTGCGTGGTGTGAAACCAATTGAAATTCATCGACAGTTGAAGGAGACATGTGGTGATGGAGTTATGGATGTGGCGAAAGTGCGTTCGTAGGTGCGACAGTTTAATGAAGGCAGAGCATCGTGTGACAACAAACCGAAACAACCTCGGGCTCGCACAAGCCGGTCTGACGACATGATCGAGAAAATGTAGAAAATTGTTTTGGGGGATCGCCGAATGACTGTTGAACAGATCGCCTCCAGAGTTGGCATTTCTGTGGGTTCTGTGCACACAATCCTGCATGACGACCTGAAAATGCGAAAAGTGTAATCCAGGTGGGTGCCACGAATGCTGACAGACGACCTCATGGCTGCCCGTGTGGCATGTTGCCAAGCAATGTTGACGCGCAATGACAGCATGAATGGGACTTTCTTTTCGTCGGTTGTGACAATGGATGAGACGTGGATGCCATTTTTCAATCCAGAAACAAAGCGCCAGTCAGCTCAATGGAAGCACACAGATTCACCGCCACCAAAAAAATTTCGGGTAACCGCCAGTGCTGAAAAAATGATGGTGTCAATGTTCTGGGACAGCGAGGGCGTAATCCTTACCCATTGTATTCCAAAGGGCACTACGGTAACAGGTGCACCCTACGAAAATGTTTTGAAGAACAAATTCCTTCCTGCACTGCAAGTTGACGCGCAACGACAGCATGAATAGGACTTTCTTTTCGTCGGTTGTGACAATGTTCGTGTTACAAGTTTGTCGTTGAGTTTGCCCTGGTGTGGCCCATTATTTGTATGCATGTGTGGGACCAGTGGTAACTGAGTAATGAAAATTAGAAAATTGTAGCGAAATGCAGGAAGACCTGCAGCGGATAGGCACTTGGTGCAGGGAGTGGCAACTGACCCTTAACATAGACAAATGTAATGTATTGCGAATACATAGAAAGAGGGATCCTTTATTGTATGATTATATGATAGCAGAACAAACACTGGTAGCAGTTACTTCTGTAAAATATCTGGGAGTATGCGTGCGGAAGGATTTGAAGTGGAATGATCATATAAAATTAATTGTTGGTAAGGCGGGTACCAGTTTGAGATTCATTGAGAGAGTCCTTAGAAAATGTAGTCCATCAACAAAGGAGGTGGCTTACAAAACACTCGTTCGACCTATACTTGAGTATTGCGCATCAGTGTGGGATCCCTACCAGATCGGGTTGACGGAGGAGATAGAGAAGATCCAAAGTAGAGCGGCGCGTTTCGTCACAGGGTTATTTGGTAACCGTGATAGCGTTACGGAGATGTTTAACAAACTCAAGTGGCAGACTCTGCAAGAGAGGCGCTCTGCATCGCGGTGTAGCTTGCTCGCCAGGTTTCGAGAGGGTGCGTTTCTGGATGAGGTACCGAAAATATTGCTTCCCCCTACTTATACCTCCCGAGGAGATCACGAATGTAAAATTAGAGAGATTAGAGCGCGCACGGAGGCTTTCAGACAGTCGTTCTTCCCGCGAACCATACGCGACTGGAACAGGAAAGGGAGGTAATGACAGTGGCACATAAAGTGCCCTCCGCCACACACCGTTGGGTGGCTTGTGGAGTATAAATAGATGTAGATGTAAAAACGTCCGGGAAGGGCTGCGCGTGTGCTGTTTCACCAAGACAACGCACCCGCACATCGAGCTAACGTTACGCAACAATTTCTTCGTGCTAACAACTTTGAAGTGATTCCTCATGCTCTCTACTCACCTGGCCTGGCTCCAAGTGACTTTTGGCTTTTTCCAACAATGAAAGACACTCTCTGTGGCCGCACATCCACCAGCCGTGCTGCCATTGCCTCAGCGATTTTCCAGTGTCAAAACAGACTCGTAAAGAAGCCTTCGCCGCTGCCATGGAATCATGGCGTCAGCGTTGTGAGAAATGTGAACGTCTGCAGGGCGATTACGTCGAGAAGTAACGCCAGTTTCATCGATTTCGGGTGAGTAGTTAATTAGAAAAAAATTCGGAGGCCTTAGAACTTGAATGCACCTCGTACTTGCCTTACGGTCTGTAACCGGAAAGTGGAGCCCCTAATGTATCACAACTGAAGCGACAGTGAGAACAATAAAATCACTCATCAATTTCGAAAGGCTTTTGAGTACGACCAATATCTCCGCCCGTTGAGTGCCGCAACTGTTCGCACCCATTTGAAAATTCCGCCGAATCGAGGCAGCAGCGTAAATGTCGCGCCTCTGCCAGCCCGATCCAGATGGCTTCTTTCGTCGCCTGATCACCACCATAGACTAGTATTGGATGTGTCACTACGATCATGAGACGAAGGAACAAAGCAATCAGTCGAGACAAGTGGATTCACCACGGTCGATCAAGATGCAGGCCCAACCATGATAGGGCAAGGTGATGCTGTGGGTCTTTGGAGCTACTAAGAGATTGCGCTCTTATGGGGAGCTAATCGTCACAGGAAAACACTACCCAAAGCTCCTGACGAGGTTACGGAGGGCTATGAAGACAAAGCGTCGCCGGGAGATGACCAAGTGAGTGCTTCTGTTCCACGGCAAAGCCACAGCTCATCTTACATAGGGCAGTCACACGTGCTCCCTCTTTACGAATCATACTCTCTCGTATTCTCCTGGCATGGCCTCTTTCCTCGGCAGAAGACACCATTGCGTGGAAGGCATTTCCAAAATGAAGAAAAAATGATTTTTCGAAGTGAAACATACCATTACCAGTCAAAATGCGGAATTTTAGTGCGTTCGGAATGCCGCTGTGTACTCGACTACGTGAGTACATTACTTCGGAAGTTCGAAACAAAGTTGGTAGAACTTTTTTTCGCAGAGGCGCCATTGTCTTTAATTCGTTCTAATTTCGCGTAAGATTTAACTATTTGGTCCAAATGATGAAAGCCACTTAAGGCGATGTGTAGTGTTTACACTTTCTTGTCAAATGATGGTGTTTTCAGCAGACGAGCTATTTTTCCTTTTGAACATGTGTTTCAACTAGGCGACAAATACAAGGATTTAGTGCAGGAGGGGTTTGCTATAAAAATGGTGAGAACAGCTGTATCTCTCCTAACGCGGTTTGTCGACTCATTTAGATGCTGGACGAACTGGAAGATCACCTAAACTAAACGAACAGAAGTTCTTGGTATTTCTGACTCTACGCAGCACAGCCCAGCAAAATTAATGCACAACTTGGCACAAGAAAGAGATGCCGAGCTTGCAACCGCACACAAAGCTATTAGGCAAATACAGGAATTGTTCCCGTACAAAGTGGCAACAGTACAAGAACTGGAAGACGTAGGTCTTGAAAAGCGAATCCGTTACTGCAAATGTTTGCATCTTTAATTAGAGGAATACCACTGACATTCTTCTTCATGTCACCTTCTGCATGGATAACGCCTGGTTGCAACCCTCTGCTCATGTTGAAACTTCCTGGCAGATTAAAACTGTGTGTCGGAACGAAACTCGAACTCGGGACTTTGCCTTTCGCGGGCAAGTGCTCTACCATCTGAGCTACCCAAGAACGATTCACGCCCCGTCCTCACAGCTTTACTTCCACCAGTACCTCGTCTCCTACTTTCCAAACTTCACAGAAGCTCTTCTTCCAACCTTGCAGAACTAGCACTCCTGGAAGAAAGGATATTGTGGAGACATGGCTTAGCCACAGTCCAGAATGAGATTTTCACTCTGCAGCGGAGTGTGCGCTGATATGAAACTTCCTGGCAGATTAAAACTGTGTACGGACCCAGACTCGTAAAAGGTCGCGAGTTCGAGTCTCGGTCCGGCACACAGTTATTTATCTTATATTTATCACTTCGGGAAAAGGCAAATTTTAACTGGTAATTTGCATTTACACAAGTAATAACACACAGACCCATAGGTATCTGTGCATTACCGCGTTTTAGTGCGTGTAAGTGCTCGAACCTTGGCGCTCGACGACACGATTGGCTAACTTTACAATTAAATAACTCGAAACGGCAAAACGTAGCGAATTTTTTTTTCATAACAATTATTTCTCAGCAAAACCTTCTCTGCAACACCCTCAATAGCTTTTCAGACTTTCTCAGCACCCTGTACATTGTAACTGCATAGCAGGTTTCCGAACACCCTCTACAACCAACGTCTCGGCGAGGTCGTCCATCACTGAGAAACATGTGTCGCATAGAAGGGTTGCATTTCATGGTCTCATCTTTTTTCGAAGCGATAATTAAAACTTCATGGCTACCCTGCGTATATACATCATCTGATCAAAAACATCCGGACACCTGTTAGTGAACATTAATGTGAGGCATGTCCACACTTCTCCTTAATAAAAATGAGGTGTCTGAATATCTGTGGAGGATTGGGAGCCTATTATTCCCCAAGAACCGAAACCAGAGAAGATATTCGTGTTGGTTATGGAGTCGTGAGCGAAGTCGACATTGTTACTGACGTCAGATGTTTCCCTTTGGGTTCAGATCGTGACTCTGGGCAGCCAGCCCTTTTCAGGAATGTTATGGTGTACAAAACGTGTGATGCTTTGTAACAAGGTTGATCTTGGTTCAAATGGCTCTGAGCACTATAGGACTTAACTACTGTGGTCATCAGTCCCCTAGAACTTAGAACTACTTAAACCTAACTAACCTAAGGACATCACACACATCCATGCCCGAGGCAGGATTCGAACCTGCGACCGTAGCAGTCGCGCGGTTCCGGACTGAGCGCCTTAACCGCGAGACCACCGCGGCCGGCAAGGTTGATCTTGGATTGAGTTGGGTTGGGCTGGGTTGTTTGGGGGAAGAGAACACACAGCGATGTCGTCGGTCTCATCGGATTAGTGGGAAATGGGGATGGAAGTCAGTCGTACCATTTCAAAGGAACCATCCCGGCATTTGCCTGGAGCGATTTAGAGAAATAACGGAAAACCTAAATCAGGATGGCCGGACGCGGGATTGAACTGTCGTCCTCCCGAATGCGAGTCCAGTGTGCTAACAACTGCGCCACCTCGCTCGGTCGGTGGATCGTGACGTTGAAGCATCAAGCATCGTCTCCGAACCGTTCCTCTACTGTACACAGTGTACAATGCTGTAAAATGTATTCACATTCTCCCGTATTTAACGTTTTATTAAGCGAAATTAAGGGGACCGCCGATGTCATGCTTTTCACAGCTACTTTCCGCAATAGCTAAAGATCCGTGTCCTTCAGTAGATGAGGACTGCGTAGTATTGGTTCAGCTGCAGTTGCTGCTTTACCGTCACATCAGCAATAGCCGATTTGGGCAACTTTACAGAGGACGAAATATCCCTAGTGGATTTGTTCGTCAGGTGACTAGTCCACGTTAGAAGTCACTGAGCTCTCGTGAGCGACCCATTCTTCTGTTGTGAAATCTCCTGGCAGATTAAAACTGTGCGCTGGACCGAGACTCGAACTCGGGACCTTTGCTTTTCGCTGGCAAGTGCTCTACTATCACTTTTTTAAAATCTCATTTTGTTCGTTTTCGTTCGTTGCATCTGCTCGTGGCGGACGTAGCAAGACACCCGTTTCAGTTCGTCGTTGATCCATTAACTCAGTTTTTTTATTACAGAGGGCAGCTACCCCTCTGACCGAACACGCTGAGCTACCGTGCCGGCTACCCAAGCACGACTCACGACCCCTCGTCACAGCTTTACATCCACCAGTACCTTGTCTCCTACCTTCCAAACTTCACAGAAAATGTCCTGCAGACCTTGCAGAATTAACACTCCTGAAAGAAGAGGTATTGCAGAGACATGACTTAGCCACGGCCTGGGGGATGTTTCCAGAACGAAATTTTCACTCTGCAGCGGAGTGTGCGCTGATATGAAACAACCTGGCAGATTTATATCAGCTGCAGCGTGAAAATTTCATTCTGGATTCATTGCGCTGTTGCTGCTTCTCTACTCCCAAGAAAATACCCGCCACCTCCTTTTATACTGGCACGTCCGCCTCTTGTGACACCTAATGATCTATTACGCATTACAGAGCGGTGTCCGGATAGTGTACTTGGACACCAACTATCGACCGCTAAATTCTGCTGTTTTTCAGTTCAAGTATCGAGACCAGCGTAGCTACCGCAGGCAGTGCGTCCGCTGTGTTGCAGAGTTGGCGCTCGGTGGCGACGGAGACGGGCCCCACCTGGCTTGGACGTGAGCTACGGTTCGTGGAGCAGCCGGAAGGCTGATACAGCGGGACGGTGCATTCCCCACCTGGCGCCAACACAAACAGCGGCACGCGGCCCGCGGCCCGCGCTCTGGACCACTAAATATAGGAGGCCACGCCCCGCCGGTCTCTCCCTCGATACGTCTGCTTTCGTTCTGCTCCAGCGGTTCATTCACTGGCTCTGTGCTCCTCACTGGACTCACATCGCCACTACAGTCGACAGTCGCGGCGTCACTGTTCACATCCCACGGTACGAAGGAAACGAAAATTAGCGTTGAACGTGCCACGGAAGAAGAGGTCATTAGAAACGGATCAGAAGCTACAGAGATCTTAACCGCAGTCTTCTAGAATATACCTGAGCCTTATTTTGACGGAAATGCCACATGTGGAGATGAAATCACTACACTGAAACGCAATTAGAATTATATTAATACCTTCAGCTGCTGATGGGCGTTGATATATGTCAACGGGGACAGGTGAAAATGTCTGCTCCGACCGGGACTCGAACCCAGGATCTCCTGCTTACATGGCAGACGCTCTATCCATCTGAGCCACCGAGGGCACAGAGGATAGCGCGACTGCAGGGACTATCTCGCGCACGCCTCCCGCGAGACCCACATTCTCACTTTGTATGCCCACACATTACATTCGTAGTGTCCCATACCAACACACTCATCACTCGTGAAAGACATTCTTACCAAGTCCCGTAAGAGTTCGGGGAATATGTGTGCATCCGCACAGAAGAAGAAGGTCAAGGCCGGTATTGTCAGAACGGTATACTTATATGGATATGCTGTCTGTTCTTTCGGACATGTCCGAAAGAGCAGACACCATATCCACATAAGTATACACGGAAACGCAGCCTACCACGTAGTTGCCCTGGGGATGGAAGGGCTGGGCAAACAGGCCTCGAACACCATTCGTGACACACACAAATTTTAAATGCACGTTACTACAATGACCAAGTTTCTTGACAAATGTATAGAAGTTAACAATTCAAGGAGAAATTTTAACTGAAGTCAAAGTGAAAAAGTTTCAATACCGACGCTACCAGTGAAACGTCCCCTTAGAACAATTTATACACGACTGTGCTTAACCTGACACACAATATTTTTAGCGCAACGCAAACTGACTTTCAATAATCCCTACAAAACAATGGCCCTGACTAACATTAAACTATACCTTTCACAAATAACTTACCTCACAAAAATCTTCGTTACTGGAACTACTGCAATACAGCGAGCGCCACTACTGCCAGCTAAATAAAAGATTCAAACTACTGAAGGCACTAACTACTGATAGGGATAGTTAGCAAATGAAAGATTTTAATAGAGAACAAACACTGTATTTACCTTAATAATCATAATATATATAGCAGTTCTATTTCAAAACTTCAGCCATCTCTCTCCCCACATCCACCACTGCTGGCGGCTCACCTCCAACTGCGCAACGCTACGCGCTGTTCACATCCAGCTGCCGCTGCCCAACACTACAATGGCAGACAACAATGCAAACTAGCCACAGACTGCACACAGCACAGCCAGTGATTTTCATACAGAGCTCTACGTGGCATTACCAATATAAAAATCTAAACAGCCTACTTACACCAGCTAATCGGGCCGCTTCACGTGGTACACTGGTCGAGGAAGTGAGACTCTATCTCCCTCTAAAAGACAGGCGTAAAAGACATTAAAGTGTGTGTGATAACAACTGGTCAGATTGACACATTAGATATTCCCGTTAACCACAATATCCTCTTTTCTTTAAAAACAATTAAATTTAAATTGAATGCAGACAACTCCTAGCAATTTCTAATGGAGCGTACGTGTTGGAAACGGCGAGCAAAGCGCTGATCTCACGGTACTTACCAACAGAATCAGATGGCACAAATGGACACACATCAGAATTTGACAACATGGTATCTGAGATTTAACGAAAATACATGTGCTTAAACTTGAAGTGAAAGTTCAGCACTGGACAAAAAATATAAAATGAGGTACTTAAACTTGATTCTGAACTCAAATGATTTTAATAGCAAGCGCACTCGTTCTTGAAGTAGAGGACATACGCTGAATTACTCCGAACAAACAAATAATCAACAAACAGGCGTTCAGGCAACATCAAATTTAATATCTTAATAAAAATCGAGTTCTTTAACAAGTGAGGTAAATCCCAACAACCGTTGCACGCGAACCGTCCCCGTGTAAACAACAGTTAGGACTCGGTGCACTCGAAGTTACTGTGACAAGCAAAAGGCAACTCCTGTCAACACACGAGGAGGGAGCAAAATTAATTCACAAATTTCTCTAAAAAATTACTCTGATCGGACAGCTCATTCAAACGACGCACTAGCGCAGAGTGTGTTGTGCAGGATTGGATCAACCACAAGCTTTAAAGGAGAACATTTCTTAAAAACAATTACGAAAATCAGTAATACTAATGTAGGCTGAGTTGCACCGCACCCAATTTAACTATCAAAAACATGCCTGTCTCGCCCCAGAAAATGATATCTGCATCGGTCAGTTGCACGAGGCGCAGAACACACAGCACCGACAGTTAAAACCGCTGAAGGGAATTTGTCGCACAGCAAACTTTCTTGCACGAAGACCACAATGTGCCACACAACGACGTTAATTACCGCGAAAGTTCCAAAACATGCTCAGCAGTAGTAAATAAAACATTGAGATTTGATGACGAAGGAATAGACAGTGTCATGAAAAGAGGTTATAAGATGAATACCTACAAAATTAAAACATGGGTAACGGAATGTAATCGAATCAAACGAGGAGCGATGCAGAGGGAATCAGATTAGGAAATTAAACATTAAAAATATCAGATGGGTTTCTCAATTTGGATAGAAGTAAGGAGGATATAAAATGCAGTCTGGCAATATACTGATCAGGAAATAAAGAGGATATAAAACGCATTCAGGGAATATACACATTGTTCAGACAAGAAAGAAATATGAGCTTTTAATATGTGATGCTATATAAGGATGCAGCAACGGCCTTGCCGCAGTGGATATACCGGTTCCCGTGAGATCTCCGAAGTTAAGCGCTGTCGGGCGTGGCCGGCATTTGGACGGGTGACCATCCAGGCCGTCATGCGCTGTTGCCATTTTTCGGGTGCACTTAGCCTCGTGATACCAATTGAGGAGCTACTCGACCGTATAGTAGCGGCTATGGTCAAATAAAACCATCATAACGACCAAGAAAGCGGTGTGCTGACCACACGCCCCTCCTATCCGCATCCTCATCTGAGGATGACACGGCGGTCGGATGATCCCGATGGGCCACTTGTGGCCTGAAGACGGAGTGCTATATAAGAATGCGAAGATCAGATAGGTAGATCGGATGACTGATGAATGGGTACAGATGGAAACAGGAAGAAAAGGAATTTGACACAACTTCAATAAATGACACTAATCGTCAGATACAGAGTATTGTACAGGATAGACTAACGTGGAGAACAGTATTCGGACTGAAAACCACGACTACTACAGTTGGTAGCGTCTGTTCCCATTCTTTAAATAAGTCAATACGTGGCAGTGGGCACAAACGCACAAGCACCACCTTGGAGAGGAATCTGCCATTGACACCAAAGTCATTGGAGGCTTGAATCTAGGTGACTTGGAAGGGTAGGAATGTGGAACTGTAGTCCCTCTGAGGGAACACTCGACGGCTGGCTTGCTGGGCGGGCACTCGAAGCCCGCCACTTAACCGCCACGCCACCTGGCACGGTGCAGAACCTTGAGGACAGCTCTGAAGTTTCTCCCGGCCCCTGCCGGTTGGGAAGAGATCGATGGCGGTAGGCGGGTCGCGCGGCATAACCCGACACCCTCCGACACAGTCGCATTTGTCACCGCGGCTGTACACGCAGCCGTACAACTGGCGCACCTGCCAGAAACCAGAGTCGCACGCGACCACAACGCGTAACTGGAGCTGGACCCGCCTCAGCCACCGCCGCACCGTGGGCCAGCCGCAACGCCTCCAGGCGTGTCCCTGCATCCACCACTGGAGCTTTCCCCAGTCCTGAGCAGGCGCACCTGGCGATGTCTGTGAACGACTCCTCCCTACCCCTTACCCCACTTCCTCTCCGTCATCCCCTAGGTGACTTGGCGACTAATCGGGGCAGATGGAGAGTCCAGCACGAAATTTACATAATAAGGCGCGATGAGGATATCAGCAGGGTGCGAATTGTGTCCTTGGAGATTTTAACGGCGGCGTGAATAAAATACAATCCAAGAAAGAGAGAGAATGAAAGAAACAGACGCACCACGAAGGAATTGTCCGAATGGGACGGAAATTGGTGTACGCTAAGGCCATTAAAATTGCTACACCACCAAGATGACGTGCTACAGACGCGAAACTTCACCGACAGGAAGAAGATGCTGTGATATAGAAATGATTAGCTTTTCAGAGCATTCGCACAAGGTTGGCGCCGGTGGCGACACCTACAACGTGCTGACATGTGGAAAGTTTCCAACCGATTTCTCATGCAGAAATAACAGTTGACCGGCGTTGCCTGGTGAAACGTTGTTGTGATTCCTCGTGTAAGGAGGAGAAATACGTTCCATCACGTTTCCAACTTTGATAAAGGTCGGGTTGTAGCCTATCGCGATTCCGGTTTATCGTATCGCGACATTGCTGCTCGCGTTGGTCGAGATCCAATAACTGTTAGCAGAATATGCAATCGGTGGGTTCAGGAGGGTAATACGGAACGCCGTGCAGGATCCCAACGGCCTCGTATCACTAGCAGTCGAGATGACAGGCATCTTATCCGCATGACTGTAAAGGATCGTGCAGCCACGTCTCGATCTCTGAGTCAACAGATCGGGACTTTCGCAAGACAACAACCATCTGCACGAACAGTTCGACGACCTTAGTAGCAGCATGGACTATCCGCTCAGACACCATGGCTGCGGTTACCCTTGACGCTGCATCACAGACAGGAGCTCCTGCGATGGTGTACCCGACGACGAACCTCGGTGCACGAATGGCAAAACGTCATTTTTTCGGATGAATCCAGGTTGCGTTTACAGCATCATGATGGTCGCATCCGTGTTTGGCAACATCGCGGTGAACGCACATTGGAAGCGTGTATTCGTCATCGCCATACTGGCGTATGACCCTGCGTGATGGTGTGGGGTGTCATTGGTTACACGTCTCGGTCACTTCTTGTTCGCATTGACGGCACTTTGAACAGTGGACGTTACATTTCAGATGTGTTACGACCCGTGGCACTACCCTTCATTCGATCCCTGCGAAATCCTACATTTCAGCAGGATAATGCACGACCGCATGTTGCAGGTCCTGTACGGGCCTTTCTGGATACAGAAAATGTTCGACTGCTGCCCTGGCCAGCACATTCTCCAGATCTCTCACCAATTGAAAACGTCTGGTCAATGGTGGCCGAGCAACTGGCTCGTCACAATACGCCAGTCACTACTCTTGATGAACTGTGGTGTCGTGTTGAAGCTCTGTTTGACACAATGCCCAGATGTATCAAGGCCGTTATTACGGCCAGAGAAGTGGTTCTGGGTACTGATTTCTCAGGATCTATGCCCCCAAATTGCGTGAAAATGTAATCGCATGTCAGTTCTAGTATAATATATTTGTCCAATGAATACCCGTTTATCATCTGCATTTCTTCTTGGTGTAGCAATTTTAATGGGCAGTAGTGTACATGATATATACATGTGAACAAACAAACGATCACAATTTCAGAAAAATTGGATGATTCATTCAAGAGAAGAGCTTCACAAATTGAGCAAAGCAGTAATGCGTTGGTCTCACTCTGGACCTTATGCAAACAGTTATTCAGCTCGGGATTTATTGATAGAGTTGTTAGATCTCCTAATGAGGGATATAGTCGAAATTTCTACCCAACTGAAGCGTTAGATGGTCAATATCCAGAGATTGTTGAAGGATCCCACCATAATGCTCAAACGTTCTCAATTGGGGAGAGATCTGGTGACCTCGCAGGCCATGGCAGAAGTTGGTAAGCAAGCAGTAGAAACTGTCACTATGTGTGAGTCCAGAAAGGATTCCCTTGAAGGGGTGTAGAATATCGTCAACACACACCTGTGCTGTAAGGGTGTTGCAGATGACAACCAAAGAGGTCCTGCTATGAAAGGAAATGGCACCCCTGACCATCACTCCTGGTTGTCTGGCTGCATGGTGGGTGTCAGTCAGGTTGTATCCCACCACTGGCTGGGGCATTTCCAGACATGTCTTTGCTGGTCTTCAACGCTCAGTTCGAAGCTGGACTCATCACTAAAACCAATTCTACTCCAGTCAGTCAGACACCAGGTGGATTACGTGTCTGGAGTCGCTCCGGGCAGTAGTGGAATACCAACCTGACTGACGCCAACCATACAGCCCAACAGCAGCCAGGAATGATGGTCTGGGTGCCATTTCTTTTCGTGGGAGGACCCCTTGGGGTCTCATCCGCGGCAATCTTACATCACAGTGGCAAGGTGACAATATTCTACGCCCTGTTTTGTTGCCCTTCATGACAATACAGCCGGGGAATACGTTTCAGCAAGATAGTGCCCGTCCGACACAGCGAAAGATTCTACTGATTGTCTTCGTGCTTTCCAAACCCTACCTTGGCCAGCAAGTCGCCGGATCTCCCCTCAATTGAGAACGTTTGGAGCATTATGGACAGGGCCCTCCAACCATCTTGGAATTTTGAGGATCTAATGTACCCATTCGGCACTATTTGGCACGATATCCCTCAGGTGGATAGCCAACAATCCTTGCATAAGGGCCAGAGGCGGACCAACGCGTTACTGACTTAGTTGGTGAAGTTTTTTCTCTTGAATAAATCGTCGTCTGTTCCTGAAACAGTAATCATTTGTTTGTCTGTAAATGTACATCACAGCTACCGATTTCCGCCCCATTCCGATAACTCCTTCGTGGTGCGTCTGTCCGTATTTTGTCTTAGAGTATATTTGCAAATTCTCAAGTGTTCATCGACGGAACAGCAGGCGATGCGGGTGTCGAAAGACGATTTTACACATCTGCTCTGACATTTTAATGATCAAGAATTCACGCGGCAGACCGTTTTAGAGGCCGTGATATTTGACGTTCCCAAGTTGCATTCGGGAGAAGCGATTTTTAATCCCCACCCAACCAATACAAAATTTAACCAGACCTCTCCATTCGTTACATCGTCCAAGCCGCTATGCATTTTGTTACCGTAATCTAATGGCAATACTTCCCAGTAAAGAACAATATGTCAGTGAAATGCATAATAGTGCTACTAATCCTATCTGCTGCACGTTTCAGAGTCCTAAAACCTACACTGAAAATGAAATGAGCGTATGGCATCGTTGGCCGGGAGGACCCACCCGGGGAAGTTCGGCCGCCAAGTGCAAGTCTTATTTCAGTCGACGCCTTATTCGGAGACTTGCGCGCCGGTGATGAGGATGAAATGATGATGAGGGCAACACCCAGTCCCCGAACTGAGAAAATTTCCAACCCCGCCGGAAATATAACCCGGGCCCGCTTTCATGTGGGACAAGTACGTTACTACGTATGCTAAGCAGGCAAAACGTACACTAATTAAGCGTCACAACTCCAAATTAAACAACAGATAGCACCTGACATTACAACACCATCCTTTTTCAGAAACAGTAATCGGATTCTATCTACACTCCTGGAAATTGAAATAAGAACACCGTGAATTCATTGTCCCAGGAAGGGGAAACTTTATTGACACATTCCTGGGGTCAGATACATCACATGATCACACTGACAGAACCACAGGCACATAGACACAGGCAACAGAGCATGCACAATGTCGGCACTAGTACAGTGTACATCCACCTTTCGCAGCAATGCAGGCTGCTATTCTCCCATGGAGACGATCGTAGAGATGCTGGATGTAGTCCTGTGGAACGGCTTGCCATGCCATTTCCACCTGGCGCCTCAGTTGGACCAGCGTTCGTGCTGGACGTGCAGACCGCGTGAGACGACGCTTCATCCAGTCCCAAACATGCTCAATGGGGGACAGATCCGGAGATCTTGCTGGCCAGGGTAGTTGACTTACACCTTCTAGAGCACGTTGGGTGGCACGGGATACATGCGGACGTGTATTGTCCTGTTGGAACAGCAAGTTCCCTTGCCAGTCTAGGAATGGTAGAACGATGGGTTCGATGACGGTTTGGATGTACCGTGCACTATTCAGTGTCCTCTCGACGATCACCAGTGGTGTACGGCCAGTGTAGGAGATCGCTCCCCATACCATGATGCCGGGTGTTGGCCCTGTGTGCCTTGGTCGTATGCAGTCCTGATTGTGGCGCTCACCTGCACGGCGCCAAACACGCATACGACCATCATTGGCACCAAGGCAGAAGCGACTCTCATCGCTGAAGACGACACGTCTCCATTCGTCCCTCCATTCACGCCTGTCGCGACACCACTGAAGGCGGGCTGCACGATGTTTGGGCGTGAGCGGAAGACGGCCTAACGGTGTGCGGGACCGTAGCCCAGCTTCATGGAGACGGTTGCGAATGGTCCTCGCCGATACCCCAGGAGCAACAGCGTTCCTAATTTGCTGGGAAGTGGCGGTGCGGTCCCCTACGGCACTGCGTAGGATCCTACGGTCTTGGCGTACATCCGTGCGTCGCTGCGGTCCGGTCCCAGGTCGACGGGCTCGTGCACCTTCCGCCAACCACTGGCGACAACATCGATGTACTGTGGAGACCTCACGCCCCATGTGTTGAGCAATTCGGCGGTACGTCCACCCGGCCTCCCGCATGCCCACTATACGCCCTCGCTCAAAGTCCGTCAACTGCACATACGGTTCACGTCCACGCTTTCGCGGCATGCTACCAGTGTTAAAGACTGCGATGGAGCTCCGTATGCCACGGCAAACTGGCTGACACTGACGGCGGCGGTGCACAAATGCTGCGCAGCTAGCGCCATTCGACGGCCAACACCGCGGTTCCTGGTGTGTCCGCTGTGCCGTGCGTGTGATCATTGCTTGTACAGCCCTCTCGCAGTGTCCGGAGCAAGTATGGTGGGTCTGACACACCGGTGTCAATGTGTTCTTTTTTCCATTTCCAGGAGTGTATCAATTATGGATAACATAAGTAACACACTGGAGGTATTTTGGAAGTTTTCAGACACTCGAACTTGAAGTGCGAGATGGGGAAGACGTAAGGTGAACCTACAGCTTACAACAAACACACAAAGTGATTTTCCTATGCGTATGTAATCGTCACCTACAGAAAGTACGGATAGTTTGTAAACGAAAATTTCGCTCCATTTTCTTGTTTTATCGACGGATTGGTCATTAATTATTAACTCCAAGTTTTTTGTCTGTAGGAATGTCCTTCGACAGCTGACATGGATTTAGGGACAGTTAGTCATGTGCGAGACTTTATGGCTCGTACAAGGTACGAACAAGAGCAAGTACGCCACAACTACTTGGTGACCTGCGCGAAGTGACGCTACGGTATTTTCAAGTTTACGATTGACTTACCTTTCGTTAGCGACTGAAACACTCTGTGTATCTCGTGACCAATGCGCTTGTGTAGCCTACAGAGCTCCCTTTAAATTTCTTTTTTTCTTCCCTCTTTTTGAGTCATCAGTCTTCTGACTGGTTTGATACAGCCCGCCACGAATTCATCTCAGAGTAGCACTTGGAACACACTTCCTCAATTATTTCCTGGATGTATTCCAATCTCTGTCTTCCTCTACAGTTCTTACCCTCTGTAGCTCCTTCTAGTACCATGAAATTTATTCCGTAAAATCTTAACTGATTTCCTACCATCCAGTCCCCTCAGTGTTCTCCATATATTCTTTTCCTCTCCGATTCTGCAGAGAACCACCTCATTCCTTACCTTATCGGTCCACGTAATTTTGAACACTATTCTGTAGCACCACATCGCAAAGACTTTTTGATTCCCTTCTGTTCCGGTTTTCCCAGAGTCCATGTTTCACTACCATACAATGCTGTGCTCCAAACGTACATTCTCAGAAATTGATTCCTCAGATTAAGACCAATGTTTGATACTAGTAGAGTGGTCTTGACCACTAATGCCGTTTGCCACTGCTAGTCAGCTTTTTACGTCCTGCCTAGGGAGCAGAATTCGTTAACTTCATCTTCTTCCTGACCGCAGGTTCTGATGTTAAATTTCTGGCTTTTCTCTTTTCTGCTACTTCCCATTACTTTCGTCTTTCTTCGATTTACTCTCAATCCATATTCTGTTCATTCTATTCAGCAGATCATGTAATTCTTCTTCACCTTCACTGAGAATACCAATGTCATTAGCGAATCTTGTCATTAATATCCTTTCACCTCGAATTTTAATTCCACTCTTTAACCTTTCTTTTATTTCCATAATTTCTTCTTCGAGTTATAACTGAACAATAGGGATGAAGAGATTGCATCCCTGTCTTATATCCTTTTTAATCCGAGCACTTCGTTTTCGGTCTTCCAGTCTTATTGTTCCTCCCTGGTTCTTGTACATATTGTGTATTACCCATCTTTCCCAACAGCTTACCCCTTTTGTTCTCAGAATTTCGAAGAGCTCGCACCATTTTACATTGTTGAACGCTTTCTCTAGGTGGACAGGTACTATGATCGTACCTTAATTTTTCTTTAGTCATGCTTCCATTATGAACTGCATCTTCAGAAGTGCCTCTCTGGTGCCTTTATCTTTCCTAGAGACAAACTGATCACCATCTAATACATCCTTAATTTTTTTCCCATTCTTCTGTATATTCTTGTTCTCAGAAATATGGATACATGAATTGTTAAGCTGATTCTGCAATAATTCTCGCACTTGTCGGCTGTTGCGATCTTCGGAATTGTGAGGATGATGTTTTTTTTCCGAAAATCCGTTGTTATATCGCCAGTCTCACCATTTTATATACGAAATAGTTTCATGTTCTTCCGATTTGTCGTTTATGATGTGCCGGCCGCTGTGGCCGAGCGGTTCTAGGAGCGTCAGTCTGAAACCGCGCTGCTGCTACTGTCGCAGGTTCGAATCCATGACCGAGGATGTGTGTGATGTACTTAGGTTAGTTAGGTTTAAGTAGTTCTAAGTGTAGGGGACTAATGACCTCAGATATTAAGTCCCATAGTGCTTAGAGCCATTTTTTGTTTATGATGTACAGAACTGCAGCGATGGCTCCGTATACACTGATGAGGCAAAACATCATGACCACTTGGTTAGTAACGTGTTGGTTGATTTTGGAACATAATACAGCCGTAATTCCGCGTGACACCAATTAGACAAGTCGTTAGTATGTTTGAGGGCGCGAAACTGGCGCGTCCACATAGTCAGCCATACGAGTTCAAATCAAGTGAATTTGGTGGCCAAGCCATCAATATGTGCTCAGTATCATGCTGTTAAAACTACTGCAGCATGATACTGCGGTTGTGTCACGGAAATTTACCCCGCTAGAACATGCCATTACTGCTGGGGACCACATTAAGAATCACCTGTGTCCGCAATAATATTCCTGTAGTCCATAGCTCTCATTGTTCCTTCGATTACAACCACCATCCAATGGAAGCCCAGGTGAATGTCCCCCCATACCATAAAAACCGCTCTCACCGGCCTGTGGTCGTTGCATCATACATATTTCGAGTGTTTCGCCTGGATGAAAGCGGCAGCGTATCCTAACGTGGTCATCGACGTGGTGTAACAAACAAAAAAAATTACACCCAGTCTCGATGATTCCGTGTCTACTGCAGTCGTTGTGTCAACATGGGGGGACGCGTACGGGCCGCCTGTTGCGGAGCCCCATGTGCTCTTAATGGTATACCCGTGTCCGCACCATGCGTGACTATCGTCAGATCTGCCATGGAGTGGGGCCTGCTCTGTTTTACAGAATGGGAAAGTCCCCGTCCTCCACGTTCTGTGATGAGGTGTGGATGTCCAACATCTTGTTGCTTCCTTTTGGACCCCGCCCTTTATTAAAGTACCTTATGTCAGTGAATTTACCCATTTACAGTGGTCACTCGTCATATCGCTTTGGTTCGCCACTGTGCACTGGTCTGATGAAAAATGATGCAGAAGTTTTCGACTCTTTCCAGTATCATCTGTAAGTTGTTTCGTTTTCAGTACGTATCGGAACATCACCCTCTATGTGTACCGGCAGACACGAAATGAATATGTAAATAATGTTTCGGAGAAGTGGGGAAGAGTTTTCCGTAAGACGCCGGCTTGTCCGCTGGACAGCACGGTCAGCTGTGAGCGCGAGGGCGCGGCCCCACGTGCGGGGAACGTGTATTTGCATATGAAGGGGGCAGGGCTCCACGTGGCGGGCGCTGCATTGTCTGGCTCGCGGACTCCTCGCAGCCTGTTTTATGTCGTTCCTTTCTGCTTCGCTCGCTCTCCGGCCATCCTCTGTCCTACGTTCGTTCCTTGTCAAAGACTCAACGAGGATTTGCGTTTTTTGTGAAGTCGTTGGCAAATGTAAAATTATGTATTGTACGAAAGTTACGAGTAATTCGAAAGGAGTATAAAATGTAAATGAAGACATTAATCACGGAGATTCAAAGACACTGAGGTTGAAAGGAGTCTGTGTCATCTCCTTTCCACACACACATTTTTGTCTAGTGGCTTCTCTCTCTCTCTCTGTATCTCTGTGACTTTCTGTTTTTCTCTTACACAATGGTCAACATAGTTGCCACGCTTACCAATGTAAAATTCCTGATCGTTCGATCGAAAAAAATGTTAGGAAGTGCCGAAAACCACTGGAAACCAATAATCGTGCAGACAACATTGGCATGCTACATGATTAGATCTGGATTATACCGAAATTACAGTTTGGTAGTTTTGGTACACTATATAAATGATGCAGTAAAGCCCGCATCTCGTGGTCGTGCGGTAGCGTTCTCGCTTCCCACGCCCGGGTTCCCGGGTTCGATTCCCGGCGGGGTCAGGCATTTTCTCTGCCTCGTGATGGCTGGGTGTTGTGTGCTGTCCTTAGGTTAGTTAGGTTTAAGTAGTTCTAAGTTCTAGGGGACTGATGACTGTAGCAGTTAAGTCCCATAGTGCTCAGAGCCATTTGAACCATTTGACGCAGTAAATGGTAGGATTACCGATAGTTCAAAATGTTCAAGTCTGTGTGAATTCCTAAGGGACCAAACTGCTGAGATCATCGGTCCCTAGACTTACACACTACTTAAACTAACTTATGCAAAGAACAATACACATACCCATGGCCGAGGGAGGACTCGAACCTCCGATGGGAGGGGCTTCGCAATCCGTGACATGGCACCTCAAACCGCGCGGCCACTCAGAGCGGCGATTACCGGAAGAATCGGTAAAATTGATACGGAAGGAGACGCAAATGAATGCGTAAGAGAGAAACTGTAAGCAGACGACTTATCTTTGATTTTTTTTGTTTGTCTGGTAGATTCTTTTGCACTTAAATAGAACAGCTCATCATTCAGTGTCAATGCAGCGTGTATTTTACGTCCTTGCAGAATACAAATTCCGTTTTACAGTAAAAATTAGTTGATCCCGTACCTTCTGCGCTTTTATGTAAAAAAAGAAAGTACAGTTTACATACACAAACATATAAATATATATGTATAATTGTTATTTTGTACTCAATACAATATTCTTCATCGTGAAAAATGGTTCAAATGGCTCTGAGCACTATGGCACTCAACATCGTAGGTCATAAGTCCCCTAGAACTTAGAACTACTTAAACCTAACTAACCTAAGGACATCACACACACCCATGCCCGGGGCACGATTCGAACCTGCGACCGTAGCAGTCCCGCGGTTCCGGACTGCAGCACCAGAACCGCTACACCACCGCGGCCGGCTCTTCATCGTGATCAAAGGCAAGAGTCTCCTGTTATCGATAAATGTGGAAGTTGTTTACGAATAACAGGAAACGTGTTTTATATAGTTTCGACAAAGTATTGAAGAGATGTATGATGCTTTGTTGTTTTGAGGTTTTTTATTTCATCTTTTTGTTGAGGAAATATCGTTTTCTAGCGCTATGTGATGAATCTGTATTGTCTCCTTTATTTTTACTAAAACACCCCTCTGTTTCACGTTAGAGAATAAAACCTAAATTGTCCGCAGCTCGTGGTCGTGCGGTAGCGTTCTCGCTTCCCACGCCCGGGTTCCCTGGTTCGATTCCCGGCGGGGTCAGGGATTTTTCTCTGCCTCGTGATGACTGGGTGTTGTGTGATGTCCTTAGGTTAGTTAGGTTTAAGTACTTCTAAGTTCTAGGGGACTGATGACCATAGCTGTTAAGTCCCATAGTGCTCAGAGCCATTTGAACAATGTTTTTTGAAAACCTAAATTAATAACTGACAGTTTCAGTTTGCTGTAAATAGTGTTTATTCTTTAGTACCAGGCAAGGGAGTAACTGTAGAGCAAAAATGTTCCATAAGTTACCTGGCCCTTCATATATCCTCACTTAGTTTATAGACGGTTCACTTCCTCCGGCTTTTTTAGGAAATTTAGTGAGACACTGATCTCATACGTAAAGGAAGCGATCGTCATGAGGTAACGCCCGACAGGTATGCAACACATCCAATGAACAGATAATGCGGGTACGATCTTAACTGACCACTAGGAAAGCTACTGCAGTCTACACTTACTTATGGTAGTCTGCGGTAGCCGCCAGTAGTTTCACAGCTCTGTGTGTGATGCTTGCGATGGCAGAGAGAAGCGGCTTAAGAGCTAAAAATTAGTTTTCACCGACCGGCCGTTACATTTTTAACATTTTACTCTCCTTCTCTGGAGCCATACTTGTCATCACGCAATGGTAAAAATAGTGTGACTTATCAGATAAGTACTGTTAAAACACACTAGGTTTTTATTTGAGTTTCACGTCTCAGCTACCACTTGAGAAAGGTATTTGCAACAAATGTTGAGCCGGCCGGTGTGGCCGAGCGGTTCTACGCGCTTCAGTCTGAGACCACGCGACCACTACGGTCGCAGGTTCGAATCCTGCCTCGGGCACGGATGTGTGTGATGTCCTTAGGTTAGTTACGTTTAAGTAGTTCTAAGTTCTAGGGGACTGATGACCTCAGATGTTAAGTTCCATAGTGCTCAGAGCCATTTGAACCACAAATGTTGAAACGGTGGCCACATTTGATAATACGACGCGGTTCAGAACTCAAGAGAATTTTGTTTGGACAGACATTGGCTTTTGAGCCTACGTCAGCTTGAACTGACAGCTGTAAACCACAGATGTGCATTCGACCAGTCAGTTGTGTGCAGGTAGTGTTAAATGGCGGAGTCAACATTCTTGTGCTGTAAAAATTTGTGTTCAAAGTTTCAGATATTAAATTAAGACCTACAGACGGCGGCATGCAAGTGGTGGGATACGAACGAGTAACATTTAAAGACAACACATTTTTCTCAAAAACAGCCAGATCCCAATCCTCATCATGTTTATCATATTATCCTCCTTCAGCCTGTTCTGATGATTCTGTGATGGCGTCGCATATAGTTGCAAAGATATTAACACGTCAATAAGACATCCAGAAAATCATTTTCTGTTGGAAAGCACATTTCGCCAAATGCCAGTATGGTTCCTACTACCAAACCACAGCCGACTATCCTTCCCTTGCAAAACTGGACCATTAAGGATGTCAACGCTTTCGGTCCAAAACGTTCCGAGACTGATTTTATTTCTAGCGTATAAGCAAAGTCAGCGCAGTAACTGCAACGGCAGCTTGAACTGACAGCTCTAAACCACAGATGTGCATTCGACCAGTCAGTTGTGTGCAGGTAATGTTAAATAGCGGAGTCAACATTCTTGTGCTGTAAATCACAATGGAGTAACGTCTCGAAATCAAGCGTTCAAGACTTTTTCCGAATCAAGAGAAAAAACTGACAGAGATTAGCTGCTAGTGGACACTGATTTAATGGAAGAAGCTGAAAATTTTTGCCTGACCTGGATTCTAACCAGGATCTCCTACTTACTCGGAAGATGCCCTGACTACCGCACCACCCGGACGCAGTGGTCATGGCAACTGCGCGCCTCCCGCCAGACCGAGATTCTCAATCCATCCTATGTAGCGCCCCTTGCACATTATCCTCGTAACTCGCGGGATTTCGGCGATCCCCGTAGTAGTTCGCGCGTGGAGTGCATTTGCGTTGAAGTGACCAATTGGTCGTCCTCACCTTAATTGTATACGTTCCCCATAATGTTTTCAAGAAGAGAAAATTTTGTGCAAAAATGTTTCGCCCAACTTGTCTCCCGAAAAAATGCAACAAGGCGTAGACGCTTGCCGCTACGTGACTGAAACACAAAACGCGGGCAGTTCTTTTCCGGAGAAAATCTTTTCGTTTGAGAGGATCTGGTGTTATCTATACAAACCCACCACAAAACGGCAAAGTGTAGATATTCACATGAAGGCTCAACGTTTTGACGACCTAACAGACGCTCAAACCAATGTGGTACGCGATTTGAACAAAGAATGACTCTTTTTACATTTCACAGAATTGTATGAACGTTCTATGCGATGTATTCCAGTGGGGAAAGGGAGACTACGTAGAATACCTGAAGCATTAAATCCACGATATTTTTTCTGTTTTTTCTTAATCGAGTCTCGAAACTTTTTGGACTGACGGGCCATGAATTATATTTTTATTTGTTTGTTCTTAAACTGAAATACTGGGACAAGGCCAGTATCCTTGTAAAAACGATCCACGGCTGAGTAAACAACAACAACAACAACAACTTCTACTACTAATACTACTACTACCACCTCCACCACCACTATGGCTACTATGTTGTAGTGGATGTGATGCTAGTTCTCTAGCGCTCGAATATTGTGCCATTATAGAATTATTTTAATGCTTCCAGAAGACGACTGAGTAAGGAATCTGATTTTGAATCGGGAACGCCGTCTTCGAATGATACTTGCGAATCATCGCATAAGCAACTCTTCAGATATTTCATACCTGAATAACCAGACTAGTATAAAGACGAAATGTTTTTTTTTTCTTTTTTTCCCTTCCGAATCCGTGAAGAAGTATTCTTCTGTTTTGGTTGAAATGGCTCTGAGCACTATGGGACTTAACTTCTGAGGTCATCAGTCCCCTGGAACTTAGAACTACTTAAACCTAACTAACCTAAGGACATCACACACATCCATGCCCGAGGCAGGATTCGAACCTGCGACCGTAGCGGTCGCGCGGTTCCAGACTGTAGCGCCTAGAACCGCTCGGCCACTCCGGCCGTCCTTCTGTTTTGGATTGGTTTTAAGACGCCGTGGCGATCGGTGAACAAAAGACACGCTAAACTCGATCTCTTTATTAAACTGTCATTACGAAATATGACTAATAATGGCAAGTTCTCTTTTACAATTAATCTAGAGGAACACGAAAAGTACTGTTTGGGAACGCATGTCCAATACCTGAACAAATTGGAATGGGAAGCTAGGAATACCAATGCGTCGCTAACAAGAACATCATTAAAAATCTACAAAGGCGAAATTGACACTAGAAAGTCGGGGGAACTTCGTCAGATTAGAAGGACTGGGGGACGTGATGGAGGGAATTAGGGACCGCCGAGGACCATGTTTTACAGCAACACGTTAATTAGAGTGATTTACAACACGGCCGCGGCTAATAGTAGGTACCAGCGAACCTGTTATTATCTTTTACGAGCCATTTGGGGGGGACTGTTGCCTCTCATCTGATACATGCATTTCACGAAAGCAGACAGGCAATTGTCCGGAAAGGCTCATTAGAGTCTCCCGGACAATAGCTGGTTCTCTCGACTTATGAGTGTTATACATGTAGCCTCAAAGGCTATGTCGAAGACGTCACGTCGGGCAAAGTGAAGTGAGAATTTCCATCATCAGACTGCTTCTTCCTCGTCAGTTTATTTCTCAGGCTGGTCTATAAAAATGCTGGTGTTATCAATCCTCGGAGGTATTCGAGCCGACCAAACGATGTGAAGAGTTTTACTTACTAAAATATACAAGTTTAGTTTTTTGCAGCGAACTTGATTAGCAAATCAGAAGAAATGGAGGAGTGTAATTGTTCTAGACAACTGATCAACGTTTGACAAGGCTGTTAACTGTCAAAATCTACGATCTTCGATTTTTTTTGGGGTCACGAACGACTGTGGTAATGGTTGACCAAAAAAGAGACTCATGGCCTTTTGTGCCATTTCCGTACATAATGTTTGTGAATCTTCTACATTCATAACCAACCGTTTCTTCTAGTACATTGTAACCTCCCAACAATATATATAATGACATTCACATTCAGTGTAACCCCCAACAGAAAAAATATTTATAACATTCCGTAACCTCGCAATAGTTTATTATTCCGTAACCTCGCAATAATAACGTGACTAATCTCTTAATAAAATTGTGGCGCACATATAAATAATTAACTGACTGAATCTAAACTGGTAAATTTGGACGTCGGCAGTGCTGCGCCATGGCCCTGAAAGATCATTCTGAATAAACTGAGAATTCTTACCTCAAGGAAGTCACCGGATAACGCGTATATATCTGCTCCTATAAGAAATTTTTCTGGCATAGCCCAGTGCAATGCTGGCCGCTAGATTTGTCACGTATAAAAGGAAAGGACTGGTTTTTCTTTACGATAATCGGGATGATCATGCAGAAATTCTTTAAATTCAGATGAATGATTGTCAAAAAGTTAATTTTATAAAAAGTATTATTATTAAAAGATTTTTTGAAACATTTACGTGGGACTTGATATAACATCATCATCATCATTATCATTTAAGACTGATTATGCCTTTCAGCGTTCAACAATAGTACACATTTTGTTGTAACAAACTATATACGCGCGCGGCTGCTTTTAACTTATATTACATAGCTGGGTCACCGCCATCGCTCCCCACGACCGGCCCAGCCAACTGCACACACACGACTGCTAGCTACTACTTACTCCTACTGCCGGAGCTACAAGTACTACTTCTCTCTGGTCTGCGATTCTCTTACAGCTTACATATCGCAGGCAGTGCATGAGCAATCCATCGAAATTACATATGCTCGAGTGCGCTAGCAATAAATTCCTTAGTCATGGACCTCTTACAACATCATTATTCGAGTGTCGTCAGCTTCACATAGACATCGCCTCTTCACAGTCACAGTAAGGACCGTCATAGCAACGCAAGTAAGAGATTTTTTTATCGAAGAGTTCAAGAAAAAGATTGTGTTCTTGGTTACTAAATATTTGCGTCACCTATTTCCAGTCTTACTCTGTCACGCCTCGATGATCCCTACCTCCTTTTTTCATGTCTTGTGACTAGTTTTTGCACCAGTCTCTTTATCTCAGTGTAGCACTAACACCCAAAGTCTTCAATAACTTGTTGGATACGTCCCAATCTGATCAATATCTTCCTCTACAGTTTTTACCCTTCACCCTCCAGTGCCATCGATGTCATTGCCTTAGTGTGTAATCCTATTATGATCTACTTCGTTCTTGTCAGTGTTTTCCATATTCCTCTTCTTGCCGATACTGCAGAGAATCTCATCATTTCTTATAAGCTGTTTGACAAAAATAGGGAAGCACCCAGAAGGAATGGTCGGACATCAGTGTAACTTCGTACACGTACACACCATCAACGGGTGTGTAAATGATTACATTTGCAGTTTTCTGTGACAGGTAGAACGGCGACCAGACTGCGTTAGTGTTGTTCGTGTTTTGTGTTGCTGCCAGACCTAGTAGTGTATGTAAGTGGCGAGAACAGCGTCATATGTTGACTGATCAGTGAGAAGGACACAGAGATGCTGCGTACTCGTGTGAGACACAGTTATCAGAACCTTGCAGAGCTTGAAAGGAGCTCCATTACGAGTCTTAATTTGGCCTGTAGTACCCAGATTTGCGGAGCATTCGGATGTGATAGTGACCCGTTGTTGGAGTGTAACGGGAACGTGAGGGCAGGCCTTCGCGTCGCTAAGGTTCTGATCGACCACGTCGTAATGTGCACCTGGCACATCGTAATCCGTTCACATCTGCATCTGCCATCCAAGAGCAAGTAATGGTCTCCCTGCAAAATTTTGTGTCATCATTGACCATTGGCCGGAGACTAGTAGGAACCGGACCAGGTAATGGCCGTGTCATGTGTAGGGTGCCGGGTAACACCCAAACACAAACGGTTGGAGCCGCGACCGTCATGAGTGCCGTCGTATTGTGTTCCGCGATGAAGTGCACTGCTGTACTACGCCGGGTGACCATTGTTGACGAACATGGTGACAATAAGGGAGAGGTGCAGCTCTTTTAATGTTTCGGAGAAGCACAATGGTTTCACTCCTGGTGTCATCGTGTGAGAAGCCATCGGATATGAAGGCATGACTGGTAGTGGTCGAGGGAACGCTGACGGCACAACGGTGCACCACTGACATTTTGCGTCCTCAAGTATTGCCTCTGATGAGATGGTATCGTGGTGGTGCTGTTTTCCAATAGGGCACTGCACTCCCAGACACGGCGCGTGTCTCTATGCATTCGTGATCTGCAAGATCCCCATATCTGTCCACGATATAACTTGTGTGCTACCAGCTCACACGTCAGCGCCGTCCCAGTGCTAGTATAAAGAACATCATTTGTAAATTACAGTAGTTGTTGCCCAGCTTGCCTCAGGAGGGGTCACAATGGCTTTCTGACGCCCTTCTCAATCGAATTAGCACACGTACCCAGGCCAGACGGGGTATAACGTCACAGTGGTAACTGATCTCTTACTGCTAAGTTCTTTGTAAATTTGACTCGATGTTGTAATCACTGAGGTAACATCACATGCCACTCAACAGCTGGAGTTCCGTTTCCTCTTCCTCTTCAGAGTGCTCCATTTTTGTGCCAGGCAGTGTGTTACTATTTCATCTAAACTTTCACATCCTTCTATAGAACAACCCTACAAACGCTTCGGGTCTCTTCCTGTTATCCCACTGTCGGTGACTTACTTCTTAGACAATGCTGTGCTAATTCAGAAATTTTTTCCTCAAATTAACACCTACGTTTCATACTAGAAAACTTCTTTTTGTGAGGTATACTCTCTGTGCTTGTGGTATTGAGCTTCTTATATCCTCTTTACTTAGCCCGTCACGAGTTATTTTGCGTCCAAGGTACCAGAATTCCTTCACGTCCTCGTTTTCTTAACCCCCAAATTTTATGTAAATTGCTTGTCTCAGAGGTGCTACTCCCAATTACTTCAGTCTTTTACTTTCTATACATAGGGGATAGAGTGTCACTGAAATGATACAGGAATTGAAATGGACATCAATAAAAGAAAGACGTTTTTTGGTCGGAGCAATCTTCTCACGAAATTCCAGTCACCAGCTCTTTCCTCAGAATGCAAAATATTTTGTTGACGCCGACCTACATAGGGAGAAACTATCACCATGATAAAATAAGGGAAATCAGGTCTCACACGGAGCCGGCCGATGTGGCCGAGCGGTTCTAGGCGCTTCAGTCTGGAACCGCGCGACCGCTACGGTTGCAGGTTGGAATCCTGCCTCGGACATGGATGTGTGTCATGTCCTTAGGTTAGTTAGGTTTAAGTAGTTCTAAGTTCTAGGGAACTGATGACCTCAGATGTTAAGTCCCATAGTGCTCAGAGCCATTTTGAACCCTTACCGAGGAGTCTCGTCAATTGCCGTACGCGGCCGTCCTCTCCGGCCTCTGTCACACACCTTGAGGTAACCACCACAGTTTCCTTCATTATGAGCACGAAACACCCAACGGCGCATATTACCGATGTAGATACAATATTCAGCGTACACAGCTTTCCTTTTCATATGGATTTCAATAAAACACACATTTTCTGCCGTTAGAAACTCGATTGTAGCACGCTATTTCTTACTCACCAACATAGTTACTTTACACACCTCCATTTTACACGCAACAATTCGGAGCCCTCTAGCGCTGGAGGATTGGAACTTCCGTCAGCGAAGCGAGGAAGCCGATCAAGTAATATTCATAACTTGAAGTACCTCAACCGATATTGAGAACAGAATAAAAATATGTGAGGCATTACTTTCCAGCTACTTAAATCTAGTGAGCAAGATCTATGAGACAGGCGAAATACCCTCAGACTTCAAGAAGAATATAATAATTCCAATCCCAAAGAAAGCAGGTGTTGACAGATGTGAAAATTACCGAACTATCAGTTTAATAAATCACAGCTGCAAAATACTAACGCGAATTCTTTACAGACGAATGGAAAAACTGGTAGAAGCCGACCTCGAGGAAGATCAGTTTGGATTCCGTAGAAACGTTGGAACACGTGAGGCAATACTGACTCCATGACTTATCTTAGAAGAAAGATTAAGGAAAGGCAAACCTACGTTTCTAGCATTTGTAGACTTAGAGAAAGCGTTTGACAATGTTGACTGGAATACTCTCTTTCAAATTGTGAAGGTTGCAGGTGTAAAATACAGGGAGCGAAAGGCTATTTACAGTTTGCACAGAAACCAGACGGCCGTTATAAAAGTCGAGGGACATGAAAGGGAAGCTGTGGTTGGGAAGGGAGTGAGACAGGGTTGTAGCCTCTCCCCAATGTTATTCAATCTGTATACTGAGCAAGCAGTGAAGGAAACAAAAGAAAAATTCGGAGTAGCTATTAAAATCCATGGAGAAGAAATAAAAACTGAGGTTCGCCGATGACATTGTAATTCTGTCAGAGACAGGACTTGGAAGAGCAGTTGATCGGAATAGATGGTGTCTTGAAAGGAGGATATAAGATGAACATGAACAAAAGCAAAACGAGGATAATCGAATGTAGTCGAATTAAGTCGGGTGATGTTGAGGGAATTAGATTAGGAAATGAGACACTTAAAAGTAGTAAAGAAGTTTTGCTATTTGGGGAGCAAAATAACCGATGATGGTCGAAGTAGAGAGGATATAAAATGTAGACTGGCAATGGCAAGGAAAGCGTTTCTGAAGAAGAGAAATTTGTTAACATCGAGTATAGATTTAAGTGTCAGGAAGTCGTTTCTGAAAGTATTTGCATGGAGTGTAGCCATGTATGGAAGTGAAACGTGGACGATAAAGAGAAACGAAGCTTTCGAAACGAATGCTGAAGATTAGCTGAGTAGATCACATAACTAATGAGGAGGTGTTGAATAGAATTGAGGAGAAGAGGAGTTTTGGCAGAAGTTGACTAGAAGAAGGGATCGGTTGGTAGGGCATATTCTGAGGCATCAGGGGACCACAAATTTAGTATTGGAGGGCAGCGTGGAGGGTAAAAATCGTAGGGGGAGACCAAGAGGTGAATATACTAAACAGATTCAGAAGGATGTAGGTTGCAGTAGGTACTGGGAGATGAAGAAGCTTGCTCAGGATAGAGTAGCATGGAGAGTTGCATCAAACTAGTCTCTGGACTGAAGACCACAACAACAACAACAACTTTCCAGCACACTCTCTTACATGTATTGTATATATACATATTGAAAAACAAAAAGATGAAAAGAAATTAACCTGAAAAGCTGAGAAACTGAAGAAATGGGTGCTCTTTATCACAGATACAACAGAACACTTCTGCGAACTCTCCCCGTCACTGCTGCTTCGATGTACTAGTTTGACAGAAGCTTGCTGCCCTGACTTACGCCCTTTTCAACTCGTGCGCTTCTCTCCTTCCTACTCCATATCGTGTGACAAATTTCCATATTTTTCCGCGTCCCCCGCACTGCGCACACACCGTGTCCGGTTCCCCGCGCCCTGTACCGTTGCTGCCCCAGTGCCTGCCCTCATCAGAGGCCATTGTGCGCCTTGTTTGGCGCCCGGCGCGAGCAAACACGGCCGACCTAATTACCCCTGCTCATCAGGCGCATATTCACTTAGCCCTGATCAGCGCACACCGCTCCACGGTCACACCAGCGGCCGGCGCGAGCAGCCTTGCCTTCCTCTGGCCCTCGTCTCCCTGACGGGGCGACAGGGAAGTGGCCAAAGTATGTCTGACGGAGCCACTTCAAAAGCAGATACCCCGCGGCGGACAAAGTACTTCGCGCCTACCTTTGAGTCCGCTCATTTCAGCACCCAGCAGGAGAAGACAAAATACGTCTGCCTCTGCATTTTTCATTTGTTTTAAGACATCTGAAAACGAAACCGTGGCAGAGATAAAACAGCTCAAGGCAGTACTTAATCGACAGTAAAGGAATTTTTTTGAAACATCTTGCGATAGCCGTTTCGCGGCCCGGCACGACTTCCTCTCCTGAGCAAACTTCTTCATCTCAGAGTAGCACTCAATTATTTGCTGAATGTATTCCAAACTTTTAATCTACTGTTTTACCCCCTACAGCTCTCTCTACTACCATGGAAATTATTTCTCGTGCCTTAACACATCTACTATCAACCTCCCTTTTCTTCTTGTCAAAATTTTTCATGTAAATAAATTGTACACAACTGCAACCAATCACTTTTTCATTAATAATGCTGTATTACATTAACCGGTTTTCGAACCCTTTCAGGTTCATCTTCAGATGATTTCGGGAGAATCCGGGAAGTTACATCATTACTGGTAGTAGCATAATGCTGGGTGCTGGTTCTATGGCAGAAAGATGGGTTACACTTTAATGTATCGCCATGACTATACCTTATCTTTCGATATCGATGTAAATTTAGTTTTTACTTACTGCGACAGTATAGGAGGCTTTTTTCGTATCTGTCTGCCTCCATTTCGATGTCCAGAACACTTTCACACGAACTATATTAGTTCACACTTTAACAGTGACACTTTACCAGCATCCAGCATGCGCTTTACAACTGTTGCTTATAACAAAGATCTTGACAGAGAGATATGGCATAAGCCTACTTCGTACAGAGATGTAATTTGTTGTTCTTTACATGTGTTAAAGTCGATGTAAGGGCAAGTTTTTTCAGTAGAATGTTGATAACATGAGAGCACTAGAGAAAATAATAATAAACTACTACAAGAATAAATTTCAGGTGATCTGTTATGTTATTTCTATTTGTATGTTAGAGGCAGGGTTTTTTTTTACATGAATCCCAAGGAATCAATAATACAGAGTTATTGGTTCTGCAGTGAGGTGCAGTTGTCTGTATGACTAGGACCTGTATATTTAAATTAATATTAATAAATTAATATTAAAATTAATATTATCTGAAGATTTGTTATTAATTTAAATATATAGGTCCTACTCATACAGACAACTGCACCTCACTGCAGAACCAATAACTCTGTATTATTGACTTGGGATTCATGTAAAAAAAAAAAAAAATCCCTGCCTGTAACATACAAATAGAAATAACATAACAGATCACCTGAAATTTATTCTTGTAGTAGTTTATTATTATTTTCTCTAGTGCTCTCATGTTATCAACATTCTACTGAAAAAACTTGCCCTTACATCGACTTTAACACATGTAAAGAACAACAAATTACATCTCTGTACGAAGTAGGCTTATGCCATATCTCTCTGTCAAGATCTTTGTTATAAGCAACAGTTGTAAAGCGCATGCTGGATGCTGGTAAAGTGTCACTGTTAAAGTGTGAACTAATATAGTTCGTGTGAAAGTGTTCTGGACATCGAAATGGAGGCAGACAGATACGAAAAAAGCCGCCTATACTGTCGCAGTAAGTAAAAACTAAATTTACATCGATATCGAAAGATAAGGTATAGTCATGGCGATACATTAAAGTGTAACCCATCTTTCTGCCATAGAACCAGCACCCAGCATTATGCTACTACCAGTAATGATGTAACTTCCCGGATTCTCCCGAAATCATCTGAAGATGAACCTGAAAGGGTTCGAAAACCGGTTAATGTAATAAAGCATTATTAATGAAAAAGTGACTGGTTGCAGTTGTGTATAATTTATTTACATTAATATACAGTCACGGTTCTAAAATATCCGTAATGGATAAGCATAAAATTTTTCATAGTTTCCTTTCTTCGTCTATTCTGCGGAGAACCTTCTCATTCCTTACTGTATAAGTCCACCCGATTTTCAAAATTCCTCTGTAGCATCGCACCTCAACCGTCTGTACTATCTTCTGTTCCAATGCTATGCTCCAAACGTATATTCCGAGAAATTTCTTCCTCAAATTAAGGCCTATGTATGATACTAACAGACTTCTCTTGGCCAGAACTGTACTTTTTCCCAGGGTTGTTCAACTTTTTATGTCCTTCTTGGTCCGTCCGTCATGGGTTATTTTGCTGCCTAGATAGTAGAATTCCTTGAATTCGTCTACTTCGTGATCCCCAATTCTGATGTGAAGTCCCTTGCTGTTCTCAGTTCTTCTAGTTCTTCTTACTTTCATCTTTCTTCGATTTACTCTCAATCCATATTTTGTACTCATGAGACTGTTCATTCCGTTCAGGATACTTCGTAATTTTTTTTTTCAATTTCACCGAGAATAGCAATGTCATAAATCAATCTTGCCACTGATATCCTTTCATCATGAATCTGAATTCCACTGTTGAAAAATGGTTCAAATGGCTCTGAGCATTATGGGACTCAACTTCTGAGGTCATTAGTCCCCTAGAACTTAGAACTAGTTAAACCTAACTAACCTAAGGACATCACACACATCCATGCCCGAGGCAGGGTTCGAACCTGCGACTGTAGCGGTCGCGTGGGTCCAGACTGCAGTACCTAGAACGGCACGGCCACTTCGGCCGGCTCCACTGTTGAATCTTTCTTTCATTTTCGTCATTGCTTCCTCTATGTATAGATCGAACAGTACGGCGTGGGACTACATCCCTGTCTTACACCATTTTTTAATCGGGAACTTCGTTCTTGGTCTTCCAGTCTTATTGTTACTTCTTGATTCTTGAACATATGGTTCAGGTTGGGTAAATAAAAGTGGTCCTATTGTTCAGGGTGGGGAAATAAAAGTGGCCCAAACTAGTGGATACAATTGGATGTGAATGCCTGCATATAAATTCATACCGTTACTTGCAGCAAGCAATGTGAGAACTGTGCATTTACCTTTCCTAAAGCCAAACTCATCTTTTTGGAAAAGAGCGACATTTTGTCAATGGGGTGAGTGATTGATTATTCTGCAAAAATTTTTTTTTTGTTTATTTATAGACGCAATCACATTCTTATGACACACAGTCGTAACCGGTTTCGGCCATACAATGACCAGAATCTGAAGATGGTCATGTATGGCCGAAACCGGTTATGACTGTGTCATAAGAATGTGATTGCGTCTATAAATAAACGAATTTTTTTTAAAAAACTGATCTTTGTCTAACAGATCCCCAATTCTATAGGATACCTGACTAGAAAAAATAAAGATGGAATCGCTACATAACACCACGAAGCTAAATGGAAAGAGTTCTTTCACAGCGATGTGTAATACGTTACACGATTTGCCAGCCGTACCTGGGAACTCCCGACCGTGTGTGGTTTCTTGTCGGCGTCAGGTACGATCAGATTGTGAATGGTCTCATTTACCTGGTTGGAACGTACTGCAAAAGCAGCCTTATCCTTGACAGAATCGCATCCACGTGTGGAAGAAACTTGAAAGTTGCCCGTATTAAACATAGCTTTTAGAATTCTTTGCCATTTTCGAGACCTGGTGTTCACTCTACTTTATTCTCCGAACGTCAGCTGAGTAAGTTGGAAATTTATATAGATTAAAATGTAAACGCTTTTAGTGAAATGATCTTGTTGGGGAGGAGGGTGAAGGCCAAGACGCAAGGAAAGGGGGGGGGGGGGGAGACCGATCGCATTTTCCAGTGATAAAATGGAGAGGTGCTTTGGCTTCTGTAGCCACCTGCTACGGTGCTGTGGTGCGCGGATTTAAATATGTAATGGCACTACAAACATGTACCTGGAGACAAACAAAAATTAATTTCGTAACATTATTTTTTAGATTTCTATACATCCATCTTCCGACAGGTCATGAGTCAGGAAGTTACTATATATTGAGGTAGTAAGGATCGATTTCGGTGTGACATTGCACCGTCTTCGGCCCTCTCTTATAAAATTAGGTTAGCTGTTTATTTACCGTATGGCTTTACAAGTGCAAGTACAAACACTGAGATGGTTAAAATTAGAAAATATATATAAAAAACATATACAATATGTTCGAAGATGACACAGATACAAAACAAATACAACAAACACCTGTACATTTAATGTTGATATGAGAGCATAGTTGTGGTAGAAGCGCGGCCATAATTCACTATAAAGTTAAATCCAAACGAGGCAGCCATTCAATAGTAGGCGGGCTGGCCTCGATAAAATCCCACCATTTTCTGGAGAATCCACACAACTGGTTATCTTGTACTATATGAAGCTATGTTTTTTCAACAGTTTCACAGTCCCACATTCTATGGTCAGTGGTACCCCACTTGTGCACCATAGATTCAGTTTTTGGTGTCCAGTCCTTACGTCAGGAGACCATATGTGTGCTTGGTAATCATTATAAATCTAATACAGGGTATCATAAAGATTTTTTGTATCGTCTATGATATGCAGTCCGCTTCTGTATCTCAGGTGGTCAGCCTATCTGGCAGCTAAGCAGAGGATTTGGGTTCGATTCCTGGCACTATCAGGGTACACTCAACGTCGTGGTGTCAACTGAAGAGCTACTTCGTTGACAAGTAGCTGCTCTTAGGTCTAGAAAGCCGACAACGGACGGGGGAGCGATGTGGTGACCTCACGCCCAACCCTCCACACCAACGGCTAAGGAAGACGCGGCGGTGTGATGGTCGGTCCCAAGTGGTACGTCTGGACCAGAACCTGGGGCTGTTCTTTGCTTTTGCTATGAAATGTTAATGAATTAAAGACGTCCGTCTTCTTGCAAAAGCACAGTTCTTTATGCTTTGTGTTATCCCCTAACACGTTTCACTACTCTCGTGACGTTACTGTGCTTTTTCTTTGTTACTGTTTCTGAAAAACATACGCACAATTTTTATCTAGGTAAGAAATACACAGACGGAAAAAAACTGCTGCACAAGACGGGGTTGTGCAACATAAACGAAATACACTCCTGGAAATGGAAAAAAGAACACAGTACATCGATGTTGTCGCCAGTGGTCGGCGGAAGGTGCACGTGCCCGTCGACCTGGGACCGGACCGCAGCGACGCACGGATGCACGCCAAGACCGTAGGATCCTACGCAGTGCCGTAGGGGACCGCACCGCCACTTCCCAGCAAATTAGGGACACTGTTGCTCCTGGGGTATCGGCGAGGACCATTCGCAACCGTCTCCATGAAGCTGGGCTACGGTCCCGCACACCGTTAGGCCGTCTTCCGCTCACGCCCCAACATCGTGCAGCCCGCCTCCAGTGGTGTCGCGACAGGCGTGAATGGAGGGACGAATGGAGACGTGTCGTCTTCAGCGATGAGAGTCGCTTCTGCCTTGGTGCCAATGATGGTCGTATGCGTGTTTGGCGCCGTGCAGGTGAGCGCCACAATCAGGACTGCATACGACCGAGGCACACAGGGCCAACACCCGGCATCATGGTGTGGGGAGCGATCTCCTACACTGGCCGTACACCACTGGTGATCGTCGAGGGGACACTGAATAGTGCACGGTACATCCAAACCGTCATCGAACCCATCGTTCTACCATTCCTAGACCGGCAAGGGAACTTGCTGTTCCAACAGGACAATGCACGTCCGCATGTATCCCGTGCCACCCAACGTGCTCTAGAAGGTGTAAGTCAACTACCCTGGCCAGCAAGATCTCCGGATCTGTCCCCCATTGAGTATGTTTGGGACTGGATGAAGCGTCGTCTCACGCGGTCTGCACGTCCAGCACGAACGCTGGTCCAACTGAGGCGCCAGGTGGAAATGGCATGGCAAGCCGTTCCACAGGACTACATCCAGCATCTCTACGATCGTCTCGATGGGAGAATAGCAGCCTGCATTGCTGCGAAAGGTGGATATACACTGTACTAGTGCCGACATTGTGCATGCTCTGTTGCCTGTGTCTATGTGCCTGTGGTTCTGTCATTGTGATCATGTGATGTATCTGACCCCAGGAATGTGTCAATAAAGTTTCCCCTTCCTGGGACAATGAATTCACGGTGTTCTTATTTCAATTTCCAGGAGTGTATATTAGGCTTGTTTCTACATCTGAAAAATCATGCCTACTCAGATTTCGCGTCAATCGTGTCGTGTCCGGTTTATCGTACTGCATCTGCAGCAGTAGTTTGAACATCAGTTCATAGTCACCCAAATCTTTTACTTCAAGGACAGCTTCGAGCCAGACGACCTGTAGCGTGTGCTCCAATGACCGCACAACAGCGTCATTTTCGACTTCAATGGTGTCAAACGAGAACTCACTGGAAGGCAGTATGGTAATCTGTTGTATAATCTGCCGGCCGTAGTGGCCGAGCGGTTCTCGGCGCTTCAGTCCGGAACCGCGCTGCTGCTACGGTCGCAGGTTCGAATCCTGCGTCGGGCATGGATGTGTGTGATGTCCTTAGGTTAGTTAGGTTTAAGTAGTTCTAAGTCTAGGGGACTGATGACCTCAGATGTTAAGTCCTATAGTGCTCAGAGCCATTTGATTTGTTGTGTGTTTTGATGAACGCTGTCTCTGTGTCGGTGCCAGTGGTGACCGTATTTCGGTTAGGAGGAGGCCAGCTGAGGACCTGCAACCAAACTGTCTGATGCTAGACGCGCTGGTGCTACGCCTGGAGTTACGGTCCGGGACGAGGTTTCGTATGACGGGAGGGGCACTATCGTGGTTCTCCAACGCACCCTGACTGCAAATTTGTACGTCAATCTGGTGATTCGACCTGTTGTGCTGCCATTTATGAACAGCATTCCAGGAGGTATTTTCTAACAGGATAACGCTCATCCACATACCGCTGTTGTAAACCAAGATGCTCTACAGAGGAGCGACGTGTTGCATTGGCCTGCTCGATCACCAGCTTTGTCTCCAACCTAGCATATGTGGGGAATCATCAGACGACAACTCCAGGTCATCCACACACAGCATTAACCGCCTGAATCGACCGGCCAAGTGCCACGGGCATGGAACTCCGTGCCACAAACTGACATCCGATTCCCATACAACACAATTCATGCACGTCTGCATGTTTCCATTGAACATTCTGGCGGTTGTACCGGTTATAACATACCAGCATTTCACTTTTGCAATGGCTTATCTCGCGCTTACATTAATCTGAGATCTTGCAATGTTAATCACTTAAATATATTACATAGACAAATGTATTTCCGAAATTTCCTTACCCGACATTAATTACTTGTTGGCGTAACGATTTTTTTCCGTCAGTGTACATAAAAACAAAATTTTATCTACGTTAGGAATATGTTGACATCATATTTGTTCTTGTTCAGATTAGATATGTATTTTACATTCTTTTAAAAGTCGCGTGTGCCCTGTGGCTGCCAAAAGGAATGAGTCACAAGTCTTCGCTAATACAGCACGTCTTCTGCAGAACAGGGATGTTAGGCCAACGGCTGAATTGTACCCAGTGATCAAAAAGTAAGTATAAATTTGAAATCTTAATAAACCACGGAATAATGTAGATAGAGAGGTAAAAATTGACGCACATGCTTGGAATGACATGGGGTTTTATTAGAAAAAAAAACAAAGTTCACAAAATGTCCGACAGATGGCGCTGGACAGCAAAACGTCAGTGACTCCGCATGACAATCGTGTATAAAAGGAGCTGTAATGAGAGAGGGAATCAGATGCGCCAGCAGTCGCAGCATGTTGACGTTACCTGAAAAGGCGCCTTTAGTGAAGCTGTATTATCAGAATGGGTAGTTCAGCGTCACGATCCTATCGCCATAGGAAGGGGATTCGAACGGGTAAAGGTCCGTTGACAAATGCAGCTGTGGCGAGAATGATTTCGAAGTTCGAAGCCACGGCTTGTTTAGACGATAGACCCCGTAGTGGCCGACCGAGCACAAGGCCTAATGCTGCTGAGACAGTTCAGGAAGTAATGGAGACTGTAGCGGGTTCGTCTATGCACGGGGAAGTCAGCGCTCGTGCAGTCGCACGTCGCACCGGCATTCCATACACTACTGTTTCGTTGGCACTTAGGCGTACCCTCCGATGCTATCCGTACAAAATCCATCGGCACCATGAACTGTTACCTGGCGAATTAGTGAAGCGGAGGGCATTTGCGGTGTGGGCGTTTCAAAAGATGGCGGAAGATGACGATTGGTTGAGTAACGTGTTGTGGACCGACGAACCTCACTTCACGCTCCGAGGGTCTGTGAACGTCCACAACTGCAGAATTTGGGCTACCGAAAATCCTAGAACTATCGTGGAAACTGCATTGCACGACGGGAAAGTCGCGGTATGGGTTGGATTTACCACATCTACAGTTATCGGGCCTTTTTTCTTCGAGGAAATGCGTGATTCTGGTTTTCTAACTGCTACGGTGACGGCTGAGGGCTACGCCGATATGTTACAGAATCGCGTCATCCCCAGCCTGGCTTATAAACACCTGCTGGAACGCACGATGTTTGTGCACGATGGCGCTCCACCCCATATTGCTAGACGCGTGAAAGATCTCTTGCGCGCGTCCTTTGGTGATGATCGTGTGCTCAGCCGCCACTTTCGTCATGCTTGGCCTCCCAAACCTCAGTCCGTGTGATTATTGGCTTTGGGGTCACCTGAAGTCCCAAGTGTATCGTTATCGACCGACGTCTCTAGGGATGCTGAAAGACAACATCCGTCGCCAATGCCTCACCATAACTCCGGACACGCTTTACAGTGCTGTTCACAACATTGTTCCTCGACTACAGCTATTGTTGAGGAATGATGGTGGACATATTGAGCATTTCCTGTAAAGAACATCATCTTTGCTGTGTCTTACTTTGTTATGCTAATTATTGCTATTCTGATCAGATGAAGTGCCATCTGTCAGACATTTTTTTCTTTTTGTTCTAATAAAACCCCATGTCATTCCAAGCATGTGTGTCAATTTATACCTCTCTATCTACATTATTCCGTGATTTATTCAGTTTTCAAATGTATACTGACTTTTTGATCACCTGGTATAATGGTGATTACCCAAGAGCCACATGATCGTATAGCGGCGTGGTGCAATGTAACTTCGAAAACGATTTCAAATAAGATTTATAAATGAAACTGAAGGTTATATTCCTACTACACAAAATACTTTCGAGGGGTGATAATTAAAGCTGTACAACTACCCCTCGTTTTTCCAGGTTATTAGTCGTACGAGGTGCATTCAAGTTCTAAGGCTTTTAAAATGAGGCCGCGTTCATCGTCAATACGTCCCAGAGATGGCAGCACCGTACGGCAGATGGAATTTTACTGCCAGCGGCGAGAATGAGAACTGTTTTAAATACTTAAAATGACGACGTTTTCCTTACTTGAACAGCGTGCAATCATTCGTTTTCTGAATTTGGGTGGTGTGAAACCAATTGAAATTCATCGACAGTCGAAGGAGACATGTGGTGATGGAGTTACGGATGTGTCGAAAGTGCGTTCGTGGGTGCGACAGTTTAATGAAGGCAGAACATCGTGTGACAACAAACCGAAACAACCTCGGGCTCGCACAAGCCGGTCTGACGACATGATCGAGAAAATGGAGAGAATTGTTTTGGGGGATCGCCGAATGACTGTTGAACAGATCGCCTCCAGAGTCGGCATTTCTGTGGGTTCTGTGCACACAATCCTGCATGACAACCTGAAAATGCGAAAAGTGTCATCAAGGTGGGTGCCACGAATGCTGACGGACGACCACACGGCTGCCCGTGTGGCATGTTGCACTCTCCGTGGCCGCGCATTCCCAGCCGTGCTGCTATTGCCTCAGCGATTTTCCAGTGGTCAAAACAGACTCCTAAAGAAGCCTTCGCCGCTGCCATGGAATCACGGCGTCAGCGTTGTGAGAAATGTGTACGTCTGCAGGGCGATTACGTCGAGAAGTAACGCCAGTTTCATCGATTTCGGGTGAGTAGTTAATTAGAAAAAAAATCGGAGGCCTTAGAACTTGAATGCACCTCGTACGTTAAGTTTTTCGAGAGCAAAAATCAGTTAACGCGCTGTGCAGTTGAAGCTGTTTCAGTAAGTGCGTCAGCCAATGGGCCTAATTCTCTTGGATGTGCTGACCTATTCGAGTTCTAGCCGCTGTAAGTTTTAAAGAGACGCGTGCCTTTTGGCTACTTGCTGGCAGCTTACAGCGTTTAACAGGACTCCAGTGTGTCCCACTGAAAGCACCGACGTGCGGCAGGCAGCCCGGCCAACGTAAAGGCAGCAGAAAAGCGCGGTTGCTCTTCCTCTTGCTCTCGCTGGCAGGTAGCCGACTGCACGATTCGCGAGTCTGAGGCCACGTCATTAACAGTAATTAGGACGGCAGACAGTGGGCGAGCAGCTCGCGTTTTGACGACATTTACGGGACGCCGCTGCCTGCGTCAAAGGCGGGTCACACACAAAGACGGGGATGGCTAACGAGAACAGCGGCCCGCTTTAATTGGTGCTTCCTCGCTGCCTTTCCGGCGCTCCGCCGGGTCGAATAAATAAACAACGGCGCCTCATTAAGCTTAATTAATCTTATTGGCGACGTGTCTGCGCGACCTGCTTGCGCGTTTCTGCGGGAAAGCAGGAGGACCAGCGGACCTGAACTCCCGGCCGCCGACCCAGTCGCTTCCGCTGCGATCGAGCACGTTCGGGCATCTCGTAGATAGCCTGCTTCTCTGCTACCACTGCGACAGTGCCTCACCAGCGCTCACGTCCCGTCCTTACAGCTTTACTTATTATAGTCTAACTTCCCTCCCACATTGAAACTTCTAACCGTATACTCCGACTCGCAGAATGTTTATTACTCCGTCTTTTCCTCATGGTGACCTCCCACTTGGCAGTACCTTTCTGGAGATCTGAATTGAGCTCTAACGTGGAATCTCTTGCCCATGGAGAGAGCATCATGACTCTTTTTCAATCACAGGCCACATGTCCCGAGGGGTCCCAATATAATTGCAGTTGTTTCCACTGCCATCTGCGTTATTATTCTTCACCCTTTCAATGGCAGTTTGCCACTCCAAGGGCAAGACTGTGCCGCTCCGCCGACCTCTTTGACAAGACAGTTGTTGATGATTTTTATTCGAAAGGCTTGATAAGGTCACCGAAATTAGAGGTACCAACATCATGAGCAAAACACAAATGAAACACTGGTGGATTCAAACATGGCAGAGAGAGTGGGACGCATCCGACAAGGGCCGCCGAGTACACTCTTTCTTTCCTGGCGTACTGAAACATGTCGACCCAGGCCGTTGGATGGTCCATTTCCTGACAGGCCACGGGCCTTATACGGTACATTTAAACCGCATGGGACTAACTAACGATGAAGTATGCCTTTGCGGATAAACTGGGACACCAGAACATGTCACAATGCTATGCAACACGCTTGCACAAGTGAGACCTATTCAGAACGATAGTCACATCACCAGAATAATTTGTAATCCCGATGACTGCAACACAATAAATAACGTAGCCAATATCGTATTGAACACACTGCATGAAGAATACAAGTGCCAGAACCCATATGGAAGGAGGCGTAGACAAGCACAAACAACACAAAAAACCACTTGGGAAAACACAAGCACGACCACAGATTCCGAAACCGAGGAAGGAACCAACACACTGAGTGAACACGACTCACAAGGGAACCTCCCCATCGCACCCCCCTCAGATTTAGTTATAAGTTGGCACAGTGGGTAGGCCTTGAAAAACTGAACACAGATCACTCGAGAAAACAGGAAGAAGTTGTGTGGAACTATGAAAAAATAAGCAAAATATACCAACTGAGTAGTCCATGTGCAAGATATGCAACATCAAGGATAATGCGAGCTTAGGAGCGCAGTGGTCCCGTGGTTAGCGTGAGCAGCTGCGGAGCGAGAGGACCTTGGTTCAGATCTTCGCTCGTGTGAAAATTTTTCTTCCTTTATTTTCGCAAAGTTATGATCTGTCCGCTGGTTCATTGACGTCTCTGTTCACTGTAATAAGTTTAGTGTCTATGTTTTGCGACTGCACCGCAAACTTACAGTTCGGAAAATATTCATTGACCTTGTTATTGAAGTCGCGAGCTATATTTGCTGGATTCATATTGCCCACGGAATACATCTCACGTATTTAATGCACTCCCGTCCAAAGTAGCGAACAGTCAACTGCCAGCCAGGGATCCTCGTTAGCAGGAATACTCCTCTTCCGTGCGCTGTTGTCGACTGACGTCGTGTGTTTCGATGTTTGTTTAGGTGTAGCATCCTCATGCTACGGCGCAGTTACCTCGCATCGGACGGACGGACAGATAATAATTGTCTGAAAATAAAAAAAATAAACTCCCCACTCGAGGTTAGACTTGAATCAAGGACCTCTTGAACCACAGCTGCTCACGCTAACCACGGGACCACGACGCTCATGTGCTCACTTAATCCTTGATGTTGCCTATCTTGCACATGGACTACTCAGTTTGTATATTTTGCTATTTTTTTCATAGTTCCACATAACTTCTTCCTGTTTTCTCGATTGATGTGTGTTCAGTTTTTCAAGGCCTACCCACTGTGCCAACTTATAACTAAATCTGAGGGGGGTGGGATGGGGAGGTTCCCTTGTCAGAAGGGATCAACACGTAAGGGACCCAAACCAACAACGTATGACACTGCATGCCACAACACAGATACAAACAACACAACAGGCAGTAACAATCATAAAACAAACACCGACACCATGTACTAAGACTCTAGTAATAACGTAACGTCGCTTGGGAGGAGAATGCTCGGAGAACTTTTATTCCAAGTCTCCTACTCCCCAACGACATACTGCATAGTGTTTAAAGTATACTTCACACAAGTAGTAATGTACTGTTCGTCTTATTATGCGTAGATAGAAGTATATTCTCTTCTCTATTTAAAGCTACAATGGTTCAAATGGCTCTGAGCACTATGGGACTTAACATCTGAGGTCATACAATACGCACTCATCCAGTATCGTATTCAGAAGTAGCGTACTGTCACGGAGTGCAACAAAAATTAGGAGCAGTGTGATGACTGTAATGTTTAGACTGTGGTATTAGCAACAGCCTGCGAAGTTTGGAAGGTAGGAGACGAGGTACTGGCGGAAGTAAAGCTGAGAGGAAGGGGCGTGAGTTGTGGTTGGGTAGCTCAGATGTTAGAGCACTTGTCCGCGAAAGGCAAAGGTCCCGAGTTCGAGTCTCGGTCCGGCACACAGTTTTAATCTGCCAGGAAGTTTCGCAGCTACAACGTGTTGAATACTTGAACCTTTACGTGGCGTCAAAACTCAAGTCCTCTCATTACCGTACAGATAGGTCGCCGGCTTCAGGCGGCCTCCAGTTACTACGTTTCCGCAGGTCATATATTTAAAGTACGATACGACACTCTTAGCTGCCAGTGCACAAAAGGGGGGCTGGGATTGGTCAACGTCAGGGCGAGAGCAGTTGCCATTTACATGAGCAACATGAGGAAACGATGGAAAAGTCAACATACCTCTCTCACGGGTCGTTTACTACAGGTTCTGATGCCAGTCTCTAACGTCCCGCCGGTGTCGGTTGCGCACGTCGCACCACAGCTCTCCCATGAGTCGACCTTCATTCTTGATTACCGCTATGTCAGCTCGAACCTCCCCGCCACACGTCCCCAAAGGCGAAAGATTTTTATACCACCCTATGCGGGCTGTTCCCCATAACGTGGTGGAAAACAAGTACCCTACGGTTCACTGGCCAAGAGTGTGGAAAACGATACACCACAACTTTCTGTCATCCACGGTGCGTTCGAAGTGGTATCAGATCGCCAACAAAAAATATGCCACACGACAGCGACTTCAGACTGTTGGACTGGCAGACTCACATTCTACATCTACATTTATACTGCGCAAGCCACCCAACGGTGTGTGGCGGAGGGCACTTTACGTGCCACTGTCATTACCTCCATTTCCTGTTCCAGTCGCGTATGGTTCGCGGGAAGAACGACTGTCTGAAAGCCTCCGTGCGCGCTCTAATCTCTCTAATTTTACATTCGTGATCTCATAGGGAGATATAAGTAGGGGGAAGCAATATATTCGATACCTCATCCACAAAACGCACCCTCTGCGAAACCTGGCGAGCAAGCTACACCGCAATGCAGAGCGCCTCTCTTGTAGAGTCTGCCACTTGAGTTTGCTAAACATCTCCGTAACGCTATCTCGCTTACCAAATAACCCTGTGACAAAACGCGCCGCTCTTCTTTGGATCTTCTCTATCTCCTCCGTGAACCCGATCTGGTACGGATCCCACACTGATGAGCAATACTCAAGTACAGGTCGAACGAGTGTTTTGTAAGCCGCCTCCTTTGTTGATGGACTACATTTTCTAAGGACTCTCCCAATGAATCTCAAACTGGTACCCGCCTTACCAACAATTAATTTTATATGATCATTCCACTTCAAATCGTTCCGCACGCATACTCCCAGATATTTTACAGAAGTAACTGCTACCAGTGTTTGTTCCGCTGTCATATAATCATACAATAAAGGATCCTTCTTTCTATGTATTCGCAATACATTACTTTTGTCTATGTTAAGGGTCAGTTGCCACTCCCTGCACCAAGTGCCTATCCGCTGCAGATCTTCCTGCATTTCGCTACAATTTTCTAACGCTTCAACTTCTCTGTATACTACAGCATCATCCGCGAAAAGCCGCATGGAACTTCCGACACTATCTTATTGCTCAGATTGTCACCTCTTGGATACCGATGAACATCGTCTTACATGCGCCTCATCGCCCGGAGTTTCGCGACTAATACAGAAGATACTGGCTTGTTACCTCCGGGTCACACCTGATATGATTGACCCTCAGAGCCTCTTCTGTCCAGATCAATCTTACTTTCCCGCCGCAAAATATCATGCGCTTACATGGTCCAAAGGAATTACCGTCGCCTATATCTTTAACGACGGAGAGAAAGAGCCCGCGAAAGGCAAAGATCCCGAGTTCGAGTCTCGGTCCGGCACACAGTTTTAAACTGCAGGAAGTTTCATATCGGCACACACTCCGCTGCATTGTGAAAATCTCATTTCGGACAGTATTGTTGTTTGAAAGAAATAAAAACTTTGGAAGATAAAAAAAAATCAGTCTCATTACGTACCTCACACACGTCATATAATCACCCTCAAGACGTAGTTGGTGATGGATGGATTCAATAAGTCTTCTTTCTAAAACATTGTTCGCTGTGAATGGAAAATTATACTATTGGCCATTAAAATAGCTACACCAAGAAGAAATGCAGATGATAAAGTGGTATTCATTGGACAATATACACTCCTGGAAATTGAAATAAGAACACCGTGAATTCATTGTCCCAGGAAGGGGAAACTTTATTGACACATTCCTGGGGTCAGATACATCACATGATCACACTGACAGAACCACAAGCACATAGACACAGGCAACAGAGCATGCACAATGTCGGCACTAGTACAGTGTATATCCACCTTTCGCAGCAAAGCAGGCTGCTATTCTCCCATGCAGACGATCGTAGAGATGCTGGATGTAGTCCTGTGGAACGGCTTGCCATGCCATTTCCACCTGGCGCCTCAGTTGGACCAGCGTTCGTGCTGGACGTGCAGACCGCGTGAGACGACGCTTCATCCAGTCCCAAACATGCTCAATGGGGGACAGATCCGGAGATCTTGCTGGCCAGGGTAGTCGACTTACACCTTCCAGAGCACGTTGGGTGGCACGGGATACATGCGGACGTGCATTGTCCTGTTGGAACAGCAAGTTCCCTTCCCGGTCTAGGAATGGTAGAACGATGGGTTCGATGACGGTTTGGATGTACCGTGCACTATTCAGTGTCCCCTCGACGATCACCAGTGGTGTACGGCCAGTGTAGGAGATCGCTCCCCACACCATGATGCCGGGTGTTGGCCCTGTGTGCCTCGGTCGTATGCAGTCCTGATTGTGGCGCTCACCTGCACGGCGCCAAACACGCATACGACCATTATTGGCACCAAGGCAGAAGCGACTCTCATCGCTGAAGACGACACGTCTCCATTCGTCCCTCCATTCACGCCTGTCGCGACACCACTGGAGGCGGGCTGCACGATGGTGGGGCGTGAGCGGAAGACGGCCTAACGGTGTGCGGGACCGTAGCCCAGCTTCATGGAGACGGTTGCGAATGGTCCTCGCCGATACCCCAGGAGCAACAGTGTCCCTAATTTGCTGGGAAGTGGCGGTGCGGTCCCCTACGGCACTGCGTAGGATCCTACGGTCTTGGCGTGCATCCGTGCGTCGCTGCGGTCCGGTCCCAGGTCGACGGGCACGTGCACCTTCCGCCGACCACTGGCGACAACATCGATGTACTGTGGAGACCTCACGCCCCACGTGTTGAGCAATTCGGCGGTACGTCCACCCGGCCTCCCGCATGCCCACTATACGCCCTCGCTCAAAGTCCGTCAATTGCACATACGGTTCACGTCCACGCTGTCGCGGCATGCTACCAGTGTTAAAGACTGCGATGGAGCTCCGTATGCCACGGCAAACTGGCTGACACTGACGGCGGCGGTGCACAAATGCTGCGCAGCTAGCGCCATTCGACGGCCAACACCGCGGTTCCTGGTGTGTCCGCTGTGCCGTGCGTGTGATCATTGCTTGTACAGCCCTCTCGCAGTGTCCGGAGCAAGTATAGTGGGTCTGACACACCGGTGTCAATGTGTTCTTTTTTCCATTTCCAGGAGTGTATTATACTACAACTGATATGTGATTACATTTACACGCAATTTGGGTGCATAGATCCAGAGAAATCAGTACCCAGAACAACCACCAACCACCTCTGGCCGTAATAACGGCCTTGATGCGCCTGGGCATTGAGTTAAGCAGAGCTTGGATGGCGTGTACAGGTACAGCTGCCCACGCAGTGCATTATCCTGCTGAAATGTAGGGTTTCGCAGCGATCGAATGAAGGGTAGAGCCACGGATCGTAACACCTCTGAAATGTAACATCCACTGTTCAACGTGCCGTCAATGCGAACAAGAGATGACCGAGACGTGTAACCAATGGCACCCCTACCATCACGCCTGGTAATACGGCAGTATGGCGATGACGAATACACGCTTCCAATGTGCGTCCACCGCGATGTCGCCAAACACGGATGCGACCATCACGATGCTGTAAACAGAACCTGGATTCATCCGTAAAAATGACGTTTTGCCATTCTTGCACCCCGGTTCGTCGTTGAGTACACCATCAGAGGCGCTCCGGTCTGTGATGCAGCGTCAGGGGTAACCGCAGCCATGCTCTCCGAGCTGATAGTCCATGCTGCTGCAAACGTCGTAGAACTGTTCGTGCAGATTGTTGTTGTCTTACAAACGTGCCCATCTGTTGACTCAGAGATCGAGATGTGGCTGCACGATCCGTTACAGCCATGCGGATAAGATGCCTGTCATCTCGACTGCTAGTGATACGAGGCCGTTGGGATCCAGCACGGCGTTCCGTATTACCCTCCTGAACCCACCGATTCCATATTCTGCTAACAGTCATCGGATCTCGACCAACGCGAGCAGCAATGTCGCGATACGATAAACCGCAATCGCAATAGGCTACAATCCGACCTTCGTCAAAGTCGGAAACGCATTTCTCCTCCTTACAGGAGGCATCACGACAACGTTTCACCAGGCAACGCCGGTCAACTGCTGTTTGTGTATGAGAAATGTGTTGGAAACTTTCCTCATGACAGCACGTTGTAAGTGTCGCCACCGGCGACAACCTTGTGGGAATGCTCTGAAAAGCTAATCATTTACATATCACAGCATCTTCTTCCTATCGGTTAAATTTCGCGTCTGTAGCACGTGGTGTAGTAATTTTAATGACCAGTAGTGTGGTCCCTTTGTTATACATAAAATCCCCACATTTGCTCCGAGTAGATCCATACACAGACGGTGTCGGCACGAAGTCATGGATTTGTTTCCGGCGTATTACGAAAAGATTGTTATAGAGGACCTAATCGAGAATCAATGTTTGCCAGCGTATGCGCTGTTACTCGTGATGGGCGACCTGTTGAAAGCACGCGCGCGCTGGGAAGAGGTGGCCGTGTGCCTCGCAGCCGTCGGCGGAGAGTTAAAATGCCGACGATACAGGGGGGACCCACGCGGAGCCTGGAGAAGTCATAAATCGAGGCGCGTGGGCCACGCCCCCGCACACTGGGCACCCGCCAACACACACCGCGCCTGCTTCTTCGTGCAGGTGGCCAACACAAGGCGTAAAAGCTGCCTTTGTGTGCTGGAAATCATCCGTTCACTTCCTTCTGCTGCGTACTTCAGATTTAGATATAGAAAATTCATTCCCTGACGGCGCAATGTACGTAAATCATTCTGGGAAACTGATTAAAGTTTAACACAGAAAAAACAAGAAAAATTTTGCGTGGCACTACTGATTGATAATGAAACAACTGTTGCTGTTGTATTATGCTTTATTGGCACGTGCGGTTTACATTAGTGACTTACCACCCGCAGGTGTTCCATGACATGTTCTATCCGCATTAGCAACGCAGTAGTCGTAATCTGTATCCAAAGTAAGTGTAAGAAAAGACAAAGAACAAGCTATGTACAAGAGAAAGAATGATCAATATTCAGAGATACGTAAATTAAGTACAACATTATTGGTTACGATGTCTCCTCGTTTAGTGACCTTAGAGGAAATTCTTCCGTTACTTGTATTCCTTTGTGGAATAGGAGCACTGTTTCGTTACTGGAACTGTGTAAGTAGGCTGTTTAGGTTTTTATGTTGCCAACGCCACGTAGCGCTGTGTATTAAAATCGCTGACTGCGCTGTGTGGAGTCTGTGGCTGGTTGGACTCACTGCTGGAAGTTATTCGCTAGTGTAGTGTTGGCCAGTTGGATGTGAACAGCCCGTAGCGTTGGGCAGTTGAAGATGAGCCGCCAGCAGTGGTGGATGTGGGGGCAGAGATGCCAGAGTTCTGAGATGTTAATATGAGCGGACGATATATATATATATATATATATATATATATATATATATATATATATTACTGGCCATTAAAATTGCTACACCAAGAAGAAATGCAGAAGATAAACACCTGGGCATTGAGTCAAACAGAGCTTGGATGGCATGTACAGGAAAACCTGCCCATGCAGCTTCAACACGATACCACAGTTCATCAAGAGAAGTGACTGGCGTATTGTGACGAGCCAGTTGCTCGGCCACCATTGACCAGACGTTTTCAATTGGTGAGAGATCTGGAGAATGTGCTGGACAGGGCAGCAGTCGAACATTTTCTGTATCCAGAATGGCCCGTACAGGACCTGCAACATGAGGTCGTGCATTATCCTGCTGAAATGTAGGGTTTCGCAGGGATCGAATGAAGGGTAGAGCCACGGATCGTAACACACTGTTCAAAGTGCCGTCAATGCAAACAAGAGGTGACCGAGACGTGTAACCAATGGCACCCTATACCATCACGCCGGGTGATACGCCAGTATGGCGATGACGAATACACGCTTCCAATGTGCGTTCACCGCGATGTTGCCCAACACGGATGCGATCATCACGATGCTGTAAGGAGAACCTCGACGTTTTGCCATTTGTGCACCCAGGTTCGTCGTTGAGTGCACCATCGCAGGCGCTCCTGTGTGTGATGCAGCGTCAAGGGTAACCGCAGCCACGGTCTCCGAGCTGATAGTCCATGCTGCTGCAAACGCCGTCGAACTGTTCGTGCAGATGGTTGTCGTCTTGCAAACGTCCCCATCTGTTGACTCAGGGATCGAGAGGTGGCTGCACGATCCGTTACATCCATGCGGATAAGATGCCCGTCATCTCGACTGCTAGTGATACGAGGCCGTTGGGTTCCAGCACGGCGTTCCGTATTACCCTCCTGAACCCACCGATTCCATATTCTGCTTACAGTCAAAGCCGGTCAACTGCTGTTTGTGTATGAGAAATCGGTTGGAAACTTTCCTCATATCAGCACGTTGTAGGTGTCGCCACCGGCGCCAACCTTGTGTGAATGCTCTGAAAAAATATTCATTTGCATATCACAGCATCTTCTTCCTGTCGGTTAAATTTCGCGTCTGTAGCACGTAATCTTCGTGGTGTAGCAATTTTAATGGCCAGTAGCGTATATAATAACTTTTGAACACTATTGAGGTAAATACATTGTTTGTGCTCTATCAAAATCTTTCATTTGCTAACTATATGCCTATCAGCAGTTAGTACCTTCAGTAGTTAGAATCTTTTATTTAGCTGGCAGTACTGGCGCTCGCTGGTTGCAGTAGTTCGAGTAACGAAGATTTTTGTTTTACCAGAACAGTCATTGTTTACATTCAAAAGGAGATGTTTCAACTGGTTATAGTAGGTGGCCACGATAACTGCAGCTAGAGAGTACCTCGTGTCTGCAACTTCGAGGGCATGATGAAAAGTTGAGACGAACAGTTTGGTATGAGACACTTGTATATCAAATCAGGAAACTACCTCATATTTGCCTACAAAAAGTACCTAAGCTGCAACGCATTTTTCGCTGGAGGACGGGGTTTTCGAGTTACGCAAGATAAAGGTACGAAAGTTTACAATAGGACATACGTCCATATGAAGCTCTTTTGTTCACAATAACAAATACTATTACCCCCCCCCCCAAAGCACGTACCTTCCCTCCTGACTTATCCTGTATAAAAATATGTTTTTAAGTATTAGTCCCGACTGGTTTAATACGGCCTGCCTAGAACTCCTTTCCTGCGTCAACATTTTCATTTCAGAGCAGCAATTGTAACCTATGTCTTCAATTATTTCCTGGATAAATTCCAATCTTTCTTCCTTTGTAGGTTTTAACCTCAACAGCTTCCTGTAGTACTATGTAAGTTATTCCGTGATGTCTTAACAGATCTCATATTATCCTACTCTTTCTTCTTGTCAGTGTTTCCTATATATTCCTGTCCTCGCCGATTGTCACGGAGGCTAATTTGTTTCTATTGCATTGATCACCTGTTCTTTAGATAAGATTGTGTAGTTTATGTCTCAGAATACTGTCTGCCGTTGATGTGTGTTGTGTTACAGGTAATGGGAAGCGGTCGACGTGAACATACTGGGAGCAGAGCATCACCGGGGCAGAGAGATATTTAAGGCCCTGTCCTCTCCTTTACATCTTTGGTTATATTGTCACTGTTGCGTGATTCCATCTTTCCGGTGGAGAATTATAGCATCTGAAGTTCAGTTTCAGTGCAAAGTTGAGTATATTACTATGTCATTTCCTGTCTCGTTGATCTCCCGTATTGATTTGAATCCTTGGTCTGCTCGCGTCTATGGCTAATTCACACGTAATATTGAAGCAACCTCATTTTAGAGGTATTGTCATATGGGCATGTTCTAGTTGTAATAATTCTAAGAATATTGTTGATTAATCAACTTGAAGCAGCTCCTTAATTGTTTGTCATATGTATATAGTTTTGTTTAGGAAAGTTGGCCAACCAAACCTTAAAAGAGCTGTGTTCTTACCCTTAATCTGTTCCTCAGCTGATTGGAGATAATGAGAGTTCTGATGGGAATTGTATGGACATTTGTACAATTTAAGTAAACCTTTACCTGAGTATATTTACCTAGTCATATTCAAATTACAAGTTTTATGGGTCTTGTTCCGGTTAAAGAAATTGATTTGTTATTTGTCCAAGTGATCTGGCCTTGTTAGGCAGTCTCCTGCATCATTCTGATTTTATAATGCTTTTCATTGTAATAAAATATGTAGCAACTACAACGGATTACTATTGTGATTTTGGCGTGTCAATACCATTACGGCATTTCAATTGGACTGATAATTCTATTCAACAGGTCCTGAAGATCTTCTTCACTTTCATCCACTACTAGAAGACAATAGTACTAAGGAAAGTAGGCTGTGGAGAGAACGGATAAAATCTTGCTCTTCTATGCGGTTGTTGTTGTGGTCTTCAGTCCTGAGACTGGTTTGATGCAGCTCTTCATGCTACTCTATCCTGTGCAACCTTCATCTCCCAGTACTTACTGCGACCTACATTCTTCTGAATCTGCTTAGTGTAGTCATCTCTTGGTGTCCCTCTACGATTTGTACCATCCACGCTGCCCTCCAATGCTAAATTTGTGACCCACTGATGCCTCAGAACATGTCCTACCAACCGGTCCCTCCTTCTTATCAAGTCGTGCCAGAAACTTCTCTCCTCCCCAATTCTATTCAATACTTCCTCATTAGTTATATCATCTACCCATCTAATCTTCAGCATTCGTCTGTAGCACCACATTTCGAAAGCTTCTATTCTCTTCTTGTCCAAACCATTTATCGTCCACGATTCACTACCATACATGGCCACACTCCATACAAATACTTTCAGAAACTACTTCCTGACAACTCAATACTCGATGTTAATAAATTTCTCTTCTTCAGAAACGGTTTCCTTGCCATTACCAGTCTACATTTTTATCCTCTCTATTTCGACCATCATCAGTTATTTTGCTTCCCAAATAGCAAAACTTCTTTACTACTTTTAAGTGTCTCATTTCCTAATCTAATTCCCTCAGCATCACACGACTTAATTCGACTACATTCGATTATCCTCGTTTTGCTTTTGTTGATGTTCATCTTATATCCTCCTTTCAAGACACTATCCATTCCGTTCAACTGCTCTTCCAAGTCCTGTCTCTGACAGAATTACAATGTCATCGGCCAACCTCAAAGTTTTTATTTCTTCTCCATGGATTTTAATACCTACTCCGAATTTTTGTTTTGTTTCCTTTACTGCTTGCTCAATATACAGATTGAATAACATCGGGGCTACAACCCTGTCTCACTCCCTTCCCAACCACTGCTTCCCTTTCATGCCCCTCGACTCTTATAACTGCCATCTGGTTTCTGTACAAATTGTAAATAGCCTTTCGCTCCCTGTATTTTACCCCTGCCACCTTTAGAATTTGAAAGAGAGTATTCCAGTCAACAATGTTAAAAGCTTTCTCTAAGTCTACAAATGCTAGAAACGTAGGTTTGCCTTTCCTTAATCTTTCTTCTAAGATGAGTCGTAAGGTCAGTATTGCCTCACGTGTTCCAACATTTCTACGGAATCCAAACTGATCTTCCCCGAGGTCGGCTTCTACCAGTTTTTCCATTCGTCTGTAAAGAATTCGCGTTAGTATTTTGCAGCTGTGATTTAGTGAACTGATAGTTCGGTAATTTTCACATCTGTCAACACCTGCTTTCTTTGGGATTGGAATTATTATATTCTTCTTGAATACATGTAACTAGCCTGCAGAGCTTCTGGTGTGACGTCCGCACGCTATGGCTTCAGCTACGGACGCTTCTGGCGCCTGCATCCTCAATGCAGCGACTTATCGCCGAGGCTGTATCGAAGCCAGTACGCAGGGCGTACTTAATTCCAGGCGGGACCTGACGGCCGGAGTGTATTTTAAAATGTGGTGCCCCTAGCTGACGAGGCCTGTGGGGGCACGCCCTGTTCATTAGAAGTCGGCAGTAAAACAGAGGCGGCCGCGGGGGCGGTGGTCCCCATATCTCCTCTGTTCTCCTTATACGGACTCCAGCCGCGATAGATACAGGCACACACCCAGCTGTGGCTCGGGCTAGGATCCGTATCAGAAACGGAAGGCAGGCGACGCTTCTTTCCTGTGAGGTGCGACAAGGAAAACTTCCCGATAAATTAGGTAATGAAATTCGTGGCTTTATTCAACTGCTTACTGCATCTGACACGTCGCGTCTTTTTCTTTGCTTTTAAAGCACCAACATCTCACTGCACTGTGAGAGGTTTGTGGTAAGTTGCTTCATTCACAGTCGACATAGCCAGCTATGACAAACATGCTGGCGGAACGTATGACGATTTACAGGGTGACCCAAAAGTCCTTTAACACTTGAAAAATCAATACTTCACGGAATATTATAGGTAGAGAGGTATAAATTGACAAACATGTGTGAAATGGGTTTTTATTGAAAGGAGAAAAAGTGCGCAGAATGACCAACTGGTGGTACTTCGTATGATACAAAAGCAGTAATTAGCATAGCAACCGATTTTTTGCAAAGACGATGTTCTTTATAACGAATGGTTCAAATCGCTCTGAGCACTATGGGACTTAACATCTGAGATCATCAGTCACCTAGAACTTACAACTACACTACTGGCCATTAAAATTGCTACACCACGAAGATGACGTACTACGAACTCGAAAATTAACTGGCAGGAAGAAGATGGTGTGATATGCAAATGATTGGCTTTTCAGAGCACTGACACAATGTTGGCGCCGGTGGCGACACCTACAATGTGCTGACATGAGGAACGTTTCGAACCGATTTGTCATACACAAACAGCAGTTGACCGGCGTTGCCTGGTGAAACGTTGTTGTGATGCCTCGTGTAAGGTGGAGAAATGCGTACCATCACGTTTCCGACTTTGATAAAGGTCGGATTGTAGCCTATCGGGATTGCGGTTTATCGTATCGCTACATTGCTGCTCGCGTTGGTCGAGATCCAATGACTGTTAGCAGAATATGGAATCGGTGGGTTCAGGAGGGTAATACGGAACGCCGTGCTGGATCCCAACGGCCTCGTATCACTAGCAGTCGAGATGACAGGCATCTTATCCGCATGGCTGTAACGGAACGCGCAGCCACGTCTCAATCCCTGAGTCAACAGATGAGGACGTTTGCAAGACAACAACCATCTGCACGAACAGTTCGACGACGTTTGCAGCAGCACGGACTATAAGCTCGGAGACCATGGCTGCGGTTACCCTTGACGCTGCATCACAGACAGGAGCGCCTGCGATGGTGCACTCAACGACGAACCTGGGTGCACGAATGGCAAAACGTCATTTTTACGGATGAATCCAGGTTCTGTTTACAGCATCGCGATGGTCGCATCCGTGTTGGGCGACATCGTGGTGAACGCACATTGGGAAGCGTGTATTCGTCATCGCCATACTGGCGTATCACCCGGCGTCATGGTAAGGGGTGCCATTGGTAACACGTCTCGGTCACCTCTTGTTCGCATTGACGACACTTTGAACAGTGTGTTACGATCCTTGGCTCTACCCTTCATTCGATCCCTGCGAAACGCTACATTTCAGCATGATAATGCACGACCGCATGTTGCAGGTCCTGTACGGGCCTTTCTGGATACAGAAAATGTTTGACTGCTGCCCTGGCCAGCACATTCTCCAGATCTCTCACCATTTGAAAACGTCTGGTCAATGTTGGCCGAGCAACTGGCTCTTCACAATACGCCAGTCACCACTCTTGATGAACTGTGGTATCGTGTTGAAGCTGCATAGACAGCTGTACCTGTACACGCCATCCAAGCTCTGTTTGACTCAATGCCCAGGCGCATCAACGCCGTTATTACGGCCAGAGGTGGTTGTTCTGGGTACTGATTTCTCAGGATCTATGCACCCAAATTGCGTGAAAATGTAATGACATGTCAGTTCTAGTATAATACATTTGTCCAATGAATATCCATTTATCATCTGCATTTCTTCTTGGCATAGCAACTTTAATGGCCAGTAGTGTACTTAAACCTAACATCACACACATCCATGCCCGAGGCAGGATTCGACCCTGCGACCGTAGCGGTTGCGCGGTTCCAGACTGAAGCGCCTAGAACCGTTCGGCAACAAAGGCCGGCTATAACAAATGTTCAACGTGTCGACCTTCATCAACAACACCTGTATTCGATGGGACAGTGTTCTTAGCAGCCTTGCACGGCGTATCAGTAGATATAGTGAGAAATTGCCGTCGTACGTTGTCTCTTAGCAACCGGAGGTCGGACTATTCCAAACTGAGGAAACCCCACAACGAATAATAACAGGGAGGTCTGGGAATCTAGGAGGCCAAGCGTCACGGAAGTGGCGGCTCAGCATGCAATCCTCACCAAAGTGCGCGAGAGATCTTTCACAAGTGTAGCTGTATGTCGAGGAGCGCCATGCTGCATAAATATCATACCTTGCAGTTGGTGTTATCAGCCAATCCGAGGATGATTCGATTCCGTAACAAATCGGCGCAGCTCGCACCGGTCACGATCATAGTTTGAAAATCATCACCCACATTTCTCCGAAGTAAGGGAGTCCGGTCACGATTCATATGGTAAATCCACATCACAACGTGACTTGCTCGTCCTGCAACAGGGCTTATACGGCAGTTCTAGGATTTTCGTAACCCTAAATTCTGCGTTTGTGATATTGGCTTCGTCCGTCCACAACATATTTCACAACCAATCGCCATAGTTTTCGTTTCAATAAAACTCCATGTCACTTCATGCATTTGTGTCAAATTTTACCTTTCTATCTATATTATTCCGTGAATTAGCCCATTTTCAAATGTTAACGGACTTTTGGGTCCCCTGTATGTGACAGGGCTACTGTGATAAACACATGCCAGTAATGCGTCAAAACTACAGGAGTTAAACACTTCAGAGCTATAAAGGTATCTTCTCCCAGTACAAATAACGGCTGTAACAGTCACTGTATGATGCATGTCGTGGGTACTTTGAGCCAGTGTTACTAACTTCCAAATTCCACTAGTATATGTATCGAAGGAAAAATTACTGTACATACAACTTGCGTCAAATACCGTATTCACTGTATATTATAAATGACAGTCACCCACCGCGCTTTTCTGTCTGTGTGTGTTTAATATCAGGACCTACTGTAAGGGTTGTGATATTGTTTTCACTAACAAACAGACTGATTCACAAGGAACGTCTGTGAATATATTTGATAAATATTTCATGAACAGCCACTGAACTATGAGGATTTTTGTCAATCAAAGGGAGCCACCTGAGAAATCCCCTGGCGGTTGCTGTTTAAATCATTCGACTTGGTATTCAGTTACCAAACGGGTGTTCTCTGAATTTTAATCATTATGCAGTGACCCGCAGACAAAATTACTTCTACGCCAGACAACTTGTCAGTCCGTAGATAGTGCTACCCGTGCGAAGCCCGGGCGAGTCCCGGCCGATACGTAAGAGCATGATAGCCTCTTCCTTGAATATCGGCTCGTTACAGTTAATACACAAGATTTCGCAGAAAAACTTTGCCCTCTTTATAAGGAACCTCGAATCTCTGTGACACTTTTGGATGGGATGTGACGACCTGGAACAATGTTAAGGACTTCCGCTCTCATGTCTACCGTCATGTCTCAAGCTTCAAAAATTTGGAATAGCACGCTAGCAATTTTTTCACTAGCGTCTTACATTCACTTTTCCTTTCCCAGAATCATCTTCTTTCGCTTATCATGCTACTGCACATGTTCGCTCTCATTTAACATCGCCTTACCACTATTGACGTTTACCAATAAAGTTGTGATTATAGACTACCTTTTTTACGTAAATTATCTTACATGAATCCGCATTTAAAGAGAAATGGCATTGTGCACGCTAACTGTAATTTGTATAAGTTCTACGTCGCTTTGCGCTTCGCAGCGATAACCCAGTGACCATATTTTCAGGTAGATAACACCATTGTTAGTTAACATTTGAGGTGCGCTGCTGACCATATGAGAATGAATCGTTTGTATATATTCAGAACATGAGCCGTCTTATTGTGCTGTTAACGGGCACGCTCTATGTTACTTTCGTTTCTGTTTTACATTCTCCGTCCGACATAAAGCACATTATACCGAGTAGTGTTAAAAAATTTAGCCAGTCACATATTTGTCAGGGTACTGCTGGCCTGTCTTGGTTATCGGGTGACAATCGTCAGCCTTTTGAAATCCAGGAACACGGAGTGTACCTGTTCAGCTGCATTTAAATGGCTCAAATGGCTCTCAGCACTGTGTGACTTAACTTCTGAGGTCATCAGTCCCCTAGAACTTAGAACTACTTAAACCTAACTAACCTAAGGACATCACATACATCCATGCCCGAGGCAGGATTCGAACCTGCTCAGCTGCATTTAGATAAGTGAAATATGAGAGTTGATTTTATGAGAGAAGTTTCTTTTTCGGCGGGGAATGTAGAAATTGCTTGCTTAGATTGTGCAGACGACCGTTAGGAACATTGATGTGTAAGGCAACGTATCCAGGTTCGAATCCTGCCTCGGGCATGGATGTATGTGATGTTCTTAGGTTAGTTAGGTTTAAGTAGTTCTAAGTTCTAGAGGACTGATGACCTCGGCAGTTAAGTCCCATAGTGCTCAGAGCCAACACTACAATAGCAAATATTCCAACAATGTAAACCAGCCACATACTGCACACAGCACAGTCAGTGATTTTTCTATAAAGCGCTAAGTAGCCTTACCAACATAAAAACCTAAACAGCCTACTTACATAGCAATCTGTTGTTATTGGAACACGAAGGTTAAACAACTGTAATTTATCAACAGACAGCAGCAGATAGTATTTTCATAGATGGTTACGATACGATCAGCAACTGTGTCTCCTGACGGAGCTCGTTTCTCCCGAAGACGGGTTAAGCGGCTGGCGCGTCCGGCTGGGAAGCGTATCGCAGTAGCAGTAGCAGCGGTGGGTGCAGCTAGCGCCGGGAAGCCAGGAGCGGGTAGCCGGCCATTATGCTAATCGCGCCTAAGCGCTGGCGCTGGCGCTGGCGCCTCATTAACAGACGCCGCGGCTTAAGTGGCGCCAGTCCGCCTGCTGCCCGCTCTCACAACAGCACAGTCACTCCTGCGACAGCCACGCCCACCGGTCCCACATACACACAGTCTGCCGGGCGCAAACGAAACTCTGCCATAGATGCAGTTACGTACAGAGATCACGTGGTTAGAAAAATGCAGGAAGACCTGAAAAGCGCTCACCGACTACGTTAGTCGGACGCTCCATAAGGCGCCGGCACACGGACCGTGCATTCGGACGCTGAGGTTCAGCGTGCCGAGTTTCTGACGTCATAGCGTGGAAAAAGCACGTTAGGGAGTCTTTCCGAACTGCGGGGCAATATCTAGTACGCCAGATATTCTGAACGTGCATTTGAACACGGGCCAATGAAACTGAAGAACGCCATCTACGTCAGATAATGCTGTCTCTCTTAGGTACAGAGCCGCGAGACGACATTTTGGCGTTCATTTGAACCCATATGTTTACATGACGTTTCTAAGCACCAGAAAATTGCTGAACTGTCGAAAATCCGTCATTGACTGTGTAGTGGACTGACAAGACAGCCAGTCCACAGTGACGGGTAACCGAAAGGCACGCGTACACACACGCCGACGGGCGTGAAGTCTGGAACAGGATAAGTTATGAATGCACTAAATGAAAGTACGTAGCTTATTTTATACTTAACTTTAATTCATCCTTGTGGTACATCACTCGTGACTATACAAATGAGACTCTCTCCAGATATGGTTAATGGCGCCTTGCTAGGTCGTAGGCATGGACTTAGCTGAAGGCTATTCTAACTGTCTCTCGGCAAATGAGAGAAAGGCTTCGTCAGTGTAGTCGCTAGCAAAGACGTCTTACAACTGGGGACGAGTGCTAGTCCGTCTTTCTAGACCTGCCATGTGGTGGCGCTAGGTCTGCGATTACTGACAGTGGCGACACGCGGGTCCAACATGTACTAATGGACCGCGGCCGATTTAAAGCTACCACCTAGCAAGTGTGGTGTCTGGCGGTGACACCACAGACTGTATGATTTTTGTAATAAAATGACGGGAAACGTCAAACTGATGGTTAAAGAATTACCGTAGCTTGCGTATTATAAATGTAATGAGGGTCCACCAAAAACGCATTGTTATTGGTACAACTTGTTATGATTAAATGTCAGTTAATAACAAATCTACACCTACATCTACATCGATACTCTGCAAATCACATGTAACTGCCTGCCAGAAGTATCATCGAACCACCTTCACAGTTCTCCATTACTCCAAACTCGTATTGCGCAAAAATGGCTCTGAGCGCTATGGGACTTAACATCTGAGGTCATCAGTCCCCTAGAACTTAGAACTACTTAAACCGAACTAACCTAAGGACATCACACACGTCCATACCCGAGGCAGGATTCGAACCTGCGACCGTAGAGGTCGCGTGGTTCCAGACTGAAGCGCCTAGAACCGCTCGACCACAGCGGCCGGCTCGTATAGCGCGCGGAAAAAACGAACACCTATATCGTTCTTACGAGCCCTGATTTCCCTTATTTTATCATGGTGATCGTTTCTCCCTATGTAGGTCGGTGTCAACAAAATAATTTTGCATTCGGAGGAGAAAGTTGGTGACTGGAATTTCGTAAGAAGACTCCACGGCAACGAAAACGGACTTTGTTTTAATGATGTCCACCGCAAATCCTTTATCATTTCTGCGACACTCTCTCCTCTATTTCGATATCATACAAAATTAGCTGCCCTTCTTTGAACTTTTTCGATGTACTCCTCAATCCTATGTGGTAAGGATCCCACACAGAGCAGCAGTATTCTAAAAGAGGACGGAGAAGCGTAGTGTAGGCGGTCTCCTTCGTAGATCTGTTACATTTTCGAAGCGTCCTGCCAATAAAACGTAGTCTTTGGTTAGTCATCCCCACAATATTTTCTATGTGCTCCTTCCAGTTTAAGTTGTTCGTAATAGCAATTCCTTGGTGTTTAGTTGAATTAACGGCCTTCAGATATGACTGATCTATAGTGTAACCGTTGTTTAACGGATTCCTTTTAGCACCCATATGAATGACCTAACACTTTTCGTTATTTAGGGTCAGTTCCCAATTTTCGCACCATACTGGTATCTTTTCTAAATAGTTTTGCAATTTGTTTTGTTCTTCTGGTGACTTAATTAGTCGATAAACAACAGCGTCATCTGAAAACAACTTAAGACGGCTGCCCCCAAATCGTTTATATAGATAAGTGCGGAACCGCTTTGCTGCTACGGTCGCAGGTTCGAATCCTACCTCGGGCGTGGATGTGTGTGATGTCCTTAGTTAGTTAGGTTTAAGTAGTTCTAAGTCTGGGAGACTGATGACCTCAGATGTTAAGTCCCATAGTGTTTAGAGCCATTTGAACCATTTTTTGAAAGTGAGATAATGGACACAAATAGTTAAAGCAGGAAGTGAATATAAGCTTCTGAAATGTATTGCATCAGATGAAAGCTGAAGATCAAATGCGTACATCGTGTAATTAATGATGAGATACTGAATGGAGCGTTTAAAAGAACTCAACTAATAAAAAAGGTCGGTCAACAGGACACAACAAAGAATCGTCAATTTAGCAATGGTGGGAAACCTGGGAAGCAAAAATTGTGAACGGAGACCAAGGCAGCTTCAAAAAATGGTTTAAATGGCTCTGAGCACTATGGGACTTAACTTCTGGTGTCATCAGTCCCCTAGAACTTAGAACTACTTAAACCTAACTAACCTAAGGACATCACACACATCCATGCACGAGGCAGCATTCGAACCTGCGACCGTAGCAGTCCCGCGGTTCCGGACTGCGCGCCTAGAACAAGTCAGCGTCAGATGGAGTAGTTTTGCAGGAGAGGCTTGCAAAGGATAGAGTACCATGGAGAGCTCACCATTCGAACTGGTGAGCTCAACGACAACACAATAAAAAAATAAATACTCGAAATTCAGCTTCACATAAAACAAAAAACGAAAACACAAGCTACTTTAACAGAAGAACGGAAAGAACAAGAATGTGATCGAATGAAATACTTTCCGAATGTTTAAACCATTTTAAAATTCCCACCGTAGGCTCTCAATTTCTTTTTATGCGGATGATATTTGTAGCAATATATATTATATTACCGCTCAATCTTGGCCTGCGACTATTTTCAAATGTCTACAGTTGCGCTGGTGAAAATGTGTATTGTATTTAAAAATATTTAATGATACACATTTACATGTGACAGACATTTCACAGACGGATCTGTAGGCCCAAACTGGCCATTAATGTGACACATAATGCAGAAAAAAATCTATATTCTAAAAAGACTGACAATGTACATCGTACATTTGAAAAGCTTTTAACATTCATAAAATTACGTCGAGACTATGAACCCACAAGTGAAGAATATGTTTCAAATGGCTCTGAACACTATGGGACTTATAATCTGAGGTCATCAGTCCCCTAGAACTTAGAACTAATTAAACCTAACTAACATAAGGACATCACACACATCCATGCCCGCGGCAGGATTTGAACCTGCGACCGTAGCGGTCGCGCGGTTCCAGACTGAAGCGCCTGGAACCGCTCGGTCACACCGCCCGGCGCAAATGAAGAAACAAAACGAACGAAAAAAAAAATCGCTAGGCTGTGCTCCACAGGTGTAACTTATTTTATTGAAAGACTTAATGCTAAGTGAATCTTTTTAGTGTAAAACACGCTCCCATCTGAAAGATCGTTGCATCACATAACATCAGCTTAGCATTCATATATCTAGTCAATCACGATTTACGTAATGACCGTTCTGTCTCAAGCTTAAAACATGTAAGACCAAATCTGCTTCTAAACTTGTTCTTATCTGATATTCCAAAAAAATTCATAAGCACGTTCAAACCTAGACAGAGATTCACTTGGCAGTTGTAATATTGTTTCCGAAACGACTTTCAAAATACTGAAATAGCCATCAACTATTCATAAGGCTCGTAGGAGACCCGAATCGAAATAAAAAATATCGTTAGAGAAACGAGACTCAGAAGGTGAGAATCATATAACTGGCAGTTCTCTCGTGGTACATTAGACATAATCTCTCATGCACAACGAATTACACCAGCAGGCAGAAAGTCAAGCTGCCTGCTCCGGTGTTTACCGACTCTTCGTTCACGAACAGTTGCTCCATTACACCTCCACACCAAACACTCTCGACACAGCCGGGCTGGGAGAACGTAACACTTCCCGCCTAAAGCTGTTTGGCCCTAACGCTGTCAAAACACGCGTTATCAGAACTTGAAACATCTGAAGAGCCACTCCTGGCTGTGTAAACTTCTGCTGCGGGTGCGTGCGCTGTCGCTCACCAGCGCCTGTCTTATTTTAAAGGGTCCTGCTTCTTCCTTTTCTCGGTAGGCGCATGAATTATTATCAACTGTTTAATCAGACGGAAAACTATTACGTTACGGTATTTCTCTTCTAATGTCGGTTGCGGTATATGTACTTAACAGATTAATCACAAGATGCTGTGTCTTTACAGACCGTATCTACATTACTAAAAGCTAACTCGGTTCACGATTCATGGTGCAAAGTTTCGATTGTTGGTTCGCTGTGGAACGGCTTCCAGAGGCACACAGAAGTTTGATTTTAAGTATTTCATAGAATTACTGAACGAATTTAAAAATCTGAAATGCTGTTATAATCTACTCCTTAAAAGGTATTAACTTATGCTAAAGGCTTAACACAGTAAGGCAAGTATCACAGTTAGAAACTGTGTTATACACTGTGTGATCAAAAGTATCCTCTATCCTCTCACACTTTCCTGTGTCACTCCTGACGATACCCTTATCTCTGATGAACACTCGCCGTCGAGGACAACATAATGGGTTCTATTTCTTATGAAGTCCTCGATCGCCTAACGTAACTGTGAACTTATTCCATATGCTCCTACCATCGTTAAAAACCTGCAATGGGGCACCTTGTCAAACGTCTTCCGGAAATCTAGAAATGGGCACCTGCATTTCGCCCTTATCCATAGTTCGCAGTGTGTCATGTGAGAAAAGGGCAGGTTGAGTTTCGCACGAGCAGTGCTTTCTAAAACCATACTGATTAGTGGACATAAGCTTCTCAATCTCAAGGAAGTTTATTACATTCGATCTGACAATATGTTCAAGGATTCTGCAGCAAACCGAAGTTATAGGTATTGATCTGTAATTTTGGGGGTCCGTTCTTTTACCCTTCGTATGCATATACTCAAGTCACCTGCGCTTTTCTCCAGTCGCTTGGGATTTTGTTCTCGGCGATGGATACACGATAAATGCAGGCTAGGTAAGGGGCTAATGCCGTAGAGCATTCTCTGCAAAACCGAAGTGGGATTCCCTTAAATTTAACCTTGCACAATAAGTTTAAAACCTTATTAGGACCAAAATCATTTAATGGACCAACGATCATCCTTATTTCAATTTTTATTATCATAGTATTTAATGATTTTATAGGATTTTTTCCGTATATTTTCACCGGAACAAGACATCTAACTCTGACATTTGGAATTGATTTACCTATATGATTAGGATTTATATTATTTTGATGAATTAATCACAACATATTTGCGCACCTTGTACCTTAAGGGTGGTGATTTATTAGCTTTCAAATCTTTCAGTTGTTCCTTTATTCCTTGGATGCTTATTACTATGTCGTCCATAAGGGAGTCTTTCCGATGGCCGAAATGACGGTATGTTTGTACGATTTCCTGCGTGAGCGATTTCTTGAACGTGGAACTTAAAACTTCAGCTTTCGTTTTGCCATCTTCAACTACCACGCCAGACTGGTCAAAAAGACAACACTGAATTAAACAACGCGTCTACTTTTATATACGAAAGCAGATGGGCCGTAAATGGCACACGTAGCAAAACAGAGAAGACGAAACAGGATATCGGCAACAGTGCTATCGGACACAAAACTGTAGGCTGGGATAAGAATTAAACAAGTGAATATCGGTTTTTCGACGTCTCTGCTAGTCCCCTCACCCACCGCGCCGAGTGCCTTCCAGAAGTGCGCGTATTTTTACGTAATTCCATCTCGGTCCGCATCACACTGTTTCGAGTCATTTTCTTCACTTTTCCGTACAAAAATGGCATTTACAGGTCATATATGTGCTCACTTTCAGTTGCCAATAGTGTCTCGTAAACAAATGCCCAACATCGGCTCTGCTTTTATTTTCGATCAACTTCACCCATCAAGGCCATTTTCCAGGGATTATGAATTAATCGTCGTGGGAGTACACAGACTGTTGCGAAACCTACACCATCATGTTCCACATGGTGGACAGGAAATTTCCCGTCGTGTGTTACCAGTTATTGGAATAAGTGGTCGCTGACGTGATTCCCGAACACCTTGTGGTCCTGAGGGGAAGTCTGATCCGGTGTCGATCAAATGAGCGATGGATGTCGGCTTGGACCTGGCCGCGCCTGTCATTAAGGTGAGGGTGGCGACCTGCCGACCCACCCCGGCCGCCTCAGCTACAGATAAGCGGGGGTGGCGGGGGCGGCGTTGCCACGTCTAGCCCACGCATACCTCACACGCAATCGCCCGCCCTCGCCCCCACACCGATGGGATGTTAGAGATTCGGATCAACGACGCACGGAATGCTTAAAACAAAACACGGCGTAAAACGCCGCTACAACCCTTGCTGTCGAGGCGAGCGCAATCAACTTGGCGCTGCTATTTACTGCTACACGTTTACATCGATTTCCACGCTGTGGCCGAGTTAACGCAAAGATTAAGACTGTATTTTCAATTAGCTTGTTAAACTTCTGTCCCTGTTATAAATACAAAGTTAAAAAATCTATTGGGCGTAAACGTAATGTATAATCTCACCGATACAATATTACAATGAGGTGACTGAAGTCATAAGATAGCGTTTCGCACATACAGAGATAGCGGTAGTATCACGTACACACGGTATAAAAGAACAGTGCATTGGTGGAGCTGTCATTTGTAATCACGTGATTCACGTGAAAAGGTTTCCGGCGTGATTAGAGCCGCACGATGGGAATTTACACAGTGCGAGTGCGGAATGATGGTTGGAGCTACATCTACATCTACATCTACATCCATACTCCGCAAGCCACCTGACGGTGTGTGGCGGAGGGCACCTTAAGTACCTCTATCGGTTCTCCCTTCTATTCCAGTCTCGTATTGTTCGTGGAAAGAAGGATTGTCGGTATGCCTCTGTGTGGGCTCTAATCTCTCTGATTTTATCCTCATGGTCTCTTCGCGAGATATACGTAGGAGGGAGCAATATACTGCTTGACTCTTCGGTGAAGGTATGTTCTCGAAACTTTGACAAAAGCCCGTACCGAGCTACTGAGCGTCTCTCCTGCAGAGTCTTCCACTGGAGTTTATCTATCATCTCCGTAACGCTTTCGCGATTACTAAATGATCCTGTAACGAAGCGCGCTGCTCTCCGTTGGATCTTCTCTATCTCTTCTATCAACCCTATCTGGTACGGATCCCACACTGCTGAGCAGTATTCAAGCAGTGGGCGAACAAGCGTACTGTAATCTACTTCCTTTGTTTTCGGATTGCATTTCCTTAGGATTCTTCCAATGAATCTCAGTCTGGCATCTGCTTTACCGACGATCAACATTATATGATCATTCCATTTTAAATCACTCCTGATGCGTACTCCCAGATAATTTATGGTATTAACTGCTTCCAGTTGCTGACTTGCTATTTTTTAGCCAAATGATAAAAGATCTATCTTTCTGTGTATTCGCAGCACATAACACTTGTCTACATTGAGATTCAATTGCCATTCCCTGCACCATGCATCAATTCGCTGCAGATCCTCCTGCATTTCAGTACAATTTTCCATTGTTACAACCTCTCGATACCACAGCATCATCCGCAAAAAGCCTCAGTGAACTTCCGATGCCATCCACAAGGTCATTTATGTATATTGTGAATAGCAACGGTCCTATGACACTCCCCTGCGGCACACCCGAAATCACTCTTACTTCGGAGGACTTCTCTCCATTGAGAATGACATGCTGCGTCCTGTTATCTAGGAACTCCTCAATCCAATCACACAATTGGTCTGATAGTCCGTATGCTCTTACTTTGTTCATTAAACGACTGTGGGGAACTGTATCGAACGCCTTGCGGAAGTCAAGAAACACGGCATCTACCTGTGAACCCGTGTCTATGGCCCTCTGTGTCTCGTGGACGAATAGCGCGAGCTGGGTTTCACAGGACCGTCTTTTTCGAAACCCATGCTGATTCCTACAGAGTAGATTTCTAGTCTCCAGAAAAGTCATTATACTCGAACACAATACGTGTTCCAAAATTCTACAACTGATCGACGTTAGAGATATAGGTCTATAGTTCTGCACATCTGTTCGACGTCCCTTCTTGAAAACGGGGATGACCTGTGCCCTTTTCCAATCCTTTGGGCTAGAGGCGTGGGACATTCCGTTTCGGAAACTGTTAGGTACTTCAGTATTCCGGAATCCACAATGTCAGAGTGCGTCGAGAATACCGAATTTCAGGTGTTACTCCTAACCACGGACAACACAGCGGCCAACGGCTTTCACTTAAACACTGAGAGCAGTGCTCACAGTAAAGCAAAACTGCGTGAAATAACAGCAGAAATCAATGTGGGACGTACGACAAACGCATCCATTAGGGCAATGCAGCGAAATTCCGCGTTAATCAGCTACGAGTATGGTGTGGGTTGTGTTTACATGGAATGGATTGGAGCTTCTGGTCCAGGTGATCCGACCATTGCCTGGAAATCGTATGTTCGGCTACTGGATCATTTGCAGCGAAACAACGTTGGTTTTTTTATGGATGACTATGCGCAATGTCATCGGCTTCCGATTGGTTTGAAGAGCATTCCGCACAATTCGAGCGAATAATTGGACACCCACGTCACCCGTCATGAATTCCATCGACCATTTATTGAAGGTAATCGAGAGGTCAATTCGTGCACAAAATCCTGCACCAGCAATATTTTCGAAGTTATAGACGGTTATAGAGGCAGCATGGCTCGATATTTAAGCAGGGATTTCCGGCGACTTGTTGAGTTCATGCCACGTCGAGATGCTTCACTCCACCGGGCACACGGAGGTACGACACGATATTTGGAGGTATCCGACGCCTTTCGTCATCTCAGTATAGTAATCTCCTTTATAAATAGCGCACTAGCCGCTTGGGTGCGCTGGAAGTAAAAGTGCTTCCAGGCAGCTGTATGACCCTTCACCACTGACACAGTGAAGCGATGTGGATGTGGCTGTCGGTTGTATGAAATCAGCGTATTCCACGTAGTAGGTAGCAGAATTGCAGAAAGAGCCTTGCATGTTTGGACATGAGCGTGATTGTATCGTGAATGACGTTGCCCGACTTGCTGGTGTGTCAACGTGGACTGCCTGACGTGTCTACATGGAATGATGTACCAATCGCGGCTATGTACTACGGTCTGAGGACAAACGGCTGTAGAAAGAGCCTAACTGACAGGGACCTCGCCGGCCGCGGTGGCCGTGCGGTTCTGGAGCTGCAGTCCGGAACCGCGGGACTGCTACGGTCGCAGGTTCGAATCCTGCCTCGGGCATGGGTGTGTGTGATGTCCTTAGGTTAGTTAGGTTTAAGTAGTTCTCAGTTCTAGAGGACTTATGACCTAAGATGTTGAGTCCCATAGTGCTCAGAGCCATTTGAACCATTTGACAGGGACCTCAGTCGGGTATCACGCCTTTTCAATGACAACCGGTTGCATACCAAACAGGAATCGCTGTTGTCAGAAATTATAGGTCCGTCTCAGTTTTTCTGTTAACATTATGAAGGGGACTGCATGCAATGGACATCTGGAGATGGCCACCTCTCAGAAGTCCATTTCTCACAGCGGCACACAAGGCTGCACGTGTTCCACGGTCCTTCAACACAGATTCTAGACCAGTGGTTCCCGGCCTTTCTGAGTCCAATCAGAAATTATCTACTAAACCCTTCCCCTCCCACCCGCCCCTCCCACCAACACCACCAACATCATCATCATCATCATCATCATCATCATCATGAACATTAGCGTCTAATTGAAGTTTATAATGAATAAGTATTTTCCTTGAACACGATTATATTTAAAATGACGAGAGGTAAATTATATTTACTACGTCGTGCTGAAAAGTAATGCCTCCTGCGTGTGAAAAAGATTCAGGTACGCGACCTTAATCACACAGAAAATATCTGGAACTATTTGGAACAGGGAATTAAACATAACACTCAAAATCCCCTCAAGTTGCTAGCTGTACGGGATCTAATCATCAATGAGTGAAATCAGTTGTATATGGCACACGTTTAGAAACTTTTAGACTCTTCTTCCGCCGAGATGAGGCCGTTACCAAGGTGTTTGGTATTAACATGATTTCTCCTGTTTTATTCGAGGCGTCTAGATAGAATTACTCTTTAGTTCTGGCCGGCAAGTAAAATACTAGCTTTCAGTTTTACTATTAGTAATTGCAAAGTATTTCCTACAACTTTCGCGGTCTCTACTACGTCTTAGTCCTTACAAAAAAATTCAGATGTTGTCTAAACTGAACAAAATAGAAATCCATTGTTGTTCATTGCTCTACTGAATTTATGTAAGAATTTCCAGAAAGAAAACGAGTAATCTAAGTCAGCAAGAGGAAATCGGCTGCTTCTGAAGGATCTGACCGTTTCTGGCAGATTAAAACCTCGTGTTGGTCTGTGACAGAATCAGCAGCTGTCCATGTGAGCCTCCCTCACAAATCAATGCAAAGCGTCAGTCCATTTCTTATGATTTTCAAACTTCCTGAAAGTTTTTTGATATCAGTACAAATATACTACTGTTGGATTTCTCCAATGAGATTTGAGGCAATAGTTGGTTTACAGCGCAGAGTTTAGTGCAAAATTCCAGTGCGGAGGGAATGATATGCGTCAAAACTATTTACCACCTTCTAGGAAACAGGTTTTACTAAGAAAGTACATAGTACATTACAGTTCATAGGTATGTGTGGAAGAAATCATTATTTTCTTGCTTTATCCAAAAGCCTTGTAGGATTGAACAGTAAGAAGAGGCCTCTTCCATGGATCTCATTGTAACTGTTGTATTGCAATGGTAATGTTATATTGTAACTGTAATGTTTAAAGATATTATTATCTCTGTACAAAAAAAACTGAAATTGCTGATGTGAATTTGTCGCCTAGGACTTGTTTTATTCGATGTGAATTTTTCTCTCTTCCCGTCGCCGCTATTCCTGTCGAGATGTGTTAGGGAACAGGACGCAAATTTTTGCTTCTACCGATTATAGCACACTTTAAAGTATTAATATATTTATACTGCGCTGGACTATCGACTTGGCTTTGTAGTCTTATATCTGTTGAGAAACTATACGAGATAAAGAATAAAGAAAATGTGAAATATAAATCTTAGTGAACTATTTGTAGTAAAGGGTAAATCTGCCATTGTTAGTAACCCATCTCCTTTGTTCATGTTGCCATATTAGTAGAATCTGTTGTCATGGCCTCTGCACTACTAATCTCCTATGATCCTTCGACGAGAGAAGTATCATAAAAGATATTTGTATTATTGTCTTCACATGTTAGTCGGATTATTTAACGGTTGCATCTGCGGCACGGTACAGTTCAATTCAGTTCCAGATAACAGCACACTGTACTCACTTTGTTTACTATTAATTTAATCAATAATATAATTTATGCATGTAATTGTTTAGTCAGCAGATGATACGTTACGAAAGCTGCATTAATGACTTGCAAAACTATAAAATCACTTGTTACATGTAAGACTGGACACTAACAATTCAGTAAATCATTTTCATTTTACTCCGTAGAAAATGTAATGCCAGAATTGAAGACAGGATATGCGCAAATTCTGGCATTGCTTACTGGTAAGATGTAGTGACAATAGCTCTCATATGTATCGTTGTAAGTGAGAAATATGTAAGTTTCTAAGACGTCACGCTGGTTGCTATCGGTCTATTGCCCTTCTACGATGTTTTCTATACCAACGAAGTGAGACAGTGTTCACATTTATAAACGTGTAGTACTTTGTAACAAGTATAAACATGCGATGTCAAAAGAAGAATTATATTTATTGACTGGTTTAATTGAAGATCAGCCACATTTCTCCTACAGACGCAAAACTTCCTTTACTTCCTTCACTTGTGTGGCCGTAGTCGCTTCACAATAACTAAAGCTATTTAAAATCCACCTGTGCAACTACTCGAAAATATGCAGAGCAATGACGATGTTTTGTATCAACAAAACAAAACGCCTACGCTGTTTTAAAATGCATTTTCTTGCAGTTGCGTAGACTAATTTTAAATACTTGTAACAAAACCAAAAGTATCTGTTGACAAAGCTGAAAAATTTGCAAATAATATTGGTTCATGCAAAGTGGAAAGAATATGGTAGATATATAAGCGCTTATAGTGTCCAGAAGTAAACATTTCTCATTTCCTGGTTATCCTTAAACGTATCTTCGTGTTGATTTAAAACTAAAAGCTTTATTCTCAGCTCTACTTTCGTACATCTTGCTTCGTAGTCCGCGTGCAGGATGAGGAAATGTGGATATTATTGACATAGTGCATACTTCATTACTCATTTCCCTTCGAAATGTGTACATAGAGCTTAAGCGGAGATGTCCTGCGTTTGCACGGTTCTGGTATGGCTGCTTGCTATGTTAGGCGTCTCAGAAGTACCGAAGCGGGAGTGAAAAACGTGTAGGGCGGGGAGAAACACGAAAGAGCAGTCAGCTCTCGTACCAGAACGATGGAGAAGCCCACGACCAAAGAGTTCTTTCAGTGTTCCTAGTGCTGATAATACGCAACTGTGAAAGTTATAGCATGCGCTAATATTCCATGTTGGCTAAACAGGGAATTGGACGGCAGTGACAATTTGTGAAACAAAAATTGGACGACTGCAATTCTAGGAAAATCCCAGTAAAAATATTCTGCGGGTGTATTTTTAGTATTTGTCTGTTATTGCCTTGGGTTTTTTATAGGCCTTTAGTTATTCATAGTTTTTTGAAAGATTTTTTTTATCACACTTTTTACTTAATACCACCATATACATTAAAGCATTTCACACAAAGCCATTTTCAGGAAACAGAATATAAATAGATACATATTATCGTAATGTAGGAAAATGAACATCTTGTACATCTTTTATTGATGTGGTAATATTAAAAGACAATGTGGAACAAGGCATCAGCCTCCCTCTCTCCATGCCTTACAAAAAGCTCTTCCTTCTTAACATAAAAAAACTTGTATGAACTGTTATACTTCAAATTATTGATTATAGCGATGTTCTGCAAGGCGTTTCTCAGGAAAAATCACGGTGCTTGAACCTGGTTTTGTTATGTTTGTTGTGTGATGTCCTTAGGTTAGTTAGGTTTAAGTAGTTCTAAGTTCTAGGGGACTGATGACCATAGCTGTTAAGTCCCATAGTGCTCAGTGCCATTTGAACCATTTGTTATGTTTGTGATGTTCGACTCTCTGATCACATTTCTCCATCCTGCACACAGTTATCCTGGCTGTGTGCAGGCAAGCGGCGATGTTTCCACACCCTCTGTCTTCTCTACTGTCTTATCAGCGAACACTGTCTCTCCTCTCTCTCCTCTACCTTAACGGCCTTGTCTGAACAACAAGGCAGAAACATCCGTTCCTGTCAGAGTAAAACCCTTTTTGTCCCATTCCATTGTTGAGCCACTTTCTCGATCCGACTCTGGAATAACGTCCCTTATAGTATTAGAAAACTGAATAATATCTCCAGTTACAGAAGACAGTTAAAGATACTAATAAAGCAACAGCAAGGATTCCCATTGTCCCTGTACACATTCGTTATCCTCGTACATCCTTCTTTCCAGCCAGGTCTTACTCTTTTCCTAGTATTCTTAGATGGAGCAGTCTCATTAAATTTCCATTCCCCAAATCTTGCTATATCAGAAATATCTGTTTTGTACACCTATAAATTTTTTTCATATCTGCCACTATCACTGTTCTTGTATTGTCATTATATTATTATTATTATTATTATTACCATTAGTGGCAGCAGTTGCAATAGTACAAGTACTGTCAGTATTAAATTTATTAGTTCATTGTCAGTATAATTTACTAACATCGCCACTTCAGACACTCAAATCATTTTAACATTAGTTGTCACATTAAAATTGTTATTTCTTGGGTAACTGTGGTGCAAAAGAAGTTTTGTGGGTGTGAAACCTCGGTCCGATATAAGAGATCAGGTTAAATCAGATCTGGTTAAATAAATAAATAAAGACGTTTGTGTATGCCATAACAATTACGCACTCCCATATACATGAGACCAACCCAAAGGACAGCTGGAATGACAAAAGATGCTTAAGAACTGGTTGTATGTGGAAGACCGATCAGTTGCTACTAATTTCTTACGACTGGAGTCCATAACCGATATAATTTGTTATTTCGTGTCACATCTCCTTTACTGGGCTAAATGCGTTCTATTATTCACTTCTGTATCTAATCTAGATTAAGACATCTTACATCGGACAAGTATTTTACACATACAGTGCTTTTTATACCAAGTTTAGTTGGTAATTTTATTATAACATATGATAATGAAATGATAATAATACGAGGAATATTCGGAAACTAAGGTCAGATCGGTCGCGAAATGGAAACCACGGTGAAAATTAAAAAGCTTTTATTTGCAAAAGTTAACTACACCTTCCAGCTACTTCTCTACATCAGCTTGTCACTCCAACGTAATTTGTCGTAGTGTTGTGCCAACTTTCCAATACCCTCGTCACAGAAGGCAGCCGCCAGTGCTTTCCGCCAGTCCTCTAGGCTGGTGTATAGCTCGTTGTCTGTGCAAAAATATTGTCTTCATAGCCAGCAGTTCGTGAAAGCAGAGATGAACCTCTGGGGGAGCCAATTACGTGGTGGACGATCAAACACTTCCCATCGAAAACGCTACAGGAGAATCTTTATTGCTCGTGCAGTGTACGGTCGAGAGTTGTCATGAATAAGGAAACGGATGACAGTTATGCTATGTGGGCTGCATTACTTCAGGAGAAATCTCTCACCAGGCGGTCGTACTTGACGACAGACACTATTTTCAAGGCATATTTACACGCTCACTGTGCGCTCATCACTATAAACAACGAGGTGGCAACATCGACGGGCATACTAAAGACACTCCTCAGCACATTTGTGTAAAGCTTCATAGGGTTTTCACTGTGGTTTCCATTTAGCACCCGTTTGGATCTTACTTTCCGAATAGCCTATGTAGAATAAAACGTGATTCGAAACAGTATTTGATGCTTTTTGAAATAGTAGCACCGATTAAGAACTAACAGACCAAAGGAAAAATGTCGTCACTTACTAAACGCCTCGCAGATGGGTTTACATCTACATGGTTACTCTGCAATTCACACTTAAGTGCCTGGCAGAGGGTTCATCGAACCATTTTCATACTACTTCTCTACCATTGCACTCTGGAATGGCACGTGGGGAAAAGGAACACCTAAATCTTTCCGTTCGAGCTCTGATTTCTCTTATTTTATTATGATGATCATTTCTCCCTACGTAGGTGGGTGTCAACAAAATATTTTCGCATTCGGAAGAGAAAGTTGGTGATTGAAATTTCATAAATAGATCTCGCCGCAAAGACAACCGCCTTTGTTTCAGTGACTGCCACCCCAACTCGCATATCGTATCAGTGACACTCTCACCCCTATTGCACGGTAACACAAAACGAGATACCCTTCTTTGCACTTTTTCGATGTCCTCCGTCAATCCTACCTGGTAAGGTTCCCACACAGCGCAGCAATATTCTAGCAGATGACGGATAAATGTAATGTAGGCTGTCTCTTTAGTGGGTTTGTCGAATCTTCTAAGTGTCCTGCCAACAAAGCGAAGTCCTTCTTTCGCCTTCCCCACAATATTATCTATGTGGTATTTCGAGTTTAAGTTGCTCGTAACTGTAATTCCTAGGTATTTGGTCGCATTGACAGCCCTTCGATTTGTGCGATTTATCATATACCCAAAATTTATCGGATTTCTTTTAGTACCCATTTGGATGACCTCGCACTTTTCTTTGTTTAGTGCCAGTTGCCACTTTTGCACCATACAGAAATTCTCTCAAGATCATTTTGCAATTGGAATTGATCGTCTGATGAGTTTACTAGACGGTAAATTACAGCGTCATCTGCAAACAATCTAAGGAGGCTGCTCAGATTATCACCGAGATCATTTATGTAAATCAGGAACAGCAGAGGGCCTATTAACACTACCATGCGGAACGCCAGATATCAGTTCTGTTCTACTCGATGATTGACCGTCTATCACTACGAACTGTGACCTCTCTGAGAGGAAATCACGAATCCAGTCACACAACTGAGACGATACTCCATATGCACGAAATTTGATTAATAGTCGGTTGTGAGTAACGGTATCAAAAGCCTTCTGGAAATCTAGTAATATACAGGGTCATTCAAAAAGAATACCACAACTTTAAAAATGTATATTTAATGAAAGAAACATAATATAACCTTCTGTTATACATCATTACAAAGAGTATTTAAAAAGGTTTTTTTTCACTCAAAAACAAGTTCAGAGACGTTCAATATGGCCCCCTCCAGACACTCGAGCAATATCAACCCGATACTCCAACTCGTTCCACACTCTCTGTAGCATATCAGGCGTAACAGTTTGGATAGCTGCTGTTATTTCTCGTTTCAAATCATCAATGGTGGCTGGGAGAGGTGAACGAAACACCATTTCCTTAACATACCCCCATAAGAAAAAAATCGCAGGGGGTAAGATCAGGGCTCCTTGGAGGCCAGTGATGAAGTGCTCTGTCACGGGCTACCTGGCGGCCGATCCATCGCCTCGGGTAGTTGACGTTGACCAACGTTTAATACACCACCTATCAGGAGGTTTAACACCATACTTCGTTCGAAATGCACGCTGAACAACTGTCGTCGATTCACTTCTGCCGTACTCAATAACACAAAAAGCTTTCTGTTGAGCGGTCGCCATCTTAGCATCAACTGACGCTGACGCCATCTTAGCATCAACTGACGCTGACGCCTAGTCAACAGCGCCTCAAGCGAACAAATGTACAACTAAATGAAACTTTATAGCTCCCTTAATTCGCCGACAGATAGTACTTAGCTCTACCTTTTGTCGTTGTAGAGTTTTAAATTCCTAAAGTTGTGGTATTCTTTTTGAATCACCCTGTAGAATTGATCTGAGATCCCTTGTCGACAGCACTCATTACTTCATGGGATTAAAGAGCTAGCTGTGTTGCACAAGAACGATATTTTCCGAATCCGTGTTGGTTATGTATCAATAAGTAATTTTCTTCAAGGTGATTCATAATGTTAGAGTATAGTGTATGCTCCAAAATCCTACTGCAAATTGTGGTCGGTGATATGGGTCTGTAATGCAATGGGTTACTCCTATTTCCTTTCTTGAATATTGGTGTGACCTGTGCTACTTTCCAGTCCTTAGGAACAGACGTTTCGTCAAGTGAGCGGTTGTATATGATTGCTAAGAAAGGCGCTATTGTGTCTGCATACTCTGAAGGGAACCTGATTGGTATACCATCTGGACCGGAATAGAACAGAACGGTAGAGCAGCAAGACTTACCAACATCGTCGAAGGTGCGTAGCGGCAGAGCGTTGTGCCAGCGATAGCAGCTTCTACAGCAAATACTCACCTGTAACAAAAAAAGGGAATAACTTTAAAATTAATTTATTGAATGGAAATTAGAAAACTTTCCTGGAGGTAAATGGAATGTTAACAATTACTCACTACAGCTATGGCGTATCATTTCAGCGAAAGTAAGTTTCTAAACTGACGAACTGAACCTTTCACGACGTCACCTCACCTGTAAAGACCTTTAGTGAGACGCATAGGTCACGATACGTAATGTGCCGTAGCCCAATCAGGCATCATCATCTGCTTCTATCAGTAAACGTCCTTGTGTACAACAGCTTCAACATTTGATTACTTTACAAATAAGTTAATGTATTAGATAACTGACTTTAAGCACGTAAGGGAGTAAACATCGGTTTGTAATTACGCTCCGTTGCAAGTCGCTAAGTGCTCTCATTATGAAACACTGGATGAATGAATTCCTTGTAATTTTACTCCGTCTTAAGCATGAGCTAGTTTTCACGCACATCAATGTTTATGACGTGATGTCTTCTGAACAATGCATCGTATAATGATATAATTGGGCAGGTTAGTTCAGTGGGGTATTTGGACACTGTATGCCAAGTCTGTTGCGAATAGAGTAGGTAATAAAGAAGTAATAACTTAAAACGTCATGCGTGACTGCATGAACGGCGAAAATTTAGTAAGCAATGAACTCTGTTACCCCTTTCATCATTTTGAGGGTACGCCAGAGAAAAAAGTTTTGTAAAGACGTAGATTATGTGTAGAGTTTGTTGCGACACGCTATGCGCTCCCAGTGTGTTACAGTATGATGCGAGGATGGTTCAAATGGCTCTGACTGAGCACTATGGGACTTAACAACTGAGGCCATCAGTCCCCTAGAACTTAGAACTACTTAAACCTAACTAACCTAAGGACATCACACACATCCATGGCCGAGGCAGGATTCGAATCTGCGACCGTAGCGGTCGCTCGGTTACAGACTGAAGCGCCTAGAATCGCTCGACCACCACGGCGGCATGCGAGGATGGTCCGAGCGTTACTGACACCGTAAAATGTCAGGAATTCATCTCACAAAGGGACAGCGCCTACTCGTTAATAGTATATGCAGAGCTTGGCATGGAAACACGTTGCAGAGTGCATTGCGTCTCTGGTGATCACACATCCTGTTAGTAACCAACTCGCCTATGAATCGACGTAACTTCATAGTAATTACTGTCACTGTATGAAAGTGTCACTTCTGTTCGTCCCAAGGCGCGTTTCCTTTCTTTTTTTCAGTTACCTTCAGTACTGTACTGTGTTACACTGTAGTATTGGTTCTTTGTACGGTCCAAATTGTACCAACTGTATTACTTGGTAGCGAAACACAACGCGGAAGTAGCTTTAGTCTTCAAATTGTGCACACCAGTGTATTTTGGCTCAGTTGTCTATGCTTATCCATATTTCCTGCTCCAGCTTACCATTTTATGAAATAAGACACCTATGAAGTATCATGCAGTTTCGTCGATCAGCAGAGGATTACGTCTCGTGTAGTACAGGGCTATTACAAATGATTGAAGCGATTTCATAAATTCACTGTAGCTGCATTCATTGACATATGGTCACGACACACTACAGATACGTAGAAAAACTCATAAAGTTTTGTTCGGCTGAAGCCGCACTTCAGGTTTCTGCCGCCAGAGAGCTCGAGAGCGCAGTGAGACAAAATGGCGACAGGAACCGAGAAAGGGTATGTCGTGCTCGAAATGCACTCACATCAGTCAGTCATAACAGTGCAACGACACTTCAGGACGAAGTTCAACAAAGATCCACCAACTGCTAACTCCATTCGGCGATGGTATGCGCAGTTTAAAGCTTCTGGATGCCTCTGTAAGGGGAAATCAACGGGTCGGCCTGCAGTGAGCGAAGAAACGGTTGAACGCGTGCGGGCAAGTTTCACGCGTAGCCCGCGGAAGTCGACGAATAAAGCAAGCAGGGAGCTAAACGTACCACAGCCGGCGGTTTGGAAAATCTTACGGAAAAGGCTAAAGCAGAAGCCTTACCGTTTACAATTGCTACAAGCCCTGACACCCGATGACAAAGTCAAACGCTTTGAATTTTCGGCGCGGTTGCAACAGCTCTTTGAAGAGGATGCGTTCAGTGCGAAACTTGTTTTCAGTGATGAAGCAACATTTTTTCTTAATGGTGAAGTGAACAGACACAATGTGCGAATCTGGGCGGTAGAGAATCCTCACGCATTCGTGCAGCAAATTCGCAATTCACCAAAAGTTAACGTGTTTTGTGCAATCTCACGGTTTAAAGTTTACGGCCCCTTTTTCTTCTGCGAAAAAAACGTTACAGGACACGTGTATCTGGACATGCTGGAAAATTGGCTCATGCCACAACTGGAGATCGACAGCGCCGACTTCATCTTTCAACAGGATGGTCCTCCACCGCACTTCCATCATGATGTTCGGTATTTCTTAAACAGGAGATTGGAAAACCGATGGATCGGTCGTGGTGGAGATCACGATCAGCAATTCATGTCATGGCCTCCACACTCTCCCGACTTAACCCCATGCGATTTCTTTCTGTGGGGTTATGTGAAAGATTCAGTGTTTAAACCTCCTCTACCAAGAAACGTGCCAGAACTGCGAGCTCGCATCAACGATGCTTTCGAACTCATTGATGGGGACATGCTGCGCCGAGTGTGGGAGGAACTTGATTATCGGCTTGATGTCTGCCGAATCAGTAAAGGGGCACATATCGAACATTTGTGAATGCCTAAAAAAACTTTTTGAGTTTTTGTATGTGTGTGCAAAGCATTGTGAAAATATCTCAAATAACAAAGTTATTGTAGAGCTGTGAAATCGCTTCAATCATTTGTAATAACCCTGTATAGCTGCTCCAGCAGACATTAAGTGCCGTTGCGCTGCGCCGGCAGCGACGGGCGACCCGCGGCAGTGGCGCAGCGGCTGGAGCCAGTCTGTTACCAGAGGCCCTCCACACGTGGCCTCTGGGAGGGGAAGAGAACGCGGGCCGAGCTGCACGCATTCACGCACTCACGCGATGCCGGCCATTATTGATGGGCCGCTGACGCGCCAGGGGGAGCCAACAGAATAGCCAGTGTCCCGGCGGACGGACGCTGTCGCTCCTTCCGGCGGTCTGGCACAATGGTCCAAACTCCGGACTCCCGACTCTGCAAGAGTGGGGTTCCAATCCGGCCTATCCGTACGTAGCCATTACGTGGTTTTCCTAAGTCACGAGGGGAACGATGCTTCCTTCGTCCAGTCAGTCTTGAGCAGCATCTTTTTAGTTTACTTCTTTAATAGTTTACTAAAAATGACGAAGTTTTATTCAGAACGCGCACACAAAATTTATTTTATTTATTTATGCTCTCAGTGTATTTCAATGCCCAAATATACATGCAAAGAAGCCTCACCTACTGACGACATAATATACTTCCTGTCAAAAAAAATTTTTTAACACTCTGGACACATGGTCGGATCTTAAAGTAGCTTCGTACATGTACACGCCGTCAGTGAGTACGAAAATCATGTATGCTGCAATTCTATATGGCAATAGAACGGCCATTTAGTACGTTTCACACTAGGAGGAAGAGCAGCATAGGTCATAATTTTTTAATCCGTTTATTGCAGATAGATTTACGGTACTGTGTAGCTGTCTTCAGCGCGTTATATCCAAGTCATCGAAAGTATGTTAGGATATGGTACCGCTTGACACTATGCCTTAAAAACATGGTACCATGTGCTGTTATATTTTGACTGAGACATCATGACTTACATATAATGCACTGAAGATAGTTACACAGCAGCTACAATCAATCTGAAATAGGCCATGGTACCACTTGACCCTACAGATAAAAACAGGTAACAAACATCAGATAAACCGATGTTTGTTACCTGTAGTGTGTGGTTTGTACCACGCGCTATTATATTTCGATAGTCTTCATGACTGAAGATAGATGAACAGTAGCTAAAATCGATCTGCAGTAGCACATGGTACCACTTGACACTAGAGATAACAAACGTCAGTTAAACCGATGTTTGTTACCTGTAGTGTCAGGTGTTACCACGAGCTATTATATTTTCTATAGTCATGACTTTGATATAATGCACTGAAGATAGCTTAACAGTAGCTAAAATCGATCTACAATATCACATGATACCACTTGACACTACAGATAACAAACATCAGTTAAACTGATGTTTGTTGTCTGTAATGTCAAGTAGTATTGTGTGCTATTATATCTACGATGACTCATTTGGACTTGGATATAATGCACTGAAGATTGCTACACAGTAGCTGAAGTCGATTTGCAATAAACAGACTAAAAATTTACGACTGCTGCTACTCTTCCTCCTGTTGTGAATGTCATCAATACGATCCTGAAGCATGCTACGCCTGATAAAAATGAACCTGTAGTACATTACTGTTTTTCGTGTTTAGCCTTTATACCAGTTCTAGTAGGATACATAACAGATCGAGAACAGAGTCAGATTTTGAGTGATCGCTGTGTTGGATACGGCGCTGCCATGTACTCATATGAGACCTCATTAACACTTGACAAATAGGGGTTTGGAAAGAGCCTCACGGCAGGCCTCCATTTGTGCGGCTGTCTTAATCGTGCAACAGCCATATTTGGGGGACGTTCAAATGGTTCAAATGGCTCTGAGCACTATGGGACTTAAATCTGAGGTCATCAGTCCCCTACACTTAGAACTACTTAAACCTAACTAACCTAAGGACACCACACACATCCATGCCCCAGGCAGGATTCGAACCTGCGAGTGTAGCAGTAGCACGGTTCCGGACTGAAGCGCCTAGAACCGCTCGGTCACAACGGCCGGCACTGTGGGGCATTCGGATGTGACTGTGGTCCGACTAAGGAACGTGTGGGAACGTGAAGGTGGGCATAACCATCGACCAGGTTGCGGTCACCATGTCTGACCACAGCGAGGAAGGGTAGCCGTGTACACCAAATACATCAAGACCGTTTCACACCTGCGCCTGCCGTGCGAAAACAAGCCGCGGACTGCCTGTAACATTCACTCTTACACCGCACCATTGGTCGGTGACTAACAGCAGCCAGACTAGCGAATTACCGGCCCATGTGTAGTCTGCCGTTACGAGGTGCATTCAACTTCTAAGGCCTCCGATTTTTTTTCTAATTAACTACTCACCCGAAATCGATGAAACTGGCGTTGCTTCTCGATGTAATCGCCCTGCAGACGTACACATATTTCACAACGCTGACGCCATGATTCCATGGCAGCGGCGACGGCTTCTTTAGGAGTCTGATTTGACCACTGGAAAATCGCTGAGGCAATAGCAGCACGGCTGGTGAATGTGCGGCCACGGAGAGTGTCTTTCATTGTCGGAAAAAGCCAAAAGTCACTAGGAGCCAGGTAAGGTGAGTAGGGAGCATGAGGAATCACTTCAGAGTTGTTATCACGAAGAAACTGTTGCGTAACGTTAGCTCTACGTGCGGGTGCGTTGTCTTGGTGAAACAGCACACGCGCAGCCCTTCCCGGACGTTTTTGTTGCAGTGCAGGAAGGAATTTGTTCTTCAAAACATTTTCGTAGGATGCACCTGTTAGCGTAATGCCCTTTGGAACACAATGGGTAAGGATAACGCCCTCGCTGTCCCAGAACATTGACACCATCATTTTTTCAGCACTGGCGGTTACCCGAAATTTTTGTGGTGGCAGTGAATCTGTGTGCTTCCATTGAGCTGACTGGCGCTTTGTTTCTGGATTGAAAAATGGCATCCACGTCTCATCCATTGTCACAACCGACGAAAAGAAAGTCCCATTCATGCTGTCGTTGCGCGTCAACATTGCTCTGCAACATGCCACACGGGCAGCCATGTGGTCGCCCGTCAGCATTCGTGGCACCCACCTGGATGACACTTTTTGCATTTTCAGGTCGTCATGCAGGATTGTGTGCACAGAACCCACAGAAATGCCAACTCTGGAGGCGATCTGTTCAACAGTCATTCGGCGATCCCCCAAAACAATTCTCTCCACTTTCTCGATCATGTCGTCAGACCGGCTTGTGCGAGCACGAGCTTGTTTCAGTTTGTTGTCACACGATGTTCTGCCTTCATTAAACTGTCGCACCCAGAACGCACTTTCGACACATCCATAACTCCATCACCACATGTCTCCTTCAACTTTCGATGAATTTCAATTGGTTTCACACCACGCAAATTCAGAAAACGAATGATTGCACGCTGTTCAAGTAAGGAAAACGTCGCCGTTTTAAGTAGTTCAAACAGTTCTCATTCTCGCCGCTGGCGGTAAAATTCGATCTGCCGTACGGTGCTGCCATCTTTGGGACGTATTGACAATGAACGCGGCCTCATTTTAAAACAATGCGCATGTTTCTATCTCTTTCCAGTCTGGAGAAAAAAAAAAAAACCAGAGGCCTTAGAACTTGAATGCACCTCGTATTACCGTAACACAGAGAGCTGTGTTTACAATGGTGCCATCACCGGGAAGTGATGAATTGTGTTTCTGCATTACTTGCGTATGACCATCGTCAGGGAGTACAGCATGTGGAAACAGCTTGGACGTCAACTCTGTCCTAATGCTAGTATCCAGATATCAAGGACCAGTTAAAAGAATTGTGGGCCAGCTTGCCTCAGGAGAGGATGTAATGGCTTTACGACACTCTTCTCAGCCGAATCAGTACATGCAACCAGGCTAGAGGAGGTGTTAACGTCATGCTGATAAGTGGGCTCATACTGCCAAGCGCTTTGTAAATTTAACTGGAGTTTATAATCACTGAAATAACAGACATACTTTCAACCCGTGAAGTTTCAGTTCGTTTCCTTCTTCCATTCTGGGCGCTCCACTTTTCCTGACAGGTAGTGTAAACGGTGGGTGATACTCAAATCTCCGCTTTCGCTAATTTTGCTAAGGTGCCGTTTTTCTTTATTTTACGTGAATACACACAAAAGTAACAATCGATGTTTTTCGGTGATGAATTGAGTCAAATAGCGTTTCTGAAAAGAACAAATGAAATCAGTGCAGTGTACGAATAAATATCGATACGGCACTAATATTGCCGATTCGTTCATAACAGCCAATATACACGTTGATTCAAGTGCCCCTACCTTCCTTCAAATATCACGTGCAAGATTTTCATATTCTCTTGCTCGCTGTTTGTTCTACAGCAAAAATGAACAGAATCTGTGTGTAGGAAACGTAATGTTGTTAAATGTTGTACTGGGATACGTTTCCGATAGAGGCTAGTTTTCGAATATTCAAGAGAAACGTACAAAAGTGATCTCCAAATGTTTCTGGAACATCTTAAAAACCGTGGCCTCCCAGTGGTAATGTATTCCAGTACAGAAGATTACTACATAAAATTTCCTACAAAAAGGTCCTGTTCATATTTTTTGTAGGACTAATAGTTTGCGCACAGAGAGCAAGGGAATAGGAAAATCTCGCACAAGGTTTTTGAAAGCATTGCGGATTGCATAAAACCTATCGGTAGGGGCAGCTGAATAACTGTATAATTGCTTGGGTGCGATTGTTTGTTAAACGGAAAACACACACAAAGTAATTGGATGTGTTATGACCTTACAGAAGTATTGTATAATAATCGACCACTCTTCATCGTAATACAGTGAAACGCCACTTTCTTCCATATTTTATGCGCCACGTAGCAGCTCCTTCATGTTCATTGATAGCTTGCAGAATCTCAACATCCTTGATCACTTGGAATCACACACTGTTTCCTTCATTTTTGTACATCTTTTACGCTAACTTTCATCCCTTGAGTGGTTCACATCCTCATTTTTATCATTCAATGACCAGGAAATCTCACGCCAACCTTCCTGTTCTTTCTTCTTTTCACTTTCCTTCGACTACCCGTTCCTTTGATTCTACACAGGTCTTACTCTCCGTGGACATAGTACCTACACAGCATAAAACATACATGTATAACATTTACATGCAAACAAGTTTACTAACTTCAGAAGGCAAATCTAATCGTTTTTTCAGTTTCTTTTGGCTCTGGTCTCGTCGTCGCTATATATGACCACCGAAGTGCTTACTGCGTCCCTCTGGTCCTTTCCCTGTGGTGTTTTTACATACTAGCACTTTAATGAATCCGCTCAGATACTTCCGCTCTCGTTCGTGCTTTTTATAATTTGGTTCGTGATCAGTCCACAGTAATTTTGTCGTTTACCTCCTGTACCGACATTTCACGGTATTGCAGACCGAAGAATGTAGTTTCCATTGTTATTTTTCACGTTATGAATCTTGTTGTTAACAAGACACTTTCTATAGATAGTGGACAAAAATTTATTTATGTTTGCTGTGTCTGAGCGACGTGGGCGTAATACTGGTAGGAATAGAAACGTTATGTACAAATGAAAATATACAACGTGGCGATGGAAAATGGCAGCAAAAGTCCAGTACAACACCGACGCGAAGAGAAACTAATACTTAGAATAGTCCTATTTGCATTCTCTACGTCTATTCCGGGAATATGGGAAACCTTTTCTGCACGCAAAATATCTTGTTACCAGTTACAAATAGACTACATAGATCCTTAACAAAGAAATTTTGGCTGGTCGTTATTATAGCTGAATGATCATCTACGCCATCAGTACTCCACAAGCCACCTGGCGGTGTGTTTAACTGAGAGCACTTGTGGTACCACTACCTTATCTCCACTACCCTGTTCACTTGCGAATGACGCGTGGCAGGAATGATTTTCGGCAAGCCTTTGTATTAGCTCTAATTTCTCGAATTTTCTCGTCGTCGTCATTTCACGAGATGTATGTGGGAGGAAGTAATACAGAGCGGGCCAAATAAAAAGTGGTCCAGACGAGAGGATATTACTGGACGTGAGTGTATGCATATAACTAGACCCCAACGGAATGGATCAATTGTCCATACAACCCGCCGAATCTTGTAGCACATTTACACTATCTTCGCCCCTGACGGAGTTGTTAGCAGGGGTCAGTCTGGTGGCATCCCTGATTGGCCATCCGGGTCATCTGATCTGTCACTGCGCGATTACTTTGAGTGGGAATCGCTCAAGTCTAAGACGTATCGCAACAATCCCCACAGTCTTCAAAAACTGCATCGGAACATTTCGGATGAGATTGCAGGAATTCCAGCAATCCAGCTTCGGTCCGTCTTCAGCAACTTGCTGACCAGGGCCCAAAAGTGCCAAGAGATGAATAGTCAGGTTAGTACTGTATTTCCTTTCCTCTGCTGTGTTTCTTTGTACCCTGGAACTCTGTTCTCCGGGTCACTTTTATTTTCCCCGACCTGTATATTGTCAGACTCTTACCGCAAAGTACTCTCTCGAAATTTCAATAGTAGACCTCTACGTGACGCACAACGCCTCTCTTGTAGCGTCTGATACGGGAGTATGTTGACCGTCTCTGTAGGCTTTCTATGTAAAGGGGCATATATTCGATGGCATATTGGAATACTATTTTTTTCTCTTTCTTCCTTACCGCAAACAGCACACACCTTTATGAAAAAATCCATGTATTACAATGATATACCATTAATTTTCCACAGTATATGTGATACGTTTTAGGCTGCAAATCAACTACGGTCACTTCTGATGGAAAATATGAAAAAACTGACAGTATATGGTATGTCTCGGCTCTGCACAAAATTTTAATAAAACACAATGTAGTAACAATACATTAATTCCATCATAAACTTGCAAAAAGGCAATATTTTCGAAACCTGATCACTCAGCCTACACAGTTGCAGCACGAACACTATTTTGTCATGATTATATTACTGAATATAAGGGAGTCCGCACCCGATTTCTGGTCTCTTTGACACACTATTTGGGAACCACTCAAGAGTAGTTTTTGTAAGATGACTCGAGCCACTAAGCATTAATTCTCACAACGAATATCGTTTCGTATTATCGTTTAGGTAGTCTCTTGCTGAACTTCATGTTGGGTATCTGTTAGTAAATGTAAACACATTTTAACACTCAAATCTTCTACGTTATGCATGCTAAATAAAATTCATTGCAGTTCGTCTTGAAAATACGTTGAACGTACCACAAAGTGTTTGCTAATGAATCACGAAATTTCCTAGTACGCTTAATTTGAAAGAAATAGGTTTAAATACTATAAAACAAGATACTAGGAATCCCAAAACGAATCTTAAATGCCCTTTTATCCATACTATCAGTACCAATAAATCTTTCATCTTTTACGAAGCTAAAGCTTTGTTCATAGTTATTTCCAACTGCTGCATGTAGCTCCATTTCAAGCTAATGCTATCTTATTAGGTCATATTGTTCTGAAAGAAAATTATCTTTTTGATACATGTGTTACGTGTTGTCTTTCTTTCCAACATTATGTAAAAAAAAAAAATGGTTTCACTTGTGATTACAACTGTAAGTAGGCTGTTTAGGTTTTTATGTTGGTAACGTCATGTAGCGCTCTATATGAAAATCACTGACTGTGCTGTGTGAAGTCTGTGGCTGGTTTGCATTGTTGGAACATTGTTATTGTAGTGTTGGGCAGTTGGCTGTTAACAGTGCGTAGCGTTGCGCAGTTGGAGGTGAGCCGCCAGCAGTGGTGGATGTGGGGAGTGAGATGGCGGAGTTTTGAGAGCGGATGATCTGGACAGAGACAGTAAATTTGTAATATTGGATATCATCGACTGATATAGATATTATGACTTCTGAACACTATTAAGGTAAATACATTGTTTGTTCTCTATCAAAATCTTTCATTTGCTAACTATGCCTATCAGTAGTTAGTGCCTTCAGTAGTTTGAATCTTTTATTTAGCTGGCCAGTATTGGCGCTCGCTGTATTGCAGTAGTTTGAGTAACGAAGATTTTTGTGAGGTACGTGATTTGTGAAAGGTATAGGTTATTGTCAGTCAGGGCCATTCTTTTGTAGGGATTATTAAAAGTCAGATTGCGATGCGCTAAAAATATTGTGTGTCAGTTTAGTGTTGATCAGAATAGGGAAGGAGCGAAATGTCTGAGTACCTTCAGTTCTGCTCAGCTGTTTGAAAATCAAATAATGTAAGAGATTTATCAGCACAGTAATTCATTAATTTTTCTAAGGGGACGTTTCACAACAAGACGTTGCTAAGAAAGCGATGGAGTTATCTTGTGAAATATGTACATAATTATGCTGAATCACATGTTAAAATGTATTTTCTCATTGCCGTTTCGAATTTAAGAGTGAAGTATTTGCTGAGGAAGTCAAATGTAGGCGCAATTAGAGCTACGCACGGAACTCATTTCTAAAGAAGCTACTACGATCCACAAAAAACCGTTTCCTCAGTTACATAATCACGACGAGCGCCAAACCTCATTGTTCACGGGTGAGCACGCGTCCCGACATAACGAACTGGTCGTGGGCCTCAGCGCTTCTTGCCGCCACTCTCGGAGGAGAGCTAATTACGCAGTTCGCAAAAAGTGAGGCCCGGCGCGAAAATTAGATTACAAGAACTGTTCTCTGCGGATATTCAAGGGAGAAAAAGAGCACGAACATTTTGAAACTCTCAACTGGAGAAACTTAATTAGGATAAATCAGGACCAAATGCGAAGAGCTGCTTACCATCAGTAAGGACAGAGCGATGAAATAAGTACTGTCAAGTAGTTGGTTTGGAAGAAGCAATCAATTTTCTTTTCTACGAGGTTGTATTTCCTTTAAGATTGGATATCGAGCTAGCGATAAGTTTAGACTTCGAGTCGATCCGCCTTGCATAATCAGCATGCCAGCGAAAAGTGTGTATATCGCGGTAGGAGTCACAGTCAAATATTAAGTTTTGTCTTGCCACAGTTAATAACCTTCCTGAAAGTCCGAGGATTGTCTGCATAACATCGCGTCTATTATACGTTTTAGATCACGCTCGAATTTTCTTGCTAAAACAGTCTTGTATGATGTGGTTTTCCTACACGAGGCAGTATGTTTATTTGAAGCAGAACTTCAATTTTTCTTTTTTTCGAGTCATTAGTCTTCTGACTGGTTTGATGCGGCCCGCCACAATTCTTCTCCTGGGCCAAACTCTTCATCTCAGAGTAGCACTTGCAACATACGTCCCCAATTATTTGTGAATGTATTCCAACCTCGGGCTTCCTCTGCAGTTTTTGCCCACTACAGCTCCCTATAGTAACATGGAAGTCATTCTCTGATGTCTTAACAGATGTCCTATCATCCCGTCCCTTCTCCTTGTCAGCTTTTCTCACGTATTTCTTTTCTCTCCGATTCTACGCAGAACCTCCTCGGTCCTTACTTTGTCATTCAAGTTAATTTTCAACACTGCTATGTAACACTAAATCTCAAACTCTTAGATTCTCTGCTGTTCCGGTTTTCCCACAGTCCATGTTTCACTACCATACAATGCTGTTCTCCAAAAGTACATTCTCAGAAATTTCTTCTTCAAATTAAGGCCTATGCTTGAAACTAGTAGGCTTCTCTTGGCCATGAATGCCCTTTTCTCCACTGCTGATCTGCCTTTGACGTGCTCCTTGCTCCGTCCGCCAGTGGTTATTTTGCTTACTAGAATGTAGAATTCCTTAATTTCATCTACTTCGTGACCATCGACCCTGATGTTAAGTTTCTCGCTGATCTCATTTCTGCTACTTCTCATTACTTTCGCCTTTCTTCGATTTACTATCAATCCATATTCTGTACTCATTAGACTCATTCCATTCAGCAGATCCTGTAATTCTTCTTCACTATCATTCAAGATAGCTATGTCATTAGCGAATCGTATCATTGATATCATTTCGCCTTGAATTTTAATTCCACTCCTGAACCCTTTTGTTATTCTCATCATTGCTTCTTCGATGTAGAGATTGGACAGTAGGGGCCAAAGACTACATCCCTGTCTTACACCCTTTTTTATCCGAGCACTTCGTTCTTGGTCATCCAATCTAATTATTCTCTTTTGGCTCTTGCAAATATTGTGTATTACCCGCCTCTCCCTTTAGCCTACCCATATTTTTCTTCAGGGTGTATACGGCCCGGGACATCCGGGAGATCCGGGAAAAACCCGGGAATTTTTTCATCCGGGACAAATCCGGGAAAAACCCGGGAATTTTTTAGAATTCCGGGATTTTTCATTGTTTTAGATTTCAGTTAGTTTTGTAGGTTTGACGTGTAAGATCAGATACGCTGACAAAGAACTTTAGTCCATTACTGCTGAATAATACTGCAGCAATGAAACATAAATCAGAGAATAACACCAAAATAAAAGTTTAGTTGGATAGAAAATGGGTAATTTACACAATGCACAGACCAGTTTGCCGACACCGAAAAGTGTCAAAGGCTTTAGATCGAAGATTATGCAGTAGGTCCGTAACAACTAACGTGCATTCGATGTGCGTGACGTCACAATTGTTTAAATTTCCAACAGATCACCAGAAAATATTACGAATAGTGGCTTGAGATGCGTTACTTTCAAAGTAAATTTCCATGCAAGATGATTTATGTTACGTGTGAGAATGTGCAGTGAATTTCTTAAATCACAGGGCGTTATAACTCTCATTCAAAACGTAACACTTTGATGATCAGCCATTTGAAAACTGTTGGGCCCAGAAGATAAGTCATTTATGCCACTATTTAAAATTTTACCGGCGCATTTGTATTTGATATGACTTAACATGTAACACACGCTAAAAAAAGACCGAGCTTCAGGTTAGTTTTCATATTTAATGTTGTTCTTTCATAGATAAAAAATTATGCAATTGATGCCAAAAAGTGTAATTGACCTTCAAAAAAATGTGCATAATGTGTTACTGAGCAATGTCACAAGTCTCTTCATGCCAGAACACTTCGACTTTTCTACGCAACTGATAATCATTTTGGCACGATTTTAATTGCCAAATTAGAGCCTGTTAGTAGGGCTACGGACTTCCTATTACTGTAGGACTAATAACAGTGGATGCCAATAGACGATGCAATTCTCGTTCGTACATACACATCTGCTTACGAGTTAACCGGTGTAGAAACGCACTTAGCTGAGTTGAGCGAGCTCGGCGTAACTTCGTAACGTAGGCGCCGCGGTCTGTCTTTCTCGTAGGCCTCGTGCTCTGAATAACTGCCGTCATTCGCTAGCGAGGTCACGTGACATGAGCTATGACTGGCTCAACGCAATCTCTATTTTAGAGTTTCGGAAGCTACCGTGCTGTAATTTGTGGAATTTGTGTAAATACTTTCGCAATACGAAAATAGTTGTCTCGCATCAAACAACTTTCCAAACGCATTGGTTTTCCAGGATTTCGTTTCCTAAAGTGGTGGGACGTCCTCCGCCGGTATAAGACCTTTACGATTCAAAGGGCTGATACGTTTTATAGCTCCGAGGGAAAGTATACTGTTACTTAACCCGGATGTATTTTCACCCGCTTTATACGCAATTTCATCCGGGAGAAATTGTGTTTTTAACCGGGAAATCCGGGAAAAATCCGGGAATTTTTTTTTCTTGTCAACGTAGACACCCTGTTCTTAGAATTTCGAACATCATGCACCATTTTAAGTTGTCGAACGCCTTTTCCAGGTTGACAAATCCTATGAACGTGTCTTGGTATTTAATAGCCTTGCTTCTATAATCAACATCAACGTCAGAATTGCCTTTCTGGTGCCTGTACCTTTCTTAAAGCCGAACTTATCGTCATCTAAGACATCAGTGCACTTTATATGCAAATAGTTAATTTCGACCTCTTGGACATTTTTAAGCAACATTTCTCAATAAATATGGTGTTAGGTCCCAGTCGTTATAATCAAAACAGCGATAAGGGACATAAAAGCTGCTTCAGACCTGTATTGCAAACACTTTTTTTTTCGGGAATGCGGCATCCTATGTTTTTCTGTTGGAATACGTTTCAGGAAAATCGATAAGGGTGAACAGAATACTGAATCTTACATATTTGGAAGCTGTTGGAAGATGGTGAAAACGAACTTGATAATTCGCATTGGGAACGTGGGAGTAAATTAGTATCGTTGGGAAGAGCTGTCTACAGTGAACATATTTTTCTTACAAACCTTTTCTTATTTTCTGTTGTGGACTGACAAGACAGCCAGTCCACAGTGACGGGTAACCGAAATGCTCGCGTACACACACGCCGGCTGGCGTGAGGTCTGAAACAGGATACGTGATAAATGCTATAAAGAAAAGTACGTAGCTGCGTTAATACTTAACTTTAATTCATCCTTGTGGTACATCGCTATTGTTAATACAAGTGAGACTCTCTCCAGATATAGTTAATGGCGCCTTGCTAGGTCGTAGTCATGGACTTAGCTGAAGGCTATTCTAACTGTCTCTCGGCAAATGAGAGAAAGGCTTCGCCAGTGTAGTCGCTAGCAAAGTCGTCGTACAACTGGGGACGAGTGCTAGTACGTCTCTCTAGACCTGCCGTGTGGTGGCGCTCGGTCTGCAATTACTGACAGTGGCGACACGCGGGTCCGACATGTACTAATGGACCGCGGCCGATTTAAAGCTACCACCTAGCAAGTGTGGTGTCTGGCGGTGACACCACATTTTCATTCTGCATCATTTCGTTGTTATTACTAAAATCTGTTCCTGGCAACTCCCCAACTCAAGCCAAGCCATTCAACTGAAGCGACCGGAAACTGTTCAAACCAGGTAGCGTAACTTGTATTCCAACACTGATAGCGCCACCGGGAGGTTTTGACGGCACTTTGTCAAAGGTTTCTGCAGTCGTCTTTGTTTATCTTACTCGTCCACTAATGCCATATTTTAAATAATAAGTAATCGACGGGGATGTAGCCCTCGGAAAATGCCGCCAAAATCTAAAAGCAGAGCATGATTATGCACAGTATATCAAAATCTTACACTCAGCCATGGAATGTTTTTCGGCGATTAGAAACACGTATTTCAAAAGTGGCCTGCTCCAAACGACACACAGTCGTGAGAAATCAGTCAGAAGTGCAAATATTTTTGGTGTGATAAATCTCCATCAGACAGTTCCTCAAGAACAGCATGAGGAATTGGGGCAGAAGTATTGTCTGCGGTATTCTAGATAATATTTTACGCCCGTGTCCCTCCATATTAATTAGGCATCAAAAGACGATTCCCAGATAAGATTCGTTTACAGATTCTGGTTCCTTATTCAAAATCAGGACTTCACGACTGTCCTACTGTGGACAGATGAAGTCGCTTTCAAACTAAATTATCCATAATCGACACTATCTTTTAGAAGAACAATCTCGATGGTTACGGCAGGAAATAAATACAACTGAAGAATAAGTACCTAGTGTCGACTCAGCCGCCATAAAGCTATCGGATCTTATTTGTTATTGATATATAACAGCGTCCCACGATATCATCAAAAGTTTATGAACTCAGAACGAAGAAGGGCAACCAATAATAAATGCTTAAAGCCATGGAATATCACTCCAGAAACACTAATCATCTTTCCGAATGCAGCTGGAGTGCCTTATCTAAAGAAACAAGGTTACTGTTACCAGTCACTGTTTAATTTATTTTCACAACACGTTTCAAAGCTTTAAACCTCCATCATGAGATTTATTTATTTGTTAATATGACGTGTGTGTTATGTCACGACTTTGGGGTAACCTGTGACACTCTGTCCAGTGGTCACACGCTCGTTTCTCTGTCGTAATACATCACACATAAACTGTCATACTTTGTAAACAAAGATGGTTTCTAGAAAAATCCAGTGCTTTAGCTACTGCCCCGCTCCATGCTGTTCTTTCACAAATGACGCACGGGACAATAGCTTTTGAGCTCCATATAAATACTGGAGTCTAATTTTAAAGTCATGGTCTTTACGGAAAATGAATTAGAGAGTTACAAACAGTGTAGTGATTTGTGTGTATTTTTTTTTACTAACATGTCATTTGGTTTACCGGGTTGTACATTTCTGCTTGTCCTGAACTTTTAGTCAGAGATGAGGTGGCTCACAGAAGTAGTACATTTTCGTTTGGTTGTTACGAGGTTTAGCGCATATTTCTACCAATTAAACGTATCTGTTCCGTACGCATTGCTAATACTGAAAAGCTAAAAAAAGTTTAAAAAACCGTTTCCTCAATTACATAATCATGCCGAGCACCAAACCTCATTGTTTACTGTTGAGCACGCGCCCCGACATAACGAAATTTTCGTGGATCTCATCGCTTCTTGCTGCTACTCTCGGAGGAGAGCTAATTACTCAAGGTTGGTCTGAACACCCCACCGCTTTCCTAGGCTTGGCCAGCAAACAAATCGCATTGCTGAAGACGTTCGCGAAAGTTCCTCCTTACGTTCTCAGCCATTTCTTGAGAAATGGCCCCTGTCTCTTTCTGGGTTGCGGCTTTCAACTGATGAGTATTGTGGAGGGCTGTCAAAAAACTTTTAAGTTGAGATAACATCAAAGAAAAAAAAATTCAGGGGCTGAAAGATTGGACGATCTCGCCGGCCATGGGGTATCAATGATTCCAGAGAGCGAATGATGTGAAAAGTGTCACCTCAGCATAGTCGTTAAATTATGGGTCGTGTGAGCTGCACCACCATCTTGCTGAAATCACATGGCGTTTGGACGGCAGTGTTCCTGCAGCTGTGGTAATGAATAAATTGTTAATCATGACCGCATACCATTTTGAACTGACAGTCTCTGGCCGGCCATTTCTGTCTTCAATAAGAAAGAAAAGGTCCAGTAATTCCAGTGAACAATCCAATGGACAAGCCAGCAGCACCGGACAACGACATTCGGGCTACCCTGAGCCTTTTTACGAATAAGCTACAGGTCTGAGCACGATTAATATCGAAACATTTATTTATTGACAAACCCATTCAGAACCAAATTTATCTCATCAGACAACACGAGACTAGTCAGAAATACGTCATGCTGGTCATTTCTGACTAGGAAAGTTGAGCAGAAATTGCGCCTACTCTATTTCCCGGCCGTAACTGTTGATGTACTTGCAGCTCATAAGGAAGAAACTATATACCCTGCTTTACATTCCTCTGCAAAGACGTGCTGGGGCTTTGTAAAGTTCTGGAATGGTGATGAACAGATCGCTGTGGGCATCGTTGGACAGAGGCATGACCTATTCGGATATTTTCCGGCGTTCGAACTACCTCAGGTCCCTTATGCTTCATACCGGTTAACCGTCTCACGCAATTGTTTTACCCACCGAGGTATTGTTCTTCTGTCTATAATACGGAAATTGCGGTTCTTCCATGGCATAACGTGTTGGGCGGCCGGATCGCTCTGTATATAACAGAACTACCCGACTGCCTCAATACGCACCTGCAGTGGCCAACGTTTCGTAGACAACTGGGTGGCATATTTGTGGATCCGATTACATGTGGTAACTGGCGTGAGCACGCCTACATCTTAGCAGAGTGGCCGCTCGAAAATGTACTGTTTCCCGTGGGCCACCATGTATTACAACGTTTTAATGAAGATAATTTATTCAGTGAACTGAGTGTCCCGTTTAGTAATATTTGCTTATTGTTACGCACAAAATATATTACTATACACTGAAAGTTACTGCATAATAAACAAACAGTGATAAACGCTCCGCAAGGTGGTTCGCGGAATATAGATGTAGGTATTTCCTATCTGCTGAAAGATAAGGTAAGCTGTAATTAACCCAAGATTGAAACTTCCTGGCAGATTAAAACTGTGTGCCCGACCGAGACTCGAACTCGGGACCTTTGCCTTTCGCGGGCAAGTGCTCTACCAACTGAGCTACCGAAACACGACTCACGCCCGGTACTCACAGCTTTACTTCTGCCAGTACCTCGTCTCCTACCTTCCAAACTTTGAACCCAAGATTGGTTTGAACATCCTAGTGCTGTACTAGGCTTGGTCATATGCCGTTGCCTTCACCAGACTTTGGAGCCGACTTACCCGAGCCAGTTGTGGCATGTGGACACCGATGCACGGCGCTTTATTCACATTAACAAACACTTCCAGTAGTGAAGCAAATGGTAGGTGACCTAAAATTTCTGGGACTAACAGGGGACCAAATCCGAGCTCCCTGGAGGAAGATATGCACACTGACCGAGAAAAATCGCAACACCAAAAAATGAAGTTTATGGAATTCATTTGTCTAGGTAACATATTTAAGTGATTAACACTGCAAGATCATAGCTGATGTAGGCCCGAGATATACCATCGTAAATGTAAAATTTTGATACATTAATAACCCATGTGACCGCCAGAATACTGAATTCATGCATGCAGGTACATCCGTTGTAGTGTAAAGTTGCCGTACGTCACTCTGTGGGATAGAGTTGCACTTGATCGGTCAGCACAGGGACGTCCGCCCCCGGTAGTTGAGGGGTCAGCGCGACACAATCCTAAGGGCCCGGGTTCGATTCCCGGCTGGGTCGGAGATTTTCTCCTCTCAGGAATTGGGTGTTGTGTTGTCCTTATCATCATCATTTCATCCCCACCGACGCGCAAGTCACGAAGTGGCGTCAAATCGAAAGACTTGTACCCGGCGAACGGTCTACCCGACGGGAGGCCCTAGTCACACGACATTTACATTTAGCACAGGGGCGGTTAATGCTGTTTGTGGATAACACTAGAGTTGTCGCCCAATGTTGGAGACTGATGTGGTGATCGAGCAGGGCAAGGCAACATGCCAACGCTCTGTAGAGTATGATCAGCTACAACAGCTGTATACGGGCGAGCGTTATCTTGTTAGAAAACACCCCCTGGCGTGCTGTTTATGAATGGCAGCACAATAGATCGAATTATCAGACTAACGTACAGTTTTGCAGTCAGGATACATGGGATTACCACAAGAGCCCCTGCTGTTATACAAAATCGCACGCTAGTCCCTGCCTTCAGTTGTAAGTCGAGTGTGTCTGGCAGGCAGACAGGTCGGTTGCAGGCCCCCAATTGGCCTCCTCCTAAACAACACACGGCTGTCACTGGAGCTGAGGCAGAACCAGCTTTCATCGGAAAACGCAACAGACCTCCAGCCTGCTCTCCAAGGGCTCTTGCGTGACACCACTGAAGTCGCAATTGGCGGTGGTTGGGGGTCAGTGAAATGTACGCTACAGGCCGTCTGGCTCGGAGCTGTCCTTTAAGTAACCGATTTGCAACATTTAGTTTTTTCACTGTGGTGCCAACTGCTACAAAATCAGCATGACGGGCCAGAATCATACGCCAAAAAGATGGCATCCCGCACAGTAATGCCACATGGCAGTCCTGAGCCCTAACTTTTTGCGATCGTACATTCTCGTGACCTCCGCTTCCAGTAATCATGTGCAGCAGCTACATTCCAACAAGTCTTTCTGCAGTACCACAGAAGGTACACCTAGCTTCCCGTAGCCTTGTTACACGATCCCTTTCAAACTCAGTGATGTGCTGATAATGGCGTCTTTGTCGCCTTAATGACATTCTTGACTAACATCAACTCATCACGTCCAGTCTCAAACTAGCGATCACAACAGTTACAGCGTGTATTTACAGCAAACTTGATTTGCATCCTCATACTGGTACCGAGCGAGGTGGCGCAGTGGTTAGCACACTGGACTCGCATTCGGGAGGACGGTTCAATCCCGTCTCCGGCCATCCTGATTTAGGTTTTCCGTGATTTCCCTAAATCGCTTCAGGCAAATGCCGGGAAGGTTCCTTTGAAAGGGCACGGCCGATTTCCTTCCCCATGCTTCCCTTACCCGAGCTTGCGCTCCGTCTCTAATGACCTCGTTGTCGACGGGACGTTAAACACTAATCTCCTCCTCCTCCTCCTCATACTGGTGCTACTAGCGCCTCTCTTATGCGACTGCCGACCGGAGTAGCCGAGCGGTTCTACGCGCTTCAGTCTGGAACCGCGCGATCGAATCCTCCCTCGCAGGTACGAATCCTCCCTCGGGCATGGATGTGTGCGATGTCCTTAGGTCAGCTAGGCTTAAGTAGTTCTAGGGGACTGATGACCTCAGATATTAAGTCCCATAGTGCTCAGAGCCATTTGCACCATTTCTTATGCGACTGGCACAAAATATGAATAGACATTATCTTTTGAAAGTAGAAACATGTCTACCAACTTTCGTTTACGTCGACAAACTCCTTCTTCGTACTGCGATTTTTTTTTTTTTCCGTCAGCGTGTTTCCTTCATCGACTGGAAGTGCAGGCGATTCACTAAACGTCCAGTAAGGCTGTATTCTTCCCCCTCTCATTCACCTCTTTGCTCAAATGTCACATATAATCTGCAAAGAATAAATGTGAACAGTGAAAAGATTATTAGCAACATGAGCTAAGAAGATGATATACTGCTTTTGGTAGCAGGCGTGGATGTTTGGAACGTCTACTGCTGAGGTTAAAGACTTACTGCCTTTAGCCTGGTTTGCAGTCGCAACGCCGTTGTATCGAACTGTGTTACAACAGCACTCAGAGATGAAAAGGGCTTATTTACTTTGGCAGCGCTTCTACTTCCAGGCAACTTGTGAAATGTACGGTCCGAAAAATTATTTAGAAACATTTTGCTGTTTCCGCAAGGGAAAAAAAAAAATCCATCACGCTTCTTCTCTTTGATTTTCAAATGAGCAGCATATTTTTCGTGTCGATCTCGTTTTAGATTCCTCAGGTGCTCTCCGAGAAATATCAACAGAACACGGGGGCAAACAAACGCTTACCGAGAGTACGCCGTCGACGGCGAAGAAACAGAACAATCGCCCTGTTAATACTTGCCGGCGTATTTACGTTGTTCTGTTTGGACGCGGGCAGTAAACCGAGATGGAGGAGAAATCGCCGACTTACAGGCCGCGCGGCTTCGTGTTTAGGGATTAGGAATGTGCCGCCGAGAGACTTCTTGACTACAGAGAAAGTGGCGGGGCAGTGAGTAATTGCCGGAGGAAGGAAGCGGGGCTTAAACCGAGAAAAAGGAACAAACTCGCCTGGGAGAAAAATGAGCCGGTGGAGGGTAAAAGAACGAACGAGCAGCGGTGGCACGTGCGTCCGCGCGCAGCCCGTCGACGGTGGCGTCAGGAGGGCCACACAAGAGCACTGCGTACTATATCTTTGTCCTAAACACTGTGTCTGTTGTCGCCACTTTAATTGCACAACCCCACCCACCCCCCAGTCATGCAATATTATGCTACGCTGCAGCAGAATGTATGGAACAAACCCTAAGGATTCTTCCTTCTAGAAATGGATGCACCGAGAATATCCTGTTATATTCCCTCTTTTTGTTTCTTACCATGATGTGAAGCAAACTTCTCATTTGATGGAATGCAGGGTCGCAAATTGGTTCTTGTTACCTGTATAGAAGCGGGGGGAGGAGGGGAGGGGAGCCAGGGGAAAAATTTCGTCGAAGGTTCCCCGTCGCATTCGGAAATATAGTAGAAATGCGTCCGCGTATCTATTGCCTTTTTTTAAGGAGGACGGCGTAGCAGTCAAAGACGTTCTTTCTGCCAGAACTGCGCAGGCGGCGAATAAATATCAACAGAGCTTATTTTGTAACAGGATGGTGCAACATCGATTCCAGTAAGTCGTGTGATTCACGTTTTGTTCAAATGTGTGTGAAATCTTACGGGACTTAACTGCTGAGGTCATCAGTCCCTAAGCTTACACACTACTTAACCTAAATTATCCTAAGGACAAACACACACACCCATGCCCGAGGGAGGACTGGAACCTCCGCTGGGATCAACCGCACAGTCCATGACTGCAGCGCCTCAGACCTTCACGTTTTGCTTGACGGCAATACATCTCACTTTTAAGCAGCATACACTATTTATAAGAAGGCAAAAAACTCGGCTCTGACTGTAGAAAAGTTTTCCATTATTTTTTATTTTTTTATTTTTTATTAACCACGACCAGTTCACGCCAATTTACATGCATCCACACTTGATCCAAACAGGGCATTAGAAAGGAAGTATTTCACAATTTTTTTATTTATACACTGACTTAGTAAATATTGTTGTATGGAGTACATTAGATGCTTATATAAGCTGTGTAAATATATTATTTTAAACTATCCTAAAGCCTCTCCCCTTCCTTCACGTCACGGCTAAATTAAAACCGGCTACAAGCGTTTATCAAATTGTTAAAAAAGAGGTGTCCCTAAAACAAAATAAAACGGGTATTTGGTGCGGAGAGAGTAAAATAAGCCCTGCAAAGCGTACGAAAATGTGTATAATCACCAATAAAAACATACCATGTTATCAATGTGAGGCGATGTAGCAGCAGCCCAATCCAAGCAGCCATGAGGAAAACTGCAATGGCAGTGAAACCCAGCGAGATGGCGCTAGAGAAAGTTGTAGTAGTGCACCAAATGGCGTAGCGTGAAAGAGGGAGACGTGATGCACGTAAAAAGAAATTACAATTTAAATCAACAAGTGATGTAAAAAAAATGGACGATGCGTGGTAAGAAAACTAATACGATAAATCCCGTACGATGCTATCTACTAACATTTATAACGGATATTATTCCACGCAATTCGAAAACCAATGGAGAACTTATAAAGAGTTAAAGTTTTTACAAGCAGGAAAATACGTTGTCGAAAAATAAGAGCAATGGATTTTCTGGTTAGGTACTCAAAATCTTAAGTATGTATTACCTGTGCTTATATACATTTTCGCACGCTTTTCAGCGCTTGTTTTATTTCCTCCGCACCAGATAACCGTTTTATTCTGTTTTTAGGGATCCCCTTCTTTTATCAATTTCACAAACGCTTTAATTTATCTGTGGCGTGAAGGAATGGGCGATGCTTCTGCACAGCGTAAAAAAAAAAAGCTTTGTGGACACGGTTGATGTAAGTACCCAAAGTTCAGGACTATTCTGCTCCATACAACAATATTTACTAAGCCAGTGTATAAAGAAAAAAAATTATAAAATACTTCCTTTCTAATTCCCTGTTTACATTACGTGAGGATGTGGCTACAAAACCCTATTTCACAACATAATCTGCGTACAGTACGACGGGCTTACGCAAGCTTACTGGCAGGGCCTGTATTCCCTAATGGTACCACTCTACTGGCCAACGTCGGAGGCAACGACTTGCTGCGTCAGTAACTTCGCCATCATTAACGTACCGCTTTCCGCGAAGTGCGCCCTTCATTGGGCCAAATAGATGGAAGTCGGAAGGTGCGGGATGAAACAGAACACTACAATGAAATTTTGTGAGCTCCTCTCAAATGTGGAGACTTCGTGAGGCCTTGCGTTGACATGGAGAAGGGGAAGTTGGTTTGCATTTTTGTGGCGACGGACACGCTGAAGTCGTTTCTCTAATTTCCTGAGGGTAGTACAGTGTACTTCAGAGCCGATCGTTGCACCATGAGTGAGTGCGTCAAACGGAATAGCCTTACAGGCTAAGAGTGTGGCACCACTCCGTGGATTGCCGTTTTGTTTCTGGCTGGAAGCGATGAAGACATGTTTCACAATCTGTGACGATGTTCTACAAAAAATTGTCGCGATCACCATTGAAAAGCGCAAGCATTGCCGCACAGATGGTCCTTTGTTGTTCTTTAAGGTTGCCCATGAGACGTAACGGGCGAGTTGTGCGCCCTGAAAATATTCTAAGTTCGGAGTTGGCGTCGCCGCACAGGCTGTAAATATAGTATTTCGTATGTATTTCAAAACAATATACAGGACATAAAATCCCGTCTGAGGCCTGCGATCATTTTTATGTTGATAATTGGCAACCAATGCTGTACAATCGCAATAAAGTCATGAGATATTCAATTGACTCTTTTATTAGAACATGTTACGCGTTTCGGGATGACACCCATCTTCAGACATCACAAACTTCAACTCCTTCCTAACCAACCAGGCATACAGCCTTCACAATTCAAAGAAAGTGTCGAACAACATAAGGCTGCGACAAAAGCAGTCCTGAAGCAGTCTGCTTGTGTAGCAGTCGTATTGAATTGTGAAGGCTGTATGCCTGGTTGGTTAGGAAGGAGTTGAAGTTTGTGATGTCTGAAGATGGGTGTAAGCCCAAAACGCGTAACATGATCTAATAAAAGAGTCAATTGAACATCTCATGACTTTATTGTGATCGTACAGCATTGGTTGCCAAGTATTTCAAAATGTTTGTGAGTGTGCGTTGGCTTGGATACAAGACGGGAGCGCTATCGCCAACCAAAGCGATCGTTACTAAGGGAGGCGACTACCGAAGTGAATGGAGGGGGAGTTCTGGACAGTACGGGGGAGGACACGGGAGCGAGTGCTGGAGACGCGACGGGGACACACAGTCGCGGGAGAGACTTGAAGAGTGTGGAGCGGTTTGCACGTGGTCGCGGGAGACCGAAATATTTCGGAGTGCCGACTTGTGCTCTTGTGTGAATTCCGTGGCTTTTGCAGTGAAGACGTTTAGAAGTGAATATCTCGCGAACTGTGTTGTTGTTGATAACTAATTACGTGAAGTAGGAATCTATTGTTTCCCTGTTATTAAACTTATATTTTATTTAATTGCTGGACCATCGACACCAGTAATTGTTTTGCACATTCTCAAAAGTACTTCTACTATTGTACTCTTCATTGAAAAAAATGATTCAAATGGCTCTGAGCACTATGGGACTCAACTTCTCAGGTCATCAGTCCCCTACAACTTAGAACTAGTTAAACCTAACTAACCTAAGGACATCACACACATCCATGCCCGAGGCAGGATTCGAACCTGCAGCGCCTAGAACTACACGGACACTTCGGCCGGCTCATCATTTAAAATCGTTAAAAATAAACTCCTGGAAATTGAAATAAGAACACCGTGAATTCATTGTCCCAGGAAGGGGAAACTTTATTGACACATTCCTGGGGTCAGATACATCACATGATCACACTGACAGAACCACAGGCACATAGACACAGGCAACAGAGCATGCACAATGTCGGCACTAGTACAGTGTATATCCACCTTTCGCAGCAATGCAGGCTGATATTCTCCCATGGAGACGATCGTAGAGATGCTGGATGTAGTCCTGTGGAACGGCTTGCCATGCCATTTCCACCTGGCGCCTCAGTTGGACCAGCGTTCGTGCTGGACGTGCAGACCGCGTGAGACGACGCTTCATCCAGTCCCAAACATGCTCAATGGGGGACAGATCCGGAGATCTTGCTGGCCAGGGTAGTTGACTTACACCTTCTAGAGCACGTTGGGTGGCACGGGATACATGCGGACGTGCATTGTCCTGTTGGAACAGCAAGTTCCCTTGCCGGTCTAGGAATGTTAGAACGATGGGTTCGATGACGGTTTGGATGTACCGTGCACTATTCAGTGTCCCCTCGACGATCACCAGTGGTGTACAGCCAGTGTAGGAGATCGCTCTCCACACCATGATGCCGGGTGTTGGCCCTGTGTGCCTCGGTCGTATGCAGTCCTGATTGTGGCCCTCACCTGCACGGCGCCAAACACGCATACGACCATCATTGGCACCAACGCAGAAGCGACTCTCATCGCAGAAGACGACACGTCTCCATTCGTCCCTCCATTCACGCCTGTCGCGACACCACTGGAGGCGGGCTGCACGATGTTGGGGCGTGAGCGGAAGACGGCCTAACGGTGTGCGGGACCGTAGCCCAGCTTCATGGAGACGGTTGCGAATGGTCCTCGCCGATACCCCAGGAGCAACAGTGTCCCTAATTTGCTGGGAAGTGGCGGTGCGGTCCCCTACGGCACTGCGTAGGATCCTACGGTCTTGGCGTGCATCCGTGCGTCGCTGCGGTCCGGCCCCAGGTCGACGGGCACGTGCACCTTTCGCCGACCACTGGCGACAACATCGATGTACTGTGGAGACCTCACGCCCCACGTGTTGAGCAATTCGGCGGTACGTCCACCCGGCCTCCCGCATGCCCACTATACGCCCTCGCTCAAAGTCCGTCAACTGCACATACGGTTCACGTCCACGCTGTCGCGGCATGCTACCAGTGTTAAAGACTGCGATGGAGCTCCGTATGCCACGGCAAACTGGCTGACACTGACGGCGGCGGTGCACAAATGCTGCGCAGCTAGCGCCATTCGACGGCCAACACCGCGGTTCCTGGTGTGTCCGCTGTGCCGTGCGTGTGATCATTGCTTGTACAGCCCTCTCGCAGTGTCCGGAGCAAGTATGGTGGGTCTGACACACCGGTGTCAGTGTGATCTTTTTTCTATTTCCAGGAGTGTAGTACCTGCAGATTTTATTTGATTGCATTTATTTATGAATTTCTACATTACATTCGTAATTGCTGAGTGATAGGAACCTTTGACCATTCGATTCATGTGTATATTCATACTGTATACTGTAGACTCAGCAGTATTTGGCTTGTAATGCGGCAACAACGTATCCCAGCCCCTAGACAACGAAACCAGCCAAAACTTTTAATATTTCAACTCAGAGTCGGAGGGTGCGTAGTTGAGGGCCACCACACCATTTCATTTTATTTGAACGCCCACACCCATTACGCGATGAGATACGCAGTGGGCTCAGTCACTTGGGAAGCCCAACTGGTGGACGAGTGCGTCAGCACTACCAACGGAGATGTCCAGCAGTGCGGTGAAGTGTTTCATTGTGATCCGTCGATCACCTCGAATGAGAGTGCCCGCACGTTCTAACATTGCAGGAGTCACAGTTGTGTGCGGCCAGCAATGCGGGAGGTCGGACAGGTTTTGTGCGCCATTGCTGGCATGATGACCGTGCTCTTTTGTTCAAAAAAATTGTTCAAATGGCTCTGAGCACTATGGGACTTAACATCTGTGGTCATCAGTCCCCTAGAACTTAGAACTACTTAAACCTGACTAACCTAAGGACATCACACACATCCATGCCCGAGGCAGGATTCGAACCTGCGACCGTTGCGGTCACGCGGTTCCAGACTGAAGCGCCTAGAACCGCACGGCCACACAGGCCGGCTCTTTTGTTCATTACCTGGTCTCAGTAGACATTCTGCAAGCGCCTATGAATAACTGCAATTGGTTTTCCACAAAAAAACAAACAAACAAACTCAATGACAGCTGGAACGCACCTCCATTAGAGACGAGATTTTGAAAGCAACGTATAGCGCCGCCAGCTACGGGGACTTCTTGAAACTATAGAGGCTGAGGCAGGATTATATCACAATGTCCCAAACAAAATTCCGACTTTTGTCAACCGAAATTGGCCGAGAAAAAAAAGGTACCCCTCGAGAACTACACGCACATTACCATTCACAGGAGAATGGAATTGGAATTGCTGAGCATACAAACTGCTAGAAGTGTCAGGGACCTAACAGTGAAAGGAAGAGCAGGCAGAACAACGTGAAGCAAGCAAATAATTGCGGCTGCAGATTCATAATGATACACGCTGTAACGCGGAGTGCTGCACTTGCGTGAAATCGGAGAGAAAGGCGAAAGCAAGTGTTGGCGGTGAGACAGGAGGGCTGGAGCAAAGAAGGTAGGTAATTTCTGCCGCGGAGGTGGGCCTCTGAGGCGGCGCTGCAAGTTGAATTATGCGCCGCAGCAGCGGCAGCGGCGAACGGCACACCTCTTGCGTGGCTGTCAGCGGGCGACGCGCCGAGGAATCTCATATTAGTCTGGCGCAAACCGCCGCCTCATATGAGCTGCCGCTGTCCGCATTCTCGACATCGCCCTGCTCAGGACGCCGCTTCGCGGTGGACCCCTGTGCCGCAAATGTAGCTGCACAGGGATTCAGTGGTGCTGAGGGACCTCCAACAACACGAAACAACGCGAGAGGCAAAGATTATCTCTTCTTGGCAAAGTTGCTTTTGGATGTAGTAAATGTATCTGAACTCTACGACAGGTAAAAGGGTAAATTACAGGGAGCAAACCTGTCCAGAAATGAGACTGTTCAGGGTGATGAAAAAATGGTTCAAATGGCTCTGAGCACTATGGGACTTAACTTCTGAGGTCGTCAGTCCCCTAGAACTTAGAACTACTTAAATCTAACTAACCTAAGGACATCACACACATCCATGCCCGAGGTCGCACGGTTCCAGCCAGACTGTAGCGCCTAGAACCGCTCGGCCACACCAGCCGGCAGGCTGTGACGAAGCTCTCCTCCACCAGTTAGGCTACTCAGGTATTTGGGTTCCTTGGTGTCTAATAGAGGACCATAAAGATCGACGAAGAACAAGCTGTGCGGAACTGCTTGTCGAACATCGTCGCCGGCGACGGGGCATGAGTTCATCACTTCCAACCGGTAACGAAACAGTAATCCATAGGGCATCGCCACACCACCTCTCCTCCGAAGAAAAAGTTCAAAGCTTTCAAAGTCTTCTGGAACACTTAAGGTGTTATTCTGTTTGACGTCCTACCTCATGGCGCAACGATCAATTCCGAAGAACATGACAGGTAAATGGTAATTGAGAAGGGAATGAGACAGGGTTGCAGCCTATATCTCTTGTCATTCAATCTATACTTACAGCGCCGGCGGTAGTGGACATGCGGTTCTAGGCGCTACAGTCTGGAACCGCGCGACCGCTATGGTCGCAGGTTCGAATCCTGCCTCGGGCATGGATGTGTGTGATGTCCTTAAGTTAGTTAGGTTTAAGTAGTTCTCAGTTGTAGGGGACTGATGACCAAAGAAGTTAAGTCCCATAGTGCTCAGAGCCATTTGAACCATTATACTTACAGCAAGCAATGCAGAAAATCAAGGAGAAATTTGGAAAAGAAATTACACAATACATTTGGAAAGTCGCTGTGCACTGGACTACTTTGGAAGTTCGAAACGAAATTAATAGAACACATATTCATAGAACTACTTTTCATAGATACGCAATTGATTTTAATTCGTTCTATTGTTGCGTAACATTTAACTGTTTTGTTCAGTTAACTGAAGCTACTGAATGCGATGTTTAGTTTTTAGATGTTTGTTTTTAACTTGTAACTGCTAAACGTGTTTTTCCTGTTGACTATGTGTTTCGACAAGTCGGAAAATACACGGATTTAGTGCAGGAGGCATTTACTGACAAATTTCCGAACAAACTCTTTTAATGGAGCTGTACACTCGTTGCGAAATTTCGTGAAACATTCTCATTGTTAGATACTGAATGATCTGGAAGAGCCGGCCGCGGTGGCCGTGCGGTTCTAGGCGCTTCAGTCCGGAACCGCGCGACTGCTACGGTCGCAGGTTCGAATCCTGCACGGGCATGGATGTGTGTGATGTCCTATGTTTAAGTAGTTCTAAGTTCTAGGGGACTGATGACCTCAGATGTTAAGTCCCATAGTGCTCAGAGCCATTTGAACCATTTGATCTGGAAGACCACCTAAACTAGATGAAGAGAAGTTGTTGGATATATCCGACTCTGTGCAACAGAGCCCAGAAAAATCACAGCCCAAGTTGATACTAGAAAAAGATTCTGGCATGCAAACGCGCGAAACGGATTAGGCAAACATTGATAATGGATAGCAAATCCGTAACTTGACGGGAATATTAATGGTATTCTTGGCGTCATTTTCTACACAGAGGAGTCCTGGTTGAACCTCTCTGGTCATGTTAACACACAAAACACGCGGAGAACCCTCGAACTGCGCTGGAAACGGCATTCCATGATCAGAAAAATGGAAGCGGCGCTTTACTGGACTTATTCTTTGCCGTGTACAGTGAATGTTATTGTTGAATGACCCACGATTTCATTGGCCATCTAAAAGATGACTAAATCAGGTACTCACGGTCCTTCGTCTATCGTCCTTCGTGTTATTTTGCTTCCAAGGCAAAATTCTTTCGCAACATCATATTCGTGGGCCCAAATTTTGATGTTAAGTTTATGGTGAATCACATTTCTGCTACTTAAATCAATTTTGTCACTGATATACTTTCACCCCGAATTTCAGTCCCTCTTCTGAATCTTTCTTTTATTTCCCTTACTGCTTCCTCGATGAATGAGACTGAACAGAAGAGGCGAAAACTGCGTCCCTGTCTCATACCCTTTATCCGAGGTCTTCCATTTTCATTGTTCGCTCTAGGTTCTCATATTTATTGTATATTACCCATCCATCCCTATAGTTTACACCTATTTTCCTGTGAATTTCGAACATTTTGCACTATTTTACATTATCGAACGCTGTTTCTAGGTCGACAAGTGTCGTATTTTCGTACGACTAGTTTCCATTATCAAGTGCAATGTCAGAACTGCATCTTTGGTGCCTTTACTTGCCTGAAGCCGGGTTGATCCTCGTCTGATAATTCCTCGAGAACATTTTACGCACGAGTAGTAATAAATTACTGTATTTTATAAATGATATCATATTCACCATCGACTGTGATGTTTATCACTGTTTCTATTACAGCAATTTCGACCTTAGATCATTTTTAAGTGGCTTAAAGTTCTGAAAACACAGCAGGTGGCAACACGAATGAAACGATTAAAAACGATGTCACGTCAGCGCTAGTCACTTTTACGTAACAGATTGCATTAAAGCTCTTGAAACTAGATTCGAGCTACTGCACTTATCAGTAATGAACACATTATGTCAGTAATGAACGCATTACTTCAGACCTAGTGTGAATATGGTGTTGAGCTATTTCATACGTAAATGTTGAAATATGCTGAACATGGCAAATGGTCCAGCAGAGACAAGCAAGAATCCATGGAATTTTAATACCACCAACATTGTGCAGTTATACCTTTCCTCCAGATAAGCAAATAAGCAGTTTCCCTACAACATGGATTCAATCCGGCTGACGGCTTCGATGCCACAATACGTTCGTCGCAAAGTACTGCCACTACATCGAATGTCGTTACACAAAATTCTAATCACGGTGATGGAAAGCTTTTGCGGTATCGGTGTTTAGCAGTGTGAAAGAAGGCTGACGTCATCAGTCGACTTCCCATCACTAGATTGCACATCAGCGCCGTGCATAAAGAACGAACCCTCTCTGTTCCATTGCAGAGCGAGGGTGGTGTGTTCCATGCGGTCGGTTAAAGGCTGGACCCTCGACGGAACTTCCAAAGCGGTCCGCGAGGCTCCCTTCATCTCTGTGCTGCGTTTTGTTTGTAGCCTCAATAAGGCAGAACCTACCCTTGTGGAACGTCAGACGATCGCTGCACACGAAACAGGAAAGGAAAAAAAAAGGTTCAAATGGCTTTGAGCACTATGGGGCTTAACATCTGAGGTCATCAGTCCCCTAGAACTTAGAACTACTTAAACCTAACTAACCTAAGGACATCACACACATCCATGCCCGAGGCAGGATTCGAACCTGCGACCGTAGCAGTCACGCGGTTCCGGACTACAGCGCCTAGAACGGCATGGTCACCGCGGCCGGCCAGGAAAGGAAAGTTAGAGGTTCATCGACGTCAAGGCAATAAAAAAAAGGAAGCAAGATTAGAGTTCGTCACACCGTTAGCACGGTTTTAGAGATGGAACGCAAGTTCGGATTAAGAATGGATGGGTAAGTATACCCGCCATGCGCTTTTCAAACGAACTATCCTGGTATTTGCCAGTAGCGATTTAGGGAAATCACGGAAAACGTAAATCGGGACGGCCGGACGGAGAATTTGAACAGTCGTCCTCCCGAATGCGGGGCCAGTATGTTAACCACTGCGCCATCTCGCTTGGAAGACGAAGAGAGCAGTCCTGGCCATGAAAAGTCTACTAGTATCAAGAATCAAGCATCGGCATTAAATTGAGGAAGAAATTTCTAGAGTTTTTTGGGCACAGAAATGTATGGAAGTGAATCACAGGACTGCAGTAAACCCAGAAAGCAAATGGCTTGGAAGGTAAATGATGGACGAGGAAAGTAGCCGCGACATGATTAGCAAATCACCTCGCCGTATGAACTGACTGAGGAAGATGAAGAAAAATCAAAATCGGAGTGGCCAGAATTTGATACTTGCTCCTTTCAAATATGATCCCAACGTTTTAACAACTGGTCTACCTCGGCCAGTCGCTATACAGAGAGACAGGAGAAAGAGATACATAAACTCTCCCCACTGAGTTACTATGTACGGCGGTAATATTTTTGGCAGGCTACTCTACGCTCATGTTGAAATGGCGAAGTGGTTGACGCACAGAACTCCTTGTTTTCCTGTTTTCTTTATTTTTAATTTTTAATTTTTTTTTTTTTTTTTTTTTTGTTGACAGTCTTCTGACTGGTTTGATACGACCCGTCACGAATTCCTCTCTCAAGTCACAGTAGCACTTGCAACCTGCCAGCCGGTGTGGCCAAGCGGTTCTAGGCGCTTCAGTCCGAAACCGCGCGACCGCTACGGTCGCAGGTTCGAATCCTGCTTCGGGCATGGATGTGTGTGATGTCCTTAGGTTACTTAGGTTTAAGTAGTTCTAAGTTCTAGGGGACTGATGACCTCAGATTTTAAGTCCCATAGTGCTCAGAGCCATTTTAAACTTGCAACCTAAGTCCTCAGCTATATGCTGGACGTATTCCAGTCTTCGTCTTCCTCTACAGCTCTTACCCTCCACAGCTCCCTCTTGTAGTAGGGAAGTTATTCGCTGACATCTTAACATATGTCCTATCATCCTACCCTGTCTTCTTGTCAGTGTTTTCCATCTATTCCTTTCCTCTCCGATTCTGCGTAGAATCTCCTCATTCCCTACCTTATTAGTCCATCTAATTTCCAATATTCGTCTGTAGCACCACATCTCAAATCCTTCGATTCTCTTCTGTTTCGGTTACCCCAAAGTCCATGTTTCACTACCATACAATGATGTTCTCAAACGTATATTCAGAAATGTCTTCCTCAAGTTAAGGCCTATGTTTTATACTAGTAGACTTCTCTTAACACATCCTCAATTTTATTTTCCATTCTTCTATTTTTACCCTTAACAGAAACTTGATGCATGAGCTGTGAAGCTGATTGTGTGGTAATTCTAGCAGTCTTCTGAACTGTGTGGATGATACTTTTTTTTCAAAAGTAAGATGATATATCGCCAGACACATACATTCTACACGCCAACATGAATAATCGTGTTGTTGCCACGTTCCCCGATGACTTTAGGAATTATGATGGAATGTTATCTGTCCCTTCTGCCTTATTTGATCTTAAGTCCTCCAAAGTTCTCTTAAAGTCTGATTCTAATTTTGGATCCCTTAAGTATTCTATATCGATTCCTGTTTCTTCCTCTGTCACATTAGACAAATTCCCCCTCACAAATGCCTTCCATGTACTCTTTCCACTTATCCGCTCTCTCGTCTGCACTCAACAGTGGAACTCCCACTGCATTCTTGATGTACCACCCTTGCTTTTAATTTCACCGAAGGTTCTTTTGACTTTTCTATATGTGAGTCAGACCCTCCGACCATCATGTCTTTTTCGGTTACTTCACATTCTTCATGCAGCCATTTCGTTCTAGCTTCCCTGCATTTCGTATTTATTTCATTCCTCAACGACTTCTATTTCAGTATACCTGAATTTCCCTAATTTTTTTGTACTTCCTTCTTTCACTATCGATCAACTGAAGAAGTTTTTCTATTACCCATGGTTTCTTCGCAGTTATCTTCTTTGTACCTAAGTTTTTCTTCCCAGCTTCCGTGATTGCCCTTTTTAGAGATGTCCATTCCTCTTCAAAAGAACTGTCTACTGAGCAATTCTTTATAGCAATATATATATATATATATATATATATATATATATATATATATATATATATATATATATATATATATCCTCAGAGAACTTCAAGTGTATCTCTTCATTCCTTAGCACTTCCGTATACAACTTCTTTGCACATTGATTCTTCCTTACTAGTCTCTTAAACTTCAGTCTACTCTTCATCACTACTAAATTGTGACCTGAGTCTATATCTGCTCCTGGGCATGCCTTACAATCCAGCATCTGATTTCGGAATATCTGCCTGACCACGATGTAATCTAACTGGAATCTTTCCGTATCTCCTAGTCTTTTCTAAGTATACCTCCTACTCTTATGATTTTTGGACAGGGTTTTCGTTGTTACAAACTGAAATTTATTGCAGGGCTCAATCTTTCTCCTCTCACATTCCTGGTACCAAACCCATAGTCTCCCGCAACCCTTTCCTCTGTTCCTTCCCCTACAGCCGCATTCCAGTCCCCGATGACCGTTAGATTTTTATCTCCGTTTACATATTGGATTTCCCCTTCCAGTATCCTCATATACTTTCTCTGTTTTCAACTTGCGACGTCGGCATGCCTACTTGAACTATAGTTGTCAGTGTTGGATTGCTATCGACTCTGATGAGAACAATCCTAAAACTGAACTGGTCACATTAATTGACTTACTGCCCTATCTTCCTACTCATAACGAATCCTACTCTCGTTATACCATTTTCTACTGATGTTAATATACTCCTAAGACCAAAAATCCTTCTTTCCATTTCACTTCACTGAACCCCACTATATCTAGACCGAGCCTTTGCATTTCGTATTTCATATCTTCTGGCTTCCCTACCACATTCAGACTTCTGACATTCCACGTCCTGACTCGTAGAACGTTACCCTCTCGTTGGTTATTCAACCTCTTTCTCGAGGTCACCTCCACGTTGGCAATTCCCTTCCGGAGATCCGAATGGGAGACTATTCCGTAACCTTTTGCCAATGGAAAGATCATCATGACACTTTTCTCAGTGGATGCGCATGCCACAGGTTGACAAAGGGTGCCACGTGAGTGTCAGGTTTTGAATGTCCACGGAGCGCATACACTTTATTGGAGCTCAGGACTACAGGAAGAACGTTTCCAGTTTGTTTTCGACACCTGTCGGACATTTCACTTCTCAATAAATATTGATATATAAATGTTAATGTATAAATGAGCGAGGATGTAATGTTGTTTTGTTGTGTACTTAATTTGTGAAAGATGAGGCTATAATTTGGTAAAATACACAATCCTCAATTATTGCTCAATGGAGAACGGTAAGCGCCCTAAGTCCTGTTCCCCTTATTCTTTCGAGCAGATTGAATATGTATAAGAAACAAGACTATAAGAATGGAAAATCAAGAACGAAGAGCTCGGAGTAAAAATGGTTTAAAACAGGAATTCAGTCTTTCACCCCCAGTTTTAATGTATACATCCGAAAAGCAAAGACGGAAATAAAAGAAAGGGTCGAGAGTGACAGTAAAATTTAAGGCGAAAATATATCGAAGATAAGATTCGCTAATAACATTGCGATGCTCAGCGAAAGAGAAGGAGGATTACAAGACACGTTCAATGGAACGAATAGTCTAATGAAAACAGAATAGGGACAGAGAGTAAGTAGACGAAAGACTAAAGTTGTGAGTAATAGCAGAAATAAGATTAACGATGATAAGCTTTACAGCAAAATTGGTGACCAAGAAGTAGACGAAAGTTTGGAATTCTGCTACCTCGAAAGGATAACAATACATGACTACGAAGCAAGGGCGACGTAAAAAGCAGAATTTCACAGACTAAGACATCCCTGATCAAGAGCAGTATACTAGTGTCAAACATAGGTTATAATTTGAGGAAGAAAGTGACACAGGACACGTGTTCTGACATCAATGAATAATTTTCATGGTTGTAGTGGGAGCTGTAGAGGGTAAAAGCTATAGGAGGAGACAGAAATTGGAATACATCCAACAAATAATTGAGGACGTAGGATGCAAGTGCTACTGTGAGATGAAGAGGTTGTCATGAAAGTGCAGGTCGTTAAGGCAAGAAATTCCGACAAAAAAATTATAAATGTCTAGATCATTTTGAGTAATCCTATATTACTCAAAATAATGTAGACATTTTCACATTATTGTAAAAAGTGTACTGAGGTAAGGTATTATATGTTTACATGTACAGGTGCAGTAACTGAAGTTTTTTATGGTACAGTAATCGCTATAAACGTGGTTGCCAGACGAACGGAGAAGGCAATTTGCGTGATGGAGTTCTGCAAGAACGAGTCCGCAGCTACAGCAAGTTTCCACCTGCCAGACAATTCATTCACGAGTGGGTAAAGAATTTTAAGGAAACAGGATGTCTTTGTAAAGGTGGACGGTTTTCGCAGCTGTGACGCTTATTGATGAGGACAATCCGGGGCAAGTGTGAACCACAGACTAGGTGTGTGCCGGTGTCACTAACGGTTCACACAATGAACATTTGGAAACGTGACACAAAGAACTTCTTGAGTTGCTGTATCTGTATCTATAAAGTTTAATACCTTACCGCAGTACAAACATTTTACTATCACTTGAAAGCGTCTACATCATTTTGGATAAGTCCATATATACAGGGTGTCCCAGAAATGTTGCAACAAACTTTGAGGGGTTGTAGAGGGTGTCTTGAGGAACGAATCGAGGACAGGAACCCGTGTCCAGAAACGTCATCTAATGATAACTGAAGAGCGTCGAAGTTATAGGCGCCGGCGTCTGTCATTACGTCTTCCCTTCGGCAGCAAACGGGACTTTGTACGGTGACGAACTTCAAGTGAATCGACTCCAAAGTTATTAGTTTTGAGTCAGCGTGACTGATTGCCACGATCCCCGGTGGAGGACATGGAGTTAACAACTGCGTAGACAGACTTTGCCTCCTACGAATGCGACGCTCTGTTATCTTGGTGGATGAAGGTTTCGGACACGAGTTTTCATCTTCCGTTTTTTTTTTTTTTTCCTGGAACCAACTAAAATTTCCAATGTTTTTCGGTATACAGGAAAAACATAAAGTGTAGATAGAAACTCGTGTCCAAAACCGTTATTCACCTAGGCAGCACAGCATGGTATTTGTAAGTTGTGTGTTGTCCTTGCCGGCCGTTGTGGACGAGCAATTCTAGGCGCTTCAGTTCGGAACCGCGATGCTGCTACGGCCGCAGTCCTGCCTCGCACAGGGATGTATGCGATGTCCTTAGGTTAGTTAGGTTTAAGTAGTTCTAAGTGTAGGGGACTGATGACCGCAGATGTTAAGTCCCATAGTGCTCAGAGCCATTTGAAGCATTTTTCGTGTTGTCCTTAGTGTAAGTTATATTAAGTAGGGTGTAAGCCTAGGGACCGATGACCTCAACAGTTTGGTCCCATAGGAACTTACCACAAATTTCCAATTTTCACTTGCCATCGTGGCAATCAGTCCCGATGGCTGAAAAACAACATTGTGAGACGTTGCGTCTACAGTCCGTCAGCATATAAAGTCACGTTCGCTGTAGAATGGGTTGCCTAGTGGGAGGCGCCAGCATCTAGAACTTCGACACTCTGCAGCATCGTTGGATGACGTTTCCGGACACGGCTTCCTATCCACTATTTGTTTCTCAAGACACCCTCTATAACACATCGAAGTTTGTTGCCACATGTCTGGGACACCCTGTATACATATAAAATCGGAAAAAAATATTGTCTCCTAAGGCAACATGGTGAGTAGATGTATCGAGCTCCACGATGCATTTAAATACAAACGTGGACACATACCGCGCTCAGTAACCAGTTACTATCACACGTGGCGATAATTACTGCATTTTGACGCATTGTGTAGCTTCGTATATCAGCCCATTGTGTTGTTTTCGGAGATAACAATCTGAAAGCATTCTGATGATCATGCTTAGTATATACTTCATAGTGCTTGAAAACAACGAACTGGTCTGAAATTAGCCATTCGTGTTGATGCAGGAAACACGAATTCCGCAGACAAAGTAACAACGTGAGTGGATTCGATATCGTGAACTTTCAGTAAATGCATGACAACAGCACACGCGAATTATAGGCAGGAGGGTTGTATAAGTCATGACAGTCATCGATGAAAAAAATCTAAATTGTGTGCTATTACATTAACTCCATCTTTCCAGCCTAAACACTTCGGTGGGAAGCATGAGATGTTTTGGAGGGCTCCAATTGTTCCGTGGAAACTAATAGCGCCCCTAGTAAGTAGAGACTCGCCACGAACGATTGGAAAATTTAGTTAACACACATCTTGCAAACTTTCATTACACTGTCGCAAACCGTACAGGCTTATTTCGCAACGGATAATTTCCGTCGACTGTTATTAAGGACTGTGCGCCCCGCGCGGCTGTGTGCGTAAAGGGTGGTTAAAGCCGGGCACAGGGCTAATTCCGCCATTACCTGCTACGTGCAAATCGTTCCCGTGCCCAGCCGCGCACAAAATTAAAAAGAGGTGCGTTCTCGGAGCTCTGCAGGTGTCGGCTAGTGAACGCTGGAGCCACCGGGACAAAACAAACATTGAGGCGTAGCATCTCGGTATGCCATTAGCGATACGTGCAATTTAGAGAAAGCTCACTCATTACTCGTCCGACAGTGCTGTCATTAAGAAAATGGTCACTTTGATACACTGTCAGAGCTCGCTATTCCAGCAGACATGAAAGTGCGAAGATGTTTATCGCTCAAGCAAATCTGTGAGGCTTCATGCAGACCCAAAGGAATAGGCCTTTTCCGAGTTTATCAGTAAAAATTATAATGTCTAATGCTGGCGAGTATAACACGGCAAGTGCCATAAATCGATTTCACAGATACTGCGCTCAGTGGAAGAAGGGACTCGTGTCTCTGCTTATTCGTACATATTCGGCAGTTACTGAGAAAACGATGGTCAATGTATTCTAGGTATCTTATGTGCCCTTCAACGAATAAATAGTTCAACCGAAGCTGTGGTACAGTGGCTAGAGTTGTGACTTTATACTCCTGCGACCTGAGTTCGTAATCCGATTATAACTTTCATTTTTGTTTTTAATTTATCTATCCATTTCGGTAGAGGATTGCTACATGAATGTTTTCTAGTTTATACTGGAATAACGTGGTCCTTAGTTGTCTAGTATTTGTTTGTCTGGCGAATGAATTAAACAAAAAACAAAGTAAATGAATGGAAAAATTATTTGAAATTGTTTTGGGGAAATTCCTGTAGTGTCTTGATTCACAGTCAATTCCAAGCGCCAGCTGTCGGAAAAGTGATCCGTTATACGTGGTTTACCGCGAAATTAGTGCCAATGTATGAAATCATCATCAAAGTTTCTTTCCCGAGTGAGATTCATACGAAAAATGGCGCTATGACAAACCTGCCTTCGCGCGATACTCGTTGTATTCGGCACGTCTGTTTCGAATGTTTCTGCGATCGGTATCATCCGAAGGAATCAACTAAATCTTCCTGAAGAATAAAATATGAGAGTAAAGAACTGATGAACGAATGAAATATAAGAATATGAGAATTTAAAAAGATTGTAAGCTCTGAAAATACCATACATACATATATTATATACGTACGACACTTATTGTGAAACCCAGTTGTAATTTTACAATTAATATACCGTCCCTGCATCCCCTAACTTGATAATAAACATTCATTTAGTGACGTCGTATGGACATGGGTAGATAAATGAAAAAAATAAAATAAAAATAATCGGGTTTCGAAGACGGGATGCAAAACCGAGAGGGCACAGCGCTAGCCACTACGTCAACAACTAGAGTGAGCTTCGCCAAAAGGCATCTAAATTATGTCGAGTCATCTAGTATCTACGGATAAGCCAAGACACATGTTGGCTTATTTTGACCCCTCCTCCACTGGGATATCGGGTTATGGCACTTGCCTTGTTCTTCGCGTTAGTCATACACTTGTCAGTGAAAGAGTTATTAATCTACAAACCGAACCATAGATCAGGCTGTCGTGAGGAATAACGTGATCACGTAACTAGGTACACCCAAGTCCCAGTTGGCCATTTTCGGAACGGTCGCCTTCCACGTGTCGCAGAACTGCACCATACTCGGTTTAAGTCGTTTGATCACAGACATTCAGTCACGTGTCACCTCTTTCTGCTAGAACGAGGTACCACCGCCAAATCGAGAAAGTACATGTCTGTCTTACCACAAGCTAAGGGGTTTGGTCAATGAAAACACTAGAAGCAGAAGTCGGTTCTATTCTGCCACGCTTTGCGAGGGAAAGCTACTTCTTTGTTCGTCGTCCGGTACAGCGCCCTATAGCAACCATATTGTCTAGAGTGAATAAGAAAGCATATGTCCAGCAAACATCGGTACCTCAGTAATATCGCAGCCAACCGCAAGCATTGCAACCGCTTCTGCTGTAGTAGGAAACTGTAACAGAAGTCAGTTTAGCAAAGTCGTGCCGTTGTAACGTGCCTTTTTAATTGGTTTCCGCCTAGGTCCGAGAAAGTCAGTCCTTTCTCTCTCTCTCTCTCTCTCTCTCATTTCCCTTTTTTTGGGAGAGTCTCTCCCCTTCTGTCTTGCCTACTACAACTTTCCGTCGTTTGCTGTGGATTCACGAACAGTGTCAGATTGATTGGCAGCAGGCATGGTCAGCCTGTGAGTGGATCACTTTCTCCCGGATCAGATGTTATCTACAGCCATTCATATTGCAAACTAATCCACTTGGGCTTTTCTTCACCAGTAAAGAAACTGAAAAGCATCCTGTGTAAATAAACCAAGCTTGTAATTTTTTAGAATTTCTTGCCATTTCAGTACAGTTTCAATCTACCTTATTCTCTGAAAATTATCTGAAAAATTTTGGAATATACATCATCTGATCAAAAGTATCCGGACACTAACAGTGGACATTAATTTAGGTTGTGTCGACCCTTGGCCTTTGTGACGGTTTGTACAGTGCTGTGGACACTTTCAATGAGGTAATCGAATGTCTGGAGGAATGGCAGCCCATTCTTCCGCAAGAGTCGAAATCAAAGAAGGCAGTGCTGTTGGACACGGGGATTTCGAGAGAAGTCAGCGTTCTAACTCACCCCAAAGGCGTTCCATTTGGTTCATGTTGGGACTCTGGGAAGGCCAGTCCATTTCAGGAATGTTATTGTCCATAAACCATTGCCTCATAAATGCTGATTTATGACTGGATGCATTGTCATGCTGATACAAGACTATCGTCGTTTACGAACTTTTTCTCCACTGTACGCCGTACACAGTCCTGTAAGATGCTTCAATGTCCTTCTTCAGTCAGTGTTTCCAAAAGTGCAATAAGAGAAGCATCTCCTAATCTGAAAAACACTACCATAAGGTAATACCTACTTCTCCCTACTTCACTTTGGCACTACAAACGATGGGAGGTAATGTTCTACAGGCATTTACCAGGCTCAGACCCATCGGACTGTCGCAGGCTATAACACGGTTCAGCACTCCAAATCATTCGTTTCCAGTTGTCCACTATGAATTGGCATCGCGCTTTACCCCACCTCAACCATCGCTTAGCACTGCCTACAGAAATGTGTGTCGTATGAGGAGCAGTTCGAACGTTGTTTCCCATTCCTTTTTAAGTCCCTATGTAGAGTCATTATACCACCTGGGCTGCTGGTAACACTTTTGATCGCAATAGTGATTCTCCACGCTGCTTTTATGCGATCTTTACAACCACCCTCCGCAATCTTGAATGGTCCCTGTCCGTCATTACAGAGGCCTACCTGATTTTGGTTTAGCTGTAGTTGTTTTTTCGCTTTTATGCTTGACAATCACATCGTCCACACTTCGGTAGCTTTATGAGAGCTGAAATGTCCTTGCGTGGTTTGGTTATTTTCAGAAACTGTATCTGGAAAATTATATCACTGTCTCGGTTGAGCAGCACGCCGGAGTTTGTGCGCCGCCCTTGCTTGTACTGAAAGCAATTGTCTTCGTTGTCTGTCGACCTTCTTCACTTATAAATGAAGCGACTGCACCACTCGATAACGCGAAGCCTCCATTGACCTCGAATAACCAAAAGTCCCTTGCGTGTTCGCGACAGACCCTTCAGTTTACGCGCACTTGCTGACTATAGTTCTTGCGGCTGGTTTGAGAATTGTTATTCAAACGTTGAAAAATAGTGTACTGAATCATCATTCCATCACCCAAGCCGAGGCCACATTATGAACTGTGCGAGGATATTAAGTTGTTGGTTATTATTCCGTCGTCAAGGCGTCGCTACGTCGCATATTCAACAACTGCACGACGTAACTCCAGAGATAACATACCCCTGAGCAATGTTCAGAATGCGTCGTAATTTTAAAGCTATTACTATTCACAGTTGAATTGTCACTAAATCACTTATCACTTTTATGTTATCAGAATAATCAGTTAATTTCACGATACGCTTTAAACGTCCCTTAAATGATGTAGGCGACACGCAGAATTAAAGTTAAATTAAGGTTTATTGTTCTTCGTAATTATTGTCTGTCCCTAGGATGAGCACACACACCGATATGTCATTCAAGGAACTGCATATGTTAACATCAGTAATTCTGACCTTGACGTTAACTTCTGACAACACAGCGAAATTGTAATTTCTTCGTGATTGTGTTTAGTTGTAGCCTACTCAAGTCTAATAATCGAGTTTTATGTCGGCGATCAGTCTCTTTCTGTGTCCTATGATATTCGTGACTGTTAAGTATCACGAAGGCTAAGTCCCATCACAAATCAGTAATCACACGATTCACTTTTCTGCCACATACATCAAAATCCCGTTATTTGTCTAACGGTAAAGACAATCCTACTTTAGTCCGACTTCTGACTAATATTTACGGTGTATATCGTAAAACTTTAAACTTCAAATGAGTTCAAAACAATCTAGCAGTGCTTAACATGCGTACTACTGTTGCAGAATACAAGAGAGAAGTGAAGTTAACATCTCCTTTGCCGAGTTACATTGTAGTCACAGAGAACTTACAGCTCTACAGCTCTATGCGGCTACAACTCTCTTCTAGGATAAATGTTATCTTTGGTAAATTTATGGTCTGGGCTTTAACCTTCGTAAATAATAATTTTTGAATTATTTCTTTAAAGTGTCTGTTTTGAATCGTATAGTATTCTTTCGTTCAGTCCTTTCTTTATGATAAGCATTAGTATTTATGTAACATTCCTGTTAATCAAATTGAGAAGAGTGTAAATTTTGTTGTCAGTAGCTGTCGTCACTGTCAGGATGACTACTTTTGCTATTTCTTTGACAACAAAAAGGGTGGTCATTATGGGGTCTATACGGGGTGTTACAAAAAGGTACGGCCAAACTCTCAGGAAACATTCCTCACACACAAAGAAAGAAAATATGTTATGTGGACATGTGTCCGGAAACGCTTACTTTCCATGTTAGAGCTCATTTTATTACTTCTCTTCAAATCACATTAATCATGGAGTGGAAACACACAGCAACAGAGCGTGCCAGCGTGACTTCAAACACTTTGTTACAGGAAATGTTCAAAATGTCCTCCGTTAGCGAGGATACATGCATCCACCATCCGTCGCATGGAATCCCAGATGCGCTGATGCAGCTCTGGAGAATGGCGTATTGTATCACAGCCGTCCACAATACGAGCACGAAGAGTCTCTACATTTGGTACCGGGGTTGCGTAGACAAGAGCTTTCAAATGCCCCCATAAATGAAAGTCAAGAGGGTTGAGGTTAGGAAAGCGTGGAGGCCATGGAATTGGTCCGCCTCTACCAATCCATCGGTCACAGAATCTTTTGTTGAGAAACGTACGAAAACTTCGACTGAAACGTACAGGAGCTCCATCGTGCATGAACCACATGTTGTGTCGTACTTGTAAAGGCACATGTTCTAGCAGCACAGGTAGAGTATCCCGTATGAAATCATGATAACGTGCTCCTTTGAGCGTAGGTGGACGAAACTTGAATGAGCTCTAACACGGAAATTAAGCGTTTCCGGACACATATCCACATAACATCTTTTATTTATTTGTGTGTGAGGAATGTTTCCTGAAAGTTTGGCCGTACGTTTTTGTAACACCTTGTGTATGGGGTGTTACAGTCCCTGATGGATTTGATCCTCAGGTGACATCCAATGACTAGTCCTGGTCGGTCACTGAGGACTCCTGATCAACCCATTTTGCTGATACTGATTCTCTGCTGACAACACAATACTCCCCGCCGCCTTTTATACTGGCTGGTCCGCTTCTAGTGTCATCTAGCGGTCAATCGCACGTCACATAGGGGTGTCTGGATACTTTTGATTTGATAGTGTATGTGAAAAAATAAACGCCATTAGTAAACTATTGTCGGGGGGCTGGGGATGGGGAGGCACTACGCCCACGAGCGTCCCAAATGGTTCAAATGGCTCTGAGCACTATGGGACTCAACTGCTGTTGTCATAAGTCCCCTAGAACTTAGAACTACTTAAACCTAACTAACCTAAGGACATCACACACATCCATGCCCGGGGCAGGATTCGAACCTGCGACCGTAGCGGTCGTGCGGTTCCAGACTGTAGCGCCTTTAACCGCTCGGCCACTCCGGCCGGCCGAGGGTCCCAGTGCAATCTTAGTTCTGTGCCTAGGATGATTGCTAGTTTTCTAAACTTACTTCGGGCGTGAGCAATAGCGAATGAACAATCGTCCTGTTCGTTGCTTTAACGGCAGAGAAAGCTATGCGTCCCGGTGACAGAGCGAAGTCTTGCAGTATGTCTGGGTCTGAAGCTGCCTCCTCGGAGAAAATAGCGGGTTATAAATCATCGCTTACTGCTTATGAGGTGTTTTACATGCCAAAAGGGAGGCTACGCACGACAAGCGAAATGCTCTAGGCGAACACGCTCCGTCGTGACGTAAATCACTGGTTTCGTAAGGATTCGAGCTGCATAGCGTCTCCAGCAGGGCCAAATGAATGCAGCCTGTGGTAGCGGAGCTGCAGGGCGGGAAACGTATTCCCCGAGCAAGGCGTCTCTCTCACATATTCGCTGCTGGAGGCCTCCCTCTGGAATTATTTTCTTTTCGCCGCTTTCTATAAGCACGCCAGACAAAAATGTCGTAGATCGTTTTGGTATTTGCAGTCACGTATTATTTAGCAGCCATTTATTAGAAATTTCACAGCTTCATTTTCGAAACGAAAAAAAAGTATAGATGCTCTGTTGTGACAGGAGGTAATATTCGTCAAGAATTTTAACGCTGATACGTGACGGAGGAATATTTGTTCGTTGCGTTTGTTATGGAAATGAGGCAGAATAGGCTTCTTTAAAGAAACTATTACAGCATTCTTGTTGAGTGATGAACAGAACTCACGCACAACCTAACGCTGCATGCCCAAGATCGTGCCACTTAGCTCGACAGTTCTCATGACAGGTGGTGTCTGCATCGTTCATGGCAGAACTGACGATACGCGTCAATCAACGAGTCAATACGTTGGAACAGATTTATTTTCAAGGCACACATGTGGCATTAGAGAAGATGTCAGTGTCGAAATCGTGTAGTGGTTTAAAATAGACACGGTCGACTGCACTACTTCTTCAATATGAAACGTTCACTTAGAAAAATTATGAATGACTGTGCTAGTAAACTTCTACGTTATTTGATACAAAGACAGCTGAGTAAAACTGAACGTACTCAGACATTTCTCTCTTTGCTTATTCTGATCATCACTGAACTGACACACAATATTTTTAGCGCAACGCAATCTGACTTTAAAAAAATCCCTACAAAATAATGGCCCTGACTAACAATGACCTATACCTTTCATGAATCACTTACCTCAAAAAAAATCTTCGTTACTCGAATTACTGCAATACAGCGAGTGCCAATACTGCCAGATTCTAACTACTGAAGGCACTAACTACTGATAGGCATAGTTAGCAAATGAAAGATTTTGATAGAGAACAAACAATGTATTTACCTTAATAGTGTTCAAAAGTCATCATATACATATCTATCAATTCATGACATCCATCTTTACAAATTTCCTTTTTCTGACGGACACACGTCCGCTTATAGTAACCTCTCAAAACTGTGGCATCTCTCTCTCCACATCGACCACTGCTGGCGGCTCATCTCAAACTGCCCAACGCTACGCGCTGTTCACATACAACTGCCCAACACTACACTAGTGAATATTTCAACAATGAGTCCAACCAGCGCAGCCAGTGATTTTCATACAGAGCGCTACGTGGCGTTACCAACATAAAAACCTAAACAGCCTGCTTACAGGTTCTTGAGGAAGAATTACTACCCACACATTGAGACATCATTGAAAGTGTCTCCAGCAGAGCTCAAGCCGTCATAAAGGCAAAGGGTGGAATCACTCCAAAGTAGTGTCCACTTAACACGTGTCTGGATATGTTTAACGAGTTAATATACCACTCAGCCAGTGGCTGTGTTAACAACGATACTACGACGCTTACTGAAATGTAGGCATTGACTTAAATAGACTTTATAGCGAAGACGTTTTACCTGAATGGACAACGACCGTGAAGTTTTAGAGATTTAAGTTGGATAATATTAGTCTGCTGCCATACTTCGACATAGTCTTGGAGACTTGTTCTGAACAGTGTCAGTTTCGGACACTAAAAAGATTAAATATAGTTTGAAAACACTATCTTCTGTTAAAACTTCCTGGCAGATTAAAACTGTGTGCCGGACCGAGACTCGAACTCGGGACCTCTGCTTACCAATTGAGCTACCAGAGCACGATTCACGCCCCATGCGAGGTGCTGGGGCTAGCAGTGTACGTAACACTAAATTCTTCTAGAATCTTCATATGGAAATGATGCTTTAAGCTCCATCTTTTCTAACTCCAACTTTTGTTGTTGCACATGGATTAAGAAGAAACGCGAACTGACTGTAATCGACCCTGCAAGTGGAGTAGAGACGAGTTTGGCACCTGCAATAATTTAATTTGATAGAAATTAATTTGATAAAGGAGAGTTTCATTAACGTAGTGAGAAATGAAAGGGTTGCTCTACTGATCAACAGAATGAAAGTTCAGTCCAAAATAACAATTTGATTTATTATGACTAAACTCAAAATAATAAACAAAACACATGAAACATTTACAATATGTCAAATTGGATACTCATATAAATGCTGTGAAGGTGAAGTTGTCCATAAACTAGATTGTGACATTTGTGACCAAGTGGTGTGTGGAGGCAATTCCTTGCGACTCAAATCTGAAGAGAAACACCCAGCCAACCCAACATTAATTGCTGCTACTGTAGTGAGAACTTAGACAATGAACACCCAAGACAGAACCACGTTAGAAAAGACGGAACAGGCGCGCTCTGCTGAGCTCTGATTGTCACATAGCTAAATTCCCTAATCTACCGGTGCTGCGGACATACATTGCCAAGCTGTCTTCTTAACTGCAAGGACACGATCTGGCATACCGGAGGCGATGGCTGGTTGCTTCGACGTCCCGTCGTGGTGATGATAATGTCACGAGTATAGCTCGAAACAAATTATCCTGGTCTGGTTGTTCCAGACTAAAGACCTCCTAGCAACACAAATGCGCCTCTAAGGGAGACGTAGAAGGCTCGCTACACAATCAATGACGGTACAGTGATTGATTTCAACAAGCGAAGTCTCACAGTAACTCCAATACAGTCAACTTTAGCCAAAACTGTTCAAGACGGACACATAGGCCGCTTGTACGCAGAACGCTCAATTGCCAACTGTACTCGGAAAGTTACGTTGAAGTTGAAACTTCAGCAACTTCGTCAAACAGTTACAATTAAATAAACGTATATTAGACAGCCAACGGAAGGCAGTCTGTCCAGAGCAGCGAGAGCTCAATCTTGTAACCTACTCCGACCGAAAGGCGAGAGCCGACTCTCTCAAGAGCACCCGTACAAGCTGAACACAGAACATTCCCGCCCCCATGACGGTGGCCATGGTTAAAACGTGACAATCAGCAACTGGAAAACCGGCGGAAAATTCCACTCTACTGCCAAGGCACTACTATTCCACCAATGGAGATACTTGGCGCCAATTTCTGCGCCAATTTTCCTACGTCACGGAGCTATCCCCTGAGCAAGCCAATTACAGTTATGATTTTGCAGAAAACGCGGGAATTTGCCCGCCAAGACTGCCTGGGAACACAAGTCATTCCCACGCTTCACTGGAAGCCCATCAGAAAGTGTTTTCACAAAGTTTCTGCGAAGTAATGGAATCTCTAGCCCCAGCCGCTCCTTCAGGCCCCTGAGGGCGTGTCGCCCCCGCTCTTGTGACAATGTCAGCGTCTGGAAAGCATCGACTCGACTCCCTCACACCCGTCGACATAACCCTTTCAAGATCAGCAGTACCCGCTTGCCACCGGACCACCCGGGTGACGATAGACACTGCGTGGGAAGTCCGCGTGTGAAGCAATAGCAACTTTTCACCACATGCAAGTAGAGAGGAAAATATTCACATCTTCTGATTTCTCAATACTAGCCTTGTAATGACAATACTCGGCCAAACTTCCCCAAATCGAATTACTCAGAGTAAGATATAAATATGAGAGGGGGCAAGTCACTGTGTGCATCTAAAGGCATGCCACCTCTCAACTGTCCTCACAGCTTTACTTCTGCTAGGTATGCAGGAGAGCTTCTGTAAAGTTTGGAAGGTAGGAGACGAGGTACTGGCGGAAGTAAAGCTGTGAGGACGGGGCGTGAGTCGTGCTTGGGTAGCTGAGTTGGTAGAGCACTTTCCCGCAAAAGGAAAAGGTCCCGAGTTCGAGTCTCGGTCCGGCACACAGTTTTAATCTGTCAGGACGTTTCATATCAGCGCACATTCCGCTGCAGTGTGAAAATCTCGTTCTGGACTATCTTGTGTTATTTACAAGAATTTGACTGTTACTTAACGTCACTGTTAGATGAAAAGTGTATCTGATAAAACCTGCGCTGTCAAGCCTTGCACTATTGCGCGGACAGTGAATCGTATTTTCAGAAAAGGAACAGAAGTTTAGTTTTCTAATACTGCCTAATAAACAAATAACTTCACATTATTGCAGTACGCAGACAGACTAGAGACGATTTACCCGTTGCCTAGGGTTCGAAAAAATGGACGGATTTATACAAACATATGTTATTGATTTTATAATGATCGGTAGCATGTTGCCCTACATGACAACTTCATCTTGTTAAGTTGGTGCTTTTGACCCACGTAAGTAATTTTACAATCTTATTTTTCTTGGTGGTCTAATGTATAAACTTTGACTATTTCATTTGTTGAGGGGGGTGGGGGGCTGGTTGCTTCCAGATCACTGATGCTGACGAAATGTCGAATTTGCACTCGATTCATACAAACAATAAAAATTTTTGGCCGAAACTGAACACTGTCTCTTTTTGTAGTGCGATATTGAACGAAAAGTTCGCTCAAAATCACGAAAAAAAAAATTCCTGCAACAGGCGCAAATTCTGTTCTTACGTTTTCAGATGTTATCGATGCAGGCCGGTAAGAAGCCTTAAGGAGAGCCGGAGGTGCCTATGCTGCCCATGTTATAATCACTAAATTTGAGGAACATTTATGAATAAACTACCAAATAGAAAAATTTGAATTTTTTTTACATATAGAGTTGTTTAGTATTGCAGTTATGACAGAGGGATTTTGGAGTATCTTTTCTAGTTTCCTTCCAATTAATTTTTTTATTAATGACAGCAAATTTTTTTACAAATAATTGCTTTATAATTAAACTGAAATGAAACTACTGAACAAATTGTCAAATGGCTGTGTTGCAATGTAAGTTTGACCACTAGGAGTGCTGTATAAAAATTTCATCTCTCTAGCTTGAGTGGATTTTGAGAAAATGTTCCTTATATTCGAAAAATTCTAATTTATGGGAAATGGCTATCAAAGTTTCTCAATGCATTCCTGCACTATAGGATGGATTATCAGGGTCTTCTTCTTCATCCTCCAAAAGCTTCCTCTTCTGTCGTCTTTTCTGGCCTGTTGTTCCATCATACTTCATATGCCTTTCTCTTCTTTCTGCTCCTCTTATCCTTTCTCTGTCAATATTTCTTAGTGCTCGTACAGTGTTCACGCCACCTGTAAATCCTAATGCCTTCAGAACTTCACACTTCACACTGTTCCCTTGGTTGTAGGTTGCTATTGCATCATAAATGCTAAAGTGCAGTGTTTTTATGCTTACAAACACCCTTTTAGGAATCACTTTCCAAATCAAATTGTTTACGCTCTCATTAGGATTCTGCATCTTTCCATGTAGACATTTGTGTAACAATTCTGGCTGTGCTAAGTCATGAAAAATTGGTTTTATTGCAATTATCACAGCTGCTGGCAAACCATGTTTGTGATCATAGTCCTTTTTTGCATTATATTTGCACCAGGAATCTTTTGGGCACAGGCTGTGTTGAGGGTATTCATTGGAAGAGGCAGTATGAAGGAACAATGCCCACACTGCTTTTCGCATGTCACTAACATTACTAGTATTTTGCCTTATAGCATACCCATAGTATCTCTGTAGACGTTCAATCACCTCATCAGTAAGCCTCCTCTCCCTCCTATTGTCTTTCCATTACTGAGCTTACTTGAACCCAAAGTTTGTTTGAGCCTTCGAAGCCGTGCACCCATACGCTTTTGCACATGCCAATGCATTCCAACTTTTCAACTACAAATTCATTTCCATATGGTTTCAATTCCTCTATAGTCTTGAAACCTTTGGAGTCACCATCCCCAAGGTAGTATTTGTACCTAACGTTGTATCTGGGAACTGAATGTTCAAAAATTTGTTTCACTCCATCCACTTCCATTGCTCCACTTGATCCACTAAAATTTGCCTCACAGGTTTCACTGTGCTCTCCTTTGATTTTATTTTTGCACCTACAATGTTTTGATAATATTGCAACGTCTATCACTTTTGCACTATCACCACAAGTAGCAGTTACAAAGCCATTCAGGCATTTATGACCCCTCTTTTGCCAGGATCTATCTAATGCCACTACCAAATCCCTAGAACCACCGTTCATTTCTACAGATTCCTCCACTGCTTCCTTCATGGTTTTCAAAGCCATATCTTCAACAGAGGATCCTACCAGTTCACAGTAGTACCCAAATTTGCTTGGAGGCGATGGCAAGTTCATAATACCACAAAACAGTTTACCAGCAGCAGACCCTTTTCCAATGGATCGAAGACCATACACAAGTCGAACATTCACATCAAACACTCTAGATCGTCCATTTTGACCAAAGAGACTTGCATGTGAATTGTAGAAAGTCACTTGATACTTGCAACATGCACAGATTATCTTCATCTCACAAGCTAAACCAAAGTGCTGTGTTATCTCTAGTCCCACTCCTACACTTGAACACATTCTGCACAGACCACTTTCTTTCAGCACAGAAGATAATAACCCAATATTCAGTACTTCGTTAATATCATTCAAGAAATCTGTCACTTCCACCAGTCAGCTTCTAGCTAGAAGATGTCACAGGGCTATGGCCGGCCATGTGTTGCTTAGCAGAAGAACGCACTGTTTCAGTAATTGTAGTGTCGCAACTTGGTATTAGTGTTAATTTTCTTTTCCCTACGTTCTTCCTCTTCTTATATACACGGTTACTAAAACGTGGCATCGTAACCAGAACAACGCTTTACACAAGAAGTATAATACTACCAACAACAGGCGCAACACTGAACTAATTCGAAACGGTAAACAGCAAAGAGACGATGTTACGCGCTCTTAGCGCTTCATTTGTCACAGAAAACAATGTAGCCAACCCTTGCACACTCGCTGTATGCGTAACATAAGGCGCTGTATGCGTAACAGGCCGAGAAAATCCCAAGCAGTTCGCCAGGAAGTCACGAGAGGGTGTAAGATGCATTCAGCGGCCGCCCATTTCCTCTGCAGGCGTGGGGGAAAATGGTAATAACTCCACTTTTAGGGCGAGTAGAATAATAATTCAAAGTTTACATTAAAGAGGAATGTTCCAATTAGTTTTCGGTAGCAAACAAAAAAAAATCGTAAATTTTTGGATTTGACAACCTCCGGCTCCCCTTAAGCAGAATAGAAACGATGACGAGATGATTAGAGAGCCGCGCGGGATTAGCCGTGCGGTCTAGGCGCTGCAGTCATGGACTGTGCGGCTGGTCCCGGCGGAGGCTCGAGTCCTCCCTCAGACATGGGTGTGTGTGTTTGTCCTCAGGACAATTTAGGTTAAGTAGTGTGTAAGCTTAGGGACTGATGACCTTAGCAGTTAAGTCCCATAATATTTCACACCCATTTGAACATTTTTTTGATTAGAGAGAAATTTCGAATCAGGACGGAAACAGAACGTTGAAGGAAAGCAAGGTCTTTTTTGAAGGAACCATCCTCGCATTCTCCTGAAGTAATTTTGGGGGAAATAAACTAAGTTTTAAATAATAGCGTAGCGTGTGTTTGAATCCTGCGCCTCGCCGGTATCATCCCAGTGTCTTTGTACTACGACGCTCGGTCGCAAAAGAGGTACAGGCGCAAGCCAACTGCAGCGCAGCAGGAACTGCTCTCCAGTAGACTTGGCCACTGTTTCTATGTTTCGATACAGTGTATCGATACCTGGAACTGTTTCAGTGTTTCGGAACGGCTATGGTTCACTGTTTCGAAACAGTGGTGTTTCATTCCGCCCCTGTCTCGGATCTCGAACCAGACACAGAAACTGTATCGTTGTTTCAAAATAAGACTGTTTCAGTCCACCTGCGCCTGGAACGGACTAATTGTATCGAAACAGTGATGTTTCATTCCGCTCTGTGTCGGACGAGATTCGGGCTCGGCACAGGTACTGAAACACAACATACCACTTCATGAAACACTTTCAAGAGTGTCGAAATCTTTTGATAAGCAATAGCATGAAGCTTAAGATATGCGAAAATAAAGCTTCGTTTCTAGCTGACTGTCCTATTCCGAAATGGCGTAACATCTGCTTTATAAACACTAACCAAGCAATAAAACAACGCATACTATTCGCATTCAAAATAATAAATATGTGAAAATCATTCAGTTAAATTACACTTTTTTTGTAACATACGCTTCTCTGTTCATGTACAGTAATCATATTAAGAAACGCAAGTAAGATTACAACTTTTTAAATAAAAAAAGGCGTAGAGTGACAGTTATTAGACATGTACATAAATTTGATGTAGGTATAATTGCAAGCAATCTGTTTGACATATCACTGATAGTGTAATGGTGAACGGGAAGCATCGTAAATTTATAGTAACGGTTCGAAACACCTTGAAACACAAAATTTTGTTATTTATTCGATTTATTTGGCGTTATTTGTGAGTCTATAGTCACTGTGTCTATTATCCACAATGATTCCCTTTGTGTGCATGGAAATTATCAGGATGGGTATATTAGCCATACTAATGGAATGTGGGAATCCCAGTAGCATATCTGTTGTTTCTGCAGTTTGCTCCCACCTCCAGTTCCGTTCGTGGTGGTTCTTCTGTCTTCAGCTAAGGCTTTCCTCAGCCAATTGAAAAGTATGAAAGTCACATGACACAAAAGCAGCGCATTTGCTGCAGGAAATACGAAACTGCCAAGACGCGTAAGTGATAGTTTCATACTTTCTGCGTTATGATTAGCGCTCTCGCACCTCATTTGTGTTTATATGGACGTACTTATGCAGTAGACATTCAAGATGATAAAATGTGTAGATTTATTAGATTACAAAACACAAACTGTTTCACTGTTTCGAAACACCGTATCGAAACATTACATTGTACTGTTTCATTTGTTTCGAAACATTTACGTGTTTCAGTTTGCCCATCTCTACTCTCCAGAGTGCACACCTGTAGAGGCGGCGTGTTTCGCAACAGAGGCAAACCGCCTGAGCCGGCAGAGGCGTCGCCGCTGGCCCAGACACCTGCCACCGCAGCACCTGCGATTCGTTACAGCGACCGCAGCGCCTCGATCACATGTCCTGATTAACTGTACCGCTGTCCAAGGTTAATGAGCAACGCTCCTGCCACCGAACTGGTCTTACGCCTCTCACACGTTTAGGGTCGAGCGGACGGCCATACCAGTGAACGAACGTTTGTTCCTTGAGGTCAGTTACCGACAGTTGGCAGTCATAAACTCTTTAATTTCTCGGGTCTTCAACGAACAGGCCTAAGGGTGTCTAGCTGTCGTAGCAAGTGTACTATTTCTTGGGTATAATACACTGAAGAGCCAAAGAAACTGGTGCACTTGCCTAATATCGTGTAGGGCCCCCGCAAGCATGGAGGAGTTCCGCAACACGACGTGGCATGGACTCGACTAATGCCTTTAGTAGTGCTGGAGGGAACTGACACCGTGAATCCTTCAGGGTAGTCCATAAATCCGCAAGAGTACGAGGGGGTGGGGATCTGAACAGCACGTTGCAGGGAATCCCAGATAAGCTCAATAACGTTCATGTCTGGGGAGTTTGGTGACCATCGGAAGTGTTTAAATTCCAAAGAATGTTCCTGTAGGCACTCTGTAGCAATTCTGGACGTGTGGGGTGTCGCATTGTTCTGCTGGAATTGCCCTAGCCCGTCGGAATGCCCAATGGACATGAATGGATGCAGGTGATCAGACAGGATGCTTACGTACGTGACACCTGTCAGAGACGTATCTAGACGTATCAGGGATTCCATATCACTCCAACTGCAGACAACCCGTCACCATTTCAGAGCCTTCAGCAGCTTGAACACTCTCCTGCTGACATGCAGGGTCCATGGACTCATGATGTTTTCTCCATACCCGTACACGGCCATCCTCTCCATACAATTTGAAATGAGACTCTTCCGATCAGGCAAATGTTTCAGGCATCAACAGTCCAATGTCGGTGTTGAAGGGCCCAGGCGAGGCGTAAAGCTTTGTGTCGTGCAGTCATCAGGGGTAAACGAGTGGGCCTTTGTCTCCGAAAGCCCGCATCGATGATGTTTTGTTGAATAGTTCGCTCGCTGACACTTGTTGATGGCCCAGCACTGAAATCTGCAGCAATTTGCGGAAGGGTTGCACTTCCGTCACGTTGAACGATTCTGTCAAGTCATCGTTGATCCCAGCAATTGGTGCAGCAATTTTCGGAAGCATTGCACTTCTGTCACGTTGGACGATTCTGTTAAGTCATCGTTAGTCCCGTTATTGCAGGATATTTTTCCCGCTGCACCGATGTCGGAGAGTTGATGTTTTACCAGATTTCTGATATTCATGGGACACTTCTGAAATGGTCGTACGGGAAAATCCCCATTTCACCGTTACCCTGGAGATGCTGTATCCCATCGCTCGTGCACCGACTATAACAGCACGTTCAAACTCACTTAAATTTTGATAAACTGCCATTGCAGCAGCATTAACAGATCTAATAACTGGTCAGACACTTGTTTTGTTAATTCGGCGTTTCCGACCCATCTCCATATTCTGTCTGTTTACATATCCCTGTATTTGAATTCGCATGTCTACGCCAGTTCCTTTGGCGCTTCTGTGTATTATAATAACAATAGTAATAATAAGTATCTTCCTCTACAATCGCGCGCTACAATACAGCATACAATGCGTGGCAAAGGGGAGCTGACGTACAGGTTATCATTTACCTCCATTCTGTTACTGATATGCTTTCGTGTACTCCAAAATTTCCTACTTTTAATCCTGGTCATTAATAGATCTGTAAAAGTAACGACTGAATTTCGTGCCATACGTGTTCATACTAGTTACAATACTCGTAACTCTTTGATGTCGATAGCTGACGTCATCACTGAAGTAGTCAACCCGCTTATCGGCTCATGGGAAGGTTATCGATGAAGGCCTTTCGTCTAAGGGATCTCTGGACGGGTGGTATGGCGTTCCGCTAGAGGGCGCAGCTGGCTTCGCCAGCTGGAATTAAGGTTGGGTTCACAGCGGCATCGACAACGTCGTCTGGCGTTGTCGCCAGAGGTTGCACGATAACATCGGCTGACAGCTGGACGCGGTGCTTCCAATTTCAGTCATCAGTTTCTGGCGGTGTCGAGGAGGTTAGGTTAGTTTAGGTTTGGTTAGATTCTATTCTACGTATGAAGTAGGTTAGATCTTAACTTTCAAATGGGTACCATGATACTTCTGTGCTTGGATAGGAGTACAGCTACGCGGCGTTTGCTATTAAAAAAAAGCCGAATGCATGTAAATGAGCTACAGGGTTGTCTGGAAAAGAACATAGCAAGTACTGTAAACTTCACTGCGCTTTAAACACTTTCCCGGTGAATTTGGGAAGGGAAGCAATAAGATTTCTGCGGGCAGTACTATTTCAAATTGAGTGTAGCTTTTAGTAAAGAAAATCAACGATATTAGAGCGTCCTTTAGTGCACTTGCACGGAGCTAGTTCCAAAATTCATTATGGAATAAATTTAAAAAAATCGTAGTATTTGGGGAGCAAGAGGGAACATATTAGCTTTTAAATTAGTATTTAGGGCCTCGTAAATAGCATATAACTTATCACACAAAAACTTTGACACTTACTTTTCAGAACATAGTATAAACCTTATTATTGGAAAGGTGTAATCGCCAGGTGTCACTTTTAGTTTTATTTGATCCAGACCTGTATCTTTAATGTGAGTACTGGATTTTTTAATAGTACTCGAATCACGCCTCTACAAATCCACGAAATCTGTTCTGCTAAATTTACTTGAAGTTGTACAGACATACGTCAATTATCCTTCAATGATTGTCTTTCAGCGTAGTATGAACACCCAAAGCACTGAAAAGTGGAAACATACATGCATCACATATGCAAACGACTACGTGTAACAGAATCGTCAGACTACTGGCAAAAATGTGGCAGTGCACACTAATAATAATAATTTGTAGGCAGTTAATCTTCACTCACCACAGCCCAAAAAGATCTCTTAGAGTAACTTTAAGCTTAAGATACTCCTTCGTTGTCACTTGAACGAATTATTTTTCGAGGTTACAGTCTTCAGCTTAAATTTCCGATAAAGAACTTGCCTACTTGCTGTTTCCAATAAATCTGCGATTCCAGTCCATAGAATCCGAATTATATCCCGATTATGACATTTTTCATCTTCAGGATACCACAAACTCCTCCTTTGACTAAACTTATCAGTTTCAAATGGCTCAAATGGCTCTGAGCATTATGAAACTTAACATCTTAGGTCATCAGTCCCCTAGAACTTAGAACTACTTAAACCTAACTAACCTAAGGACATCACACACACCCATGCCCGAGGCAGGATTCGAACCTGTGACCGTAACTGTCGCACGGTTCCAGACTGAAGCGCCTAGAGCCGCTCGGTCACACCGGCCGGCCTTATCAGTTTCTTACAGTCCGTATTTAGTGTCGTGTCGGCCATTACGAACAAAAAACAAACAGATTTGAATTTCACCGATTGTCGTCCGAAATCCTGACTTTCGGGCGATGAGATCGGCTGACAGCACACGCAGTGGCGTAATAATTAGAAAAGATCAGCCGTCTTCAGCCGACGCCGGTCGTCGGTGGAACCGACCGCTATCGTTCTACTGTGACCGCAGCCTAAGAGCACGGCGGCCGCGGTTATCTGCTCCCGGTCTGTGTTAGTTGTGGTGTCACCGCCAGACACCACACTTGCTAGGTGGTAGCTTTAAATCGGCCGCGGTCCATTAGTACATGTCGGACCCACATGTCGCCACTGTCAGTAATTGCAGACCGAGCGCCACCACACGGCAGGTCTAGAGAGACTGACTAGCACTCGCCCCAGTTGTACGACGACTTTGCTAGCGACCACACTGACGAAGCCTTTCTCTCATTTGCCGAGAGATAGTTAGAATAGCCTTCAGCTAAGTCCATGGCTACGACCTAGCAAGGCGCCATTAACCATTTCTAGAGAGAGTCTCAGTTGTATCATCAAGAATGCTGTATACAAATGATGGATTAAAGTTAAGTATTCCAGCAGCTATGTACTTTTCTTTATAGCATTCATTACGTATCCTGTTCCAGACCTCACGCCAGTCTGCGTTATTTTATAGCGTGCATTTCGGCCTCCTCTACCTACAAGGTGTTGGCACATCTGCCAACACATCATTAGTTGCCATTCGGACACAGTAGTATTTGCCTTGTGTCTGGAGGCGATGTTTTGTCTTCTGCCAGCTTGAGGCATCACTGAAGGAGATGCACAGGGGGCACTGCAGTTGACGGTGCCCCAGACCGAAATGGTACTTGTGCGTACAATGCTAGCGAGCTATGGCTTCCTTCGTTCATCGCACGGAAGAAGTTTTCAGTTGATGAGTGACATTTTGAAGCAAACATTTTAAATTTTTTGTTTACATCTGTGACATGTAGACTTCGGCTGTTGTCTAAACTGTCAAACATCATTAGATGTTTCCATGTTGTCTCAGAACTGGGCTTCTAGTGGTGTTTTCAACTGTAATTTATTCAGTTATATAGCTCACGTGCTAGAGTAGGTTATCAATTGTTTGGTGGCATTATGTGCATGACTTATTAATACCCGAAGGTTATTGAATTGTTTATGCTTATTAGTTTGTAGAAAGTGTTTTTATATGAAGTTAATGGTCCTTTCTGTTAATATCGTCGGGAGGACGACGGTTCAATCCCGCGTCCGGACATCCTGATTTAGGTTTTCCGTGATTTCCTTAAATCGCTCCAGGCAAATTCCGGGATGGTTCCTCTGAAAGGGCACGGCCGACTTCCTTCCCCGTCCTTCCCTGACCCGATGAGTCCGATGACCTCGCAGTTTGGTCTCTTCACACAAACAACCCAACCCCACCCTGTTAATATCATCAGATTTATAAATTTGTAGAGGGTAGCCAGAAATTTGCTGAAAAGCTTCTAAGGGCGCTGCAGGGGAGGTTGTACTGATAAATAATTGTTTGGAAAAAAATTCGGTACGTTGCATCCTTTCCGGGTTATTTAGCATTGACTGTAGCCAATCAGGTTGTTGCGCTCGTAAATTAAAGTACTTGCGCGTTAAACCAAGTGGACGAAAGCTACGTTTCTTCGGTTTGTGAAAACCAAACGAAGAATGAGCTTTTCGAAACTATCTATGGCAGGCTGCATGAAATTGCGCGTGCGTTGACCTCACTTGTTAACTTCAATACTAAATAACTCGGAAACGGCACAACGTATTAAATTTTTTTCTTAACAATTAGTTCACAGCACAACCTACCCTGCAACACCCTTACAAGCTTTTCAGGCTGTTTCTGACCGCCCCGTATATTATTTTACGGATTCTAAATGGCTTTATATTGTCTGTTTAATATAACCCTTTTACTGGTATGCTTCATCTTTCTGGATATTTCATAAGTTTTCCAACCCGGACAACCAGATTAAGGCGGTGGTGGTGGTTAGTGTTTAACGTCCCGTCGACAACGAGGTCATTAGAGACGGAGCGCAAGCTCGGGTTAGGGAAGGATTGGGAAGGAAATCGGCCGTGCCCTTTCAAAGGAACCATCTCGGCATTTGTCTGAAACGATTTAGGGAAATCACGGAAAACCTAAATCAGGATGACCGGAGACGGGATTGAACCGTCGTCCTCCCGAATGCGAGTCCAGTGTGCTAACCACTGCGCCACCTCGCTCGGTAACCAGATTAAGGGATCAAGGCTTCATGACCAAGAACAGTTGCTTAATATACAGGGTATTAGGGACGTAAGCGCAGATATTGTGACCATTGGTACGTTAATATGTACCTAGTTGAGTGTGTTAGTTGTTTTTTTCTTTCCGCCAAACATTCTTCCAGCGGTCACATCACATAATTTGCTGCCTGATGTTTCCTGCACAGTCGTAACTGCACCACTAAGTGGACTATGCCTGTCACAATAGATTAACCGTTATGCGTCCCGCGCCCACACTGCAAGACTTGACCTGCTGCCCAGGGGGAAAAAAGAGCATTATGCGTTGCTGTTGGTACATGTTCTTGGAGGTACCAAACCGGAAAACATACCACTCCTAATAACTATAATAATTAGTCTGCAAATGAAGAAAATACTGATGTTATGTTGGTCAGTACACCGTCCTCTGTCATAAGTAATACCCCTAACAACCTGTGTGTTGCGTGCATTAGTGCATGTTCTGATAAAATTTTAGTGCCGCTGGAGCATGTGATTAATTGCATTTGCACGTATTTGTTATTCGAGCCGCATAGTAATTGCGTTGTACAGATTCTATAGCTTTTTGTGCATCACTGGCCTCAAACTAAAAAAAAAAAAAGTTTCTTGAACGAAGCATTCTCTTGGGCTTGGCCCTTCTTCCCCCAGCTCCTCACTCTCTACCCTTCCACCAACTATTACACGTTAGTACTTTTGCGCTAATCTATCATGCCGCTACAACTATATAATTAACTACCGACTGAGAGCACCCTGAGAATCTGAAACTCTCAAAGATATTAACTGCACATGTCAATTGTTTTCACCAGAAATCTGGGAACTTAAGCAATATGAACATGTTTTTATCTATGCGTCGTATGTTGTGGAGAAGTTCCACCGTTGAGTTTAAAGAGAATCATAACATTTTATTAAATATAGTTAAAATTAACATTTAAAAACAGATTAATTCTTATTAGACTGTCATAATGTGGGAAATATATAAAAACTGTCATTTTGGAGGCGACTGCTTTGCGTGTTAGGAGTTTGGAGGGGTCCAGCGGTATGTTCCGCTGGCGTCTGGCTGTATACACTTTAATAAATCATGTTCTAACCCAAAAACTAGGACTGTAAAGAGGCAAAGAGGTGAACGTTACATCATATCCTAAAGAGCGAGAATAAACAGTATCCATGCTCGTGAATGCACTATTGGATAGGGTTCTACTTCCTGAACAGATTTTTCTCTTGGACATGCTGATGAACAGTCGCCATGCCTGTCATGGTATTAACGGTAACTGCTAAAGCTGAAAGAATTGAACTCGTCATTATATCAAAATAAATCCCACGACTGACACGCCTCGCCACAAACTCAGGTTCTGCCGCACGCAGGTCGATTTCTACGTGGTCGAGGCACGGTGATTTACCGGAATATGGAAACTGTCGTGAGTAAAACGAAGAAATGGGTGGAGCCGGCAATGTTCGTAATCCACCAGAGTCGGAGGCGTATTGTATGCGGAAAGGAAAACATGGTGTCTAGATGTATTCGTTACTCCATGACACTAACGACTTGCTCCGCTGAGAAGTAACGAATCGCCGGCCGGAGTGGCCGTGCGGTTCTAGGCGCTACAGTCTGGAGCCGAGCGACCGCTCCGGTCGCTGGTTCGAATCCTGCCTCGGGCATGGATGTGTGTGATGTCCTTAGGTTAGTTAGGTTTAATTAGTTCTAAGTTCTAGGCGACTGATGACCTCAGAAGTTAACTCGCATAGTGCTCAGAGCCATTTGAACCATTTTTGAACTAACGAGTCGTCGCCAACATGTGGCAAATAAGACAGGCAAGTAAAGAAACGTTTCCGTCATTGCGAGTCCGCTGATGGTAACGCATAGGAGGAATAAGAGCATTACCGACTCAGCCCAAGCCGGGTACGAACTGCTTGGAGGGACAGAAACATGAACGAAATGTTTCAGGCACAAACGGTACTATGAATCTCGTGGAATACGCGATACTCAGTACGAATACTTATGATGTGCGACAGCTCTGAAGATTACCTGAATATGTGGGAAAAGTAAATATCTCATCAGACTCTTGATGGGGCATGTGGTCCCGGCATTTTAAAAAATTGTTCAAATGGCTCTGAGCACTATGGGACTTAACATTTGTGGTCATCAGTCCCCTAGAACTTAGAACTACTTAAACCTAACTAACCTAAGGACATCACACACATCCATGCCCGAGGCAGGATTCGAACCTACGACCATAGCAGTCGCGCGGTTCCGGACTGAGCGCCTTAACCGCGAGACCACCGCGGCCGGCCCCGGCATTTTAACTAAGCCTCGTGATGACTTACAAAGGCTCTTTTCTAGCGTCTATTATCCACCTCCATGACGTTCCTATCTAAACGAACACGCAGTTCGTCTTTGGAAGACCTCTAATAATATACCGGCCTAACTATAAAGGGTTGCACACTGACGAGAAGTCTTCCTGAATCGAACGAGGGTTTGAAAGCTAACTCCTAATGTAGGTAAAAAGCATTTTCGTAAGATTCTTCTAGAGAATTTCAGCTTGGAATCTTTCACTTTTCCACAGGGTGGTTTCACTTAATGGGAACACGCTCAGGAATGGATGACAGAGGATTAGGAGCAGAAAAGGTTCAAAAATGGCTCTGAGCACTATGGGACTTAACATCTGAGGTCATCAGTCCCCTAGAACTTAGAACTAATTAAACCTAGCTAACCTAAGGACATCACACACATCCATGCCCGAGGCAGGATTCGAACCTGCGACCGTAGCGGTCGCGCGGTTCCAGACTGAAGCGCCTAGAAGCGCTCGTCCACGCCGGCCGGCCAGAAAAGGTCATACAGGCGTATGGCCGGTTCAAAACTGGTTCAAATGGCTCTAAGCGCTACGGGAATTAGCATCTGAGGTCATCAGTTCCCTAGACTTATAACTACTTAAACCTAACTAACCAAAGAACATCACATACATCTATGCCCGAGGCAGAATTCCAACCTGCGAACGTAGCAGCAGCGCGGTTCCGGACTGAAGCGCCTAGAACCGCTCGGCCACAGCGGCCGGTATCCCGTACGGCCGGAAAAGTGTTCCGAGGGAGGTACACAAACTTGAAGGTGGGAATAAAAAATACTTGACAGTGTAGGTTTCAGTGATTGGAAGTACACATGAGAGCAGGCAAGTGAGAATATTCTGTCTGTCCTCCTGTTTTAGTGGCATGATAACGCTATTATTTATCAGCACCGGTTCACTCTCAGTGTGGTCTGGCTTTATTGGCGACTGTTTCGTGCGATCCGTCATCCTTCGACAACGCCTCACAGGTGTGGCACATCTGCGCTTCCTGCGGGATGCCTGCCTGCTGTACTGGGAAACAAGCCTTTGGCGATGCAGAGGGTAATGTGGCTACTACATAATGGTGCTCCAGCATTTCCGCGCAGAAGCATCTACCCTGAGGTCAGGGATCGTTTTCTGCAGTTCGTCCCTACTTCAAAAATTCTCTCTACATACGTAGATTTATGGGGTGTTTCCGCCATAAATCACTCCTTCTGCGATCTGCCACAAATTCACAGGTTGTTACTGTTTCCAGTGGCTGGTCGCCAATGGTACAACTGAGTCTCTCTGCCTATTCAGGCACAATTCGTTAGATTTATATACGTGAAGTGCCATATGACTCTTCCCACACCGCCACCGATGCTCTGTTCGCATCGAAGTTGATAGAAGAAAGAACAGTCCTTTTCAGCTTAAAAGAACTGTTTTTTCCCCGTTTCGTTACTGAAAAATGCTTTTGCCTACAAGTCGTAACTTTCATTACATGTGCGTGGCCTACGAATTTGTCTTTCGGCTGCTTCTATGAATACCAGTAATACCCTAGGAATTCCTTTATAGCACAGAAAATGATAGCTAGTAAACTGATTCTGCAAGCTGTTCTGTAACAACGGAATATACATACAAAGAAAGTTGACTGTAATGTAACGAAATTACTATAGCGAAAATGACATTTGCATAATTTTGCATGACATATACGCTCTACCATTTAATGACATTCTGCACAGAAAAACTGAAAAATAATGTGCAGAGGCAAATTCTGAACCAGTCCCTCCTGCGTGTTACCCTAAACTTCACCGCTGCGCTATGCTCACACGGGCGGCACAGGACCAGCGCTGGGGTAAAGGAGGTGCGCGTCTAACTTCAACGCCGGCCAAAGTGGCCGAGCGGTTCTAAGCGCTTCAGTCTGGAACCGCGCGACCACTACGGTCGCAGGTTCGAGTCCTGCCTCGGGCGTGGATGTGTGTGATGTCCTTAGGTTAGTTAGGTTTAAGTAGTTCTAAGTTCTAGGCGACTGATGACCTCAGAAGTTAAGTCCCATAGTGCTCAGAGCTATTTTTATAACTTCAACGATTTTCTCCGAAACCAGGACCGCTGCATGGAAAACCACTAGCCACGTACTCAGGACAGGTCCCTCTACAACATAACTAACACTCGTCAAAATCCGTTACTAACCGATTTGAAGCTAGACTTGCGAGACGCTGCGTAAACTTTCATTTGTAAAACAATTGCTTCTGCCATTCTAATTCGCAGGGCTCGTTGATTACGTAAATGGAGAGCATAACGGCCTGCATTTTGACGAATGAGTGCTCACACAAATCCTGCTGGAGTAACGTGACGTAACGACAAAACTCGGAAGCCCAATTAGTGAGAAGCAGGCACTTGCCAAGTTGTGAGGCCGTCCCAGTCGCTGGAAGTTCTTGCACGGCCGGAGAAATTCAGGCAAGTTGCTACAAATCATTCGAAGTATGGAAACTCGGCAGACGAAACAGCAAAGGACTCGGAGGAAAAAAAAAAGCAACTGAAAGAGAAAGAGCGGGACTGGGGCTGCGACGTTCGTGCTGGGCCGCCTTAGGTTTCGGAACACGAGGCGGACGGCGGCGAAAATACGGCGCAGTAAATGTTTTACAAACTGCGTGGCAGTTTGGTCGGCGCAGGCGGCTGCAGCACGCACCGTGCGGGTCCCACACTTCTGCCACTCGCACCTCCTTCCGTGAATCTTTCAAAACGAAACAGAGCGTGGCGCGGTGGGCAGACACTGTGCAATATTTTTAGGGGTGCGGGAGTTTGTTTCGTTGAGAATCAGTCTCTGCATTTGTTGTCCATCAGCGGTATCGATTAATTCATTTTTAAGCTTTCGTAGAGTGGTGTTTGATCGCAGATACTTTTTTGAAGCAGCAGTTGTTTAAATAACGCTTATTTTTGTTTCTGTCTCACAGAAAATGAGTAATTGATTCTAATAGTGTGGGATTGTAATGTTGTATAGAAGTTATGTAATTTAGAAAGTTAGGTTCTGCGAAATTCAAATTATTGTAATAAGCATAAAAAATACCTGAAATATAGATCAATGTATAACGTCATTCAGTATACACTGAAGCGCCAAAGAAACTGGTATAGGCTTGTGTATTCAAATACGGAGATATGTAAACAGGCAGAATACGGCGCTGTGATCAGTAACGCCTACATAAGTTGTTAGATCGGTTACTGCTGCTACAATGGCAGGTTATCAAGATTTAAGTCAGTTTGAACGTGGTGTTATAGCCGGGCACGAGCGATGGGATACAGCATCTCCAACGTAGCGATGAAATGGGGATTTTTCCGTACGACCATATCTCGAATGTATCAGGAATCCAGTAAAACATCAAATCTCCGACATCGCTGCGGCCAGAAGAAGGTCTTGCAAGAACGGGACCAACGACGACTGAAGAGAATCTTTCAACGTCGCAGAAGTGCAACCCTTCCATAAATTGCTGTAGATTTCAATGCTGGGCCATCAAGAAGTAGTGTCAGCGTGCGAACGGTTCAACGAAACATCATATAATCATGAATATGACCTTTCTGATCCTAAGGTCCAATCGTTTACCCTTGGCGACTGCACGACACAAAGTTTTCGCCTCGCCAGGGCCCGTCAAAACCGACATTGGACTGTTGATGAATGAAAACATGTTGCCTGCTCGGACGAGCCTCGTTTCAAATTGTATCGAGCAGATGGACGTGAACGGGTATGGAGACAACCTCATGAATCCATGGACCCTGCATGTCAGCAGGGGACTGTTCAAGCTGGTGGAGGGTATGTAATGGTGTGGAGCGTCTGCAGTTGGAGTGATATGAGACCCCTGACAGGTGACGCGTATGTAAGCATCCTGTCTGATCACCTGCATCCATTGGTGTTCTTGTGCAATCCGACGGACTTGGGTAATTCCAGCAGGACAATGCGACACCCCACACTTCCAGAATTGCTACAGAGTGGCTCTAGGAACACTCTTCTTAATATAAACAATTCTGCTGGCCATCAAACTCCCCAGACATGAACATTATTGCTAATATCTAGGATGCCCTGCAACGTGCTGTTCAGAAGATATGTCCACCCTCGCACTCTAACGGATTTATGGACAGCCCTGCAGGATTCATGGGGTCAGTTCCCTCCAGCACTACTTCAGACATTAGTCATGTCCATACCACGTCGCATTGCGGCCCTTCCGCGTACTCCCTACACGGTATTAGGAAGGTGTACCAGTCTCTTTGGCTCTTCTGTGTATCTCTACATTTTTATAACTTTTTATTTGATAAAATTAAACTTAGTTCCTGTGTAATTCTAATTATTGTAATAAGCATATAAGAACTTTATGCAGATCAAAGCATAGTGCCATTCAATACACATCTCTGTATTTTATTACTTTTTTATTTCATAAATACTTTTTACTGTCTTGTCTGTTGAGAGTAAGTAACAGTTCAGAACTGGAGTTTGAAGTAAATCTTGTAATTACAAAAATGTAGTAACTTTCATTTATTATCTAAGTTTTCACGAAATTATCATACTGTATGAGAGCTATTTTGTAAAGAAGATAATGTTACAGCGAAAACTAGCAAAGATTATATCTAAATGTAGTTCATTTTTTTAAACAAAAGTAGGGAAGCGAGGCCTTCCTCTTCCGATGATCACTTCACTGCTTCTTGCGTTTACCTAGCGTGCAGCGGTATGTGTATTTGCTCTTTGTTGTTCGTAACTTTTATTGAATAATAAGTCAATTTCGTATAAATGTGTCTGCAGTCATTTGTAGACTTCTTTAGGATCACATGCTCTAATCTGCTTTACGTGTTTTAATATTTCAGTGTCTGTATCAGGATTGTGCACACACTGATTGGAAGCAAAACGGCCGATAGCTTATTGCAGCGGATCGTTTCACTATCACGAACATATAAGGGCGAACCTTTGCATTATTTTTCTTTCGCCTTTCTCTGCGTGGTAGTCAAAATAATGTGTTTTCACGGTCTATACCTTCCATTAATGGCGATGTAAATAGCCACCAGGGCCTGATACGTTGAGAGGACACCAAATTTGTAATGGCACAAGTAAGACATGAGAGGTCACAAAAAATAATTATATATATTCTGTGATGTGTGTTAAACTAATAACCGTGTCTTATCATCGGACTTGTGACTTGTCGTTTCCGAGGCAAACCTTTATTAATTCCGTTGCATACATTCTAGTAAAACATAAAAGTTTTTTTTCAAATTTTATTCTGACAGTGAGGAAGGATACGTTACAAGTTAGCGAGAGCCTGTGTGATGTAAAGCCCTACGTCAACAAAAGTAACAGCTTGTAACCATGAAAACGTACTGTATTAGATAAAATTTCTAAATTTTGACAAATTGATTTGAAAAAACACCACTTCCACTTGGAGAACGCTTTTAGTGACTACAATCAACTTTCGTGGCGATGCACGGAAAGTAGGTACAATAAAACATTATACTTCCACTTTGCGTAATGAACTTTGCAGTACATGTTGCATATCTGGATACGATATGAAATTTGAAACATTAATATGCAAGAAGAAGCGCCTATAACTGGACTTTCAGTCTGGACGACGGAGGTTTTGAAACCACGTCCGGTCATCCCATTTTAGGTTTTCCACTATTCTCATAAACTGCATAAGGCAAATGTCTGCAGAGAGACCAAAAGACGAGTGCAGTAATCAAATTCAAACAGATGTGGGTTGCGAGAGATATTCGGAGCCGAAGAGACTCGCACAAGATAGAGTAACGTAGAGAGCTGCGTCGAACTAGTGTTCGGACTGAAGGTCGCAATATCAACATCATCATCATCAACAACAATAACAACCACTCCTGCCCCAGTAAATAACTATCTACTCTTTGTTTTTATGATCACCCTATTTACTCCAGCATACTGAAATCAATTTTCAAGCGGAATGTTACCTTACGTGGTTAGGGTGCATCATATATACTCGCTTATCCTGTACAACTTCTTAGACCTACGCAACGATAATACCTCAAGCACTGTAAAGCAGTCCTCAAAACGTTGAAGAGAGAAAATGTTGTGCAGCAGTTACCATATCGCTTCACCATGTTCGGTGCTCTCAAAGAAGAAAGATGGTTCAAATGGCTCTGAGAACTCTGGGACTTAACTTCTGAGGTCATCAGTCCCCTAGAACTTAGAACTACTTAAATCTAACTAACCTAAGGACATCACACACATCCATGCCCGAGGCAGGATTCGAACCTGCGGTCGTAGCGGTCGTGCGGTTCCAGACCGTAGCACCTAGAACCGCTCGGTCACCCCGGCCGGCGCTCTCGAAGAAAGCGGGAAGGTGAGCAGTGTGCGACACGGAAACGCATCCCTGACAACGACGTCAAGAGAGAAACCGAGTTCTCAAACGGACTGCTAAGAAGACGCAGAGGAAGCTGACACTTGGCGCAGACGTATTAAGGCGAGCGCCGGAGTGTAACTAATCGCCTCGGTCGCCGGTATTTGTAATTAAGACGCTCCGGACGAGGCGAGAATTGATACGCCGAGCGCCGCCACGGCTTAAGCCGGCTCCCGCAACCTCGCCGTGGACTGCCGGAGTAGCCTATCACGCCCGGAGTCCGCCTTAATCAGTCTGAGAGATTGGACGCTGGCGCTACGAATACCACTCTCTAGTGCGTCGCTCTGATTAATGAGCACGCGCCAGTTACAAAATGGTGTCAAGTGGGCTTAATACACCGTCACGGGTCGCGCCTTCCTCAGACGTCTAACTTACCGTAGCTTGATTTTACGGCCCGCTCTCCTCTGTCAAGATGGAATGCTCGGCGCCGGAGTTTAAGGGCCCTTATAAAGGGCTGACGTAACCAGACAAAAATCCTCCTACAATATCCGTCTCTTCTGTTCGCCGAAAAATAAACCCGTAGCTCTCTTCTCGGACTTAGATACAATAATAAATACATGATCAAATCCTATGATATTCTATTGCAGGCACAAGTTGAAGCGCGTAGATTGCAATTATCATGCAAGTCTTCGACTTTCCTCTGGAAAGTTTTGTCCCAGAATTAAAATTAAAATAGCTGTAACGGTGCGGTTCCGACTAAGATTGTCGGCAGGTTTCCAGTGGTTGGAAGGGAAACTCTGGGAAAGGAAATCCTACCCAAAATACTGTCAATTCGGACTCGGTCTGTCCCTCCACCAGATTGTCTGCTATTGAAAGAAATGGGCACTTCAGTGGGTCTGATCTGCCCGCTCTACTCTTTGCAGCAGAGAATGAGAAAGTATATAGACAGAAATCGATACAATGCAGGCCTTCGTAGTCAGTCTCGCCTTGTGTGTGTCCAAAGTTTCGTCTGCTAATGCTGGCGGCATCCACAGACATGCCTTAGGACAAGATCTTATGCTCCTATAACGAAACTCACCAAAGAGGTATAAAATTGTCGCATTTTGCCAATAATTTTATATTTTTATTGAGTAGGTCAAAAGAATCAATATGTAACTGATTAAAGTATACAAACATTTTTTACAGTAATCTTTAATAGCCTAGATCGCATTTACGTAAGACAAAATATCATGGCTAGGAAGACTCGGTTGTAAGTAACAACCATCTTCAGATCTGTAAACAAGCAAAATACAGAAAACACCATTACAAAATCTCTTTGCAAATTAATATTCAAGACAAAAATATTTGAATAAAACATTAATTACGAGGGTGAAACTAACCCTAGAGTGTACACCAAGGCCGGCCGAAGTGGCCGTGCGGTTCTAGGCGCTACAGTCTGGAACCGAGCGACCGCTACGGTCGCAGGTTCGAATCCTGCCTTGGGCATGGATGTGTGTGATGTCCTTAGGTTAGTTAAGTTTAATCAGTTCTAAGTTCTAGGCGACTGATGACCTCCGAAGTTAAGTCGCATAGTGCTCAGAGCCATTTGAACTATTTTTTGTACACCAAGCTCCATGTGACCCTGGAGTTTTTTTGTTTCTTACTGTGCGTGCGCCACTGCACACACACAGCCCGCTGTCACAAATGTAAATTCAGCATTGAGCGAGATCTAGTAGAGGACGGATGTTCGAAGTTGTGTGACGTTACTGTGTACTTAACCTGGCAGAAATATTATTTTAAGGGTGATTGTGACCCTGGAGTGCACATTGTGTAACTGTTCAGCCGCTGAGTGTTGAGTTAGTTTATCTGAAAATGACACGTAAGAGTGACTTTTTACTAAAGGAAGATGCCGTGCGGCAAGCACTGTTAAAAGAGCTCAGTCGTGAAAGTGACGTAAGTGAGTTTCGCGATGGAAGTGATTGTGAAGGTGATGCTCCTATAGCAGTTATGAACAATGGGGAAAGTGACCTGTCTTTCGAATCTTCAGACAGCGATGAAGAAAATATAGTCGTCTACGATAAGAGTGGCTATTACTGGAAAACAGGCCTGCCAGCTGCGGATAACATTGTAGTTCATATTCCAAGAATGCGTAAGTAATGAATGAACGGATTTATGAATAATTGAGAACACCTCAGAATGTGCAGTTCATTAAATGAATAGCGTCTACATCTAAGTAAACTATCTTACAGTTTTAAACATGGCTTTTATTCAGCAACCGTATGCTAGTTTCAACATAGGATTATACAGCCAACAGATTGCACATAACTATTAGGTACGTTGACCTACGTTTCGACGTCTACTAAGGGTGTTTCATCAGAACGAAATTTTGATAAATTGTAAAATTACATTGCTAAAAAGCAATTGTCAGAATTTAGAGCAGCTATGCTGAAGTCAAAAGTGTCATAATACGTTCTAGCCTTTGCCACGTGTGCCCAGATGGGAATAATATCAGACTCATGTCTCATTATTCTTCGTGGAGCTTACGGTGGATGCAATAACGAACGATAAACATTTTTGAAACCGAGGAAGGAGAAAAGGAAAGTAATAGGTGAGAAATCATGACTCCCAGCCGCTCACGTCACTGCGGTGTTTCAGTGACGAAGGTTGAAATTTTTGCTGGACGGGGACTCGAACCCGCTTCTCTATAATGGGTGCCTAAACCGTCTCGGCCACCCGGACACGCCTGTCGTCCCGCCAACACAAACATCTCAGCGCCTGCTGTATTGCAGAAGTCCCTCGTCCATTACACATCCTACTGGGAAATTATTGATGCCGTAGGGATTCGAACGATATTTGTGCATCCGTACCGAAACATATGCAAAGGAGCCGTCGCGCTCGATGATATTAATGTAACCAAGTGTTGTCTGTTCTGTCGGTCGTACACGATAGGTCAGACGACGCTCAGTTACAGCGCATAGACATGATAGAGCTGTATTCTGTCCCACAACTTCCCCGTAACGTGATCTCTCAACAAGATGGCTCAGGAATCCATTTTGCGAAGAATGTGAGGGATTTCTTGGATCATGAGTTCCCAGATCGCTGGACTGGCGGAAGTAGCCGCCGGGAAGCCCATACATTATGCCTCTAGATTTTTTACTGTGGTTGTTTATCGACAATAAAGTGTGCTAAATACCACATCGCCGGCCGGAGTGGTCGAACGGTTCTAGACGCTACAGTCTGGAACCGCGCGACCGCTACGGTCGCAGGTTCGAATCCTGCCTCGGCCATGGATTTGTGTGATGTCCTTAGGTTAGTTAGGTTTCAGTAGTTCTAAGTTCTAGGGGACTGATGACCTCAGAAGTTAAGTCCCAAAGTGCTCTGAGCCATTTGAACCATTTGAAATACCACATCGTGAGCTACCAAATCGGTGCCATCGCATTCGTGCAGCTATCGCAATCTTTACGCCTGCAATGCTGCAAATACTTAGAGAGAAATGGAATACAGATCTGACGTCTGTCGCGCCACTAATGGTGCACATATCAAGGTGTATTAGGTGTGTAAGGTGTGTAAGAACACGTTTTGAGCTAGTATACATGCAGAAACTTACCGTCCATAAATATCTCAGTTACTTCCCAAGTTATTACATTTTATATTATTGTACTGTACGTTCCAACCGGAAAGCCTGTACTTATTTCTCAAAGACCTGATGTAGTTCTGAAATCGAATTATTTGAACATCGTTACGTAACGTGTTAGTAAAGAGTTAGTTGCAGTCAAATATGTTCGTCTCTTCTAGCACAGAGATAATTGTACTCAGTTGTGCTGGTTTCGTTTCACCTATTTTCGCAAAACGTTGCGCACTTTAAAACTCCTAGCAGATCTAAACTGCGTGCCAGACCAGGGCTAGAACCCAGGACCTTGCCTTTCACGGGCAATGATCTTATCGACTCAACTATGCAAGTACGACTCAACACGTGCTCTCATAACTCTTCTTCAACTTCGGTATCTCAGTCGCTAAGGGTGTTACCCTTTTGGAAAAGATCGAGTCCCAGTCTGGGACACGATTGAAATCTACAACACACTCCAGTGCAGAGTGAAAGATTCATTCTGGCTAAATAGTTGTGCCCCCACTTCTAGGCTACATCTACAGGGTGGGCAAAATAAAATATTGCCAGACAAATACACTACTGGCCATTAAAATTGCTACACCAAGAAGAAATGCAGGTGATAAGCGAGTAGTCATTGGACAAATATATTATATTAGAACTGACATGCGATTAAATTTTCACGCAATTTCGTGCATAGATCCTGAGAAATAAGTACCCAGAACAACCACCTCTGGCCGTAGTAACGGCCTTGATACGCCTGGACATTGGGTCAAACAGAGCTTGGATGGCATGTACAGGTACAACTGCCCATGCAGCTTCAACACGATACCACAGTTCATCAAGAGTAGTGACTGGCGTATTGTGACGAACCAGTTGCTCGGCCACCATTGACCAGACGTTTTCAATTGGTGAGAGATCTGGTGAATGTGCTGACCAGGGCAGCAGTCGCACAATTTCTGTATCCAGAAAGGCCCGTACAAGACCTGCAACATGCGGTCGTGCATTATCCTGCTGAAATGTAGGGTTTTGCAGGGGTCGAATGAAGGTTAGAGCCACAGGTCGTAACACATCTGAAATGTAACGTCCACTGTTCAAAGTGCCGTCAATGCGAACGAGAGGTGACCGAGACGTGTAGCCAATGGCACCCCATACCATCAGCCGGGTGATGCGCCAGTATGGCGATGACGAATACACGCTTCCAATGTGCATTCACCGCGATGTCGCCAAACACGGATGCGACCATCATGATGCTGTAAACAGAACCTGCATTCATCCGAAAAAATGACGTTTTGCCATTCGTGTACCCAGGTTCGTCGTTGAGTACACCACCGCAGGCGCTCCTGTCTGTGATGCAGCGTCAAGGGTAACCGCAGACATGGTCTCCTAGCTGATAGTCCATGCTGCTGTAATCGTCGTCGAACTGTTCGTACAGATGGTTGTTGTCTGGCAGACGTCCCCATCTGTTGACTCAGGGGTCGAGACGTGGCTGTACGATCCGTTACAGCCATGCGGATAAGATGCCTGTCACCTCGACTGCTAGTGATACGAGGCCGTTGGGATCGAGCACGGCGTTCCGTATTACCCTCCTGAACCCACCGATTCCATATTCTGCTAATAGTCATTGGATCTCGACCAACGCGAGCAGCAAATTCGCGATACGATAAACCGCAATCGCGACTAGGCTACAATCCGACATTCATCAAAGTCGGAAACGTGATGGTAGGCATTTCTCCTCCTTACACGAGGCATCGCAACAACGTTTCACCAGGCAACGGCGGGTAACTGCTGTTTGTGTATGAGAAATCGACTAGAAACTTTCGTCGTGTCAGCACGTTGTCGGTGTCGCCACCGGCGCCAACCTTGTGTGAATACTCTGAAAAGCTAATCATTTGCATATCACATCATCTTCTTCCTGTCGGTTAAATTTCGCGTCTGCAGCACATCTTCGTGGTGTAGCAATTTTAATGGCCAGTAGTGTATTTCACGCAGTTTAAGATTAGGCAACCCATCTTACACCAACTTTTGTCATGTACAGATGATGTAAACTGGGTTGCCTATATTAAGGTGCACGAAATATTTTTCTGCCCCAGTTTTACTTTGCCCAACCTGTAGATGTAGCCTAGCAGTGTTATCTATGGTCCAAGACGTGCAAGTGCGCGCGCGCGCTTTCGCGCGCACACACACACACACAAACTGTAGACGAATGAACGTCAAGGAATTATTAATGGATAAACCAAACGAAGTCGAAACAAATTTAGTTGCTGTAACTTCAGACCGAGTGAAGCAGTACCGCTGCAGCTGTATCACCATTAACTTCGGATCGTCTAGACCGTTTGGCGATGCCAGTGAATACCCTGCACCACTGTTATTGCGTCTCGCACCGGTGGTCGCCTGCACTGACAGCGTTAACGGGCGCCACGACGGAGAGGACATTACTGCCCCATTGTGCTGCAGTGCTCTCTAAAAAAGTCGTACATTACGAGGAGAAGCTAAAGCAATCATTCCTTACATTTAGGCAACACAAAAAAGGATGACGGCAGAAAAGAACATCAACGTTGCCGACGCTATTTCACGGAACTCCTCGAAAAGAAATTACGCACGCGTTAATAGCGTGTAATAAACTTTTGGGGCCGGCTGTCTGGATTATAAAACATCTTCTGTGATAGCTGCAGCAGCAGGAGGAGATGGGGTGGGGGTGAGATAGGTAGGAGGGGTTGGGGGGGGGCCTGGTGGGGGGGGGGAAGAGGTCTGGCGCGATGCCTGTCGCGTTTTTTCCCCGGCCGCCTCAAATGACAAGCTTTAACGACGGCGGCAGTCATTACACGCGTCTCGCGCTTCACAAAAACCTGCCACCATCGCTGCAGCTCAGGTAGGAAGACCTGCCGTACCGTACCTACCTCCCACAGAGGCGTCATTCTCGGGAGGCACTTGTCACTTGTTTACTGCTATTCCTAAATTTTACGATCATTCACACAAGCTAAGATTGCAGTTATACAATTCCTCTGTCAGAAAAAAAAATTGAAGAATTTTTAGACACGCGCACAACTGGTGCCGTATATGGCGCATCTCAGGCATGAAGCAGGAATGTCTAAGGAGTGAGCGTATCGTACGATGCGTGTGGCCGACATCAAACTGAAATAGTTATGTGACACTGGTTTGACACCGTTTACATTTTGCACTAAGGCATTACTTTAATATTCCACGTATTTACTTTGTGTTCATACGTGAATCATCATTAACGGCGAAGTTGCTTAGGTGTTGGTGCTGCGGATAAAATTTGAAGTTCCTCAAAGGAAAAAAAAAGTTTCTTTTTGTAGGCAAGTAGCTCAGCAGTGTTCCTTAATATCGAGACACAATGTAATGAATGCATAAAGCCATAGGGCTACCTGATACGATATATATATATATATATATATACGAAAACAGTAAAATCACACACGCGCGGGCATATATATATATATATATATATATATATATATATATATGTGTGTGTGTGTGTGTGTGCCCGCGCGTGTGTGATTTTACGGTTTTCGCATCCACAGCGTAGATCGATAATAGAATTTTTTTTAAAACTATGGAAAACACTAAAATCTTCTAAAAAGCTTCTGGTGGCCAGATTAGTTGTTGACCGTTGCTTTATTTCAGGATCATACACGACCGGTTTCGCGATGATTTAATGCGTCCTCAGTCGTATACATGACGATACTTAGAAAGCATAATAATGGTAAAAATGATGGAATTAAACCGGGAAGATAAGGGGAACAAATACTCACATAATGTAGCATTAGCTCATTAAAGACAGTTAAAAACCATTCAACAGCCAAGATCGCATAATATATTTCTTTATTTAAGACAACCGGATTCAACAGACTTTGCTGTCATCTAAAGGGTTAAAAGTCTTTCGTCGTAAAACGTGTTCACTTTACGCTAAACGTCACGCACAAGATGTCAAGTGGTTAAAATCAGCGCATTAGCCATTTGACATATTGTGGGTGAGGTTAAGCGTAAAATGAACACGTTTTACGACAAAAGATTTTTAAGACCTGAGGGTGACAGCAACCGACTGTCTTGAATGAAGAAATATTTCATGCGATCTTAGCTGTTGAATGGTTTTTAACAACTAAACCAGACCGCCCTTCAGTACTGACAAAATGACAAAATTCAATCGGCAAAGACACATTGTCTCCCAACGTTCAGACGGCGTTTGAATTGACAGAACCGTTTAAATTGGACGGTTGCAGAACGAAACATCCAAGATTTCAATTGGTAGTAGGCGTAGTCACTGTCCATGAGGAGAAAACAAAAACGAAAAGGGTCGTCAGTAATATAAGAAGAGTACAGAATGACCTATAAAAATTGTTGTAACTGGAATCTAACCCCGTAGGGGTATATGTTAAATGGAGACAAGCAACTGTTCTACAGTCATAAAATGTTACTAGACGTAGGTAGTACAAATACATACAGAAGTGGACTGTCAAAGGGAACAAAAACTTCCTATAGCAGAAAATAAGTGATATAAAATTACAGTGACCCATAAAATGGTTAAAATTGTAACAAAAGCTATTATAAGAACAATTAAATGGAGACAAGTAATCGCTCCACATTCATAGATTAATACTAGACACAGGTAGTGCACATACACACAGACGTGGGCTAACTGAAGTGTCATAAGGTGCAAGGACCGGTATGCATAAATAAAAAGAGAAACGGCGTAATGAAAGAGCTGACGGTGGGAAATAAAGGGAAAGGGCATAGCCAACGAAATTTCAAAGGATGCCCCGATGCCTTATTTCTAACTGCCCATTCAGGGTATGGTCGGAAAACTGTTTTAAGGAGTGTAAAATATGGACCTCCTCCAGAACGTTAAGGATATTGTATTTATTACCACTACATAAAATCCATAAATTGGTAGTCAGATCGAAAATTGTATGTGTAGAGTCACGCAGGAGTGGTAAGCGAAAATTTAGAACCCTTGAGACTCAAATGTTCCTTAAACTCAATTCGGGAACTATGTCACGTTTGCCCAGTATAGTGGGCTGGACAGTCATTACAAAAACTGGAGTCGATACATGTAGAACTAAATTTGTTGAAATTGGACTGCTTATTATGACGGAATTTGCAACCAGTACCCCTCAGAATAAAAAAGGCTGAGGAAATGTTTTTTACCTTCAGCTGTTTACCTAATTTTTGGAAACGTTCTCGTAATAGAGCATCCTATGGAAAGATGGTTTTTCGTTTGACTGTCTTACCAGCGCGAAAGTAATTTCCCTCTGGTTAGAAGAAAGAACGGGACTGACTTTCTTTTGGACGACACTATTAATGTTAGTAGCAACATTAGAATTGTAGCCGTTACCATAAGTAACGTAATCAGTAATGTTCAATTCGCGGTAAAGGCTTTAGGACAGAGAGAAACGGTATGGAATCTATAAAGGAGGGGCTTAAAAGCGACCTTTTTATAGCTGGGACTGTGGTTGGATATTTGATAAACCACGTTTTTCTATAAATGTCAAATTTAGTCTCTGAGACTCTCAGAGTAACCAAGAGATCTAGATAGCGGCGTGAACCGTCAGTATTGCGTTTAATCGTAAACTGAATGCTAGTATGCGCCACATTTAGCTCATTGACGAAGATCTTCGCTTGGACCAGTGTAAAGAAGCAGGATATCATCTACATATCAGTTCAAGCCGGTATTTTATTTGAAATTGTTGTAAATTGGTTCTACAGATAGTTCTCCAAATTAGTGATGAAGATGTTAACAAGGCAGAAGGACCCAGGGGAATCCACAGCAAGGCCCATTCTTTAGTATGAAAAATATCATCGCCAAACCTATGACAATTTAAGGACCAGATCCAGTAATTAAATATCTTCATTAATCTCTTCAGCAGCATGGCCACTAAGGGAGAGCAAATTATTATACGACATTGCGAAACTAATCAACAGGTACTGACGTGTACATATTTTTGACGTCCAAGGATACTGTAATAGTAATTCGGAAGATTACTAATTAGGTGTTCCCTGTTACAGATATTAATTCGAATCGGATGTTTGAAATACTGATTCAGATAGGAAGATAAGAGTTTCTCAGCTTGGAAACACACCCCTGGCCTAGCGTTAACAATCGGGCAAGTGGTCTTTATGGAGTTTGACCATAGCTCAAAATTTTGGAGCCGAGGGGCTCATTCTCACAATAAACTTCTTTCTCGCCGGGTCGAGAGAAAACTTGGAAGTGTTCAAAAACTTTTCTAAATTTGCCAAGAATTTTGCAGTAGGACCTAAAGGGTATTTATAATTTGATTTTCGGTAAAAAAAAAAAAAGATCTCGTGAACTTCATTTACAAACTGTTCCTCTTTCAACATAGTTACTGTCCTCCGTTTATCAGCCCGTACAATGTTGGACTGAATGTCTTTAACTTTCTCGTTAGTGTTCATAGTAAAAGATTTTCAAAAAGAACTTCTGAAAATATCGAGTCCGACAGTAGGCCCTAAGAATTGTGTCGTTCAGTTATCCTATCTGCTGAGACGGTAGCTTCATTTCTGTGGGCAGTAGGTAACAATACTTCATCCAAGGCAGAAACGGAATGTGAGCTTAGTGTGTCTATCTGATTCTGAGAAGTAGGTCAGTGGGTGTTATAGGACAATCCCTTATTTAGTAACCTAACTTCTATTCTATAGTTCCCACTGAAATACAAACTCTTGGGCGAAACAAGAGACAGAAGAGCCGCAGGTATGGACCTAAAAAGAAGTTCAAATGAGACCCCGGGAGAAAACTGTATGTACTGTAACTGCGCTGGATAGAAAAATATAAAGACTCACTAGTGTTGAAAAATCAACAGCTGGCCCCAAAAGCCACATTGTGGAGATCTGACTATGCTTAAGTAGGGAAAGTCAGATCACCAAACAGCCCAGTTGACGTACGGTAGTATTATTTGAAACTGTCGTCGAGTAGTGTGCCCGAGAGGGGAAAAAATGCATTTGATGTACAGTATAGATTAAATATTAAATGCAAGTGATCATGACTGGGTGCTTGTCCTGCAATTAATGTCGGTTCTTCCATACCTGAGGACAGTTTGTTGTTCGGTCGATATTGGTACTGTGCCAAATCGTAACTTAACATAAATATTTAGAAGCTGTCAATAATCGCCTTCTTAAAACAAAGTTTTCCTTAAAGGTTTGAATTTTTAAATTATAAGTAATCTCAGTTACTTTATGGCTTGTTCCATGACCATATAGGTTTTGTTCGCATGGTACATGGGGGTAGAAAAAAGATCTGTGAAGTGAATAGTGCGCAAAAAATGTCCACTTTCCGCTATTCTATATTTTGGGTTTGTTAGTACTGCACAGAATAGTATTTATATGACTAGGTGTTCTCAAAACATTTCTCTAAATTAACATCTGGGCGTTGCTACCATTAAAGTTCTATAAAGACATGGATGTCGCTCGAACAGCATTTGCAGGTGTTCCCACGTGCATAATACAGAGTCTTATCTTGCTTTAATGGACGTCACATCTTGCTGGACCATTTAAGGCGGAACGTCACCCGAAGGACAATTAAGTCCGAGCGCCCTGATTAAGCTGTTGGAAGAGCGGTTCATTTTCCCGCTACTGTGCCGCCCATTCGGAATGCATCAGGAGAGAGAGACGGACCGCGCGTTCCGCTGTCCATTAGGCTCCGCAAGCGACTGTACATCTCATTATATCTGATGATACCCGAAGTCCGCACCGGAGAAAAAGAAAATAATAATTACACGTTAGGTAAAAAAGTTACATTTACAAAGGATGAAGACAGCTTCGTGGCTCGCGAGGGATGGACAGTGTGGGATGGTGTAGGTCCGTTGGTACACGTCTGTGAGGGACTGTTGGAATTCTTGTTCCTCTCCCTCTCCTCTGTGTGTGTGTGTGTGTGTGTGTGTGTGTGTGTGTGTGGTGTATGTGTGTTTTCCTTTGTGTGCGGTGAAGTTGTAGGGTGAGGCGGTGAGTGGGGGGGGGAGAGTTGGGAGGGGCAGTAAGTCCATGCTGAAGGGTGGTCAATGAAAAGGGCTTCGTTCCGAGTCGATGAGACAGCAGCACTCCGGGTGGTGGTCGTGGTCTATAATTAACCCGCCTAATCACCTGTTTCGTATTTGACAACAAACAGTTAAGGAAAGCGAAATGGGAGAGAGGAGGGGGGAGAGCGCTGTACAGATTACAACCTGTGCGCAGCCACTGCGATCCGTTGTCTCGGAACAGGTTCTCCAACGCACCGCACGCGGAGCGGATCGAATCGACGCAGTGGCACGGAGCGGGCTGCGTGCGGGTGATTGCATTGCTTTTAATTGCCTGCTGGCGAGGCCGCTCGTCTCCCGAACTGTCATACACAACTCCTCCTCGTAGGCCATAACAGTTCCCGCGCTTTTCCAAGTGCCCTCGAAGTTCTTTACCTTTTTTTTTTAAATTTTGTTTTGTCGACTTTCTTCTTGCTGCACTTAGCCATTGGCTATAATCATTCACTCTGTCCCCTGGATGACAATGAACTAACAAACTTCACAGTCCTGCAGACATTTATTTAAAGAGCTAGAGATCTTCACTGTAGCCTCACAATGTATATATTCACTTATGAAATTTGTTAATAACAATCAGAACGAATTCAAAAGTAATAGCAGTATACATGGCTACAACACTAGGAGAAAGGATGATCTTTACTACTCAAGGTTAAATCTAACTTTGGATCAAAAGGGGGCAAATTATGCTGCCACAAAAGTCTTTGGTCACTTACCTAATAGCATCAAAAGTCTGACAGATGCCATATAGCACGTAAAAGGAAAAGAATTTACTCCTTCTAGTCATTAGATGAATTTTTGGATATAGTAAGTGGGTAATTTCCCCAACCCCCACAAAAAAATTAAAAATATTGAGTGTCATGTAATATTTTGTATAATGTAATACCTTGTATAGACACCTTTTATTAACCTGACACGTTCCACATCATTACGAAGTGTCGTATTCATGATCTATGGAACAAGTACTAATCTAATCTAATCTAGTACCTTTCAAAGCACCGATAGCATTTCTTCACCCCCCCCCCCCCCACCACCCCCGCTAGCCCCTCCAACGTCAGTCTGGCAACCGTGACGCTTTTTTTTTCCAGTTCTCTCCGAGTCAGAATTTTCCTCAGATTTAGTTAAGGGAGGGGGAGGGATGTGTACAGAATGGGTCAAAAATGTTGAAACTTTTTAACGCCAGATAGTTTCGTAGCATGTTATAAATATTGTCTCCAGTTTTCAGAGCTTAACTCGTGCTGCAAATCATGTAAAAGCCAACTTGTTTCGACAAATGCGCAGCGCCACGCCCCCTTTTCTACACGACTCTGTCCTTGTTTGTAGTATTTTATTATTTCCTGTCCTCAGAGAAGACATCTGTAGAATACAAAAGGCAGAGAGCTCATTTACGATGAGATTAATTACAACTTATTAAAAAATATACACACATAGTGAACACAAACCCAAGCTTTAATAACCTCAGTTAGAAGGTACACCCAAAAGCATTTTGCTCATTTGCTATTGTTAAAATGTCCTCGTATGATGCTTGTCTGGTACTCAGTGATGTAACACTTGAAGAATCAGGACCCTTATGAGATTAGGATCTGATGCAAGTTGCTTCAGTGAAAACCTTCTAAAGAACATTGATGATGTGCGCATTGCTAGTTCTGAACTGTCAGTTAAGGATATTACCAAAAGGGCACCCCAAAAGGATGAGCCTAGAAGAAAAGATCTACATGAAGACTGTAAAGACCAAATCGATGGTCATGGCCAACAGTAAGTTACTCGTTTCTGGCATGAATGTTAGTAAAATCTTTTTTTCTACATTTCCTGAAACTTTTCAGTGTAAAAGGAACATTTCCAGCCGAACCACTGCAGATAAAAAGATGAAATTTGCTACTCACTTTGTACATACTATAATACAGTTTCCTGTGGTGCAAAATTTTATTATAGAAAAATTTATTTAAAATTTTTTTGAATAAATATTGTTATGTACAACACACATACGTTTAAAAAAATGTTGCTAGAGTTCAAACGTTTATGTTAACAACTGGTACACAGATGTGTTTATCTAACTATTGAGAATACCTACCACATTTTGAAAGTGTTTGTAAAATAACCTTCGTAAAATGTTCCTAATGTGGCAGTATGTGTTCTAAAAGTATCCAGCAACGTACTGATCAAATTATTTGACAAAAAATTGAAAAAGTCTGGATTATAGCCAATAAGATAATGATAACATTTGTAAAATTTAGTTCAGTTATCTCTCAAGCAGTAGAAGGCCCATTAGATTATAAGTACCCATGTATTTTCTCATATGCCCCCCCCCCCCCCCTTAAGGACCCATGTGGTTGCCATCCGTATGCTGACAAGAAGCAAACCCCCTTGGGGTATTACCAGGCCATCAGCAACAATGGAACGCGGTGGTAAGGAAACGTAATACTGATTATTCCAAATTCCTTGGTGTGCAGGTGCCCGTATTGGTCAGAACCAACACTGTAAATTACATGCTACACATGTTCCCAAATGCCTGAGTTCAGCAAAATTTACTCTTCGTATAATTGTTGATTTTGATGACGAGAGCATCAGAGAGTTGGCTGACTTTGCATACGTTCATTCATTAAGTACTTTCCGAGAAATTTTCTAAGGTGGTTCTAATATCAGAAAAAAAAGTTCATTACACAGAAACATACTGTAACATTCTGAGACAGACATTCAAGGTGAAAGAGTATCAAGGATAAGGTTCACTGACGACATTGCCCTTTTTCTTTGTGTCGTGCGGGGGTGGGGGGGGGTGGGAGGGGGGGGGGTAGAAGGGGGATATCATCATCACTCTTCTGACTAGTTAGTTGTGGTCCGAGATCCGACGGTCCGGCACAACCTCCTCTCCTATGCCAACCTCTTCATTTTAAAGTACGCACCTACACATTTTGCCCTCTGCAGCTCCCAGCAGTACCATGGAGGGGTATTTTTCTGATTGTTCCTCGCCGTTTTTACTGAGGACCTCTTCATTTCTTAGCTTATCAATCCACTTACTTTTCAATACCTCACAGTGACATCGCATCTCAAATGCTTCGGTTCTTTTCTGTTTTTACCACAATGATTCACTTCGCTATGGTAGTCTTATCCAGACGTACACTCGCAGAAACTGGTTGCTAAAATTAAGACCTCAATCTCATAGAAGCACACTTTTAGAGAAGACTGTCACTTCTGTGCTAATCTGTTTCTTAAATCCTACTTGTTTCGTCCACCGTGAGTTATTTTCCTTCCAAGACGGCAGGATTCTTTCATTTCATCTACTATTTTGTTTTAAGTTTATAATCTATCTCATTATTGCTACTCCTCATTCCTCTCGTCTTTTTTTTTCGATTTACCTTTTATCCATATTCTCTGCTCACTAGACTTTCTTTCCATTCAATAGGTCATGCATTTCTTCCCCACTTTCACTGATAATAGCAATGTCATTATTGCATCTTATCATTGATATCCTCTAAACCTGAATTTAAGCGCCACTTCTGAGACTGTCTTATTTCCATCATTATTCCTCCCTTGTACAAAATGAACAGATGCGAAGAAAGACTGGATGCCTGCCGTATACAATTTTTAATCAGAGCACTTCTCGATTTGCCATCCACTTTTATTTTTCTCTCGTGGTCCGTCTCTCTTCTTAGCTCATAACTTATACCTGCTTATCTGATACTGTGAAAGTGATGGAGCATTACTTGAACTGTTGATTGGAATGAACTGTCTATGGACCAAAGAATGTGGGGCAAGAGTAAATCAAGTAAGTACGAATGTATTAAGGACCAGCACAAATGAGTTTATCAGAAACAGGGACCACGTAGCAGACGAAGGGAGGGATTTTGTCACCTTGGAAGGAAAATAATGTTTTTGATGAAGAGGCACGCAGAATGTAAGAAACAGACTTAAGGCAGAGCGCGTGAAATATAGACCTTAATTTCAGAGACGAACTTCTGAGACTGAACGCGTGGGAAACAGCGTTATACTGAGGCAAATCCTGAACCGGGGAGAAGACAGTGGAAGTGTCTGATATGGTGTTGCACGAGAATACTGAAAATTATGTAGAACGATTAGGTAAGAAATAAAGTTCTCTGCAGAATCTTCGAGGAAAGGAATATGTGAAAAACGCTATTTAGAGAAAGGGACCGGATGGTAGGGTGACATCAGGGAATAACTCGGACGGTATTTGAGAGATCCGTATACCTGAAAAATTGTAGAAGCAGACAGATTAAATACTTGTATACACAGCAAATAATTCAGGGTTTCAGCGCTACTCTGAGAGGAGTAGGTTGGCACAGATTCTTCAGGCAGCATCAAACTTGTCAGAAGAAAAAATGGCTGAATGGCTCTGAGCACTAAGGGACTTAATATCTGAGGTCATCAGTCCCCTAGAAATTATAACTACTTAAACCTAACTAACCTAAGAACATCACACACATCCATGTCCGAGGCAGGATTCGAACCTGTGACTGTAGCGGTCGCGCGGTTCCAGACTGAAGCGCCTAGAACCGCTCGGCCACACCGGCCGGCTGTCAGAAGAATGTTGATCCAAAAAAGGATAATATCTGGTGTCAACTGAATAAAAAACTGGAAGTACTAACAACCGTCTCAGAATCCATTTTCTATTTGGTTTGTTGTGAAGACCCAGCCATAGTATGAAAATAATAGTAGCATTCATAAATATTTCATTAGGAACAAAAAATAGCTTCCACAATTCCCAAATCAGTCTTACTATTGGTGAGAAAGGAATAAAATATGCAGCCATGCAAATATTTGACTGCCCTCTTTCCGATTTAAAGGTAATGGTAGACATGAAAAACCGTTTTCACATCAGACTGAAATTGTTTCTGCCTGGCAACTACTTCTATAACATGAATGGATTTCTGTGTATGGTTGTGTTGTGTTTATCAAATGTTAATGTACATTAATGTTCAGGTGAAAATCCAATCACATAAAAGACCAGCACAGAACCATATTCTCAAAGAAAGAAGTATGTATTTGAATAGCTACTGACACGTTCCATATTACTGTGAGTTGTTTACAAACTTCTCTATTTTTAAGAGATAATTTTATTGCAGATCCGTAGGTAATGATCTTAATAGTTACACACTGCTGCACTGTTAATTTAGTAGTTGTACTGTATTATTATTTATGTTTTACTTTATTGAAATAACGCATGAAGCTATTACAATAGGACAGAAGCACATGCAGAATACCGTTAAGGATTACTTAGGAGAAGAAAAACTTAGCCGAAATCGCTATAAAAACCGATTTCGTCAAAACTAAGTTATCATCTTCAGATCTTCACAAACGTTATTACAAATATCTTGTGCCAGCTACACACAAAATCTTTCCATTGAATTTCAGGTGTATCAAACATGAAATGAGCGATGCGTTGGAACGTCGGCGTTCTACCGAAACCGGTTTTCTACAATAACGTTTTTATAGCGATCTCGGCTAAGAAGTTGTTCTTCTCCCACGTAACCACTACAGATCGCCTCTTCGAGCTCAACGCGAGTAAACTAGTAGTTATGGATTTAGTCAGTGAGACGTAAACTAGTAGTTATGGATTAGTCAGTGAGATGTAAACTAGTAGTTATGGATTAGTCAGTGAGACGTGGTGGGATTGCTTAGCTGGTAAAGCTCTGTCTGTGAAGGGGAAAGACACGTTGACTTTGTCTCGTGGTCCAGCACAAGGTTTTAATTTGTCGCGACAGTCAGTTCCAATAATCACCACTTTTCCCTTTTCTTAATAAATCAGACAAGACGAAGAGCCGTACGAGGTTGTCCACTGGTATCCTGCCGCACACTGTAGCACCGCGAGTGCCTCATTTCACTTGCAAATGCTCCAGTAACACCTTTTGCGCACACGTCGACCTTAAAATTCAGAGTGTTTCACACTTCCTCCGCTCCCCGGCGGCCGCTTCATTCACTTTCTGGAGCGCGTATTGGCTTTTGCAATTAACGATCTTCTCTGTTACAAGGTTAATTAGCGGCAAGCTTCCTTCACTCTCAAGGAAGGGACGGAAAAGTGAAAATCAGGCACAAAAATTTTAGGAATGAACACTTTGGGATTTTCAAAGCAACAGTTTTGTTTTGGAATTTTCTTGAAAATTTGCATGCAGTTTCTTATTAACATGTTAGACTGTCATTGAAAATTAAACTATTAGCTTTTTTTCCTACTGTGAAAAAGGCCGTTTCATTGTAAGAGCAGCGGGCCGCGGTGGCCATGCGGTTCTAGGCACTGCAGTCCGGAATCGCAGGACTGCTACGGTCGCAAAAAAATGGCTCTGAGGACTATGGGACTCAACTTCTGAGGTCATTAGTCCCCTAGAACTTAGAACTAGGTAAACCTAACTAACCTAAGGACATCACACACATCCATGCCCGAGGCAGGATTCGAACCTGCGACCGTAGCGGTGTCGCGGTTCCAGACTGCAGCGCCTGGAACCGCACGGCCACTTCGGCCAGCGCTACGGTCGCAGGTTCGAATCCTGCCTCGGGCATGGATATGTGTGATGTCCTTAGGTTAGTTAGGTTTAAGTAGTTCTAAGTTCTAGGGGACTGATGACCTAAGATGTTAAGTCCCATAGTGCTCAGAGACATTTGAACCATTGTACGAGCAGAGCGGTCACGTCGGCTAAGCACATTTTGGAGACAGTGAAATCCACGCGATCATTAATTTTTAAGGTTTCGTACGTCAATCGGTAAAAATGGGACCCGCATAGGATCACTTTGTTGTCCGTCTGTCATCATTTTTAACACCCCTTTTTCTCAGAAACGGATATAGGTATAAGGTTGAAATTTATGTCTAATATTAAAGTCTCCGGTCCCTTGGCGGAGAAAAAATTTAAGCTTCTAAGTCCATGCAGGGAAAGGATACAGCCATTTATGTCACAAACTCACTCATCGAAACATATAGGTGAACTATCTATAGTTTGTAGGGAACACTCCGAGCCCGGTTTCGACTAACACTTGTCTGGTTTTTTTTTCTTTCTTTCCGGAAATAATAACCCATATTTCTTTTAGTTAACGGGATCTATAAAAGTCCTCCCGTCTAATGTGTGCTGCCCACTCCTTTCCTTTTATTTTCACTGGATGATGTAGCGGTAATACGGCGTTCATCATCCAGAGAACCAACTTGTTCGAACAAGGAGTTGCATACCGTTCTGTAGGCACGCTAAGAGTACTTATTGCGTGGAATGTAGCAAATATAATTTTTAAACAAAATACAATAAAAATACAGTGTTATAGAAGCAGCAAGGAAATTTGTAGACAGAAATAATTGTGTAATTAACATGTTAAGTAAGCTAACTGCCAACACCTCAAGCGCTCTGGAACCTCGGAGTTTGTGTAGAGCAGGCGGTAACGTGACTACCTCTGGCGTATGTCATGGTAGTGAAGTGGTGTGTATGTGCCAGTCGGTTGTACGCAATCACCGCAGTTAGAGGGGTCGACGTCGATACGTGACAATGGCAGAAAGCAGCTACTGTACTTTAATGTTGCCATGACCACACCGTGAATATAGTTGCTCGATTTGTTGGTGTACCGAGAGTACTGTCCAACATGTATACGGTAAGTGACGTATCACCCGCAGTGACGTAACTCAGTCTAAGGTGGAACGGACTCGAGTGTCACGCTTTGTCAGTGAAAATCGCTTTCAAACCCAATGAGAACTGCTGCTGTCAGTTCCGTTTCAAGCAGATTTCGAGAGAACACTGCAAAGAGAATTATTTGCAATGGACATTTGGGGTTGGGTACCTTGCAAACTGATATTCGTCACAGGTGTATATAAAGCTGCACGTCTTCATTAGCTTCATTTGACGCAGAATAGGGCATTAACGGACTTGAGGTGACTGATGTGGTCCGACATGTTGCAATTTTTTGCACTTTTCAAAAGAAGCAATGTGCCGAGTGCACCGACTACCCATTGAGGCGTTTAAGCTACAGTGTATAGAGGATGTAGTCCAGGTTGGACTGTTTATTATTTCAAAAGTAATCGCCATAACTGTTAACACATTTATCCTACCGTGAGACAAGACGGTCAGTGTCTTCATGGAATTATGTTGGCCTGGTTCACACGTCACCGGGGCTATTTCGACTATGCAGCAGGAGTTTCGCTTGGAGGCCCTTACATTCGCTGAATGTCTACTGAATACCTTAACTGCAGAGTTACCCCACTCGTTGTCCAGCGTGATTTTAACTGGTCACTGCGGCAGGCAAACTATATGAAAATTCTGCTATGAAAGTAATGATTATGGAAAGCATTCTTCATAATAGAAAGAGAATTACTTAGCAGTAGCAAAGCCTACTACAGTAACTAGGTAGCAGGTGATAATGTATCAATAGATGTACGAAGAGATCAATAAATATGACTGCAATCATAAAGACGCTGATGCTACCATAGCAGGGCTTCTACTAAGACACAGAGAGAGATAGAGACACATCTGAAACGCAGAGTGAGGAAATAAATGCAGCAGAATGATCGGAGGAAAATGGAAGGTGTAGAACTGGCACAGTATGTGCTACTCTATGTAACAGCTCTGAAGACAAAGGACTATTACTTACAGAGCTGACCCAAAGCTGCGCTGCACAACCGAGGACGCGACACATACGGATGCAACAGGTGCCTGCACCGGGAGCACGTGGCTGCTGAGCAGACGAGCCTCTAGTTTTGGCAATCATCACGCCTCTGCTGCCTTATGATCCCATCACATTCTGCTACCGTGCGCGACCCTACGCCCAACTCACGTACATAACATGTAACAAGTGAAATGAAAATGATATGTATCCCCATGTAGACAAGTCCATCTCACTTCGTATGTCTCGCGTAATAAGGAGGAAACACATACAGAAACACATGTAAAATACACTCCTGGAAATGGAAAAAAGAACACATTGACACCGGTGTGTCAGACCCACCATACTTGCTCCTGACACTGCGAGAGGGCTGTACAAGCAATGATCACACGCACGCCACAGCGGACACACCAGGAACCGCGGTGTTGGCCGTCTAATGGCGCTAGCTGCGCAGCATTTGTGCACCGCCGCCGTCAGTGTCAGCCAGTTTGCCGTGGCATACGGAGCTCCATCGCAGTCTTTAACACTGGTAGCATGCCGCGACAGCGTGGACGTGAACCGTATGTGCAGTTGACGGACTTTGAGCGAGGGCGTATAGTGGGCATGCGGGAGGCCGGGTGGACGTACCGCCGAATTGCTCAACACGTGGGGTGTGAGGTCTCCACAGTACATCGATGTTGTCGCCAGTGGTCGGCGGAAGGTGCACGTGCCCGTCGACCTGGGACCGGACCGCAGCGACGCACGGATGCACGCCAAGACCGTAGGATCCTACGCAGTGCCGTAGGGGACCGCACCGCCACTTCCCAGCAAATTAGGGACACTGTTGCTCCTGGGGTATCGGCGAGGACCATTTGCAACCGTCTCCATGAAGCTGGGCTACGGTCCCGCACACCGTTAGGCCATCTTCCGCTCACGCCCCAACATCGTGCAGCCCGCCTCCAGTGGTGTCGCAACAGGCGTGAATGGTGGGACGAATGGAGATGTGTCGTTTTCAGCGATGAGAGTCGCTTCTGCCTTGGTGCCAGTGATGGTCGTATGCGTGTTTGGCGCCGTGCAGGTGAACGCCACAATCAGGACTGCATACGACCGAGGCACACAGGGCCAACACCCGGCATCATGGTGTGGGGAGCGATCTCCTACACTGGCCGTACACCACTGGTGATCGTCGAGGGGACACTGAATAGTGCACGGTACATCCAAACCGTCATCGAACCCATCGTTCTACCATTCCTAGACCGGCAAGGGAACTTGCTGTTCCAACAGGACAATGCACGTCCGCATGTATCCCGTGCCACCCAACGTGCTCTAGAAGGTGTAAGTCAACTACCCTGGCCAGCAAGATCTCCGGATCTGTCCCCCATTGAGCATGTTTGGGACTGTATGAAGCGTCGTCTCACGCGGTCTGCACGTCCAGCACGAACGCTGGTCCAACTGAGGCGCCAGGTGGAAATGGCATGGCAAGACGTTCCACAGGACTACATCCAGCATCTCTACGATCGTCTCCATGGGAGAATAGCAGCCTGCATTGCTGCGAAAGGTGGATATACACTGTACTAGTGCCGACATTGTACATGCTCTGTTGCCTGTGTCTATGTGCCTGTGGTTCTGTCAGTGTGATCATGTGATGTATCTGACCCCAGGAATGTGTCAATAAAGTTTCCCCTTCCTGGAACAATGAATTCACGGTGTTCTTATTTCAATATCCAGGAGTGTAAGATACGTAAAGCTCCGAGTTCTGGACGGGCAACTCTGGCCCGACCGACTGCCGTGTTATCCTTGCCAATGGTGTTCAAATGTGTGTGAAATCTTATGGGACTTAACTGCTAAGGTCATCAGTCCCTAAGCTTACACGCCACTAAACCTAAATTATCCTAAGGACAAACACACACACACACCCATGCCCGAGGAAGGACTCGAACCTCCGCCGGGACCAGCCGCACAGTCCATGATTGCAGCGCCTTTGACCGCTCGGCTAATCCCGCGCGGCGCCAATGGTGTCATCGGATGCAGTATGGAAGGGCATGTGGTCAGCACAACACTCTCCGTCGTTGTCGGGTTTCTTGACCTTGGAATCGTTACTAAACAGTCGATTAGCTCCTCAGTTCGCCTCACAAAGGCACACTTTACTAACTGCGAGTACTCGTTCATCTTCGTTACAATGAAACATATCTAGCTTTACTGAACGAGTGCTCGTCACAGCTCTTAAGAGAGCTATTTTAGAGACATTGCATTTTTTACATATTTTCTTATTCTATTCCATAATACTACCTCTGAAAGTTTGTCATTTGAGCTCTGGTTTACCTAGTACATTTCCATTATCGATTCAAATTTGGTCTCCTTACGGTCCGTACGCACACATTCCGGTAACGGACTTTGAGTAATAAATATTGGGTTGGTGCACAAGTTTATAGGGCTTTTCCGTAACTTTAAGAAGCACAACGGAGAGTTTAGTCATCAATAACATTACAACAGTCTGCTAACGCTGGGGTAACTTTTCGATTCCGCCACTGTAGAAATCACGTGGTTTTGAGGCAAAGAACTCGTCGAGCCATGTTCGGAGCGCGTTTCCAATCGGAAAGGCCGACCGGAGTGGTCGAGCAGTTCTAGGCGCTACAGTCTGGAAACGCGCGACCGCTACGGTCGCAGGTTCGAATACTGCCTCGGGCATGGATGTGTGTGGTGTCCTTAGGTTAGTTAAGTTTAAGTAGTTCTAAGTTCTAGTGGACTGATGACCTCAGAAATTGTCCCATAGTGCTCAGAGCCATTTGAACCATCCGGAAAGGAAGTTCCTTGAAGGTTGTCGATAGAAAGCGGAGAAGGTGAAAAACGGGGCGCAAGATCAGGTGAATAAAGTGGGTGCAGAATGACTTCCCAACCCAACTCCTGGTAGTGGGTTTGTCAGACTAGCAGAATGTGGGCGGCGTTATCGTGGAGTAGCACTGCTTCACGGAGTCTTCCGGGTTGTTGTTCTTGGACTCCGTCTGCAAGACCCCTCAGTTGTCGACAATAAAAGTCAGCAGCGATGGTTACCCCTAGGGGAGTCACACCTCAGGGAGTCAATCAGTGGTACCGTCGCTGTTCCACTAGATGCATAACATTATCTTTTGTGGATGCCCACAGGTCTTTGTAAGGGAATTGCTACTTTGTTCTGGATCAACCATTCCTTTCTTTTTTTTATGTCAGCATAAAGCCACCACTTCTCTTCAGCAGAAACGATGCAGGATAGGAACGGACGATGTTGTTCACGAGCACGCAGAGATTCCCCCCCCCCCCCCCCCCCCCCCCCCCAGCAGCAGTTTTTGTGATTTTGGCTTAGAACATGCTGTACGCATACAATCGATTTTTGAACCTTTGCCATTGCATGCAAATGTCGCACGATGGTGGAATGATCACAGTTCATCACATTGCCAGTTTTTCAGTACAATGGCGTGGATCTTTGTGGGTTACTGCGTTTAAACGTTCATCAACCCCTGAATGTTTCCTGGACGTGGAGAGTCACCACACGATCCTCCTTAGAACGAGGAACGTGCTCTGTCCAATGACATTATCCCCATACACGTCACAAATATTTCTGTCTGCCTCCGCTGCTGTCATCCCTCTATTGAACTCAGACAGAATAATATGTCGCAAATGTTCCGATTTCTCCACATGGTATCCCATTTTCTTGCGTCCACAGCTCCACTCACTATCTCCAAATGGCAAAATCAGAACACGTAAATTAAATAGTAACACTGAATTACAAATAAAAAATGTGAATCGATAAATAGACCCATAGCAACCGGAATACCAACACGCAAAACAAAAAAGCTACGTAGTGTTTGATTTACATCTGTAAATAAGATAGAACACGATATTTTTGCGGCTGAGTATAACGAAATCCATTTCCCTAGTTTCCAATTGCTAGAGAACAGGCTCCCAGGTACATGCCATTTTCCCTGACTTCCGGAAGGCGTTCGATACAGTTCCGCACTGTCGTCTGATAAACAAAGTAAGAGCCTACGTAATATCAGACCAGCTGTGTAGCTGGATTGAAGAGTTTTTAGCAAACAGAACACAGCATCTTGTTCTCAATGGAGAGACGTCTACATATGTTAAAGTAACCTCTGACGTGCCACAGGGGAGTGATATGGGACCATTGCTTTTCACAATATATATAAATGACCTAGTAGATAGTGTCGGAAATTCCATGCGGCTTTTCACGGATGATGCCGTAGTATACAGAGAAGTTGCAGGGTTAGAATTGCAGCGAAATGCAGGAAGATCTGCAGCGGATAGGCACTTGGTGCAGGGAGTGGCAACTGACCCTTAACATAGACAAATGTAGTGTATAGCGAATACAAAGAAAGAAGGACCCTTTACTGTATGATTATATGATAGCGGAACAAACACTGGTAGCAGCTACTTCTGTAAAATATCTGGGAGTGTGCGTGCGGAACGATTTGAAGTGGAATGATCATGTAAAATTAATTGTTGGTAAAGTGGGTGCCAGGTTGAGATTCACTGGGAGAGTCCTTAGAAAATGTAGACCATCAACAAAGGAGGTGGCTTACAAAACACTCGTTCGACCTATACTTGAGTATTGCTCATCAGTGTGGGATCCGTACCAGGTCGTGTTGACGCAGGAGGTAGAGAAGATCCAAGGAAGAGCGGCGCGTTTCGTCACAGGGTTATTTGGTAAGCGAGATAGCGTTACGGAGATGTTTAGCAAACTCAAGTGGCAGACTCTGCAAGAGAGGCGCTCTGCATCGCGGTGTAGTTTGCTGTCGAGGTTTCGAGAGAGTGCGTTTCTGGATGAGGTACCGAATATATTGCTTTCCCCTACTTATATCTCCCGAGGAAATCACGAATGAAAAATTAGAGAGATTCGAGCCCGCACGGAGGCTTTCCGGCAGTCGTTCTTCCCGCCAATCATACGCGCCTGGAACAGGAAAGGGAGGTAATGACAGTGGCACGTAAGTGCCCTCCGCCACACACCGTTGGGTGGCTTGCGGAGTATAAATTTATATGTAGATGTGTAGATATAGAACAGGTTGTCACGGTCGAGGTACCACCATGTAATGGAACATTTACCACACCTCTTGAGAATTCTCGGAAGCTTTTTTTCATCAGTGCGCGTCAGGGAGGTATGTGATGTGAAAGCCACATCAAAGAAGAGGTCATAACATCGTGACTAGACAATATATACAGCCTAGGAGAGAGACGTTAACTGCCTCAGATCGTGTGGGAGGAAAGTCGCGCTGCAGTATGCAGGAGGCTGTCATGTAGAGGATATACCGCCTGATCCCGACGTATGTAGGTACTATTGTTCTCGAGGCGTAGCAGTAAGGCGCGCAAGGCGTCGAGGTGCGGGCGAGTAGCAGCGGCCGCGTTGCACGCTGGGAGGAGCACGCATGCAATATTCATCGCAGTCGCTCGCTAGTGGCGGCTGCCACCACGGCAACGGAACCGGTGTACGGCAAGCTGCACCACGTCCGTACACAACTCTTCCACACTGAATACAGATGCGCCACCTGCTAAATGGAGGGTTGCTTACTGCAGATGCGGGTTAAAAATAAAGGAAACAAACAGAAATGCTATGAAGTTTAACAGAAATGGGAGTGACTCCCAGTACCTCCAAAATGAAAATAGATGGTTCGTCGAACTGGACATCGGAGGTACACGGGTCACTTACTTTTTAGACGATCTTGGATCTGGATTAAAGGAAGGGACAGAGAAGATTAGTAGAGGAACTGCAGAGATAGTCTTAATCAGTGCATCAGTATTGCTGAATTACTCCACGATCTTTGGAGTGAAACAACAACGACTTTGAGCAACGCGCCTTTCAGAATTCCAGACTCCCACTTCACAATACGAATGAAACGATTGTTTGTTGTTGTTGTTGTGGTCTTCAGTCCTGAGACTGGTTTGATGCAGCTTTCCATGCTACTCTACCCTGTGCAAGCTTCTTCATCTCCCAGTACCCGCTGCAACCTACATCATTCTGAATCTGCTTAGTGTATCCATCTCTTGGTTTCCCTCTACGATTTTTAGCCACCACGCTGCCCTCCAATTCTAAATTGGTAATCCCTCGATGCCGCAGAACATGTCCTACCAACCGATCCCTTCTTCTAGTCAAGTTGTGCCACAATCTCCTCTTCTCCGCAATTCTATTCAATACCTCCTCATTAGTTATGTGATCTACCCTAATCTTCAGCATTCTTCTGTAGCACCACATTCCGAAAACGTCTATTCTCTTCTTGTCCAAACGATTTATCGTCCATGTTTCACTTCCATACATGGGTACACTCCATACAAATACTTTCAGAAACGACTTCCTGGCACTTACATCTATACTCGATGTTAACAAATTTCTCTTCTTCAGAAACTCTTTCCTTGCCATTGCCAGTCTACATTTTATATCCTCTCTACTTCGACCATCAACAGTTATTTTGCTCCCCAAATAGCAAAACTCCTTTACTACTTTAAGTGTCTCATTTCCTAATCTAATACCTTCAACATCACCCGACTTAATTCGACTACATTCCATTATCCTCGTTTTTCTTTTGTTGATGTTCATCTTATATCCTCCTTTCAAGACACCGTCCATTCCTTTCAGCTGCTCTTCTAGGTCCTTTGCTGTCTCTGAAAGAATTACAATGTCATCGGCGAACCTCAAAGTTTTTATTTCTTTTCCATGGATTTTAATTCCTACTCCGACTTTTATTTTGTTTCCTTTACTGCTTGCTCAATCTACAGATTGAATAACATCGGGGATAAGCTACAACCCTGTCTCACTCCCTTCCCAACCACTGCTTCCGTTTCATGCCCCTCGACTCTTATAACTGTCATCTTGTTTCTGTACAAATTGTAAATAGCCTTTCGCTCCCTGTATTTTACACCTGCAACCTTCAGAATTTGAAATAGAGTCTTCCAGTCAACATTGTCAAAAGCTTTCTCTAAGTCTACAAACGTTAGAAACATAGGTTTACCTTCCCTTAATCTGTTTTCTAAGATAAGTCGTAGGGTCAGTATTGCCTCACGTGTTCCAACATTTCTACGGAATCCAAACTCATCTTCTCCGAGGTCGGCTTCTACCATTTTTTCCATTCGTCTGTAAATAATTCGTGTTAGTATTTTGCAGCCGTGGCTTATTAAACTGATATTTCAGTAATTTTCACATCTGTCAACACCTCCTTTCTTTCTGATTGGAATTATTATATATAACTGGTTAGTATGGGCCTTCATTCACTGCCTGCAGCAGTTCCTGTCGCTTTTGGAAGAGATTTTGATTCACAAATCGTGATACACGTCTCCGTTCCCTCTCTGTCAGGATATTTGTCCGACCACAATTCTGACGTCGAGTTTCGTGGCCAAGAGTGTTACAGCACTGCTTGTTGACACGTTGACAGTCCAACAAATCCGCCAACTTCACACACCGTACGGCCAAAGGCACGGCTAAACTCAATTGCCCCTTTTTGCTACTCCATTACGTCCTTTCATTTAACCCATATTTACGTACAATGTCGCCTTGAAACGTAAATGTCTCACTGACCGCTACTGCCTTATGTTCACGTAGAAGCAGTGAGCGAGCAATTGAGTTCGTGATTCGACCGAGGCGCCATCTTTAAAGGCTTAAAGATTCATCTGCGCGTGCGCACTGGAGTAAATTTTTTGTCCAACGAGCTTACAATTCCAACCTCATTAGCCAAGTTCGCTAACGCACACTTGTGCGATGGTGCTCCATCAGAAGGCCCTGATTAGCGTCTTGCTGGAAAAATACACTACAGGCGGTGAATCACTTGGGTTCAATTTTGAGCGGAGAATATTCTGACGCGGCACCAGGTTTCTCTCTCTCTCTCTCTCTCTCTCACTTTCTCTCTCTCTCTCTCTCCCCTCTGTATTCTTATTCTTCTCGTCGTCAACGAAGCGATCACTCATTGAAATGAAGACCGTAGTTGGACGGGTAATGTGATACGTCATTAGACTCGATACGTTCTCAAACGAGGACGTTGGGAATGGCGACAGTATCGAAATGCAGAACACCGTCTGCAACTGTAATGGTGACCTACAGGTAGTGAAACCTATCCCAAATGTCAAAGAAGACTATGAAAAATACAGTTCATTTGCAACCATGATTATTGCTGCTACGTTTGTATTTTATTTTGTTTACACTAATTATTCTGTTTTTGTATTATTGTTTATTCAAAATGGTTCAAATGGCTCTAAGCACTAAGGGACTTAACATCTGAGGCCATCAGTCCGCTAGCCTTAGAACTGCCGCGCGGGATTAGCTGAGCGGTCTAGGGCGCTGCAGTCATAGACTGTGCGGCTGATCCCAGCGGAGGTTCGAGTCCTCCCTCGGGCATGGGTGTGTGTGTTTGTCCTTAGGATAATTTAGGTTAAGTAGTGTGTAAGCTTAGGGACTGATGACCTTAGCAGTTAAGTCCGATAAGATTTAACAGACTTAGAACTAATTAAACCTAACTAACCTAAGGACATCACACACATCCATGCCCGAGGCAGGATTGGAACCTGCGACCGTAGCAGCAACGCGGTTCCGGACTGAAGCGCCTAGAACTACTCTTCCACAGCGGCCGGCTATTGTTTATTATCCAAGAATTTTCGGAGTGTGTAAACGGGAAGCATATGGTTTAATACACTCGGAAGCCAACCATCAAAGGTGTTGTTATATAACATTTGTCTGATTTAGGGCTCTACATACGATGCTGTGTATTTTTCGCACAAAACGTAGTCATGGTGTAACTTGAGTAATCATGGTCCATGTAAGTGATTTCCATACTCACAGCACTGTTTGCTAATGTTAAAGAACAGTTTCTAGATTTGTAGAAATTTGTTTCTGGTTATTGGTATTTCAGATCTTTGATAATGACGTAAGGGTCTAAAGTGCGAGTAACAACTATAGCCAAGGAAATGAAAGTTAATGTAGGTTGATTCTTACAAAGAAGAAGACAGCATCCAGCCACTCTTAATACTGCTATTTATTTAAGTAAATACCTGCCACCTGCCACCAAGCTAGAGGCAATAGTTAAATACTGTGTTACGGTATGGGGGTGTTTTACATGGTTACGGTGTGGTCCCCCATTATGGTGCCTAAGAAAACAATAATGTCGAGGGATATGGAAACATTTTACAGCACCGTGCATCGCGTACAGTTGTGAAGCGATGATGATTTGTACCAGCATGAGAATGCACACCCCCTCATAAACCAGCATCTGTAAGGCAATGTTTTGTGGGTAATAACTTTCCGGAAACTTACTGGCGTGTCCAGAGTCCCGATCTGATCGCGGTGGAACACCTTTGGGATGTGTATTAAGGTTGACTTCGCTTTAGACCACAGCGTTCGACATGAGTACTGTTGTGGACTGACCCGACAGCCAATCCACTATGACTTGTAGCCGAATAGCACGCGTTAAGCTCACGCAGGCTGGCGTGAGGTCTGGATCAGGACAATGTAATTAATATAGCCAATAAGGTACGTTGCTGCTGGAATACTTAACTTTAATCCATAATTGGTGTACATCGGTCTGACGGTACAGGCATGACAAGATAAATAGTAAAGGATAAAGGCGCCTTGCTAGGTCGTAGCAAATGACGTAGCTGAAGGCTATGCTAACTATCGTCTCGGCAAATGAGAGCGTAATCCGTCAGTGAACTCTCTCTAGCAAAGTCGGCTGTACAACTGGGGCGAGTGCTAGGACGTCTCTCTAGACCTGCCGTGTGGCGGCGCTCGGTCTGCAATCACTGACAGTGGCGACACGCGGGTCCGACGTATACTAACGGACCGCGGCCGATTTAAAGGCTACCACCTAGCAAGTGTGGTGTCTGGCGGTGACACCACAAGTACCTTCTTTGATTTCGGCTCTCGTGAAAGAACGGGTCTCCATTCCTTTACAGGCATTCAGACACATTGGAAGTGTCGCTTGTAGAACTCAAGTCGTCAAAAGGCAAAGAGTGGACACAGGCCTATATTGCTGTGAACTAAGAGGTGTGTACACGTAACGCGAGACTTGGCCAGCAAGACAGTCAGAATTAGTTGACGATGGCTTAACGGAGGAGCACTCTTTCGATTTCGAAAAGAAGTCTGTGTGCACCGATTGGTTTTGTGGACAGTATTATTGAGGAGGCAATGTAAGTACCAGTTACATACAATCTCGTTAATGGACACAGAGATATGCTTTCAGAAGTGCTTTCCTTCATTGGAAGCTATAAGACGTTAGCGACAACAAATTATATTTCGAGAGGCAGCAGAGGACACCGAGTGCGAGCTGCCATCCAAGTAAACACAGGGTCAGTCTGTGGTTAAACTATAAGTCAGATGTCGATGCGGGGTTTTAAATGTTCGCCATTGTTGACGACCAAATAAGGGGAGTGTTGTGATCAGATAAAGCTACTTTTGTCCAGCCATAACTGTGGGGTTTCGGCAGCTCTGGGAGAATGCACATCAAACTAAAATATTAGTTCACTGTATTACATAAATTAATAAAGATTTACTCTTTTTTGTCACAGAAGTACTGGATGATTACGATTGTCATTGACTACGTAAGCATAACTGGACGCAGTAAGTAACAAACTGTTCTCTTTTGGGGTCAGTGTTCGCCATTTATAACGTTTCCAGTTCGTCTGGGACTATAACAACTTGAAACTTCTTTATTAAATATTTTACTTAAACTGCTGACTGAAACTGAATGCAGGTGAACCTATTTTCTCTTTATTTATTCTTACCATGTTAACACTGACCCACAATATTCTAGCGCAACGCAATCTGACTGCTCAAAAAAATTACAACCTGACTTCAAATAATTAATTGAAAATAATGGCCCAGACTAAAAAGAAATCTTAACAATAACCTACACATTTCATTAAGCACTTACGTCACAAAAATCTTCATTACGCGAACTACTGCAATACAGTGAGCGTCAATAGTGCCACCTAAATAAAAGATTCTAACCACTAAAGCCACTGACTACTAGGTTAGGTTGGTTGTTTTGGGGAAGGAGATCAGACAGCGAGGTCATCGGTCTCATCAGTCTCTTCGGATTAGGGAAGGAAGTCGGCCGTGCCCTTTGAAAGGAACCATCCCGGCATTTGCCTGAAGCGATTTAGGGAAATCACGGTAAACCTAAATCAGGATGGCCGGACGCGGGATTCAACCGTCGTCCTCCCGAATGCGAGTCTACATCTACATGACTACTCTGCAATTCACATTTAAGTGTTTGGCAGAGGGTTCGTCGAACCACAATCATACTATCTCTCTACCATTCCACTCCCGAACAGCACGCGGGAAAAACGAACACCTAAACCTTTCTGTTCGAGCTCTGATTTCTCTGATTTTATTTTGATGATCATTCCTACCTATGTAGGTTCGGCTCAACAAAATATTTTAGCATTCGGAAGATGACTGAAATTTCATAAATAGATCTCGCGGCGACGAAAAACGTCTTTGCTGTGATGACTTCCATCCCAATTCGCGTATCATATCCGCCACACTCTCTTCAGTGTCTAACCACTGCGCCACCTCGCTCGGTCACTGACTACTAAGAGGCATGTGGTTAGCAAAGGAAAGATTTTGTTGCCAACCAAATAAAGTATTTTTTACCTTAATAATGCCGGCCGGAGTGGTCGAGCGGTTCTAGGCGCTACAGTCTGGAACCGCGCGACCGCTACGGTCGCAGGTTCGAATCCTGCCTCGGGCATGGATGTGTGTGATGTCCTTAGGTTAGTTAGGTTTAAGTAGTTCTAAGTTCTAGGGGACTAATGACCTCAGACGTTAAGACCCATAGTGCTCAGAGCCATTTGAACCCTAATAATGTAACATCCAGTTCAGACAAAAACATACATCGTCATTGACATCTAGTACAAAAGTATATAAACATGAATGAGAATGAGAATTTCACTCTGCAGCGGAGTGTGCGCTGATATGAAACTTCCTGGCAGATTAAAACTGTGTGCTCGACCGAGACTCGAACTCGGGACCTTTGCCTTTCGCGGGAAAGTGCTCTCATTCTGGAAACCTCCCCCAGGCTGTGTCTAAGCCATGTCTCCGCAATATCCTTTCTTCCAGGAGTGCTAGTTCTGCAAGGTTCGCAGGAGAGCTTCTGTGAAGTTTGGAAGGTAGGAGACGAGATACTGGCAGAAGTAAAGCTGTGAGTACCGGGCGTGAGTCGTGCTTCGGTAGCTCAGATGGTAGAGCACTTGCCCGCGAAAGGCAAAGGTCCCGAGTTCGAGTCTCGGTCGGGCACACAGTTTTAATCTGCCAGGAAGTTTTATATAAACATGAATAATATTCTGTATTAAAGTCGAACATGTACAGATCGTTAGCCTACGTAACACTTCAGACCTCTACCTTCCATCAATGCTAACTTCTCACATCTAACATCGACCACTGCTGGCCGTTCCCCCTCAACTGCCCAACACTACTGGCGATTAACTTCAAACAACGAGTCCAACCAGCCACAGAGTCTGTTACAAAGAAAGCGCAGTCAGAGAACCAATGCAAAGCGTTACACAGCGCTGCCAACACAGAAGCAGCCCACTTACAAACTCTTTGGTCCTAGTCGGTGATGCTTGCTGCAGTATCTGACGTCTCAAACTGGCTTTAGCTGTTGCATGCTCGACACTATATTGACCTCAGTAAGAGAGCGCAGCAGTGCTGAAGGGAGGCGTGGTCTTCCGAAGCGACTTCGGTATGGCGCCACGATCTCTGGACGATACTACGGAGACGGGACTGCCGGACTCCAGTACTTTGCCAGAAGATGGAAGGGGAGAAAGTCGCTTCTGAAATGTCTTAGACACAGTGTGGATAGACGAGGCAAGAAACCCGAGAAGATTTTAATGCAACTATGAGGACTTTATCTTTCACAAAATGCATATTGGCAAGGACTAACGAACGCCGAAAGGCGTGGAGAGACAACGAATCCTCGTGGTGGACCCTGTGACATTTCGTGACACACGGTACATAACCAGCGTTACAGTGCACCAATTACCATTGAGAGTAAGGGCTGTCGGGATTTTCTGGGAGACGTGCGCTCTGTTGCGGTGTGAGTGGCGACCGCTTGTTAGTGTCACGTGGCGCTGTCAAGGAAGAGGCGCCTCCCTCGCGGCAAATAAGAAGAGGAGAGTCCAGCTGGCGCGAGGCGAGGGGCGGCGGCGCTAATGGTGCGTGCAGGGTACAGTAAATCGGTCAGTGGCGGAGGGTGCATTTCGGCGGGGACGTCCGGCCGGTGCGAGACGGTACGGTAACGAGAGGACCCCCCGCCTGTGGGTCTCTTGTTAGCCGCCGCAGCCGACGGAACGGCGTGGGAGGGCCATGCATCACGCCGCTCGCCAATTAGACGGGCTCCGCTCTGCTGTGCTCTGGTGTGCCCCAGCTGCTGGAGCGACCACCCCGGCGGTGGGCCGTGTCCGGAAGTCACCGAGCCGTCTCGACACGGTTGCCTGCAGCACCGTTCCCGTAGCAGGCAGACGCCTTACGACGAACTTCGGTGTAAGATGAGTACGATCCGGAACCTTGACTTTTATGATCATTTTGAAACGTCCCCTTTGAAAAATTATATACGACTGTGCTTAAACTGACACACAATATTTTTAGCGCAACGCAATCTGACTATCAAAAATCCCTACAAAAGAATGGCCCTGACTAACATTAACCTATACGTTTCACAAATCACTTACCTCACCAAAAATCTTCGTTACTCGAACTACTGCTAAACAGCGAGCGCCACTACTGCCAGCTAAATAAAAGATTCAAACTACGGAAGGCACTAACTACTGATAGGCATAGTTAGCAAATGAAAGATTTTAATAGAGAACAAACAATGTATTTACCTTAATATCATCAAAAGTCATAATATATGTAATTTCAAAACCCCACCATTTCCTTCCACACATCCACTACTGCTGGCGGCTCACCTCTAACTGCGCAACGCTACGCGCTGTTCACATCCAGCTGCCGCTGCCCAACACTACAATGGCAGACAACAATGCAAACTAGCCACAGACTGCACACAGCACAGCCAGTGATTTTCATATAGAGCGCTACGTAACGTTGCCAATAGGAAAACATAAACAGCCTACTTACAATTTCTCTTAGTCACTCGAGAACCTAAACACGAATCATGACACCCCCCCCCCCCCTCTTTTACAGCTGCTGCCAGTACCTCCCTCTTGCTTTTCCAAAAGTTCGTATTTTCCTTCACACCTATACTCCGATACCGTCAAAGTACCGGTACCTACTCAAAAGAGCAGTACTCAAGTCATCCTGCGACACTAATCATACGAGTACACCAAACGTATCACAGCGATGCTTTTTAATATTTTAATACAAATGCGTGTTCCCAGTCGTAAAAGAATTGGCAGTGGATACTCTTCTGGAACTTGAAGGTATCCAGGAGAGGGACGAAACAGGCTCTACGATAAACGTGAATTTTCGGATCTACGGAGCCGTTGGGCCTACAGGTGCAGGTAGGTGGACATCGTACTTACAGAATGAGATTTTCACTCTGCAGATAAGTATGCGCTGATATGAAACTTCCTGGCAGATCAAAACTGTGTGCCGGACCGAGACTCGAACTCGGGAGCTTTGCCTTTCGCGGTCAAGTGCTCTACCATCTGAGCTACCCATGCACGACTCATGCCCCGTCCTCCCAGCTTATCCTTTCTTTCAGGAGCGTTAGTTCTGCAAGGTTCGGCGAGCGGTCTAAGTCATGGACTGTGCGGCTGGTCCCGGCGGAGGTTCGAGTCCACCCTCGGGCATGGGTGTCTGTGATGGGATAATTTAGGTTAAGTTGTTTGTAAGCTTAAGGACTGATGCCCTTAGCAGTTAAGTCCCATAAGACTTCACACAAATTTGAACATTTTTTGCAAGGTTCGCAGGAGAGCTTCTGTAAAGTTTGGAAGGTAGGAGACGAGATACTGGCAGAAGTAAAGCTGTGAGGACGGGGCGTGAGTCGTGCTTGGGTAGCTCAGATGGTACGTGCCCGCCAAAGGCAAATGCCCCGAGTTCGAGTCTCGGTCTGGCATACAGTATCGATCTGCCAAGAAGTTTCATCGTACATACTGCTAAAGAGCGAGTATATATTTAATAATAACTAATAGCAGATATGTGTCCAATGAATGTGATGAATGTATTACGATGTTGATCAAGTACAACGAAAATTAACGAAGCCAGAACATCATACTAATGAACAGAATAAGCAACTGTGAGCCCTCCTGTATCAGTACTACCCAGTATTCGAAGAGAAACTAGGAATTATCAAGGGATATACTTTTAATCTAGATATTTTACCACACAAAACGTATTGCCATACCTTCTACCCAATCTCTTGGAAACAGAGACACGGAGGTGACAGAGTCAGTAGATTCGATGAAATTGTACATAAAGTGTCCTACATGTTAACTCATTTAACTTCAGTTGAGTTTATGTCGCAGCAAGGAGAGAGGACCGAGTTGGTGCATAAAATTCCGAGAATACTCGTAGAAGTTAATCAGTGGGAAGAGAGAGAGGGAACCACCTTAATCAATTTTACGGAAAGGGCAATGAAGAGGAAAGGTGATTATGAAAAGAAAAGATTGAGGACTCGACGGTTCCAAACAGAAGAAAACGTCTTACTGAAAACGCATCCGTGTTCAACATAGCTTGGAAAAAAAAAACAAGAAACGGTAGTTATTGTATCATGTTTTACATAATTGCTTATTCTGTGTAGTCTTATAAAAGACATTAAATAGTTCTGTTTCTGTATTAATGATAATCTTTAAACGAAAAGTCACCTTCTGGAAAGTTTCCCAAAAAGACCGATTGCTGTAAATGTTTAGGAGACAACCTGTTTCTATTCTGAGTCGTACTTCCACCAGCTTTTGAAAATACACGTTCGCTAGGCACAGATGTCACTTGTTTTATCGTGCCCAGAGACATCGCTTTCTGTTGTTTTCTCTCTAAAGCAGTGTCGTGAGTACTGACGTTTTTAAACAAATTTGACATATTGCCACAAACTTCACAGTTATAAAACATCGTTTGCAGTCTGCCGTATTTCATGCATTTTATTAAAATATGCCCATACTTTGGATTTTGGCGGCACCGTGGCACAACGAAAGCTAACTAACTTTTGACAGGAAGCACGCACTATGCGATTGCAAACCAAAGCAAATAATATGGCTGACGAACTGATGAACAGAGCCAGCAGACGAAGGGATACACGGGGAACGTGAGGCAGTACCATAGGCAGAAGCAAACAGTCACTCACTACTCGGACGTGCGCGTAAAACTTACTCGATACAAGTACCTTTCTTTCCATACAGAGTAAGTATCGAAAGAATGATTCGATTCTAAAAGCACTCGGTACTGAAATTGAAGTACCGAATACTAACTTGTATCAGAATATCTCTACGTACGTAGCAGGACAGGCATTCTGGGTAGAAAGGAAAATACGGTGGCCGGCCGGTGTGACCGAGCGGTTCTAGGCGCTTCAGTCTGGAACCGCGCAACCGCTACGGAATCCTGCCTCGGGCATGGACGTGTGTGATGTCCTTAATTGAGTTAGGTTTAAGTAGTTCTAAGTTCTAGGGGACTGATGACCTTAGATGTTAAGTCCCATAGTGCTCAGAGCCATTTGAACCATTTGAAATTACGGTATAATGGCCTAGCCGTAGTTTCGCGATGTTTTCCAGACTGGACCTTTTATACTACAGTGAGGCGTGCCGTTTCAAAACTTCCTGGAACTGCGAGGGCCTGCATAGCTCAGGTGGCAACAGTATTGACCGTGAAAGACAAGATTGGTTCAAATGGCTCTGAGCACTATGGGACTTAACTTCTGAGGTCATCAGTCGCCTAGAACTTAGAACTACTTAAACCTAACTAACCTAAGGACATCACACACATCCATGCCCGAGGCAGGATTCGAACCTGCGACCGCAGCAGCAGCGCGGTTCCGGATTGAAGCGTCTAGAACCGCTCGGCTACAACGGCCGGCCCCTGTTATCTGTGACTCTTGATGCACCGCAGTTGCGAGTTTTGTATGGCGTCGTTTCGCTGTGCACGGGTTATACTTTAATTTTGGCGGCACAACTTAGCCGTTTCGGAGATGCTTCCAACCTCGCGCCGAAAGCCAGTGAATATATTCTTTTGAAAGTAAGATAAATGGCTCTGTTTCAGCATTACGACAACTACTGCGCTGTTTTCCGTTAGGAAGTGTTCACAATGCCCTAAGCAGAAATCCAATCGGTAATTAGATGGGTTGCCGTATGTGACAGTCTATAGTTAAGTATCAGTAATTCTGCAATACTCTAAGATAACCAAGAAATGAAACGAAGTGTGTGAGCCATAGCGTCACCTCTTCCCGGGTCGAGGAACTGCCATTTCTACGTCTCCAACGGAAATTAATTAGTGAACGAGGACTTCACATCGTTCGAAGAAAGAAAATAACAGCCACTTTATGTGTTTTAGAGGCTCCTGGTATGTTTCTGGATGTTTTAATAGAGAAGTGTCGCTGTATAGAAAACGATGCATAAGTGAAGCATAATAAGAACCCGAAATAAAGAAGCCCCTTTAAAACTCGACAGTAAAATAACTCTTTTAAACGTAGACAATGTGGCATTGATCGCGCAGCTTTAAAATGCACGTAAAAATTGAAGACAATGGAAGTCAGCAACAGAAGTCCTTTTTGAATGACGAGAAATTTCTAGATGAAGCTACCGTCGATAGAAGATAGCATCAAACACAAAGATGGGTCCTCCATGTGAACGTAGAAACAAAGTCAATTGGCGTCTCGTTTTAAGTAATTTAATCACATATCCTCCGTTACGGTACAGAACTCTAGAATAAATGTCTTTTTTATTTCCGTCAATAACACGAAGCTTTTGTGCCTACTATACTGCAGTTTGTTATGAACAGTAGCCAGCACTGTGGTCTGGTTTACTCCACATTTTAAACACGTGCGACACTGCTAAGCTGATTTTGTGCATATTTTGTGCCACTATGGTTTTGTTATATTAGAACATGTCATAAAAAAACATCTGGATATGGTCTCTGCTCACCGAAACCCGCAACAGAATTGGTAGGACGCCACGCACACGTTCCAGACTTTCACTCTTCCGTTACTAATTTGTGTCCGCTTTTCTTGTTGAGGCAGAATGAAAATTCTACAGCAGAAACTGTAGATTAACCAGCATTAATCTCTAGTCTCCACCTCTTTTCTCACCACAATCTCTGCACGACGTGACACAACTTGAACAGATAAAGATTTACTGCCTGGGTGCGAGCCAATACAATTTCCATGGCATAATTAATACATTTCTTGCTCGCAAGCCCAGAATGAATTTAACCGAATTAGTTTACTTCGCCTCGGTATTAATAATCATTCAGCGCGACTGGCGACGTAATTGGAAACCATAACCGTCACCTCGTATATCACGGGAGTGTTTTGCGTACAGCCTGCGTTTCGTTCGGCAGTTCCGCAGCGCGCGCTTCGTCAAGTTAACGGTTGGGCGTGTTTACGACTCACTTAACGCCGACGACGGGTTTCTGCGTAGGGCGAATTACCGCGCGAAGTCAAACAGCGAAATTAATTGGACCTTGTTTGCTAGAGGACACTTTCAGGGAAGTCTGAGCACGCTTTTGAATGCCGCGAAAAGTATTATCTCTGTTTCGTTAGTCGTCGGACTGTTGCTGACGATACGATTAGTCGAATCAGGAAATATTTCTTGAATAAAGCAGTCATCTTGTTTGAAGTCGGTCTCCCATATTTAGATAGGCTTCCCATTCCGTGATAATGCCAAATCTGAATCGATGGTTTAAATGAATATGATGCAATACCTTTATAGATACATTGTCTTCTTCCACGTTGTATTTTCTTTTCGTCTCAGTGACAAGTAATCTTAGTACACGCATAAAAGAATTTGGTCATAAATCTGAAAACGTACACAGGAAATTATTTATTCATTTATTAAACCTGGTCTGATGAGGGCCATAAGGTCCTCTCTTACACTGGACCAGGGTTTCACAGGTGTAGTACCTTTTTTGCATCATAGTGTCCTAAGAAACAACAATTTTAATATGACAGTTAGTATTAAAATGTTTTGAGTGGCTGAAGTGGAAATGTCATCAAATAATACTGACTGTGAACTATAGAAGTTAATACTGGGTAGTACTTGTACTACTACTGCTGCTGCTGCTGCTGCCACTAATAGCGATAATAGTAATAATAATAGTGACAGCAAAAACGCTAATGATAGTGACAGATACAAAAGGCATTTAGAAGGGTGCAAGATAGAAATTTAAGGGGACTGCATCAGCTAAGAGTACTGGGAAAAAGAGATGTGGTTAGAAAGAAGGATGTACAGGAGTAACAAGTGGGTACAGGGATAACGTAGTCCACATTGTTGCTTTCGTAGATATTTTATCTTCTGAAGCCGGAGATGTTATTCAGTTCTCCAATATAAACCGGGACGTTATCCCAGGGACGAGTTGCTGCTACTAAGAACAAAAAAGTTGCTGAGTGATGGAGTGGGACAGAAAAGTTTGTGCTCTGATGGGAACGGGTTTTTCTGCCATGTTGTTCAGATAAGAGCGTTAAGTTTGAGGAAATATATAAGGGACAGTGATTGTTGGTGTGAAAGTAAAGAAGACAGAGGTTATGGAAATCTCTGCGCTTGTTTGCACGCAGCCAGGAAATATGATCGATATCGAACATCATAGATATGGCGAACATAAATAGCCCGCATCTCGTGGTCGTGCGGTAGCGTTCTCGCTTCCCACGCCCGGGTTCCCGGGTTCGATTCCCGGCGGGGTCAGGGATTTTCTCTGCCTCGTGATGGCTGGGTGTTGTGTGCTGTCCTTAGGTTAGTTAGGTTTAAGTAGATCTAAGTTCTAGGGGACTGATGACCATAGATGTTAAGTCCCATAGTGCTCAGAGCCATTTGAACCATTTTTTGAACATAAATACTGCAGTGTCAAAGGTCATGAAATGGACCTGAAGTATATGATATTTATGTACACAAAATGTGGATTGGATAGGATTTACTTAAGGAAAAAGAAGATAGTAGCTCCATAAAATGGTTCAAATGGCTCTGAGCACTATGGGACTTAACATCTGTGGTCATCAGTCCCCTAGAACTTAGAACTACTTAAACCTAACTAACCTAAGGATATCACACACATCCATGCCCGAGGCAGGATTCGAACCTGCGACCGTAGCGGTCACGCCTTCCAGACTGAAGCGCCTAGAACCGCACGGTCACACCGGCCGGCTAGCTCCATAACTTTTTTTAATTTATTATTGGCTTTTGGGCCTCAGACCATACAAAACAACTCCATGACTTCACTAAAAGCTGTTCAGATTTGGTAGGGCACTAATAATAAACTGAAATTCATCTTTTACAGATATGAAATGATTATTTAGCTCTTCTAATTTCGTAATGTCGGAACTTATGCAAAATTATAGTATTGTCCACACTGTAGGGAAGCAGCCTACTCACGCTGTAGTAAATTCACATCAGTTTCCATTGTGTGCCAGCCAGTCTGCTGTAACTAGCTCTGACGTCATAAATGTTGCGCAATACCTTAAAATTCAAGCAAATGATCTGAAACTTTTCCAGCATGTAAGGAATAATACTAAATTAATGTGTATTAAATATCAGTTCGATAACTTCAGCCATTTTTGTAATTTGGACGTTTTTCTAAAAAAATAATTGGCGCAACAGAAAGGAGCTAGAGACTTCAAAATTTATATTTAGATTCATCTTTCATAATGTTTTAATAAAAACAGTACTTTGGATTTCACAGAGTAAGACTTTAGTAGAAATTCATGATTTTCTGGTTTTCATCTCAAAACTGCAGGAAGCAAGATAGATTAAGTAGGCTAATGAATAAGACTAGGATGTTTAGATTTAAATAGGTTGGATGTCCGCTATGACTATGAAGATGTGAAAAGTTTCTTTTGAATACCTATAAAAATTATAGCGATAGCGGATCTCAAAAGGACCAGTTCAGAGCTCATGTGCTGCGTGCAGCGTAACTTAATTATTTCTCTCGCCCAATTTATTTAACTTAGCCACGTTATAATTTTATTATAAATACTTACCTGCGTGCTAAATGCACGATTAAATTAACAGCTTCATAAGCCATCAGCAAAAGAAGCTATAAATTATTATGTAACTTGAAGTGGTGCGTTACTAGCCCAGCGGCCAGTCGTGAGAGCCAAGTTAGAGCCGGCGTTCTCTTAGCCGTCCGCACCGAGGCTATATATATAGGAGCACTGCGCGAGTAAGGAAGGCCCCAGTTCTCTCCAGACGCTGAATAGCACGTCAGCTGTGTCGGGAGTCGCTTCGCTACGGTAGCGCTGCTACAAACTGCCTCGGGTGCCGTATTGAGTTACGATGTATACGCGTAACTGTGAAAACATTTCAAATGAAGGATTATTTTTGGAATGATTTTCATTATCTAGCTTCAGTTTGCGTGTTGTTGTATTTTCACGTGCCGTCGCGGGACAGACATTCTACCAATCATTTTAGCGTGGCGTTTGATGAGATTTTCTCATCAAATTTTGGCGAGCATTCTTTTGACATTCAATTCGGACATTTATAGTTGCATCAGCGAATTAGACTCTGAACTGCTCTGTTTGTTAGGCTGTTGGGATAATTGTGATGTTATCAGTGAATTTCAGAATATACTCAACTATTTTGGAAAATTGTTTTTGATTAGAAATCCCGAACAATCTCCTACTTCTTCAGAGCTATAAGCTGCAGCTATAATAATATTCTCAGGTTAAGTGGGCACTAGGAACTCTCATTACAGGCTCCACGTTTCGTTAAATCACTTTCTGGGTGCCAAAAAGCAAAGAGAGAGCCAGTGTTGAGAACGGCGAAAGACAGCATTATACAACATTCCAAAAGCCGGGAAGTGCAGTGTTTTTCCCACGTTTAAATAACAAACTTTATTTCACAAGCAATTTGCTTTAACTCCACTCGCCGCCCCACATATGGTGCATCGGCCGGGAAATCAACTAAGTGAAAGTGATTTTTAACTATTCGGATTCGCGAGTGAAATGCGACACGCAACTGAGTATAGAACAGTGAAAGTGTTACATAGGCAGGTGGACAACGCAGTTGAATCAACAACGCATCTAGATTGACGGAGCTGGCACTGAGTCTAGCGGTGCTGCCGGCATCGCGAGAAGCCAGTTTCGCCGTACCGCAGTCGTCCGCCGCAGCAGCAGGGGGCCGCGCCTGCAGTTACGGGCCACGTAAACACACCACAGCCGTCGGAGTGCCGTCTGCAGTTCAACGTGCCACGTCGCATCAGGAATCCTGGTACGCCGCGCCGGCTACGGCAACGTCGTGCAGAAGGAACTAAGTTAAGTGGAAAACTGTTAAAAATTTTACTAACCTGCACTAAGAGACTGTCGGCGATGGAACCGCCAAAAGAAACTGAGGTTAAACTTATATCAGAACCTATGTCTGAGGAGGGAACTGTAAATCCAGACAACGTTTCAAGTGTAAATATGCATAAAAGTGGTAATGTTAAAGTAAAATATGAAGTATTATCTCCTGACAGTAGTGTGGGAAGGGGTAATGATTCAATAATAGAGACCCCTGTAGTAAAGCAGAAAGTAGAAATTGTAAATTTATTGGATGATAGTTTCTCTGATGAATTAAAAATGAAACAGTCATCAGAGATGGTAGAGTTTAAGAAGGAGAAGTTAGATAGGACTAATCAATCAGAAGTTTCATTTAATTTTGATGATTCTGGTGTTGGAGCTAGTTTTTCGTCACCTGAGTGTGATAAAAAGCCAGCTAGTGAGCAACCCAAAAATGCTGGGGCTGTTGATCTAAATGTTATATTACAAGCAATCGCTGCCAGTAATGCACAAATGACAGCTGAATTAAAATCTGAAATAACTGAGGTCAAAAATAGTAATGCAAAAATAGCTGCCAGTAATGCTGAATTAAAGTATGAGATTATGGCCAGTCAAACAAATTTTAATAAAAGATTGGAGGTAATGGACGATACCTTCAAGGCTGGTTGCAATAAGTTGAAAGAGGATCTAGACAGTTTGAATTATAAAATTGATTACAACCATGAGGATATTAAGAAAAAGGTTGCTCAACAATTTTCTGAAATGTATAAAACAGTAAAATCCGAAGTTGCTGAGGTTCGCAAAGACTTCCAAATGGAAGATGCGAAACTGGAGCACAAGTTAACAGAAAAGATCGAGGCGGAATCTGAACTTTGCTCAGACAGATTTAAAGATGTTAATATTAAAGTAAACATATGTCAAGCAGACGTAGATGCAATTAAAACTGATACTACTCATATTGTACAAAGAGTAGATAATGTTGAATTGAGAGTAGAAAATATCAGTACTAACATTGCTAACATTGAGAGTAAAGTAGCTTCAGTAACTTCTGGTAATGGTAGTATACAACAAGTTGTAGCTGCAAACGCCGCATTTATCGGGTGTCGGCAGTTCTTGCGGTTTGATCCAGATAAAAATATCCACCCGCTAGATTTCTGGAACGATTTTGAAGATGTAATTCCACCAAATTGGTCTGAACGAGAGAAAATCTCATTTATTAAAAGCCATTTAGCAGGTGACGCCTTGCGTTGGTCCGCTGATGTTATGTTGAAGTGTAAAACTTTAGCGGAGTTTAAAACAGCTTTCATTAATGAATATTGGTCTAGTAATAAGCAAAATGAAGTGTTAAGAGAATTTTGGAGTGGAAAACGCTTCAGTGCAGGCAAGGAATCAATTAAAGAAGTTGCTAGGTCATGGATTTCACGTTTGTCACATTTAGCGGAAAAGCTAAAGCCAGAAATGATTATATTAGGTCTTGAAGCCAAACTGCCATGGTATTGGCAAACCAGAATTATATCGGCCCCTAGAGACAATCTTGATCGTTTCATTGAATATTTGGAACGTGTAGAACGTGTTGCTGCCAATGAGGAGCAGGCACGTAATAACAGAAATGCCACTAACAATAATAGTAATTTTAGGAATGAGCAAAATGGTAATGTAAACATCAGAACAGTAGGTATTCGCCATCCTAAGAGAGGTAGGAATTGGGGAAATAATTATCAGAACCAACAATGGCGTCCAAGAGATAATAATTTTGTTCCGAACAGAAATATGCATGTAAACAACAGTACGGAAAGCAATGCTGTGCCAGTCAATTATAATGAAACTAAAGAAAACAGCAATAGGCCGAGGCAGGAAAACTAGTTCCCGTCTATGAGGACACTGGCGCTCACCAGGCGGTTACTTTTCCTAAGCCAGTAGTTAAGGGAATTGGTAACACAGATCAGAATACTCAAACTGAACATGTGGATGAAGAGTCGGTAGCATCTAAAGATACAACAGAAATATTAGATCACTCACAGTATTTGATAGATACCGTGTTAGAAACGCTTTCTAAGTGGGAAGAGAAAGAGAAGGCGCAGCAGTGTAACAATAGGGAAGAGCTACAAAATATTGAATTGACAGGTGAAGAAGCAGAAGAAATTCATGCTTATATTTACGATGAAGATGATGTGCTCTTATCTAAAGTGCCTGTGCAGGATGTTGATAATGTACTAATAAATTTAGGACAGGAGATAAGTGAGGATGTAGAGGGTAGGCTGTTGAGGGTCAATGAACCCAGTAGCTGTGACCAGTTGTCACTTGAGAAGGAAACCGACGATACTGGTGAAAGTGGTTTAGCTGTAACTAGTGCTATGCCCGGTCTGGAGACGCAGAATCGCTCAGACTACAGTAATTTGGGTTATGTTCAGCAAACGAAATGTAATGAAGTCGTGCGGTGTTTCGATTTAAAATTAATAGACCGACTGGAAAAGGCAGCTGAAAATATAATTCCGGAAACCCCTACACACTGTGACCTAAATGTAATGAAGACAGATGTCAATCACTTTAGTTGGAGGCAAATCAAAAAGGAACTACTAGATGAATTTGAGGAACCACCTGTACAACCTAGAATGAGCCACCCTATAATAATAGTAAATATGTTGGGTATCAATGTACGTTGTCTCTTAGACAGTGGAAGTGAGGTAAGTGCAATATCTCAGTCCTTCTTTGATGCATTACCTGGTAAAGACAAGCTTACAGTAATGAGGGTATCAGGACTAAGAATAATTGGTGCTACTGGCAAGGTGTCAAAAACGGTAAAGCAAGAAGCTTTGCTGCCCTTTAACATTAATGGTAATTTAATAGATCATCCATGTTTAATTGTAAACAATCTCAGTATTGAGGTTTTAATTGGCATAGATTTCTTGTCAAAATATCAGAGTGTTGTGGACTTTGAGAACAGCCAATTAAAAATGGTCTTACCAATAACCGGAGTAATTATAGTACCTTTTAGTGATAAGCATGTAGTAACTGATCATGAAACTTGGGAGTTGCCTATAAGAATTTTGAAAAATAGGAGGTATTGGGACGAAGGTGTTAATCTTAGTAACAATAAGCTGAACACAGAAGAAGAAGAAGAAGCAATTATTTTGGACAAAATAGAAGCTAAATTGCAGGAAATAGATAAGATTTCAGACAATCAGAAGGAAGAACTGAGACAGGTTCTAAAAAGGCATCATAAGGTATTTTCAGATCGACCTGGCATAGTCAAAGGTTATGAGTGTCAATTAAAGGTGAAACCCGGCCAAGTGTTTTTCAGGAAGCCATACCAAATACATGTAGCTAGGAAGGAGGCGGTTCGAAAGGAAATACAGAGAATGCTGGAGTGGGGTGTGATTGAGAAAGCGGTCAGTGAGTACAATAATCCTCTTGTTGTTGTACCAAAAAGAGACGGGAGTGTCAGATTGGTCTTGGACGCTCGTTGGTTAAATGAAATAGTGGTTAGGGAAAGTGATAGACCGCAGAATATGGACGAATTATTGCAAAAATTCCGGGGAGTAAAATTCTTAACTTCTATGGACATCACGTGTGGATATTGGAACTTGCCACTGGCGGAGAGTTCAAGAAAGTACACAGCTTTCTTGTACGAAGGAGTTTGTTACCAATACCGTGTGGTACCTTTCGGACTTAATATCTCTGTTTGTGCTTTCGTACGTGTGATGTGCCATGTTTTAGGACCAGCTTTAAGTAATAAAATAACAGTCTACGTAGATGATCTGTTAATAGCAACTCCTACCTGGGAAGAACACATAGCTTTATTAGAGGAAGTGTTAGAGGCTATTGAGAGAGGTGGCATGAAACTAAAGATTGAAAAGACAGAGTGCGTTAAAGAGGAAATAGGTTTCTTGGGATATAGGATAAGTGGAAAAGGTATTCTGCCTGACCCAGGCAAGCTAGCAGTCATTGAAAAATTTGAGGCTCCCAGAAACAAGAAGCAGTTGAGATCAATGTTCGGTCTTTTCGGCTTCTATAGGCGTTTTGTTAGTGACCAGGCTTTTAATGCTCCCTGTCTTCACCTCCTGCTGAAAAAGAATACCCCTTGGGTTTGGACAGCAGAATGTCAACAGGCCTTTGAGGTGCTTAAACAATCTTTAATTAATAGTCCAATTTTACATCATCCTGATTTTGAAAATCCATTCTGTATGTCTGTTGATGCTAGTGGCTATGGTATAGCTGTGGAAATATTCCAGGTAGAAATAGAGAACGAGCAAGAAGTGCACAAGACTATAGCTTTCGCAAGTCGATCTTTACAGGCAGCAGAGAGAAATTATGGCATCTCCGAAGTGGAAGCATTAGCCATTGTATTTGGAGTACAAAAGTTTGAGCAGTATTTATTAGGGCACAAGATAATTATTTACAGTGACCATAAGGCGTTGACCTTCTTAAAAACCTGTAAGTTGAGGAATTCTCGTTTGGTAAGATGGTCATTGTATCTCCAGCAGTTTGACCTTGAGGTTAGATATATTCAAGGGAAAGACAATCTGGTAGCTGATGGGTTATCTAGAAGTGCGGAGCTCTGTGATGACACGGGAATTACAGCAACAGACCTAAATGAAGTTCGAATGTTTGCATTGCACGAAGTAAAGGAAGAAGGTGCATTAAAGAGAGTGATTAAGAACTTGAGACGTGAGCAGAATGCAGATGACCAACTGAAATTAGTGAAGAGCTATTTAGGAAATGCGAACTATCCTAAGGTTTCACAATACTATTGTTTGCATAAAGGTATTCTGTTTAGGAGGAAAAAGATAGGTGTTTCTGAGTGGAAGCTGTGCTTTCCCTCACAACATGTAGACTTACTAATCGACTATGTACACCTGAGGTATGGGCACTACGGTGCAAAGAAGTGCATTGCAAAATTAAAAGAGAAGGTTGTGTTTGACAACATGTACCGCCGTGTGGCCAAGCGTCTAGCATCTTGCGTAGTGTGCCAGAAGGTCCGTGCTGCTAACAGCAGAATACAAGGGGATATGCATTCAGTAGAGCCCACTGAAACCCTAGAATTACTGGCTTGTGATTTGTTTGGCCCTCTTCCTGTTTCGAGAGGTGGTTGTACCCATGTTTTTGTTGTTGTGGATGGATTCAGTAAATATGTTAAGCTATACCCAATTAAAAGAGCGAATGCAAAAACATTAGTTGAAAAGTTGGAAAAAGACTTCTTCGTGAACGTTGGCGTTCCGAAGAATTTGCTGTCAGACAATGGGCCTCAATTTACTTCTGATAGATTTAAGGAATGTCTAGATAAGGCCGGAGTGAAACATCTGAAAATATCTGCGTATTTTCCCCAAGGAAATATGAGTGAACGTATTATGAGGGAATTGAATAGGCTTTGCAGAACTTATTGTGCTCGAAAACACTCAAGTTGGGCAGAGCACATTAAGTACTTCGAGAATGTAATTAACAACCTAAGACATGATGCAACTGGTTTTGCACCTTGCGAATTGATGTTTGGCCAAGAACCTCACAATGTGATAGCAGATATGGTAGAATTCCCTATTCTAACGCAAATATCCACAGACGAAAAGAAACTAAAGGCTAGGGCTAATATGAGAAAAAGAGCGTTGGAAAGGAAGAAGCGGCATGACGCAAAAGCTGTACCTACTAGCTTTGAAATAGGTCAATTAGTCCTTGTTAAAACCAAAGAAAAATCCAAGAAGGTAAATGCAGAAACAAAGAAATTCATGTTCGTATACCAAGGACCTTTCAGGATCATAGGAAAACCACATGCCAATGCATATAGGCTAGAATACCCTAAAAGTAAGAAGCTATTAGGTCTAAGGAACGTGATTGACCTAAAGAGATTCATAGGCAGCCAATGAAGGCTGTATGGAGGAGGTTGTTCTGTAACCTCTACACAGTGTGGCAGCTGTGCAGTCCCAGCTGTGTGAGATCTTCTTTCCCTTTCAGATCTCACTCATTCTTCATCTTTCCTATCCACCAAAATTTAGATCTCTTCTTTCAGACATGAAATTTTTCTGTCATGACTATCAGGTCATGAGTTATGTTACCATTCTATCTACCGATCAGTGAAGAAAGATACCTAATGTGATAAACTGAATAGTGACAAACAATAGAGAAGTATGACGTAATTAAGATACAAATGTATTTGAGTAACAATTATGTGTAGTACCCTGGTAATATAGTAAGTACAAAGTGTTGTTTGGTTGGAAATGGTCCATCAACAGTAATTTAAAAAGATGTATGAATTCGTGTACAAGCAGAATCTGAAGTGGTAATGAAACCTAGTGGATACATTAGAGCTAACTAATAAATAATAAGAAAGAGATTGCTAAGTGTTATGAAAAATATGCAGATAAGTTGTAAGTTTAAACTCACCTGATGTAGCAAGGAAAGGCAGTGTAATAGAAGTGAGCAGTGTTTGTGGTTGAGTCGTGAAGGACACGTCCCTGAAGTATTTATAAGGTTGGAGCTGGCCATTATTTTAGTGTAGTGTGTGACAGGATACACCTACGCGTATTGAGGTTATGAGTTGGAAGCGTGTATGCGACCATAGGTACCCTTATGTTAGATGAGACAGAGCAGCTCATGGTGTCCTATAGGTTTAAGGAATTTAGCATTACGCTCGTCCATAATTATTTGATGCACTTTAGTGGTAGGTCCGAGAGAGACTACCTGAGGTTTCAGCATCCGATCGAGTGGAAATGGATTGCCACGTGAGCAAACTAATCAGCCGCAATACACTATCAATATGAAATAAATGTGCTATCCTATGCTTTAAATATTAATAGAGTGAGTGGTAAATAAGTACATACACTAGCAATATAAATAAGAAACATAATAGCAGACGTGAAACAGTAATTTTAGCTCAGCATAAATACACTTCAAAGTAAGTAAGACCCTAATTGCAGATGTGGAACTGACAACAGCAGAGGACCAATAAGTGGATTTTGTAGGCAACTAAACGTAGTGTGTTTTGAACACTCAGGACTGTACTATTACCAAAAGTTACTCACATATACAAAGAAGCTGAGAAAACAACCACTAATCATACTCATACTATCTCTAAGAATAAGATAATCAAAGATGATTCAGTTAAGTGCTTAATATACAAATGTCAGGAATGTACCGAGCATTGGTTCAGTGTTCCGGCCCAGAAATAATAAATTGACGTTAAATAGGATTCATGATTGTATGCCATGAGCATAGATTTTCTCTAGTACGTGACTAACGGCGTTTTGAGCCATTTATTTACCGATTTTATGACATTTAAGTAACCGCAAGAGTAATGTTGAAAAAAAGTTCTGTTAACTTTGTTCCAGTAATATATTGGAAGTTAAAATGTATATATCCCCATTTCATTGTGACCCACCCTTAGATATTAAGTGAACAGAGTCTGAGGCACTCTTTTGTTTGTTCTACAGGACAAACCAGATAATGGCAGCCTGGTAGCTGCGTGAAAGCGTGGAGTGACTTGGACACAACTCACAGTGACCCTCCCCTTTCCCCCATGTAAGTTAGAGAGAACGTGAAGGACGCACACCATAGCAACTTCCCCTCCTCTACCCTTGTGAATGGAAGTGTAGGACGCCAGCCAAAGCGGCTACAACCACGTGTGTAAAAATTATTTGTGAACTTTCTTTCAGGTTTAGAAAAGACTGCTAAGAGATAATCATCTGTTTATGTATCATGTTATTTTCTTTGAATTTGTGTATGTAAAAGTGTATTTAATGGATCTAAGATTTTCATAATTTTTCAATTCATATGTGTTTGTTTGTCTAAGGCAATATGTATGCCAAAATATTTCATTGACTTTGCTTAAAATTTTGAGTAATGACATTGTTTAAAAGGCAGTGAACATGCCCACAATTTAAATAATTAATGTAGGTAATCAGTTTTCTTTAATGTTTCTACATGTTTATATTTCAATTTTGATTTTTATAGGGAGTTAAATTGTACTCTTGCTTCCCTTTTTATAATTAAATTTTTTTTCTCATTCATTAACATTCATAAACAAAAAATTTAAGTAGAGGGTGATGTAGGGAAGCAGCCTACTCACGCTGTAGTAAATTCACATCAGTTTCCATTGTGTGCCAGCCAGTCTGCTGTAACTAGCTCTGACGTCATAAATGTTGCGCAATACCTTAAAATTCAAGCAAATGATCTGAAACTTTTCCAGCATGTAAGGAATAATACTAAATTAATGTGTATTAAATATCAGTTCGATAACTTCAGCCATTTTTGTAATTTGGACGTTTTTCTAAAAAAATAATTGGCGCAACAGAAAGGAGCTAGAGACTTCAAAATTTATATTTAGATTCATCTTTCATAATGTTTTAATAAAAACAGTACTTTGGATTTCACAGAGTAAGACTTTAGTAGAAATTCATGATTTTCTGGTTTTCATCTCAAAACTGCAGGAAGCAAGATAGATTAAGTAGGCTAATGAATAAGACTAGGATGTTTAGATTTAAATAGGTTGGATGTCCGCTATGACTATGAAGATGTGAAAAGTTTCTTTTGAATACCTATAAAAATTATAGCGATAGCGGATCTCAAAAGGACCAGTTCAGAGCTCATGTGCTGCGTGCAGCGTAACTTAATTATTTCTCTCGCCCAAGATATTTAACTTAGCCACGTTATAATTTTATTATAAATACTTACCTGCGTGCTAAATGCACGATTAAATTAACAGCTTCATAAGCCATCAGCAAAAGAAGCTATAAATTATTATGTAACTTGAAGTGGTGCGTTACTAGCCCAGCGGCCAGTCGTGAGAGCCAAGTTAGAGCCGGCGTTCTCTTAGCCGTCCGCACCGAGGCTATATATATAGGAGCACTGCGCGAGTAAGGAAGGCCCCAGTTCTCTCCAGACGCTGAATAGCACGTCAGCTGTGTCGGGAGTCGCTTCGCTACGGTAGCGCTGCTACAAACTGCCTCGGGTGCCGTATTGAGTTACGATGTATACGCGTAACTGTGAAAACATTTCAAATGAAGGATTATTTTTGGAATGATTTTCATTATCTAGCTTCAGTTTGCGTGTTGTTGTATTTTCACGTGCCGTCGCGGGACAGACATTCTACCAATCATTTTAGCGTGGCGTTTGATGAGATTTTCTCATCAAATTTTGGCGAGCATTCTTTTGACATTCAATTCGGACATTTATAGTTGCATCAGCGAATTAGACTCTGAACTGCTCTGTTTGTTAGGCTGTTGGGATAATTGTGATGTTATCAGTGAATTTCAGAATATACTCAACTATTTTGGAAAATTGTTTTTGATTAGAAATCCCGAACAATCTCCTACTTCTTCAGAGCTATAAGCTGCAGCTATAATAATATTCTCAGGTTAAGTGGGCACTAGGAACTCTCATTACAGGCTCCACGTTTCGTTAAATCACTTTCTGGGTGCCAAAAAGCAAAGAGAGAGCCAGTGTTGAGAACGGCGAAAGACAGCATTATACAACATTCCAAAAGCCGGGAAGTGCAGTGTTTTTCCCACGTTTAAATAACAAACTTTATTTCACAAGCAATTTGCAGTACTCACTCGCCGCCCCACAACACCATCAAATGCTTTCTTTAAATCAAAAGAGATACCTACAGTTATTCGGCCCTTTGCTGGACTTATTTTGAATAGAAGCAAACCCTTTTCATATATCCTGATTTAAGATGCCTAAATCCCTGCAGCCGGATGTATGGGTGTTTCATAAAGAGCCTACAGCCGCTACTTTTCCAATGAGCTAACGTTTCTCAGTTACTGCTAACCTCAACGTTGAGAAGTTCTAATTCTATTGCCTTGCTCCCTGATTTTAAGGCGAAATTTGAAGGCGAGTAAGAAACATCTCAAGGAGAAAATACGTGAAATCTTTAATCGGCAGGTGTCGAAAATATGTCGAACATGTGTTGTCCTGTCCGCTTGCTGCTAAACAACGAGTGTTTGAGTTGGGTGTTGTGTGTTAAATATTAAATTCTCCGGAAAAAGTAGAAGCACATAAATGATCGCCCCCTTATTGCACAGTATTATGTCTTCTGCTGCAGATATTTCCGCAGAAAACAACACTTCTACTGTGTTCTTAATAAAATGAAACACCTGCAGTCGTCGTTTTTATGATATTCTATTGTTTGGCAACTCGTATCGGTGGTTGAATAGACTATCTTCAAACTCTTCAGACTTTAGCTGATGCTGAGGGGTCAACTCCGGTCGTACACACGATCCTATCAGTGGCCACCATCTATGAACTGGCCTCCGTAGAACACCGTAACAGCGATGTCCGTAGCAGCGATGTTGTGTCTTGCAAACATCAGTTGATGGTTGGAGACATAACGGCGCTGTTGCAGTATTCTACGGAAGGTAGTTTATAGATGTTGTCCACTGACGGAATCGTGTATACGATAAGAGTTCACACCCTTAGCATCAGTTAATGCCTGAAGATAGTGTATTGAGTCACCGAAACTGATTTCCGTGTAATAAAACAACATCAAAGCGACGGTAGCAGGTATTTCATTTTATTACGTAGGTAAACAGCTGGAGTCCCATGGATCATGATCTCAAAGATGGACATATAAAAACGTCTACGGCGGTCCCTTGCAATTGAGACAAACTTACGAAGACGAAACGAAGTCTGCTCTTGAGAAAGTTTAGGAGCGTAGAATCTCTTGATCCAAAATGTGCATTTGTTTATTTAAAGCCTCGTTTCTCCAAGCTTCTTACGCAGGCACTGGGAAGTAGTGCACATGCTTTGCTTCTCGCAAAGTGGATGCTTAATAATGCTTTCTGCTATGCAAAGTCTTCAGAAGCTTGCAGCGCTAGCGCTCGGGATTAGGTTAATGGGTAAGCGGATTAGCACTTCTCGTTTAAATATTCGGTGCAAACAAGGACGCACCGCTGCAACAGCAGCGGTGGGCGACCTTCAGCGAATAGTTGTGAACCCGTGAACAGATTCTTTTTATTCTACTGTGAAAGCATTTTACTCTGAAAGTTCGCCTGACCTTCGACAAATTGCTGATGGACTGATGGTTTCTTGTCAGCACTGTTTAACAGCTAATTTGAATTTTCCGTGCAGTGTGACACACAAAATATGGTCTTGCACAGACATGCAAAATTAGTTCGGTATGAATGACATAAACGCTAAACTGCTACAATATGGAGGCAGCTACTACAAATGAGATTACATTTATTCAAAATGTACGGGGGAAATGGAGCTAGAGCAGAACGGTGGTCACAAGCAAATGTAACATAATTATTTAAAAAAGGAGACCGCAGTAACTCAGAGAACTGTAAAGGAATCAGCTTATTGGAGACTGAATAGAAAGTGTATGCAAGAATAGTGAACGAGAGGTGAAGGTCATAGCTGAGCTAAGTAGCTTATGTCACCGAATCTGTGTGATTCGGTTGGTTTTACATCTATTGCACGATATTTTACGTCTCTTTATAATTTACTGGTTCATGGAACGTACGATTATAAAAACTTTTTCAATAATTAAGCAAAAAATAATTACAAGCGAATGTTACCCTTACAACGCATGTGACTGCTTTCTCACCGCTTGGAGCGCTAGGATGGCTTATACTGTCAACCGGTAACAGCTTTCGAACAAGAGAATGTCTTGACTGTATTTATTAGACTGTGGTACGGCCACAAATTCTTGCTAAAGTTGTGTGGACTATCTACTGCATATTAAGTTATCTGACTATTGACTAAAACGCTTCATAACGAACTATGTTTTTGTGTTAGCAGAAGAGCCAACACCGTGTTACGAGTGGAGGCCGAAATGCACGCGTTTTAGCTCACGCAGGCTGGCGTGAGGAGGGAAGAACTATACTGACGTGAGGTCTGGAACATGACAAGGAATGGCGGTGACACCACACTATTAACTAAATATTATTGTGTGTTCTAATATGGCTACGTTCCACAAAGAACCGACGAGAAATTTGGTGCAATTGGTTCAAATGGCTCTGAGCACTATGGGACTTAACTTCTGAGATCATCAGTCACCTAGCACTTGTTGTTGTTGGGGTCATCAGTCCTGAGACTGGTTTGATGCAGCTCTCCATGCTACCCTATCCCGTGCAAGTTTCTTCATCTCCCAGTACCTACTGCAACTTACATCCTTCTGAATCTGCTTAGTGTATTCATCTCTTGGTCTCCCTCTACGATTTTTACCCTCCACGCTGCCCTCCAATGCTAAATTTGTGATCCCTTGATGCCTCAGAACATGTCCTACAGACGGATCCCTTCTTCCAGTCAAGTTGTGCCACAAACTTATCTTCTCCCCAATCCTATTCAATACCTCCTCATTAGTTATGTGATCTATCCACTTAATCTTCAACATTCTTCTGTAGCACCACATTTCGAAAGCTATTCTCTTCTTGTCCAAACTATTTATCGTCCACGTTTCACTTCCAAATACTTTCAGAAACGACTTCCTGACACCTAAATCTATACTCGATGTTAACAAATTTCTCTTCTTCAGAAAGGTTTCCTTGCCATTGCCAGTCTACATTTTATATCGTCTCTACTTCGACCATCATCAGTTATTTTGCTCTCCAAATAGCAAAACTCCTTTACTACTTTAAGTGTCTCATTTCCTAATCTAATTACCTCAGAATCACCCGATTTAATTCGACTACAGTCCATTATCCTCGTTTTGCTTTTGTTGATGTTCATCTTATATCCACCTTTCAAGACACTGTCCATTCCGTTCAACTGCTCTTCCAAGTCCTTTGCTGTCTCTGACAGAATTACAATGTCATCGGCGAACCTCAAAGTTTTTATTTCTTCTCCATGGACTTTAATACCTACTCCGAATTTTTCTTTTGTTTCCTTTACTGCTTGCTCAATATACAGATTGAATAACATCGGGGAGAGGCTACAACCCTGTCTCACTCCCTTCCCAACCACTGCTTCCGTTTCATGCCCCTCGACTCGTATAACTGCCATCTGGTTTCTGTTAGAACTACTTAAACCTAACTAACCTAAGGACATCACACACAGCAATGCCCGAGGCGGGACTCGAACCTGCGACCTTAGCGGTTCCAGACTGTAGCGCCTAGAACCGCTAGGCCACTCTGGCCGGCTGCGAAATTTAGAAATTTGTGGTAATTTCCTATGGGACCAAACTGCTAAGGTCATCGGTCCCTAGGCTCACACACTATTTCATCTAACTTAAACAAACTTGCGCTAAGGACAACACACACCCCCATGTCCGAGGGAGGACTCGAACCCCCGACGGGGAGAGCCGCACGAACCGTGGCAAGGCGCCGAAGAACGTTCGGCAAGAACCGACGAGATATTACATAAATATTACATAAGTATGTTTTTACGAATGGCTAAAAGTGCAGTTTCCGCGTGTCGTTAATTTGCAGGCGTAACGTGAGTAGCGATTACGAGCACGTCGGAGGGCCGCGCCCGGCAGCTGCGGCAGAGGGCGCGCACCTGTGTGGCGCATATGTTGGCCCTCGACGCCGCGGGTAATGGGTCGCGCCGCGACATGCCGCGTACGTGCCTGTTCTACTGCTGAGGGACGCGACATGCAGCGCCATTTCTCTGCGAGACCAGCAGAGTATACTAACCATGTCCTGCACGAGCTTCCCAGAAAGTTGTCATGTTCGCTACCGTTACTTCCGTATACTGACGCAAAAAAAAACAACATCGGAGCGCCTAACAGTAATTACTGTAGAGTAATGAAATTTCGGGAATGTTTGTCTAGGTATTATATTTAAGTAATTAACATTGGAAGATCACAGGTTAATGTACACTATGTGATCAAAAGTATCCGGACACCCCCAAAAACATACGTTTTTCATATTAGGTGAATTGTGCTGCCACCTACTCCCAGGTACTCCATATCAGCGACATCAGTAGTCATTAGACGTCGTGAGAGATCAGAATGGGGCGCTCCGCGGAAGTCAACGGACTTCGAACGTGGTCAGGTGATTGGGTGTCACTTGCGTCATACGTCTGTACGCGAGATTTCCACACTCCTAAACACAACCAATGTCTAATGTTTCCGATATGATAGGGAAGTGGAAATGTGAAGGGACACGTGCAGCACAAAAGTGCACACGCTGACTTCGTCTGTTGACTGGCAGAGACCGCCGACGTTGAAGAGGGTCGCAATGTCAGGGGCGGTGGTGTTATGGTGTGGTATTATATTTCATGGAGGGGCTTCCACCCCTTCTTCTTTTGCGTGGTACTATCACAGCACAGCTCTACATTGATGTTTTAGGCACCTTCTTGCTTCCCACTGTTGTAGAGCAATTCGGAGATGGGAGTTGCATCTTTCAACACGATCAAGCAACTGTTCATAATAAACGGCCTGTGGCGGAGTGCTTACAGGACAATAACATCCCTATAATGGACAGGCCGGCACAGAGTCTTGACCTGAATCCTACAGAACACCTTTGGGTTGTTTTGGAAAGCCGACTTCGTGCCAGGCCTTACCGACCGACATCGATAACACTTCTCAGTGCAGCACTCTGTGAAGAATGGGCTGCCATTCCCCAAGAAACATTCCGGCACCTGATTGAACGTATGCGTGCGGGAGTGGAAGCTGTAATCTAGGCTAAGGGTGAGCCAACACCATACTGAATTCCAGCATTGCCGATTGAGGGCGATACGAACTAGTAAGTCATTTTCAGCCAGGTGGCCGCATACTTTTGATCACAAAGTGTAAGCACAAGATTTATTTATTTAATCGTGTCTGAGCTACATCCACATATACTAGGTTACAAATGCAACTAAATAATAGTTATACATTCATATATACATTCATGATCTTCACATATCGGAAGTCGTCATTATTGTCTACATCAAGGCTCATATCCCTCTCCAGTGTTCGGCACACTTCACTGCAGCGTCGTTGGCCAACCACATATCTTGGAAAGTGTTTGGGGTCAGTAAGGATAGACAGGTCTACAGGTGTGTCATCATTTGTTTTCCTCCACATTGGCAGGGCTCTTCTTCGGCGAAAGATAAGCCATTGCAAATGATGTGAAATGCTGGTACATTAATGACCGGTGTAACCGCCAGAATGTTGAATGCAAGTATGCAGATTTGTAAAAATTTTGAACATAGCTGCAAAGGTTCAGTACTTACAAGTCACATATTAAAAAAGATCTCGGCCGGAAAGGCGACGTCATGAACACTTGTCAGATGGCGAGCCGCTAAGGGCTGCTCGTGCTGTGGACAGGGGTTGCAACAAGACTCGAGTCAGTACAAACTTTAATTTTATTAATGTACTATATACCTAATGTTTTAGTACAGTTAGTCTAATTCTGAAGGCGACGCTCATAGTAGCGTCGAAAACAGGTCAATTTTGGCTTACTATTTGTGACCGAGGGCTTATTTGTTACAATATATGGCAGATTTGTGTTGTACAGGTGCCGCACATCAGTGGAATGGAGTTCCATGCCTGTTGCTCATCGTCGGTCAATACAGGGACGGTTGATGCTGGTTGCGGATGACGCTGAAGTTGTCGTCCGATGATGTCGCATATGTGCCCGATTGAAGACAAATCTAGCGATCGAGCAGGCCAAGGCAACACGCCGACACTCTGTAGAGCATGCTGAGTTACAACAGCGGTATTTGGGGGCGAGTGTTATCCGGTTGGAAAACACGCCTTCGGATACTGTTCATGAATGACAGCACAGCGCATCGAATCAGCAGATTGACATTTTGCAGTCAGGGAGCGTCGGATAACCACGAGAATGCTCCAGACATCTTAAGGACTCGCCCCCCCCCCCCCCCACCCAGAGCACAACTGTGTCGCAGGGTGGTTGCAGGCGTCCAACTGGCCTCTTTCTAACCAGCACAAAAGTCTTCACTGACGCCGAGGTACAGCCATCTTTCTCCGGGAAATACGAAAGATTTTCACCGTGCCCTACAAAGAGCTCTCGTAAACGGTTTGGGATCAGTGTAACGAAAGTTACAGGACGTCTGGCTCGGAGTTGTCCTTGACGGAAATGATAACAGTTAGTTGTCTCAGTGTGGCGCCAATTGCTGCTCAGATGGTTGCTGCAGACCCAGTATGGCACGCCAGAGCCGCACACCGATCACGATGCCTTCGCTCTCGGCAGTGCCACATGGCCGTCCGGAGCCCTGTCTTCTTCCGACCGTACATTCTCTTGATCACCGCTGCCGGTAACCACGTATAGTGGCTACATTCCTGCCAGATCTTTCTACAGTATCGTAAAAGGAACATCCAGCTTTTCGCAGCCCTGTTAAACTACCACGTTCAATCTCAGAGAGGAGTTCACAATGGCGTCTTTGTCGCCTTTAACGCATTTTGACTATCATCAGCTCATCAAGTTGAATCTCACAGGTAACTAACGCTCACGAACGCTACAGTGTGCATTTAAAGAAAACCTGATTTGTATCCTCATAGTGGCGCTACCAGCTCCATTCTTAAGCGACTGGTGGGAAGTTTTAAAAGACATCATCTTTCAAATGTAGAAATGAGCCTACGTGTATTTCGCAGACAGAAATTAAATATCTCCAATATGCTTGTTCAACAGTTTTCTACTGCCTCTCTTGTGAAAGAAGCACCTCGTACTTCAGGAATTCAAAGGGAAACGATCGGCGTAACCAAGAAATCAGGTGGAGTGGGTATTTTTTGCAAGTGGCACCTATTGCCAGTGACCTGTGCACAAGAACTGGCGAACAGCCTGGGCGAGGGTGCTTTCGGACCTTCAAGCCGGCTCGACAAGTCGGGGGAACACTAGCAGGACGCCGGGTACCTTGGACAACACATCTGAATTTTGACTTCACTGCAAAAATCCAAACGAAGTGAGGACTTCGGTGTGTGAACGACCAGAGCATGGTCCAAGAATGGTTTCTTCAAGGAAAACATGTACAGTAAACTTAGATTATTATTAATATTTCAAGGCTGTCAATTGAGTGGTTTTACATAACCACGAGATTGTTGGAGATTACTGTGTGACTCGATTTAAAAGTTTCTAGAAAACAGAACAGGGAATATTATTCCAAACGGAGAGAAGTTCTCTGACGTAAAAGAAATTCAGCGTTGCCCCAAGGAAGATTTATGGGACCATTACTTTTGATAATATATATAAATAACCTCCTATATAAACTCGGAATTTCCATGAGGCTTTTCGCGGATGACACTGTTGTATACAGAGAATTCTCGACACTAGAAAATTGTTGTGAAGTGCAGGAAAACCTGTAGAGGATCACGCTTGGTGCAGGGAGTGCCAATTGACCTTCAACACAATAAAATGAAACGTTTTGCGAATACGTAGATAGAGAGACCATTTGTTGCATAATTATTTCAGAACAGTTGCAGGGGGCAGTTACATACATAAAATATCTGCGAGTATGCGTAAGGATCGATTTGAAGTGGAGCAATCACATAAAATTAATAGCAAGATAGATGCCAGACTGAGATTCCTTGTATGAATCCTCAGGGGATGTAGTCGATCAACAAATGAAGTAGCTTACAGAACACTTGTTCGACCAGTACCAGAAAAATTGATAGAGGGCACAGAGGAGATCCAAAGAAGAGCAACAAGTTTCGTTACAGCTCCATTTAGTAAGCACGAAAGCGTCACGGAAATTGTGAGTCAACTCCAGTGACAGATGCAAGAGAAGCGTTATGTATTACGGTGTGGTATACTGTTAAAATACCGAGGTGATACGTTCCTAGAAGAGCCAACCAGTACATTGCTTCCCTCCTTGTATATCTCGCGAAAAGAACATGAAGATAAAATTAGAAACATTAGAGCCCACACAGAGGATTACCAGCAATCGTCCTTTCTGCGAACCATACGTGATTGGAACACAAAAGCGGGAAGTGACAATTGTACACAAAGTACACTCCGCCACACACCATAAGGTGGTTTGAGGAGTAAATATTTAGATGTAGATATGGATGTGAGAGGAAAGGCATGAGGAGATATGAGAGGGACTTAGACCACGCACCAGCTGCAGGTTATCAGTATTCCCGTTCCTTCCCTTATGATCTTCGCCTAGACGTAGATCTGGTGGCTAAAGCTACTGCTCAATGGCTGGTACCCACGTAATGGATTCAGTAAGCTAGTAAAACTTTGGGCCATGATTTCTGGAAAAGGCTTTTATCTTTATATTTTATTCCGTAATGAGAGCTGGGTGAACTGATGTAGAACCATGGTCTTTTCAGCTACGTGTCGTAGTTGGCCAGAACCAGGTATCCTGTCCGTTCCCAATACTAACGCGTAATCCGTAAACAAAATCAAAGTCTTCAACAGCTAGACACTGAACAGAATTCGATAGTGGGAACAAGAAATTCAGTGTTTAAAACCACTGTCTGAATAGCAGCACAACACGACTGCTAGTAACTCATGCGATGTGCTGTCCAAGACTGAACTAGTGGCTCCCTGTGGGACCTCGTTCCCGAGAGAGCGGATCGGCCCCACGTGACGTGCTGCCTACCTCCCTGGTGGCGATTGTCGATCGCAAGCTGCAGCACGAGTGATTTGCGATCGGAATCCACCGCTGACGGGATACTAAATTGGGGCAGAGGGCTCCAAGTTGGGAATATTTGTACGAGGATCCAATAGGCAGCAAAATGGAAACCACAGTGAAAATCAAAAATATTTTATGTGCAACAGTTACCACGTCCCTACATAGTCGCCACTCCGACTTCGACATATCTCGTATTGTGGTACGAACTCTCCAGTTCTCTCGTCATAGAAGGCAGTCGGAATTTGAGGAGATGGGATCTGGATAAACTGAAAGTACCAGAGGTTGTACAGAGTTTCAAGGAGAGCATAAGGGAACAATTGACAGGAATGGGGGAAAGAAATACAGTAGAAGAAGAATGGGTAGCTTTGAGGAATGAAATAGTGAAGGCAGCAGAGGACCTAGTAGGTAAAAAGACGAGGACTACCAGAAATTCTTGGGTAACAGAAGAAATATTGAACTTAATTGATGAAAGGAGAAAATATAAAAATGCAGTAAATGAAGCAGGCAAAAAGGAATACAAACGTCTCAAAAGTAAGATCGACAGGAAGTGCAAAATGGCTAAGCAGGGATGGCTAGAGGACAAATGTAAGGATGTAGAGGCTTGTCTCACCAGAGGTAAGATAGATACTGCCTACAGGAAAATTAAAGAGACCTTAGGAGAAAAGAGAACCACTTGTATGAATATCAAGAGCTCAGATGGAAACCCAGTTCTAAGCAAAGAAGGGAAAGCAGAAAGGTGGAAGGAGTATATAGAGGGTCTATACAAGGGCGATGTACTTGAAGATAATATTATGGAAATGGAAGAGGATATAGATGAAGATGAAATGGGAGATATGATACTGCGTGAAGAGTTTGACAGAGCACTGAAAGACCTGAGTCGAAACAAGGTCCCGTGAGTAAACAACATTCCATTAGAACTACTGACGGCCTTGGGAGAGCCAGTCCTGACAAAACTCTACCATCTGGTGAGCAAGATATATGAGACAGGCGAAATACCCTCAGACTTCAAGAAGAATATAATAATTCCAATCCCAAAGAAATCAGGTGTTGACAGATGTGAGAATTACCAAACTATCAGTTTAATAAGTCACGGCTGCAAAATACTGACGCGAATTCTTACAGACGAATGGAAAAACTAGTAGAAGCCGACCTCGGGGAGATCAGTTTGGATTCCGTAGAAATATTGGAACACGTGAGGCAATACTGACCCTACGACTTATCTTAGAAGCTAGATTAAGGAAAGGCAAACCTACGTTTCTAGCATTTGTAGACTTAGAGAAAGCTTTTGACAATGTTGACTGGAATACTCTCTTTCAAATTCTTAAGGTGGCAGGGGTAAAATACAGGGAGCGAATGGCTATTTGCAATTTGTACAGAACCTAGATGGCAGTTATAAGAGTCGAGGAACACGAAAGGGAAGCAGTGATTGGGAAGGGACTGAGACAGGGTTGTAGCCTCTCCCCGATGTTATTCAATCTGTATATTGAGCAAGCAGTGAAGGAAACAAAAGAAAAATTCGGAGTAGGTATTAAAATCCACGGAGAAGAAATAAAAACTTTGAGGTTTGCCGATGACATTGTAATTCTGTCAGAGACAGCAAAGGACTTGGAAGAGCAGTTGAACGGGATGCATAGTGTCCTGAAAGGAGTATATAAGATGAACATCAACAAAAGCAAAACGACGATAATGGAATGTAGTCGAATTAAGTCGGGTGATGCTGAGGGAATTAGATTAGGAAATGAGACACTTAAAGTAGTAAAGGAGTTTTGGTATTTGGGGAGCAAAATAACTGATGATGGTCGAAGTAGAGAGGATATAAAATGTAGACTGGCAATGGCAAGGAATGCGTTTCTGAAGAAGAGAAATTTGTTAACATCGAGTATAGATTTAAGTGTCAGGAAGTCGTTTCTGAAAGTATTTGTAAGGAGTGTAGCCATGTATGGAAGTGAAACATGGACGATAAATAGTTTGGACATGAAGAGAATAGAAGCTTTTGAAATGTGGTGCTACAGAGGAATGCTGAAGATTAGATGGGTAGATCACATAACTAATGAGGAGGTATTTGTGGCACAACTTGACTAGAAGAAGGGATCGGTTGGTAGGACATGTTCTGAGGCATCAAGGGATCACCAATTTAGTATTGGAGGGCAGCGTGGTGGGTAAAAATCGTAGAGGGAGACCAAGAGATGAATACACCAAGCAGATTCAGAAGGATGTAGGTTGCAGTAGTTACTGGGAGATGAAGAAGCTTGCACAGGATAGAGTAGCATGGAGAGCTGCATCAAAACAGTCTCAGGACTGAAGACCACAACAACAACAACAGAAGGCAGTCATCTGTACTTTTCGCCAATTATCTACGCTGGGCTGCAGCTCGTTGTCTGTGCCGAAATGTTGACTTCTTAGCCAGTGGTTCGTGTGAGCAGGCGTGAAAATCAGAGAGAACCAATTCCGTGCTGTATGGCGGGTGATCAAACACTTCTCACTGAAAACGCTGCAGGAACGTCCCCATTGCCGTTGCAGTGTGCGGCCGAGAATTGTCATGAAGAAGGAAATGCGTTACTGCTACGTTATGCTGGGTTGCATGAAATAAGGCGAAATCTCTCAGCAGTCACCAATACTTCGCGGGAAACTTGCTTTCTAGACTTCTTTATGTGCTCCGTGTGAGACGTGGCTCTGAGCAGTATGGGACTTAACTGCTGTGGTCATCAGTCCCCTAGAACTTAGAACTACTTAAACCTAACTAACCTAAGGACATCACACACATCCATGCCCGAGGCAGGATTCGAACCTGCGACTGTAGCGGTCGCGCGGTTCCAGACCGTAGCGCCTAGAACCGCTCGGCCACTCTGGCCGGCCGTGTGAGACGTGACGCGATCGATGAGCATAGTAGAGACACTGCCCAATGCAAGTGTGTAAATAGTCATCGGATTTTCAGTGTGGTTTCCAATTCGCTACCGATCAGACCTTGCTTTCGGAACAACCTTCATACATTGTTGTCCGTTGCTCAAGAAAAAAAAAGAATTTTTTTAAAATTTTATTGTCAGTTGGAAGTATGCAACCTTTCTGAATGTTTCTATAGAAACTTATTACGTCACAGATACTTGAATATATTTAAAATATTCACATTACCGTTTCAGTCAAATAGCTGCATGTTCAGATGTGATACAGATTACGTGTACTAAAAAATTTCATAAGTCTTTATTACTATTTGACGATCCAATGTACGTTTATTGAAGTTTTCTAGTTGAGTTCATGGTGCTCCAACTGCGTCACTGTTTTTGTCATATATCTGTACGAAACTTTGTAGTGGTTTTATCACATCTGAAGATGGCAGCTATTTACCGAAACTGATAATGTGAATATTTTATAGTTATATTTAAGCGATCGTGACAAAATAAGTTATTATACAATCGTCAAAATGTATGTTTGTGTGTGTGTGTGTGTGTGTGTGTGTGTGTGTGAGAGAGAGAGAGAGAGAGAGAGAGAGAGAGAGAGAGAGAGACGCTTCGTACAAGAGCAGCATTTGTTACATATAAGCATGTACAATAACCGTGAAAAAGAAAATAGTTGGATACTCTTTGGCTTTATGCTTCGCTTGTGATTCGCTTCCGGACCAGTGTTTCCTGTCTCAAATCGGTACAGTTGGTCTTCTGTATCACTGAAAGTTTGTACCATCATCACGAAAACACTACTTATTTACGCTTGCTACCTTCGGTGGCCGGTGACGGAGAAAAAAATTCACGGAAGGAACGGACAGAATCTGAGAGTAGCAAAATGGGCGCGGAAAATACTGATGTTTTCCAATTCATCCACAAAATACACAATAGAAAAAATGCTGGAAATTAGCGAATCGTTATAGGGAGAAGAAAACTCCCACGATCTAGTCACAGACGCGGCCAATAGGGACCGACCGACCGCCGTGTCATCCTCTGCCAATGGCGTCGTTAGGAAGTGGTGTAGAGGGAGTAGGGTCAACATAGCGCTCTCTCGGCCCTTGTCGGCTTTACAGTGTTATGGGACCATTGCCTTTCACAATATATAAAAATGACCTAGTACATAGTGTCAGAAGTTCCATGCGACTTTTCGCGGATGATGCTGTAGTATACAGAGAAGTTGCGGCATTAGAAAATTGCAGCGAAATGCAGGAAGATCTGCAGCGGATAGGCACTTGGTGCAGGGAGTGGCGATTGACCCTTAACACAGACAAATGTAATGTATTGCGAATACGTAGAAAGAAGGATCCTTTATTGCATGATTATATGATAGCGGAACAAACACTGGTAGCAGTTACTTCTGTAAAATATCTGGGAGTATGCGTGCAGAACGATTTGAAGTGGAATGATCATATAAAATTAATTGTTGGTAAGGCGGGTGCCAGATTGAGATCCACTGGGAGAGTCCTTAGAAAATGTCGTCCATCAATAAAGGAGGTGGCTTACAAAACACTCTTTCGACCTGCACTTGAGTATTGCTCATCAGTGTGGGATCCGTACCAGGTCGGGTTGACAGAGGAGATAGAGAAGATCCAAAGAAGATCGGCACGTTTCGACACAAGGTCATTTGGTAAGCGTGATAGCGTTACGGAGATGTTTAGCAAACTCAAGTGGCAGACTCTGCAAGAGAGGCGCTGTGCATCGCGGTGTAGCTTCCTGTCCAGGTTTCGAGAGGGTGCGTTTCTGGATGAGGTATCGAAGATATTGCTTCCCCCTACTTATACCTCCCGAGGAGGTCACGAATGTAAAATTAGAGAGATTCGAGCGCGCACGGAGGCTTTCAGGCAGTCGTTCTTCCCGCGACTGGAACAGGAAAGGGAGATAATGACAGTGGCACGTAAAGTACCCTCCGCCACACACCGTTGGGTGGCTTGTGGAGTATAAATGTAGATGTAGACAGCCCTTGAAGCCGCTTCTTCTACTTCATACAGCTGAATTGCCATTAAGGGGACGAGTGAACCATTTTCTGGCCCTCCCGCCAAGGAAAAATTCCTGGCAGTACCAGAAATCCAGGATCTCCGCATTGTAGTCACCACACTGACCACTCAACTAGGCGGACAGATTAGGGAGAACTGAATCGGCTATTCGGTTCTCAGGTGACGAATACGTACGATATACAACAGCGCTACTGTTGTGTGTTAGCGACATGGATGCCAGCTGTGTCGGATGACACGCTACAAGTGTGCTGGCCGTAGAGGAATCTCGCGTTCGTTGCGCTAATGATATATCAGGGCTACTTAACGACACTTATGCTTGGCTGAAAGTGTTTTGTTGTAGGCGCGAGATATGGGCGGCGCCTGTGGCCGCTGCTGCGATCAGATAAGAGTCGCGCCGTCACAGTGGCGGCAGTATACCCGCCGGCTGGTGGTTGTCGGCAGCACGCTATCCGCACACACCTGCCGCATTCTCCACGCCGCTGCCGCTATGCGCGCCTGGGGACGCGGTACGCCTGCCTCGGCGAGAGATTCACAGATATAAGGCACCGCCGCCATTCCTACTCTCGAGTTTGTTTTTAATTTGAAGGCCGAGTGACATTTTCTGGTAACTTGACACTTTACCGGAGCCCTGTAAATAGTAAACACCGTCTACAGTCTGCAGAAGGCAGTTTTATTGTAAGCGTTGACGTTTGGAAGTACGTAAGAGGTGCATTCAAGTTCTAAGGCCTCCGATTTTTTTTCTAATTAACTACTCACCCGAAATCGATGAAACTGGCGTTACTTCTCGACGTAATCGCCCTGCAGACGTACACATTTTTCACAACGCTGACGCCATGATTCCATGGCAGCGGCGAAGGCTTCTTTAGGAGTCTGTTTTGACCACTGGAAAATCGCCGAGGCAATAGCAGCACGGCTGGTGAATGTGCGGCCATGGAGAGTGTCTTTCATTGTTGGAAAAAGCCAAAAGTCACTAGGAGCCAGGTCAGGTGAGTAGGGAGCATGAGGAATCACTTCAAAGTTGTTATCACGAAGAAACTGTTGCGTAACGTTAGCTCGATGTGCGGGTGCGTTGTCTTGGTGAAACAGCACACACGCAGTCCTTCCCGGATGTTTTTGTTGCAGTGCAGGAAGGAATTTGTTCTTCAAAACATTTTCGTAGGATGCACCTGTTACCGTAGTGCCCTTTGGAACGCAATGGGTAAGGATTACGCCTTCGCTGTCCCAGAACATGGACACCATCATTTTTTCAGCACTGGCGGTTACCCGAAATCTTTTTGGTGGCGGTGAATCTGTGTGCTTCCATTGAGCTGACTGGCGCTGTGTTTCTGGATTGATCCACGTCTCATCCATTGTCACAACCGACGAAAAGAGAGTCCCATTCATGCTGTCGTTGCGCGTCAACATTGCTTGGCAACATGCCACACGGGCAGCCATGTGGTCATCCGTCAGCATTCGTGGCACCCACCTGGATGACACGTTTCGCATTTTCAGGTCGTCATGCAGGATTGTGTGCACAGAACCCACAGAAATGCCAACTCTGGAGGCGATCTGTTCAACAGTCATTCGGCGATCCCCCAAAACAATTCTCTCCACTTTCTCGATCATGTCGTCAGACCGGCTTGTGCGAGCTCGAGTTTGTTTCCGTTTGTTGTCACAGGATGTTCTGCCTTCATTAAACTGTCGCACCCACGAACACACTTTCGACACATCCATAACTCCATCACCACATGTCTCTCTCAACTGTCGATGAATTTCAATTGGTTTCACACCACGCAAATTCAGAAAACGAATGATTGCACGCTGTTCAAGTAAGGAAAACGTCGCCATTTTAAGTATTTCAAACAGTTCTCATTCTCGCCGCTAGCGGTAAAATTCCATCTGCCTTACGGTGCTGCCATCTCTGGGACGTATTGACAATGAACGCGGCCTCATTTTAAAACAATGCGCATGTTTCTATCTCTTTCCAGTCCGGAGAAAAAAATCGGAGGCCTTAGAACTTGAATGCACCTCGTATTATGGCGTCGAAAGACTTTTACCGCAGTACCACACGACGACGATATTATTGCACTCGGCTTCCCATGGCTGTTACTAGAAACACGCAGTACTTTACAATACACAAGTACAGTGGTGCTAAGCGCATCGCATTGTGGATGATTTGTGGACGATAAGCCGATCGGAACTCCCTCGCCACGCGGTTTGAGGCGCCATGTCACGGACTGCGCGGCCCCTCTCCCCGGAGGTTGAGTCCTTCCTCGGGCATGGGTGTGTGTGTTGTTCTTAGCATAAGTTAGTTTAAGTTACTTTCAGTAATGTGTAAGTCTAGGGACCGATGACCTCAGCAGTTTGGTCCCTTAAGAATTCACAGACATTTGACCATTTGAACACATTTGGAACGCTCTCATTGACGGGTGCAATAATAATGTCGTCAAGTAATAACTTAGCTGCCTTATCGCTTGCGGTACTAGTACTTGGTGGCCTGCCGTATTCTTTGTATGAGATAAGTAAACCGTTTGGTTGGTTGGTTGGTTTGGGGGAAGAGACCAAACAGCGAGGTCATCGGTCTCATCGGGTTAGGGAAGGACGGAGAAGGAAGTCGGCCGTGGCCTTTCAAAGGAACCATCCCGGCATTTGCCTGGAGTGATTTAGGGAAATCACGGAAAACCTAAATCAGGATGGCCGGACGCGGGATTGAACCGTCGTCCTCCCGAATGCGTGTCCAGTGTGCTAGCCACTGCGCCACCTCGCTCTGTATAAACCGTTTGGATGTAGCCGGATCACACGAAGGAACGACGATACAACTTGGTCTCACGATCATTGGAAGTGAGTTGTTCGTGCACACGACCATTTCAGACCATTTCGATTCGATGTTGACGATAATTTGACCATTAAGTGGGCGAAACAGCAAAAACTTTCATGAATTCGTGATGCACAACACAGCTGTGTAGCAAACACTTATTTTACAGCCGCCTTCAGAATTTCAAACTGACCATCATCAGTTATACACACTATGTGATCAAAAGTATCCGGACACCCGCAAAACCGACCCCTCCCGCCGGCGGTTTGAGTCCTCATTCGGGTATGTGTGTGTGTGTGTGTGTGTGTGTGTTGTTGTTGTTAGCATACGTTAGTTTAAGTAGTGTGTAAGTCTAGGGACCGACAACCTCAGCAGTTTCGTCCCTTAGAAATTCAAACACATTTGAACTTTTGAACAACCCCAAAAACATACGTATTTCATACTAGGTGCATTGTGCTGCCACCTACTGCCAGGTACTCCATGTCAGCGAACTCAGTAGTCATTAGACATCGTGAGAGAGCAGAATGGAGCACTCCGGGGAACGCACGAACTTCGAACGTGGTCAACTGATAGGGTGTCACTTGTGTCATAGCTGTGTATGCGAGATTTCCACACTCCTAAACCCCCCAAAGTCAACTAGTTCCGATGTAATAGTCAAGTGGAAACGTGAAGGGACACGTACAGCACAAAAGCGTACAGGCCGACCTTGTCTGTTGACTGTCAGAGACCACCGACAGTTGAAGAGAGTCGTAATGTGTAATAGGCAGACGTCTATTCAGACCATCACACAGTAATTCCAAACTGCATCAGGATCCACTGCAAGTAAATGGCAGGTAGGCGGGAGGTGAGAAAACTTGGATTTCATGGTCGTGCGGCTGGTCACAAGCCATACATCACACCGGTAAATGCCGAACGACGCCTCGCTTGGTGTAAGAAGCGTAAACATCGGACGAGTGAACAGTGGAAAAACGTTGTGTGGAGTGGCGAATCAAAGTACACAATGTGGCGATCCGATGGCAGGGTGTGGGTTACCGAATGTCCGGTGAACGCCATCTGCCAGCGTGTGTAGTGCCAACACTAAAATTCGGAGGCTGTGGTGTTATGGTGTGGTCGTGTTTTTCATGGAGGGGTCATGCACCCCTTGTTGTTTTGCGTTGCACTATCACAGCACAGTCCTACACTCATCCGGGTTCGATTCCCGGCGGGGTCAGGGATTTTCACCTGCCTCGAGATGACTGGGTGTTTGTGTTGTCCTCATCATTTCATCATCATCCAGGAAAGTGGCGAAATTGGACTGAGCAAAGATTGGGTAATTGTACGGGCGCTGATAACCACGCAGTTGAGCGCCCCACAAACCAAACATCATCATCATCATCACCTACACTCATATTTTAAGCACCTTCTTGCTTCCCATTGTTGAAGAGCAATTCGAGGATGGTAACTGCATCTTTCAACAGGATCGAGCACCTGTACATAATGCACGGCCTGTGGTGGAGTGGTTACACGACAATAACATCCCTGTAATGGACTTGCCATGCACAGAGACCTGATCTGAATACTACAAAACACCTTTGGGATGTTTTGGAAAGCAGACTTCGTGCCAGGCCTCACCGATCGTCATCGACACCTCTCCTCACTCTGTGAAGAAAGGGCTGCCATTCGCCTAGAAAGGTTCCAGCACCTGATTGAACGTATGTAGTATGCGAGAGTGGAAGCTGTCATCAAGGCTATGGGTGGGCCAACACCATACTGAATTCCATTATTAACGATGGAGGGCGCCACGAACTTGTAAGTCATTTTCAGCCAGGTGTCCGGATACCTTTGATCACATAGTGTAAGTAAGAAGTAATACACTCCTGGAAATGGAAAAAAGAACACATTGACACCGGTGTGTCAGACCCACCATACTTGCTCCGGACACTGCGAGAGGGCTGTACAAGCAATGATCACACGCACGGCACAGCGGACACACCAGGAACCGCGGTGTTGGCCGTCGAATGGCGCTAGCTGCGCAGCATTTGTGCACCGCCGCCGTCAGTGTCAGCCAGTTTGCCGTGGCATACGGAGCTCCATCGCAGTCTTTAACACTGGTAGCATGCCGCGACAGCGTGGACGTGAACCGTATGTGCAGTTGACGGACTTTGAGCGAGGGCGTATAGTGGGCATGCGGGAGGCCGGGTGGACGTACCGCCGAATTGCTCAACACGTGGGGCGTGAGGTCTCCACAGTACATCGATGTTGTCGCCAGTGGTCGGCGGAAGGTGCACGTGCCCGTCGACCTGGGACCGGACCGCAGCGACGCACGGATGCACGCCAAGACCGTAGGATCCTACGCAGTGCCGTAGGGGACCGCACCGCCACTTCCCAGCAAATTAGGGACACTGTTGCTCCTGGGGTATCGGCGAGGACCATTCGCAACCGTCTCCATGAAGCTGGGCTACGGTCCCGCACACCGTTAGGCCGTCTTCCGCTCACGCCCCAACATCGTGCAGCCCGCCTCCAGTGGTGTCGCGACAGGCGTGAATGGAGGGACGAATGGAGACGTGTCGTCTTCAGCGATGAGAGTCGCGTCTGCCTTGGTGCCAATGATGGTCGTATGCGTGTTAGGCGCCGTGCAGGTGAGCGCCACAATCAGGACTGCATACGACCGAGGCACACAGGGCCAACACCCGGCATCATGGTGTGGGGAGCGATCTCCTACACTGGCCGTACACCACTGGTGATCGTCGAGGGGACACTGAATAATGCACGGTACATCCAAACCGTCATCGAACCCATCGTTCTACCATTCCTAGACCGGCAAGGGAACTTGCTGTTCCAACAGGACAATGCACGTCCGCATGTATCCCGTGCCACCCAACGTGCTCTAGAAGGTGTAAGTCAACTACCCTGGCCAGCAAGATCTCCGGATCTGTCCCCCATTGAGCATGTTTGGGACTGGATGAAGCGTCGTCTCACGCGGTCTGCACGTCCAGCACGAACGCTGGTCCAACTGAGGCGCCAAGTGGAAATGGCATGGCAAGCCGTTCCACAGGACTACATCCAGCATCTCTACGATCGTCTCCATGGGAGAATAGCAGCCTGCATTGCTGCGAAAGGTGGATATGCACTGTACTAGTGCCGACATTGTGCATGCTCTGTTGCCTGTGTCTATGTGCCTGTGGTTCTGTCAGTGTGATCATGTGATGTATCTGACCACAGGAATGTGTCAATAAAGTTTCCCCTTCCTGGGACAATGAATTCACGGTGTTCTTATTTCAATTTCCAGGAGTGTATATCGGGCTTCTCATCAAGCGTATTTTTTTCTGATGCTTCGGTAAATATCTACAATTTTGTTTTTGCCATTTGTTGCTGGAGTCAGCCCAGACAAATATTGTTCATCAAGTCGGTCATACGACAGTTCAGTGTCAATAGGAAGCGCCGGTTTGTTTCCCGTTACAAACAATATTGTTTTTAAAGCGGAATTTTTCGTACCCATTCTATAGAGCGGTGCCAAATTAGCGTAGTGCGATATGAGGTTTAGTGATATATATCAAAAGGTACAGGAAAGGACGACAAAGCCGGCAGCGGTGGCCGAGCGGTTCTAGGCGCTTCAGTCCGGAACCGCGCGACTGCTACCGTCGCAGGTTCGAATCCTGCCTCGGGCATGGATGTGTGTAATGTCCTTAGGTTAGTTAGTTTTAAGTAGTTCTAAGTTCTAGGGGACTGATGACCACAGATGTTAAGTCCCATAGTGCTCAGAGCCATTTGAACCATTTGAAAGGGCGACAAATAAGCAGTATTCTTGCAGCGATTGAATAGCGCTGCTGTAAGTCAGTAGCATTCAGCGCACGGCTTGGCCTAGATTTTAACTATTTTTATTGTCTTTGTATTTCGTTACGAGTTTACATGCTATGCCCAGTGGTTACAGCTAGCTGCACGTGACGCTACATAAGTGCTTTATTGATGGACCGAAGTGTGATGGCAGTACAAGCAAAACGTAGCGTAGCTTAGCATCCTTTAAATAACGGATCAAGACTAATGGAAGGGATGCCATGTGGTTTCCTCCCGTATTTGCCTGTGTTTTAGATCTCTACCAGGACAGATGGCTTAAAATATCTGCACCTGCCTTTCATATTCCAGCTTACCATCTGCCTCCGGCTCTCTTCTAACTTGCGTCTGCCCTCTCTCTTTCAGGCAACTATCACTCCTGAAATATTGCGGTTTCTTTCTAATATCTTTTAATTTTTGACGACCAACCTCTGTCGCCCATGAATCTGGAATATAGTATAACTTAACTAAACTGCATTTTTTGGGGGGGAGGGGGTTCCCTTCGTAACCTGAAATTGGAAATTGTAATAAACGCAGTCGCCGGCCGCGGTGGCCGAGCGGTTCTAGGCGCTTCAGTCCGGAACCACGCGCGGCTGCTACTGTCACAGATTCGAATCCTGCCTCGGGCATGGACGTGTGTGATGTCCTTAGGTTAGTTAGGTTTAAGTAGTTCTAAGTTCTAGGGGACTGATGACCTGAGAAGTTAAGTCCCCTAGTGCTCAGAGCGATTTGAACCATCACTGACTTTGATATGAAATATTGTCCTGAAACTTAAGCTTTCCTATTAGGGCCTATGTAATTGTCATGATTATTATAAAAAATCATCAAAAATGCCAAACTTATTTGAACGGAGTTTGCAATCATGTAGTCAACTGTCTTGTATGAAAACCGGAATATGATTGCGTAGTGTAATGACCGTTACGTGAGCGTTAAAACAATATAGAGAATTGCAGCATTGAACATTGTTCACAATGTAAGGTGTGGTGTCACCGCCAGACACCACACTTGCATGGTGGTAGCCTTTAAATCGGCCGCGGTCCGTTAGTATACGTCGGACCCGCGAGTCGCCACTGTCAGTGATTGCAGACCGAGCGCCGCCACACGGCAAGTCTAGAGAGACGTCCTAGCACTCGCCCCAGTTGTACAGCCGACTTTGCTAGCGAAGCTACACTGACAAATACGCTCTCATTTGCCGAGACGATAGTTAGCATAGCCTTCAGCTACGTCATTTGCTACGACCTAGCAAGGCGCCATTACCAGTTTATATTGAGATTGTAATTATGTACCATCAAGAGCGATGTTCTCCAAATATGGATTAAAGTTAAGTATTCCAGAAGCTATGTACTATTTTTGGCTACTATAATTCCTTGTCATTTTCCAGACCTCACGCCAGCCTGCGTGAGCTTAAACGCGTGCCTTTCGGCTTCCTCCAAACTCCGTGAATTGGCTCCTGCCAATTCACAACATAAGGTATGTGGGGACACTTATTCATGAATACTCAAAATAAGTGGACAGACAATTTGAACTCCATGAGTAACACATATGTATTTTCTGCGGGATATTTACCAACTAAGAGAATGCCGTTACTCTGCACGCATCGCGATACTGCTGCATACAGGAAAGAGACCATAATGTCCCACTGCAAGCTTTTTCTCTGAGCTGAACTGTTTTGATGTGACGTTAAACGTTTCTTTTCTTCCCAACTGATACACACATATGTCCTTTACCTGGGTAAAGAAATAGTCGGTTTCCCATTCCGACTGAAAATGATAAGGGTTTTCATTTTTTTGCTTCAACGCGCCGGCATTAGGACAAACCTAGCTTAGTATCAATGCGCCAAACTATCCACAGTGGCAAATGTGTGATAAACAAATGAAAAACATAACGTGCAACACCTCACGTATATACAATCAACTATGACAATGCAGTATTCTTAATTGGCAATGTCAGTTGCACGCGAGAAAAAAGCAGTTGTCGTGAGTGCGGTCTGAGACCTAACTGTAAACGCGATCTACCGAAAATGTCCCCGCGAGCTACTAGTAGCTGACGATCGACAGTTTGGAGACCACTGGACTAGGGGCTGCTTTAGTGCACCTGTATTCTACAGTCCTAATAAACCGTCCATGAATACAGCTCTGGAACTGCATATGTCTCAGTTTGACCTGAGACTCATGAGAACGAGACTGGACAGAGTCTTACCTCCTAAATTGCCAAGACGTGTGCTGAATAAGAAAGAAATCCTCTTCCTGTGATCAATCTCGCGTATCATGGACAATGTATAACAGAATACGTACCAATTACGGGCAAAAGCATGGGGTAAGTCTCCATCTCGAAATTGCGAATGTGGGGCAGGCAGACAAACTGTTCGTCTTATAGTTACAGAATATCCAATCAGGACGTATCGTGTTACTTTCGACGATTGATTGATGGCAACAAACGGCGCAACTGGTCACATGAAAAATTTAGATGTCTTTACGTAAATTACATGTTTTGCTGTTGATATTACACTACTGACCATTAAAACTGCTACACCACAAAGATGACGTGCTACAGACGCGAAATTTATCCGACAGGCATAAGATGCTGTGATATGCAAATGATTATCTTTTCAGAGCCTTCACACGAGGTTGGCGCTGGTGGCACCACCTACAACATGCTGACATGAGGAAAGTTTTCAACCGATTTTTCATACACAAAGAGCAGTTGACCGGCGTTGCCTAGTGAAACATTGTTGTGATGCCTCGTGTAAGGAGGAGAAATGCCTACCATCACGTTCCCGACTTTTATAAAGGTCGGATTGTAGCCTATCGCGATTTTCGTTTATCGTATCGCGACATTGCTGCTCGCGTTGGTCGAGATCCAATGACTGTTAGCAGAATATGTAATCGGTGGGTTCAGGAGGGTAATACGGAACACCGTGCTGGATCCCGACGGCCTCGTATCACTAGCAGTCCAGATGACAGGCATCTTATCCGCATGGCTGTAACGGATCGTGCGGTCACGTCTCGATCCCCGAGTCATAAGATGGGGACGTTTGCAAGACAACAACCATCTGCACGAACAGTTCGACGACGTTTGCAGCAGCATGGCCTATCAGCTCGGAGACCATGGCTGCGGTTACCCTTGACGCTGCATCACAGACAAAAGCGCCTGCGATGGTGTACTCAACGACGAACCTGGGTGCACGAATGGCAAAACGTCATTTTTTCGGATGAATCCAGGTTCTGTTTACAGCATCATGAAGGTCGGATCCGTGTTTGGTGACATCGCGATGAACGCACATTGGAAGCGTGTATTCGTCATCGCCATACTGGTGTATCACCCGGTGCGATGGTATGGAGTGCCATTGGTTACACGTCACGGTCAGCTCTTGTTCGCATTGATGGCACTTTGTACAGTGGACGTTACATTTCAGATGTGTTAGGTTGCGTGGCTCTACCCTTCATTCGATCCCTGTGAAACCCTACATTTCAACAGGATAATGCACGACTGCATGTTGCAGGTCCTGTACGGACCTTTCTGAATACAGAAAATGTTCGACTGCTGCCCTGGCCATCACTTTCTCCAGATCTCTCACCAATTGAAAACGTCTGGTCAATGGTGGCCGAGCAACTGGCTCGTCACAATACGCCAGTCACTACTGATGATGAACTGTGGTATCGTGTTGAAGCTGCATGGGCAGCTGTACCTGTACACGCCATCCAAACTCTGTTTGACTAAATGCCCAGGCATATCAAGGCCGTTATTACGGCCAGAGGTGGTTGTTCTGGGTACTGATTTCTCAGGATCTATGCACCCAAATTGCGTGAAAATGTAATCACGTGTCAGTTCTAGTATAATATATTTGTCCAATGAATACTCGTTTATCATCTGCATTTCTTCTTTGTGTAGCAATTTTAATGGCCAGTAGTGTGTATTTAATATTGCCCTAAAAATACCAGACGATAAATAAATAAGTAGACCTAATCAGACCTTAAAGACCTTAACAACTTGTTTGGTATAAAAGGAAATGAAATAGACTCGTTTCAGCGATATGGACCTGAGGTACTTCTTAGCCACATTATACTAGTTAGGGGGGGAGAACAGGAACAGGCTACTAACAAGTGTCCATATAATTGAGTTTTGGACGAGTTGTGGTCCGGCCTGCTCAGCTGTCAGACGGTAACAGGCCTGTTTAGCTGGGTGTTTTGGCGGCCCCGTATTACGCTAATGGCGGAACGGCGTACCGTGCTATGCACAATGCGGCCGTCACTCGGCGCGTGCAAACACCTCGCCGCCGCTCCTTCCCGGAAACCGCTCCGACGCCTGCGCTACAGGCACCGCGGTCAGCCGCCGCGAACGGACGCTTCGTAACAGTTGCGGTCGGTTTTACTAACAGAGTAGGTGGGCGCGCATAGAGTCGCCGAGTGTCCGCCATTGGCTCTTATACTTTCGGTAAAAAAAGGAAAGAATTGGATGTAACTTGGAAAAGTGTGAGGCTAGTGCAGTGTCTGCTTCACATCGACTTCCCTTGTAATATAGTTGTGAATGCTACTTGTCGCAAGTGCTGTATGAATCTGTTTCGCTGACGACTGCATAATCTGAGATTGCTTTGGTTGTATGTTGTCGTCACTGCAAGTCTTAATCAGGCCCACGAGAAAGACAGGCCGCGACGCGTACGTCACAGCTTGTGACACTACAGGTCTAATGACAGTACCTGTCTTCGGCGTGGAGCGTATAACTATTTCAGACGAGTTTAAGATTGCTTAACTGCGCGTTCAAATTGTGCAAGCTGTCGACAGCAAATGTCAAAGATAAGACCTTCAATGAGTAGCTTCTTTTCATTGACATGTTCGTTTGCCTTGGTGTCTGCACGAAGCCGATACATACTATGTGGTATCTGCACTACTGGCCATTAAAATAGCTACACCACGAAGATGACGTGCTACAGACGCGAAATTTAACCGATAGGAAGAAGATGCTGTGATATGCAAATGATTAGCTTCTCAGAGCATTCACACAAGGTTGGCGCCAGTGGCGACACCTACAACGTGCTGACATGAGGAGAGTTTCCAACCGATTTCTCATACACTAACAGCAGTTGACCGGCGCTGCCTGATGAAAAGTTGTTGTGATGCCTCGTGTAAGGAGAAGAAATGAGTACCATCTCGTTTCCGACTTTGATAAAGGTCGGATTGTAGCCTATCGCGATTCCGGTTTATCGTATCGCGACATTGGTGCTCGCGTTAGTCGAGATCCAATGACTGTTAGCAGAATATGGAATCGGTGGTTTCAGGAGGGTAACACGGAATGCCGTGCTGGATCCCAACGGCCTCGTATCACTAGCAGTCGAGACGACGGGCATCTTATCTGCATGGCTGCAAGGGATCGTGCAGCCACGTCTCGATCCCTGAGTCAACATATGGGGACATTTGCAAGACAACAACCATCTGCACTAACAGTTCGACGACGTTTTCAGTAGCATGGACTATCAGCTCGGAGACTATGTTTGCGGTTACCCTTGACGCTGCATCACAGACAGGAGCGCCTGCGATGGTGTACTCAATGACGAACCTGGGTGCACGAATGACAAAACGTCATTTTTTCGCATCAACCTAGGTTCTGTGTACAGCATCATGATGGTCGCATCCGTGTTTGGTGACATCGCGGTGAACGACATTGGAAGCGTGTATTCGTCATCGCCATACTGGCGTATCACCCGGCGTGATGGTATGGGGTGCCATTGGTTACACGTCTCGGTCAGTTCTTGTTCGCATTGACGGCACTTCGAACAGTGGACATTACATTTCAGAAGTGTTACGACCCGTGGCTCTATCCTTTATTCGATCCCTGCGAAACCCTACATTTCAGCAGGATAATGCACAACCGCATGTTGCAGGTCCTGTACGGGCCTTTCTTGATACAGAAAATGTTCGACTGCTGCCCTGGCCAGCACCTTCTCCAGATCTCTCACCAACTGAAAACGTCAGGTCAATGGTGGCCGAGCAACTGGCTCTTCACAATCCGCCAGTCACTACTCTTGATGAACTGTGGTATCGTGTTGAAGGTGCATGGGCAGCTGCACCTGTACACGCCATCCAAGCTCTGTTTGACTCACTGCCCAGGCGTATCAAGGCCTTTATTACGGCCAGAGGTGGTTGTTCTGGGTAGTGATTTCTCAGGATCTATGCACCAAAATTGCGTGAAAATGTAATCACATATATTTGTCCAATGAATACCCGTTTATCATCTGCCTTTCTTCTTAGTGCAGCAATTTTAATGTCCGGTAGTGTAAAACGTGTCCAAAATATGTAAAAGGTGTGCTATTGTTTCCTGTATGTGTATGATTCAACAAGCATCTGTGAGCAATATGTATACGGACATGGCCTTTTGGACAAGACGATTTACGTTTTTAAATATTTTACCGATGACAAACGCTTATAATTTGCTGAGTCTGATCCATTTGACATCTTGTGCGTGAGGTTCAGCGCGTAATGAACAAGTTTAATAACAAAAATATGTTAAAGACCTGAAGATGACAGAAATGACGGTTGAAAACGGTCGTTCTTAAATAAAGAACTTTTTTATCCGATTTTGTCCTTTGAATGGTTTTTAACAAGAAAAGGTGAAGCTCCCGGAAGGGAAGAGGAAATGAAATGAAACTTGAAGTTAAAATCTTCTGGGTTATTAGACCGCCTCGTATTTCCTCTAAAATAATCGAATTTTTGACCTCTCTGCTGGGATCTTCTTCAGGATCTTCCGGTGTCCACTACTGCTAGAGCACCAGTGTCGCGTTATTTTATAAATGGGAGCTTTTCCTGCGCTTGTGCTGGAGAATTGGTAGTATTGGTTTAAATTCTTGTGGCTAACATTGGTGGGCCATCGTCATAGGCTAATATTCCCGCAAATAAGGGGCGTTATTGGCTAAACTCTTGTGGATAATATTGGTGGCCCATCGTCATTGGATAGAAAGGCACTATTCCACACTTACGCTAGAGAAGGGTGGTTGTTGTTGTTCAGTCCTGAGACTGGTTTGATGCAGCTCTCCATGCTACTCTATCCTGCGCAATGTTTTTCATCTCCCAGTACCTACTGCAACCTACATCCTTCTGAATCTGTTTAGTGTATTCATCTCTTGGTCTCACTCTACGATTTTTACCCTCACGCTGCCCTCCATTACTAAATTGGTGATTCCTTGATGCCTCAGAATATGCCCTACCAACCGATCCCTTCTTCTAGTCAAGTTGTGCCACAAATTTCTCTTCTCTCCAATTCTATTCAATACCTCGGAGAAGGGTTATTAGTTGAAATTCCTACTGCTATTGGTTGGCCGTCGTCATTGGTTAGGTGCGAAACGGACAAATCCGCACACCGCGGCCGCATATTCACTTTCTTGATGGCGGGGAGTCGCGATGCCGGAAGCCTACAGCCGTCCTCCCGATCGAAATTAAATGCATTCTTGGAAATTTTAACCGCTTCTCGGACCTTTCTTTTCTAAATGTTTGTTTCCTTAGCCACCACATGTACGTTATTAAAATCGATGTCAGAGCCACACTTCTCATGATGTTCCGCTGCTGCCGATTTTACACTTCTTGTTACCTGAGTGTGCCGTTCGTGTTCCTTAATGCGTTCTGTAACAGTTCTTCCCGTTTCGCCTATGTACACTTTCCGTAGCTACAGTTCACCTGACAGACGCCTGCATTGTGGAGGCAATCAGATGCATCCGTTTTTCGTCGGCAAAAATCTTTTATTTTGTCTTGACTAAAGAGAGAGACTGTGTGTCTCATGGATGCAAGTCCTGGTCAGATTCGGAAGGGCATCGTAAAGCCGTTGTACCCTTTCCTGAGACTCTACTACTGTTGTAACTGGTCTTGATATCCTTCACGCTATCACTATGATGAAGTTGGCGTCCGAGTTGGCTTCACACACATTCTGTCGGGGACAGATGTGGGGATCTTACCAACCGCGGGAGTACCTCATGGACATTTCAAAGAGACGAGCGTTGTCCTGTTGAAAAATGGGATCACAATACCGTTGCATGAGAGGTAACACATGCGGAGGCATGATGTCCGCGACTTAACGCTGTGTCATCAGTGTTCCCTCAGTTACTGTCAGTTGAGACTTGAAGTCATGCCCGACGAATCCCTACACAATGATGCAAGGAGTAACATCGCTCTGCCTCTCCGGAACTTTGAAGAATCAGACCTCTCCCCATGTCGCTGCCATACTCGCCGACTGTGGCGACGCGGGATAGTGGAGAACAGAGGCTCGTCGCTAAATACGAGGGCAGTTCAATAAGTAATGCAAGACATTTTTTTTTCTCGGCCAATTTTGGTTGAAAAAACCGGAAATTTCTTGTGGAATATTTTCAAACATTCCCGCTTCGTCTCGTATAGTTTCATTGACTTCCGACAGGTGGCAGCGCTGTACGGAGCTGTTAAAATGGCGTCTGTAACGGATGTGCGTTGCAAACAACGGGCAGTGATCGAGTTTCTTTTGGCGGAAAACCAGGGCATCTCAGATATTCATAGGCGCTTGCAGAATGTCCACCGTGATCTGGCAGTGGACAAAAGCACGGTGAGTCGTTGGGCAAAGCGTGTGTCATCATCGCCGCAAGGTCAAGCAAGACTGTCTGATCTCCCGCGTGCGGGCCGGCAGTGCGCAGCTGTGACTCCTGCAATGGCTGAGCGTGCGAACACACTCGTTCGAGATGATCGACGGATCACCATCAAACAACTCAGTGCTCAACTTGACATCTCTGTTGGTAGTGCTGTCACAATTGTTCACCAGTTGGGATATTCAAAGGTTTGTTCCCGCTGGGTCCCTCGTTGTCTAACCGAACACCATAAAGAGCAAAGGAGAACCATCTGTGCGGAATTGCTTGCTCGTCATGTGGCTGAGGGTGACAATTTCTTGTCAAAGATTGTTACAGGCGATGAAACATGGGTTCATCACTTCCAACCTGAAACAAAACGGCAATCAATGGAGTGGCGCCACACCCACTCCCCTACCAAGAAAAAGTTTAAAGCCATACCCTCAGCCGGTAAAGTCATGGTTACAGTCTTCTGGGACGCTGAAGGGGTTATTCTGTTCGATGTCCTTCCCCATGGTCAAACGATCAACTCTGAAGTGTATTTTGCTACTCTTCAGAAATTGAAGAAACGACTTCAGCGTGTTCGTAGGCACAAAAATCAGAACGAACTTCTCCTTCTTCATGACAACGCAAGACCTCACACAAGTCTTCGCACCCGAGAGGAGCTCACAAAACTTCAGTGGACTGTTCTTCCTCATGCACCCTACAGCCCCGATCTCGCACCGTCGGATTTCCATATATTTGGCCCAATGAAGGACGCAATCCGTGGGAGGCACTACGCGGATGATGAAGAAGTTATTGATGCAGTACGACGTTGGCTCCGACATCGACCAGTGGAATGGTACCGTGCAGGCATACAGGCCCTCATTTCAAGGTGGCGTAAGGCCGTAGCATTGAATGGAGATTACGTTGAAAAATAGTGTTGTGTAGCTAAAAGATTGGGGAATAACCTGGTGTATTTCAATGCTGAATAAAACAACCCCTGTTTCAGAAAAAAAATGTGTTGCATTACTTATTGAACTGCCCTCGTACAATGCGACCCCAATTACGAGCAGTCCATGCTTCGCTGTAACGGCAGCACTCCAAACTCAGCAATTTCTGTTGTGGTGTTCATGACAGCCTGCGAAAGGGACGGTAACTCCCTAGTTTGGCTGCTGGTAGTCTCCGGCCAATTGAGCAGAATGACGCAGAAAGTTGCAGGGAGTCCGTTACTTGCGAGAGTAAGTGACCGGCGCAGATGTGAAGGGGTTACAATGCAAAAGTGAGAGAAGATTCTACAACACTAAACTGAATCAATCAGAAAAAAAACATTTCATAGCATGTAACACTATATGAAGATGTGACATTTCTTCTTCTTTCGCTGTATCACGTGTGACAGGCTCGATGTTTTGACCGAGCCCTCGCACCTATTGCAGCTGACTATGACATTTTAAATCAACTCCCAATCTTCACTGTTACCTTAAATACGGAAACACAAAAAATGGTTCAAATGGCTCTGAGCACTATGGGACTCAACATCTTAGGTCATAAGTCCCCTAGAACTTAGAACTACTTAAACCTAACTAACCTAAGGACATCACACACACCCATGCCCGAGGCAGGATTCGAACCTGCGACCGTAGCAGTCCCGCGGTTCCGAACTGCAGCGCCAGAACCGCTAGATCACCGCGGCCGGCACGGAAACACATTTAACCTAATTAATCAATATATTAAATTAAGTATTACCACTGTTAAGACAACATAGGTAACAGGCGTAACCATACACGTAGGAAGTATAATGCGCAGAATGTCACATTACATCCAAGTCAAATTTCAGTCTCTTGTTTCTTCCATTAAATACACGTTTAATTTTAATTACATGCACAACCTATTATGTATCTTATTTATTATCATTATCTAAGTTAGCAACAAGTTTAAAGGAAATTGTGTGTATGCATATTTTCTCTTTTGTTATTTTTTAATTTACTCTTTTGTAAAATTTTAAACAAAAAATTCACTAGTAATAAAACTTAATTTATATGATATAACATGTAAAATCACACATTGTACGACCTGCTATATAATAACGAAAAAGTAGCTCACAAAACACGAGCAGAAAAATTACATAAAGCTTATACAATGACCTGGAACACATACAATAAGAAATCGCTATCCACCCAAGCCAAACTTCACCGCTATCATACAGTCATTCTTCCAGAAGCGCTCTACGCAACTGAAACATCATCATTAACCATCAACATCAACAACATTGAGAAAATAGAAAGGAAAATACTCAGGGAAATCCCGGCGGGGTCAGGGATTTTCTCTGCCTTGTGATGACTGAGTGTTGTGTGCTGTCCTTAGGTTAGTTAGGTTTAAGTAGTACTAAGTTCTAGGGGACTGATGACCATAGATGTTAAGTCCCATAGTGCTCAGAGCCATTTGAACCATTTTTTGAACTCAGGGAAATATTTGGACCCACGATTCAAAATGGTATCTGGATGGGCAAAAGCTCTGAAGAACTGTACGCAAGGACTGAACGTTTCACGTCAGTTGCACGGAAAATACGATTGAAATTGTACGGATGCCTCTAGAATGACCAAGAAAATCTTCTTATCGTCAAAGGAACTCGCCAAACCAGGGCACGCTGGCTAACAGAAACCCAAGATGACCTCACGGAACTCTGTATTGACCCACTAGAAGCCACACAGACTGCGTACAACAGACAAGCAAAATCCCCAAGAACAATCTGAAATTGTAAAGCGCATGGACACAAGAAAGAAGACAGGCACATAGTGAAAGGATGAGGAAGTTTTCGGAAGAAAAGAAGAACAAGAAAGCTAATAATACCAGTGCTAATTAATTGTTCCGCGTGTTTCTTAGAGAGCGAAACGAATAAATAACAATAACAGGCAGCAGGTCTTTACTTGAGAAATAAACAAATAAATGTTCTTGGTGTACAATATGGCGATCGTTCCTAAAGATGGTTAGACGTGGTCGGCCGGAACCTCCCTCATCAAGTCCCCATGCAGTCCAACATCGGGCCGCTGTCACGTCCGAATGCCCTAGAAACCTGACTGCTGCACGATTCGACCAGTCGGCCAGATGCAGACCCGCAATGAGATCCTTGTCAATCAGTTGTTGACATCGCTGTCTCATACCAGAATGCGCCTTCTCTTTGTCCTTCGCATGTCATTTCTCAAAGTCTGACGTTGTTTGTGTCCCTTATGTAACCTACAAGCTCTGGTAACAACAGAAAATATGTCTAAAACTAATGCAATGTGGTGGTCGTTCCAGGACTCACAGAGGATAGAAAATGTAATCATTTACATGCCCTCCGATGATGTGCAAGTCTAGGAAGTTACATGACATCCGACTATGTACTCTGAGCGCTTCACTTTTTTGTTTTGTTTTACTTAATAGCACAACTTTACAACTTCCCATGAATCAGAACGCTTTATCCAGAAGGTCATTTTCACTCTGCAGCGGAGTGTGCGCTGACATGAAACTTCCTAGCAGATGAAAACTGTGTGCCGGACCGAGACTCGATCTCGGGGATTTGCCATTCGCGGGCAAGTGCTCTAGGAGACGAGGTACTAGTGTAATTAAAGCTGTGAGGACGGATCGTGAGTCGTGCTTGGGTAGCTCCGATGGTAGAGCACTTGCCCGCGAAAGCCAAAAGGCTCCGAGTTCAAGTCTCGATCCGGTACACAGTTTTAATCGGCCAGAACACTGTAATTCACCGACGAGTCTTGTCGAGACTGTTAGAACAGCTGAGAATACTCGAGCTGTCCGTGACAATTGCCTATGTCATTACAGATACCATACGTGTAAATTTCAAACGACTTTTTGCGCTGGCTGCTGGTTTTCGCTATAAACTGTAGAAAATCCGGCATTAAATGGAAAACAACGTCCAGAGTGTGGAGACAGTAGTGGAAAATTTCTTCCATTATCACTTAAGATGGAGCTGTAGCATCAGAACGTCGTGCGAAAACATGAACCCCATACCATATTTTGTAATCTATTCCTGAACGGGAAACTCTGAGAAAAAAAGAATGAAATGACTCAGAAAGCACGCTGTTGCTCTCTCTCTCTCTCTCTTTTTAACTATACGTCGTTGTACGGTATTCCCGATGAGAACAAAATGTAGCGGAAGAGAATAATCGGTTGTAGCAGGCACTAGTCGCAAATCTGAGACTACACCGTCCGTGTAAGACGTGTTCCGAAGTCCCTAGCCGCTAAATTGGAGATTAAAGCAATATCGTAAGTCTGCCGAGTTCATCTTGACTCCTCCGCGATGTTTTGTCCACGTAATGAGACGGCACCTAAGTGTTTGGCCCGTAAAAAAGAGGCGCTGGATAACTGTTGGTCAGACAGGAACCAGACGCTCTGCTCACAGATATTTCGTAAACCGGTCCCGGCGAGGGAAGGCCGGTGCGCCAGATTGGTATCTGGAAGCCACAACGTGTCGGGGAGCGTGACTGCAATACAAAGAGACCGCCCACCGTGGGAAGTCGACGCCGGCCGTGCTGATGGAAGGCGCTCAGCGCGCCCGCCGTCTGGTCCGGTGTGGTGCGCAACCAGTTCCAGCTGCCTTCCTGCTAAACGGAATTTGCCTGCCTCGTGTTACCGATCCGCCTTAACGCCGTGGATCCTGGGGACCATTTCATGAAGTAGTGGCAGGCACATGTGATGTTGGCGGGAACAGTTAGTTCCTCTCAACTGTTACCTCTACCGGTCTGAGCAGCGTCGCACAACAATCTTTTCTTTCCACTCAGGTGAAGTGGTCCCTTGTCTGCAACTGAAATGGTCATTTCTAAATGGCCCTTTCTCACTTTGTTAAACTTGCTTTATCACGGTTCGTGGTTCTCCAGAGGTAGATGGCTCTTACTATAGTGGAGATTCATGTCTCTGGGAGTAATACAGACACAGAAAGTCAACATCTGAATTTTTTCATTCATTTTTGAAAGACCCCTTCAGTGGGTGAAGGGGAATACAGAAAGTCGACAATATACCTTTCTGAAAGGCCCTCTCCTAGGCGTAGGGATAGTTTAATAGAGAACCGATCGAGATAGCGGAGTGATCAGACACTGGACTAATATTCGGGATGGCAAAGATTCAAATATCCATCCAAAAATACAAATTTGGGTTTATTGTGATTTTCCTTTAGGCGAATGCAGATGATTCATTTGAAATAGCACGTCCGATTTCTTTCCTCATCTTGTTCTCCGTCTAGTGAACTCGTCGTAGGCATGACGTCAAACTACAATTATCCATTTTTTCCTTCGTGTGTTAAGAGCAACAAATTGACAGTCCATACTGGGCATAAGGCGAGGATTTTAGGTTTCAACAGGCTGCAGCCGAATTTCTACAAGGTAGGTGGACTCGTTGGAATATCGAAGAAGACGACTAGAAAGTCAATCAAACGTGGCATTCAATCCTGCTAGTTATTCAGAGTAAAAGAATCCACGAAAGGTGACCACCTTTGACTTCCATAGCTGGACTTGTTCACAATTTCGATTTAGGTTTAAAAAAATTAACGGTGTGGCTCTTCCTCCAACACCTGTGACAGCAGACGTGTTCCAAATCAGACGTAAGAAAAAAGAAAACACCTACAAGATTATGAAATACTTTCGGCCCTAATATATTCACTATTATGATAGTATGTTGTCAGTGTCCATAGGACAAAATATTAAAAGTACACATCCCAGCTGCTATTATATATCCTGATTGTATAGTACACACATAACAAATGTTCTAACATTCTAGTAACAACAAAACGTAAAACCCTATATATATATATGGTATACAAAAAGAGAAGATTTATGAATTCATTGGTGAACGGTTATTGCTTCATATACTTCTACCTAGTGAATGTAAAAAAGATTAATTTTTCTGCACAATAAATCTTGTGACTTTCACTATTGAACTATTGACGAAAAGGCATTTTTCTGGTACAAATAGTTTGATTTTAATACATTATTTTTTCTTTAAACAAGTCTCTGCTGATGATGGACGTTTTAGAAATTACGATTGTTATTACTCATTATTAAATTATTGACGAATAGTTAGAAATTTATTAGCTGTGAAATCAAGTAACGACAGTTCAGTTGTTATTCTAATATTTCAACGAATTCCTTCATCATAGCGATGAAGGGAAATATAAGTTGACACCTACTAGTCGCAAGGTTGCGTCATCGGGCCAGTACGGGTGCAAAACTATGATGTGTAGCCCCTCCCCTCCCCCCATTCCAACTTAAGCCACAATTCCCACCCTTCTGGAATGGACTGATACCCGTGAACCAAAAGGCTTTAGTGTTCGAAAAAGTTTTTCCAAAGCAATTTGTTTCAACACTGTTGTTTTGAATAACTGCAGGTACAATTGTTCGTCGTCTGCGATGGTGATCAGCTTCATAGTGGTTACTGCAGAGTGGTTTCATCTTTTATTATTAGAACAGATGCACCAAATATCTGCTTATAATAACTAATCTTTATTCCCGGCAGACTGTTTCGGCATTTATCGCCATCGTCAAGTACGTCTATATTGATGTGACGTCTATATTACGACGTTAGTGAACTGTCTTATAAATGTTACTCTTTTAATAGGGTGCTAAATGATGTAAATATATTTAAAATAAAATTTTAATTATGATGTGACAATAGTTTGACAGTTCCACTCTTACGACACTGTATGCTTACAAAGATGTATCTTTGATACCTACTAGCCGCGCGATAGCGTCATCGTGCCAATGCAGGAACAAAACAATGACTTTGTAAACATATAGCTTTGTAACAGTGGAACTGTCAGACTGATGTCACACCGTAATTGTCATTTTATTTTCAATATATTAAAAAATATCATTTACCATTGTATTGAAAAAGTGACAGATATAAAGACAGTTCACTAACGACGTAATATGGACGTCACATCAGTTTAGATATGCTTGAAAATGGCGATAAATGCCGAAACAATGAACCGTGAATGAAGATTCCTTATTATAAGCAGCTATTTGGTGCATCTATTCTAATAATCTTGTCTTATCAGACATGTATAACGCTGCTGGCCCTAAAGAAGAAAAAAATAGTTACTATTACAGTCTCATGGTTGCTTCTCTCCTCGGATTCATGTTTCGTTATTTTACAAAAAATGGTTCAAATGGCTCTGAGCACTATGGGACTCAACATCTGAGGTCATAAGTCCTCTAGAACTAAGAACTACTTAAACCTAACTAACCTAAGGACATCACATACACCCATGCCCGAGGCAGGATTCGAACCTGCGACCGTAGCAGTCCCGCGGTTCCGGACTGCAGCGCCAGAACCGCTAGACCACCGCGGCCGGCCGTTATTTTACACCATTACATCCTTAAAGGCTGACTTCTCTCTCTCTCTCTCTCTCTCTCTCTCTCTCTCTCTCTCTCTCTCTCGCTGTATATCTATCTATCTATCTATCTTTGTGTGTGTTCTTACTCTTAGTCACTTCTGGTATCTCACCTTAACTACCTATTTGCTAGTGGTTGAAAATACCGCTTCAGTGGTAAAGCTCTTTTATCGTCACACGACCGGTTTCAGGCTCTTATAAGCCCATCTTCAGGTGTCGTAACTTGGTGCCGTGACCCTCGAGTGCCGCGGTGGACGTGTACTAGGCGCAGTGTGATATCTACGAGCGCAGAACAGGGAGTCTGAGCTCGTAGATAGCACTCCGCGCCTAGTACACGTCCACCGCGGCGCTCGAGGGTCACGGCACCAAGTTACGACACCTGAAGATGGGCTTATAAGAGCCCGAAACCGGTCGTCTGACGATAAAAGAGCTTCACAACTGAAGCGGTATTTTCAACCTCTACAATAATGCTCAGTTGCGCATGTTCCTCCAACAGGACTGTTTATGTATTTGCTGTTTCTCGACTTTATCCCAAATAATGCTAGGCCCATTTCCCAGAAAGGCGTAACATTGGGACATGTCTTCCAGGGTTGTGCTTTTTACTGTCTGTCTCAATTAGAGGAGTGACACTGCTTTACCATGCCAGGATGTCTTCAAGTGCAGGCGACTCCAGCAAATTTATTCTCGATCTATAAAACTGCGGAAATTCGAGATTAACTAAACTTTGTCTTCTCGCGCTTTCTTTTCTTGACGTTTTATTCCTCCTCCAGTATTAAAGTACGGCAGGACGATTCCCAATCGGGAATAAGAAGATGCGGTTTTCAATTCTAGCATTGCTCCAACGCCCAACAGAAACGGCTGCAATACACTCCTCAGAATCTAGTTAGTACCATCTGCTAATGCCTGGGAAAAAGTTGTCACAGCCAAATACGTATTTCATTGTGTTGTGTCTACACGTAATGGTTGGTGTCTGAAGATAAATAATGTGGTGCCACCGCCAGACACCACACTTGCTAGGTGGTAGCTTTAAATCGGCCGCGGTCCATTAGTACATGTCGGACCCGCGTGTCGCCACTGTCAGTAATTGCAGACCGAGCGCCACCACACGGCAGGTCTAGAGAGACGTACTAGCACTCGCCCCAGTTGTACGACGACTTTGCTAGCGACTACACTGACGAAGCCTTTCTCTCATTTGCCGAGAGATAGATAGAATAGCCTTCAGCTAAGTCCGTGGCTACGACCTAGCAAGGCGCCATTAACCATATCTAGAGAGAGTCTCACTTGTATCATCAAGAATGCTGTATACAAATGATGGATTAAAGTTAAGTATTCCAGAAGCTACGTACTTTTCTTTATAGCATTCATTACGTATCCTGTTTCAGACTTAAGCACCTGCGTGAGTTGACGCTTGCATTTCGGCCTCCTCTTGCCCCACAGTGTTGGCTCTTCTGCCAACACTACAAATAAGGTCAGTGACAAAGTGTACCTGAAGCAAGCATCAAACGAACAGAAAACTTTTTCCCCATACTTCGATTTTTGATAGACTGAGGGGATATTTATGTAGATTTTTCCTTGGTTTGAGATAAGCGACATCTGTTAGCTTTCAGATTTGTGAAATAATCAATTTCACCAGTTCACAATATGTTTTTGCAGGTGGAGACTTGCCGAAGGGAAACAACAACCTGATATGAAGGCAATCAGTAGGCTAAGAGTAAACGATTTTAGTGTACGAGTTTGAGAGCAACCTCACCAGATAAGCCAGGCGGGTAACAGCCTGTGTGGCCCTTCAACTGCAGCCTGCACGGTTCGCACCGCACGGGCGCGCTTTAGTGGAGGCCGCAGCAATAAACGGTTTAAATGATCGCGGGCCGCGGGCGAGGTCGGTGAACTGGAGGCAAGGCCGTCGCGGGACCCGGATGTCCAGCCGCGTCGCCGATGCGCACCAGCAACAGGCGGCAGCTCCTATTAGGCTGGAACGGCCGCGGCCGCGGTAAAGTGTATGTTAATCTCGGCCATAAATATCGCGCCGGCTCGTCCCAGCGTAAAGACGCTATTAAGGCTGCGCAGGTGGCGCGAGCAGTCATCCAGCGCGTAACTCAAGCGACCAATGACCCGACTCCGCGGGGTTCGCGGCCAGCCGCAGTCTCACTGGGGCACCGGCCCAGCAGGTGCCTCTCTGGTGCCTCTCTGCTGCGCGGCGACCAATAGCGTCACTCGCAACGGCCCGTGAGCACTCACACGCTCGCTACCTGGACTACCTAGAAATAAAACAATTGTTAAAACATATAGGGTGGTCAGAAACAATATGAAAAGTTTGTTAGGCTGCGGCAGGGTAGGATACGCTGAGAAATAACAGTTTAAAGGAAAACGCGATACGCTGGGCCGTTTTTGAGCTAAGAGGCTCGGGAAAGGCTCAAAATCATGAAAAGTTCAATTTTTACTTTTTTGCGTTTTCTGAATCAGCAGACTATTACCTTTTAATAGATATATAATTTATTCAATTCCGAAGACTACAACTATTTTTAAATTTTTTTTTGAAATGTGTTCTACATGGGCGTGACCCACTGTGGCGCTGTTAAACTGCTGTCAAATGGTGTTATTATTAACGTCCGTGTTCATCAGGTACATTTTAGTGATGTGAGATAAAGTATGTGTTGTGGCTAACCTGTGATGGTTCAATATATATCGCTGGTGTCATTGTCAATTGTTTCATGTTTATTTACGCTGTCGTTATCTCGAAAATATTCGTAATTAATTCTGTTTCTTGAGTCTCTGTTTTGTTGAAGTATAATAATGAGTAAAAGTAAAGTTATTAGAAATCCTCTGAAGGCTTTTAAGAAAAGGAGAAATGTTGAAAAGCCAAAGGTATGTGTTATTACTGTAAATAATAACATTCTAACATGGTACGAGCGATGCTTGCTTTAGACAAGGAACGCCTTCGGGCTGCAGACAGGGCTGTAAAGAGTCTAGAAATACAAGCAAGAGTAAACAGGAGGAGGAACAAGAGGAAGCTGGAGGAGGAGTTTGCAGAGGATGAAGATAATCCATCCTATGGACCTGGAATGCACTAAAAAGTTAATCCAATCTTTGTCGCTCGATTCCCAAAACTTTTATTTTCTCATACTAATTACATGTTTTCTAAGGATCTTCCAAACATATTTGTTTCAAACTTTCAGTAAATGTTACACAGTACCTTCTGCATAATTTAACACAGCCTTTTTCCGAAAAACTGTATATTTTTGAATATATAAATAAAAAATTGCAAAAAAATGTTGTGAATTTTCATTACAATTGAAAAAAAATCATCTTTAATAACTGAACTAAAATTTTGTAAAATCCCTGTGTTAAGTTGTAGCCCATATTCCAATAAATAATCTGGAAAAAGTTCAACTTCCTACCTCAAATACTTTGTGAGGAAATATGTAATTTATAAGCGTTATTCTAACATTGCAAGTATAGGGCGTTCCGGAGCCCCTTAATTATTTCTTTAAGCAATGAAGTTACCCAACCACACCATTGCGCGCAAATAGTTTCGAGATCTTCCCAATAACGCTCGCCGCTCGATACCCAGAGAACGCAATCATATCGCGTACAAAGTAGACACTTAGACTGCCAAAATTTTAAACGTAAATTGTCGAATTATTCGTAACGAAGTTAGTTTTCTGCGCTATGCCAAGAGTCTTGTACCACAAGGAAGCAAGGGAGAGTAGCTATAGGTGGTCGGTATCCTCTTTCTATAACACAAACGCACACGTACGAGGGTTACTCCAAAAGAAATGCACACTACTTTTGCAAAAATACAGTTTTCATTCTGCGTGTGTGAAAGTTTTACAGTGTGTAGATACATCCTTCCCGCTTGTTTTCAAACTTAGTTTAATCTGTTCCCGTGAGTGGCGCCGTCACAGCATATCTTCAAGATGGCTGCTACACTTGACGTTTGTCAGAAGCAACGTGCTGTCATACAGTTCCTGTGCTGTGAAAACGAGACAGTGGGAAACATCCACAAGAGGTTGAAAAAGGTGTATGGAGATGATGCTGTCGGTCGCAGTACAGTTAGTCGGTGGGCAAGCAGGTTACGTGATGAAAGCAGGCACGACAATATTGAGGATTGTCCTCGCAGCGGCAGGCCTCGTACTGAACATGATGTGTCGACAGAAGTGCCGACACAGTGTTATTTTGAGGGGGCCGATATGCACGCTATAAGCTCACCCAGAATATCGTGAAGTCTGAAACAGGACGCTCAATGAATGCTAATAAGAAAAGAACGTAATGTCTGTTTACTTAACTTTAATCCATCCTTTTGGTCTACATCGTTCTTGTTGAGACATGCTTTAGACGATAATTATCAATTGCTATGTAAGGCTAATGGCGCCTTGCTAGGTCGTAGCCATGGACTTAGCTGAAGGCTATTCTAACTATCTGCTCGGCTAATGAGCGATGCTTCGTCAGTGTAGTCGCTAGCAAAGTCGTCGTACAACTGGGGCGAGTGCTAGTACGCCTTTCTAGACCTGCCATGTGGTGGCGCTAGGTCTGCAAGTACTGACATTGGCGACACGCGGGTCCGACACGTACTAATGGACCGCGGCCGATTTAAGCTACCACCTAGCAAGTGTGGTGTCTGGCGGTGACACCACAGAACACACTCCAGACAGTGTGCAGAGAGTTAACGAATTGGTGAATGCTGACAGAAACATCACAGTGAACGAATTGTCACGCTACGTTGGGATAGGGAAAGTTAGTGTTTGGAGAATACTGAAAGTGTTGCCGCTAAAAAAGGTTTGTGCCAGGTGGGTTCCCAGCTTGTTGACAGTGGCTCACAAAGAAACAACAAAAACGGTATGCAGCGAACTTATGGAACAGTACGCGAATGATGGAGATGAATCTCTTGAACGAATTGTGACAGGTGATGAAACATGGATCCATCATTTTTCACCAGAGACGAAGAGGCAATCAATGGAGTGGCATCATGCAGATTCCCCCAAGAAAAAAAAATTCAAAACCACACTTTGTGTTGGAAAAGTTATGGCTACGGTGTTTTCCGATTCCGAAGGACTCTTGCTTGTTGACATCATGCCAAGTGGAACCACCACAAATTCTCATGCATATGTGACGACACTGAAGGAACTTCAAGCTCGACTGAGTCGTGTTCGACCACATCGGCAAAAGCAAGATGTTTTGCTGTTGCACGACAATGCACGGCCGGCCGAAGTGGCCGTGCGGTTAAAGGCGCTGCAGTCTGGAACCGCAAGACCGCTACGGTCGCAGGTTCGAATCCTGCCTCGGGCATGGATGTTTGTGATGTTCTTAGGTTAGTTAGGTTTAACTAGTTCTAAGTTGTAGGGGACTAATGACCTCAGCAGTTGAGTCCCATAGTGCTCACAGCCATTTGAACCATTTGACAATGCACGGCCACATGTCAGTCAAAAAACCATGGAAGCGATCACAAAACTCAGATGTACAACACTGAAACACCCGCCTTACAGTCCTGACCAGGCTCCATGTGTCTATCATCTCTTTGGGAAACTGAAAGACTCTCTTCGTGGAACAAGGTTTGAAGATGATGACTGCCTTCTGTACGCTGCCCAACAGTGGCTCCAACAGGTTGGTCCACAATTTTACCATGCGGGTATACACGCGCTGGTTCCAAGATGGCGTAAGGCAGTTGAGAGGGATGGAAATTATGTGGAGAAATGAAAATATTGTTCCTAAAGGATGTATCTGCACACTGTAAAATTTTCAATCATTTAGAATAAAAAATGGATTAAAAAAATAGTGTGCATTTCTTTTGGAGTGACCCTCGTACATTGATACTGTTCTTTATTTACACGCACTAGAAGTTTTACTTAACTTGAATAGAGTCCAGGTTTTTGTGGTACAAAGAGTAATAGAATAGACCTGCTATAGCCACTAATCTGGTAGCTAAGTACTGTTGTAGCCTGTGATAAACTAAACTCGCTCTGCGAGTGAGTCTATGAGTGAGGCCCTCCGGTCAGCAGCGCGGCTTAACTGCACGCTGTCGAGAGGGCGTTGTCGGCATGTTGCTTGTCGGTGTGTCTGTGGCTACTCTCGTGATAGGCGCGCTTGATCCAGCGCCTACTAATCGATCTTCGGGCTTCATCTTTTTCGATCAGAGCTGGCGACAGCTTACGCCAGCACACGAAGTCTGTGGCTCGCACAGACCGTAGATTTTTTGGACTACGCACCAAACTTTTCCTAGCCCTCTCCACGGGATCTGGCTCACTTGGTCGACAGGAACTGTTGTGTTTACAGAGACACCAGCGTGCAGTGCTCTGTTTACATTGCGGTTCTTTTCCATAGTGTTTTGAATGCATGCTGCACTGTTGTGAAACATCTGAAATATTCCAACAAACAAAAAATACACTCCTGGAATTTGAAATAAGAACACCGTGAATTCATTGTCCCAGGAAGGGGAAACTTTATTGACACATTCCTGGGGTCAGATACATCACATGATCACACTGACAGAACCACAGGCACATAGACACAGGCAACAGAGCATGCACAATGTCGGCACTAGTACAGTGTATATCCACCTTTCGCAGCAATGCAGGCTGCTATTCTCCCATGGAGACGATCGTAGAGATGCTGGATGTAGTCCTGTGGAACGGCTTGCCATGCCATTTCCACCTGGCGCCTCAGTCGGACCAGCGTTCGTGCTGGACGTGCAGACCGCGTGAGACGACGCTTCATCCAGTCCCAAACACGCTCAATGGGGGACAGATCCGGAGATCTTGCTGGCCAGGGTAGTTGACTTACACCTTCTAGAGCACGTTGGGTGGCACGGGATACATGCGGACGTGCATTATCCTGTTGGAACAGCAAGTTCCCTTGCCGGTCTAGGAATGGTAGAACGATGGGTTCGATGACGGTTTGGATGTACCGTGCACTATTCAGTGTCCCTTCGACGATCACCAGTGGTGTACGGCAAGTGTAGGAGATCGCTCCCCACACCATGATGCCGGGTGTTGGCCCTGTGTGCCTCGGTCGTATGCAGTCCTGATTGTGGCACTCACCTGCACGGCGCCAAACACGCATACGACCATCATTGGCACCAAGGCAGAAGCGACTCTCATCGCTGAAGACGACACGTCTCCATTCGTCCCTCCATTCACGCCTGTCGCGACACCACTGGAGGCGGGCTGCACGATGTTGGCGCGTGAGCGGAAGACGGCCTAACGGTGTGCGGGACCGTAGCCCAGCTTCATGGAGACGGTTGCGAATGGTCCTCGCCGATACCCCAGGAGCAACAGTGTCCCTAATTTGCTGGGAAGTGGCGGTGCGGTCCCCTACGGCACTGCATAGGATCCTACGGTCTTGGCGTGCATCCGTGCGTCGCTGCGGTCCGGTCCCAGGTCGACGGGCACGTGCACCTTCCGCCGACCACTGGCGACAACATCGATGTACTGTGGAGACCTCACGCCCCACGTGTTGAGCAATTCGACGGTACGTCCACCCGGCCTCCCGCATGCCCACTATACGCCCTCGCTCAAAGTTCGTCAACTGCACATACGGTTCACGTCCACGCTGTCGCGGCATGCTACCAGTGTTAAAGACTGCGATGGAGCTCCGTATGCCACGGCAAACTGGCTGACACTGACGGCGGCGGTGCACAAATGCTGCGCAGCTAGCGCCATTCGACGGCCAACACCGCGGTTCCTGGTGTGTCCGCTGTGCCGTGCGTGTGACCATTGCTTGTACAGCCCTCTCGCAGTGTCCGGAGCAAGTATGGTGGGTCTGACACACCGGTGTCAATGTGTTCTTTTTTTCATTTCCAGGAGTGTATTTTCTTACACTGTCGGCTATTTAACGAGGCAGTGCATTCTTAATGCGAACAAGTGCCACGATGTAAATACATTGTAGAGCCAAAGAAACTGGTACATCTGCCTAATAACATGTAGGGTCCCCGCGAGCACGCAGAAGTGCCGCAACATGACATGGCCTGGACTCGACTAATGTCGGAAGTAGTGCTGGAGGGAACTGACACCACGAATCCTGCAAGGCTGTCCTAAATCCGTAAGAGTACGATGGGGGTGGAGATCTCTTCTGAACAGCACTTTGAAATACATCCCAGATACGCTCAATAATGTTCATGTCTGAAGAGCTTGATGGCCAGCGGAAGTGTTTAAACTCAGAAGAGTATTCCTGGAGCCACTCTGTAGCAATTTGGACTTGTGGGGTGTCGCATTATCCTGCTGAAATTGCCCAAATCCGTCGGAATGCACACTGGGCATGCATGGATGCAGGTGATCAGACAAGATGTTTTCGTACGTGTCACCTACCAGAGTCGTATCTAGACGTATCAGAAGTCCCACATCACTCCAATTGCACATGCCCCACACTATTACACGAGCCTCCATCAGCTTGAACAGACCCTGCTGACATGTAGGATCCGTGGATTCATGACATTCTCTCCATACCAGTACACATCCATCAGCTCGATATAATTTCAAACGAGACTCGTCCGACCAGGCGACATGTTTCCAGTCGTTAACAGTCGAATGTCAATGTTGACGGGTCCAGACGAGGCATAAATCTTTGTGTCGTTCAGTCATCAAGGGTACACGAGTCGGCCTTCGGCTCTAAAAGCCCACATCGATGATGTTTCGTTGAATGGTTCGCATCTGGCCCTTGTTGATGGCCCAGCATTGAACTCTGTAGGAATTTGCGGAAGTATTGCACTTCTATCACGTTTAATGATTCTCTTGAGTCATCGTTGGCCCCGTTCTTGCAGGATATTTTTCTGGCCGCAGCGATGTCGGAGCTCTGATATCTCACCGCGTTCGTGATATTCACGGTACACTCGTGAAATGGCCATACGGGAAAACCCCCACTTCATAGCTACCTTGGAGATGCTGTGTCCCATCGCTCGTGCCCGACTACAATACCACGTTCAAACTGACTTAAATCTTGATAACCTGCCACTGTAGCAACAGTAACCGATCTAACAACTGCACCAGACACTCATTGTCTTATATAAGCGCTGAAGACAATCGTCGTATTCTGTCTGTTTACATATCTACGCCTACACCAGTTTATTTGGCGCTTCAGTGTATTTATACATGTAATAAAATGGTTCAAATGGCTCTGAGCACTATGGGACTTAACTTCTGAGGTCATCAGTCCCCTAGAACTCAGAACTACTTAAACCTAACCAACCTAAGGACATCACACACATCCACGCCCGAGGCAGAATTCGAACCTGCGACCGTAGTGGTCGCGCGGTTCCAGACTGAAGCGCCTAGAACCGCTCTGCCACACCGGCCGGCTGTACATGTAATATTGTACTTTGAAAAATACAGTTACATAACGAACGAATCTTTCATAGTAGGCCTGTATTTTTATATTCTATCTGATATATTGCGACATTCAAACACTGAACAAAATCTCATTGTGAGGCGTCGAGAAACAGACCCAGGAAGACCGATGTTTAAATTTTGGGCGGACGGTATTCGTCTAGCGCTGGAAATACTCGTCTTGGTACGTGGTTCTTTGTCATAGGGCGACTTGCAGTTACTTTAAAGAGAGCACTCCACTGCATAATCACTGTTTCATCCTGTAGCCTGTGGTGCCCAAATGACTTAACGATTATTGTAGCGCTTGAAAGTGCAAAATTACCAATTACATGATAACTATTTCTGCGATAAAAATGTCATCTGTCATCTTAAGTTAAATCCAATTACCCCCCAATTAATTCTGCCCATGATGCGTATTACAGCATACTGGCCGTCACTGTAATTACCAGCCTTCTCCGAAGGCCACCGCATTACTCTGCAAAAGTCACATCCGCATTCCGCTATACACACATACTGGTTTCAGTAATGTGGAAGAAAATCACCGAGGTAATAACCACAGTAGGCAGTAAGCAGGTACAGTTGAAAGTAGTAACGTCATTTCATTCTGCAATTATTCTAGGCATTGCACTTACTGGGGTTTGCTCTCGAACGATGTAGTTAGCGGCTCTATCTTAACACACGTCGGCGACCTGCAGAGTACAAATGCGTCAACATCGAACAGTCGGAGGGTTCTTTAAAAGAATAATCGGATTCATTTCCGATGTTGTTCAAAGGTTAATATGTTCCGCGTTACTGCTCGTGGCGGTCAGTACTGGCACTTCAATTTCGACAAGTTTAAGGTTGTTTTATGGGCTCTATAATGTGAATAAATTTCTTTGCATTGCTTTTGGTAGCTAGACTTTCACAGTTGTATCCAAAAATCAGATCCGATCGTATTTTGTAACTTTAAGCGAGAAAGCTTCTCATAAAGATGGCCAGAAGAGGATAGAACCCGCGCTAGGTATTTACCAGCCCCAGTCCTGTACTCTAGCCGGCTAGTGTATGCATTGTAAGCGGTTTCCTATATCGGTTTACCCGGTTTGGCTTGGTTCAAATGGCTCTGAGCACTATGGGAGTTAACTTCTGAGGTCATCAGTCCCCTAGAACTTAGAACTACTTAAACCTAACTAACCTAAGGACATCGGCCGGCCAAAGTGGCCGCGCGGTTAAAGGCGCTACAGTCTGGAACCGCACGACCGCTACGGTCGCAGATTCGAATCCTGCCTGGGGCATGGATGTGTGTGGTTAGGTTAGTTAGGTTTAAGTAGTTCTAAGTTCTAGGGGACTTATGACCACAGCAGTTGAGTCCCATAGTGCTCAGAGCCATTTGAACCTAAGGACATCACACACATCCATGCCCGAGGCAGGATTCGAACCTGCGACCGTAGCGGCCGCGCAGTTCCAGATTGTAGCGCCTAGAACCACTCGGCCAACCCGGCCGGCTTTACCCGCTTTACACGAATTATGTCCTCCTCTTTTCCCCGGAACAGAATACGCAAACAGTTTTAAAACAAGGAACCACACACACACACACACACACACACACACACACACACACACACGAGAGAGAGAAAGAGAGAGAGAGAAAGAATGTTCAAATGTGTGTGAAATCTTATGGGACACTACTTAAACTAAATTATCCTAAGGACAAACACACACACCCATGCCCGAGGGAGGGCTCGAACCTCCGCCGGGACCAGCCGCACACTCCATGACTGCGGCGCCTTAGAGCGCTCGAAGAGAGAGAGAGAGAGAGACAGAGAGAGCTTACACGATGAAGGAGACTTTGTAAAGCCAGGAAGGGCATACGGCGCACGCTACTGAACCTTCCGTCGTTGGCTGGTGTTGTTAAGCTACCTGCCTGCTGAATTCCGCCCCCCCCCCCCCCCTCACTCCTAGTGTACCGGATTTAGTTTCACGCTTTATCTCACCAGTAACAGAAACACATGCACTCATTGTAGTTACCTAACAGACACGTAACAGCACACTCGAGACAGGTACATTTAAGACACCTGACATGCCACTCGTGTAAGTGACGACAATTATGAAACTCTTGCATTTAGGCCGTGGCCGAAACCAGTCCCAGAAACTAATGCTGTATTCAGAGTGTGCAACGCTCCTAAGCTGTAAAAAGTACTTGAACGAGATAGTTAATGTCAATCGTTTCATATACATAGTCAACGATAACATTGCATTGACTGCAGCGTAACAATACTATCTTGTAATGTCAGAGGTGTTCCTGATATTTCATAAAAAAATACAACTTTGCTTAATGGCGTGTACGAGAGTGTAACAGTCCTCTGACATGGGGCACATAAAATTACCTACGTGCACCAAAACACAGCATTCCACAGTTAGTACCTGTTGCGCGTCTCTAACATCACAGAGGCTGCATATTTTCTGTTCCTGTGTAGCTGTATACAGACAATTTCGATGATATCGATAAGTAGTAAAAACATCTACTTCAGAATCCAATTTATTCAAAATACAACGACGAATATTACAGGGTTTGATCTTCCTCGTCGCCAATGGTCTATACCAGTGGTCCCCAACTTTTTCTGCTTGCGAGTCAATACTGACATTGTGGGACGGGACACTGGGCTGCATATATACCGATCTTGTTATTAATTAGCGCCCTACATAAATTAGTATGTTATGAACTCCCAACAGAATGGCTATAGTAAGGGCACGGTAAGTTGGCTCCGAAACAAAATTCGGCACCATTCTGAACACTTCGTGTTAACTGCGGTCTGTTTCAGATTGCTGCCAACCTCAGCGATCTAACAGTTCTGACACTACAGTTGCGTGGTGAAGTGTTGTTGATTTTACTATGTCTGCGAATGACTTTGATTATCAATATTGCCTGCTTTTATATTTAAATTCCCTATTGAATAAGAGACATCATCATGTATTTAATAAATAATTTGAATGCTAGTTATACCCTACTCACTGCGTTGCATTAATTAATTCAATGTTCTTTGCTACAAAAGTGGTAGCACACCGGGCATGTCATTGTAATGCCTCGACTTCCTTGCGCATACTGTATAGTTCTAATGTGACAGAGCGGTTTAAGCATTGTGTAATGTAACTATCCCTGCCCGGTTTAATGGATCTGAAGATGGCAATATATATTGTCGAAACCAGAAATCCAGTAAGTATGTTAACATAGCGATAGTGGCAAATATATTGGTTTTCACCAGGAGACTATTGTACAAAAATATTCCCCATTTGACAGTGATCGTCTTTACAATGTACTTCCACGAATCCATGTTACTTCCGTGTCAAAATTTATACCATCGGAACGAGTCTCGCACCCCAGTGAATAGTCGGTATTGGAAGACAAACTTTCCTTCTCTCACGTCCTCCAAGCCGTCAGTGGGCAAGCTACTTCCCCTCTGCCCCTGAGGTAAAGGGTCAAATTTACTTTGCTCATGGCCGAATCCACCAACGTCAGTTAACATTAAGCGCATCTTAAAATATTACTTTCTCTGTAAGTACTTTTGTTTGTTACTGCGTGGGAAAATTACACTCTTAAAAGGTCTTAATGTTAGGCGACATTTTTTTGGATTCGGATGTTAGTTGCTAGATCCACATTATTATAAAATACAAATGAGAAACTCTCCAGGGAGGCTGAAAAGATCTGCATCAAGTGGCACCGATAGCTGCCATCTGGTTCTCAGATTTACATCTACATATATACTCCGCTAGTCACCAAGCGGTGTGTGGCGGAGGGTACAATTCGTGCCAAAGTCATATTTCTCCTCCCCCCAAACCCCCAACCTTTTCCACTCGCGGATCGCGCGAGGGACAAACGACTGTCTGAACTCCTCAGTACGAGCTCTAATTTGCCTTATCTTTGAATGGTGATCATTGCGCGATTTGAAATTCGGTAATTATAATATATGCTATACATCCACGGCGAATATCGGATTTCGGAATTTAGTGAGCAGCCCATTCCATTTAGCGCGTCGTCCAGCTGCAAGTCTGTGCCACTTTAAACTTTCAATGATATTTGTAACGCTCTCGCGATGGCTAAATGTACCAGTCACGAATCTTGCCGCTCTTCTTTGGACCTTCTCAGTCTCTTGAATCAGACCCAATTGGTAAGGGTCCCATACAGACGAACAGTACTCTAAGACTGGACGAACTAACGTATTGTAAGCAATTTCCTTTGTTGAAGGGCTGCATCGCTTCAGGATTCTACCAATAAACCGCAAACTAGAGTTCGCCTTGCCCGTTGCTTGTGTAATCTGATCATTCCATTTGAGATCATTTAGAATAGTCACACACAGATACTTGACAGATGTTACCTCTTCCAAAGACTGGGCATTTATTTTGTACTCGTACATCAATGGGGATTTTCGCGTTGTTATACCCGGTACGTTACACTTACTAATATTGAGAGATAACTGCTGGTCATAACACCATGCATTTATTTCTGCAAATCCTCATTGATTTGTTCACAACCTTCGTGTGATACTACTTTCCTGTAGACTACAGCATCATCGGCAAACAGCCTAATGCCGCTGTCAATACCATCAACCAGATCGTTTATGTAAATCGTAAAAAGCAGCGGACCTATTACACTGCCCTGGAGCACACCTGAAGTTATGCTTGTTTCTGTTCAAGTCACCCCATTCAGGACGACATACTGCTCCCTGTCTGTTACAAAAGTTTCTATCCAACTGCATATGTCATCAGATAGACCGTAAGCGCGAACTTTTTGGAGCAAGCGACAGTGAGGAACTGAGTCGAACGAACATTAACCTGTAAATATGTGTGTTCTGTAAAGCCGTACGATAATAATAACAATAGTATCAGAGAGCCTAGAGGAAACCAGAAATACATTAGGTTACTAAGTTATCCGTCCGGACGAATCTTAGTTTAGGATCGCCATTGGCCATTCAGAATTCCCCTGCAAGTTCGTGGTCACGGCGGCGCGGTGCAGCTTGACTCCTAAGGTCACCGAGACACTGCCTTATCGAAGAGGGTATTGCGGAGTTTCGGGTTCGGTCCAGCCGTTTTCGTGATCTGGAGGAGTGAGCGGCAGATGGTATCGGTGGCTAGAGCCGCGATCCTGACCGCGGTCCTTCTGGGACAGGTGCTGACGTCGCGCTACGGCCTCTGCAGCGCCAGCACGTTAGAGGCTACACCACAAAATAGCAAGTTCTGCCTTGTTTCCTAGATCGCCAGTGCGGCGAGTACGAAATTGTCTGTGGCCGTTTCCAGTGCCGATGGGTTACTGGCACGCCACTGGCTGTAGGGTACGACGTTAGTGGTACTCGCGGTATCGGCATATTTGTGCTTAAACCTGGCGATCGCTGGATCCCACTCCGCGCAGAGTTGCAGGCGCCGTCTCTATTAAGGGTGTATTCGCTGATTTTTATTTCGATGTCTTCTTTAGTTACACACCAGTGACGTCACAGCCATCAGTTAGTGTATACAAGGGCGTACCAGCAGACCATCCGCAGTCATACCACGTAATGGTGGCCAGGGAGTGCTTGGCCGAAAGCTCGTAGCATTTTAACCACTTGACGCGGCTGGAATCCCGCGTATATTTTATTCAATTTTAAGGCAGCCAATGACTAGAGCGTGTTCAAAATTATCTTAGGATTGACAGCTACGACGGAAGAAGTAGCGAGGCGCAGACCGCACTTAGCCAGTTCCACGATATCCGTAACCGCAGCACCCAGTCGAAGTTGCCAGATCTTCACACTTCCCACTTGCGCTGTGTTCGAGTTTCGGGCAGATGACGTCATGTGTGATCGTTGCATCCTGTGGTTTTGTTTCTTGTCTTTTTTCTGTTGCAGGAGTTATTTTATTTGTTGTTACTGTTATTTGTTGTGTGGTCCTTAGCAATGTCAGAAGTAGTTCGTCGAAAGTTATGACTGGAAAAGTTCCGCGTCGATGTCTTGGTCAGGGCATTACCGTACGAATTCAGTCGAGATAAATAGTTCGCGCCTTACGTGCCTACTTTGAGACTGAAAAATTCGTATTTATAAAGTGATTAGTTTGGGCATTAGAGCGAGTTGAATGAAACGTAACATTACGTGTGTGTTACAGCAGAAATGTCAGTCCTCAAGTAATTTTAAATTTTGCAGTCAATTAGCTTTTGCCGGCGACTTCGTCGGCGTAGATATCAAACATACATGAATTTTGAAAAATTCTGAAGCTTGTCATCGGTGAGAAAAATGGATATAAAAAACAAAGTGAAGCTGTCGTAAGGGAGAAACGGTATAGAATTGATGTTTCTGTAAGCACAGACAAAGATATTTGACGTATGAAATACAAACAGACCGTTTTCGGGAAGGTATTACTACTTACCGACAAACTTATCAACGATAATAGTTACAACAGTTGAATTCAAGAATGAAAGAAGTTAAACGAACAAAGGAACCAACACGAAATCACATCAATTGTATCGCTTCATTTAAGCTATATCGACAAGACAACATAAAAACCTCTGAAGGAACGTACGAAAGTGATTTTTCCTATCAACTCGACAAACTTATCAACAATAACAGTAGCGTCAACTCTCTAAAGTTATCAATGATAACAGTTAGACCGATTTAAGAATGAAATCAAGAATATCTATGGATAACGGGATTCAACTGTTGACATTTTTATTATGATGATAAAACGTTCCAGAATACTATTTTTAACAGGTTGTACTATTACTATCTGGTTTATTTAATTTAGTTTTATGATGTTATATGATAACCGGGTAGCCTAGAAACGACGGAGAAGCTCCGTCCCCGCCGCAGCCGCAATGGTCCACAACCCCACGACGACTACCGCAGTCCACTTCACCCCTCCGCCGCCCCACACCAAACCCAGGGTTATTGAGCGGTTGGGCCCCCAGTGGACACCCCCCCCCCCCCCCCCCCCCAGGGAACGTCTCACACCAGACGAGAGCAACCCCTATGTTTGCGTGGTAGAGTAATGGTGGTGTACGCGTACGTGGAGAACTTGTTTGCGCAGCAATGGCCGACATAGTGTAGCTGAGTTGGAATAAGGGGAACCAGCCCGCATTCGCCGTGGCAGATGGAAAACCGCCTAAAAACCATCCACAGACTGACCGGCTCACCGGACCTCGACACATGTCCGCCGGGAGGATTCGTGCCGGGGACCAGGCACTCCTTCCCGCCCGGAAAGCCGTACGATAGACCGCACGGCAAACCGGGCGGGCCTAGTTTTATAATACTTTTGATGTCCCAATTTTTTTTCTTTCAATTTAATGAAATGATCCTCACATTAAACTGAGTCGATACACACAAAAAAAATTGCCAATTTTACTCATTTTCATATACAACTTACGCTTGACCAATAATTTGATTGTGGCAAAACTGTTTTCACACAAAAACACCAAAAGGTTCCTAAGACAGTTTTCCTGTATCTCCTACAGATTCCGATTTCCTCGTACTGGCCCAGTTAAAGAAAAGACTGTGTATTTAGATAACTCGGCTTGTAGGCGACGTATCAAGATGAAACGTGTAGCAGAATTCAAGTTATGAAAATCGCACCCAATTTCGTTCAGTAATTTTTAAGTGATGCGCGTACAAACATACAGACAGACAGGCAAACAAACATAAGTTCTACAACTTACAGATTGGACAACCACAGCTAAAAAACTTATACATATTTTGAAGGACAATCATACAATGTAAAATCAGAGACAGTAAAATATAAATTAAAATGAAAAATAACTGTTTCCTTCCATTGCTGTTACAAAGACCGCAAATATTAAGTTTTCTTAAATATCTTCATGTAAAGACATCAGCCAGTTACAATTTCATTATATGTATAGGTAAACAGATGTTCGAAGACAGTGAACTCTCCTAACTGAGTCATTCTGCTGTTCGTGCTTCTCCACTGACAACACAGTACCCCCCGCCTCCATCCATATATAGTGGTCAATTACACTACTGGCCATTAGAATTGCTACACCAAGAAGAAATGCAGATGATAGACGGGTATTCATTGGACAAATATATTATACTAAAACTGACATGTGATTACATTTTCACGCAATTAGGGTGCATAGATCCTGAGAAAGCAGTACCCAGAACAACCACCTCTGCGCGTAATAACGGCCTTCATACGCCTGGGCATTGAGTCAAACAGAGCTTGGCTGCCAATGCAGCTTCAACGCGATACCACAGTTCATCAACAGTAGTGACTGGCGTATTGTGGCGAGCCAGTTGCTCGGCCACCATTGACCAGACGTTTTCAACTGGTGAGAGATTTGGAGAATGTGCTGGCCAGGGCGGCAGTCGAACATTTTCTGTATCCAGAAATGCCCGTACAGGACCTTCAACATGCGGTCGTGCATTATCCTGATGAAATGTAGGGTTTCACAGGGATCGAATGAAGGGTAGAGCCATGGGTCATAACACATCTGAAATGGAACGTCCACTGTTCAAAGTGCCGTCAATGCGAACAAGAGGTGACCGAGACGCGTAACAAATGGCATCCCATACTATCACGCCGGGTGATACGCCAGTATGGCGATGACGAATACACACTTCCAATGTGCGTTCACCACGATGTCGCCAAACACGGATGCGACCATCATGATGCCGTAAACAGAACCTGGATTCATCCGAAAAAATGACGTTTTGCCATTCGTGCATCCAGGTTCGTCGTTGAGTACACTATCGCAGGCGCTCTTGTCTGTGATGCAGCGTCAAGGGTAACCGCAGCGATGGTCTCCGAGCTGATAGTCCATGCTGCTTCAAACGTCGTCGAACTATTCGTATCCGCAGCTCGTGGTCGTGCGGCAGCGTTCTCGCTTCCCGCGCCCGGGTTCCCGGGTTCGATTCCCGGCGGGGTCAGGGATTTTCTCTGCCTCGTGATGATTGAGTGTTGTGTGATGTCCTTAGGTTAGTTAGGTTTAAGTAGTTCTAAGTTCTAGGGGACTGATGACCATAGATGTTAAGTCCCATCGTGCTCACAGCCATTTGAACCAAGCCATTTGAACTATTCGTGCAGATGGTTTTTGTCTTGCGAACGTCCTCATCTGTTGACTCAGGGATCGAGACGTGGCTGCACGATCCTTTACAGCCATGCAGATAAGATGCCTGTCATCTCGACAGCTAGTGATACGAGGCCGTTGGGATCCCGCACGGCGTTCTCTATTACCCTCCTGAACCCACCGACTACATATTCTGCTAACAGTGATTGGATCTGAACCAACACGAGCAGCAATGTCTCGATACGATAAACCGCAATCGCGATAGGCTACAATCCGACCTTTATCAAAGTCGGAAACGTGATGGTAGTCATTTCTCCTCCTCACACGAGGCATCACAACAACGTTTCACCAGGCAACGCCGGTCAACTGCTGTTTATGTATGAGAAATCGGTTGGAAACTATCCTCATGTCATTAGGTTGTAGGCGTCGCCACTAGCGCCAACCTTATGTGAATGCTCTGAAAAGCTAATCGTTTGCATATCACAGCATCTTCTTCCTGTCGGTTATTTTTCGCGTCTGTAGGACGTCATATTCGTGGTGTAGCAATTTTAATGGCCAGTAGTGTAATTATAAATAACCTTACAGGTTGGGTAAACACAGCTAAAAAACTTGTACATGTTTTGAAGGACAATCAAACAATTTAAAATCAGAGACAGTAAAATATAAATTAAAATGAAAAATAACCGTTTTCCTTCCATTACTGTTACAAAGACCCCCAATATTAAGTTTTCTTAAATATCTTCATGTAAAGACATCAGCCAGTTACAATTTCATTATACGTATAGGTAAACAGGTTCAAAAAATGGTTCAAATGGCTCAGAGCACTATGGGACTCAACTGCTATGGTCATAAGTCCCCTAGAACTTAGAACTACTTAAACATAACTAACCTAAAGACAGCACACAACACCCAGCCATCACGAGGCAGAGAAAATAACTGACCCCTCCGGTAATTGAACCCGGGAACCCGGGCGTGGGAAGCGAGAACGCTACCGCACGACCATGAGATGCGGGCTAGGTAAACAGGTGTTCGAAGCCAGTGAGCTCTCCTAACTGAGTCATTCTGCTGTTCGTGCTTCTCCACTGACAACACAGTACCCCCCGCCTCCATCCATATATAGTGGTCAATTACATAGCATAGTGGTGTCCTGATGCTTTTTATCACTTAGTGTATGCTAGTATTCCAATGTACAAGATACTGTTTTGACTTAGGGGTACGGAGACTTCTCGGACAAACCGTATACTTGATATACTTTTGACCCTAAAGGTTTCGGACCTAATTACTGTATCCGTTGCCAACAGAGAAGGAGCTAAAACTATTTACTATGCTGATTTATCAACTACAACAGGCCACTAATGAAAACGAACAGACTCAGTCTGAAACGCGGATCTCCTAAGACTTGTCCCCCTCCTCTTTGCTAAAGTCGAAAGCACCGTTGCGGTGTGGAGGTCCGGCCCGTTGTGTGTGGACGCCGTAAGCGAGCACCCTGTCAGCGGCTGATGGCGAACGCTTGTACCCGGCGTCGCCGTAAAAAGGAAAGCAGGCCGTACCCCGGGCTCTTGAGCTACAGCGGCGCCAGAGCACGTGGGCGTGGCCCGACGGCCGGAGATACCTCCGTACAGACGTCACCGCGCAAACACGCTGCCCGGCGCCAGCGAATGCCGTCTGCCGACACACAATGGGCGACGTCTGCGACTCCAGGGCAGCCCTCGTCTCTGCACCGTTGCTTCCAGCAGCAACAGCCGGTCCAGCCGACTTCGTATCTTAATGATACTGTTCATCAACCGATGTCTCTGGGACTCTTTAGATTTCATACACAGTTTTGGATTACTTATGTTGTCGTGCCACAGAGCAGGTTTGGTTCAAATGGCTCTGAGCACTATGGGACTTAACTTCTGAGGTCATCAGTCCCCTAGAACCTAGAACTACATCTACATCTACATCTACATTTATACTCCGCAAGCCACCCAACGGTGTGTGGCGGAGGGCACTTTACGTGCCACTGTCATTACCTCCCTTTCCTGTTCCAGTCGCGTATGGTTCGCGGGAAGAACGACTGTCTGAAAGCCTCTGTGCGCGCTCCTATCTCTCTAATTTTACATTCGTGATCTCCTCGGGAGGTATAAGTAGGGGGAAGCAATATATTCGATACCTCATCCAGAAACGCACCCTCTCGAAACCTGGCGAGCAAGCTACACCGCGATGCAGAGCGCCTCTCTTGGAGAGTCTGCCACTTGAGTTTGTTAAACATCTCCGTAACGCTCTCACGGTTACCAAATAACCCTGTGACGAAACGCGCCGCTCTTCTTTGGATCTTCTCTATCTCCTCCGTCAACACGATCTGGTACGGATCCCACACTGATGAGCAATACTCAAGCTAACTAACCTAAGGACATCACACACGTCCATGCCCGAGGCAGGATTCGAACCTGCGATCGTAGCGGTCGCGCGGTTCCAGACTGTAGCGCCTAGAACCGCTCGGTCACCCCGGCTGGCAAGCATGGTTGCACTGAGCTTAGTGTGCGCTGCTCATGTCTACATCGAACGGCGTAGGAAGCGGTAGGTACGGGCGTCCATGTTGAAGTTCTGTTCCTTGACTTCCGGAAGGCGTTTGATACAGTTCCGCACTGCCGCCTGACGAACAGAATTCGAGCGTACGGAGTATCAGACCAACTGCGTATTTAATTTTCGTTGATCCATTATGGACTATGGGACAACGGCTGGCATAAATCTTGATGCAATAATTTACCAACAGCCGTATGAAATTTATTTTATGAACTTCTTATGTGCTACCAGTTTCGGCATTACATTGATGCCATTTTCAGGCCCCACACGTCATAGCCGTAAAATCACTATACACGGAAGGAGCCATGTAACTGGATCCGTGAATCAAATCGTTAAACAACAGCTCTCTTCCTCTCAAAAGAATTCTATTTTACCGATTTGTGTGTCGCCGCATTGCACTCCGCGTAATACAATGGCTAAAGTCAAATCATGATCTACTTGCAATATTTCCATGCCTTTGCATTTCATTGCTTTGGGTTTTCTTACCCTTTAGCATGCTGCTGCGCTGTATTTTTTATGTTCATCACTTTCCGCTGCCACAGGTCAGCCATATGAAATTTGGTACGACCAGTTTCACATTAGATTCAGGTTACAGTCAGGTCATTCTCAGTCAGTTTTGGTTTTCAAAATTCATTATCAGTTCAGTTTATATAAAGTTAATTTCGGTTTCATGCTGACAGTATTATTCCCACAGTCCAGTGTTACATTTGCGAATGTATCATTTAGTGTTTGGAAGTTTGTTTAGTCAGATTGCGTACTGGGATAGCAGTGAATTTTTGTAGAAACTATTTGCTTATTTATTCTTTCAAAATCTGTTCGGTAAATTTATGCAGTATTTTCTGATTATTCTGTTAGCTTTGTGTGTTGGCACTGCAAGTCATGTATTATAACATCACTCACCGTAGCAGTGCTCACTGTACCACACAATACAGAGTTTCAAAGGGCAGCCTATTTAGTTAACAGTTTCAGTTTTCTAATTAATTTGGTTGAACTTGATTAAAATACAATTTCAGTTTTGTCAACTCATTTATTAGTTAGCGTTTCAGTAACGACACCACTTGTATTGTTCAGAAAAACAGCAGATATACGAAGTTGAAGATAGGGAACCAGTCCAGACTTGGTTTACAACAAATAAACAGTTTTATTCAGAAAAGTTACAAGGTCCACGAGCCTGTTCGCGGATGGTGCTGTTGCAAGTATGAAAGCCCCTAACGCGAGAGAGTGTCAGGGATATGCTGAAAAACCTTGACCGACAGACGCCTGAAGATGGACGCATTCTATACTGTGAAATGCTTCTGACAAAGTTTGAAGAATCAGCTTTAAGTGACGAACCTGCAAACATGGCGTGATGAGGTGCAAAGTAGTTCAGCAGTTAAAAATGGGAATAGTAGGGTACTGGTCTGTCGGAACTATAAGGTACACTCAACGACCTGCAGCCACCAGTGTATCTTTCTTTTTAGCCATAAGCCGGAGAACGAGAAAAAGTGAATTACGGCCCGCTGCGAGACGCAGTAGGGTGTTGCGTTCCATTAGCACCTGCTTTAGATGGCAGATACGAAAAAATAAAGGCCTCTGGGTGCACTTAAGGACGGTCTTCTGCGTTGTCGCAAGGCTTCAGTCGCCAGTGGCACCGGAGACCGCGAGTGAGCACGTCTTGAGTAGTGTAGTGAAAGTTAGTCCACTGATCAGAAGACGCCGTACTCTGAATGACCGTCATTATTACCGCAAAAGCGATTTTTCTGGTGGGGTGCCATTTCTGTGCCCACTTTCAGAAAACGTATAGATCCCTCAGGCCGTGGAATATTACGGCTAATAAACACAGAGTGTTTGGTATGGTTGTAATTTCGTCGTGATTGATCTAATTGTAAGAAAGAATCCCAGATACCTCTTTCGGCTCTTATCTCCCACAATAGGAGGGGAAGGAGATTAGTGTTTAACGTCCCGTCGACAATGAGGTCATTAGTGACGGAGCACAAGCTGGACTGGGGAAGTTCAAAGTGCAACATGAAAGTAAGACAAAGGCAGTGTGATTGGTTGGTTTATTTGGGGGAGGGGACCAAACAACGAGCTCGTCGGTTCCATCGGATTAGGGAAGGGTGGGGTAGGAAGTTGGCCGTGCCATCAAAGGAACCATCCCGGCATTTGCCTGAAGCGATTTAGGAAAATCATGGAAAACCTAAACCAGGGTGGCCACGTGCGGGTCTGAACCGTCAACCGTCATCCTACCGACGTGCTAGCAGTCAGTGTGTTAACTACTGCGCCCCCTCGCTCGGTTCTCTCGCTATAATCCACTATCAACGTCACCAGCCACCATCATATGGAAAATTATAAGAGAGCTCTGGAAGGGGAATTTTTCTATTTGTTGTAAAGCCGGGTCACTATGAACATGTCTTAGAGACGTCATCATTTGTTGACAGAAGGAACTTATAACTAACAACGTCGTTCTTCTAGCGAGAACACTTATACGTTTGTCACATCCAACGAGGATCCTCAGAGGGTATTTACTCCTTTCCTCTGAAAATATATTGGTAACAAATTCTGCGAATTTGGAGATGTAGACTCCAGGTTATTCACATCGTTTATATTGTTTTTAAGTCTGTTGCAGCATACCTAGAAATAAAAAACTTTCTTCTGTGACTCTTACCCATTTCAGTCACACAAATGTCACTCTCACTGCAGCAAATGTCATCCCTACGGTGTAAAATTCCTACAAAGACGTCTGTAATTTCTTTTACTGATTGGTAATAATTTGCTTGTTAAGAGCGCCTTCTTCCTCTCTCTGTCACAGCATTTACAAGTAAGATTCTTCACAGCAGTAGGACAACTTGCGAAATCAATTTTCGTGCTTACTCGTATATCAAAGTAAGCTATAAATGCTCGTGAATTTCCGACGCGGATTATGGGTCAAGTCAAGTGAAACCGATGACAGTAGAATTAATTTTGTTTTCACTGAAAGTAACTACCGGATATTAATTGTTGCGTACCCATCGCTTACAGAGCTCTGTTTCCGGAAGCAGCTTTTGTTAATTGTCAGTGGTGTGCACAAAAAGTACTGTACGAAAAATATCACTGCAAGCTTGAAACCCACCGTCGTAATGATTACAGTGTAGAACATCGACGCTGTTTAATGGCTATCAGCCTGTCTTTCACAACCTACTCACATTTTCTCTTCAGAAAAGACCTCTGAGATACTGTGTTGTGCATCTTTCAAATATAACTAAGACAAAGAGCCGCGCTGTATTCAGACACTGTTGTTAACTGACAAAAACGTCGCATTCCGAAGCTAACAGACCAGTTTAATTACGATGTGTAGAGATTACCAACTGCGAATGTTCCTTAATGTTCAGTGTAAAAGAAAAAAAATTCTTTAACGAGTTGCCTTAATATGCTATTATGAACTGTTGTTGAATCTGTAACTTTAGAGTTACCTAGTAGCAGTAAAGCTGATGTACCGTTAGGTGAGTTCTTGATTTAAAAGAGTCATCTCCTACGGAATGTACCGCATTTAATCACTCAAGGGGCAATTACGGATTAATAAAGTTAGGCCTGGTGTTTAATAACGTATTAAAATGTGTACTCCGTTCTCATGTCGTACTTCCAGAATATTAACGTGGATAAATAATGGTTGTAATTAAACCACCGCTCCTGCTTCAGCGTTTTATGAACAAGTCTTACTTGCAGCTATCACGAGGAAGCGACGTTTCATGGCAAAGCCGAATCATTAAATTGTTTCAGGGAAGTGTATAGCTCTATTAGAGACAGTAATATCCGCGAAAATATTCTTGTTGGTTTTTGTTTAGTGAATCTCCGTCTTCGTTCTAATGTATTCTCTGTAATCCGTCGTACGGTGAGTTGCATGAATACTTAGCGCATTCAGCTTCTTTTTCCAATTACCACTGGGGTAATGCTTCATACAAAATTCTACCTGCAGGTTGAAGACTGTGGGTTGACACAGAAACGTAGCAGGTGAAACCTGATACGTCGAAGCTAACACATTTATTAGTTTATTTACAATATGTGCACTTAATAATTGAGATATATACAACGCTGAAGTACTGTAAGATCCTTCTGTGCTATTGAGTTATATACAATGAGAGTGATGTTCTCGATAAAAACAAATAATCTTGTATGCTAATAAAATCATCATTAACTACTAACGCTTAGTAGCATCATGCTATGTCGATGCATTTTCCTCACTGCAGTCTTCCATACAAACGGCTGTGTGCACCAACCTGGGCTAAACGTTAACTGCGCTAAAGTCAGCATTTAACCAATTTCAGTGCAAAACTCTGGTGCACCGATCTCAATCAGAGTTAAACGAGGGAGTTGACTTGGTTACATTAGACCGTAGCTCCTGCCCGGTTTTCGCGCGATGACCAGGGTTTCATAAACGTACCGTAATAAGATGGCGATGTACTGAGCCAGAATGAAGGCACCATATACTGTACCCTATATGTGCGAGGGCTGACTGAAAAGTAAAGCCTCCACCTTCGTAACCGCCGGCCGCAGTGGCCGAGCGATTCTAGGCGCTTCAGTCTGGAACGCGCGACCGCTACGGTCGCAGGCTCGAATCCTGCCTCGGACATGGATGTGTGTGATGTCCTTAGGTTAGTTAGGTTTAAGTTCTAGGGGACTGATGACCTCAGGTGTTAAGTCCCATAATGTTCAGAGCCATTTGAACCATTTTTTTTAACCTTCGTAACTCTTCAACAGTTGGCAGCATTGGCATGCGGCAGGTACTGGCTTGTTCTGTAGCCTCTTCTCTACAGCTCCAGTTGGCAGGAAGCCTTAGCATTGAACGGTTGTGTTGTTACAGTGTAAAAGTATGGAACCATGCGCAGACGGTCGGTCAATGCGATTTAAGCAACGTTCAGTCATTGAATTCTTGACAGCAGAAGGTGTCACCATCAGGGAATGAAAGTAGTTTATGGTGATTGTGTTGACGTGAGTACTGTGCGTCGTTGGGCGAGTAAGTTTAAAGATGTTGAGACGGGAACATCTGACCTGCGCGACAGAGTTAGACGTCCTGTGACAGCAACCACCGAGTTTCACAAGCAAAATGTTGACATCTACATCTACATCTACATGGTTACTCTGCAATTCACACTTAAGTACCTGGCAGAGGGTTTGTCGAATCATTTTCATACTACTTCTCTACCATTCCACTCTCCAATGGCGCGTGGGAAAGAGGGAAACCTAAATCGTTTCGTTCGAGCTCTGATTTATTTTATTATGATAATCATTCCTCCCTCCTTAGGTGGGTGCCAACAAAATATTTTCGCAGTTGGAAGAGAAAGTTGGCGATTGAAATTTCGTAAATAGATCTCACCGCAAAGAAAACCGCCTTTGTTTCAGTGACTACCACCCCAACTCGCGTTGACAGATTGATTCAGGACGATTGTCGTATCACTCAAAGAGAAATTACAAGCACAATCGGCATTTCACAAGAACGTGTAGAGCACATTATTGCTTTACTTGGCTGTCGAAGATCTGCGCATATTGAGTACCCCAAATGCTGAGTCCTGAAATGAAAGCGCACAGGAATTTGCCAGGAATTCCTCTCGCGTTACGAGAATGAGGATGACGCCTTTCCCCATTCAATTGTGACAGGAGACGAAAAGTGGGTACACGACCTGGAGACGAAACGTCAGTTTACGGAATATCGACACAAAGACTCGCCCCAGAAAAAGAAATTCAAGACGCAGCCCTCAGGTGGAAAAATGATGGCCACAGTGGTCTGGGATGCAGATGGTGTTATCCATGTTAATTTCCTTGATCGTGGAACAACAATAAGTTCAGAACGTTAGATCACAACGTTTCGAACTCTGAAACGACGGCTAAGAAGGGTCCGAAAGGAAAAGGGAAATTTCTCCTGCAGCATGACAATGCCAAACCACACACTTCACGTACCACCACAGCAGAACTTTAGGGACTGAATCTCACCACAGTACGGCATCCTCCATACAGTCCAGATTTACACCGTCTGACTTCCATCTCCTCACGATAATGGAAGACGATCTGCTGTGACATCATTACGCTTCTGATAAAGACGCTGACTGTGGTTGCGGAAACAGAGTGTCGACTTCTTCAGAAAACTTGTTCTTCTGTTGGCAGAATTGTATCCCATTGGCTGGTGATTATGTGGAAAAGTGAATATTGGTAATTAAAGATCAGATTCTAAGGATTATTTCTGCGTTTGATTTATTAAAATATTTCCATCCAAACCCAATTAACGAATGTGGAGACATTACTTTTCATTCAACACTCGTAAGACAAACCCGAAAAGTTTACTAATTTATGAATCAAACTTACCACGCTTAGAATTAGATTGTATCTCCACATGTGACCACAATACCTATTTTCTCCAACAGGAGGATCACATGACAATCGGATTTTTGTAATTTTGATACTTATCGCACGTGAACTTGAAAACTCAAATATACCTCTCCTAAAGCATTTCAATACAATTCTCAAAAATTCTCTAGAAAATCAACTTCTAAATTTTCCGAACGTGTACAAGATGGTAAAATAAGGTAGCTGATTTTTCGACAAGCCGTGTGGTCTTGTGGTAGCGTGTGCTTGCTCGTTAAGGAGACGTGGGCTCGATTCCAGGTGAACTCAAATTTTTAAACAAAGGTGCATGTTCTGTGAACATTTATGTGAAGCGTAAAATACAAGAAAATGTAGAAAAAATTTCATTTGTAGTTTTTTAACTATACAATCTTCATTAATAATATTTTATAAAAGATCGATAACTAACCATTTTTATTTGCAATGAAAACAGGATTTTTGTATGCAGTACATAGAAATAAGAAGAGGTGCCTTTTGCACAAAAATTACTGATAGATGTGTTAATTAGTATGTATTCGATGACCTTTGTATTTAAATGACAAGAATTCGAACTGAACGAAAAAAAAACGAAAAAAATGATGACTTAAACGAGACACTGTACATTTGTTTTTTATACTGCAGCCGTCAGAAAAATGTTCGAATATGTGTGAATTCCTAAGGGGCCAAACTGCTGACATCGGTCGCTAGACTTACACACCTCTTAAACTAACTTATGCTAAAAACAACACGCGCACCCATGCCCGAGGGAGGACTCGAACCTCCGGCGGGAAGGGACATGCGACCCGTGACATGGAGCCCTCAGATCTTTTTTTTTCAAGAACTGATGCATTTGCACTGACCAGTTCGAGACGTATTCCCATCTCGTACTGCGAAAATTTGGGTGTGTTTCTTTCGTTATCCATTTCGCCGAACATAAATGAAAGGACTTGTAGCGAAGTATAAATACTCTTCTGCTTGTTGACGAAACTGAGAGCATGTGACCGTGACGTCACGCATCAGTGACTGTCTAAAAATAACTTATGTATCTAAGCGTTTGTTCAAAAATTCATTTCTCTAACTACATCTTTGCCGATAATACTCAGAACCTAATCGACTGGAGCAGAGGGGTAGCTAAAATCGATTACTTCCCATTTGCGGACTACGCTCAAACGGTTGTAAATTACGTTTCCTTCGCCATATTACTACGACGAATAAAAAGTAAAACGCTGTCTATAGCTCGTGCTCTATCTGCTAAATAATATGAAAATTCAGATGGCAAATAAACACAAATGAAAAAAAGCTTTGCATCACTCCGGTTCCCAGAACTTCTGAAGATAGACGTTGGCTCTGGATATTGTATCACAGACACAGTTCCTTTGACTATTCAGAGATGTCACTAAACCCGCCCAAAGATGTAAACAACTATGCATGAGCAGCGCCTATTAGACGGAGAGGGTCCGACAGCCGATCAGTTCCAGTCATTCCACCAGAAAGGAGGTACACAGCTCGTGCTGTCTGCAGTTCAACCATGCCTAGACAGTCAATACCGCGGTCCGATCGAATCCGCATTGTTACCAGGAAGGGCTCTCAGCAAGGGAAGTGTCCAGACGTCTCGGAGTGGACCAAAGCGATGTTGTTCGGACATGGAGCAGATACAGAGACACAGGAACTGGCGATGACATGCCTCGCTCATGTCGCCCAAGGGCTACTACTGCAGTGGATGACCGATATCTACGGATTATGGCTCGGAGGAATCCTGACTGCAGAGCCACCATGTTGAATAATGCTTTTCGTGGGGCCACAGGACGTCGTGCTGCGACTCAAACTGTGCGCAATAGGCTGCATGATGCGCAACTTCACTCCCGGCGTCCATGGCGAGGTCCATCTTTGCAACCACGACACCATGCAGCGCGGTACAGATGGGCCCAACAACATGCCGAATGGACTGCTCAGTGTTGACATCACGTTCTCTTCACCGATGAGTGTCGCATATGCCTTCAACCAGACAACCGTCAGAGACGTGTCTGGAGGCAACCCGGTCAGGCTGAAAGCCTTAGACCAGAGGTTCCCAAACTTTTGTTTGTTACGCCCCCCTTCTGCCGAAAAGAAAACTTCCGTGCCCCCATCCTAAAAAAATATAGATATTTTTATTAATTATCAAGAAACTATTGAAAAATTTGTGATAGTGACGTCATGTAACATGGTGGGCTGTTAATGTATCGACTTGCAGTTATTATGTCATCAGTCTAGTCTAGTGATTATAAGCCACTCCTAAAGTAAAGAAAGTCCTTGGTAAACAAGGAAAAATATTTGCGACCTTTGCAGATTAGTGGATGCGGACCATTATTTTAAGTTGAGTGTAGCTTATTACTTTCACTCATTACCAAAAATAGTCACTCAGTCACGGTGTTAAGGAACATCACTGATTTGTACGCCCATAGCGCTCCCCATTGTCATTGCGCATAGGTTGACGTTTATGTCAACGACGACAGTTACCGAACGGCGACAAAGGCCCAGTTCCCAGAACCAGACAAAAAATAAAAAATAAGTTTTACGAAATAATTTTGCAGACTACACAGAACTTTAAAAAATATGAATAAAACAACTTCCTTACCTTGATTACATTCCCTTGCTGCACACCATTTCTTCACCAGTATACTCTTCGCTTCCCATATTTAGGATAAACTTTCGCTGTGTCTTCATCCAGAAGAAATACAATTATTAGTTGAAATAACATACTACACGTAACATCAGAATCCATAAAGATCACACGCAGTATTTATATTTAAATCAGATTCACTATGTTTATTTTATATTGTTTCTTCGAAATAGTTTTTTTTTATAATTTTACAGTATAACCTACATGTAAGGATAGTTAGGAGGAAAATATCAAGTTCTCTTATAATGTGACGTATTTATTATAAAAACATTATTTCCACACACATATGGCAAGAAACAAACAAATAAAACCATGTGAAGCATGAGGTTGCATATTTTTTACAAGATTTTGAATTCTTGGCTGAATAGTAGAAACTGCGCAACGTAAATCGTTGGCAATACTGAGTTTTCTTCTAAGCTTATTTTTTTTCGCCACTACCGCTGAAAATACTCTTTCGCACAAATAAGTGCTGTGCTGGGATACACTGTAATCGCATCACATGGGGATCCGCGGGTTGACAGGGTAATAAAACGGCATTTTTTCAGTTACGCAGTATAAGTGATTATTACTCTGATGAACATAGCCTTCTATGGCTAAAAGTTATAACATGATTACGTTCAGTTCATGTGTACAAATGTAAGGAATAATTAATACCTGACTTTTCTGTTTTCCAATTGTCAGAAGTAAGTTGTTTACAAATCTGATATATTAGAATTAACGCATATCACCTTCGTAATTTTGAGAGTTTCTGTGTGTGACATTCTAAACATGACATTCTAAACGTGATCTTCAAAAGCTGTATGTTGTAGGATAGGTTATTGGGATAGGATTGCGGGAAGTGGGACGCCAAACGATTGCATTTAGCACCATAATCTATCATTAATACCTGCACATTCATTTTTATTAAAATATCGATATTAAAAAGAAATATCAGGTTTATACCGCTAACTCCACCCGCGCCCCCCTTGCAACATCATCACGCCCCCCCAGGGGGGCGCGCCCCCCAGTTTGGGAACCCATGCCTTAGACAGACTGTCCAGCGAGTGCAGCAAGATGGAAGTTCCCCGCTGTTTTGGGGTGGCATTATGTGGGGCCGACGTACGCCGCTGCTGGTCATGGAAGGCGCCGTAACGGCTGTACGATACATGAATGCCACTCTCCGACCGACAGTGCAACAACCATATCGGCAGCATGTTGGCGAGGCATTCTTCTTCATGGACGACAATTCGCTCGACTAGAGTGGGCAGCATTTTCTCCAGACATGAACCCTATCGAACATGCCTGGGATAGATTGAAGATGGCTGTTTATGGACGACGTGATCCACCAACCACTCTGAGGGATCTACGCCGAATCGCCGTTGAGGTGTGGGAGAATCTGGACTAACAGTGCCTTGATGAACATGTGGATAGTATGCCGCGACGAATACAGGCATGCGTCAATGCAAGAGGATGTGCTACTGGGCATTAGAGTCACCTGTGTGTACAGCAATTTGGACCACCACTTCTGACGGTCTCGCTGTGTGGTGGTACAACATGCAATGTGTGGTTTTCATTTTCTCCATTTTTGTGGTATTGTACTTTTGGTGTCACAGCCGTATTTAAAAAATTTTCCCTGTTTAATTAAAAGAATATCTACATAATGACAGCATCAAGTAAGGGTAATAAAAATGATTTACTGACACTTATCATCTGTGAAATACAGCGATATGTGAACTGTGTAATCATTAATATCCCTTGTGAATGACAAAGATATTAGTGTCTATCAAAAAATTATAAACACAATGACGTAAAAAAACTCTCTTACGATTAAATTTCTCTTGCAACTGGATCTCTCCTGCAGTTAGGTCTCTGTAGGAATTAGATCTCTCTTGATCGCTGTCCTGAGCTGTATTATTTAATGAGAGTCTTGAATGAGACTTTCATTATGCAGCGGAGTGTGCGCTGATATGAAACTTCCTGGCAGATTAAAACTGTGTGCCGGACCGAGACTCGAACTCGGGACCTTTGCCTTTCGCGGGCAAGTGCTCTACCACTTTTTTCCCCCATTTTGTTCGTTGTTGATCGTTGTGTTTGGTCGTTGCGGACGTCACAATGAGATCGGTTCAAGTTCGTTTGTTGATCCTTCCACTCAGTTTTTTATTACAGAGGCCAACCAGCGCTCTGACCGAACACGCTGAGCTACCGTGCCGGCAACCACTAAGCTACCCAAGCACGACTCACGCCCCGCCCTCACAGCTTTACTTCCGCCAGTACCTCGTCTCCTACTTTCCAAAATTTACAGAAGCTCTCCTGCGAACTTTGCAGAACTAGCACTCCTGAAAGTGAGTCTTATTTGCATGTGTAGTTCGAATGCCCATTAAAAGTACGAAAAATAACTTCTGCGTTACAACTACGTCATTCGAAGATAAAAAGAAATGACGTTTTCTTCAGTGCATGTTATTTAATTCATAACGGAAGCTTTTCGTTTGCTTCACGATTATTTCAAAAGCTATTTTGTGCGTGATTACTATTAGACAACATTCCATTAGAACTACTGATGGCCTCGGGAGAGCCAGTCCTGACAAAACTCTACCATCTGGTGAGCACGATGTATGAGACAGGCGAAATACCCTCAGACTTCAAGAAGAATATAATAATTCCAATCCCAAAGAAAGCAGGTGTTGACAGATGTGAAAATTACCGAACTATCAGTTTAATAAGTCACAGCTGCAAAATACTAATGCGAATTCTTTACAGACGAATGGAAAAACTGGTAGAAGCCGACCTCGGGGAAGATCAGTTTGGATTCCGTAGAAATGTTGGAACACGTGAGGCAATACTGACCTTACGACTTATCTTAGAAGAAAGATTAAGAAAAGGCAAACCTACGTTTCTAGCATTTGTAGACATAGAGACAGCTTTTGACAATGTTAACTGGAATACTCTCTTTCAAATTCTGAAGGTGGCAGGGGTAAAATACAGGGAGCGAAAGGCTATTTTCAATTTGTACAGAAGCCAGACGGCAGTTATAAAAGTCGAGGGGCATGAAAGGGAAGCAGTGGTTGGGAAAGGAGTAAGACAGGGTTGTAGCCTCTCCCCGATGTTAATCAATCTGTATATTGAGCAAGCAGTAAAGGAAACAAAAGAAAAATTCGGAGTAGGTATTAAAATTCATGGAGAAGAAGTAAAAACTTTGAGGTTCGCCGATGACATTGTAATTCTGTCAGAGACAGCAAAGGACTTGGAAGAGCAGTTGAACGGAATGGACAGTGTCTTGAAAGGAGGATATAAGATGAACATCAACAAAAGTAAAACGAGGATAATGGAATGTAGTCGAATTAAGTCGGGTGATGCTGAGGGAATTAGATTAGGAAATGAGACACTTAAAGTAGTAAAGGAGTTTTGCTATTTAGGGAGTAAAATAACCGATGATGGTCGAAGTAGAGAGGATATAAAATGTAGACTGGCAATGGCAAGGAAAGCGTTTCTCAAGAAGAGGAATTTGTTAACATCAAGTATAGATTTAAGTGTCAGGATGTCGTTTCTGAAAGTATTTGTATGGAGTGTAGCCATGTATGGAAGTGAAACATGGACGATAACTAGTTTGGACAAGAAGAGAATAGAAGCTTTCGAAATATGGTGCTACAGAAGAATGCTGAAGATAAGGTGGGTAGATCACGTAACTAATGAGGAGGTATTGAATAGGATTGGGGAGAAGAGAAGTTTGTGGCACAACTTGACTAGAAGAAGGGATCGGTTGGTAGGACATGTTTTGAGGCATCAAGGGATCACAAATTTAGCATTGGAGGGCAGTGTGGAGGGTAAAAATCGTAGAGGGAGACCAAGAGATGAATACACTAAGCAGATTCAGAAGGATGTAGGTTGCAGTAGATACTGGGAGATGAAGAAGCTTGCACAGGATAGAGTAGCATGGAGAGCTGCATCAAACCAGTCTCAGGACTGAAGACCACAACAACAACATACTATTTGCGTATTATATTCATTAGAACCTGCACTCATTTTTCTAGAAATTCGATAACATTTCAGAGTGCAATTATTGAGAAAGGTAACTTCATTTATTTTCACAGTCAGGAAAGTACCAAATGAATTGTTATCAAGCTGACTGTGGGCCATAGCTGCTTTGCACTTGTGAAGTAAATGAAAAGTCACAGCATTATCATCATTCGGTAGTAATCATACCCGTCAGCACCTGCGTTCCTTGCTAATGAAATTGTTACTTTCTACTTGTAGTCTGAGGGTATTTCGGCTGCTTGATATATCTTTGATAGAAGGTGGAATAATTTTATCATGGCTGGCTCTCTTACTACTTCAACAATTCTGAGGGAAAAATAGTAATTGGTTGGTCGGTTGATTTGGGGGAGGGGACCATTGGATTACGGAAGGATGAGGAAGGAAATTGGCCTTGCCCTTTCAAAGGACCCATCCCAGCACTTGCCTGAAGCGATTTAAGGAAAGCACGAAAATCTAAATCAGGATGGCTGGACGCGGGTTTAAACCGTCGTCCTCCCGAATACGAGTCCAATGTGCTAAGCACTGCGCCACCCCGCTTGGTGGTTAGTAATTGTTTGTACTCATAGCTACAAATTTTTGTTTTGCTCAGTCTGCCTCTACATCTAGTATGATCTGATAACTTCCGAGTAAAAATTTTCACCGTTAATGAGGTGCATGCGTGCGTGGAGTGTGTAACGAATGAAATATCGTTTGCCGGCACTAGAAACTTTGTGTAAATAAACGCAAACATACCTGTTACTAAGTGAAAGTAGTCGCGCTGGTAGCTATTTCATTCATAACTCGCTCCGCGGCTAATTTCATTCGCAGTTGGAGCGTCAGAGAAGAAGTAAGGCCCACAAAGAGTAGGCTTTCAAGCGCCCTTCATAATCACTAACTCGATAATTGTGTGCCGGTAATGGAGCCAAATTAAATTACAGCGAATCAAAGCCGGTAATCAGCTGCGGGATGCGGCGTAATTAGCACTTAATTTGCATCTCTAATGTGCGCGCGTCACACGGAGCTCCGCTCGCGGCCTCCCCTTCACTTGTTTTACATTTCTGATGGCTCCCGCTTACCTGGCCGCCACTGTCCCTCCCAATTAAGCAAGTCTCGAGCCCGAATGCGTACGACGACATGTGCCCTGGCTCTTGCGCATTCTGTCGTTCTCTCAGTAGTGTATTGCTTGCAACGCCAAACTATTACTGTCGACCTCAGTAAACTCATGGGCCCGATTAGCAAGAGCTGGACGATGCCTGAGGTTGAGCAATTTCTGTGGCTCGGCTGGACTTCCACGTTGGGAATTAGAAGGTAACACGACCTCGCAAGGGACGGAGCACAAGACAGATCTAGGAGAGAGCAAACAAGGAAGAAAGGTTTAGGGGCTGAGGGGGAAGATGTTCAGTTTAATGCCTCGTCGACGATGAAGTCATCGGCAACGGAACACTATATGAGCAGGAGAAAGAATGGAAACGAAACTTAGCCTGTTGGCTGTAAGAAAACTTCCAAGCATTCTCCTGCAGTACCTTTTTTTTTCTTTTTACTGTATCAGGCTTCTTATCAATTGAAAATGAGCATAAACAGTCGCAATCGCAAAAAACTTTTTTTCGAGGTTACCGGTTTCGGTCTGTTTTAGACCATCTTCAGGCCACATACCATGATGGTGGGCGGTGGCGACGAACGGAGCAGGCGGTACTTTTAGTGTTCGTGGACTCATAGCGCCTGCTCCGTTCACCGCCACCATGAACCATCACGATAAAATATCTGAAAATGGTCGAAAACAGACTGAAACCGGTAACCTCGGGAGAAAAGAAAAAAATTCAAATGGCTCTGAGCACTACTGGACTCAACATCTTAGCTCATAAGTCCCCTAGAACTTAGAACTACTTAAACCTAACTAACCTAAGGACATCACATACACCCATGTCCGAGGCAGGATTCGAACCTGCGGCCGTAGCAATCCCACGGTTCCGGACTGCAGCGCCAGAACCGCTAGACCACCGCGGCCGGCGGGGAGAAAAGATTTTTGCGTTTTGAATGTTTACCTTCATTTTAAAGTAGTAAAAAAAATCGCTGTTCTCCAAGAAAAATACTCTCAAAAATTTCGTATCACTTGACCCTCAAGCCACAGGTATGCACGGAAGTACATATCAAAGGAGTTAGAGGGATCCCTATTTGCGCTAAGGAACCCCACAGCTGCCATTCACTGAATGCTAAAAATTTTCACTTTGACCTGAAAGAATAAACAGGTGATCAGAGTCAACAAAATCAAACTGTCCTCAATATAAGCAAGGGACTGAATGCGTCACTGCTTTACTTGACAATGTCCTATTGATGATGGCTCTGAGCACTATGCGACTTAACTTCTGAGGTCATCAGTCGCCTAGAACTTAGAACTATTCAAACCTAACTAACCTAAGGACATCACACACATCCATGCCCGAGGCAGGATGCGAACCTGCGACCGTAGCGGTCGCTCGGCTCCAGACTGTAGCGCATAGAACCGCACGGCCACTCCGGCCGGCTGTCCAATTGAAAAGACTAATAACTTGTCTTGGGCGGATACGAAAAATGACGTAGCCAAACAGATGCAGGCAGTTTAACATAGAACTTGAGAGGTCACTTTCGTTTTGGAATGGTTTTTGGCGACCCGCCATCACGTTTTTCCATTCGCTGTCAACTTCAGCATGTTCTACTTTATTTGTTGGGTCTATTCTTATTTCTATATTCTCCTACAGTTTCTGCCTTCTTCAGCTCACTCGAACACCATGGGAGTCATTCCTCCATGTGCTATTACACTGTACCTTCTAATTACGGTTTTCCACATATTGCTTTTCTCGTTGTTTCTCCTCAATTCTTAAATTATTACTTCTCAACATCCTTCTAAAAAATGGTTCAAATGGCTCTGAGCACTATGGGACTCAACTTATGTCATTAGTCCCCTAGAACTTAGAACTAGTTAAACCTAACTAACCTAAGGACATCACACACATCCATGCCCGAGGCAGGATTCGAACCTGCGACCGTAGCGGTCTCGCGGTTCTAGACTGCAGCGCCTAGAACCGCACGGCCACTTCGGCCGGCTCAACGTCCTTCTATAACACAATGATTCACACGGTTCCACTTTCTTCTTTTCTTGTTTTTCCAGTGGTTTATGAAACGATAGAGCGCCTAAATTGGGGTAGTTAGATAGAAACACAAGTCCACTGCTTTAAATTCTTTTCCAACACAGTCGGAATGGTTAGGGGAAGAACGGAGTGTTTTTTTAGTCAGAAGCTTCGCAGTATTCTCCTGGACTCAAAAACTCAAACCACAGGACAGGTCGACTGAGCTGATAGCGTCAAAAAAATGGTTCAAATGGCTCTGAGCACTATGGGACTTAACATCTGTGGTCATCAGTCCCCTAGAACTTAGAACTACTTAAACCTAACTAACCTAAGGACATCACACACATCCATGCCCGAGGCAGGATTCGAACCTGCGACCGTAGCAGTCACGCGGTTCCGGACTGAGCGCCTAGAACCGCTAGACCACCGCGGCCCGCTGATAGCGTCAGTTTACATGTTTTAAACTTTTACTTTCGTGTATATGTGTCGTATCTGTTCTTTTGGTCATGCACGAAAGAACACACATATAAATGTATTCGCCTTGATGGCAATGATATCTTCGGTGCAGATGCACTCTTGATCTCTTGCGGGAAGCCGCCGGTGTAGCCGCGCGGTCTCAGGCGCCTTGAGACGGTTCGCGAGGCTTCCCCCGTCGGAGGTTCGAGTCCTCCATCGGGGATGGGTGTGTGGCCTAAGTGAGTTTAAGTTAGATCAATGCGTGGACTTGGCCAGCCGCTTCACGGCTGGAATCCGCCACGTCTGGGATTAGGGGGAGGGTGCACCTTTTTACCGATTCTGACACTCGCCGGATTTGACATAAGACTAAATATAAGGTTAGATGTAGGATAAGCTAGGATAGCAACTGTAGTGTAGTACTGCAGCGGTTAACCACTCTGGGCCAGCCCGGTGCCAGGGGCATGTTCACCGGGATTAGCTCCGTGAACACGGCCAACAATGTAGGTTTATACAAACGCTGGCACACCTGTAACGCTGCAGGCAGAGTAGACTAGCATAAGTAGCAAAAACAGTCAAACATTGGTAACCTAAAACATAGTAGTAGTGCCCATAGTGTAGGAGTAAATGAACTAACAAAGAAATAAGCTTCTGTAATAAAAATTGTATTGTATCAATTAGGACCCACTAATATTTTAGGTGGTGGGTTGTTCATGTATCATATATAGGGTTATTACAAATGATTCAAGCGATTTCACAGCTCTACAATAACTTTATTATTTGAGATATTTTCAAAATGCTTTGCACACACATACAAAAACTCAAAAAGTTTTTTAGGCATTCACAAATGTTCGATATGTGCTCCTTTAGTGATTCGGCAGACATCAAGCCGATAATCAAGTTCCTCCCACACTCGGCGCAGCATGTCCCTATCAATGAGTTCGTAAACATCGTTGATGCGAGCTCGCAGTTCTGGCACGTTTCTTGGTAGAGGAGGTTTAAACACTGAATCTTTCACATAACCCCACAGAAAGAAATCGCATGGGGTTAAGTCGGGAGAGCGTGGAGGCCATGACATGAATTGCTGATCATGATCTCCACCACGACCGATCCATCGGTTTTCCAATCTCCTGTTTAAGAAATGCCGAACATCATGATGGAAGTGCGGTGGAGCACCATCCTGTTGAAAGATTAAGTCGGCGCTGTCGGTCTCCAGTTGTGGCATGAGCCAATTTTCCGCGGGCTACGCGTGAAACTTGCCCGCACGCGTTCAACCGTTTCTTCACTCACTGCAGGCCGACCCGTTGATTTCCCCTTACAGAGGCATCCAGAAGCTTTAAACTGCGCATACCATCGCCGAATGGAGTTAGCAGTTGGTGGATCTTTGTTGAACTTCGTCCTGAAGTGTCGTTGCACTGTTATGACTGACTGATGTGAGTGCATTTCAAGCACGACATACGCTTTCTCGGCTCCTGTCGCCATTTTGTCTCACGACGCTCTCGAGCGCTCTGACGGCAGAAACATGAAGTGCGGCTTCAGCCGAACAAAACTTTATGAGTTTTTCTACGTATGTGTAGTGTGTCGTGACCATATGTCAATGAATGGAGCTATAGTGAATTTATGAAATCGCTTCAATCATTTGTAATAGCCCTGTATATCGAAGACTAAAGATTTTTTTAGAAAAAAAAAGCCCAGGACAGATGACCACAGCAGTTTGGTCCCATAGGAACTTATCACAAATTTCCAAAAATTTTTCTTTCGGGAATCCGGTGAGGCTGCGAGCGATAAGGATAGTGCTCAGGGGACACTACGTATACAGCCTGGACATGTGGGAATTTGAGTTACATAGGAAGCGTGCTCTGACAGATCAAGTAGTTAAAGGCGACCGCTCGCGATAAGTGGGAAACCCGGGTTCGAGTCCCAGTACGGCAGAAATTTTCACTTGTCGCTGTTGGATTTATTTCAGAGCCCGATTGCAGTTATGTCTGAAGTTCTCTTTCGCCATTTTATCATCATTTAATGCAGGAAGCATGTAATATAATCCCCATGGTGGAACTGAGTGAAGTAACAGTAAGGTCATGACTCTTCGGTGATGATTATCAGTATCAGATCCGTTAAAGCAATGCTGAAGACGTACAACATTCCATCACTACTGGCGCGTATAGTCCTGGATCTAGAGCTCTATACACACTCTGTATAGTGGTCACCATGAAGAGCATGGCTGAAAGCAGTAACTGTGGTTCTACATGTAAGGATATCTTCCCGTTTCAGTTGTTTATGGAAAAGGGGGGGGCGGAGAGCCGTAATTACTCAAATACTGTTGTCTCGATTCACACAGGAGTGATAAGCAATGGTCTGAAATAGATTCCTCGATTCACACAGGAGTGATAAGTGATGGTCTGAAAAGATTCACCGATTCGTTTCTTGAAACGCTGTAAGAAGGCTTCCGAGGGATAACTGGCATCTACCAGTTCAGGTTTATGGACACTTCCGTCACGCTCTGCGGTGAGTAAATCAAAGCTGTGAATATTCGTGCCGCCCTTCTTTTTGTACAGTCAACATCTCCTGTTAGTTATATCTGGCGTGGATCCCACTCGGTTGAACAATATTCTAGGGTGGGAAACACAAGTGATTTGTAAGCAGTCTCCTTTGTAGACTTACTGCATTTTCCCAGTATCCTGAGTATGGACAGAATTCTGCTTTGTGCCTTATCTGCGGCAAAACCTATGTGATCACAATCAGATCTCAACACAGCAAACAGACGGGTATCGATTTATATATTATTGTAGATCTAGCTAGATTTCAGCCACAGTATAAGCATCAGACGTGCGTTTAGTAGCGAGTCAAAAAGACCCAAAAAGCATGTACACACATGTTTGAATTGAGCTATGGGCGGTTACAGGTCGTTTTGTCAACGTGTATATATATATATATATATATATATATATATATATATATATATATATTGACTCGCTAAACACACTAATGTTGGCTGTATTGTAGCTGAAATCTAGGTAGATCTGAAATAAAGTACATACTGATACGCGACTGTTTGCTGTTTTCATTCCTTTATTGTTTTGTTCTGTTTTAGGATGGCAAAAACAACTAAGGTAATACGAGCCCGTGTCAGAACCATGGAACGCTGAGACGGAAAAGAAGGTAAAAGCGACTACACATTAATCACAATCAACGGAAGGAAATACAGCTAAAAACAGAGACTTTCTCTTAAAGAAAGAAATAAAAACAATGAAAACCCTGAGCGAAAAATTAAATCACCATATTGCTACGACAGATAAAAAGTAAAACGCGGTGGACAGCCCGCGCGTCGTTCGCTAAAACGACCGATAATTCATCCCTCTATAGTGATTTCATAGTAGCTCTGCCTTATTTGTATGAGATGACTGATTCCAACATCGGCCCATTGATGACGGCTGTAGTCATAGGACGATACTTTTTTGCATTTCGTGAAGCGCACAGTTTCACATTTCTGAACATTTCAAACAAGCTGCCAATCTTTGCACAACTTTGAAACCTTCTTGACTTTTTTTTATTGGGAATCGTTTCTGATATGTGTAGCATTTTGTGAACAGGGCGTTTAGCTTTTCACTGATAACGTAAACTGGGGTATCCATACAGTTTACCACTGGGCGTATTGAGATTTTTTTCTATGTCGATCTTTGGTTGTCCATGTAACTTGGTGTCCTTCAGTTCATTACTATATTTCACCTTTTCATAATCAATGGGAATTTTATGGCGGCTTTTCATTACTTTTTGGTCTGTGCTGCATGTTTATTAGTAGGATTTCTGTTAATTTTAGTGAGGCCCAACTCGCTTTATTTGTTCATGAGACCCAGAAAATATTAGATACAGGCTCCCAGCTAGATGCCACTTTCCTTGACTTCCGGAAGGCGTTCGATATAGTTCCGCACTGTCGTCTGATTTACAAAGTAAGAGCCTACGGAATATCAGACCAGCTGTGTGGCTGGATTGAAGAGTTTTTAGGAAACAGAACACAGCATCTTGTTCTCAACGGAGAGACGTCTACAGACGTTAAAGTAACCTCTGGCATGCCACAGGGGAGTGTTATGAGACCATTGCTTTTCACAATATATATAAATGACGTAGTAGATAGTGTCGGAAGTTCCATGCGGCTTTTCGCGGATGATGCCGTAGTATACAGAGAAGTTGCAGCATTAGAGAATTGCAGCGAAATGCAGGAAGATCTGCAGCGAATAGGCACTTGGTGCAGGGAGTGGCAACTGACCCTTAACATAGACAAATGTAATGTATTGCGAATACATAGAAAGAAGGATCCTTTATTGTATGATTATATGATAGCGGAACAAACACTGGTAGCAGTTACTTCTGTAAAATATCTGGGAGTATGCGTACGGAACGATTTGAAGTGGAATGATCACATAAAATTAATTGTTGGTAAGGCGGGTACCAGGTTGAGATTCATTGGGAGAGTCCTTAGAAAATGTCCATCAACAAAGAAGATGGCTTACAATACGCTGGTTTGACCTATACTTGAGTATTGCTCATCAGTGTGGGATCCGTACCAGATCGGGTTGACGGAGGAGATAGAGAAGATCCAAGGAAGAGCGGCGTGTTTCGTCACAGGGTTATTTGATAACCGTGATAGCGTTACGGAGATGTTTAGCAAACTCAAGTGGCAGACTCTGCAAGAGAGGCGCTCTGCATGGCGGTGTAGCTTGCTGTCCATGTTTCGAGAGGGTGCGTTTCTGGATGAGGTGTCGAGAATATTGCTTCCCTCTGCTTATACCACCCGAGGAGATCACGAATGTAAAATTAGAGAGATTCGAGCGCGCACGGAGGCTCTCCGGCAGTCGTTCTTCCCGCGACTGGAACAGGAAAGGGAGGTAATGACAGTGGCACGTAAAGTACCCTCCGCCACACACCGTTGGGTGGCTTGCGGAGTATAAATGTAGATGCAGATGTAGATTGTTCACTATGAAAAAATTATATACCTCATTTGCGTATATAATCACTATGATTTATTGTGACAAACTATTTACTTTATCTGATTTAATTACTATTATTTGGTTTGTGATGAGTTAAGTCTGGCGTAATATCTGCACAGTTTCTTTTCGAATAATACTGCATTATAAACGACTGCGTCATCTACAAAGGGAGAGGCGTGTTCTGTCGAGACGCACTTCACACAAGTGAAGTTATGCACTGTGCATCCCGCCATGAGGTGTGGTCCAGGGACGTCCGTGCAGTGGGGGCATCCCAGAGGACCAGAACCAGAGGGCGGTCAGCGTTGCCAAGGCGCGCGGAACAATGGGCTGCGAGGCGAGGGGAGGTGTATTGTGTCCGGCCGGTCGCGCCACGGCCTAAGCTCCAGCACTCGCGGCTCTCCAGCAAAACCGTACCACACCGTAACCTACCGATGGAAGAAACAGCCCACTTCTTGGTATATATAAAAAAAATCCGTCGTTAATGACAACCAATTCATTACCACTTATGTTTATCAGGAAACTAGTGATTTAATCGTAATTTAGGATGTTGTTGTTGTGGTCTTCAGTCCTGAGACTGGTTTGATGCAGCTCTCCATGCTACCCTTTCCTGTGCAAGCTTCTTCATCTCCCAGTACTTACTGCAACCCACATCCTTCTGAATCTGCTTAGTGTGTTCGTCTCTTGGTCTCCCTCTACGATTTTTACCCTCCACGCTGCCCTCCAACGCTAAGTTTGTGATCCCTTGATGCCTCAGAACATGTCCTACTAACCGGTTCCTTCTTCTTGTCAAGTTGTGCCACATACTACTCTTCTCCCCAGTTCTATTCAATACCTCCTCATTAGTTATGTGATCTACCCATCTAATCTTCAGCATTCTTCTGTAGCACCACATGTCGAAAGCTTCTATTCTCTTCTTGTCTAAGATATTTATCGTACATGTTTCACCTCCATACGTGCCTACACTCCATACAAATACTTTCAGAAAAGACTTCCTGACACTTAAATCTATACACGATCCTAAAAAATTTTTCTCCTTCAGAAACGCTTTCTTTGCCATTGCCAGTCTACATTTTATATCCTCTCTACTTCGACCATCATCAGTTATTCTGCTCCCCAAATAGCAAAACTCATTTATTACTTTAAGTTTCTCATTTCCTAATCTAATTCCCTCAGTATCGCCTGTTTTAATTCGACTACATAGCATTATCCTCGTTTTGCTTTTATTGATGCTCATCTTATATCCTCCTTTCAAGACACTGTCCATTCCGTTCAACTGCTCTTCCAAGTCCTTTGCTGTCATTGATAGAATTACAATGTCATCGGCGAACCTCAACGTTTTTATTTCTTCTTCATGGATTTTAATACCTACTCCTAATTCTTCTTTTGTTTCCTTTACTGCTTGCTCAATATACAGATTGAATAACATCGGGGAGAGGCTACAAAACCTGTCTCACTCCCTTCCCAACCACTGTTTCCCTTTCATGCCCCTCGACTCTTATAACTGCCATCTGGTTTGTGTACAAATTGTAAATAGCCTTTCGCTCCCTGTATTTTACCCCTGCCACCTTTAGAATTTGAAAGAGAGTATTTCAGTCATCATTGTCAAAAGCTTTAGAATAATAAACAAATTAATAAATAAATTTTGTATTATACTGGTATATTGAAAATGTAAAAGGTTATTTAATTCTGTCTTGTAGTACTAAGATTCATACCTGATCACCAAAATTAGTTAAGAATGATGCTACTGATGTCATACTTGATATTTTATGCAACTGTGTGTCTGTAATTTGGTGCCAATATAGAAACATGCAACCCATCTTTTGTTCAAACAATAAAGTTTCTCAAAAATCTTTGTGAAAAGATATTCAGATAATGTACATCTGTATCATACATAAACAACAGAAGATATTGGTTGCTATTGTCATTTGTAACAATAAAAAATGTAAAACTGTACCTACCTGCTGTTACTTGAACAGGCGTAAAAAGTTTTGTCCAGTCTTTGGCTGTACAGACCATTGGGATGGGGGCAGGTGGAGGGAGGGTGACTTGTGAAACAATCAGCTAGGACTTTCCACGTCTTCAAAGTTTGCTACCAGCAAATTTTCACTCACATTAATTAACTGAAAAGCTGATCATATAACATATCAACAGCAATCCCAAGTACAGCCAAATTTGGGCAATGTAAGTAATACTCTCCTTTGGGAGCTGTTACGAAGAAATAAACCAGTAGACTGTATTCCATATGCCACAAGTCGGTGCTGTAATTGGGAGGAAAGTTTGAAACAATATTATCTTCTTAAAATCACTAAATTCCTGTTACGATCATTGTCTATGACACACATTGTCAATGCCGTATTTAGGGCATGTGATGCCTCTGTGCAATAATTTATTTTACACCCCTCCCCCCTTTTTCCTAATCTTTAGCATTACTATTCGGACTACCATCAATAATGACACATAATCAGTAACTTCAATTCCAAACTATACTGAAGTATTGAAACAACTTACAATACAAAACACATGTCTGCCCCTGGTAGCTGAGTGGTCAGCACGACTGAATGTCATTCCTAACGGCCCAGGTTCGATTCCTGGCTGGGTTGGAGATTTTCTCCACTCAGGGACTGGGTACTGTGTTGTCCTTGTCATCATCACTTCATCCCCATCGACACGCAAGTCACCGAATTTACTTTCTAATTTACCATATTACATGTATCTTGAAAGAACTGCCTAGTTTTTCAAGTCCAGAAATGGGGTGGGGTGAGTAGACTCCTGTAGCCTGTTGTGGGGTTGTGAACCACTGAGAGCTACCGTGGGGACGAATCCTCTCCGTCGTTTCTAGGTCCCCAGTCAATACAATACAGTACAATACTGCCTAATGATAACGGCGCTAAAATTAGGTTTGCCGGTTCCTACAAGTCATCGAAATCTTTCTTCTAGCGTAGCAACTAAGAATGGGAAAGAGGCTGGGCTGAGGGGCTTCCAGAGTGCAGGTATAGATTGTGGAATAACCAGATTCGTAGCTTTAGCGAACGTATACAGTACATAAAAAAGAATAGGGTATTATCGATAAACCTACATTCACAATTTAGGTAACCACAGCGGAAGGTATAAACAAACAGTTTTCTATTCCTGTATGTTTTTTATCGTAAGACAGGTATCAGGCTATGGAACCAAAGTATTATTGTTCATTGCCTGATAATCCCACCATACTTCCTTGCACGTAAGACGATTTTCGTTTTCAGGATATCTTGCGCATGCCAAAAGTGCCTACTCGCTCTGTGGTCCAGATGGTAGGTGCTTCTACAACTGGCTGGGTCAGTTTATTCTCACATCGGAGGCAGGCAAGATAGTAGTATCTGCAAACGACATTGCTTGCGAGACATTCGTGCGACCTATCCTCGATTATGCTCAGTTGTGCATAACTCATTATACGAGGCCGTGCAGCAAAGCAAAGCCTCCGTATTTTTCATGTGAAAAATCTCAAAGCTTTAGAATGAAACAAGAATTATTAACATTCTGCATCTTTATTCTTCACGTCTACATGTTTATTTCCCAACGTAGTCACCCTGGCGATGAACACGTTTCTCCCAACGAGGGAACAGTTTGTTGCTACTCTCACGGTGGAATGTTTGACTGTGTTGACGGAGCCATAGCTTCACCTCAGCTTGTACAGCTTCATCACTAAAAGAAGTCCTCATATGCTTTCTTTAAGCTTCGGAAACAGATAAAAATGGCGTAGGGCCAAGGAGGGACTGTACAGAGGGTGATCGATAACAGTGTACGCACTGTCATGGTGAAGTAGAGGGAGGTCCATGTGTGGACGTACTCTTTGAACGAGAAACACGATTACAGCACGCTGTTTCTCGTGCACCGACGTAGTTACCTTACACACTGCCATGTTACACGCTACAGTTCGAAGCCGTATAGCGGTAGAGGGCTGTAGATGTGTAGATATAGAATGTTAATAACGCCTGTTATTAACAGGAGGATCGGGATTAAAGTCCCTTCGACATCGAGGTCATTAGGGACGGATTCTGTCAAGTATGGGGAATGAAATCGGCCTTGCCCTTTCAGGGGAATCATCCCGGCATTTGCCTCGAGTGATTTAGGGAAAACCAAAATCTGGTTGGGTGTACGCGGGTTTGAATCGTCGTCCTCCCGAATTCAAATCTAGTGTACTAACCAATACGCCACCTCGCTCGGTTTTAAAAAAGCTTTAAGAGTCTTAAAACAAATTCGGAAGCATTTTTCCAGCACGCCCTCGTAAATAGGGGGAAGGAGATTAGACGAGGTCATTACAGACGGAACATGTGTTCGAACTAGGAAAGGAAATAGGCTGATATACAAATTGACACTGACAGATGGTACTGAATGTATGCAAAGAAGAGCGACGCGAATGGTCACGGTTTGACTGACAGGAAGCGCAACGGAAATGCTGTAAAACATGAACTCAGCAACAGCTGAAGAAAGACGGGATCTGTACCTCGAAAGCCTAGTAACAAAGTTTAAGAAAACAGCATGAAGTAAGTAACCTACACATAGCTTCCGTATGGAAATTGCTCAAAAGAGGAAAGGCCGCTCGAAATGATGTGATACTAGTTCGATTTTACACAGAGTACGCGAAGGAACTTGCCCCCCTTTTGCAGCGGTGTACCGTAGGTCTCTAGAAGAGCGTAGCGTTCCAAAGGATTGGAAAAGAGCACAGGTCATCCCCGTTTTCAAGAAAGGACGTCGAACAGATGTGCAGAACTATAGACCTATATCTCTAACGTCGATCAGTTGTAGAATTTTGGAACACGTATTATGTTCGAGTATAATGACTTTTCTGGAGACTAGAAATCTACTCTGTAGGAATCAGCATGGGTTCCGAAAAAGACGGTCGTGTGAAACGCAGCTCGCGCTATTCGTCCACGAGACTCAGAGGGCCATAGACACGGGTTCCCAGGTAGATGCCGTGTTTCTTGAATTCCGCAAGGCGTTCGACACAGTTCCCCACAGTCGTTTAATGAACAAAGTAAGAGCATATGGACTATCAGACCAATTGTGTGATTGGATTGAAGAGTTCCTAAATAACAGAACGCATGTCATTCTCAATGGAGAGAAGTCTTCCGAAGTAAGAGTGATTTCAGGTGTGCCGCAGGGGAGTGTCGTAGGACCGTTGCTATTCACATTATACATAAATGATCTTGTGGATAACATCGGAAGTTCACTGAGGTTTTTTGCGGATGATGCTGTGGTATATCGAGAGGTTGTAACAATGGAAAATTGTACTGAAATGCAGGAGGATCTGCAGCGAATTGACGCATGGTGCAGGGAATGGCAATTGAATCTCAATGTAGACAAGTGTAATGTGCTGCGAATACATAGAAAGAAAGATCCTTTATCATTTAGCTACCATATAGCAGGTCAGCAACTGGAAGCAATTAATTCCATAAATTATCTGGGAGTAGGCATTAGGAGTGATTTAAAATGGAATGATCATAAAAAGTTGATCGTCGGTAAAGCAGATGCCAGACTGAGATTCATTCGAAGAATCCTAAGGAAATGCAATCCGAAAACAAAGGAAGTAGGTTACAGTACACTTGTTCGGCCCACTGCTTGAACACTGCTCATCAGTGTGGGATCCATACCAGATAGGGTTGATAGAAGAGACAGAGAAGATCCAACGGAGAGCAGCGCGCTTCGTTGCAGGACCATTTTGTAATCGCAAAAGCGTTACGGAGATGATAAACTTCAGTGGAACACTCTGCAAGAGAGACGCTCAGTAGCTCGGTACAGGCTTTTGTTGAAGTTTCGAGAACATACCTTCACCGAGGAGTCAAGCAGTATATTGCTCCCTCCTACGTATATCTCGCGAAGAGACCATGAGGATAAAATCAGTGAGATTAGAGCCCACACACAGGCATACTGACAATACTTCTTTCCACGAACAATACGAGACTGGATTATAAGGGAGAACCTATAGAGGTACTGAAGGTACCCTCCGCCACACACCGTCAGGTGGCTTGCGGAGTATGGATGTAGATGTAGATGTACGGACCGGGAGAAATGACACTACAGCGCACACAGAGCTGTTTAAGCAGTCATTTTCAAGCGTTCCATACAGGAATGCGACGGCCAGAAATTTTAACATGTGACGCAATGGGAAGGACCATCTCTATGTACGTCACAATGGTCTGCAGCGCATAGATGTAAGTAGAGATGTACCATCTCCTATGGGAGCAGGCTATGAAGTTAAATACAGTATGTGAGTTAACAATTATTTCATTTTCTTTTTTTTAGAAAAAGGAAGTGAGAAGTTTTATGGTAAGACTTGTTGTTGTTGTTCAGTCTGAAGAGTGGCTTGATACAACTGTTCATAGTAGTCTATGCCGTGGAAGCCTCTTCATCTCTGCGTAACTACTGCAACCTCCAGCCTTTTGATTCTGTTTACTGTTCTTATCTCTCGGTCTCCTCTACTATTCCCTTCTCCTTCCCCTCCCGCACATTTCGTTACCAAGCTGACGATTCCTCATTGTCTCAATACGAGAGTCCGACCCCTTACAATAGTCGAGCTGTGCCCTATATTTCTTTCCGATTCGATTCAATATCTTTCGATCAGTTATCCTATCTATCACCTAATCTTGGGCATTCTTCAGTAGCCCCACATTTCAAAAGCTTCTATTCTGTGAGTATTCAAAAGATATTTCTATAAGCCCTTGGGTCGATATATGAGAGCTGATAGGCCTCATATGTGAAATTCCCACTTAAAATCATAAGTAAACTCCACTCGCTTCTCCCAAATAACAGAAAGCGGTTGAAGTACCATTTGTTGGAGTGGTCCAGCTTGCATCAGTGTACTGGGCGAGGGGACAACCGAGGGCCAAGGCGCCGTTATCTGAAAAGGGCCCGTAACGAAGGGCTTGTAGAACACAGCGGCCAGCGGCCAGTGCTACAAAGGCGCAGGTCTGACTCTCAGGGGGGGGCTTGAGGGCTTCTCGATGGCCCGCAGGGGGACAGTCCTTCCCGTTGTGCGCCGCACACCGCGCCTAACAGCTGAGAATGCTGGTCCGTTAAGTCTTACAACACAACTAGCGTAGGGCGTCTATGAAACCCAATACACTATACAACGCACTCGACCTGACTGTGCCATTTGCGTCGTCTGCCTTCTTCGGGAACGTGTACAACTTGTTCTGTCCGCTTGATTACAATGTACAGAATGGGCTGGCACAGCTGTGCAAGGTTACTACAATACTGACAGTGTACACCGCAAGATTCAAGTTAAGGCGCGAATTCTAGGAAGTGAGGTAGGAGAGGGGGCGGGAGGAGGTGAAAACAATTATTTATATATTTATTCAAATAATCCTTTTGGAAAGTACAATAAATTAACTTTGATTTTGCTTCTTTGTGTTTAATTTTCGTTTTTGGAGACTTCCTCCAGCCTCTGATAACTTTATACTTATATGGATATGGATACGTCCGAAAGAACAGACACCATATCCATATAAATGGCAATACCGGCCATGACCTCCTTCTTCTGTGCGGAAGCACACATATTCCCTGAACTCTTACGGGGCTTGGAAAGAATGCCTTCCACGAGTAATAAGTGTGTTGGGGTGGGACACTACGAATGTAGTGTGTGGACATACAAGGTGAGAGTGTGGGTCTCGCTGGAGACGTGCGACAGGTAGTCCCTGCAGTCGCGCTGTGCCCTCGGTGGCTCAGATGGATAGACCGTCTGCCATGTAAGCAGGAGATCCAGGGTTCGGGTCCCGGTCGGGGCAGAAACTGTCACCTGTCTCCGTTGATGTATATCAATGCCCGTCAGCAGCAGAAAGTATTAATATAATTATAATTTCGTCTGAGAACATTGTTGCTATTCTTTCTGGGTCCACTTCCATTTGCAGATCTCTTTCTTTCCTAAAATCCTGCCTTTCATGTTGCTTCTCTAAAATTAAATGTCGTCTTTCAACTTGTTCCAGTTTTTCAAGATCACCAAATCTTAGTTTAAGTGTTTCTGCTTATACAGTATTTCAGGCCTTGCCACTGTTTCATAGTGCCTCATTTCTGTGTGCTAGGACACAGGTTTTTTGATATACAGGATACTGTGATCATTGGTACCTTAATCTGTACACACATTAGTATGTTGTGCGATTTTCTTTCTGCATCTAATAGTATTCCCACAAATATGTCAATTAATTTACTACCTGATGTTTCCTGCACTGTCGTAATTGCACCACCAAGTGGAGTGTACTTGGCAGCATTGGATAACTACTCTGCGTCCACACTTCAACACCTGATCTTCTGCCCACAGGGAAATAAGCATTAATGGCTTGCTCTTGCCAATTGTACATGGAGGTACTAACCAACCTAAAAACATGCTACTCCTAATAGCTATAATTATTAGTCCACAAATGAAGTAAATACTGATTTAATGTTGTTTAATACACTGTCCTCAGTCATCAATAAAAATATCTGCACTTATACCCGTAACGCGCTTTATTGCTTTATCAAGTCTCCTAGGTATTTAAAACAGTTTCTTTTAGATATTTTGTTGTTATGAATTTTGAAACGTTTTGACAATGTTAACTGGAATACTCTCTTTCAAATTCTGAAGGTGGCAGGGGTAAAGTACAGGGGGCGAAAGGCTATTTGCAATTTGTACAGAAATCTGGTGGCAGTTATAAGAGTCGAGGGGCATGAAAGGGAAACAGTGGTTGGGAAGGGAGTGAGACAGGGTTGTAGCCTCTCCCTGATGTTATTCAATCTGTATATTGAACAAGCAGTAAAGGAAACAAAAGAAAAATTCGAAGTAGGTATTAAAATCCATGGAGAAGAAATAAAAACTTTGAGGTTCGCCGATGACATTGTAATTCTGTCAGACACAGCAAAGGACTTGGAAGAGCAGTTGAACGGAATGGACAGTGCCTTGAAAGGAGGATATAAGACGAACATCAACAAAAGCCAAACGAGGATAATGGAATGTAGTCGAATTAAGTCGGGTGATGCTGAGGGAATTAGATTAGGAAATGAGACACTTAAAGTAGTAAAGGAATTTTGCTATTTGGGGAGCAAAATAACTCATGATAGTCGAAGTAGAGAGGATATAAAATGTAGATTGGCAATGGCATGGAAAGCGTTTCTGAAGAAGAGAAATTTGTTAACATCGAGTATAGATTTAACTGTAAGGAAGTCGTTTGTGAACTATTTGTATGGAGTGTAGCCATGTATGGAAGTGAAACATAGACGATAAATAGTTTGAACAAGAAGAGAGTAGAAGCTTTCGGAATGTGGTGCTACAGAAGAATGCTGAACATTAGGTGGGTAGATCACATAACTAATGAGGAGGTATTGAATAGAACTGGGGAGAAGAGAAGTTTGTGGCACAACTTGACTAGAAGAAGGGATCGGTTGGTAGGACATGTTCTGAGGCATCAAGGGATCACCAATTTAGTATTGGAGGGCAGCGTGGAGGGTAAAAATCGTAGAGGGAGACCAAGAGATGAATACACTAAGCAGATTCATAACGATGTAGGTTGCAGTAGGTACTGGGAGGTGAAGAAGCTTACACAGGATAGAGTAGCATGGAGAGCTGCATCAAACGAGTCTCAGGACTGACGACCACAACAATACATGAATTTTAAAATTTTGGGGGGCATCATTCATTTTCAAGATGAACTGTGTGATTCGCCACTGATTGGCCTAGCTTAAACCGTCAAAAAAGTAGCCTCCCCCAGAGGACATAACATAGGTCAAACAATTACAGATTAATGACCCAACCGCTTCCCAACCGTGAAGCGTTGCTTTCTGTGTAACCATGAAAGCGGGTACTTCTGCCCCTGTGAACTGGAGCAGAATTTTTAAATGTTCCTCTGGAACGCCACACTGCGGCGCCCAGCATCTGCATCTTGTAGCTGTTACCGGCTCAGTGTTACACGTCTACTTGTGGAGCGGGAACCGCATCCAGTATGCTGGTGGCGAGCCCAGCTAATGGTTTTCCGCGCACAGTGGATGGAGCGCCGCCCAGAGGCACGCAGGGGTCATCGCTCATTGTGGGCTCGCGCCGACAGTCTGATTTACGGCCGCAATAAATCGCTCCGCGTCCGTCACGACGCGACCAGCGCAGGCCAGCCTGGAGCCTCCAGCCGGCAGACCTAGCGGGCCGGCGACCAATGGAGAGTCGGATGACGCCACTCCACGAGGCTCGGGACGCTGCCTTTACCGCCCGTCCGAGGAGGAATGCAGGGGGAAGGGAACAGCTGAGGCCTTGATCTCCCTCAGGTGGGTAGCAAGTCGTACAGAGGAACCAGCAAAGCCTAAGTATCTCACAGATGTCCATCGAGGTTACTGACCCAAACCACGTGGTGGTTTGTAGTCCACAGTGTTCTGCATAGGCTTATCTCCCGGAAACCCGTCCATAGGCTTACACTGAGAAGTACGAGTGAAAGGGACATGCATGAAGTTGAATTACATGCAGAGACATCTACGTCTGTAGCGGTTCCAGTAGTGTCCATCAACCGGTGCATGCCACGCTACTTGAGTGCACAAGACACCATCGAAACGCACCTATGAATGGACACAGATCACCTGCCATGCTACAACCAACTGCCCATCATTCAGAGCAGTAGAGGGTGGGCAAAAATCACGTACCTGTTATAAATCGCAGGTGACTGAGAAGTTAGAGTTTTTACAGTAACTAGTTTCCAGTATTTGGCTGCGATCTCAGCCACAATTAGACTACACGTCAAATTTTTACAGCACTCACACTACAGTGGAGGTGACATGTTGTTTCAACTGTTCCCAAGAACAGGATAAGCCATAAGCAACTACTGAAAGTAGCATTTTTAACATTCGATGCCATATGTCATTTGTTGACCAGCATTTGTGTAGTGTCTAAGAAGCCTGTTTACTCGGATCGCTAGACAATCAAACCAGTCGCAATAATAAGTTTTATTACAAAAGGAAAAGATATAATACTTAACTTGGTCAATTACGCAGATGTGTCGCAAGCACAGGGCGACATAGTACACTCATGCTCATAAGTTAAGGATAATGCTGATACATGGTGAAACAACGCTCTGGTGGGCGGTTTGCGGGTTTAAATCACGTCGGGGTATGAGCATGCGGTGCATTTGACCTGCGGTCGTCGCACGGTGGCGCTGGCAGCAGTCCACATACGCAGAGGTGTGTTGGTGCATGTCAGAATACGGTGCAGCGAGTAAGTGTGCAGACGTTTTCAGACTGCTAATGGTGACTGTGTGTTGAAAATGGCTCAAAGAACACATATTGATGACGCTATAAGGGATAGGATACTAGGGCGACTGGAGGCTGGTCAAACACAGCAGGTCGTAGCACGGGCCATCCGTGTGCCACAAAGTGTGATCTCACAATTATGGCAACGATTCCAGCGGACAGGAAACGTGTCCAGGCGCTACAACACTGGACGTCCACAGTGTACAACACCACAAGAAGACCGATATCTCACCACCAGTGCCAGCAGACGGCCACGGAGTATGCAGGTAGCCTTGCTCGGGACAAATGGTTCAAATGGCTCTGAGCACTATGGGACTTAACTTCTGAGGTCATCAGTCCCCTAGAACTTAGAACTACTTAAACCTAACTAACCTAAGGACATCACACATCTCCATGCCCGAGGCAGGATTCGAACCTGTGACCGTAGCAGCCGTGTGGTTCCGCACTGAAGCAATCACTGTTCCTTAAAAGAAGAATTACCCTTGAAGTACTCAGACATACCATACCACACTGATAACCCAGGAGGATTAACAGCTCGTTATTCCGTAACATGGGGATTATCTCTTTTCTAGTACACACAGTTATAGCGATCGATGGTTCCATTCAATTTAAACGTCGCTTCAGCAGACCAAACAATGGCACTATCGCAAATCCAAAATTCGTGGCACCTATCCGAATCGTTCTCATTCATAGCTTGTAACAGCCTGGGAATATAACGTTTCCATCTAGCTTGTTTTAAAATCCGATGAACCCACGGTTTGTTTACACCTGATTCCCAGGCAGCTTGCCGCGTGCACTTCTTTGGGAATCTTGTGAAAGCTTGTACCACTGCGTCCACCCCTCTTTCGCCCGCTACTTATTTCCTGCTACACTATCTCTTCTTTAAATCACGCACAGCGTCAGATTCTGCCTGCCATTAACTCTGCACTTCATTCATGTTTTCAGATTTCCAATAACACTGGAAAATCCACTTTCTCTGCTCCAAGGACAAGTTCCCAGCCTTCTCATTATTTACGGGTAATTACATATAGCTGAAAATAAACAAAAGAAAAACAAGTGAAAGGCTACAAACATTTGTCATGAGAGCACGATGTAATCCGATTGTATGAGGTTATCATTAACATTCAAACAGTGTAAACCCTTTTACGGGACACCCTGCGTATTGTAAACAGTAAGGTGCTACACACTTTCCTGGCCTGCTCCTGAAATTATCTTTACATCTGTCGAACTTGTTCCGCCACGAGCGACGTTTTGAGTTGGCTTTAATTCAGTTACTTTTACATATGTTGGAACAGTGGCGGACACTGTGGAACAAAGCTTGGGATCAGATACAAGTTGTAGTGTAGTGTGCACGAATCAGGTGACCCAGGCACGGACACGATGAAGGAGCAGTTCGACATTTGACATTCAGAAAAGGAGGAGATTAACTGTTCTAACGTCTCTTTGTTTACAATATCGTTAGCGACAGAACTCCAGGCTAGGGAAGTAAACTGGCCGTATCCTTTTCAAAGGAACCAAAGTGGCGTATGTCTTACGGGATTTAGGGAAACATTCAACACTTAAATCAGGATGACCGAGCTGAGATATGAACCTGGAGATCCAACGTCTTGACGACTGGGCCACTTTCTTCGGCCTCAAGAAAACCTGCCCTGGAACAGAACCGCCATCACAACCGCCATGTCTGATCATGAAACTAAATTCTACAAGTTCGGTTGTTATTTTATGACGTATGAAGTTTTTAGGCACGAGCATTCGAGCTCTGAAGAAACATCAACACAACTAATAATAGCGGGTCTTCATTTTCCTTGAAAGAGTCCCTCCTACTGGGGTTTGAAGGGCACACCACGCAGGCAGCACACTATTCCGTCAGTGCTAGGCCTGATGATTAAGAAACTTGAAACGAGGACATCTATTTATAGGACAGTTTTCCGGTTTTGATCAGTACTATCTCCTGTAGGAATATGGGAACTTTTTGAAACAATATGGTATTATACAACAAGTGCGCAGGACTCTCACCTTGGGCCTTCGGTTATCTGTTTGGAAGGACTCATTTCTTGCAAGCTATAAAGCAGTGTAGCGTAGCGGAGAATGAGAACTCGTAGAATTACCTGACTGAAATCATATATATATTCTTTACTCATCAATTAGCTCTGTGAACATACGCCAATACGAGACTAGTTAAAATTCTTAAAGTAGTTAACTGTTTTTCACTTTGCCATATAAATGACAACGTCAGAAAACACTAAACTTCATTAAGAATTTTAACTAGTCTCATATTGCTGTATGTTCACAGAGCTAATTGATGACTAAAGAATTCGTATCACCTACGTAGAAGGTGGCAGGGGTAAAATACAGGGAGCGAAAGGCTGTTTACAAATTGTACAGAAACCAGATGTCAGTTATAAGAGTCGAGGGGCATGAAAGGTAAGCAGTGTTTCGGAAGGGAATGATACAGGGTTGTAGCCTATCCCCTATATTATTCAATCTGTATATTGAGCAAGCAGTAAAGGAAACAAATGAAAAATTGGGAGTAGGAATTAAAATCCATGGAGAAGAAATAGAAACTTTGAGATTCGCCGATGACATTGTAATTTTGTCAGAGACAGCAAAGGACCTGGAAGAGCTGTTGAACGGAATGGACAGTGTCTTGAAAGGAGGATATAAGATGAACATCAACAAAGGCAAAACGAGGGTAATAGAATGTAGTCGAATTAAGTCGGGTGATGCTGAGGGAATTACATTAGGAGATGAGACACTTAAAGTAGTAGATGAATTTTGCTATTTGGGGAGCAAAATAATTGATGATGATCGAAGTAGAGAGGGTAAAAAATGTAGACCGGCAATTACAAGGAAAGCATATCTGAAGAAATTTGTTAACATCGAGTATAGATTTAAATGTCAGGAAGTCGTTTCTGAAAGTATTTTTGTAGAGTGTAGCCATATATGGAAGTGAAACATGGACGATAAATAGTTTAGACAAGAAGACGCTCAAATGGCTCTGAGCACTATGGGACTTAACATCTATGGTCATCAGTCCCCCTAGAACTTAGAACTACTTAAACCTAACTAACCTAAGGACAGCACACAACAACCAGTCATCACGAGGCAGAGAAATAGACAAGAAGAGAATAGAAGCTTTCGAAATGTGGTGCTACAGAAGAATGCTAAAGATTAGATGGGTAGACCACATAACTAATGAGGAGGTACTGAATAGAACTTGGGAAAAGAGGAGTTTGTGGCACAACTTACCAAAAGAAGGGATCGGTTGGTAGGACATGTTCTGAGGCATCAAGGGATCACCAATCTAGTATTGGAGGGCAGTGTGGAGGGTAAAAATCATAGTGGGAGCCCAAGAGATTAATACACTAAGCAGATTCAGAAGGACGTAGGTTGCAGTAGGTACTGGGAGATGAAGAAGCTTGCACAGGATAGAGTAGCATGGAAAGCTGCATCAAACCAGTCTCTGGACTGAAGACCACAACAACAACACACAGAAAATCACTTCGACAACTGATAGTAAACTTCAAACTCAGGACTACGACCATTATTCTGAAACTATTCAGTTTTCGATTTTATAGCATCATTTACGTGAAGATGAAGCAAGGAAAGTACATGCAATTTTTTATTTTTTTTTTTTTGCCAAGTTATGTGTCTCGAGGTTCTTTCTTTGTGCTCTTATTTTTCCATTATTAATTTGTGAATTTCCATTCGTCTCTACTGTCCGATTCAAAAAATTGAAGTATGTCATCCCATTCACTATTAAAACAACTTTGTCAGTTGGTATACAGTAACCAGTATGGATCGAGACATTTTGTAACTCATTCGGTTGAAAGCACTGCATGCGTAATCCTTCGTGAATAATGTATACCGTACGTTTGTTGGATGTCGGCAGGAGCTTTTCTGCGTGTCGCGTCGTCCAGTATCGCAAAATGAATGTCACGCAAGTTTCCTGGAATGCCGTATCCCATTTTAAAAACACACATTACTTCGCACGTAGTCCTCAAACAAGTGCCCTGTTCTTGTTAGTGCAACGATGATATACTTAATATGTTACACGAAGACATTATTTTCAAGAAAATGTTTAATTAAAATTCCTTTTGACACAAAGATTTCATTCCACTCGTAATTTTTTTTTCTAATTTCTCTACAGCTGTGCCTCAGATCAGTCTATCTGAAGTCATTAATTTAGACACAGACTATAAACGTCGATTACTATAATCGTTTCGTTTCTCTTTTTCTTTTCAAGTCAGGGATAGAATTTAAAAAGTGCAGGATTTGTGTTTCGTTCAACATACTTTTTATAAGTGGAAATATATGGAATTATTAATTTTCCATTTTATGCCGCTGTGCGTTTATAATTTTAATTGCCCGCCGGAGTGACCGAGCGGTTGTAGGCGCTTCTGTCTGGAACCGCACGACCGCTAAGGTTGCAGGTTCGAATCCTGCCTCGGGCATTGATGTGTGTGATGTCCTTAGGTTAGGTAGGTTTACGTAGTTCTAAGTTCTATGGGACTGATGACCTCAGATATTAAGTGAGTGGTCAGAGCAATTTGAACCATTTTTTATAACTGTAATTCGATTAAAAAGGTGTAAAACACTGTAATCTGAGTAATATTTTGCGCGAGTAGATGAGCTTTGAAAAGAATCGATAGGTTGCTACGTCAAGTGGTAACAAAGGAATCTGGAGAGAAGTGGAGATAGGGATTATAGTTGCGGGTTATGGAGGGAATAGCCTTTTTTATAGCAGAAGCTTTATGGTTTTGGTGTACAGCGCGGACGGTGAATTTATGGGCGTGTAGATGAAACTGACAGTCTTTACAAACTGTTATCTAAGAAAACAATGATGTCAAAGCTACAAAATAGGAACACCCCAGAGACAGGTTTGCTGAGTGGACTGTTTTCGGGCTCCGACTGTGACGTCAAAGTGTAAATGCATCGAAGTGCTTTTTGTGATGGACTAATAATTCACAAAGTAATTTGAAAGCTACATAGTTCAGACAGTGGAGTAACTTTCGAACAATGGTGAGAAATGTTTAATAAGCGGTGATGTCAGTAAACATTACGTCTTTCTCTGAGCACGTTTGTTCTACATCGCCGACTATAGATACTTCCATCGATGAGGAGATTGTGAATTAGTCACTTTCTACGACGGCGCTATATAATTAACCATCATCAAGAGGACAATTAAAGTGTCAGTTGTTAATCATGAATTATGGACCGCCAAATTGCGATGATGACACTGCATTTTCCACACCTGAGTGTATCTTCATCGGACCTTCTGACTAACGGAAAGCTCTGCTGTCATAACTGCTTTAGACTGCTTTTACAGATATGACACTGCATGGTCTAACAACTTTTAGCATTGTGCTTGATAATGGTATAAAAGCAGAAATCTCGGTAGTATAAAAGATAAATACAGAAATACACGGACAAATAGCGGTCTACTCTTTTAAGCATTTCATAAATATTTTTCAAAAAGGACTTGCTTAATAAACTTCATTTTTTGCTGAAGTTACGTTTAAGACTTCTCATTGCTGTTAACTGTATCATGCAGCTTTAGTCGCTGATATTTTAAACCATTCTTTCAGTAGCTTAAAATTTAAAGTAAAACTAATTTCTTTTCGTAAATGCTTTTTCGTATCAAAATATTATAGATTCGCTAATACTCTCATTTTGCCGTTGTTTCCATACTTGAAATATTTGCTGTAGCTACACATTCATTTGCAGTGATACAAAATTGTTCATTTTTTGTTTCCTTCCTCGTTTACTATATAAAATGTGTAAATGCATTGTTTGAGAGTGTTACTCCTTTCTTTTGCATGTTTATCTAAACTGTATATCGAAATATATGTTATTTTGTGCAATGCGCTAGTGAAACACAGGCGTCACATAGCGCCGCCATTATGCCACTTCACTACGACCAATCATGAACGAGTAGGTGGATTTTCATTAGTGAAGCACTCAGACCATGCGAAAGCTTTAAATCTGACTGATGCCTTGCGGCTAGAGTTAGTTTACATCACAGAAGTCGACGCAATATGATATTCCAGAACCATAGACTTCGCTTACCTGTTTTGATTAATATCAGTAATTGTTTCAGTCCAAGTGAGTATAATACTCGGTGAATTTTGGGAGCAGTGAAAATTTTATTCATTTACTAATTTCAAGATTACTTATTAGATGATTTATGGTCATTTCATTAGAAATGAATCAAGTTTCCTTCACTTTTAATATTTTTAGTCGAAATCCGCTTTACGAGCAATGTCAAAAATCAGTTTCTGTTGTAATCTATACTACTACATAAAGACATTTCGTAGTTTAATGTTGATACCGAAAATCTCGAAAACTTTCTTAGCGATTTACTTCAGGGTGGTCCAAATTTTATTAGTGTATCGTGTGAAAACTGAAGTAAATCGCTCATGAAGTTTTCGAGATTTTTGGTAACAACATTAAACTACGACGTAACTTTATGTGGTAGTATAGATTACAACAAAAACTAACATACATAGACTATATATTTTTTTCAAACAACACTGAACAGGTCTTCTATTAAAATCCACCGCGAGAAAAAGAAAACTGTGCTGTGCTGCGAAAATGTGTGGTTTAGTTTTCTTTCTAGCAGTCTGTTTTAACAGCTACGTCAGGGCATTTAAAGGATTAGACAATTTGCTTCTCTAATATCTATTCTTTTTCAAAGTTATGTAGAAGAAAGTTGCTACTCACGATGTAATAGAGATGCTGAGTCGCAAATAGGCACAATAAAAAGACGGTTACAAATAAAGCTTTCCGTCACACACACTCACGCACGCAAACGCAATTCACACACACATGACTGCCTCTGACTACAGACAGCTGCCTTAGACTGCATATATATATATATATATATATATATATATATATATATATATATATATGTGTGTGTGTGTGTGTGTGTGTGTGTGTGTGTGTGTGTGTGTGTGTGTGTGTGTTTTTGACGAAGACCTTACGGGCCAAAAGCTTTATTTGGAACAGTCATTTTGTTGTGCCTATCAGCGGCACAGTATCTCCGCTATATGGCGAGTAGCAACTTTCCTTTTCGGAATATTTTTACATTCTATCCTGCATATTCCACTGTCTGATCTATTCTTTTTCCTTAATATATAAATTTTAAATAAAATTTGCAAACACAAAACACTGATATTTTGTTTTATTATTCGCAGTTGGTTTTGACAGAAAAGAGGACAGGTTTATCGGCTTATAATTAGAATACTACCACGGAACCCGAATCGTCCGAAGCTTAGTAATCCTGCTTGTTCGCAGATTAAAACCGTGCTAAATATTGTTGGTGAAGCTACTATCATCACAAATCTCTCTTCTACCCTTTATACTAATGATACCAAACGATTTACCCATACATTTTAAGCAACTTCAGTTTCCAACCATCGTTTCCTTTGCAACACCAATAAACAAGTCTCAAAATCAGAGAGAGTGGAAAGATGAAGTGGGCAGAGAGGGGGGGAGGAAATGAATGTATAGAAGAGAAATGAGGAGATGAACAGAGAGATGGATGAGGAGGTGGTAGACAGAGAAAGTGGAGAGGAGGAGGATATTTCGCCACACCTCCTCAACCAAGCAATCCTCAGTAAAGTCCAAAGGCGAAATGGGGAAATGGGAAGGTGGTTTGTCGTTACCTTCCTCCAACCCGTTACACAGTATCAAACGTTTATAACTTTGGCGTTTACTCCACAGAGGGCTGGCGCTCCCAGCGGTAACTAACAACTGTACGTCTTCACCTCCCACTTTCTGTAGTCGGCTTAACTCTGAATCGCCGTTACTTTACCCATCACGATTCGAACTCTGATCGCCATCGGTCTCTTCTCCGTTAGTGACCCTGTTTACGGACGCATGTATTTTTCAGCGAGAAGTCTTACTTACGGTCAGCTTTTCGGCAGAGACGAAATTGCACCACCAAGTTCAGCCTTCGCGTCAGAAACAAAAGCTTTGTCGCATAAGTGAGAGTAAATCTTTTTCAATCAATATTTTTATTTCGTAACGTTAATGATATCTGCGCAACACTGCTTTTTGAAGGTTCTGTCTCAATCTGTAAAGTGTTTCAAACCTTATTCATGTACAGAGAATAGTGAATGCAATGTTTCCATACCGTACGTCACGTTGACTCATTTTGTTGCCTCACAAACTGTTTTCCAACATCTAATGTTGAAAGAGCTGAGTTTTTCAGTAATTTTGTTAGTTGCTTATCTTCTATTCTGTAGTCATCTAGACCTTTGCTTAACGTTGTAATCCAACAAAGAACGTCAATAATACATCATCTTAGGATCGATTCTACTATCTACATACCCCTCTCAAGCCCAATTCACTTTCATTACAGCTACAATTACGTCTTCTACCTCAATTCCCTAATCCATTTTTCATCATTTTACTTTCCCTTCTGGTAATTTCCAAGTGCATCTATTCATTGTTTATTGAGTAAGCGCTAATTTTTGGTTTTTGTTTTTCGAATTCGAAGTTGTCTCAATAGCTCGTCAGAAACATCCGTTCCCATCAGAGCAAAATCCTTTTGGTCACACTCCAGAGTTCAGACATCTTTTCGAAATCCTCAGTAGCAGGAAGCCGACTCAGCAACCTCCCGTGTTATGTTAGAGAAATAAATAACACCTCCAGCTTCAGAAGACGGGTAATTACGTACCTACTAAAGCAAGATTATCATTCTACCTGTAAGCACTCGTTACCCTTGAACATCCCTCTTTCCAGCATAACCTTCATTTCCCAGTATTCTTCACCGATGTAGTCTTCTCAAACTTCCTTTTCGCAGAGCTCGCTGTATCAGAAAACACCTATTTTGTAGACTTACAAATTCTTCTGGTTCTGCTACTACCTTTGCTATTCGTGTCATAGTTCAAAATGGTTCAAATGGCTCTGAGCACTATGGGACTCAACATCTGAGGTCATCAGTCCCCTAGAATTTAAACCTAACTAACCTAAGGACATCACACACATCCATGCCCGAGGCAGGTCGCGCGGTTCCAGACTGAAGCGCCTAGAACCGCTCGGCCACCCCGGCCGGCAATGTCATAGTTAGTTAGTTATTATTATTATTCTCATCAGTATTAGTGGCGGCAAACGGCCTTGGCGCGGTGGTAACACCAGTTCCCGTCAGATAACCGAAGTTAAGCGGTGTCGGGCTGGGCTAGCACTTGGATGGGTGACCATCTCGTCTGCCGAGCGCTGTTGGCAAGCGGGGTGCACTCAGCCCTTGTGAGGCAAATTGACGAGCTACTTGACTGAGAAGAAGCGGTTCCCGTATCGCAGACTGACGTGCGGACGGGAGAGCGGTGTGCTGACCACATTCCCCTCGATATCCGCATCCAGTGACGCCTGTGGATGAGGACAGGACGGCGGCCGGTCGGTGCCGTTGAGCCTTCATGGCCTGTTTGGGCGGAGTTTTTTTAGTATTCGTGGCTGCAGCTGCAGTAGAACGAGCACGGTTAATTCCAGCATTAACTCCAGTATAATTTACTCACACGGTTCAATTCAGACACTCATATCATTTTAATATTAGTTTCCATATTAAAATTGTAATTTCCTTAGGTAACCATGATCTAATAGATACTGTATTCTTGAAATCGTGGTCCTTTGTAAGAGAGGGCCTGATGGCAATAATCAGATTAAATACACTCCTGGAAATTGAAATAAGAACACCGTGAATTCATTGTCCCAGGAAGGGGAAACTTTATTGACACATTCCTGGGGTCAGATACATAACATGATCACACTGACAGAACCACAGGCACATAGACACAGGCAACAGAGCATGCACAATGTCGGCACTAGTACAGTGTATATCCACCTTTCGCAGCAATGCAGGCTACTATTCTCCCATGGAGACGATCGTAGAGATGCTGGATGTAGTCCTGTGCAACGGCTTGCCATGCCATTTCCACCTGGCGCCTCAGTTGGACCAGCGTTCGTGCTGGACGTGCAGACCGCGTGAGACGACGCTTCATCCAGTCCCAAACATGCTCAATGGGGGACAGATCCGGAGATCTTGCTGGCCAGGGTAGTTGACTTACACCTTCTAGAGCACGTTGTGTGGCACGGGATACATGCGGACGTGCATTGTCCTGTTGGAACAGCAAGTTCCCTTGCCGGTCTAGGAATGGTAGAACGATGGGTTCGATGACGGTTTGGATGTACCGTGCACTATTCAGTGTCCCCTCGACGATCACCAGTGGTGTACGGCCAGTGTAGGAGATCGCTCCCCACACCATGATGCCGGGTGTTGGCCCTGTGTACCTCGGTCGTATGCAGTCCTGATTGTGGCGCTCACCTGCACGGCGCCAAACACGCATACGACCATCATTGGCACCAAGGCAGAAGCGACTCTCATCGCTGAAGACGACACGTCTCCATTCGTCCCTCCATTCACGCCTGTCGCGACACCACTGGAGGCGGGCTGCACGATGTTGGGGCGTGAGCGGAAGACGGCCTAACGGTGTGCGGGACCGTAGCCCAGCTTCATGGAGACGGTTGCGAATGGTCCTCGCCGATACCCCAGGAGCAACAGTGTCCCTAATTTGCTGGGAAGTGGCGGTGCGGTCCCCTACGGCACTGCGTAGGATCCTACGGTCTTGGCGTGCATCCGTGCGTCGCTGCGGTCCGGTCCCAGGTCGACGGGCACGTGCACCTTCCGCCGACCACTGGCGACAACATCGATGTACTGTGGAGACCTCACGCCCCACGTGTTGAGCAATTCGGCGGTACGTCCACCCGGCCTCCCGCATGCCCACTATACGCCCTCGCTCAAAGTCCGTCAACTGCACGTCCACGCTGTCGCGGCATGCTACCAGTGTTAAAGACTGCGATGGAGCTCCGTATGCCACGGCAAACTGGCTGACACTGACGGCGGAGGTGCACAAATGCTGCGCTGTGCCGTGCGTGTGATCATTGCTTGTACAGCCCTCTCGCAGTGTCCGGAGCAAGTATGGTGGGTCTGACACACCGGTGTCAATGTGTTCTTTTTTCCATTTCCAGGAGTGTATATAAATAAAACGGCTCAGTTGCCATGAGCTAAACTGGTAATATACAGGGAGCGCAAGTGGGTTACGTTTCAGTTTTTGAACACTCTATAGCATACTAGTGAATTTTTCTATGATATGACGTTTACTGCAAGGAGACGCTTACCGATTAGGACCAAATTTGTTGAGTTCGATTACATCCTTGTTGTCACAGATTCACAAAGTTTTTAAATCAGCTGATTATGTGCATTACATATTGTAGAATACTCCCTTTATATGTCTAAAAGAGGCAACCAAAGAGCAACCAAACGTTTAAAAAATAAATATTACTGAGGAACGGGTAACGAATTTTTTCGGCTGGAAGACTAGATTATTGCCGAAGTATCTGGAAAACTTTAACATTTATAAAACCTTCGGCAACCTACACCAGGGCGTATTCGAACCACGAATCTTCTGGCCAAGACTTAAGCTGATAGGTTCAGAAGTATCTGTAAGGCTAAAGAGGCAGGTGGAGCGTTCGAAGTAAAAAAAAATTGTTCTGAAGGCTGGAAGTCCCTACAGTGGAGTCTAGAAAGCGATAAGGAACACATCTGTTGGGGATGCTGTGTGCACTTCTCCCTGGGAAGAGATATACGGGACAAAAGCAGTCGACGGAGCAAATCGGCAATTCATGCATGTATACATGAAGCTATTAACGCCTACTCTCGGCGTACAAGACAGTTATTCTCGAATTGGTCGTCACGCAACCAATTAGCACGCTCCGTATAAATCTTGTCAGACAAGCGTTAAAGGCTTGCAGCATAATTGCTCCCTGCCTGTCCTCAGGAGAGTTGATCGACTGCGCGACACCATGTAAAACTGGAAAAAGGCTATCACTTAGCAAAATAAATGCAAAACACTCCTTTTGCATTTGCGTAAAAATCACACGGTGTTAGCAGCTAATGTATGGAGGACATTCGTCGACAGTGTAACAGGCAAGCGCCGATTAATACGTCTCAGTGACAACTATCTGCTGAAATGTGTGTTTACTGAAATCAAATGTAATTTGATCCTTGTGAAGACTTCTGGTGTTTCGATACAAATAATTGAAGCTAGAGGATTGGTAATACAAAAGGAATTTGATGAACTGCATGAGGAGGAAGACAATTCCTCAAAATTGGAACAATAGTGTAATTTTTTCACTTCACAAGAAAGGAGACAGATAAAAGGCACAAATAAACTACTAAACTATCTGCCTCCTTTCCGCAGTGAACAAGATATCCACTGAAACTACCACCAAAAACATATTTAAATCAGTTAAACTTACCAACTTGCTTTAGAAGTGGGTATCGCACAGTATATCGTTTGTAAGTTGTTAACGAAGTTACAGATCAGGGCTATGACTAAAACGTTCCCACATAAGTTTCAAGAAAGCTTTCGACTCGATTTCAGAGATGTGTTAAAAGCCATTGAGAAACTGGGCACTGTTTCGTCATATCTTAATACCGTATACTGAAGAAGATGTACATCAAAGTTACAGTTTACATAAGTTACTTTCATGATAACAATTAGCTAAATAGTTAGGACTGTTTGTTCATTGTGGCAGACAAACATCAACAACGAATAGGACCTGACTGTAAGCAGACCTAAAATCAACATTATCTCTCGTGCCCTGTAAATAAACAAACAAATATCTGCCTTACGGTCTCTTCCTCCCTCTGAGCTTGGGAATGCTGAAGACTTTAAGAGTCTGTGAAGCGACAGAGAAGGGTTACGTTTGGCGCATGGTTCTGTTTTGAGCCCACTAATGTATTCTGGTCTGTTTCCTGAATGGAGAAACATTGTGCTGAGCGCAGAGTCGCGATATCCATCAGGATGGTAAATAGTGCGTAGATACTAATTTGCCTATTTATTTTGTTTTTGATGTTTCCTAAAACTTATTCAGGCGAACTTTCTAAAGTTTATTCTATAGATCGACGAATTCCATTACGTACGAGAGAGGAGGGTTAGAAAGGGAACGGGGTTTCTTCATCGTAGCTTTCTATGTCTTTAATTCCTTGTATTTATATATCTAAACAAAATAATGGTGTTTCATGTCAGTATGGAAAAGTTTGTGCTTGATGTACTTCATTTCTTCGTAATGCTGAGAGAACATGTGGTATAGATTTTAGGCCTTTAGATGTTCCTTTACGTATTTCGTCATTTTGCGCGTATGATGCAAAATAAGCTTCATAAAAGCAAGTAAGTAGCTCAGAGCAGAAGCACGAGTAATAATGCTAACACCGTTTTACTAATAAATTATTGTGTTTCATAGTGAAAAAGTCAAAATTGATAGGTGCATCAGAGAAGACCGTTCCATATCACATAAAGCGTTCTCTGCAGCCATAGGGGGAGTTTCTACATCCTTAAGCTGGGGAAAACCAATAAAAATACCTATTAATGTATCATTTCGGAACCACCGTCAATCTGCTGAATACTTTGGACTATTTTCATCTGGTGCAAAAAACACAACGAATAGGACCTAACACAGTAAGTACACCTATGAATCAATTATAATACGACAAAAATATATAAACAATTAATGGAAAAGAAAACAATACAACAGTGAGGTGACAGACAGTCTAATTCTTTCTCTATCACTGGCAGGATCTTAGGATAACACATTAACGTTTCACACTTCTATACACCGGAGTACACAAGGTACTGAAATGATCACCTAGGATTAGCCGTCCATTGGTTTATAACGACCTGCAGACCACGAGAATAAAACTTCGTTTACTTTGGACCGCCGCGCCGGGTAGCCGTGCGGTCTCGAGCGCCTTGTCATGGTGCGCGAGGCTCCCCCGTCGAAGGTTCGAGTCCTCCCTCGGGAATGGGCGTGGGTGTTTTCCTTAGCGTAAGTTAATTTAAGCTAGATTACGTAGTGTGTAAGCCTAGGGACCGATGACCTCAGCAGTTTGGTCCCATAGAACTTACCACAAATTTCCAGTTTACTCGGGACCATTGCTTCACGGAACTTTTTCCTCCAGTGTGGTAATCATGATTTTTCCTTAGACAAACATGTTTGCTCATTCCACAAATAAACCCGGCATAGATCAACATGAGTCAAAAAAATATACTATAAAATTTGACGGCTATGGATAAAATTATTATACAGGGAGCTTATAATCAAACATTCGCTGCTTGAGACAATGTAGACGGAAAACTATTTACGGCATGGGAACGTAACTTTTCAGAATCTGTGCTGCAGGGCTTGCGTTGTTAGTAGTATTAGCGTCATGAATTGCAGTTAGGCGTCGGTGTGGATGCGGCGACGTAGGGCTGAAACACAACCATCAGTGTCCCTTGCAGTGTCTAGACAAGGTGAGCAGGACTTCACTCGTAAAGCTGTTTTGTCGTAACAGCAGTATTAGTGCTGCTGCTCTTCCCGAGACTCGACGCATTAAAGAAATACGGAGAGGTGCTCTTTCTGCAGCGCGTTAATGGAAATGCCGTGTGGCTATGGCCTCCCGTCGGGTAGATAGTTCGCCTGGCGCAAGTATTTCGAGTTGACGCCACTTCGGCGACTTGTGTGTCGATGGGGTTGAAACGATGATGTTAAGGACAACACAACACCCAGTCCCTGAGCGGAGAAAATCTCCGACCCAGACGGGAATCGAACCCGGGCCGTTAGGTATGCCATTCCGTCGCGCTGACCACTCAGCTACCAGGGGTGGACTGCACTGCGGTTGAAGAACGTGATTCGGAGGTTCCAATTAGAACGTGATTCGGAGGTTCCAATTAATTGGCGATTTGGGACTTGCTCCTGGGAGAGTTACTGTTGCCATGACAGAGAATTCTGAACGCTATGTGCGCTCTTCAATTAGTGCACGAGCTGAACATTCCACGGTTCAACGTTGTTTCGTGCAGCAGTTGAACAATCTCCAGTGCGATTCCAGGCTGCCGTGGTTGCAGGTGGTTGTCACATTGAGCAGTGTCTGTAACCTGGAAAGTAAACACGGTGTAAATAGGCTGTTTAGGTTTTTATGTTGGCAACGCCACGTAGCGCTCAGTATGAAAATCACTGAGTGTGCTGTGTGCAGTCTGTGGCTGGTTGGCATTGTTGGAATATTCGCTTGTGTAGTGTTGGACAGTTGGATGTGAACAGCGCGTGGCGCTGCGCAGTTGGAGGTGAGCCGACAGCAGCGGTGGATGTGGGGAGTGAGATGGCGGAGTTTTGAGAGCGGATGATCTGGACAGAGACAGTAAATTTGTAATATTGGATATACATGGACTGATATATATATTATGACTTTTGAACTCTATTAAGGTAAATACATCGTTTGTTCTCTATCAAAATCTTTCATCTGCTAACTATGCCTATCAGTAGTTAGTGCCTTCAGTAGTTAGAATCTTTTATTTAGCTGGCAGTATTGACGCTCGCTGTATTGCAGTAGGTCGAGTGACGAAGATTTTTGTGAGGTAAGTGATTCATGAAAGGTATAGGTTATTGTTAGTCAGGGCCATTCTTTTGTAGGGATTTTTTTAAAAGTCAGATTGCGTTGCGCTAAAAATATTGTGTGTCAGTTTAGTGATTATCAGAATAAGCAAAGAGAGAAATGTCTGAGTTCGTTCAGTTTTACTCAGCTGTCTTTGTATCAAATAACGTAGAAGTTTACTAGCACAGTCATTCATAATTTTTCTAAGGGGGCGTTTCAACGGTACTCAGTTAACAATGGTACGCTCCCATGTGGAAGTTAAAATGTGTTTGTTGCCAATGGTTTATTCGTTATTTCTAGGCACAGGAAAAATTCGCGATCATGATAAAGCGAAATTATGGGTTTTTAGCAAAAGAATGCTAAATCAGAGATTTTTACAGCATATCGCGAAATTTGTAATTTTGTCTTACAAAAGCAGCGTTACATATCTCAGGATGGTTCACTAATTATCGTAGCTGATAGTCATCAAGTGTTAAAACAGAATTTTGATATCTAATCTCCTTACGACGGAGGTTCGTGTATTATCTAAACATGATAGTCTGTCTCCCAAGCACCGAAATTGACAGTGAAATAACGCCGAATCTGGCAAAAAAACACCACTGAATTTGGCAAAGAATTTGAATGAAAGTTGAATCGAATTTGGCAAATAATAACGCCGAATTTGACCCTAAAATAAAACGATTTATTCCTGTCCCTTGTAATACTGTAGCTGGCACAAGGGAACGGAGTGCCTAGGAAAAGCTGACAACATGAATAACTACAGTGGCCAGATGGTTTATAGTAAATAAATGAGACCACGAAGCACGATTCTATAGCCTCGGTAGTCTCACTCTTGAAGGTTTTTCTATTTTCATGGCTCCACATTCATCATAAATTTGCTAAATGGAGTTATTTTCCAGCAAGGCTATATTTTATCGAACAACTGACAGTGCACGATTCATCAGTTTCGATGTCGTTATTATTTTCTAGTCTAGTTCAAAAGTGGTTCAAATGGCTCTGAGCACTATGGGACTTAACATCTGAGGTCATCAGTCCCCTAGAACTTAGAACTGCTTAAACCTAACTAACCTAAGGACATCACACGCATCCATGCCCGAGGCAGGATCCGAACCTGCGACCGTAGCAGTCGCGTGGTTCTGGACTGAAGCGCCTAGAACCACTTGGCCACCGCGGCCGGCTCTAGTCTAGTGTCCCCTAAGAATGCTGCAAAGCAGGCTGTCTTCTTCCCGACTGGATCCACTCTGTAGCATATTGTCAAAGTTCTGAAAACTCATTTCTCCCGTTTGTTGCCGGAAATGGTGATGATTTGTTGTTCAGTAGTTGCCACGATTGGTGAAAGCTCTCGCTCCTGTACTAGTGGCTAGATGACATGACGTGAGTATGCTTGGTTGTGTTTATGGGATCGAAAGATTCTGGAAATAATTACTAGGTACCAGAAATCAGCCGGCCGCGGTGGTCAAGCGGTTCTAGGCGCTTCAGTCCAGGACCGCGCGACTGCTACGGTCGCAAGTTCGAATCCTGCCTCGGGCATGGATGTGTATCATGTCCTTAGGTTAGTTAGGTTTTAGTAGTTCTAAGTTCTAGGGGACTGATGACCTCAGATGTTAAGTCTCCTAGTGCTCAGAGCCATTTGAACCATTGTTGAACCAGAAACCAACAACTAACGTCACCATTCTCAAATTTATGTGGAATCACTAAGGTAACATATCGGAGTCATCTTCGATTTGCTGCTGGCACAGAATGTTGTTATCGTTTATAGACAAACTTCATCAATGTATGGAAAAAGTTAATAGAGGAAGTATACCTGGTAACAATTGTGATAAGACAAAAATATGATAAGACAAAAATATGATACAAGCACACTAATGGAAAAGAAAGTAGTGCCAATCAACAATTAAAACAAGGATGGTGTTTAGTACTTTCTACATCATTGGCACTAACAGCGATTATTTCTCTTCAATGTCCTTACAAGTGTTTCCACAAAGTGTCCGTATCGCTCGTTTTTCATTAGGGCCCTCTCAAGTAGCGAAAATTTAATCCTACACTGTGGTCATGTGCATCATATTTTTTCTCCGCGTTACGTTGAGGGTTGCCAGTGACCACCAGCCTCTAAAGAGACGTAATGTGTGTCTGTGACAGGTTGCCATGTGTAAGGACAGGGCTGCTCGTTATGAGTAAAAGCAGTTTCATGTTGTTGAGCAAGCGGAAGCCACCTCGGTGAGTTGCTCTGACACGTAATATCCTGTCGACACGAAGGCCATTTTGCACCTGTTTTTCACGACTGACAAAAAGATAGAATCGTGTGGCGTAGTAACACATCGGCCTGATACCTGTGCTCGTTGACCAGGTACACGAGTACCGTGCGGTTATGGGATCGATTCCTGTCTTGTGCATGAGGAGTCTAGCGCTGTGCAACAAGTCTGAGAATGTCTGCACAGGACGGGTTGCGTCAAGTTCTTACTACAGGTGGCGCTGACAGCCGTCTGGAATTAATCATTAAGTACTGAAGATTTAGAGAGCAGTGTCTTCTTGCTCGCACACTCTGCCTCGGATCGCATGTTCCTTACCAGTCTGCAGTTTACACACTTGTCCGACAACGCCATAAAAAATTTCTCCTCCATCCTGTACAATTTCGTACTTGCATCTACGAGCACATCACATATTGTTTCACACGCACCATGAGTTTGGCTCAAAACAGCTCCTCTAGTAAGCCGTGATTTTATTACGAGTTTCCGGGAGGCATAAAGAGACTAGTCAAAGAAGGTGAAAGCGGACAGGTGAATACGACTAAAGCATATCACCACAGAGCCAAACTGAGATGGTAGAAAATCAGGGGTCAATGTGATCGACGATACAGCGACCTTCAAGTTCGTCCATTGATGCGGTTACACGAGTAAGACGGTTATCAACATCAATGGAAATCTTTTTGTTTTGCGTGTTGTCGCTTTCGTAAACAATTATGCAAATGGTTTGGTTTGTTACAAAAGTGCTGCCACCAGTCACAATTATCCTTTACTTAGCTTCTGCACGACACGTTTCGGGATCTAATTCCCTAGAATCAAGAGCGTTTTTAGTGTGTCCCAGAATGTTTAGGCGTGATGTACGCAGTGTGTGAATTGTTGCATTATGCTTCCCTGAGATGACAAAAATGACGGGCTAGTGATAAGCACATAAACAGACGGCGGTAGTATCGCGTATCTAAGGTATAAAATGCCAGTCCATTGTTAGAGCTGTCATATTTACTCAGGCGATTCATGTGAACAGGTTTCTGACGTTATTATGGCCGCACGACAGGAGTTAACATACTTTGAACGCAGAATGGTAGTTGGAGCTAGACGCATGGAACATTCTATTTCGGGAATCGTGAGGGAATTCAGTTTTCCAAGATGCACAGTGTCAGGAGTGTGCCAAGAATACCAAATTTCAGACATTATCTCTCACCACAGGCAACGCAGTGGTAGTTGTCCTTCGCCTAACGAGCGAGAACAGCGGCGTTTGCGTCGTGTTATCAGTGCTAACAGACAACTCAGTACTGGGAAAACAGGAAGTACCGAACACAAACCATACTACAAAAGAGAACGGTAAAAATTACATGTATTTCCGGTATTAGATACAATGGCAAGATATCACAAAGATTGCAAATGTCTTCCGAATACACAAAGTAAAAATTGGATTCTCTATGTCTAATAAACTACTACAGAAGGTAATATATAATAAAAATGGTAATCATGACCCATATTCAGATTCTGAAATGCATAAAATAACGCTCCCTGTTCGCGCTACGACAAATAGGTCGATATGTTCACGCCACTTATACAGAGCGCATTACAGCCTACACAATCAACAGACTTACACAAATAATAGCCCCACACTACACAATACAAGACACCCATTTTGAAGATGCAGAGCCGGCTGATGTGGCCGTGCGGTCTAGGCGCTTCAGTCAGGAACCGCGCGACCGCTCCGGTCGCAGGTTCGAATCCTGCCTCGGGCATGGGTGTGTGTGGGGTCCTTAGGTTCTTAGGTTAGTTAGGTTTAAGTAGTTCTAAGTTCTAGGGGACTGATGGCCACAGATGTTAAGTCCCATAGTGCTCAGGGCCATTTGAACCATTTGAAGATGCAGATCAATATGTCAAAGTACTGTACCCTACCAACAACATAATGATAAAAACAAAACAAAAAATCAGTCAGTTGGAAGATCAAAAGTATTAAGATACTGAATGAAATATTCGAAAGTGATTTACTAAATTTTTTCAGATGCTTCGGTAGTATCTTTAAATAAGCAAAATTTATTTATTTATTTAATCGCATGGCTAGGGCCCCTCGTCGGGCTTGACGTTCGCCGGGTGCCGGTCTTTCAATTTGACGCCACTTCGGCGACCTGCAGTCGATGAAGATGATGGGATGATGATGAGGACAGTACAACATCCAGTCTCTGTGCGGAGAAAATTCCCCGACCCAGGCGGGAATCGAACCCGGGCCCAGAGGACTGACAATCCGTCATGCTGACCATTCAGCTACCGGGGGCGGACAGTAAGCAAAATAATGATACTTATAAATACGAATCCTTTTAACGAATATATGAGCAAATAAATCTTAAGCTTATATACGAAAAGTAGCCTAACTAAAGAATAGTATACGTTGTGGACAAATAGTGGTATAATATTCCTGTTAACAATATTTTACATTTCGTTGTGATTTCTTATTATTGTGTGCTTCAGTTTTTAATGTGTAGCATACTGTGAACTGTCAACTGTTTATGCGATGCGTAATATGTGTGACTTTCAGCGTAAGAGGACAGAAGGAAGTCCTTAGGTAAAAGTTATTTTCAAATTCGCCAGTATCTACAGAAAAAGACATCAGTATTTACAGAATCGCATGTGATTATAGAACAGCAATGACACCAAAATGATCCAGAAGCTCACACTTCGCATACATTACGCATGAAATTTTTACAATAAACGATTTTAACGAACAAGATTATATAATAACGATGCTATTTTGCAGATGATCGACTTTTAATTTCGAACGGTGAAGATGGACTATAGAGAGATGGCTCTGAACTACACAAAATGTGTCAGACTATAGAGAGCTGCATATGAACTGCACAAAATGTGTCAGATATGTAACATCTCAGTATCAACATAAAAACTGGCCAAGTGCGAGTAGCGCTCATACCCTGAGGGTTCCATACAAAGTTAATTATCTATACAGATAGTTCAACCATCCCGGGAATAGAGAGTCTCCGACATTTTTGTCTGCTATCTATATCGATATCGATGCTGGAAAGATACTGGTCACGGGAATTCCAAGACATTCGGGTATGTTTTAATTTTAAGCCTTGAGTTTGAATTCTTTGTGTAATTTAGCTTATTCTACTGTAATTTTTCATTTATTTTATTTATTCTGAAGTTATTTTAACGTGTGCTGATACCCAGCACTAATTTGTTTCTCTTTTTCTTGTACTGAAAAACTTTGTTTCTTGCCAAATTTCATGATTCTAGATCAACATGAAGTGCCCTGTAGAGTTCGAAGACTGAGTTTACGATGATCTAAATATGTGACACAAATGGCCGTATCGTCTGATTGCATTGACATAGAAGTGTAGTATGTACACTTTAATATGTGATATAAATTTTAAGTAGATGCGCGTAACCGTTCCTGATAAAAAAAGTTTCTTAACCGTCGGACAGAGAGACAGGACAACAATATGATCCTACATGGATTTCGTTTTTTCCGTTTGAAGTACGGGAGCCTAAAAACAAAATCCAAGGCCTTCTGTGGGAAAAGCCCAATAACGACAAAAATAGTTATACAAAACAAGATCATAGAGCAAGTGAATGGATTCGAATTTTCAGGGACTAAGCTAAAGTACCGAGTATGAAGATAGTAACTGTTCTCGAAAGAACAGATACCATTGATGATCGTGCAGCTTCTCTAGAATAAATGGTAACTAATTGAAACCCTCAGCTGCCGACAGGTGTTGTTGATATACCTCGATGAGGACAGCTGAAAAATATGTGCCCCGACGGGGACTCGAACCGGTATCTCCTGCTTACATGGCAAATATCTATTAGGAACATTACGTTTGTAAATTGTGGACAGATGGGAATGTGGGTCTCAGCGGAAGCGTGCAAGGAATAAGTCCCTACAGTCACGCTATTCATGTGTGTCCTCGGTGGGTCAAATGGGTTTCTCTGCACGGTAGCTCAGCGTGTTCGGTCAGAGAGCTGCTTGGCCTATGTAATAATAAAAAAAAAAAAAACTGAGTGAAAGGATCAACAACGAACTTGAACGGATGTCATGTCCGCAACGACCAAACACAACGATCAACAACGAGCAAAATGCAAAAAAGATGGATAGATCGTCTGCCATGTAAGCAGGAGATCCCGGGTTCGAATCCCGGTCGGGGCACACATTTTCAGCTGTCCCCAGAGGTATATCAACAACACCTGTCGGCGGCTGAGGGTTTCAATTAATTATCATTTAAAGTACAGAGTCTTAGATCAGCAAGCCAAGACTGAGAAGTTCAGTAACTTAAGGGGTACCATTAGAAGATCTTCCAACATAATTAAGAATTGACTTGTCTTGAATTTTATAAGTTATGTTGATACCAGCATTGTTGTGCGGAAGCGAATACTGGGTAATCGGAAGAAAAAGATAAAATAAGATTCCAGGCCAATGAAATGAGATCCCTCGGGAACACAGCATCATACACAGATTTAGATTATAAAACAAATATAGATATTAGGAAAGAATTGAAAATATTCCATATAAATGGAATGGTTGAAGAAAATAGGTAAAAATGGAAGTTCCGTCTGTTGCGAATAGAGGAATCAAGGTTATCACTACATTTTTAGAAATATATTCCGCAAGGTAATAGATGCATCTGAACCAGCAAAACGTTGGAGGACCGATCGTAGCTACATCGGGCTGAGCAAGGCCTAATTCACGACAAAAAAAGGAGGAGGAGGAGGAAAGAAGACGACGAAAAATGAGCTTGATTATGGGTATTTTTACCTAAACAGGTCTCACAGAAAATAAATAACAGGAAACTATATATGTCAGAAGCAAATATTATTTTAGTACAAAGGAAAGCATTGCTTTCATCAACCATTTCTTGTGGATATAGTAAAATTATAGCACGAATTCTGCCTGTTTTTGCATCGTCCATTGGTTCAAAGAGATGGAAAACACGAAGAGTGTTGCTGCTGAGACTTGATGGTTGGAACTCGTAGGTGACGTCAGCAAACGTGTATGCACTTGTTGTAGCCGGGGTCCAGCCCCAATAAAGAGTCCGTGTACAGGCGCCGCTATTTATAAGGCTGATGCATTGCGCGCTTGTTCCGGAGAGAGCGGTCCTGCGTCTGCAACCTCCGCACAAGGCTATCAAAGTCATCGCGGCTTGGAGACCTCACAGAGAACAGTGTCACGCCCGAACTGGCTATGATTGCTTTCCGAAGCAGTGCACTTTTACTAAGTAACACTTTAGAGACAGGAAAAATTCGCGAACACGATAACGCGAAAAATAATACGAAATTAGTGGTTTTTGCAAAAGAATGCATCAGCGATTTTTGCAACATACCGTGAAACTTGTAAGTTTGTAATATAAAAGTGTTACAAATCTCAGGACGGCAGTTCACTAATTATTGTAGCTGATAGTCATTAAGTGTTGAAATTGCATTTTGACATCTAATCTCCTCAAGCCTGAGGTTCACTCATAATCTTGAAATGATAGTTCACTTCCTGCGTAACGGAATTTACTGTGTTGACGAAAACACCACCGAAACTGATAGTAAAATAACATCAAATTTGGGAAAAAATTCACTCCGAATTTGGTAAAGAGATAGCCGGATTTGGTAAAAAATAACACCGAATTTGGAAAAGAACGCCAAATTAGGCCAAAAAATAACACAAAAAGCTGATAAAATATAACATCAAAATTGGCAAAAAGATAAGAAAGAGTTCGGCAAAAGATAATACCGAATTTGGCAAAATAATATGGTATTTGGTCAAAAATATTACAGAAACTGCCAAAACAAGAACACAGAATTTGGTAAAACAGTACGAATAAATCTGCAAAAAATTACATCCAATTTAGAAAAAGATATCCTCGACATTGGCAAAAAATAACACCGAATTTGACCATAAAATAAAACGATTTATTTCTGTCCCTTGTAATACTGTAGCTGGCACAAGGGAATAGAATACCTAGGAAAAGCTGACTACCTGAATAACTGCAGTGTGGTGGTTGGTTTATAGTAAATAAGTGAGACCATGAAGCACACTTATACAATTCTATAGCCACGGTAGTCTCACTCTTGAAAGTTTTTCTATTTTCATGGCTCCACGGTCATCATAAATTGCTAAATGAAGTTATTTTCCAGCAAGGTTATATTTTATCGAACAACAGACCGTGCACGATTGATCAGTTTCGATGTCACTGTTATTTTCTAATCTAGTGTCCCCTAAGAATGCTGCAAAGCAGGCTGTCTTCTTCCCGACTGGCACCACTCTGTGGTACACTGTCAAAGTCCTGAAAACTTACGGAGAATATTTCTCCCGCTTATTGCCGGAAACGCTGATGATTTGTTGTTCAGTCGTTGCCACGATTGGTGTAAGCGCTCGCTCGTGTACTAGTGGCTGGATGGCATGACGTGAGTGTGGTCTTGTTTGTGTTTATGGGATCGAAACATTCTGGAAATAATTACTCGATACCAGAAACCAACAACTAACGTCACCATTCTAAAATTTTATGTGGAATCGCTAAGGCAACATATCGGAGTCATCTTCGATTTGCTTCTTACACAGACTGTTTTTCTCTTTTGTAGACAAATTTCATGTATGTGTGGAAAAAGTTAATAGTTTGTGATAAGACAAAAATACGATATAAGGAGACTAATCGAAAAGAAAATAGTGTAAATCAACAATTAAGACAAGGATGGCGTTTAGTACTTCCTTCATCATTGGCACCAACAGCGATAACGGATCATAATACCAGATAACAATATTTCCATAGATGGCATCTCAAAGTTCTACGTGATGACTGGGTGTTGTGTGATGTCCTTAGGCTAGTTAGGTTTAAGTAGTTCTAAGTTCTAGGGGACTGATGACCATAGATGTTAAGTCCCATAGTGCTCAGAGCCATTTGAACCCAAACTTCTATGGACCAGTGCATACACGATATTGAATTTGTGATCTTAGATTATTTGTGTTCATAAGTGTGTAAATTCCTTATGATAATACAGGTACGTCTTCAAGTACGGATGTGCAGGTCATTTCAAGAAGTCGGCCGTAGAAATGCACAGCCATGAAACGTTTACCTTTTGTTGGGCACTTAAGAAGATCTCACAGTTTTTTGCACATTCAAAATAGAGGTGGTAACATGTATCTGCTGGAACACTTTGTGATTACGACCTATAACGGGAAAAATTACAGTACATTAAACAAACAGGCTACAGGAGACACAAATAACTGTTTTAATAACTTTCTAGATTTTTATAATATCAGTCTATGGTTACCTATTTCAATTATTATAGTCATTATTGTGACTAGATTCGAACTGCTGAGCAGCTCTGTAGGGCTGTGCATTGTCATTGATCATTCATGTCTCTTTGATTTCCTGGTTACGCACTTATGCCTCCCGAGGAGATCACGAATGTAAAATTAGAGAGATTCGAGCGCGCACGGAGGCTTTCCGGCAGTCGTTCTTCCCGCGAACCATACGCGACTGGAACAGGAAAGGGAGGTAATGACAGTGGCACGTAAAGTGCCCTCCGCCACACACCGTTGGGTGGCTTTCGGAGTATAAATGTAGATGTAGATGTAGATCAAGTGCGCAGCCGCGCTGCTTATGTGTTTGTGTTCCGGGTGGATGTATACAGACCGTGCCCGCTAATAGTAGAGTTGGGAAAATGATATTCGCGCTCGAACGAACTCGACACTTCCCGATACGCCGCAGGGTCGATATAGTATCGAGCCTGTTCGAACAATCACGTGACATTTGACTCGCTCGGAGCGAATACAAGGGATAGGCAAGAAACTACGAACTAGCTACATCAACAAGCTCTACTTAAAATCTGGCAGTTTCGTGAAACACTGGAGGAAATAGCATTAAATTCTACCACTGCACAAATTCCTATTTTGTTTCAACAAATTCGCAGTACATGTTTTCATACAGTACCGGTACGGATGGATACGTAAACATTTATGCTAATTTTTAAGTACAGGTAGCAGACAAAGACGAAAATGTTGTCCTCCAAAAAGTTACTTGACTGAACTCTGTGTTGTATTTTATTTCTTTATAAGGGGCCGCCATGATTTACCAAGCAGGTTGCAAATGATTCAGATGAAACAATCAAGTCAATTTATAAGCAATTAAATGCTGTACAAGCGAAATAGATCTAATAAGTTACTGCACTTTTTATCGCGAGAATGAATTACAGGGGCAAGACTCGTCTTGGCGGTAATACCTTCAGACGTCACTAGATCACGGAACTAACGAAACCTCGAGATTTGGAAAGAATCATGATTGCGATCTTGTACCGTCCTGCCGGAGGTTCGAGTCCTCCCTCGGCCATGGGCGTATGTGTCGTTCTTAGCATAAGTTAGTTTAAGTAGTGTGTAAGACTAGGGACCGATGATCTCAGCAGTTTGGTCCCTTAGGAATTCACACACATTTCTCTAAGATCTTGTAATGATGTATGAGTTGCCTCTGCTACTCATGACCTGCGCCCTAGAAGATATTTCAGTCCGTGTTCCACAGTTATTCTTATTATTAAAATCCATAGTGCATTAAAAATGCTAAGACAGGACGTTGTGATAGTATCAAGAGAAGTTGCTAGATGGTAGGCCGATCAAAAGATCGAACTGAATACGAAATTTCCCGAACTACGACGAAAACTGTTCGAACAATTAGTCATGTTCAAATGCAGCGGTAGTCAATACCTGTTGCTGTGACGCTGCCGATACTCAGGACGTATACGTCGATTCATTCTAGTTCTTTTTATCGACTGGACGAATTATGTAGAATCACATTTTAGGACGGCACAGTTACATGGGAAGTGACCATGAATCTTTAATATGCTTGTTTTTTTTTATCTTTCACACTTTTATAGATTCTTGTATAATGATTCCTCCTTCGAAACACGTCAGTTCTCGTGTTTTTGCGTTGTAAAATATGATTAAGCGTACATCTTAACACAGATTTTAACGACCACTACGTCGTATCAACTATGGATAAAATGAAAGTATTTTGTTAGTGAAGAGGTTGGAAACTGCATGACGAATTAATGATAAAAAAAAATACAGCACAGCTGCTTTTATCGAAGACAGCTCGCTCTGATGATAAAAACTCTTGGGAGTTTTCTAGAAATGGCATCCAACTTGACGGCACGTGGCAGCTGCTATACGAACGGACCTAAACCGGCTGACGTTCTTTTATAGCTCCGATACAGTATTTTTCGGCGGAATGCGGTCTCCACTGTGGGTAGGAAGAGCGACCGGTAGCGGAAAGTAGGAAAATTCGCCTCCAGCGTCTTCTTTGGGGAGACGTCGTTCAGAAGAGCGAGGTAGGAAAGCGTGGGCCGCGAGCCGCTGAATAACATATACACCGAGATAGGCTGACGAGGCGGAGAAAGTCTGGCCCTGAGTAACTGCCGCAATTCGAAATAATCGAGCCATAAATACGCGGCAGAGGCAAGAAGGAGTGGCGGTGGGAAAGGGGGGGGGGAGGGGAGGAGGCTCTACAGAAAGCGCGCGCAGCCAGTCGCAGAGCAAGAGACTCCGTGGAAAGGCCACAGCTGAGGCAACGGGTCCTCAAACCGCCGGCTTCCACACTTAAGCGGGGGAGACGTAATAAGAGGGCGGTTCCATCTGATGTGGGTATCAGGTCACGATGGGTACCCTGCTTATAAGAAGGCTTATCTTGATGATGGAGCTCTATTACAGGAGGGCGAAAGGCTGGAAGGCGTTTGGAAGGCAATCGGGAGAAGTCCAAGATCAGCAAATAAAAAGAAATATTTTCCCTTTGCACATAACACATCCCACATGCTTTATTTTCTACACTTTTTGTGATAAAAAATATCCGGACACAGCTATGTGATCTGGAATAGCTGATCACTAGATGTCACGAGAGGTGGACCAGCCAGTATAAAATGAGTGGGGGGGGGGGGGGGGCAGTACAAAAACAGTAACAGTAGAATAGTTCGCTCAGGAGAACTCAGTGAAATTTGAACGTGGACCAGTCACTGTTTGCTACCAGAGTAACAGATCCATCTGGGACGTTTCAGTACTTCTAAACTCGCCCAGGCTGACTTCTGCGAAGTGGAAACGGTAAGGAACAATCACAGCTAAACCGAGACAGGAGGACAGAGACCGTCTAGGATTTCAGAGCGTGAGCGTAAAAAACCATATGAAATCAACAGAAGAAATTCCTCGACGGTATAAAAGTGCTCCCAAAAGACCAACTAGCGCGATCACTGCACGTAGGAAATTAAATGAATGGAATGCAATGACCGCTCTGCTCGTTATAAACCACGAATTTTTGTACTCATAGCTACGCGACGACTGACGTGGAGTAAAAAGTGTCGCCACTGAATAGTGGATGACTAGGAAATTGGAAATTTGTGGTAAGGTCTTATGCGACCAAACTGCAGAAATCATCGGTCGCTAAGCCTACACACTACTTAATCTAACCTAAACTAACTTACGCTATGGACAACACACACACACACACACACACACACACACACACACACACACAGACATACACACGACTGCCCGAAGGAGGACTCGAACCTACGACGGGGAGGAGCCCCACGGACCGTGACAAGGCGCCTCAGACCGCGCGGCTACCCCGCGTGGCAGTGGATGATTAGAAACGAGTGATTTTGTATGATGAATCACACTTTACCGTGTGCCAGTACGATGGACGGGTTGGGTTTGGTGAAAACCTGGAAAACGTTGCCTTCCAAAATGTGGAAGGCCAACAGTGAAGTAGGGAGGATATCAATAAGGAGCGTGTTCAGTCTTCGCCTTCATGACGGCTTGTGCTCTGCTGGAATCACTTTCAATAGGCACATCAATGTCTGTGGGGGAACTGAAGTCCACTCTCCCAAAACCAGGAAAGTCCCGAGTTCGAGTCTCGGTCTGGCACACAGTTTTACTCTGCCAGGAAGTTTCACGTTTAATATATTTGACATTTAAAGTTTTGGATGTAATACCCACCCAAGTGCGCTCAAATTTCACCCACGGCTGATGGTTGGATGATGCCGATGTTGACGATCTCTAAAACACGAATATCTTCCAAGACGGAAAATAGGTTCAAATGTATGTAGCTTGCAGTAGTTACGCAGTTGTCAAGAGGCACAGGATAAAGTAGCGTCGCCTTCGGACTAAAAATCACAACAGTAAATCCTACTATGCTGTATGTGGACTATAAGTAAAAACTCTGTTATTTGCTATCCTCCCTAATGTAGCAATTTTAATGACCAGCAGGATATTAAGATACTAGCAAATGACCTAAGGCCGAAACCGTACGGCTGAGCAGACAATAATCCAACAATGTACATTTGTAATTTGGCAGGCACTAAATTCCTGAAATAACAGCATGTGCCGCCTTCGACTATAGTTATTATTTATCTTCCTCTGCTGCCCAACTGAAAATGGGAAACCGTCGAGACTGGCCAATAGTGTAAAATAATTATTACGTTTCAAAGGTGCAAAGTGTCATTTCAGAAACAGGCTGTTGCGGACGATATGAAAATTTTATATATATATATATATATATATCTATATATATATATATATATATATATATATATATATATATATATATATATATATATATATAAGTGCTGGTTGTATCTTTCGTTTCTCTAACTGTAGAGTGTACAAACTGAAACTGTCTCGGAAGATATTTCAAAAATCTTAAGAAAGGCAACCCACCTTGTATGTTTAGCACATGGGGCAGATGGTGTAAGTTGGGTTGCCTACCGCAAGGTGCATGAAACATTTTTCAGGCCAGTTGTACGAAGAACGATCAATAATTCTCTGTCGATGGCCATTCACTACAGAATCGTATGCCATTCAGCAAAAATCACCGCGAGCATTGAGGCAATCATCTCACCAATTTGGTAGAACACCGCGAATTGTTTCTTGAAGTCCTTAACTGCCTGTTGCTCATTCTCGTCCTACAGGAGTCATCGATTCCTCAACCACTTATCAAGGGACTGACGACGTGATAATTGCACGGGGACAGATCAGGAGTATAGGGAGGATGCTCGCGTGTCTTCCATTCGAGTTGGCATAACTTCTGTATTACGACGTTTGCCACAAGGGGACGTGCGTTATCATGAAGCTGCAGCACTCCTTGTCGCAGTTTTCCCGAAGCTGATGCCGAGATCCTTTGCTAGCGCACGAATGGTTAAACGTCGGTCCTCCCTAACCTCATCGTTCACCGGCCGCTTGTTGTTGTGCGTAAAGCAAGAGGCTGCCCTGCCAGATCGACTGGCTTCACGTGTTGAATCGCAGGACTTGGCGTACCATTCCACGACGGAGGCTTTCCATAGACATGCTGCCGCTACGCGAATGACTACCAGTGCTTATCCTTCGGCAGGCGAGGGAAGAATAGCAGCACATTGGTCCCGTTTGGACGCATTTGGTAATAACGCCATAGTTCACGTTTCCGCATTTTCCACACGCACGTCGGACAGACACGAATGCCACACTTGTCTATATATCGATGCTTATACAGGGTAGTCCATTGATAGTGACCGGGCCAAATATCTTACGAAATAAGCGTCAAACGAAAAAACTACAAAGAACGAAACTTGTCTAGCTTGAAGGGGAAACCAGATGGAGCAATGGTTGGCCCGCTAGATGGCGCTGCCATAGGTCAAACGGATATCAACTGCATTTTTAAAAATAGCAACCCCAATTTTTTATTACATATTCGTGTAGTACGTAAAGAAATATGAATGTTTTAGTTGGACCACTTTTTTCGCCATGTGATTGATGGCGCTGTAATAGTCACAAACATATGGCTCACAATTTTAGACGAACAGTTGGTAACAGGTAGGTTTTTAAATTAAAATACAGAACGTAGGTACGTTTGAACATTTTATTTCGGTTGTTCCAATGTGAAACACATACCTTTGTGAACCTATAATTTGTGAGGACGCATGCTGTTACAGCGTGATTATCTGTAAATACCACATTAATGCAATAAATGCTCAAAATGAAGTCCGTCAACCTCAATGCATTTGGCAATACGTGTAACGACATTCCTCTCAACAGCGAGTAGTTCGCCTTCCGTAATGTTCGCACACGCATTGACAATGCGCTGACGCATGTTGTCAGGCGTTGTCGGTGGATCACGGAAGCAAATATCCTTCAACTTTCCCGACAGAAAGAAATCCGGGGACGTCATATCCGGTGAACGTGCGGGCCATGGTATGGTGCTTCGACAACCAATCCTCCCTGTCATTAAATACGCTATTCAATACCGCTTCGACCGCACGCGAGCTATGTGCCGGACATCCGTCATGTTGGAAGTACATCGCCATTCTGTCATGGAATGAAACATTTTGCAGTAACATCGATAGAACATTACGTAGGAAATCAGCATACATTGCACCATTTAGATTGCCATCGATAAAGTGGGGGCCAATTATCCTTTCTCCTATAATGCCGCACCATACATTAACCCGCCAACGTCGCTGATGTTCCACTTGTCGCAGCCGTCGTGGATTTTCCGTTGCCCAATAGTGCATATTATGCCGGTTTACGTTACCGCTGTTGGTGAATGACGCTTCGTCGCTAAATAGAACGTGTGCAAAAACTCTGCCATCGTCCAGCAATTTCTCTTGTGCCTCGTAGCAGAACTGTACACGTCGTTCAAAGTCGTGGCCATGCAATTCCTGGTGCACAGAAATATGGTACGGGTGCAATCGATGTTGATGTAGCAGTCTCAGCACCGACGTTTTTGAGATTCCCGATTCTCACACAATTTGTCTGCTACTGATGTGCGGATTAGCCGCGACAGCAGCTAAAACACCTACTTGGGCATCATCATTTGTTGCAGGTCGTGGTTGACGTTTCACATGTGGCTGACCACTTCCTGTTTCCTTAAATAACGTATCTATCCGGCGAACGGTCCGGACACGTAGATGATATCGTCCAGGATACCGAGCAGCATACATAGCACACGCCCGTTGGGCATTTTGATCACAATAGTCATACATCAACACGATATCGACCTTTTCCGCAATTGGTAAATGGTCCACTTTAACACTGGTAATGTATCACGAAACAAATACCGTCCGCACTAACGGAATGTTACGTGATACCACGTACTTACACGTTTGTGACTATTACAGCGCCATCTATCACAAAACGAAAAAAGTGGTCCAATTAAACATTCATATTTCTGTAGCACTACACGAATATGTACAGGGCTATTACAAATGATTGAAGTGATTTCATAAATTCACTGTAGCTCCATTCATTGACATATGGTCACGACACGCTACAGATACGTAGAAAAACTCATAAAGTTTTGTTCGGCTGAAGCCGCACTTCAGGTTTCTGCAGCCAGAGCGATCGAGAGCGCAGTGAGACAAAATGGCGACAGGAGCCGAGGAAGCGTATGTCGTGCTTGAAATGCACTCACATCAGTCAGTCATAACAGTGCAACGACACTTCAGGACGAAGTTCAACAAAGATCCACCAACTGCTAACTCCATTCGGCGATGGTATGCGCAGTTTAAAGCTTCTGGATGCCTCTGTAAGGGGAAATCAACGGGTCGGCCTGCAGTGAGCGAAGAAACGGTTGAACGCGTGCGGGCAAGTTTCACGGGTAGCCCGCGTAAGTCGACGAATAAAGCAAGCAGGGAGCTAAACGTACCACAGCCGACGGTTTGGAAAATCTTACGGAAAAGGCTAAAGCAGAAGCCTTACCGTTTACTATTGCTACAAGCCCTGACACCCGATGACAAAGTCAAACGCTTTGAATTTTCGGCGCGGTTGCAACAGCTCATGGAAGAGGATGCGTTCAGTGCGAAACTTGTTTTCAGTGATGAAGCAACATTTTTTCTTTCTGGGCGGTAGAGAATCCTCACGCATTCGTGCAGCAAATTCGCAATTCACCAAAAGTTAACGTGTTTTGTGCAATCTCACGGTTTAAAGTTTACGGCCCCTTTTTCTTCTGCGAAAAAAACGTTACAGGACACGTATATCTGGACATGCTGGAAAATTGGCTCATGCCACAACTGGAGACCGACGGCGCCGACTTCATCTTTCAACAGGATGGTGCTCCATCGCACTTACGTCATGATGTTCGGCATTTCTTAAACAGGAGTTTGGAAAACCGATGGATCGGTCGTGGTGGAGATCATGATCAGCAATTCATGTCATGGCCTCCACGCTCTCCCGACTTAACCCCATGCGATTACTTTCTGTGGGGATATGTGAAAGATTCAGTGTTTAAACCTCCTCTACCAAGAAACGTGCCAGAACTGCGAGCTCGCATCAACGATGCTTTGGAACTCATTGATGGGGACATGCTGCGCCGAGTGTGGGAGGAACTCGATTATCGGCTTGATGTCTGCCGAATCAGTAAAGGGGCACATATCGAACATTTGTGAATGCCTAAAAAAACTTTTTGAGTTTGTTTATGTGTGTGCAAAGAATTGTGAAAATATCTCAAATAATAAAGTTACTGTAGAGCTGTGAAATCGTTTCAATCATTTGTAATAACCCTGTAATAAAAATTGGGGATTTCTGTTTTAAGAAACGCAGTTGATATCCGTTTGACCTATGGCAGCGCCATCTAGAGGGCCAACCATAGCGCCATCTGGTTTCCCCCTTCAAGCTAGACGAGTTTCGGTCTTTGTAGTTTTTTCGTTTGATGCTTATTTCGTGAGATATTTGGCACGGTCACTATCAATGGACCACCCTGTATATACTGACGGAAAAAATTAATGTAGAATAATTCAACTCCAGGGCTCTCTGCAGTGTTGCACAAGTGAGAAGAGCGAGGAACGTACGCTGGGAAGCGACGTCTCGTTCTGCCTTGGGCTGCGCAGCGCGCGGGACGAGATGTCCTTGCTGCGGGCATCGCCTGAGGAGGCCCCGGGCGACCCACAGTCGGCTGCAGACGCGGCCGCCAGCTCGGCACGGCAGGTGCGCGGGGCGCTGTGCGCGGCCTTATGATTTACACGGAACTGGTTCTGCCGTTCTGCTCCGCGCAGCGGCGGCCTCTTGCAAGAATGCGAAGCCACGGCACGCGCTTGCCGCGATGGCAGCCTGCTCGTTTGAAAGCTCCGAGCGTACTTGACGCAGGCTGCCAGCCATCTGGAGGCGCACTCAAGTCCACCAATTGAGCAAAGTGTAAATACGCTACTGACCATCAAAATGGCCACAAAACGAAGATGACGTGCTACAGACGCGAAATTTAACCGACAGGAATAAGATGATTAGCTTTTCATAGCAGTCAAACAAGGTTGGCGCCGGTGGCGACACCTACAACGTACTGACATGAGGGAAGTTTGGAACAGATTTCTCATACACAAACAGCAGTTGACCGGCGTTGCCTGGTGAAATGTTGTGATGCCTCGTGTAAAGAGGAGAAATGCGTACCATCACGTTTCCGACTTTGATAAAAGTCAGATTGTAGCCTAATCGCGATTGCGGTTTATCGTATCGCGACATTGCTGCTCGCATTGGTCGATATCCAATGACTGTTAGCAGAATATGGAATAGGTCGGATTAGGAGGGTAATACAGAACGCCGTGCTGGATCCCAACGGCCTCGTATCACTAGCAGTCGAGATGACAGCCATCTTATACGCATGGCTGTAACGGATAGTGCAGCCACGTCTCAATCCCTGAGTCAACAGATGGGGACGTTTGCAAGACAAGAACCATCTGCACGAACAGTTCGACGACATTTGCAGCAGTATGGACTATCAGCTCGGAGACCATGACTGCGGTTACCCTTGACACTGCATCACAGACAGGAGCGCCTGCGATGGTGTACTCGGATGAATCCAGGTTCTGTTTACAGCATCATGATGGTCGCATCCGTGTTTGGAGACATCGCGGTGAACGCACATTGGAAGCGTGTATTCGTCATCGCCATACTGGCGTATCACCCAGTGTGATGGTATGGGGTGCCATTGGTTAGACGTCTCGGTCACCTCTTGTTCGCATTGACGGCCCTTTTAACAGTGGACATTACATTTCAGATGTGTTACCACCCGTGGCTCTACCCTTCATTCGATCCCTGCGAAACCCTACATTTCAGCAGGATAATGCACGACCGCATGTTACAGGTCCTGTACGGGCCTTTCTGGATACAGAAAATGTTCGACTGCTGCCCTGGACAGCACATTCTCCAGATCTCTTACCAATTGAAAATGTCTGGTCAATGGTGGCCGAGCAACTGGCTCGTCACAATACACCAGTCACACTCTTGATGAACTGCGGTATCGTGTTGAAGCTGCATGGGCAGCTGAACCTGTACACGCCATCCAAGCTCTGTTTGACTCAATGCCCAGGCGTATCAAGGCCGTTATTACGGCCAGAGGTGGTTGTTCTGGGTACTGATTTCTCAGGACCTATGCTCCCAAATTACGTGAAAATGTAATCACACGTGAGTTCTAGTATAATATATTTGTCCAATGAATACCCGTTTATCATCTGCATTTCTTCTTGGTGTAGCAATTTTAATTGACAGTAGTGTACGTGCTCGCGTACCGCGTCTGCGGTGTCGTACGAAATTTTTGGTTCTCGTAAACTCTCAGTGCGATGGATGAAGCCAACGAGTGCACGCCAGATAATTTTATTGATTGCTCAAGGACTGAACAGGCGCAAGGAAGCAGTCTAGGTTTAGTGGTAATTTCATTTTACACTTCAACATCATCAGCCGTTTGAGAACCAATTCTGGATGAAGGCATCCAATAAATTAACGTAAACCCTTTCTGTAGCTGCGACTCGTCACTGAATAAAACTGACGGTTGAGCCACTGTGGCTACCGGTGTATTTACTTGTCTATTCGTACGATTAGTTGTCCAGGGTATATTATACTGTGATGTTCCGAAACATTTTGACCATCTGCTTAACAACAGCGACATAATGTGAAACCTCCCCTTAGAAAAATTTATAAATTACTGTGCTTGGATGCCCCTTAGTTAATTTCATTTTCAAACAGCTGAGCAGAACTGAACGTACTCAGACATTTCGCTCTTTACTTATCCTGATCAACACTAAACTGACACAGAATATTTTTAGCGCAACGCAATCTGACTTTCAATAATCTCTACAAAAGAATTGCCCTGACTATTAATAACGTATACCTTTCATGAATTACTTACCTCACAAAAATCTTCGTTACTCGAACTACTGCAATATGGTGAGCGCCAATACTGCTAGCTAAATAAAACATTCTAACTACTGAAGGCACTAACTACTGATAGGCATAGTTAGCAAATGAAAGATTTTGATAGATAACAGACAATGTATTTACCTTAATAGTGTTCAAAAGTAATAATATAGTTCATGACATCCAGTCTTACAAATTTATTCTCTCTGATGGACACACGTCCAGATCATCCGCCATCAAAACTCCGCCATCTGACTCCCCACATCCACCACTGCCGGCGGCTCACGTCCAACTGCGCAGCGCTACGCGCTGTTCACATCCAACTGCCCAACACTACAATAGCTGCACACAGCACAGCCAGTTATTTTCATACATAGCGCTACATGACGTTACCAACATAAAAACCTAAACAGCCTACTTACAAATGAAGCAGCGATTCTGCGTGGCTTACGTTACACAAGTCACTGGTAGAATTCTGGAGGTATGTAGAACGAGATGTCTGTGCACATATCACGTAAATTTCGTAATTTGGGGTCGTTCGTTTGAGGACGTGAGCTGATGCTCGATAGTATCCCAGATGAGTTCTGTCGGCTTCAGATCAGGGCAATCTGGTGGACAATACATCGACGTAAGTTCACTAACGTGGTCCTCAAATCACTGTAACATGATTTGGCCTTGTGACATGGACAATTAATCTGTTGGAGCCGGCCGGAGCGACCGAGCGGTTCTAGGCGCTACAGTCTGGAACCGCGCGACCGCTACGGACGCAGGTTTGAATCCTGCATCGGGCATGGATGTGTCCGATGTCCTTAGGTTAGTTAGGGGTCCGCCGCTCGTGGTCTCGCGGTAGCGTTCTCGCTTCCCGAGCACGGGGTCCCGGGTTCGATTCCCGGCGGGGTCAGGGATTTTCACCTGCCTCGAGACGACTGGGTGTTTGTGTTGTCCTCCTCATTTCATCATCATCCAGGAAAGTGGCGAAATTGGACTGAGCAAAGGTTGGGAAATTGTACGGGCGCTGATGACCGCGCAGTTGAGCGCCCCACAAACCAAACATCATCATCATCAGGTTAGTTAGGTTTAAGTAGTTGTAAGTTCTAGGGGACTTATGACCTCAGTAGTTGAGTCCCATAGTGCTCAGAGGCATTTGAACCATTTTTTGAACCTGTTGGAAGATACCGTCGCCGAGGGGGAAGATATCAAGCACGGAGGGATGCAGTTGGTCTGAAATAATGTTCACGTAGTCCGCAGCTGTCATAGTGCTTCAATTAATATCAAACATTCCCTGGAAGCCCAAGTGATTGTCCTCCATAACACAATACTGCACCATAGCGTAATACTGGCTGCGTTCTTGGCGCCGGCTGACCGCCTTGAGGACGGCTTGTCCGGATGCGGTCGTTGATATGATCTGAGAAGAAACGTGTACTCTAAATGTTACGCATTATTTTCTACGACATGTTGGCTGATGATAAATCTTGTACAAATTATTTGCTCCATCCTGGATTCTGTTGACAGTCTTCAGTTATGCTCCTTTTATTAGTTCAGGTCTGTCAAGTTTACTATGCACTAACCAACCAATAGAATTGGGTCGGAATCAAGACGATAAAAAAACTAAATGTACAACATAAAAAATATAAACAAAAAGTCAAAATTATCCCCTAGAAATAAAATATTATATGACTGGCTCCTAACACTTATTCTCGCTTCTTTTATACAAAAGCATTGACACAGGAGATATGTAAACATGCCTCACAATTGCATAAAATTTTTCCACGCGTGTTGTCGCGTAATTTCCAACAAAATAAACATCCACACTTCACTTATTTCCTCCACACATTATCTCACTCTTTCAAAAACACTGACACGGCAAAATTTAATTAAATAATAATTTTGAAATAATTTCTTTTACACTAGCAAGTTAATGCAGTCAGAACCAAATAATTTCCTAGATAAACAATTTCTGTAAATTGATGTTTCAACTATAGCTTCAGATAAAATTTTGCCGGCCGGTGTGGCCGTGCGGTTAAAGGCGCTTCAGTCTGGAACCGCGTGACCGCTACGGTCGCAGGTTCGAATCCTGCTTCAGGCATGGATGTGTGTGATGTCCTTAGGTTAGTTAGGTTTAAGTAGTTGTAAGTTCTAGGGGACTGATGACCACAGAAGTTAAGTCCCATAGTGCTCAGAGGCATTTGAACCATTTTTTCAGATAAAATTTTAAGTAAATATATCACTATCCGTAACTCTTGGCGCAGTGGTTACACCGGTCCCCGTCAGATCTCTGAAGTTAAGCACTATTGGGCTTGACTAGCACTTGGATGGGTGACCATTCGGATCTGCTGACCGCTGTTGGCAAGCCCTTGCGAAGCAAATTGATGAGCAGCGTCTCCGGAACAGCTGGGAGTGGAGTGTGCTGACAATATGCCCCTCCATATCCGCATGCAGTGATGTATCTGGGATGAGGATGACAGAACAGTCGGTCGATACTGTTGGGCCTTCAAAACCCGTTCGGACGGAGTGTGCTTCGTATTACAAGAAAAGTTATTATGGTTTTAAGTAAAATTTCGTGTTTCTGAAAGTATCATAGATTTTTTTTTAATTTTTGAGCTTTTCCTCATTACAGAGGCTTATCTCCAACATAATAATTTACTTGGAAAATACAATACAAACAATAAACGTTCTTAAACTATACTCTCAAAATATTTCTCCAGGTGTTTCGATCTTGCGTGTCCTCTTCCTCTGCGCCCATTCTCCTCATTGTGTGCTGTACATTTTGGAGCCAGGTGGTCACAGGTCGTCCTCTTCTTCTTCTCCCCTCCGGTTCCCACTCCAGTATCAGTTTTGGTATTCTGGCTTCCTCCATTCGTCGTACATGCCCGTACCACTGTAATTTCTTCCTATCCATTACGTCATATATTCTTTCTTTTATTTCCATCATAGATAATACTTGAAATTTTAACAGTACAGCTTTATTAGCAACGCAGGAGTGTGTACGAAGTATGAAATTAATTAGATAAGAATTAATAATATTTCTTTACATTCGTAAGGAGTCTGAAAATACGCTTCGATCGTACACCAGGGTGACTAGTATATCGGCGCCCCAGCTTCGGCTGCTCACATGCCTAAAAAAATAAAAGGTGTCCCTACACCCTCTCCCCCTCCTGCTTACCCACCCCCGCCCTCCCGCCCCCTCACCCCTCCACAGACCCCTTCCTCGGCCCCCCGCTACAGGAAAAAACACTGGCTCTAAGATAATAACAACCGGGAATCATCCGCTACTCTACAATATGACCCGTAAATATGCTCAGAATTGTAGAACAACAACGCAAGTCAGATGAAAGCTCGCGCCGGAAGGCATCCAGACAGCCCAAAAATTTCAATGGCAAGTGTATTCGAAAGTAGTATGGAAAAGGAAATGAGAAAACGGAGCAAAGCGATCACGTAACTGGGCCGTCGGACAAGCAAGCGGTGGGCGACAGTACAGACGTTTGCGGATCATGTGCTGGAAGGCAGTAAAGGAAACAGTGATAATGCTGACATAGATAGCAGTGTGGCAGCGCCAGACGAGTCTGTTCCGCGACTACCAAATACCGTCATGTTTACAAACGACGCTGACATGTCGGGCATCGATGCGGGTACATGACTGGTGGGAGCTGCGGTAAGCAACTCATCAGAGACTGAGGAACGGCCTTCAGCACAGACTTCTTCTTTGGGTGAAATGTGTGCGATCACTCACGATTTCGATGCGATTCGAAGAAGGTCAAGGCTAGACATCGCACTGTACTTGCCGAAGTATTCCCCAGTGATACCATCTCGGAATTCGTCACTTGCTATCATTTTATCCTGACGTTCTCGCGAAAAAACCTACGGCACGGATCCGAATCGTACACGCTGAAATTTTTGTTCACGATGACACTTGAAAAAACTGCGCCACTCATAACAGAAGAAACGGAAATAAAATCCCACAAAATTGGGTTCTTTTTCGGTTTATGGGGTCGCTGATGACGAATCCGATGTCGGAATTACAAAATTCAAAATGGCGGATGAAAAATTATAAATTTGGCGAATTTGAGTGTCTTCGAGTATAAAGTATTTTGAGGTCGCTGATAACAAAACAGAAATCTAAATTGCCGCGTGGAAATGTTTTGTTCGATATTTTACATTTCACAGTCGAAATCGTAGTCCCCATTCTACTCTTGCGTCATTATCGCTATCAAACCGGCCGCTGTCGTGTTGTCCAATGGGAGGCGGTTCGAAAAGCAGGTCTTTTACCCCAGGTGGCATCTGGTTATCGCCTTCAGTTGTCATCGACTGGAATCTCGAGATGAGTGGATGCCAAGATGCCAGAGTCGATGAAATACGTCTTGCATCGTTTTCTCACTGGAACATTGGCGCGTAAATTCTCGGTAATTATTCCGGGCTGCCTACCATCTTCGGACAGCCGACCAACCGGCAACGGAGCAGCTGCGATTATGGCAGATCTGTGCATCAAAACTAGTCTGACGTCTGTAATGGACATTACTTTGTGTTGTAGAATATTGTGCATTAGTCCACAATAATTGTCTATCATGTGGCACTGCCGCACGGTAGAAAGTGACCGTCCACTAAAAACGTTCTATTATTCGCAGGTAAATGCATTTGAAATCGTCAACTCTAGTACTGTGGTAGTAGGAGAAGTGTGTACAAAAGTGGGGCCAATAAAAGGAAATTCTGTAGCTAACGATTCTGGATAACATCGGTAGAAGTTGATATATGTCTTTACACCCGTTATAAATGGCAAATATATCTTCCGGCGAGTTAACCATCTTCTTCCACCTTGACAACTGGACAGAATTGCTGTCATACGAGGTCTGATAAAAAAATTCCGGAACTTCATCCACGAAATTTTTCTACCCTTACTTATTGTGCGTGGACTCCTTCGAAATATTCTCCTCCACAATTGATACACTGCTCCCAATTCCGTTTCCACTTCCGGAAGAAGTCGTGGTACACCTCTTGCTGGATCGCGCGAATTTTGTCTCGTCTATCGTTGCAAATCTTCGTCCTTTCAACGTTGTTCTCAAGTTTCGAAATAAAAAAAAAGTTGGCAGGGGCCACGTGTGGAGAGTACGGAGGATGAGGCAGCACAGTGATTTGGTTTTTTGCGCAATAGTCACGCACCAACAAGGATGAATGTGCGGGTGCGTTATCGTGATTCAAATGGTTCAAATGGCTCTGAGCACTCTGGGACTTAACTTCTGAGGTCATCAGTCTCCTAGAACTTAGAGCTACTTAAACCTAACTAACCTAAGGACATCACACACATCCATGCCCGAGGCAGGATTCGAACCTCCGACCGTAGCGGTTGCGCGGTTCCATACTGTAGCGCCTAGAACAGCTCTGCCACTCCGGCCGGCATCGTGATTCAAGAGCCCTGAGTTGTCTCGCCACATTTCAGGCCGTTTCCTTCTCACTTTTTCTCGCAACATGTCCCGATAGTTCCAGTTTGTCCCTGTGCCACTAATTCATGATGAACTGATCCTTCAAAGTCAAAGAAAACTATCAAGATTTTTTTTTTTTTTTTTGTCTTGGAGAACCTTTGCTGACCCATTGAGAAGATTGAACCTTGATCCCAACATGATAACCGCAGATCCACGTCTCATCACCAGTTATGATTCTCTTATGGAAAATCTCATTCTAATTTGCGCGCCCCAGAAGCTCTTCACAGATTGCGAGGCGAAGGTCTTTCTGGTCTTGACTCACGAGCCGTGGGTCCAACTAGGCGGCAACACCATGCATTCCAAGATGCTGTGTGACGATTTCATGACGTGATCCACCTGAAACGTTACATTCTTCTGCAATCTCTCGGACAGTCAGTTTTAGATTGGCACGCACAATTTCGTTGACGTTCGACGGTAGACGTCGAAGGACGCCGAACGAGGGTCAACTTCCGTCCGGCCATTTTAAAACCGTATGCACAATCGTAACACAGAGTACGGCTTAAGCAATAATCACCATAGGATTGCCGACCGGTGTGGCCAAGCGGTTAAAGGCGCTACAGTCTGGAAGCGCGTGACCGCTGCGGTCCATCAACAAAGGAGGTGGCTTACAAAGTAAGAGCTTACGGAATATCAGACCAGCTGTGTGGCTGGATTGAAGAGTTTTTAGCAAACAGAAGACAGCATGTTGTTATCAACGGAGAGACGTCTACAGATGTTACAGTAACCTCTGGTGTGCCACAGGGGAGTGTTATGGGACCATTGCTTTTCACAATATATATAAATGACCTAGTAGATAGTGTCGGAAGTTCCATGCGACTTTTCGCGGATGATGCTGTAGTACACAGAGAAGTTGCAGCATTAGAAAATTGTAGCGAAATGCAGGAAGATCTGCAGCGGATAGGCACTTGGTGCAGGGAGTGGCAACTGACCCTTAACATAGACAAATGTAATGTATTGCGAATACATAGAAAGAAGGATCCTTTATTGTATGATTATATGATAGCGGAACAAACACTGGTAGCAGTTACTTCTGTAAAATATCTGGGAGTATGCGTGCGGAATGATTTGAAGTGGAATGATCATATAAAATTAATTGTTGGTAAGGCGGGCACCAGGTTGAGATTCATTGGGAGAGTCCCTAGAAAATGTAGTCCATCAACAAAGGAGGTGGCTTACAAAACACTCGTTCGACCTATACTTGAGTATTGCTCATCAGTGTGGGATCCGTACCAGATCGGGTTGACGGAGGAGATAGAGAAGATTCAAAGAAGAGCGGCGCGTTTCGTCACAGGGTTATTTGGTAACCGTGATAGCGTTACGGATATGTTTAACAAACTCAAGTGGCGGACTCTCCAAGAGAGGCGCTCTGCATCGCGGTGTAGCTTGCTCGCCAGGTTTCGAGAGGGTGCGTTTCTGGATGAGGTATCGAATATATTGCTTCCCCCTACTTATACCTCCCGAGGAGATCACGAATCTAAAATTAGAGAGATTAGAGCGCGCACAGAGGCTTTCAGACAGTCGTTCTTCCCGCGAACCATACGCGACTGGACCAGGAAAGGGAGGTAATGACAGTGGCACGTAAAGTGCCCTCCGCCACACACCGTTGGGTGGCTTGCGGAGTATAAATGTAGATGTAGATGTAGATGTAGGTTCGAATCCTGCCTCGGGCATGGATGTGTGTGATGTCCTTAGGTTAGTTAGGTTTAAGTAGTTCTAAGTTCTAGGGGACTGATGACCTTAGAAGTTAAGTCCGATAGTGCTCAGAGCCATTTTTGAACCATAGGATTCCTGCATCATTTGGTGTGTCTCTGTAAAGGTTTTCTTGCGTTTCACGCAAAATTTAATGCACATGCGTTGCCTCTCTAACATTGACATCTCGAAATTCGCAAATTGTGCGACACAATGTTCTACTGAACAATAGCTAACAGACATACCAGGTGTGAGAAGAGACTGAGAGATTGCACTGATGGACTGATGAGAGTCATCAACGGTAATTATAGGGTGTTCCACCCTCAATTAACGAGAAGACGACCAGGAAATCCCACCGTCTGGCTGCTGTGGACAACCTCCGGGGAAAAAAAAAAATAAATACATAAGAACAAAATGAGCAACAAATGAAATATAATAAAGTATTGTACTCTTTCCTTTCTCCTTTTCTTTTTTTAATAAAACGTTCAGCGGCATATTTAATTTGTGTTCGTGGGCGGAACCTGAAGTGGTGGTGAACGGCCGTCCTAGTTAACTTTAGGATGAAAGTGGCGGTGGCACTAGCTTTGTTTTTGTTTTTAGGCTAGATAGGTTTTAAGGGGTGGTATGGGTGATAGGGGCCAACGCTTGAAGTGGAAGAGGTAATTTTCATTATATATATATATATATATATATATATATATATATATATATATATATATATATATATACAGGGTGAGTCACCTAACGTTACCGCTGGATATATTTCGTAAACCACATCAAATACTGACGAATCGATTCCACAGACCGAACGTGAGGAGAGGGGCTAGTGTAACTGGTCAATACAAACAATAAAAAAATGCACGGAAGTATGTTTTTTAACACAAACCTACGATTTTTTTAAATGTAACCCCGTTAGTTTTGTTGCCACATCTGAAAATATAAACAAGTACGTAATCAGTGCCGTTTGTTGCATTGTAAAATGTTAATTATATCCGGAGATATTGTAACCTAAATTTGACGCTTGAGTACCACTCCTCCGCTGTTCGATCGTGTGTATCGGAGAGCACCGAATTACGTAGGGATCCAAAGGGAACGGTGATGAACCTTAGGTACAGAAGAGACTGGAACAGCACATTACGTCCACATGCTGACACCTTTTTATTGGTCTTTTTCACTGACGCACATGTACATTACCATGAGGGGTGAGGTACACGTACACACGTGGTTTACGTTTTCAATTTCGGAGTGGAATAGAGTGTGTACCGACATGTCAGGCCAACAGATGTTCAATGTGGTGGCCATCATTTGCTGCACACAATTGCAATCTCTGGCGTAATTAATGTCGTACACGCCGCAGTACATCTGGTGTAATGTCGCCGCAGGCTGCCACAATACGTTGTTTCATATCCTCTGGGGTTGTAGGCACATCACGGTCACATTCTCCTTTAACGTTCGGGCGCTGAAGACCTTGCTGTCGTGCGCCCCCAAAACCCTTCTACTCTACTCTACTCTTTAACGTTCCCCACGGAAAGAAGTCCAGAGGTGTAAGATCAGGAGAAACACGGTCGTCATCGTAAACATGTCCCTGCAGATGCTGCTCGCCGACCGTGGCCCGTGTTTGTTACAACACGCAACTGAACGTCGGAGGTTTCAAGCGTCAACTTTAGGTTACAATATCTCCGGATGTAATTAACATTTCACAATGCAACAAACGGCACTGATTACGTATTTATTTATATGTTCAGATGTGTTAACAAAACTAACGTGGTTCCATTTATAAAAACGTAGGTTTGTGTTAAAAAACATACTTCCGTGCATTTTTGTATCGTTTGTTAAACAATTACCCTTGCCCCTCTCCTCACGTTCGGTCTGTGGAATCGGTTCGTCAGTATTTGATGTGGTTTACGAAATATATCGAGCGGTAACGTTAGGTGACTCACCCTGTATATATATATAGGGTGTTACAAAAAGGTACGGCCAAACTTTCAGGAAACATTTGTCACACACAAAGAAAGAAAATATGTTATGTGGACATGTGTCCGGAAACGCTTACTTTCCATGTTAGAGCTCATTTTATTACTTCTCTTCAAATCACATAAATCATGGAATGGAAACACACAGCAACAGAACGTACCAGCGTGACTTCAAACACTTTGTTACAGGAAATGTTCAAAATGTCCTCCGTTAGCGAGGATACATGCATCCACCCTCCGTCGCATGGAATCCCTGATGCTCTGATGCAGCCCTGGAGAATGGCGTATTGTATCACAGCCGTCCACAATACGAGCACGAAGAGTCTCTACATTTGGTACCGGGGTTGCGTAGACAAGAGCTTTCAAATGCCCCCATAAATGAAAGTCAAGAGGGTTGAGGTCAGGAGAGCGTGGAGGCCAGGGAATTGGTCCGCCTCTACCAATCCATCGGTCACCGAATCTGTTGTTGAGAAGCGTACGAACACTTCGACTGAAATGTGCAGGAGCTCCATCGCGCAAGAACTACATGTTGTGTCGTACTTGCAAAGGCACATGTTCTAACAGCACAGGTAGAGTATCCCGTATGAAATCATGATAACGTGCTCCATTGAGCGTAGGTGGACGAAACTAAAATGAGCTGCAACATGGAAATTAAGCGTTTCCGGACACATGTCCACATAACATCTTTTCTTCATTTGTGTGTGAGGAATGTTTCCTGCAAGTATGGCCGTACCTTTTTGTAATAAATAAAATAAAAAGAAAACAAAAAAAATAAGAAATTGAAAAAAGTATAAAAAAGTGGTCAGCGTGACGGTTCGCCATCCTACGGCCCCGGGTTCGATACCCGGCTGGGTCGGGGAATTTTCTCCGCTCAGGGACTGGGTGTTGTGTCCTCTTCATCATCATTTCATACCTATCCGGCGCGCAGGTCGCCCAATGTGGTGTCGAATGTAATAAGACCTGCACCAAGGCGGCCGGACCTGCCCCGTAAGGGGCCTTCCGGCCAATGACGCCAAACGCTCATTTCCCTTTCTATACAGTAATGAAACTTTCGGCAGCTACACATTAAACACAAGCGTGTACAGGGATGCCAAAGCACCACTGGCGCGAAATTACGAATGTTCCGAATTTTTTTTGAACAGTCCTCGTACGACTTATATTAAACAGGGCACTCAAACAGTATCTGAAAAATGTGTCGTTGTCAGATTCACTGTTTACTGGCCACTGTCAGTGCACGCTTCACGTCGACTTGGGACTGGCATGCAACCATAGCATTAGATCAGTGCAATCTACGCAAGATTTCGCGGGCTGGAGTCGGAACGCACACCTTTTTCTATTTCTATTGTGTCCAGTTTTTGAGTTGCGTAGGCCTACCTTGTCTGCCGCTGTGGGTTTGATAGGAAGCAGTAGTATAGCGGCAGCTAGCACTGTAGGCAGCTGGCTTTGTAGCTGCCGAGTGGCAGGCCCGCTGAACAGCCTCTGTCGGCTCAGGACGCTGGCGACTGAGTGCGAAGTTCTAAAAGGCGTGTTTCACCGTTCATTGTGGCGCGCCGCGGCCGAGGAGAAAGAAGGGGGGAAAAAGTCGGCGAATAGCACAAGGGGGCGTATTTTATGTTACTTCCAATGTAAGCGTCCCATTGTTCGCGTCGGCAGCCCATTGTAGCCTGGCTGGCGTCCGTTAAACGGAGTCATTTGCATGCTGAGGCGAGCAGCCGCGCTCAGCGCTCGCCGTCTCGCGACTTGCGTGCTCGCCGTGACAGCCGTCTTATGGCCGGGCGACGCTGCCGTCGCACACTGACACGGGTAGCGCGTGGTCAGCCGAAATACCGCGGGGAGTCCAAGACCGCTAGTGTGAGGAGCTTTCGTGGATTGCTCTACGTGTATGCAAGTGTTCCGAAACTATTGGTTCAAATTACACTACTGGCCATTAAAATTGCTACACCACGAAGATGACGTGCTACAGACGCGAAATTTACCCGACAGGAAGAAGAAGATGCTCTGATATGCAAATGATTAGCTTTTCAGAGCATTCGCACAAGGTTGGCGCCTGTGGCGACAAGTACAACATGCAGACATGAGGAAAGTTTCCAATCGATTTCTCATACACAAACTGCAGTTGACCGGCGTTGCCTGGTGAAACGTTGTTGTGATGCCTCGTGTAAGGAGGAGAAATGCGTACCATCACGTTTCCGACTTTGATAAAGGTCGGACTGTAGCCTATCACGATTGCGTTTTATCGTATCGCGACATTGCTGCTCCCGTCGGTAGAGATCCAATGACTGTTAGCAGAATATGGAATCGGTGGGTTCAAGAGGGTAATACGGAACGCCGTGCTGTATCCCAACGGCCTCGTATCACTAGCAGCCGAGATGACAGGCATCTTATCCGCATGGCTGTCTCGATCCCTGAGTCAACAGATGGGGACGTTTCCAAGATAACAACCATCTGCACGAACAGTTCGACGTCGTTTGCAGCAGCATGGACTATCAGCTCGGACACCATGGCAGCGGTTACCATTGAAGCTGCATCACAGACAAGAGCGCCTGCGATGGTGTACTCAACGACGAACCTGGGTGCACGAATGGCAAAACGTCATTTTTTCGGATGAATCCGGGTTCTGTTTAAAGTATCATGATGGGTCGCATCCGTGTTTGGCGACATCGCGGTGAACGCACATTGCAAGCGTGTATTCGTCATCGCCATACTGGCGTATCACCCGGCGTGATGGTATCGGGTGCCATTGGTTACACGTCTCGGTCACCTCTTGTTCGCATTGGCGCCACATTGAACTGTGGACGTTACATTTCAGATGTTTTACGACCCGTGGCTCTACCCATCATTCGATCCCTGCGAAACCCTACGTTTCGGGAGAATAATGCACGACCGCATGTTGCAGGTCCTGTACGGGCCTTTCTGCATACAGAAAATGTGCGACTGCTGCTCTGGACAGCTCATTCTCCAGATCCCTCACCAACTGAAAACGTCTGGTCAATGGTGGCCGAGCAACTGGCTTGTCACAATACGCCAGTCACTACTCTTGATGAACTGTGGTATCGTTTTGAAGCTGCATGGGCAGCTGTACCTGTACACGCCATCCAAGCTCTGTTTGACTCAATGCCTAGGCGTATCAAGGCCGTTATTACGGCCAGAGGTGGTTGTTCTGGGTACTGATTTCTCAGGATCTATGCACCCAAATTGCGTGAAAAATTAATCACATTTCAGTACTAGTATAATATATTTGTCCAATGAATACCCGTTTATCATCTGCATTTATTCTTGGTGTAGCAATTTTAATGGCCAGTAGTGTAATAAACGGAGAACATCAAAACAAATACATTACTCAGTCAGAACATCATGACCACCGACATGATAGCCTGTATGTATCTACCTTTGGCACGGATAAAGGCGTGGAGGTGTCGTAACATGGAAGCAATAAGGCCTTGGTAGGTCGCTGGAGGGAGTTGACACCACATCTGCACTTACAAGTCACCTAATTCCCTTAAATTCCAGGGAGGGGGCAATAGCTCTGACGCCACATTCCAGATGTGTTCTATCGGGTTCAGATCTGGCTGGTTGGAGAGCCATCACAGTAATTGGATCTCACCACTGTGTCCCTCGAAGCACTCCTCCATCACACTCCTGGTTTTATGACACTGCGTATTATCCTGTTGAAAAATGCCACTGCCATGAGAAACGTGATCATCATGAAGGGTGTACGTGGTCTCCATCCAGCGTCCCATACTCCTTGCCTTGCAGATCCACTGGACCCATGCATGCACACGAGAATGTTCCCCAGAACAGAATGGAGCCGTCGTCAGCTTGTCTCCGTCCCGCAGTACCAAGTGTCAAGGAGCTGTTCTACTGGTTCAAATGGCTCTGAGCACTATGGGACTTAACATCTGAGGTCATCAGTCCCCTAGAACTTAGAACTGGCTTTTCAGTGTGTATTTCATAAGGAATATAGGGTCTCTTAACTCAACTTGTGTCGGTGTCGAAGAGTGGGTATGTGTACTGATGGTTGGCTCTGGGGTACGTTTGGAAACACACGGATTCATCCGTAAGCATCACCGCCTACTACCAACAACCGTCACTTACCTGTCACCGCACCGATTCAGTGGCAGCTATTACAACAACAGTGAACATGGAGCGGTTACGTACAGGGTGTTTCAAAAATGACCGGTATATTTGAAACGGCAATAAAAACTAAACGAGCAGCGATAGAAATACACCGTTTGTTGCGATATGCTTGGGACAACAGTACATTTTCAGGCAGACAAACTTTCGAAATTACAGTAGTTACAGTTTTCAACAACAGATGGCGCTGCGGTCTGGGAAACTCTATAGTACGATATTTTCCACATATCCACCATGCGTAGCAATAATATGGCGTAGTCTCTGAATGAAATTACCCGAAACCTTTGACAACCCATCTGGCGGAATAGCTTCACATGCAGATGAGATGTACTGCTTCAGCTGTTCAATTGTTTCTGGATTCTGGCGGTACACCTGGTCTTTCAAGTGTCCCCACAGAAAGAAGTCACAGGGGTTCATGTCTGGCGAATAGGGAGGCCAATCCACGCCGCCTCCTGTATGTTTCGGATAGCCCAAAGCAATCACACGATCATCGAAATATTCATTCAGGAAATTAAAGACGTCGGCCGTGCGATGTGGCCGGGCACCATCTTGCATAAACCACGAGGTGTTCGCAGTGTCGTCTAAGACAGTTTGTACCGCCACAAATTCACGAAGAATGTCCAGATAGCGTGATGCAGTAATCGTTTCGGATCTGAAAAATGGGCCAATGATTCCTTTGGAAGAAATGGCGGCCCGGACCAGTACTTTTTGAGGATGCAGGGACGATGGGACTGCAACATGGGGCTTTTCGGTTCCCCATATGCGCCAGTTCTGTTTATTGACGAAGCCGTCCAGGAAAAAATAAGCTTCGTCAGTAAACCAAATGCTGCCCACATGCATATCGCCGTCATCAATCCTGTGCACTATATCGTTAGCGAATGTCTCTCGTGCAGCAATGGTAGCGGCGCTGAGGGGTTGCCGCATTTGAATTTTGTATGGATAGAGGTGTAAACTCTGGCGCATGAGACGATACGTGGACGTTGGCGTCATTTGGACCGCTGCTGCAACACGGCGAACGGAAACCCGAGGCCGCTGCTGGATCACCTGCTGCACTAGCTGCGCGTTGCCCTCTGTGGTTGCCGTACGCGGTCCCCCTACCTTTCCAGCACGTTCATCCGTCACGTTCCCAGTCCGTTGAAATTTTTCAAACAGATCCTTTATTGTATCGCTTTTCGGTCCTTTGGTTACATTAAACCTCCGTTGAAAACTTCGTCTTGTTGCAACAACACTGTGTTCTAGGCGGTGGAATTCCAACACCAGAAAAATCCTCTGTTCTAAGGAATAAACCATGTTGTCTACAGCACACTTGCACGTTGTGAACAGCATACGCTTACAGCAGAAAGACGACGTACAGAATGGCGCACCCACAGACTGCGTTGTCTTCTATATCTTTCACATCACTTGCAGCGCCATCTGTTGTTGAAAATTGTAACTACTGTAATTTCGAAAGTTTGTCCGTCTGAAAATGTACTGTTGTCCCAAGCATATTGCAACAAACGGTGTATTTCTACTGCTGCTCGTTTAGTTTTTATTGCCGTTTCAAATATACCGGTCATTTTTGAAACACCCTGTATGTTGAAATGTCTGACATGCATAAGGTGTACGGGTCTGTGAATAGAAATGGACGACGTGCAGTGTGAGAGTATCGATGGATTTCGCAGCACCTGGTATCCAAAATTGGAACTAATTTTCTTTCCTAGCGTACCTTCGGGAACTGATGTAAGCTGGTCAACCGCGTACGAATATACTGCCGCATGGCTGGACGGACAGGTGATTGAAGACTAGCAGAAAATTAAGCTTTTTATACGAGCTGTTAACTAAAATTTCTGAGGCACTCTTATTGAACATGGTGATGAAATTAATATGTCTGCAGCTTTGAACTTGACTTTTGAGTAACCTTTATGTGAAAGCGTTCTTTTGTGTGCTTCATTGGAAAGCTGAGTACAAGGAGAGATCAAAAAACGCAGCATTGGTCAGACGTGAATGCGGCACAAAATTGCAGACGCCAGCGACATCTAACCACCCAATAACCTAATGACGAGGACACAGGAACAGACAGTGGACATACACGGTGTAATGGGGAATGCGTTTAGATTTCCTGTTATTGATGTGCGTGATCGATTGACAGGAATTCGCATCACAAACAGGCAGCCTTCCCATCACGTTTAGCCTATTAGGGGTCACCATGTCCATTATGCGTCCTGTAGAGGGCTTAACTAGTTCACGTCAGCCGACCTTGCTGCTCTGGGAAATGGGCTTTGCACAGTGTCCTCCCGCTGATTTCAGGCTGCCTATCACAATAACCTTATTTGTCGACTCGTTAGGCCTGTTAAGCAGTGTTGTCCAGTGGCTCAAGTTTGAAGCCGCAAAGAGCCGTTAGGAGCCATCAACATCGATTTCTGTCGCTTTAGCTACTCCCACGCACCCTTCCACCTCATTAAAATTCTCAGAGTGCACGTACAATATTCTTGCTGATAAAATACTGTAACATCTGAGAGTCAAAGGTAGTTTTCACTTCATTTTTAGGTGTCAAGAACTACAAAAATTTTGTTGCTCTCCAGAGGTTTATCACAGAAAATGAGTGACGAGTAAAACATATGTAACAGAATGTAAGCATTCCTTTGGCCCCGTTAAAGTACTGTCAGTTTGTTTTCATCACGATCAACTGCGAACGAAACATCGACGTCTGTCAAACATTCTTGCCTTTCTTTCCGTGCAGGAATGTTTGAATTCAGCGTTACAGCAAATTTATGACATCCCTCACTACAAGATTTTGTGATAAGTGAAACATACAAAAAATGGTTATGCTAGTACGGGCGTAGCTCCATTATCCCTTCTTTGCAAACACATATCAATTAAATTCTGGAATATCGGCCAAAAGCAATATAAAAATAGACCAAGTACACCGTAAACACTTATTATACACGATAGGATACTTTATGTATAGCTAATTTCCAAATCTACATTTACATATACATATATATTCCGCTCGCCACCAAATGGTGTGTGGCGGAGGGGAGAATTCACGCCAAAGTCATATTTTCCCCCGTCTGTTCCACTTGCGGACCACGCGAGGGAAAAACGACTGTCTGAACGCCTCAGTTCGAGCTCTAATTTCCCTTATATTTGAATGGTGATCATTGCGCAATTTGGAAGTTGGTGGTAATAATATACATCCCCGGCGAAGATCGGATTTCGGAATTTAGTGAGCAGCCCCTTCTGTTTAGCGCGCTGTCTATCTGCAAGAGTGTCCCACTTCAAACTTTCTATGAGATTTGTAACGCTCTCGCGATGGCTAAACGTACCAGTCAAGAATCTTACCGCTCTTCTTTGGACCTTCTCAATTTCTTGAATCAGAACGAACTGGTAACGGTCCCACGCAGACTTACAATACTTTAAGACTGGACGAAATAACGTATTGTAAGCTATTTCCTTTGTTGAAGGAATGCATCGTTACAGGATTCTACCAATAAACCGCAATCTAGAGTTCGCCTTGCCCGTTACTTATGTGATCTGATCATTCCATCTGAGATCATTTCGAATAGTCGCACCCAGATACTTGACGGGTGTTTCCGCTTCCAAAGACTGGGCATTTATTTTGTACTCTTACATTAATGGGGATTTTCGCCTTGTTATACGCAGTAGGTTACACTTACTAATATTGAGAGATAACTGCCAGTCATTACACCACGCATTTATTTTCTGCAAAACTTCAATGATTTATTCACTACTTTTGTGTGATACTACTTTCCTGTAGACTACAGCATCATCGGCAAACAGTATAATGCCACTGTCAATACCATCAACCAGATCGTTTAAAAGCACAAGGAAAGAACTATTTTAGATCTCACTAGGCAATCAGTGTAATCTGATTAGACTAAAATAAATATTTCTCTTTGGACTTCTAGAACAACATAATTCTGTATGGATTTCATGTTCTTGCTGTGAAGTTAGAAGAAAATACACAATCCAATCCCGTTAATGTGACTACCGCCTGTAATCGATGTCAACGTGCAATAGCCACTCATAGACGGTAGGTGGCAGCACTAGCAGTGGGGGGATAAAGCGTGTAGGAGGGCGGGGGACGCAGAAAACAGTGCACTCGTTGTGGTAATGCTGAAACGGAGAGATTTATCTGACGTCCAGAAGGGCACTGTCATTGGTTTTCGGGCCACCGGTGGAACATTTCTGAAACGGCTAAGTGTGGAAACTGTTCGCGTCCCATCGTAGTTAAAATACACCGCGGATGGCAAAATAGCGCTATGCAAAACCGGAGCCGAGGGAACGGTGGTGCACCAAGGGCCTTAGGCGACATGACTGGACGACGGCTGCGAAGATATTTACAGTTGTTGTGTGGGAGAGAACTGGAGTTCAATTACAGTTTCGGCCGCTTCATGAGCTCAGAAGCGTCCGCGGTGCTTTCGTCAACCCGTGGGCTCAAGGAAGATGGCAGTGCAAGAATTTCATCGGATCGTCGAGCCAGAGTTAGAGAAGACGCAATTCACGCTCGGGAAACCGCAGCACCTACATGACATTTCCTTCGGGAGTAATCAAGCACATTGACGGAAAATCCGTGACAATGGTCAAGCAATTGATCGGTAACACTGCGCAAGCAGAACTTCGTGAAGACGAACTCTACCGAGATGATGAGCCGAAATAATCCGCGCGCATTGAAGAAGAGTAAACGGGAAAGCAACTACTAAGCAACTGACCGACAAGATGACCCACCAACAGTGTCTCCTCAACAACCGTCCAGCGGACGTTGCTGCGTGTGGGCCAATGCAGGGGGTGCCCGGTTCATGCACCCATTCTGACTGCTGTTCTTCGGCGACGAACGCTGCTGGAAGTCCAGTGAGTGGCGATAGGTGGCCTTTTCAGATAAATCACGTTTTGTGCTGCACAGGGCAGATGGCCGATGGCGTGTACGACGCAAAATGTATGAAAACAAACGCACTGCAGGAATCGTCAGAAGGATCATGGTCGGAGGACAGCGCGTAACGCTCTGGAGAACGTTTCTGTGGCAATCCGTGAGTGATCTCGTCATTCTGTATGGCACAATGGATCAACACAAGTATTAATCCATCCTTGGTGGCCATGCCCACTCCAACATGCTATTTGTTTTTTCTCGGTACGATGGCATCTACCAGCAGGACAATGCAACGTGTCACACAGCTCGCAGTGTACGTGTGTGGTTCGGTGAGCACGAGATGAGTTTACCGTACTCTCCTGGTCACCAGTCTCCCTGGCTTTAAATCCAATCGAGAATCTGTGGAACCACATCGAACTGGCCATGGCCGAAAACCTAGGACATCTGGTAACGATACTGAACTCGCCGTGCCTTCACATCCCTACCGGTAGCTTACAGAACCTCAATGACACTCTTCCTGCACGTCTCGGAGAGGTTCGCGCTGCAGAAGTTGGCTGTTTAGGCTTTCGAGAAGCAGTCACGTTTCTGTGACTGGGCAGTGTAATTCTGACGGAGAGAACAACAAAAGAAATGAAAACAAGTGTTACATGGGTGTGGAATGCTTTTGATAGACTAAATCAAGTTTCGAACATTAGTATTCCGAAGTGAACTGTAAGTTTATAATCAGTGTATTTTACTAATTTTAACCTGTAGCCGTGAGACATGGATTATTAACGTAAAAACTGGTAATTAACTTAGGAATTGGAAGCTGCTCTGGAGGTCTAATCCTGGTGATTAGTGGGAGGTAATGTAAAACAAACATAAGGATATTTCATTAACTGAAGCGAAAGACGTAATTATAACTGTAATGGACTGGACGTAACCAAGCTAATGAACGGAAAATAAGTCAAAAAACATTTTTTTACTAGTGGGGTTCTATACACAAGAGCTTTCAACTCCCCCCCCCCCCCCCCCCCCCGTCATAAGTTCAGTTGGTTTAGGACTGGAGAGCGTGGTGGACCCAGGCGATTGGTCCATCTCTACCTATCAATATGTCTCCGAAACGGTTATTTAGAAGCCGACCGACGTTAACACTAAAATGAGGAGGTGCTCCATCATGCGCAGCTAAAGGCATGTCTGTTAACAGATCAGGTAGAACATTCTCTGCGAAATTGTGATAGCTTTGTCCGTTGAGCCTGGATGGAAGAAAGTTAGGTCCTACCAAACAGTCACTAACAAGATCGGTCCAAACACTAACAGAAAATCTTTCTTGATGACTTGCTGCCGGCCGGAGTGGCCGAGCGGTTCTAGGCGCTACAGTCTGGAACCGCGCAACCGCTACGGTCGCAGGTTCGAATCCTGCCTCGGGCATGGATGTGTGTGATGTCCTTAGGTTAGTTAGGTTTAAGTAGTTCTAAGTTCTAGGGGACTGATGACCCTAGATGGTAAGTCCCATAGTGCTCAGAGCCATTTGAACCATTTGAACCATTAAGTCCCATAGTGACCAGAGCCATTTGAACCATTTTTGATGACTTGCTTTAATTGTTGACGCCTGCCCACACATGCCGACTGAAAATTTACAATCTGATCTCGTTGAAAGTCATTGGAGAAAATGAGTTACAACATGGAAACAAACAGTTTCCGGACCCATGTTCATGTAACGTAATGTCTTCGTCTTCTCCTGAGCAATGTGTATTGTAGTTCGTGTCATGCATTTTTGGTTACACAATGTGTGCTGTTAAATGCGCGTCTCACCACAACGATACGTCCAGAATTTGCGTGAAATGTCTACGATGGACAATCGCTATTCCAATGTTAGTATTCCATTCTCAAATGTGAACTGATACATCAGTGAGTGAGCTACAGAATTTTCAGAGCTACACAATACAACAATGTCGCAAGGAGGACCATTTACGGCACACAATCTGACCACAGTAGAAAACTACTTTTTAAATGGCTCTGAGCACTATCGGACTTAACATCAGAGGTCATCAGTCTCCTAGAACTTAGAACCACTTAAACCAAACTAACCTAAAGACATCACATACATCCATGCCCGAGGTAGGATTCGAACCTGCGACCGTAGCAGTCGCGCGGTTCCGGACTGAAGCGCCTAGAACTGCTCGGTCATCCCGGCCGGCTCCAAGATGACTTTTGAGTTGGGAGAATATGGGAAAATAATTCGGCGCAAGATACGGTGATTATAGAGGCTTCCCAGTTTAGTCTTCTGAACTCCGCCTGGGTCATTCGAACTGTATGAGGCCGAACATTGTCATGAAGGAAGACAACTTCGTGAAACAAAAGTCCAGGGCGTTTTCTTTTGATGACAGCTCGCAGATTCCTGAAGATGAGAACAAAACCCGCCATGGTGCAGCACTGGTTTGAAAAAACTTGTGTAACCTTACTAAAATGCTTATAAAAAAACATGGCGACTGTGTAGAAAAGTAACAGAAGAATTGTACAGTGTCAATATAGTAATTTCAACTTGATAAATCATGTGTAAGGTCTCTTTATAAAATAGGGAACTCGTTTATCACATTTATGACTAATCGAACTGACGAAGTGTGACGACCACAAACGAGTGTTGGCATGAATAAAGTTAAGAAAATGTAGGTAGTGGTGTATTTCTTCAAGTAAGATAGAATCGTCGGGTCGATGAAGGTGTTGTAGGGATGACAAAAGGTGAGGTGGCTGATAGGCAATATGACTGCAGGAAATTAAGCCTGCCTAATGTCTCATCAGGTGCGCGATTTTACTAACTTCCAGAGCGGAAACCGTCTCCTGCTGGTGATAGCCCCGGCCTTATAAAGTGTAGGCATTGTTTGGAAATGACCATGGCGGTGGCAGTGACGTCACGCCGGAAGTGAATGCACTCTGCAAGCGCGGAGCGTGGCCATGGCCACACAATGGCGATGCCATCACCCCGGATGCAACAGTCTATGCGCAGGATCATAGCACGCAGCAGCAGCAGCACTATCCCTGGAGCTAACCTGCCGCTTCCTGCGACGCTGTGAAGGCTCCGGCATCCATCCTTGTGTGTCACGACGCGAGGCGAAAATCGTGACACCAGAGAGAAACGGCAACGAAGATCTCAGCTTCGCATCTCGTCCGCCTCTAGGTTATTAATGACGCAGTTAGAATTGGAAAATTATGATGAAACAAATCGGCTGTTAAGCTGCACTGCTGTCCTCTAAAATTGCAGCATGACGATGGCATATTGTCTTCCAGTGTACTATTGGGTCTGCAGCTTTATTTCCGCCGTTTTGCAATAGATGGCAGTAGTGGCAAGTAATGGTGCACGAGGTGGGTCACACAATAAGCTTAGGCATTCGAAAACAAAAAGCCATGAAAATATTGGACGGTTTATGATTGCATCACAAATTGATTCTCGGATGAATATGTCATCTTACGACCCCAGTTCTCGTCATTTGGGGGAAGTTTTAATTTTTGTTTTAACGTGAAGAAATCAACCGCTGAGGCTCATAAAATGCTCGGTAAAGCCTATGGAGAGCTACCTATTAGTGAAAGGTTTCAACGCTTCAAGAATAGTAATTTCGACGTCTAAGACCGACATGACGTTGGAAGACAGAAGGATTTCGAAGCTACTGAAACCGATGGAAGCAATCACAGGAGATCGTTATCGAAAACAGTTGACGCGTTGGAGTCGAGCACTGAAAGAGAAAAGGCCACAGTATAGCAATAGAAATTAAAAGATGATTCTGCAGCATGGCAATGCTCGACTCCATGCCGGAAGCCCCTAAAAACATACTTGGAAAAGTTGAAATGGGAAGACCTACCCCACCCACCGTATTCCCCACACATTGCTCCCACTGACTAGTATCTTTTTCGATCAGTGGCACACCGGCCTGGCTGACCAGCACCTCCGGCCATATGAAAAAGTAAAAAATTTGATCGATTCACGGATTTTCTCAAAATACTCCCATTTTTTCCGCCATGGGACTCGTACGGTGCCCGAAAGAAGGGAGAAAGTACAGGGCGGCGATGGCCAATACATTGACTTGTAAATTTATTGTAAGCTTTTCACAATAAACACTCGAACTACGAGAGAAAAAAACCAGCAGACGCAAATTTTAAGGCCTAATACTCATCTGGGTCTGTGAATGGTTAGCATTTCAGTGCAAGCACGCAGTGTATGTTCCGTATACTGCCGCTTTCTCGTTCGGAAATAGCATGTTGATTTTGGTTGTCTTTGACAAGACGAGAAAACGTCAGTTGCTGTCCCGTCTTCGTATAAAGCAATTGTGTGACGATAGGAAATCACGATATCCAATGATTTATGGCGCTATACGACAAATTCGTTCATTTGGATAAAAGCGTATGGGCCCTGAAGATGGCAAAATGGAATGCCGAAACTGATTGCTTTCAAAATAAAATAAAATATCTTAAAGTATAAGGCTGTAGGTGAACTTTATTGACATTGAAATAAAAAAAAAAAAAAAAAAGAAAAGAAACACAAATGTCCTGTCGAAAACTTTTTCAATTGGTTTTTATCATCTGATTACTTTGCGAGATAGTAAACGACAGCATTATCTGGAAGCAATCTAAGAGGGCTGCTCAGATTGCCTCGTAAATCACTTATACAAATTAGAAATAGCAAAGGCCTATAACGCTTTCTTGGGGAGCGCCACGTATCACTTTTGTTTTACTCGATTATTTTCCGACAGTTACTACGAGCTGTGAGGTTTCTGACAGAAAATCACGAATCCAGTCGCCCAACTGAGACAATACTCTATACGCACATAGTCAAGCAGTTCGATTGGAAGCCACTTGTGAGGAACGTTATCAAGAGGTCTTTCGATATCCAGAAATATGGAATCAATTGGAGATCCCCTGTCGATAGCAGCCATTATTGAGAATAAAGAGCTGGTTCTGTTTTATATAAACGAAATTTGCTGAATCCTCACTGACTCTGTGTCAATAGATTGTTTTCCTCGAGGTAATTCATAATGTCCGACCACGGGTTCCAAAATCTTACCGCAAATGGCGTCACTGTTGTGGGTCTGTACTCCTGCTTCCTTTCTTGAGTATTGGTATGACGGGTACAACTTTCAAATCCTTAGATATTTTGAAAGGAATCTAGTTAGTGTGCAATCTGGACCGGAGGACTTATTAAGTGAATTAATCTGCTTTGTGTGGTGTCGTACACTATCCACACCACGGCAGGCATTCTATGCCCAGAGGTTGGCAGTAACACATGTGACTGTTCTCCAGATCCCTTGCAGACACAGTCTCTGCTGCACACTTGAGAGCAAGTCCAATCGTGGGGTTCGCTTGGAGTTTTCGCAGCGTTACCAATATGCCTCTTTGTTATTGTGATTGTTTATGACGAGGGTGCCTGTGTAACGGAGTAGTATGGAATACTGTTTGGACTCAATGAAGAAATTAGAAAGAACATTACGGTGCTTCTAACGAATTTGCTCTCTGTCTCAGTACCCACTAATTGCTCGGCATCCACCCATGGGCCGGCCCAACATTCCGCTATAGGAAAGATGTTTACATCGAAGTCTATTTCATACGAGCCGAACGCTTGGGATCCCATTAGATGCACAACACGAAGACCTCTGGTTTGCATTTGGTGTAATCTCAATATCAGCTATTACTTTTCTGAGGTGTTAAGGCCGATAGCTGCGCCTATCTTCTAGACCCCCGCGTCGTTTACTTTCAACAAGATAATGCAAGACCATTTGTGGCTCGTGCTGCTCTATCCTACCTCTATAAAGCCCTGCAAGATCTAGTCAACTCTGGACCGAATAAGAATTGGACATGGAAGATGTGCTGACTCACTCTTCAAATGGGGACTGCTGTCTTCGCCAGCATGTGGCTCCGGCGCGCCTAAGCAGATCATCAACACATCAGAGAAGAATGCAGTGCTAGAGCGTTCTGTGGGGACTTTGAAGAATTCCTCGTGGCGCCCCAAAAATCCATCGTACAAGGACTATATGTTTGTCTGTGAATATATGTAATTTTATGTAATGTAGAATAAGGTGATCCAATACTGAAATGTACTTAAATGCCACCGTCGTCGCCGTGTCCGAGTTTTCATTTCTCTCCTGAAATTTCGTTTGTCGCGGTTCAGGCGTGGAAGTATCGTTGATGGCTTAGCAATCCAATCATAGCGTGGAACAGGCGGCCACAGACATTACAGATGATGGAAGGTGGAGGACGTGGCTGAGCCTGGAGGAGTTTACGTCTCCGGCGTTTGTCATTCTCCATTCTTCGACGTTCCAGCGCAAAGTTTTGAAGAGGATTTGAGGTAACTGAGCGCCAGCGACTTCGATCTTCTGCTATTGTGGACCAGTTACTCGGATCGATGTTCAAGTTTTTCAAATTTTTCTTGTACTGATCCTTATAACGTTTGAGAGGGGCACCTCGTGGCCTTTTACCTGTGCTCACTTCGCTGTACAGCATTTGGCGTGGAAGCCTGTCATTTTTCATCCGCTGGACATGTCCGACCCATCTGAGTTGATGCCCAATGATAAGAGCTTCCATGCTACACATATTTGCTTTCTCAAGAACCATTTCAGGTTCACGATATATCTTAGCTTCTGTTGATTGAAGCGTTCTAGTTTCATCCAGGTTTCGCAACCATATAGCAGGGTAGAAATGACTACAGCTTTGTACACCATCAGTTTGGTGTACAGTGTTAGGTCTTTATTCAAGAAGACACGCTTTGAAAGACGTCCAAATGCTACATGGGCAGCACGTAATCCATTTTCCACATCTTTTCCAGATGAGCTGTTTCGTGACAGTATGCTTCCTAGGTAGAGGAAATGGTCCACTTGTTCCAAGGGTGTATCATACGCTAAATAAAATAAAATAAAAATAAATAAGTAAACAGAGGGCGCTCGACTGCTTCCCTGGCCGGCAGCACGTGCTCTAACACGTTGAAAAAAATCTGGTCGTGTATAAAATCTTCGCGGTGTTCAAACCGTGTCAAATCGGAGTCAAAAATCGAGGTGCCGAATGTTAGTAACATCCTCTTCTTCATCTGCTGGGAGCGAAGTCTGCTTCATTTATGGTGGCTTTCAAGCTGGTCATTGATGATGTGAAGTCGCTTGTAATTCTGACTTCTATGGACGCTGACGTCTTCTACATGGCGGTTTCTTCGTTCTTTTTCGACAGCTAATCGCACTGCTGTGGCAGGGGTAAAATACAGGGGGCGAAAGGCTATTTACAATTTGTACAGAAACCAGATGGCAGTTATAAGAGTCGAGGGACATGAAAGGGAAGCAGTTGTTGGGAAGGGAGTAAGACAGGGTTGTAGCCTCTCCCCGATGTTATTCAATCTGTATATTGAGCAAGCAGTAAAGGAAACAAAAGGAAAATTCGGAGTAGGTATTAAAATCCATGGAGAAGAAATAAAAAGTTTGAGGTTCGCCGATGACATTGTAATTCTGTCAGAGACAGCAAAGGACTTGGAAGAGCAGTTGAACGGAATGGATAGCGTCTTGAAAGGAGGATATAAGATGAACATCAACAAAAGCAAAACGAGGATAATGGAATGTAGTCGAATTAAGTCGGGTGATGCTGAGGGAATTAGATTAGGAAATGAGACACTTAAAGTAGTAAAGGAGTTTTGCTATTTGGGGAGCAAAATAACTGATGATGGTCGAAGTAGAGAGGATATAAAATGTAGACTGGCAATGGCGAGGAAAGCGTTTCTGAAGAAGAGAAATTTGTTAACATCGAGTATAGATTTAACTGTAAGGAAGTCGTTTGTGAAACTATTTGTATGGAGTGTAGCCATGTATGGAAGTGAAACATGGACGATAAATAGTTTGGACAAGAAGAGAATAGAAGCTTTCGAAATGTGGTGCTACAGAAGAATGCTGAAGATTAGATGCACTGCACTCCGTCTTCAGGCCACAGGTGGCCCATCGGGACCATCAGACCGCGGTGTCATCCTCAGGTGAGGATGCGGATAGGAGGGGCGTGTGGTCAGCACACCGCTCTCCCGGTCGTTACGATGGTTTTCTTTGACCGGAGCCGCTACTAGTCGGTCGAGTAGCTCCTCAATTGGCATCACGAGGCTGAGTGCACCCCGAAAAATGGCAACAGCGCATGGGAGCTGGATGGTCACCCATCCAAGTGCCGGCCACGCCCGACAGCGCTTAACTTCGGTGATCTCACGGGAACCGGTGTATCCACTACGGCAAGGCCGTTGCCGAAGATTAGATGGGTAGATGGGTAGATCACATAACTAATGAGGAAGTATTGAATAGGATTGGGGAGAAGAGAAGTTTGTGGCACAACTTGACCAAAAGAAGGGATCGGTTGGTAGGACATGTTCTGAGGCATCGAGGGATCACCAATTTAGTATTGGAGGGTAAAAATCGTAGAGGGAGACCAAGGGATGAATACAATAAGCAGATTCAGAAGGATGTAGGTTGCAGTAGGTACTGGGAGATGAAGAAGCTTGCACAGAATAGAGTAGCATGGAGAGTTGCATCAAACCAGTCTCAGGACTGAAGACAACAACAACAACAACATTCGCACTGCACGGTAATGTGTCGAGGAATGAGTTATACTGAACACGTGCGGGAAGTTAGTTGCTATCACAGTTCCTAAGTGACGGGCATCATCAGACACTATTCAATTATTCTGTGCGTTAAGAGGCATTTCGTCCGTTCGCGAGAAGTCACATCGTATCGCTGTGGATACAATGACTCTGCACAATGTTGCAGATTTCACAGCTGAGGTACTGTAACCAGTTGCATCTGATGACCGTTACGTCGACGGAATCATGAACTGCAGCTGGCCTACCTTTTTCAGATAACAACAACAATTTGGGACTGGCCGCTTGCCAGCGGCCACGGCACTCCCGCTAGCACCGCCCCCGCAGGAACCGCCCCGCTGCCGCCCCCGCCGCCGCCTCCGCCCCCGGCGCCTCTGCTTGCCGCTTGGCCGCCGCCGGAAGAGCCGTGGCCGCCGACAGGGGCGTATTCGGAAACGCGAAACAATAGCGTCGCGCCGTAGCGTGCCGCCTGCTTTGAATTTCAAATGGAACGACCGCTATTATGTGCTTCGTATCGTTGTTTATGTTGGCGGCGCGTCCTCCTGACGTCCAGACATTACAGAAATTAAACGTTGCTGCGCGAACACGTGTACGTGCCAGTACGTGCCGTCAGCCGCCTCTCCGGGAAGAGTTCATCGCGTGCGCGCGAACCGTCGCTCTCTCACGTACGGTACATCCCAGATGCGGCGCGGTGCTTGGAATAACGGAGAGGCAGCTCTTTGGCGGCTACACCCTCCGAAACGACACACAACACACGACGCCAGCACAGGTTTCGTGATCGGCTGTGTTGACATCGCTAGCACACTTTAATTACCTTCACTCACACCTGCCCTGTAGGGGCAATGCACCTAAGGTCAAAAACGTTGTAAGAGGTCCATGACTACGGAATTTATTGGTAGCGCACTCGAGCAGATGTAATTTCGATGGATTGCTCACGCGCTGCCTGCGATATGTAAGCTACAACAGAATCACAGACCGAGAGTAGTGTCGGCTGCAGTATGAACAGTGTCGGAGAAGTAGTGGTAGCTTGCAGTGCCGCGCGAGATTAGCCGAGCGGTCTTACGCGCTGCAGTCATGGGCCCGCATCTCGTGGTCGTGCGATAGCGTTCTAGCTTCCCACGCCCGGGTTCCCGGGTTCGATTCCCGGCGGGGTCAGGGATTTTCTCTGCCTCGTGATGGCTGGGTGTTGTGTGCTGTCCGTAGGTTAGTTAGGTTTAAGTAGTTCTAAGTTCTAGGGGACTGATGACCGTCGCAGTTGAGTCCCATAGTGCTCAGAGCCATTTGATTTGCAGTCATGGACTGTGCGGCTGGTCCCAGCGGAGGTTTGAGTCCTCCCTCGGGCATGGGTGTGTGTGTGTGTGTTTGTCCTTAGCTTAATTTAAGTTAAGTAGTGTGTAAGCTTAGGGACTGATGACCTTAGCAGTTAAGTCCCATAAGATTTCACACACATTTAAACATTTTTTTTTTTTTTAAGCTCGCTGTCGGACGGTTGGGCCAGTCGTGCGTGAGCGATATAGTATAAGGTGAAAACTGTCACACGCATATCTAATTTGTTACAACTAAATTTGTACTATTGTTATATCAAGTCCCATGTTTTAAAAAATCTTTTAATAATAATCTTTTTTTTATAAAATTAGCTTTTTTGACAGTCATTCATCTGAATTTAAAGAATTTACTAATTTCTGCAATCCATGATCATTCCGATTATCGTAAAGAAAAATCAGTTGTTTCTTTTTATACATGACATATCTAGCGGCCAGCATTGCACTGGGCTGTGCCAGAAAAATTTCTTATACGAGCGGATATATACGCGTTATCCGGCGACTTCTTTGAGGTAAGAATTTTCAGTTTATTCAGAATGATCTTTCAGGGCCATGGCGCAGCACTGCTGACGTCCAAATTTACCAGTTTAGATTCACAGTCAGTTAATTATTGAAACGGCCGGGGTGGCCGAGCGGTTCTAGGCGCTACAGTCTGGAACCGCGCGACCGCTACCCTCGCTGGTTCGAATCCTGCCTCGGGCGTGGATGTGTGTGATGTCCTTAGGTTAGTTAGGTTTAAGTAGTTCTAAGTTCTAGAGGACTGATGACCTCAGATGTTAAGTCCCATAGTGCTCAGAGCCATTTGAACCAATTATTGAAAGGCTATATATGAGTCACATTTTTTATTGGTAGGTTAGTCACGTTATTTGTGGAAGGTTACGGAATAGTATTCTGTTGGGAGGTTACACTAAATGTAAATGTTATACATATATTTATACATATTTTTTCTGTCGCGAGGTTACAACGTATTTGATCTACAAAAGGGTGCTGAGAAATATTCTATAAAGTTGAACACCAAAGATCTTGCACAACCAGTTTCAGCTAGCAAGTTATTTACTTTCCAATGGTATTTGTGATTACAACAATAATGAATTTTGGGTCAACTCTATCATTCAAAAAAGCAGTACTAAAGTAAAAATAATTTCCATATAGGCTACCCATCCTTACTTAGGATTCAAAACAAAGCTTATTCTCTGTACATTCTACATAAACGATGTGACTGGTAGGGGGAACAGCAACCTGCGATTGTTTGTTGATGATGCTGTGGTACGCGGCAGTGTATCGTCGCTGAATGGCTCTAGGACAGTGGTTCCCAACCTGGGGGTAATTACCCCAGGAAGGGTAACATGAAATTTTTTGAGGGGTAAAAAGTAAACGATTCGATTGTGTTTCATAAAAGAATACGGTGTCCTTTGCAGGCTGTATTGTGTTGTATTAAACTCGTGCTATCAGCTAATTTCGGCAGGGAGTCATTATTGTCAAATCCTGCCTAGTCGTCGGATATGTGGTGTCTAGGAAACCTGCTTTCTCAGATCGCTACGCAACAATACAAGCAAATCGTATTAATGAGTTTTATTACGAAAAGTAAATGACAATCGTTTACTTTGAGAATTACATAGATGTGTCGCAAGCGAAGGGCGGCATCTGAAATAAACAACCTTCTTCAGTATAACAATTCTAATACAAGCGAAGTAATGAGCTTTGACGCTTCTGTACAGGTCGATAGTCTTGAACCTTCTCTTCGACTCGGCCGCAACCAGTAGGGCGCGGCGCTATTGTCCTCTTCGCATAGAAGCCTCTGCCGTCGCTTTGTCGTCCGGGAGATGGCGACCGTGCAATTGGCCGACGTCTTGTCACAGCCGTCTCTGCTCTATTGTTCCCGACTGGCGTGCCGGCGTTTGACTTTAGGCTGTAATAACTATCAAGCATTTTTGCTACTCGTGTATTACACATCGTACTCATCTGACAATGAGCACGATATGTAATACATCACATAGCAAATGTCCTTGATAATGGCTCACGGATGAAATTAGTGAATATCACGATTTTAATAAAGCACAATTCAGCCTCCAACGGACAATGTATTCTTTTGTTACAGACTTAGAGGCTGTGGATTCCCGCGGAAGCAAAATCATCATTTTCCAGTTACGAAAGTAAATTAGCTTCAAAAGATCATTACTGTTACCACAATTTGTAAGACTAATATTGTTTATGGTTCAAATGGCTCTGAGCACTATGGGACTTAACTTCTGAGGTTATCAGTCCCCTAGAACTTAGAACTACTTAAACCTAACCAACCTAAGGACATCACACACATCCATGCCCGAGGCAGGATTCGAACCTGCGACCGTAGCAGTCCCGCGGTTTCGGACTGCAGCGCCTAGAACCGCACGGTAATATTGTTTATATAATTTATCAATAATTGGTTTTTCTCAGTTAGTAGCATTAATGCGCTGGAGGTTAAGGGCACCTCGCATAGTCCACCCACTACACACATACGTATGTTGTGCTTTGTCCCGTACATCGCTGATGATAAAAGTGAGACATATACGAAACAAACGCTACGTTACTCAAGAAAATTTCTTCTCCAAATTGTAGGCAGTAACTGCAGCAGTCTAGAAATTGCTTCATTACTCGGTTCGATGGTGGTTGGTTTGTGGGGCGTTCAACTGCGCGTTCATCAGCGCCCGGACAAAGTCCCAATTTTTACACAGTCCATTTTTTATTCACAGTCCAATGCAGTTATTGTCACAAATGATGATGGTGAAATGATGACACAAACACCCAGTACCCGGGCAGAGAAAATCCCCGACCTCTGCCGGGAATTGAACCCGAGACCCCTTGATCCAGACGCAGCAAAGCTAGCCACTAGACCACGACCTGCGGACTATTCTCTTTGAGACAGATAAATGATTAATTGACAGCACGACAGAGCAGTAACTACAGAAGGGCTGTTACTGTGCTGTACACAGTATTATTATTATTATTATTATTACTACTACTACTATGAGTGGCTGTGGTCAGACACAAAGAATTAAAAGCCTGAAACCTTCCAACGTCTGCCAGTTCAGAGGCAAGCAGTGCAGCAATCAAATGATATACGAACAGTAAGTATAGTGCACACATTTAAACTTGGTTGGTTTTAAACGGGGTTGCAACGTGCACATCAAGCAAGTGCCTCATTTGAGAGTAATGCAGGGGACGTATGTTTTGTAACAAGTGTGTATCCTCACTGTGGATAGTTATTTGTGGATAGCATGGATAGCACTTGCGATGTACCACAAATTCCTTCGTCATTCATTCACACACACACACACACACACACACACACACACACACACACACACACTTCTATCATTTTAAAAATGAAAGTGTTCCGATAAAAGTTTTTCATTCTACAGTTTCGTTAGGTGCTGAGATTGGTGATAATATGGAGGTGGAGGAGGCAACAGCTGGCATGGGGGAGGGGGAGTGGGGAAGATGCCGGGGTTATTAGCTAATGTCAAATTGCACTCAGGGGAGGATACAGGATTACTTTGACAGAATTTCTATATGGTGTAATGAATTGCACCTTGTTCTAAATGTAGAAAAATGGAAGTTAATGCAGATAAGTGCAAAAAAATCATCTAATGTTCGGGTATAGCATTAGATGTATGCTACTTGACACAGCCACATCGATTAATTATCTAGGAGTAACGCTGAAAAGGTATATGAAATGTAACAAACCAGTAACGTCGAAAGTAGGGAAAGCCGAATAGCAACTTCGGTTTAGTGTAAGAATTTTAGGAAAGCTTAGCTCATCCGTAAAAGAGACCACATATGCAGCACAGATGTAAATCATTCGTAGGTACTGCTCGAGGGGGAGGAGGAGTTTAGTGTCGACAACGAAGTCATTAGAGACGGAGCACAAGCTCAGATTAGGGAAGGATGGGGAAGGAAATCGGCCGTGCCCTTTCAAAGGAGCCTCTCTGGAATTTGCCTGGAGCGATTCAGGGAAATCACAAAAAAACCTAAATCAGGATGGCCGGACGTGGGTTTGAAACGACGTCCATCCGAATGCGAGTGGAATGTGCTAATCACTACGCCACCTCGCTTAGTGATATTGCTCGAGTGTGTAGGATCACCACCAGGCTGGGTTACGGATCTGCTTCTTGAAGTCAAATGGGGAATCCCTGGAGAAAATAAAGACGTTTTTGCGAAATGCTAGTGAGAAAATTTAGGGAGCCGGCATCTGTGGCAGACTGACAACGTACATTTCGCGTAACGACGGAAAGAGAAGACAAATTACGGCTTGTACAGAGGCATATAGATAGTTGTTTTTCTGTCGAGCCATTGATGGGTGGAACAGGAAAGGTAATACCAGGTACTATCCACCATACAGAGATTGTACAAAAATATGTGAACACTACAAACACACGTAGAGGAAAAACGTTGGCATTTAAAATGAATGCACAGTTTTCAAGGGAATCTTATACCATTGTTTTAGTAAAACAGCAGCCAGTTCAGGTAGCGACGATAGAGGTGGATAGCGATTGCGCACCCCACTTCGCAAAGCAGATTACAAAGGCTGAATGATACTGATGACCGTGCAAGGGCCTCTATCAACAGGCTGGTAAGGCACGTAGGACATGGCGTCACATCGCCATTTGAGATGAAAAGGGCTATCGCACTATCAGGGACATGAAACAAAACTAAACCACCTCTGCACCGTGAGAGGGTGAGAGTCTCGTATCTTATCTCCAATAGCAAGCCGTGGCAAATATATGAACTCAATGCCGCTAGCATGGGCGGGCCATGACGGCGCAATATTAAGAGTCTGTGCCACGCGGGACATACGTGACGCCAAATATACATTCACATATTGTGTCCACTGCAGAAGATCGAGGGCTCGTAAACGATGATCTAGAAGTCTCGTTAGTAGTTGTGACAGTAGGCGCCGGCACTTGAGGGCAATAGTGCGCCCCACATCTTACGTGCTCCGAAATTTTGTCAGGGAGTTCGCGTTTACATTAATCACAAAAGAAATAATGAAGGCTACGGAAATACTGTTGACCAGGTAAAAAGAACAGGTCTTTATTATATGTACTTCCGAGAATAATGTAACGAGTAGAGATTACCTCTAAGTAAATGGCGTAAGAAGCTCCCAGAAAGTAGAAGAACATGTATGGAAACAGGGGGATAAGTAATGGAGGGAAATCACATACATTAGGTAATTGGGGAACGAAGTACTGAAGTACAAAAATTTTTGGGGAGTCTTGTGTGGAAAAGGGCAGTTACTGCACGTCTCTCACCGAAAGAAAATAGCGTAAGAATTTCCTAACATCACAGTTACTACACTTAAAAAGTCAAACAGTGGCAATGTCATACACATTAGTCTACACAAAAAAATACTGATCTTGACTCACACTTGCATTCCTTTCCTAACACGTACCGTCCTAGCAATCCTTCTTCTTTAGACGAAAGCAATGGTAGGGACTGAAGAGACATCACGTCACTTTTGTAACACAGTCGTTACAGTTACTGGGGGAATATTTGCTGAGCTAATTTCTCTGGAACAAACGCTTATCGCAAATGCAGTGGAACACATAACATCAGTTCTTTCCGTATCTTACTTTGCAGTACTTTCCTATACAGTACGAGTTCTCATACTTGTCTGATTTCAGAAGAGGAATGAAAATAATCTGCAGCCTCACAAGTCGTTCCCCCAATAAACCGAAACAATTCTCCAAGAGTGTTGGCCATTACGAGGCCCTCGAAGCATTCGTAAAGCAGTAAAGCTCTGGGTTGATTTCGGTGCGCGACAATGTTATCGGAGGGTAAAACGTACAACTGCCCCATGAAATGCGATAAATTCCGAAGTTACGATCTTGTTTACCACTTCTGCGTTAAAAAGGAAAAAGTTCACGACAGCTTCGAATGGCTACCGGCAACAAATCAATGCAATAATCTAGTATTATTGCACGCCTGCGATATCTTTTTAGTGCCGCGTTACGGTTCTTTCTATGAAAGCAAAATCGGTGCAGCGGCCGCCTGTTACTATTCTTGATCCATTTAGACGAAATATTAACTCTTCACAAATGGTTTCACTTCTGAAATGATTATTAAGGCAATGCAAACTTAAAATTCCGTAGCTCATACAACAACGGAGTTACGAAACTGTCCTATCGGAAATATGAGGAGGACTTGTAATTTATAATAGTAAAAGAAAAGGGATATGGAAGTCCTAGACTGAGGCGCCTTCAGATGAAAGGATGAATTCAAGGGGTAGCTTGGCCATCACTGTATACTTAACAGGCCACAGCAATGAAAGACGTTCTCATTAGATGTTTAAACGAAAGTCACGTATGATTTGTCATTTCCCGTTTCACTTATAAATTCTGAAATTCAGAAATAATGGGACAAAAATCCGGTAAAGAAGTTTAGGTAGACATTACTGCTATTTTACATGACTAATTCTTGGATCAACAATATCGAGTGTGAAGCGAGAAGAACGTAGAGGCTTTTTAAGAAAATGAGGAAATGACAAACTACTTTAAAACGGTGTAGTCTATGTTCGAAGGAGACAATAAATCGCTCCTCACCTGTTCTAGATTACAGCTAAATTTAAAGTATTTAATCACCTTTGCGGCTTCCATGACATCATTCTCACGAGAGTATGGATTTACATAGTCGATATCATATAGTAATACGACACTATAATGAGTCACAATTGTTAGAAAATATTAAAAAAATGTTATTTGTTAAAAACTGAATTATTCAACTATTAATTATTTCATGTTTGACTAACTATCTCGGTCAATTTCTCACTATCCATGGGTCAGAAAACCTTTTCAACTGCGTATTCCGCAATTGCAGTTTCTATTCAGTCAATTGCAATTGTGAACAATGCAATTAAATAGGTTTTATGACTCGCAGATGCCGGCCGGTGTGCCGTGCGGTTCTAGGCGCTTCAGTCTGGAACCGCGTGACCGCTACGGTCGCAGGTGCGAATCCTACCTCGGGCATGGATGTGTGTGATGTCCTTAGGTTAGTTAGGTTTAAGTAGTTCGAAGTTCTAGGGGACTGATGACCATAGATGTTAAGTCCCATAGTGCTCAGAGCCATTTGAACCATTTGACTCGCAGATGATATGAAATTGGTCGTAATCGATGGTCAAAAATAAAATATTAGTATTCCTAAAGGTGTCCAACACTGCCTACGTGAAATATCGCTAGAGTCATTTGTCTAGGAAAAAAACTTTTGCACAACTTTCTCCTTCCGTTTTTTTTTCTGAAAGATTCGCATAGTGTGATTGCAAGAAGAAAAATTAAGACCCCCTCCAAAACCGAAGACATTTCTTTGTCTAATAGCTGTGTAAAGCAATGCTGAAATACATAGCCACCACAAAAAAAAAGCGAAATGCTGCTTCTGATCTACAAGGTTATGTACATGTATTAACTCCTCCTTCCCGCATAAGGAGTTAATTCCTTTCCTCAATATTCTCCTTCTATGTCAACCTAAATTTTTGTTGGTTGAAGAAATATCTCTCATCTTATACGTGTAAGAGCAGTGACACTTGTTTCGAACGTAGTGATGTTTTGGGGACACTACACTCGACTCCTCTTTTAACAACATGGACCTTCATAGCGCCAGCCAATCACGGCTGCACTCAGTGGGGACCAAGTGGGGCAGCTGGCCCCCATCCTCAGGTATCAAAAATGGTCTTCACAAACTGCCCCACCACACATACAGACAAATCAATTTAATGCAAGTTTGAAGAAAAGCGGAACACATAGTGGATACTGGTAGCAAGTGCAGACAAAATCATTTTCCTTAAAATCTCAACTATTTCACCAATTACCACAGAACTAGAATGAATTGCCACCCATCCCTCTCAGCCCTCACCACCAACCACGCTGTCTACTGCATTTTGTCATTTTTTTAACATCATATGTTTGCAGTGGTGTCTTCAGAGTTCAAAATTTAATAATAACATTTTGTAATCACTTACACTTTAAAAATATGTCTAGACCAGGGACGGCCAAGAATTTGGCTTGTGACCCGTTCACTGCACGACTGTTAAAGCGATCAGCCTTGCTGATCATCCCCGCTCCCCCTTCCTGCCTGCCTTGGCTCACTGTTTGAGAGTGAAGAGGGCGGGAAGAGGGGGAATTGCGAAAGCGCCGCATTTATATGGCAATGCAGTCGCACTGCATACGACTCGGTTTTATATTTCACATTCGTCAACAGCATAGACAAAAAACGAGTTTTCAGTATTGCTTAATTATTTTTGGTCTGCTGAAATAATTTTTATCAGGTACAAACTGTTAGCATATGGACAGACGCCGACAATGTTAGAGATTGTCGCACTCAGGTTGCTACGTAATTGTTACTTATTTAGTTTTATAATCGAAAGCCGCGTGGGATTAGCCGAGCGGTCTAAGGCGCTGCAGTAATGGACTGTGCGGCTGGTCCCGGCGGAGGTTCTAGTCCTCAGTCGGGCATGGGTGTGTGTGTTTGTCCTTAGGATAATTTAGGTTAAGTAGTGTGTAAGCTTATGGACTGACGACCTTAGCAGGTAAGTCCCTTAAGATTTCACACACATTTGAACATTTGAACATATAATCGAAAAAGGTCTCCCCTCCACACACACACACACACACACACACACACACACACACAAATGTTGATCGAAATATTGTAGAACTTTTGGAACCTCATTATGGGTGGGGGGGGGGGGGGGGGAGGGGCGTGCAAAACTGAGGAAAACAATGTAGATGTCCCCGACAGACTTAACGTAAATGGAGTTGTCTTTCTAAACAGGAATTACATTGCAGATCAATCATTTAGATCTACACATGCTCAGGGGCGCCTTCAAGTGAAACGGTCTTGAAAACAGAAATAAAATCGGCAGTGTCTTCAAAATTTTTAGGAAAGATTGATGGTGATTCTTTCAAGACCACCGTGATTCCTTCAAACTTCGCGAATTCTTGTTTTTACGCCAATGAGCTTAGGGATCTGGACTGTGTTTCTCTCCTCTCTACAAACAATTTTCTTTCAAAATGAATCCATATTAAATGTTTCACACCGTGCAGTGTCTTACTGTGAGCAGCGTGCAGCCAATTACACCTGCAATGCGAGGTCTGCATTCCACTCACTATGTTTTAATTTTCGTTCTTGCACTCCTTTATCCCACCATGAATTCAATAATAGTGGGTTTTAAATTGAAAAATCATTTCAGGCATACCCCTTGACTTATCCGACGAACTTTGCAGTAATGTATGAAGCCTCCGTAGGGGCCCCTTCTCTTCATTCAGTTCGTCGAAAACTGCTGTAAATTAGACTGGAATAATTCGAACGAATTTTTTCCTATTCGTACCACCAGTCTCTTCAGGTCCCCCACCCCTGAAAATTTAGCATCAAGTGCTTCTTGATATACAAAACAATGAATTCCGTCTGCGATCAATGTAATATTTTTCCTCTTTCATTGTCAACTACATCTTTAAATTCTTTCTGTATGGTATTGTAACGTAATTTCATAGCAAATGTGCTGCAGCCGTTGATAATACGACAGCATAATAGATACTGAGAATTTTCATCCCCCTCTTCTGTCATTTCTATTCCTGTTTGAAAGCTTGTGATGGTAAATGAATAGACTGCCTCTTATTGTGCGAACAGTCGCTGAACCTGTGAACGTTCTTCACACAAAGAAATAGCGAAGGATAAACAGTGCTGACGTAACGATTTGCCAAACTGAAGAACGTCGTGACGATCGAAAAATGCCGCACCCCAACACTAAGTGAAATGTCAGGCTGTACCGGATACTTCCGTGAAGGACCGAACAAAGCCGAAACAGGCCGATCCTCTGCCAACACGTGGCCCACACACATTTGGCTCGCGTGCGGTTTGGTATGCCGTGGGACACCCTGGTCTGTATGATGCTTTACAAAAACAAAAAACAGCGTCATCAATACAAAGGAGTAACAATTGATTACAGCGGGACATTAAAAATATGTGATCTGGTGTTTTCCGGGTGTATTTCTGAGTTGGAGAGTTCTCTAGAGTCTGCTCGGTTCAGTTCGTGTGTTCTCCACGATATTTCGGCAAACAAACTCATTGCCATTTTCAGGTGGTGCCAGATGATTGCTGCTCTGCTCGTGTCGGCGTCCTATATACACTCCTGGAAATGGAAAAAAGAACACATTGACACCGGTGTGTCAGACCCACCATACTTGCTCCGGACACTGCGAGAGGACTGTACAAGCAATGATCACACGCACGGCACAGCGGACACACCAGGAACCGCGGTGTTAGCCGTCGAATGGCGCTAGCTGCGCAGCGTTTGTGCACCGCCGCCGTCAGTGTCAGCCAGTTTGCCGTGGCATACGGAGCTCCATCGCAGTCTTTAACACTGGTAGCATGCCGCGACAGCGTGGACGTGAACCGTATGTGCAGTTGACGGACTTTGAGCGAGGGCGTATAGTGGGCATGCGGGAGGTCGGGTGGACGTACCGCCGAATTGCTCAACACGTGGGGCGTGAGGTCTCCACAGTACATCGAGGTTGTCGCCAGTGGTCGGCGGAAGGTGCACGTGCCCGTCGACCTGGGACCGGACCGCAGCGACGCACGGATGCACGCCAAGACCGTAGGATCCTACGCAGTGCCGTAGGGGAACGCACCGCCACTTCCCAGCAAATTAGGGACACTGTTGCTCCTGGGGTATCGGCGAGGACCATTCGCAACCGTCTCCATGAAGCTGGGCTACGGTCCCGCACACCGTTAGGCCGTCTTCCGCTCACGCCCCAACATCGTGCAGCCCGCCTCCAGTGGTGTCGCGACAGGCGTGAATGGAGGGACGAATGGAGACGTGTCGTCTTCAGCGATGAGAGTCGCTTCTGCCTTGGTGCCAATGATGGTCGTATGCGTGTTTGGCGCCGTGCAGGTGAGCGCCACAATCAGGACTGCATACGACCGAGGCACACAGGGCCAACACCCGGCATCATGGTGTGGGGAGCGATCTCCTACACTGGCCGTACACCACTGGTGATCGTCGAGGGGACACTGAATAGTGCACGGTACATCCAAACCGTCATCGAACCCATCGTTCTATCATTCCTAGACCGGCAAGGGAACTTGCTGTTCCAACAGGACAGTGCACGTCCGCATGTATCCCGTGCCACGCAACGTGCTCTAGAAGGTGTAAAAGGTGTAAGTCAACTACCCTGGCCAGCAAGATCTCCGGATCTGTCCCCCATTGAGCATGTTTGGGACTGGATGAAGCGTCGTCTCACGCGGTCTGCACGTCCAGCACGAACGCTGGTCCAACTGAGGCGCCAGGTGGAAATGGCATGGCAAGCCGTTCCACAGGACTACATCCAGCATCTCTACGATCGTCTCCATGGGAGAATAGCAGCCTGCATTGCTGCGAAAGGTGGATATACACTGTACTAGTGCCGACATTGTGCATGCTCTGTTGCCTGTGTCTATGTGCCTGTGGTTCTGTCAGTGTGATCATGTGATGTATCTGACCCCAGGAATGTGTCAATAAAGTTTCCCCTTCCTGGGACAATGAAATCACGGTGTTCTTATTTCAATTTCCAGGAGTTTAGGTTGGCCGTTACCTCTCCCTTGTACGGCTCCTGTCGCCGTCTGTGCAATGGCCGCCAAAAAAAAAAAAAATCCTGTTATTTGCCGTTTGTATCAAGATCTGTGTGAGAGTTGTTACACGCAGTTGTAGAGATTCGGCTGCGGTTAATTTTTCAGGGGTTGGTTATTAACAACGAACTGTCTGTGAGTTTCGACGTGAACGCTGTAGCTGTGCTACCAACCACCAGCTCTCTCTTGCTACTAAATAAACTTGTCAAGAGCTCAGTTTAAGCACTCAACTTCACACGCCCCACCTCCAATCATGAATATAACGCCTTTCATCTTACAGCGTGCCGTAATCAAGGGAGCGGTTAAAACATGAACATGCTGACCGCTAACAGCAAAAACTTAACATACCACGTCGTTATGGCCTTTAGGGTCTTCGTCAGGGCGAATAATGAGCTAATTCCCAAGCTCTAAGCGCGCTCTAGACAATTTGGATTTCGATGTACGTCGCTCTCACCCGGCATCCGATGACATAATTACTGTCCTCACACGAAAACAAATACAGCTACCGTCCTGAAAGTTTTACGTTAAGTGTGAACTGCTGGTGTTTCAATTCGCCTTTTGCTCTATTTAAAAGAGAACTTGCTCACATTCGATACGTCTTGCCGCATTAACTAGCGGTGTTGTTCCGTGTGCTTCCAGAATAATATTCTCCTCGGGTATTTAGTGACAACAAGGGACACGTAAATAGACAGTAATATATATCATAGGAAACTTATAACGTCAGAGTTGATGCTGCTTCAATGCTTTGTAAAGCAACATGGTGCTAATGTTACGCGTAATGTGAATCAAGTTACTGACTAGACGTCTCCGTTATGTGTCACGGTGTTTACGTAAAGATAAGGATTCCATCTTCTTTTAGTTCAAATGGTTCTGAACACTGTGGGACTTAACATCTGAGGTCATCAGTTCCTTAGAACTTCGAACTACTTAAACCTAACTAACCTAAGGACATCACACACATCCATGCCCGAGGCACGAGTCGAACCTGCGACCGTAGCAGCAGCGCGGTTGCGAACTGAAGCGCCTAGAACCGCTGGGCCACTGCGGCCGGCCTTCTGTAAGTGAACGGGAAAGTTGGTACGCTGTATATTTGATTTAATTTAGTTGAGTTCTGCTGCAGGTTGTAGACGTGTGTATGACTAATGTGTCCGACATGAACCTTACATCCTTTTTTCTATAAATCGACGAGTTTCGCCCAGCGGAAGACAATTTGTTATCGAGACCACCTGAAGCTGGCGACAACTCGGCCTGCAAAAATATCGCACCATTTTCACGCTGAACAGCCGCGAACATTTCAAAACCATCCTAAGCTAAGAAAGCCTAAAATTACACGTCAGTAATAACGTTAAATGTTCAAATGTGTGTGAATTCCTAAGGTACCAAACTACTGAGGTCATCGGTCCCTACGCTTAACAATACTTAAACTAACTTACGCTGAGGACAATACACACATCCATGCCCGAGGGAGGACTCGAACCTCCGGCGGGATGGGCCGCACCATTAGTGACATGGCGCCTCTAGCCGCGCGGCCACAATAACGTTTAAAAAGCAGTAAAGTGCTCCAGAAAACAAGAAGACATTGTCTCTGTAGCGAGTCACTACATATAGGGGGCGTATTTATCTAGCAATAACATTTACATTTTAAATTAATTTAATAATAAAGCCTACGTCTTAACTTAATTTAACAATAAATTCAATAGCTTTTAATAATGAATTTAAGCAGTACAGTTTGCAATTTTGCACAACTTTTTACAAATTTCTGGGGAATATTAGAGCACAGTTCTAATGTATACGTTGTGGTCTCCGAAAAAAATGTGTCTGAGTCACAAGCAAAAATAACATCGTGTCCATTGATCTTATTATCGACTGGACTCCGAAGCTCTATGACCGAATAAATAAAAAATCTTCCTTTTTAGTAAGACAATGGTATTGACCTCCACATGCTTAATGCGAAGCACAAGAGAATAAACATGTCAATCCGAAATGAGTACCTGAATTGCAGATGAGCTGCCTGGAATGGTGTAAGGTTGACCAGGCGCCATAAACGCCGAGACTAGTTACACGACATTATGATGAACCAACGACAGGAGAAGTTGATAAACATTGCGGAAGCCATCCTGCAGCTGGATGGGTAAAATGATCCTATGGGTCGATTGAAGAAAAGATGTAATATGACTATCAAGGACGCAGAATCATAAAGGCCCAGTAACTGGAGGTTGATTGACTTTCTAATCTTAAGAAAATTCAGCTACCAGGGAGAATGGTCCACATAAACAATGAATTAAATCTCGATTTCATGGAGAAGAAGCATTGAGATGCGAAAGTCTTTCAGCACAGAGGAGGTCTCCTGGAGGTCTGTATCCAGTAGTGCATATTACATGCCCGACAATCTCTCTTAACTTGCGTTCTTTGGAACTACAGTGAAGAGAGAATACCACAGCACCTGACTACGTATTAGTCAACCCTTTATGGAGAACAACGGTCACTTTGGAAATTTGTATATGCTGTTAGAACCGGTAGGCAGCCATGTGAAGAATGAACATCTACATCTACAAGGATACTCTGCAAGTTGCATTTAAGTGCCCGGCAGAGGGCCTTCACAATAATTCTCTATTATTCCACTCTCGAAAAGCGAGCGGATAAAACGAACACCTGTATCATTCCGAGCGAGCTCTGACTTCCCTTATTTTATTATTATGAGGTCGGCGTCAAAAAAATATTTTCGCATTCAGAGGAGGAAGCTGGTCACTGAAATTTGTTTAGTGGCGTTTTTCGTTGCGGCGGAATCTTCTCACGAAATTTTGTTTTAATGGTGTCCATCCTAAATCCTGTATATGTCCGTGACATTCTCTCCCCTATTTCGCGATAATACAAAACGTGCTCCCCTTCTTGAACTTTCTCTATGTAGCCTACTCGGTTAATCCTATCCGGTAAGGCTCTCAGACAGCGCAGCAGTACTCCAAAAGAGGACAGACAAGTGTAGTGTAGGAGTTGTCTTTAGTAGATCTGTTACAATTTCTAAATGTTCTGCCAATAAAACGCAGTCTTTGGTTTGCCTACCCAACATTTTCTATGTGTTCTTTCCAATTTAAATTGTTCGTAATTTTAATTACTAGATATTTTCTTGAATTTAATGGATTTGTCGTGTAACCGAAGTTTAACGGATTCCTTTTTAGCACTCTTGTGTATGATCTCAGACTTTTCATTATTTAGGGTCAATTGCCAATTTTCGCACCATTCACATATCTTTCCTAATCTTTTTTCAATTTCTTTTGATCTTCTGATGAGTTTACTAAACGATAAACGACGGCATCACCTGCTAACAACCTAAGACGGCTGCTCATATTGTCTCGTAAATCGTTTGTATAAATAAGGAACAGCAGAGGCCCTATATCACTTCCTAGGGGAACGCCAGAAATCACTTCAGTTTTACCCGAGAACTTTCCGTCGGTTACTACTAACTGTGACCTCTCTGACAGGAAATCACGAATCGAGTCACATAACTGAGATGATATTCCATAAGCACGCAAGATCACCCCAGTCCGCTTGTTTGGCACAGTGTCGAAAGCCTTTAGGAAACCTATAAATACGGAATCAATCTGAAATCCCTTGTCAATAGCACTGAAGAGCTGGTTGTGTTTCGCAAGTACAAAGTTCTCGTTAGGATTCAACATCCCATCGACAATAACGTCCTTAGATACAGAGCACAGACCCGGATTTTGTTTCGTTAAGGATAGGATGGCAAATCGGTCATGCCCTATTAAAGCAACCACCCCGAAATTCGCTTGGAGAAATTTAGGGTAAACCACGGAAACCTTAATCTGGATGGCCAGAGGCGGATTTGAAGTGCGGTCCTCCCGATTATCGTCAGTTTTTTCTTCCGTATTTGAAGCGCTGTCCTCCCGGTTAAGCAGGCCGCGGTGGCCGAGCGGTTCTAGGTGCTTCAGTTCGGAACCGCGCGACTGCTACGGTCGCAGGTTCGAATCCTGCCTCGGGCATGGGTGTGTGTGCTGTCCTTAGGTTAGTTAGGTTTAAGTAGTTCTAACTTCTAGGGGACTGATGACCTCAGATGTTGAGTCCCATAGTGCTCAGAGCCATTTGAATCTCCCGGTTAATTTCGGTTTAGTCTTTCGGAATCGAGACGCCGTCCTCCCGATTAGCCAGTCCTTGTTATTCCAGTTTTCAAATGCTGTCCTTCCAATTATCCTCAGTTTTTTCTTTCCGATTTGAAGCTGCGTCCTCCCGATTACCCTATTGTTCTTTCCGATCTGTGTGTGATGTCTGCCGTCGCTTCCTCGGCCATTCCGGCCCTTCGGCGTTTTCTCAGAAACCGTCTAGTGGCCCTTCTACTGATAGGCAGTGCGTTACTAGAGCAGGCGTGCACTTTGGACAAACGTGTCGCGATTTTTCCTCTTTAACCAGCGTTGTGTGGAGGGTGAAGTTCAGGCCAGATGTGGTTCGGTGATGTTTTGGAGATGTTTTTTGTTCCATTACTTGGGCACACTGATTGAGGTTCCTAAGAACATGAGCCAGGACGTTTATTGCAACACTAACTGCGCACCTTCCGTTGTCTGGGCAAGTATTTATTCCAGCTTTCTTTTAGTCTTACTCCTCCTTCCTGCTGTTTCCTTCTCCTCCGGCCCTTCTCTCTGTCCATCTACTCCTCACCCTCTTTCAGTCCATCACTTCTTTCTCCTCTCTTCCTCACTCTAAGTTCATCTCCTCTCCCCTCCTCTTTTCACCGCCTCATAACTTAAGTCATGCTTCATGAGTGCACGAACAGCGTAAATGTAGTAAGCGATAAACTTTATTCCTTTCATCTTTTCGTGTGGGTTATGGACAGAAAAATTTTCGTAAAGGTTTGAAATTATGTGTAAAGTTCCTTGCAAGTCACTAGGTGCTATTATTCTCAAATACTGGATGAATTAATTATGGGAATCCGCACCTCGTGAGCTCTCCAGTTCTCCTGCGAGAGCTTCCGTAAAGTTTGGAAGGTAGGAGACGAGGTATTGGCAGAAGTAAAGCTGTGAGTACCGGGCGTGAGTCGTGCTTGGGTAGCTCAGTTGGTAGAGCACTTGCCCGCGAAAGGCAAAGGTCCCGAGTTCGAGTCTTGGTCTGGCACACAATTTTAATCTGCCAGGAGGTTTCATATCAGCGCACACTCCGCTGCAGAATGGAAATCTCATTATGGAAGCTAATGTAATGTAATTAAATTTTGTACTGGGACACGTTTTCGCTGAAGGCCGCAGTTTCGACTTATTCAAGAAAAACGCGTTTGAAGGTCACTTTTGTGCATTTTCTTGCATGAAAACTACGGCCTCGAGCGAAAACGCATCCTAGTACAAAATTAAACTAAATTAAATTTTCTACAGAAAAATCCTGTTCACTGTGCGTAGCGAGCGAGAGAATATGAAAATCTCACACATGGTATTTGAAGGCGTTGCGGGTTGCAAACAATCCAGCGGTAGGGGCAGCTGAATTTTCTGTGTCCATACATCCGTTTTTGTAATAGAGAGGGAGAGAAGGAGATGGACAGAGAGTGGAGGAGGATGAGATGTACAGAGTGGAGCCACGCGGGATTAGCAGAGCGGTCTAGGGCGCTGCAGTCATGGACTGTGCAGCTTGTCCAGGCGGAGGTTCGAGTCCTCCCTCGGGCATGGGTGTGTGTGTTTGTCCTTAGGATAATTTAGCTTAAGTAGTGTGTAAGCTTAGGGACTGATTACCTTAGCAGTTAAGTCCCATAAGATTTCACATCCCATAAGATTTCACACACATTTGAACATTTTGTACAGAGTGGGGGGGGGGGAGGGGCAAGAGATGTACAGAATGGAGGGGGGGAAGATGCGATGTACAGAGTGGGGGGGAGGTGGATGAGGTACAGAGTGGGGGGATGAGGAGATTGAGGAGATTGACAGAGAGGGTGTGAGGAAGAGATTGATAGGATGAGGAGATCAACTTAGAGGGAGGTAAGAGGAGATTGACTTATGGGACGGGGGGGGGGGGGGGCGAGAGATGATGGATGATGAACAGGCAGAAGGAGGTGATGGACAGAGAGATCGCATCCCGAAATAGCTTACTAAATTACCCCATTATGTCTGGGTCTACTTTTACAGCTAATGAAAAGTAGTTATCAATACACCCTCAATCTGGTATCTGTGTTGGATCTAATCGTTAAGGAGTGGCTTCAGTTGTATGTGGCGAACCCACTTGCTTGCCGAAATGGCGGCATCATCAAGGTAGAGTGGGTGATGTCTCCTGGGGTGACTAATTTTGACCCCTGTTTATCACCTCCCGCTCTGTACGCTAAATGAGACAGATTACTCACGCGTCAGTTGCTTTCCTGATTTAGCGACTGAAATCAGACTCGGGACGGCGAACAGGCAGCGGTAGGTACAGCCGATGTGGACCGCGCCGCCCGTGGTCTCTGGTAGCGTCGAACTCGGCAGAGTCAAGTAATTAAACTGGCAACCGGGCTGAGAGGGAATCGTGTTTAATTACCCGCCGGCGTGTCAATGCTTCGTAATGAGCCGCGCCGCTGTGTCGTATTAATTACTCGCCGTGCGCGGCACTAAACTCCGCGACTGCGAGAGCGGCTAGGCCACTGGCTCCGACCCCGACTCCCTTCTGTCTTGCTGACAGGACTCGCGCAACTAGCTCAGGCTGTCGGCACAAGGATCCCAACACCTCCCTGAAGACGTCGAACCGACAGCAACGACGACAGAAATGAACAGCTGTGCGAATTCAAGTGTCATCACAAATATACGGAATCAGAGCATTCGCAGCCTGCTTCCGTCCCGTGTTAGAATCGAGCACGATGCAAAGAAGGAAAGGAAGGTCATAGTTTATCGTCCTGATGACGACGGCATTGCGGAGGGAGCATAATTTCGTACTGGAAAAGGATGGGGAAGGAAATTTGCCTTGTCATTTCGGACGAACCTTGCCGGCACTCGCCTTAAACGAGTAAGGGATATACGGAAAATCTAAATCTTTTTTACGGCACGATATACCTCTTTCAAAGACATTCTAAAGCCGTTGAAGTGACGAGTGCAGGTACAGTTATTTAATTAGGTTACGTGTCCAGGACTTAGATATATTGTTATTGCTGTGGTCTTCAAACACTTGTTTGATGCAGCTCGCCATGCTACTTTATCCTGTGCAAGCTTCTTCATCTCCCAGTACCTACTGCGACCTACATCCTTCTGAATCTGCTTAGTGTATTCCTCTCTTGGTGTCCCTCTACGATTTTTATCCTCCACGCTGCCCTCCAATACTAAATTGGTGCCGGCCGGTGTGGCCGTGCGGTTCTAGGCGCTTCAGTCTGGAACCGCGTGACCGCTACGGTCGCAGGTTCGAATCCTGCCTCGTGCATGGATGTGTTGGATGTCCTTAGGTTAGTTAGGTTTAAGTAATTCTAAGTTCTAGGGGACTGATGACCACAGATGTTAAGTCCCAAAGTGCTCAGAGCCATTTGAACTAAATTGGTGATCCCTAGATGCCTCAGAATGTTTCCCACCAATCGATCCCTTCTTCTAATCAAGTTGTGGCACAAATTCCTCTTCTTCCCAATTTTATTCAGTACCACCTCATTAGTTACGTGATCTATCCATCTAATCATAAGCATTCTTCTGTAACATTACATTTCGAAGGCTTCTATTCTCTTCCTGTCTAAACTATTTACCGTTCATATTTCACGTCCATACATGGCTACACTCCATATAAATGCTTGCAGAAAAGACTTTCCGACACTTAAATCTGTATTCGATGCTAACAAATTTCTCTTCTTCTGGAACGCTTTCCTTGCCATTACCAGTCTACATTTTATATCCTCTCTACTTCGACCTTCATCAGTTATTTTGCTTCTCAAATAGCAGAACTCATTTTCTACTTTAAGTGTCTCATTTGCTAATCTAATTCCCTTAGCATGACCTGCTTTAATTTGACTGTATTCCATTATCCTCGTTTTGATTTTGTTGATATTCATTTTATATCCTCCTTTCAAGACAATGTACATTCTGTTCAACAGCTCTTCCAGGTACTTTGCTGTCTCTGACAGAATTACAATGTCACTGGTAAAACTCAAGGTTTTTATTTCTTCTTCCTGGATTTTAATTCCTACTCAAAATTTTTCTCTCGTTTCCTTTACTGCTTGTTCAACATAGGAATTGAATAACATCGGGATTGGGCTACAACTCTGCCTCCCTCCTTTCTCAACCAATGCTTTCCTTTCGTGCCCCTCGACTCTTATAATTTCCATTTGGTTTCTGTAAAAATTGTAAATAGGTTTTCGCTCCCTGTATTTTACCCCAGCCACCATCAGAGTTTGAAAGAGACTATTCCAGTCAACAATGTCAAAAGCTTTCTCTAAGTCTACAAATGCTGTGAACGCAGGTTTGCTTTTCCTGAACCTATCTCTTAACATAAGTCATACGCTCAGTATTGTCTGGCGTGCTCCAACATTTCTATAGAATCGAAACTGATCTTCCCTGAGGTCGGTTTCTACCAGTTTTTCCATTCGTCTGTAAAGATTCGTGTTCGTATTTTGCAACGGTGACTTATTAAACTCATAGTTCGGTAATTTTCACGCCAGCTTTCTTTGTAATTAGATTTATTATATTCTTCTTGAAGTCGCCTGTCTCCGGACTGAAGAGTTTTGTCAGGGCTGGCTCTCCCAGTAATTCTAACAGAATATTGTCCACTCCCGGAGCCTTGTTTCGACTTAGGTCTTTCAATGCTCTGTCAGTATATAAACTAATTAAAATGCAACGTGACAAATGAAAGTACAGTGTATTAATACAAGATACTGAAAGTAACAGCATAATACAGCAAGTCACATAGGGTTTTTTATTAACTGGACCGCAAAGTTGAGAATTCTACAGTTTTGATGGCCTTATCACTAGCTGTATAATGTTTTTCTGTGGTGCAAGGGTCGGGCAGGTTTCTGCAGACCAGGAGATGTTGTGTCTCTGGCAGGTAGCCACGCTCACATAATTCCTTGTCAGAGGCGTAGCGCCTCTTACTGAGGTTTGCCCTGCATCTTAACACTTCTGTACTCAATCGGTTTAGAGCCTTCCATGTCTCTTAGGGCAGATGAAAGCCGCGGCAAGTTCTTCTCTGATGTTCTTCCTACCCTTTTCACGTAAATCTTGCCATAGCTCTGTTCGATGAGTTCCAGATGCTGAGGAAACTGCTGACGTGTGCGCGAAACTCCTCCTTTACGTCAGCCTAGGTCTTTGTGCTTCGTGTCCGAACGGGGATACCTGGAGTCGGTTTCCTGATTCTTTTCCTCAATTTCTGCGGTTGTTCTGCGGATCTCAGGTGGCGCTATATCTGTAACTTGAAAGATTTTGGTGGCAGGAGTCGTTCGTAAGCAGCCAGTCACAATGAGTCCAGTCTCGCTCAATGCCGTTACCATCTCTGTAGCATGTGCACAGTTGCACCAGACGGCTGCTGCATATTCTGCTGTAGAGAAGCGTAGGGCCGATGTACGGAGCAAGTTAGGCAGTGATCCCCAACAGGTGCAGTGACACAACGCTTGTTGTACCTAGGTCCCTCTCCGAAAGAAAATATACTATTGACGATCCACAGCTGCCCGAGATACTTCCTTGACGTCTACTGTATTAGGTAAAGATTTACCATTTAATAGGGACATATGAAAATTTGTGTCGGACGGGGTGTCGAAACCGCGAGCCCCGAGCCGTCACCTTAACCACTTCAGCTATCCTTGCATGCTCCCCAGACGGACGCAAACTTCCATACGTCACTGTCTATATCCTTATATATTACTATGGCGTATAAAGTAAGACCAAGAAGAAATATGTTTTAGCTTCGCCGCATTGACATATACTATTGCCGTTAAAAAGAAACTGTATCATTCCAGTTTTTTAATGCACACTTTCTTCAGTATTCCCGTTGGTAAAAGAATTTGGAGAATTAACCATGCAACAAAATTACGCACAATCTGCGTACCCGCACTTGTTGGACACCTCGTTGCGTTGCCTTGAACTATTCATAAAATAAAAAATTTTTTCTTAGTCTTCCGTGGCTCATGTCTGTGCCAGATTTTTGCCATTGTGGAGAAAGGGCCGCATCAGAAAGTATTTGGACTGACGCAAACTCTTTAGCTACAAATAAAATATTAGTAGTAAATTTGCTTCAAATCAGCCAAGTAGTTCCTGAGTTTGATAGTTCACGTGCAAATATTTGCATCTTTGCTGAGCCTTAGCGACCCTTGGCAGAAATACCAAGCTGCCCCCCCCCCCTCCAAAAGAAAACTACCTTTCTGCAGTTTTTTCTACACAAGTTTGACATTTTAAATGAAAACGAAGCGTACTGGAAAACAGTTGGTAAATGAGCTGTATAGAAGAAAAATATTGCACACAACATGTTAAAAAATGGTTCAAATGGCTCTGAGCACTATGGGACTCAACTGCTGAGGTCATAAGTCCCCTAGAACTTAGAGCTACTTAAACCTAACTAACCTAAGGACAACACACGCATCCATGCCCGAGGCAGGTTCGAACCTGCGACCGTAGCGGTCGCGCGGTTCTAGACTGTAGCGTCTAGAACCGCTCGGCCATCCCGGCCAGCAACATGTTAAATGTGTCATTGTAATAAAGAAATAATAAATTGTGTTAATTATCTAAAAAACTGAAAGTAAAAGAAAATTTGTGTTTATTGTTTATGGTTGCTATTGCACATTGTTTTAATATGGTGTTTAATTAAAAACAGTTTTTATTTCTTCCTCATGAATTATTAACAGTGCATAAATTATTAACCGGAAATAAAAGAAAAAAGGACTATAATCAAGCGCTTAAAATACATTCCTTTCCGAGAATGGTGTTTTTATTACAATTTTTCTTTCAATTTCCTTGCTTTGAGGGTATTTAGCTGCTGTGTCGTATTCTGTCGACAAGATAACTCATTTTAATAGTCTACTTTGCCGCTACTCGGCTTTATGTTCTTTACTTTATCTTTAATTTGCTGAAACTGAACAAGATGTTTCAGTCATCTCGAAGCTATTCAGATGTTTCGCTAAGCACCTCGTAAATCATCGTTTGGGAAAAAACTTCAAAACCTTCAAATGGGAAGCTATGTCAGGGCTCTTCATCCGCACTTTGTACTGTAATTTGAAAGCCGTTATTTCGTTAACTAGCTCAGCTGTATCGCTAGTTTTATTATAGCTGGCACCCAAATATGCTGAAAATGTACAAAAAAAAAAAAAATCGGAGCTCCCATTTAAGGCATTCCTGACAAGAAAATACAGTGAGACGAAATCGTGTGTTATATGTGAGGTTTACCATTTCACTTACTATTCTGTCAAATATTTTGAACCACTCTAGTTTAAACAGTTTCACACCAGACTTCACTTGGCAAAAAGCGACAAAAATTTGAAGCTCTCGGTCAAATAGCATATTTGCCTCAACTCCCGCTCGCTAGCTTTTGAGATCTTACAGTACTGTACAGAAGTAGCAGCGGCTGTATGAACCAAATACTCCACTGACACATGTTCCATGTGACGCCTTTTCGGTAGCAGTCATTTCTTTATGATGCTACTTGGCCGAAGTGACACTATGACAATGCGGTTGCCCAGCGAAAGGCTTTTACTCGCAGGTACAAGACGAGAACACGAGGCTCAGGAGAACTGCAATACTTCTCCCAATTAATTCTTAGTCTTTTCTGTATTTTTTTTTGGTCAGTTATAGTGCCCCTTCTGTGCCTGCGCCCTCACCATGTCCTTGGTACAGCCCTGACTTTTCGAAGTCGATAACAATTCGACAGAATGGAAACGTAATGACTCCAGGTGGCATTGTTTACAATATAGTGTACCATATTTATGAACGGTATATACCAAATGAAAGGTGTCTTTAAATAAAGACGCTCCGACGCGCCATACCACTGTCATGTTATATATGTCTTGAATGGGAACATAAAAAGATACTTAGAAATACTCCAGAGTCTCCTGTGGGTCCAGCGATTGGCCGCTGCACCAGCAGTGGACGCGGCGCCAGGGCGTGACAAGTACTCACCTGAAACACAAACAAACACGTGTGAACATAACTGTGCCGGTAGCACGTATCTCAACAGAAAGACAGCACACTAAAATTCCCACTGCATGCGGGATCTCTGCGCAGCGCTTGCTGCCACAGTGTGAGCAAAACGTATCTAACTTTAACAACTACAGGGCTATTACAAATGATTGAAGCGATTTCATAAATTCACTGTAGCTCCTTTCATTGACAAATGGTCACGACACACTACAGATACGTAGAAAAACTCATAAAGTTTTGTTCGGCTGAAGCTGCACTTCAGGTTTCTGCCGTCAGAGCGCTCGAGAGCGCAGTGAGACAAAGTGGCGACAGGAGCCGAGAAAGCGTATGTCGTGCTCGAAATGCACTCACATCAGTCAGTCATAACAGTGCAACGACACTTCAGGACGAAGTTCAACAAAGATCCACCAACTGCTAACTCCATTCGGCGATGGTATGCGCAGTTTAAAGCTTCTGGATGCCTCTGTACGGGGAAATCAACGGGTCGGCCTGCAGTGAGCGAAGAAACGGTTGAAGGCGCGCGGGCAAGTTTCACGCGTAGCCCGCGGAAAATTGGCTCATGCCACAACTGGAGACCGACAGCGCCGACTTCATCTTTCAACAGGATGGTGCTCCACCGCACTTCCATAATGATTTTCGTCATTTCTTAAACAGGAGATTGGAAAACCGATGGATCGGTCGTGGTGGAGATCATGATCAGCAATTCATGTCATGGCCTCCACGCTCTCCCGACTTAACCCCATGCGATTTCTTTCTGTGGGGTTATGTGAAAGATTCAGTGTTTATACCTCCTCTACCAAGAAACGTGCCAGAACTGCGAGCTCGCATCAACGATGCTTTCGAACTCATTGATGGGGACATGCTGCGCCGAGTGTGAGAGGAACTTGATTATCGGCTTGATGTCTGCCGAATCACTAAAGGGGCACATATCGAACATTTGTGAATGCCTAAAAAAACTTTTTGAATTTTTGTACGTGTGTGCAAAGCATTTTGAAAATATCTCAAATAATAAAGTTATTGTAGAGCTGTGAAATCGCTTCAATCATTTGTAATAACCCTGTATATGAAGGCTCTTCTCATCCAAACGAAACAAATTCATTTGGTTTAGTTACCACTGGTGACGCTTTAAAGTAAAGTGAAACGCGTATTATCGAAATAATGACTTACTGTAGTTGCAATACTAACGAAATCGTTTTAAATAGCACGTTTACAAAGACATACCTCTTCCAGTGGTCAAAAGCGCTGAAGACAAAGCACTGCCCAAATGAATTGCCTTTCTCTTCGTCGATACATGATCACTCTCTTCCAATCTCCTAAAGACATCCACCTGGGTCGTTTTCCGTCCAATCCCTACAACGAAGTCTGTGTCTACGATTTCTATATAAATCCCTGACAATGATCTGACTTTGAAACCGCCCGTTAGAAAAATTAATCAATGACTGTGCTTGTAAACCCCTTACGTTATTTGATTTTCAAACAGCTGAGCATAACTGAACGTAGGGTAGACTGGGTACGGTTGTGTCAGGGTACGGTTGTGACAGTCGCCGTATTAGCCAAACAAAAAAGAATAACGTGGAGAATGGGAGGGAGACAAAAGCGGCGTGCCTGGCTGGACTTGTCGCAGTATTGCGTCAGCCGTCGCGCGACAATAACGCTAGCAGCGGTCTACATTACTTTTCAACAGTCAAAAGTAAGTTTCTTGATTCCATTTCTTTTAATGATTGTTGCTATATGTGTACTGATAAAGTAATGAGAGTTTCTTCTTGTTAAACGTTAAACATTAGTAGTTTAATATCAGTGATTACTTCGCACGTAGAAAATTTTGTATTGCCATTGCGATGTTCTTCTTGTGGAGGAGTGCGTTGGGTAAGGTTGTGACATATTTTCTGGTTACGGTTGTGACATGTTTCAAGCGTACGGTTGTGACACATTTTACCGTTGTGACACGAAGATAATTATTTTTTTTTTTGGATGCCCAGAAAGAGGTTGAGGAAGACTGACAGAGGGCAGTGTGGCATTACAAAATATGAAGACGCTTATAAAGAAGTGAAAAACGGGAGTTCTATACGCAGAGCCGCGGAAATGCACGAAGTTAATCGCATTTCTTTGCTACGATACATTCGTAAACGCGATGGAGTCACTGCAGGCCAGAATGAAGACAGCGTCAGCATGGGATATGTCGCACATAATAAAGTGTTCTCTGAGGAGCAGGAACAGCAGCTGGCACTTTATACAACACGATGCGCAGAAATATATTTTGGCCTTTCTCCGAAAGAGGCGCGGAAGGCAGCTTTCGAACTTAGTACTAAATACAATCTGAAGCGACCTGCTACTTGGCTCGAGAATGAGATGGCTGGCGAGGAATGGCTTCGTTCATTCATGAATAGAAATCCTTCACTCTCTGTTCGCGTAGCTCAAGCAACTAGCCTTTCAAGAGCAACGAGCTTTAATAAAACAAATGTAAAAGCTTTTTATGACGATTCGCAAACTGTTATGGACAGACAGAAATATGAACCACAAGATATATATAATGTTGACGAAACAGGCTTCACTACTGTCCAAAAACCTGACGAGGTAGTAGCAAGACGTGGGGTACGCCAAGTGGGAGCTCTTACTTCACTGAGCGAGGCACATTAGTCACAGTTGCTTTTGCAGTAAATGCCTTGGGGAATACTATGCTTCCTCTATTTATATTTCCACGGGTTCGTTATCGTGATCATTTTGTTAGGGATGGGCCTGGATGATCAATTGGGACTGCAAATCCTTCAGGATGGATGCAAGATGAACAATTCTTAGTATTTCTCCAACATTTTAAGAAATTCTCTAATGCTTCTCAAACGCATAAAGTGTTGCTATTGCTGGATAACCATTCCTCACACATCCACATCAACACACTGGAAATTGTAAATAAAATGGAATCACATTGCTTTCATTTCCTCCACACTGTTTGCACAAACTTCAACCCTTGGATAGATCTGTGTTCGGAACCTTCAAGAAAGCTATAAATACTGCTTGTGATGGCTGGATGCGGAGTCACCCTGGAAAAACAATGACAATCTACGACATACCAGGTATTATCAAAACTGCTATGCCTCTGGCTTTCACACAATCGAACATTCAGGCTGGTTTTTGCATAACTGGTATTCACCCCTATAATCGTAATGTATTTCAAGAAACTGACTTTGCATCTTCCTTTGTTACGGACAGAGCAAACCCTGACACAGAAAAGAACACTTGCGCGACGCCATCTCTTGAAATGCACACACCGAACCCCGAGACTGGGAAAAACAATGCTGGAGTTAACAATGAAATACCACAGTTTTTAACACAAGAATTTGGCTTTTCACCATCGTCTGAAATAGAAAGACCTGACTCTGGAGAGAACAATCCTGAACGCAATGATGAATTGGAGCCACTTTCAGCTTCTTTATTATGCGAATCTTCAATCCCAAGATCAAGTAGTATTGAGCTAACTGCGTCATTCTCAGCCACTCCACCTGTTTTCTCGCCTGAAATTGTTCGGCCTTTTCCTAAGGCTCCGCAAAGGAAAACGAGAGGTTCCAGAAATAAAAAGTCAACCATTTATACAGACACGCTTGAAAAAGAGGCAGTTAGGCAAGAACATGACGAAAAAGAAAAACGATTGAAGGCTCAGCAGGTAAAGAAACATCTTACTGAATCAAGAGGAATAAATAAAGTAAAAGGAAAAAACAAAGCAAAGAAAAGGAAGATACCACCATCGTCATCGGATGAAGAAGATTATTTCTGTCTGGTTTGCTTAGGCGCATATTCAAAAAGTACGCCTGGCGAAAAATGGATAAAATGTCAAGGAAAATGTGAGCTCTGGTCCCACTTGGAGTGCGCAGGTGGCAGTCGGTTTTACATTTGTCATAATTGTGATGGGTCAGACCAGATCTCAGTGTCGTACTTTTGCACTTTTAGAACTAAGAATCAACCTTATTTTCTACTGTTGTTTGTTTTTTTGTGATCATATTTACACAAATGCTTAGATTTTCCTTGAATAAGACAGTTTAAGATTTTTGTTTCACTGGTTTTTATAATGCCTATTTATTTATATGTTTTGTATTTCAACACACTTATTATATTGTATAGTTTGATATTTTAGTTAAATTCTTTTGCTGATTGTAATATGATGACTGTTATAATAACAGCTATAGATACTAGAGTTCCTTATTAATAACAAGCTATTAAAGTGTCCCAAGATTATATTTCTTTTGTTGCATAAAAGTTAAATTTTTACAGAAGAAGATTATGTTGCTGTTATGTTAGATATTCGTTGCAATAAAACTGATTTTATATTATTTTGATGCAATATTTAACGTGTCACTACCGACCCCAGGTACTGTCACAACCGCCCCTGGGGTGTGGTCGGTTGTGACATTTTTCATTTTTTTTCTAATTTGCTCCTATGAGGTAACCATTGTAACTAGCGACAAAATTTTAATATTTTCATTTAGACAAATGTACACTGTACTATAAAAAACATTTTTACTCCATCGGACTCGCATAGTAACAACAATATAGGGAATCAAATGAAAATTGTCACAACCATACCCAGACTACCCTACTCAAACATTTCTGTCTTTACTTATTTTGATCAACACTAGAGTGACACACAATAGTTTTAGCGCAACGCAATCTGACTTTCAATAATCCCTACAAAAGAATGGCCCTGACTAACAATAACCTATACCTTTCATGAATAACTTACCTCACAAAAATCTTCGTTACTCGGACTACTGCAATAAGGCGAGCGCCAGTACTGCCAGCTAAATAAAAGATTCTAACTACTGAAGGCACTAACTACTGATACGCATAGTTAGCAAATGAAAGATTTTGATAGGGAACAAACACTGTATTTATCTTAATAATGTTCAAAAGTCATCTCATATATATATATATATATATATATATATATATATATATATATATATATATATCAGTTCATGATATCCAGTCTTACAAATTTACTCTTTCTGAAGGACACACGTCCAGATCGTCAGCTCTCAAAATTCTGCCATCTCTCTCCCCACATCCACCACTGCTGGCGGCTCACCTACAACTGCGCAACGCTACGCGCTGTTCATATCCAACTACCCAACACTACAATAGCGAAAATTCCAACAATGCCAATCAGCCACAGACTGTACACAGCACAGCCAGTGATTTTCATACAGAGCGCTACGTGACGTTACCAACATAAAAACCTAAACAGCCTACTTACAACTTTTTTTGCCAAATCTCGAGGCCACTAAATCCGCTTTCGTGTTTCATGCAGTAATTCTCTGTTTGTTTAGCCGTAGTCTCCTTTATTCCGCACATGGATGGGTCACCATCCGCGCCTGTCGAGCGCTGTTGCCAAGTGTGGTGCACACAGGTCATGTGAGGCCAGTTGAGGACATACTTGATTGAGAAGTATCGGAACCGGTCGCGAAAACTGACAACGGTGGGGAGAGCGATGTGCTGGCCACATACCCTTCCGTATCCACATCCGGCGACGCCTAACGGCTAAGGATGACACGGCGGCCTGTCGGTGCAGCTGGGCCTTCAAGGCCTGCTTGGACGGTGTTTGTTTTCAGTCAATAAAATTTTTCTGCATTTGTTTTTAACTCGTACCTTCAAACAGGGTCGGCATGTCAATACTGTAGGGTAGCTGGATGCCCTTACTTGTCGCTACACCTGAATCTCCTCCCTGCCCTCCTCCCCTCCACCCCTCCCCCGCCCACTCAGGGTGTTACTTGTGTACCCCAACTGTCTGCATCTAGAGCTATTCCACGTCTCTGTCTTACATACGAAATTCAGCCTTCAGTTGCAAGGTAAATTTCTTTTATAGTTTACCTAGGTTTTGATGCCAATAATGGTATTTTCTTCAGAACCTATAAATTAACCGAAACGGACATATATTAAACATTGAAATACATCATCAATTTAATGATTTCATAACAAGGAAAATCGTGATACCTAGAAAAATTAAATTATTTTGAGGGCAAAACTTTGGCCACGTCACAGAATAAAACTAATACAGAATAAAGACACATAATAATAAGATTGTGTCTGTCAATACTAAAAACAATAAGAAAAACGAAGACGGAGCTACTTCGGTCCAGGAATAAGGTCCCCCTATAACTGTCTGGGGAAGTCAGTTCAAAATTCAGAGGAAGAGAACGGATTACCATCTCCAACATGACCATGCCTAGCAAAGCACTGTGATGTTCCAAACAATCGTCGGATCGATGGCTGCTTTACTTACCAATAATTTACACTGAAGCGCCAAAGAAAGTGGTATAGGCATGCGTATTCCAATACAGAGATATGGAAACAGGCAGAATACGGCGCTGCGGTCGACAACGCCTATAAAAGACAACGAGTGATAGGTCAGTTACTGCTGCTACAACGGCAGGTTATCAAGATTTAAGTGAGTGCGAACGTGATGTTATAGTCAGCGCACGAGCCATGGGACACAGCATAACCGAGGTAGCGATGAAGTGGGGATTTCTCCGTACGTCCATTTCATGAGTGTACCGTGACTATCTGGATCCGGTAAAACACCAAATCTCCGACATCGCTGTGGCCAGAAAAAGATCCTGCAAGAACGGGACCAACGACGACTCAAGAGAAACGTTCAGCGAGACAGAAGTGCAACCCTTCCACAAATTGCTGCAATTTAAATTCTGGGCCATCAACAAGTGCCACCGTGCGAACCATTCAACGAAACATCATCGATATGGGCTTTCGGAGCCGAAGGCCCACTCGTGTACCCTTGATGACTGCACGACAAGTTTTACACCTCGCCTGGGCCCGTCAACACTGACATCGGACTGTTGATGACTGAAAATATGTTGTCTGCTCGGACGAGACTCGTTTCAAATTGTATCGAGCGTAAGAACGTGTACGGGTATGGAGACAATCGCATGAATCCATGGACCCTGGATGTCAGCAGGAACCATTCAAGCTGGTGGAGGCTCTTTAATGCTGTGGGGCATGAGCAGTTGGTGTGATATGGGACTCCTGATGTCCATTCTGAATTCCGATGGACTTGGGCTGTTCCAGCAGGATTTATGAACAGCCATGCAGGATTCATGGCGTCAATTCCCTCCAGCACTACTTCAGACATTATTCGAGTCCATGCCCACGTCGTGGTGCCGCACTTCTGCTTGCTCGCGGGGACCATACACGATATTAGGCAGGTGTACCAGTTTCTTTGGCTCTTCAGTGCAGCGTTACCTGAATTCATACTTCGTTTTATTAAATTTATTTTGAGACAAAATTTTCCAGAATGTCACAATTTCAAATCTCAATTGAAAATAGCTCAAATTTTCTTGTCTTCATTTGAGATTTTGCAATTTCGACTGTTTATCAACAAATTACACTGGTCAGATGCATTGATATGACCACCTGTCAAAAGCCTGAATAATCACCTTTTGAAGCAGGGACCGCTTCGAGACGTGCAAGAAGAGAGTCAATGTCGTCCTGGAAAGAACCAACAGCCGATTTCAGTGTCGTAGCCAGCTGCACTAGGTTCACGGCGGGAACATCCCGATTAAGGTCGTCCCACAGATTCTCGGCTCGTTTAAATCCGGCGAGTTTGGTGGCCGTGGCAGTGCGGTAAACTCATTCTGGTGCTCTTCGAACCGAACCACACACGTACACTGTGGACTGTGTGACATGTTGCACCCTCCTGCCGGTAGATGCCATCGTACCGAGGAAAACCAAGTTGCATGTAGGGTTGTGCGTGGTGCCCAAGGCAGATGCATACTCGTGTTGATCCGCTGTACCTTACAGAATGACGGGATCACTTAGAGGATGCCACGAAAACATTCCTCAGACTACAACTCTCCCTTGTTTGCTTTGTGACGTTCCACGCCGTACACGCCATCTGTCTGACGCAGCATTAAAATTGAGTCATCTGAAAAGGTCACCTGTCGCCACTCAGCGGACGTCCAGATGTAGCACTGGAGCGCAGATTCCAGCCTTCGTCGCCGATGAACAGCAATCGGCATGGATGCAGAAACCAGGCACCTGTTGTGGAGGCCCATACGCATTAACGTTCGCTGAACGATCGTTTAGGAGACACTGTGGACAGATACTTGGTTCATGTAGACTGTCAGTTGTTCGATATTGCTCGACTGTTCACTCGTACACATCTATGCCGTCGTAGTTCACACCTATCATCTATGGTCCGCGTGCTCCACAGTTGCCTTGGCGCCGGTTTTCATGGTATACTTTAACCTCGGCGGCACGGAAATACTTTACAAACTTAGCTGTTTCGGAAATGCTTCCATCCAATAGTGATGCCCTTTTGGACGTCAGGTAAATGGCTCCCTTTCCGCGATACGACGACTGCAGTGTATTCCGCGTCCCTCTCGACACGCTTTATATATACTACTGGCCCTTAAAATTGCTACACCAAGAAGAAATGCAGACGATAAACGGGTATTCATTGGACAAATATACTAGAACTGACATGTGATTACATTTTCACACAATTTGGGTGCAGAGATCCTGAGAAATCAGTACCCAGAATAACCACCTCTGGCCGTAATAACGGCCTTGATACGACTGGCCATAGAGTCAAACAGAGCTAGGATGGCGTGTACAGGTACAGCTGTCTATGCAGCCCCAACACGATACCAAAGTTCATCAAGAGTAGTGACTGCCGTACTGCGACGAGCCAGTTGATCGGCCACCATTGACCACACGTTTTCAATTGGTGAGAGATCGGGAGAATGTGATGGCTAGGGCAGCACTCGAACATTTTCTGTATCCGGAAAGGCCCGTACTGGACCTTTAACATTCTGTCGTGCATTATCCTGCTGAAATGTAGGGTTTCACAGGGATCGAATGAAGGCTAGAGCCACGGGCCGTAACACATCCGAAATGTAACGTTCACTGTTCAAAGTGCCGTCAATGCGAACAAGAGGTGACCGAGACGTGTAACCAATGGCACCCCATACCATCACGCCGGGTGATACGCCAGTATGGCGACGACGAATACACGCTTCCAATGTGCGTTCACGGCGATGTCGCCAAACACGGATTCGACCATCATGATGCTGTAAACAGAACCTGGATTCATCCGAAAAAATGACGTTCTGCCTTCTGCCTCGTGATGACTGGGTGTTGTGTGATGTCCTTAGGTTAGTTAGGTTTGAGTAGTTCTAAGTTCTAGGGGACTGATGACCATAGCTGTTAAGTCCCATAGTGCTCAGAGCCATTTGAACCATTTTTTTTTTTTTGACGTTCTGCCATTCGTGCACCCAGACTCGTCGTTGAGTACACCACTGCAGACGCTCCTGTCTGTGATGCAGTGTCAAGGGTAACCGCACCCATGGTCTCCGAGCTGATAGTCCATGCTGCTGCAAACGTCGTCGAACTGTTCGTGCAGATGGTTGTTGTCTTGCAAACGTACTCATCTGTTGACTCAGGGATCGAGACGTGGTTGCACGATCCGTTACAGCCATGCGGTTAAGATGCCTGTCATCTCGACTAATAGTGATACGAGGCCATTGGGATCAAGCACGGCGTTCCGTATTACCCTCCTGAACCCACCGATTCCATATTCTGCTAACAGTGATTGGGTCTCGACCAACGCGAGCAGCAATGTCGTGATACGATAAACCGCAATCGCGATAGGCTACAATCCGACCTTTATCAAAGTCGCAAACGTGATGGTACGCATTTACACGAGGCATCACAACAACGTTCACCAGGAAACGATGGTCAACTGCTATTTCTGTACGAGAAATCGGTTGGAAACTTTGATCATGTCAGCACGTTGTAGGTGTCACCACCGACGCCAACCTTGTGTGAATGCTCCGAAAAGCTTATCATTTGCACATCACAGCATCTTCTTCTTGTCGGTTAAATTTCGCGTCTGTAGCACGTCATTTTCGTGGTGTAGCAATTTTAATGGCCAGTAGTGTACTTCCACAGCTAGTCCTGCCATCTGCCGTCTCACTGGTTGCTGCACCTTGGCGTCGAACATTGGCGGTGGACACGTTATTGTGACTGGATTGTACAGTTTTCATTATTTGTCAAGAAAAGGTTTTTTCTGGGTGCTCTGTGGTATTTTTGTGCCCAGGCATCTTACCACTCCCAGCCCCTCGCTTGCTGGCGTATTTAAGTGATATTGTTTAGAAAAATACCAGATGACAAGGAACAGGCATATGAGAAGATGTGGTGGTGGTGGTTAGTGTTTAACGTCCCGTCGACAACGAGGTCATTAGAGACGGAGCGCAAGCTCGGGTTAGGGAAGGATTGGGAAGGAAATCCTTTCAAAGGAACCATCCCGGCATTTGCCTGAAACGATTTAGGAAAATCACGGAAAATCTAAATCAAGATGGCCGGAGACGGGATTGAACCGTCGTCCTCCCGAATGCGAGTCCAGTGTGCTAACCACTGCGCCACCTCACTCGGTCATACGAGAAGAGGACCACAGCGTTTTACATTGCAATTAGAATAGAAACGATATGAGGCTGGGTAGTACGCGTTGCTGATGGGGCCAGGAGTGAACACTGCAACGAAAGAGAGAACTGTTGCTGCTAAGATGGCGCGGTAAGCCACATGCTGAGGCCGTATGCTGAGAGTGAGAAGTGTCCCGCGGTGGTCGACTCCAGCTGGTGGGAATGCAGGGAATGGGGAGGGCAGTGCCTCTGCGTCTGGTTGACAGGGGAGGCGGGGCGGCAGGCTGCCATCAGCGGTGGGTCTTCATTCGATTAGGCTGCGCCGGAGACGGCGCCGGAACTTAATTAGAAACTGGCGCGGAAGCGGCGCCAGCGCGCAAGGCGACGCGAGGTGGGGCGCGCCCCGGAAAACAAGGCGCCACACCGCCACCGCTGCCAGCGGCGCCCTCTGGTACTCGCTGTCTGCCCGCCTACTTACAGCTCGCTCCCACTCCACCAACTCGTTTCCGCTACGACTCGCTACTCGACCTTCCAAATAGTCTATCATCTCATATTGGAACAAATAAGCCCTCGGTCACAAATATTAAGTCAAGATTGACCTGGTTTCGACGCTACTATCAGCGTCCTCTTCAGAATTAGAGGAGGAGGAGGAGATTAGTGTTTAACGTCCCGTCGACAACGAGGTCATTAGAGACGGAGCGCAAGCTCGGGTGAGGGAAGGATGGGGAATGAAATCGGCCATGCCCTTTCAAAGGAACCATCCCGGCATTTGCCTGAAGCTGAGAGGTGGCATGAGCCCCCTCTCATATTTCTATCTTACGATTCTCCTCTCTAATTGCATGCGGTGGAAAGTTGCTATTCCTTCAGACGCGGACTTCCCACACAGCGTCTCTCGTCACCCGGGTGGTCCGGTGACAGGCGGGCTCTGATTACTTTGAAAGGGTAAGCCGACGGGTGTGAGAGAGTCGAGTGAATGCTTTCCAGACGCCGACATTGTCAAGAGGCACGCCCGCAGGGGCCTGAAGTAGCGGCTGGGCTAGAGCTTCCGTTACTTCGCAGAAACTTAGCGAAAACACTTTCTGGCGGGCTACCAGCGAGGCGTGGGAATGACTTGTGTACCCAGGCAGTTGTGGCGGGCAAATTCCCGCGCTTTCTGCAAAATCGTAACTGTGATTAGCTTACTCAGGGCATAGCTCCGTTACGTAGCAAAATCGGCGCAGAAATTGGCGCCAAGAATTTCCATTGGTGGAATGGTAGTGTTCCGGCAATGGAGTGGAATTTTCCGCCGGTTTTCGAGTTGCTGATTGGAACGGTTAACCACGGCCACTGTCGTGGGGGCGGGAATGTTCTGTGTTCGGTTTTGTACGGGTGCTCTTGTGGGTAGTCGGCTCTCGCCTTTCGGTCGAGCACGTCGAAGCAACCAGCCATCGCCTCCGGTACGCCAAATCGTGTTCTTGCAGTTAAGAAGACAGTTTGGTAAGGTATGTCCGCAGCACCGGCAGACAGGGATTTTCCTAGGTGATAATCAGAGCTCAGCAGAGCGCGCCTGTTCGTCTTTTTCTAACTTTGTTCTGTCTTGGGTAGCAGCAATTAATGTTGGGTTGGCTATGTGTTTTCTCTAAGATTTGAGTTGCAAGGAATTGGCTGCACATACCACTTCGTCATAATCCTCACAATCTAGTTTAGGGACAACTTCACATTCACAGCGTTTGTTTGAGTATCCAATTTGAGCCAATTTGATGTATTCTAAATGTTTCATGTGTTTTTGTTTATTATTTTGTGTTTAGTCTTAATAAATCATATTGTTATTTTGGACAGGACTTTCATCCTCTTAATCGGTGGAGCAACCCTATCATTCCTCACTATGTTAATGAAACCTTCGTTTATTTAACTTATTTATCAAATTAAATTATTGCAGGTGCCAAACTCTCTTCTACTCCACTGGCAGGGTTGATTAGAGTCAGTTCGCGTATTTTTTTTAATCCTTGTGCAACAGCAAAAGTCGGAGTTAGAATAGGGGGGGGCTTAGAGCATCATTTACGTATGTAGATTCTAGAAGAATTTAGTGTTAAATACACTGCTTGCCCCGGCACCTCGCATAAAGCGATTTAGGGAAATCACGGAAAACCTAAATAAGGATGGCCGGAGACGGGATTGAACCGTCGTCCTCCCGAATGCGAGTCCAGTTTGCTAACCACCGCGCCACCTCTCTCGGTGTCGGAATTAGACCAACTGTTCTAAAACATATTACGTACATAGTACATTAATAAAATTGAAGTTTGTGCTGACTGGAAAAGATGCAGTACTTACAAGTTTCATATTAAAAAAGATCTATGCCGGAAAGGCGACGTCATGAACAGTTGTGAGATGGCGAGCCGCTAAGGGCTGCTCGTACTGTGAACAAGGGTTGCAACGAGACTGAGGTGCCCACTTTGGAAAGTGTGGGCAAGTAAACATGGTGTTGCTACGAGCGCCATCTGTACACTCAAAATTAGACACATGAAACTGTGATGCAGCTGATTCAGGCATAACGTAAGCATTAATAATAACAGGATGAAGTTACATATTTATCTGCTTTAAATAGAGATACATTTTGTAACGTAAAAAAACGTTAGTTATGACATACAAGAAAACAGCAAAGATGTGACAGGAAAACAACATTTCGGTAAACTGCATGAGGGCCCGCATCTCGCGGTCGTGCGGTAGCGTTCTCGCTTCCCACGCCCGGGTTCCCGGGTTCGATTCCCGGCGGGTTCAGGGATTTTCTCTGCCTCGTGATGGCTGGGTGTCGTGTGCTGTCCTTAGGTTAGTTAGGTTTAAGTAGTTCTAAGTTCTAGGGGACTGATGACCATAGATGTTAAGTCCCATAGTGCTCAGAGCCATTTGAACCATTTTGAAACTGCATGAGGAAATCTGAATCAAAGATCAAGCAATGGCTTTATACAGTCGAAAAAGTTTTTATTTCGCAGCTGCAGCTGTTCATTGAGAATGAGGCCATCATCACGAGTGAGATGTTTGAATATCTCCAATACCTCTAAGACATCTAACCTACGCCCCTTCTTTTCGGTATGCAGAAAATTGTTATCGCCTATGGCTTTAGGCACGTGTCCAGTAATTAAGAGATGATCGGCGAAGGATGAATTTAGGGGACTGGTGTCGTTCTTTCTCAAAAGATGTTCTTTATATCTGATGCTGAAAGCACGTCCAGTTTCCCTATACAATAGGAGGAGCAGGTATGGCAGAACTTTCTGTAGGGGAGCGAATGGATTTCAAATTATGAATGAAGTTTCTCTTTAGATCACTATTAGTAGAGAAGGCAACATTGCAGTTGTATTTGTTGCGAAGCATGCGTTGAATCTGATAGGAAATGGGTCCTATGAAAGGAATAGAAAAACGTTTAATTGGGTTAATTTCAGTGCATGAGGTGTTGAGCGTGGCAGTTCTTGCAGTTTTCTTTTTTAGGATATCGTCCACTATGTTAGGCGTATATTCATTATTGACTGCTATGGTTTTAAGTAAATTAATCTGCTCATTAAAGTTTTCTGTTGAACGTGGTATGGAGGTGGCTCGGTGGACGGCAGAGTGAAAAAAGGCCATTTTTTGAGACTGTGGACGAAAAGAGGAAGCAGGCACGATTTGGTCAGTATACGTTTCTTTTCGAAAAATATTTAAAGTGATGTTATTGTCTTCTATTGTAAGCGTCAAATCTAAATAATGTAATTGGCGGTTTTCGTTTTCGAGTTCAATAGTGAAAGAAATTTATTCATGGAGGTCGTTAAAAAGTTTAAGTATGTGATCGATTCTATCGGCGGGTCCGTTATAGATGACTAGAATACCATCAACGTATCTTGTGTCTGTCATCTCGCCAGCACGGACGAGTTTTCCATCCACACTCTACGCTCTTTACCGTAGTGAAGGGAACGAAAAAGTTGCTTTGGCGTTGGGTTCAAATAGTAGAGGGAGCAGCAGCGAGGACTAGAGCTCCGATCCTGAAGCGGTTACTGATTATACTGACAACTTCTGCAGTTCCTAGATGTTAAAAGAGGGTGACTGCTGTTGCCTGTGATTAGGAGAAATTTTGAATCCTTGTGCTCAACGTAAGTGTCTAACTCTATCTAGAATAATTTTTTGAGTCATCAGTCTTCTGCCTGGTTTGATGCGGCCCGCCACGAATTCCTCTCCTGCGCCAACCTCTTCCATTCGGAGCAGCACTTGAACACTATTAACTCAGTTAGTTGCTGGATGTATTCTAACTTCTGTCTGTGAATGTGGTGAATCAGAGGGTACCCCCGATCATGTGGTCTACGAGTGCCCCCTTTTCAATGATGTTGCTTCCACATTACGTGACCAATTACTTGACCGTGAAACATACCAGTTAGCAAGACAAGAAGACACTTTTCAAACTCTCAACACATTAGCAGATGAGGTATCACGAAAAGTGTTAAAGGAATACCCGAGGGACATAAATTAACGTAAAAATTGAGACGTACCAAATACTGGATGCGCGCCCTACTCCTATACCGCCTGCGCGTGGATAGGCCGACTTTACTCGTAGTCTGGAATCCACCACGTACAGGACTAGGGGGGAGTTGTGAACAACATCACCAACGCTAGACAAAAGCACCGGACTTGACTTAGGTTAGAACTAGTTAGTAGGACTTAGATTAGGAAATTAGTTATTAGGAACCTGCAGCGAATAATACCTTTGGTCTGCCCAGTGTCAGGGGCAAGCCCATCGGGATTAGCTCGATGGACAAGGCACTGAAGTAGGTTTATATATTTCTGACACAACTGTGACGCTGCAGGCAGTAGAGTTTTAGTTAAGAGTTTATACATTAAATACTAATAATAATAGTAGGAATTTAGCCGCCCATTGTCACTAGTTACAGCTGTAGCTCACAAATTAATTAAACCTATAATTAGCTGCATTTGACGTTTTGAACAAATTAGGACCCACTAATCATATAAGGAAGTGGGTTATGTTGTATAATTGTTATTACTATGGAAATAAATATTTTTTTAACTCAATTATTTGCTGGATGTATTCCAATCTCTGTCTTCCCCTACAGTTCTGATCTACTTCAGTTCCTGGCAGTACCATGGAGGTTAATCCCTGATGTCTTAACCACTGTTCCATCACCCTTTCTCTTTCTTCTTCTCAGTGTTTTCCAAATGTTCCTTCAGATTCTGTGGAGAACCTTCTCATTCCTCATCTTATTAGTCCATCTAATTTTCAACGTATCTCAAAAGCTTCGACTCTCTTTTGTTCCGTCTTTTCCACTGTCCAAGATTTGCTACCGTACAATGCTGTGCTCCATATGTACATTCTCACAAATCTGTTCCTCAAATTAAGGCGTATATTTGATACCAGCAGATTTTCTTTGGCTAGGAATGCCTTCTTTGCCTGTACTAGTCTGCTTTTTATGTCGTAATTGTGACGCGCAGGAAGAATGCGACTACATTACAAAGCAGTTTGACTATTGCACACAATTGTTGTATTAGCCACTGATTAAAAAGCCACCATCTGATAAACCAATAACTTTATATCATGCGTTTCGGGTAGAACCAACCCTCAGATTTTCATGAACGACTTGGTGATAAGATACTTAAAGAAAATTTGTAACAAAGCTGGCATATGTGTAGTAAAAGATGTACTATGAAGATCGAGAAATCCCACAAACATAATAAATGACCAAACTGTGATTATGTTTGGTCACGAGTGACGACGATGAATTGATGAGAACAACACAAACATCCAGACCCAGGGCAGAGAAAATCCCCAACCCGGCCGGGAATCGAACACGAGACCCCGTGATCTCGAGGCAGCAACGCTAGCCACTTTTTTTATTTTATTTTTTTCGCCTTTGATCGTTGCATCTGCTCGGGGCGGACGTCGTAAAACATCCGTTGAAGTTCGTTGTTGATCGATTAGCTCAGTTTTTTTATTACAGAGGGCAGACCACTAGACTACGAGCTGCGGACTGACCAAACTGTGAAATGAAGTCTATAAGGATGGTAACGTTAAAAAATCAGCTCCAACTTCCGAGTCGACAGTTTCCTGAAAATTTTAAGCGAATTTCATACCGATTAATGTAGTTACAGATCGTTGGTGGGCTCCACTTTCACTCATTTTCATCAAATTTCTACGTTTTCTTCTAAAATATTTTATTTCTTTCATTTATCCTCCTTTTTACTGCTGTAATTCGTTTTTAAACTTTCTTTTCCTCCTTCCTGCCTCCCACCTTTCGCATTTTTTTTCCCTTCAATTTTTCTCAGTCTCTTTTCAATGCAACGCAATAGTTTACAAAATGGTTCAAATGGCTCTGAGCACTATGGGACTTAACTTCTGAGGTCATCAGTCCCCTAGAACTTAGAAGTACTTAAACCTAACTAATCTAAGGACATGACTCACATCCATGACCGAGGCAGGATTCGAACCTGTTACCGTAGCGATCGCGCGGTTCCAGACTGTAGCGCCTAGAACCACTCGGCCACCCCGCCGGCAATAGTTTACACCTGACCTGTTTCCTATGAGCATATTTTATCGTGCAGTTACGCCATCCACCAATGTTTACTGTTTCGTGCACTGCGATAACATTGTCAGTCGCCGCATGGCACCAGCCACATACGGGCCGTTTCACTGCCTTTTAATTCCGTGTACATCTTAATGTCATGCTGATAACATTTTCATCTGGCTTCCAGCCACGTCCACTGGTTTAAAATCCACGAACTTTCGGCTGAGTTCCCCATGGCCATTGTCAAGCAATGACTGTCGAATAATCGCTGCTGCCGCACTGTCTACAGTTACGTCACTGGTGCTCAATTTAGCGCGATATATGGCAATGTTTTCACTGCGTGCTTGCCGCGCCCTCTTCAACTTTCCGACGGCGGATTCCAAGCAGTGCTTTTCTGCAGGCCGTCGTCCTTAGTGAGGACTGACGCAGCCACAGCAGCGCAACAGATATCGCAGAGGAAAACCACAGAGAGGCAGAAGGGAAATTCAGTCGTCTTTCACAGGAACAACCTGGCACAGAAGGTAAAAGAACTCCCGAGATTTAAATCCAATCGAGAATCAGTATGGCCATCTCGATCGGCCTGTTGGCGCCATGAGCCGCCCGCTGTGATCGAGCGGTTCTAGGCGCTTCAGTCCGGAACCGCACTGCTGCCACGGTCGCAGGTTCGAATCCTGCCTCGGGCATGGATGTGTGTGATGTCCTTAGGTTAGTTAGGTTTAAATAGTTCTAAGTCTAGGCGACTGATGACCTCAGAGGTTAAGTCCCTTAGTGCTTAGAGCCATTTGAAGCATTTGTTGGCGCCATGGACCATCAACCGGGAGATTTGGCGCAGCTGGTCACGGCGCTACAGTCGGCATGGCTCCACATTCCTCTCTGTAACTCCCAGATCGTCATTGACTCTCTTCCTGGTCGTGCCGTGCAGCAAAATTGGTTATTCAAACTTTTGAGAGTAATGTGACTGGTCAGCGTATGAAATTTCCTGGCAGATAAAAACTGTGTGCCCGACCGAGACTCGATCTCGGGACCTTTGCCTTTCGCGGGCAAGTGCTCTACCATCTGAGCTACCGAAGCACACGACTCACACACTGTACTCACAGCTTTACTTCTGCCAGTAACTCGTCTCCTACCTTCCAAACTTTACAGAAGCTCTCCTGCGAACCTTGCAGAACTAGCACTCCTGAAAGAAGATCTGCAAGGTTCGCAGGAGAGTTTCTGTAAAGTGTGTGCCCGACCGAGACTCGAACTCGGGACCTTTGCCTTTCGCGGGCAAGTGCTCTACCATCTGAGCTACCGAAGCACGACTCACGCCCGGTACTCACAGCTTTACTTCTGCCAGTAACTCGTCTCCTACCTTCCAAACTGTACAGAAGCTCTCCTGCGAACCTTGCAGAACTAGCATTCCTGAAAGAAGTTCTGCAAGGTTCGCAGGAGAGCTTCTGTAAAGTCTGGAAAGTAGGAGACGAGATACTGGCAGAAGTAAAGCTGTGAGTACCGGGCGTGAGTCGTGCTTCGGTAGCTCAGATGGTAGAGCACTTGCCCGCGAAAGGCAAAGGTCCCGAGTTCGAGTCTCGGTCGGGCACACAGTTTTAATCTGCCAGGAAGTTTCATACCAGAGCACACTCCGCTGCAGAGTGAAAATCTCATTCTGGTCAGCGTATGTCTACCTGCTGCATTGATCATTGCCGTCGGGGTCATTTTTACGTGCATAAGTACTCACTTCCCGACCACTTTCAGCAACCATTGTTATGTCAGCTACTTCGGTGCGTCGTTGGAAGAGAACCAGTGGTGATGGTGACAATAAGCAGCTCAGCTTGTCGAAGGTTCTGCGCGAGTCGGCGATGGTGCCGGCCAGTGCAGTGACGTCAGGGAGCGGGGATGCGATCTCCGATCCCGTGAGCCGCGTTGTCGGTGCCGCCTACGTAAGCACGCTGGCACGCCGGGCCCCGCCGTGACCGGCCGATCGGAAATAACGACCCCTCGCTGCGAGGTCCGCGCGCGCAGAAAGGCGCCGGCAGAGCGAGCCGCCACGTGCATGCGATTACGGCGCGCAGCTCGGCGTTCCGAGCTGCTGATGAGCCTCATCTGCCTCGTACACCGACCACGTGCGCTGTTGTGGCCCACTTCCTCCGAAATGAAGTGAGTCCTCGACCACTCATCTTCGTCCGGACGTGATTAGGCAAGACCAATTTGCCTTCCAGCCTAAACTCTCATCGGAACTCCAACTACTGTCAATATCGGAAAATACAGGGTGTTTTCGTAAGAGCGTGCGAAAATGCAACTGGACATAAGGAATGCTCCACATAATAACATGAGACAGCGAACATGGGTTTGGAGAAGCCAGCTTAAGGGGCTCCGGAACGCCCTGTACTTGCAATGTTAAAATAACGCTTATAAATTACATCTTTCCTCACAAAGTATTTGAGGTAGGAAGTTGAACTTTTTACAGATTATTTATTGGAATATGGGCTACAACTTAACACACGGATTTTACAAAATTTTAGTTCAGTTATCAAAAATGATTTTTTTTCAATTATAATGAAAATTCACAACATTTTTTTGAAATTTTTTATTTATATATTCAAAAATATACAGTTTTTTGGAAAAACGCTGTGTTAAATTATGCAGAAGGTACTGTGTAACATTTACTGAAAGTTTGAAACAAATATGTTTGGAAGATCCTTAGAAAACATGTAATTAGTATGAGAAAATAAAAGTTTTGGGAATCGAGCGACAAAGATAGGATTAACTTTTTAGTGCATTCCATGTCCATAGGATGGATTATCTTCATCCTCTGCAAACTCCTCCTCCAGCTTCCTCTTGTTCCTCCTCCTGTTTACTCTTGCTTGTATTTCTAGACTCTTTACAGCCCTGTCTGCAGCCCGAAGGCGTTCCTTGTCTAAAGCAAGCATCGCTCGTACCATGTTAGAATGTTATTATTTACAGTAATAACACATACCTTTGGCTTTCCAACATTTCTCCTTTTCTTAAAAGCCTTCAGAGGATTTCTAATAACTTTACTTTTACTCATTATTATACTTCAACAAAACAGAGACTCAAGAAACAGAATTAATTACGAATATTTTCGAGATAACGACAGAGTAAATAAACATGAAACAATCGACAATCACACCAGCGATATATATTGAACCATCACAGGTTAGCCACAACGCATACTTTATCTCACATCACTAAAATGTACCTGATGAACACGGACGTTAATAATAACACCATTTGACAGCAGTTTAACAGCGCCACAGTGGGTCACGCCCATGTAGAACACATTTCCAAAAAAATTTAAAAATAGTTGTAGTCTTCGGAATTGAATAAATTATATATCTATTATAAGGTAATAGTCTGCAGATTCAGAAAACGCAAAAAAGTAAAAATTGAACTTTTCATGATTTTGAGTCTTTCCGGAGCCCCTTAAGGAAATATGGAAGTTAACTTGGCTACCGCTTTGTCTAGCGTTACTGTTTTCCAACTCATTTACAACTAACATGCGTACAAGTTTACACGCACTGTGCTGTTTATTTACATGTACGAGGGCATTTCGAAAAGTAAAGATACAATGGCTCGCAGTCTTTAAATATAACATTTATTTAGAAAAAGTCAGTTACATCTTATTAACGGGATTATTTGTTATTTTTCGACATAATCACCCCCGTTATCCAAACATTTGTCGGTGCACAAGCTTTTGTATCCCACAGTCATAGAAGGTTGCCGCCTGTTGTAGGAACCACATTTCAACTTCATCTTTGATCTCTTCATCGTCGTGGAATCATTTTTCACCGAGATGTGACTTCAGGTAACGGAAGAGATGGAAGTCGGTCGGCACAAGTTTCGGGCTGTATTGCGGATGGTCCAATACGTTCCATTTGAATTGTTTGAGTAGTGCTTTGGTTACGAGCGCTGTGTGAGGCCGAGCGTTGTCATGAAGCAAGCGGACTCCACTTGTCAGCATTCCCCTGCGTTTAATTGCCCTTCGAGGACGTTTCAAGGTCTGGCAATATGCAGTAGCATTAATTGTCGTTCCAGGAGGCATAAATTCCAACAGAAGAATGCCTTGTCTGTCCCAAAAAACAGAAGCCATGATTTTCTTCGCGGAAATCGACGTTTTGCATTTCTTGGCTTTTGGTGAAATCGAATGGCGCCATTGCATTGATTGTTGCTTGAATTCAGTTGTATGGTGATAAACCCACGTCTCGTCACCTGTCACAATGTGATCAAGGAACTCATCACCTGCTTCAGCATAGCGTATGAGGAAGTCGAGTGCAAAGCCCATCCTTTTCTTTTTGTGTTCTTCCGTTAACAGTTTTGGAACCCAGCGAGCACACAATTCCCTGTACCCTAACTTGGCAGTCACAACGTCATAAAGAGTTGTCACTGACACGTCCGGTATGATCTGAAGCAATTCTTTCAATCTGAGACGTCTATTCGCACGAATTACTTCCTCCGTTCTCCGAAAAAGGGCATCAGAGATCACAGATGACCGACCTGTTCGAATCGGCGCAGCCATTTTAAACACGACCTACTCCAACCAGAAGCAACGTTCAACTGCCGAACGACCGTGAGGAGAAAGCTAACGGTTTAAGGTTAACAACAGTGTTGCTAACTTGCTCGCCAAAACTCTTCTGTTCCTCTGGCGTACGGTGTATCTTTACTTTCCGAAATACCCTCGTACATTCTTCACTTTCCGCAAAAATAAATAAATAAATAAATAAATAAATAAAAATAAAAAAATAAAAAATAAAATAAATATATAAATAAATAAAAAAGTAAAAACAAGGAGAACGAGACTGATTACCAGGATGTCATGATGCAGGGTTTCCTTAATTTACTTGTCTCTTTTGTATCGACTATCCGTTGTCCCGTGACAGAACGTGCTATGTATCAACGAGAGACCCAGTCATTGCTCAGTGCTATTCAGAGACGTAGTGTACAATACGATAGAGCAATATCGGTACAGTATTTCAAGGTCGTTCGATTGGAAGGGGAGGTCCTATTCAGTGGCTTGTAAGGTCACCTTGTAACCTCCCAACAGTTTATTTCCGTAACCTCGCAATAAAAATGGGTGACTAACCTCTCAATAAAAATGTGACTCATATACCGAGTGATCAAAAAGTCAGTATAAATTTGAAAACTTAATAAACCACGGAATAATGTAGATAGAGAGGTAAAAATTGACACACATGCTTGGAATGACATGGGGTTTTATTAGAACAAAAAAAAAACACCCCATATTGCTAGACGCGTAAAAGATCTCCTGTGGTCGTCGTTTGGTGATGATCGTGTGCTCAGCCGCCACTTTCGTCATGCTTGGCCTCCCACGTCCCCAGACCTCAGTCCGTGCGATTATTGGTTTTTGGGTTACCTGAAGTCGCAAGTGTATCGTGATCGACCGACATCTCTATGGGTGCTGAAAGACAACATCCGACGCCAATGCCTCACCATAACTCCGGACATGCTTTACTCGTATATTCGGCAGGTCTGAGAATCGGTCGTAATCTATTTTTCATACCCCTAAGTGATAAGGGTGGTCCATCCCAAACATTTTTTTCTTATTTTTTGGACAGAAATTTTTATCTTTTATGATGGGGCATTACAAAATACACACAACCCTAAATTTTCACCCTTCTACCACCAACCCCTATTTTTAATAGCGATTTTACTAATTCAATAATTTTCAAGCCCGGTCGACAACTGATCGATTATCACTTGATCGGTTATCCCCGCCAGGTGTCTACCGGTGACAATCTTTCACTATTCGATAGATAGGTAATTGAAGAAAACGTACCAAAAGCAACGACTCGAATATCCCTCGCTGAATCGACGTAACTAGACCGAGAAGTTTGTAGCACGCGTCATTCGCCAAACCGAAATTTAGGCCTAGCGCACATGCATCGATTTTTATCGTACGGAAATATATCGCACGATCAAATTCTTTTACTGGAACAAAGAAGTTCCTATGCTCTCCTTTGTTCCTCTAAAAGAATTTAATCGCACAATATTTTTACGTACGATAAAAATCAATACGTTTGTGCTGGGCGTTATTCACAATGCTGGCGAACACGTTTCGACACGAAATTTCCGCTATGTTTGTATGCTCATGGACGAGCCGTGTATCGGCTGCAATTGTTAAATATGCGCGATCTACCGTAGATACGCTAGAACTAATAATAGCCGATACTGCTGACTTCCCCCTAAGCCTTTTCTAAGTTCCTACACAGTTTTCGGCCATTATTATTGTTTGTGTCACGAGCTCCCGCCAACAACGACTATTGTGTTACACGTATACATTATTCTTATAGACTAGATATAATTTATATGGCAAAACAACGTTTTCCGCGTCAGCTATAACATATGATTTTCAGAGGCGGAACGAAGTTCGACGGGTATAGCTAGTACCCTGTGAAAATCAGCACGTTTTAGATAAGAAAAACCTTAACATTCAGTTACATCTACATTTATACTCCGCAAGCTACCCAACGGTGTGTGGCGGAGGGCACTTTACGTGCCATTGTCACTACCTCCCTTTCCTGTTCCAGTCGCGTATGGTTCGCGGGAAGAACGACTGCCGGAAAGCCTCCGTGCGCGCTCGAATCTCTCTAACTTTACATTCGTGATCTCCTCGGGAGGTATAAGTAGGGGGAAGCAATATATTCGATACCTCATCCAGAAACGCACCCTCTCGAAACCTGTACAGCAAGATACAGCGCGATGCAGAGCGCCTCTCTTGCAGAGTCTGCCACTTGAGTTTGCTAAACATCTCCGTAATGCTATCACGCTTACCAAAATAACCCTGTGACGAAACGCGCCGCTCTTCTTTGGATCTTCTCTATCTCCTCCGTCAACCCGACCTGGCACGGATCCCACACTGATGAGCAACTCTCAAGTATAGGTCGAACGAGTGTTTTGTAAGGCACCTCCTTTGTTGATGGACTACATTTTGTACGGACTCTCCCGGTGAATCTCAACCTGGCACCCGCCTTACCAACAATTAATTTTTGGTTCGAGTGGTTTAAATGGCTCTGAGCACTATGGGACTCAACTGCAGTTGTCATCAGACCTCTAGAACTTAGAACTACGTAAACCTAACTAACCTAAGGACATCACACACATGGATGCCCAAGGCAGGATTCGAACCTGCGACCGTAGCGGTCGCACGGGTCCAGACTGTAGGGCCTAGAACCGCTCGGCCACCCCTTTTATATGATTATTCCACTTCAAATCGTTCCGTTCGCATACTTCCAGATATTTTACAGAAGTAACTGCAACCAGTGTTTGTTCCGCTATGATATAATCATACAATAAAAGATCCTTCTTTCTATGTATTCGCAATACATTACATTTGTCTATGTTAAGGGTCAGTTGCCACTCCCTGCACCAAGTGCCTATCCGCTGCAGATCTTCCTGCATTTCGCTGCAATTTTCTAACGCTGCAACTTCTCTGTATACTACAGCATCATCCGCGAAAAGCCGCATGGATCTCTCCCAATGACGATATGACGATATGAAAAGGACTCTAAGGGAGACACTACTTCATAGCACTAAAAGGTTCATTATCTTTAGTACAAGGCACGGTACACGTTCCTTACGTTCCTACGCATTGATACTGACGTTCACTCTTATTTCGGCTTGTTATTGATTTTATGAGGTAACCGTTGCCTTTACCAATCTTTGCTAACGGCTCGCTTCAAATATTAATGAGTTTTCAGTCTCATCCGCTAGCATTGCCGGATTTGTAGAATTTCTCAAGGCTCGCGGCCATGTACTGTCCCGCCACTTCTGACATCCAGCCACAACTTCCCACTACTCCTTACCTTCCGCGCGTTCCGTAACGATTAGCGCCAAATCGAGCTTCTCGATATTTGGGAGTTCCCCCTCTGTATACTACAGCATCATCCGCTAAAAGCCGCATGGATCTCTCCCAATGACGATATGACGATATGAAAAGGACTCTAAGGGAGACACTACTTCATAGCACTAAAAAGTTCATTATCTTTAGTACAAGGCACGGTACACGTTCCTTACGTTCCTACGCATTGATACTGACGTTCACTCTTATTTCGGCTCGTTATTGATTTTATGAGGTAACCGTTGCCTTTACCAATCTTTGCTAACGGCTCGCTTCAAATATTAATGAGTTTTCAGTCTCATCCGCTAGCATTGCCGGATTTGTAGAATTTCTCAAGGCTCGCGGCCATGTACTGTCCCGCCACTTCTGACATCCAGCCACAACTTCCCACTACTCCTTACCTTCCGCGCGTTCCGTAACGATTAGCGCCAAATCGAGCTACTCGATATTTGGGAGTTCCCCTGGCGGCAGTGCTGCTGCACTACGTCGCTGCGTGTGAGGTACAGACATCGATAGTCGAAGGGAACTGTGCTGCTGCTCTCATCTAATACATTCCTCTCTTTGGGGAAGTGTGAGAGGGAGTTTGTAGCCTTTTGGCTTTTACTCCCCTGTGTACGCGTGTGTGTGTTTTTTCTATATATTTTTGGTGTCTGTGATATGTGATGAATTGTTGTGAATGTGTCTGGTACTTGCCTGGGGTAGGCGAGATGATTGGTGTTATATGGGAAGGAACTGGATTACGGATTGGGTGTTGGGATTTTCTCTTCGACTTAATCGTCGAAGATCGTCATAGGGCGCTTGTGCTTATCGCGGGACATGTCATACCGACCTAGGGAGTGGATGAGTGCATTTCCGGATCTGGAGGAACCTTCATAGAAGGCCCTTGCCAGATCCTGGAAACGCTCTCTCAGGAGTGGGATTTCGGCTGCGGCGTGCAGGTCGTCTGTGGGGAATCCAAGTGGTAGATGTAGTGCCCTTCTGAGGGCGCGGTTCTGCAGCCTCTGGAGTTTGTCCAGGTGCTGCTTTGCCGCGTATCCCCAGACAGGGCACACATACTCCATTACCGGCCGTATCAGGGCTTGGTATACATTTACTGCTACTGGGCAGGTTGTGTTCAGGATAGGGTATAGGATGGACATTCTGGCGCAGACCTTCCTGTGGACTTCGTCTATGTGGGGTTTCCACGTAAGACGAGAGTCCAAGGTTACGCCAAGGTACTTGGCGGTTCTGCGCCAGGGGAGTTGGGTTCCATTTAGGTGGAGGTGGAGGTGGGGACGTTGAGGAGATTCGCGCCTTCCGAGCCTTCGGGTAATCAGCATTGCCGAAGGGAACTGTATCTGTAACCGAACAAGTTTCCGCGATTCCGTATTGGTGCGGCGTCCAGTGACGGCCGACGTCGGCTTTCCCGCGGCCTCCTCCCGCGCTGCGTGATTGCAGCACCGTGCGTGCGAGCGCGCCCGTCGTGTCGCAGCCCAGCCCAGCCCATCCTCCTGCAGGGCGGCAAGCGGGCCGCCAGATCCAATTAAGAGAGGCGCGTCCGGCCGACCGCCGGCTGGGCTTTTTGTGTCTCCGCGCCGCGTAATGGCATATGTTTACCGGGCACAGGAAAAACTCTATTAGGCCGTGTCTTGGCGTCAGCCGGCGGCCGCATTGTCCGCGCGCCTGCTCCGCCCCAGCCACCGGCACCGGCACCGGCAGCGCTTTCACCGCCACAAAGCCCCACAAATCTTATTTACTGTCGCGGGTAAACAAGCCCAATGTATGTCCGCCCCCACCGGAGCGCCGCTTCTTGTCCGACAATACGTACGCCACCTACCCAGCACGCATCAGCCGCTGAGCAATGGTTCCATTATTCACCGACTTGCTTGCGAGCCGCTTCTTTCCTCTTCCGGGGAACTTCAAGGATTCCGAGGAACGGCGTTGACCCAGAAAACTTGGGAACTATGCAAATTACACTACTGGCCATTAAAATTGTTACACCAAGAAGAAATGCAGATGATAAACGGGTATTCATTGGACAAATATATTATACTAGAACTGACATGTGATTACATTTTCACGCAATTTGGGTGCAGAGATCCTGAGAAATCAGTACCCAGAACAACCACCTCTGGCCGTAGTAACGGCCTTGATACGCCTGGGCTTTGAGTCAAACAGAGCTTCGATGGCGTGTACAGGTACAGCTTTTACACGACACCACCCTTCACTGGCGTATTGTGACGAGCCAGTTGCTCGGCCACCATTAACCAGATGTTTTCAGTTGGTGAGAGATCTGGAGAATGTGCTGGCCAGGGCAGCAGGCGAACATTTTCTGTATCCAGAAAGGCCCGTACAGGACCTGCAACCTGCGATCGTGCATTATCCTGCTGAAATGTAGGGTTTCGCAGGGATCGAATGTAGGGTAGAGTTATGGGTCGTAACACATCTGAAATGTAGCGTCCACTGTTCAACGTGCCATCAATGCGAACAAGAGGTGATCGAGACGTGTAACCAGTGGCACCCCATACCATCACGCCGGGTGATACGCCAGTATGGCGATGACGAATACACGCTTCCAATGTGCGTTCATCGCTATGTCGCCAAACACGGATGCGACCATCATGATGCTGTAAACAGAACCCGGATACATCAGAAAAAATGACGTTTTGCCATTCGTGCATCCAGGTTCGTCGTTGAGTGCACCACCGCAGGCGCTCCTGTCTGTGATGCAGCGTCAAGGGTAACCGCAGCCACGCTCTCCGAGCTGATAGTCCATGCTGCTGCAAACGTCGTCGAACTGTTCGTGCAGATGGTTGTTGTCTTGCAAACGTCCCCATCTGTTGACTCAGGGATCGAGACGTGGCTGCACGATCCGTTAGAGCAATGCGGATAAGATGCCTGTCATCTCGACTGCTAGTGATACGATGCCGTTGGGATCCAGCACGGCGTTCCGTATTATCCTCCTGAACCCACCGATTCCATATTCTGCTAACAGTCATTGGATCTCGACCAACGCGAGCAGCAATGTCGCGATACGATAAACCGCAATCGCGATAGGCTACAATCCGACCTTTATCAAAGCCGGAAATGTGATGTTACGCATTTCTCCTGCTTACACGAGGCATCACAACAACGTTTCACCAGACAAAGCCGGTCAACTGCTGTTTGTGTATGAGAAATCGGTTGGAAACTTTTCTCATGTCATCACGTTGTAGGTGTCGCCACCGGCGCCAACCTTGTGGGAATGCTCTGAAAAGCTAATGATTTGCATACCACAACATCTTCTTCCTGTCGGTTAAATTTCGCGTCTGTAGCACGTCATCTTCGTGGTGTAGCAATTTTAATGGCCAGTAGTGTAATTTCATTCTGCGTGGTAGACAGACATTCGCTGTAGTCACTTCCAACAAGCTGTGTTTATACCTGATTTCGTTACTCGATGTAAACATCCCAACTGCGTCAATGAGACTATTTCACTGGTGCATCCAGCTCCGTGTATTTCCTCTTTTTTTATTTTCAAGTAAAGTAAAGGCATCAGACAGGCAATTCTGACTTTACGCTTGACAGCGGACGAAACACATAAGAACTGTCAATACACTTTCATAGGATTAGTTAACCGTGAGACAACGTTAGTCAGTGTTAGGTGGTGCAACTTGTTTGAAGCCTGCTGAAAAGGGGGGGTGTTCATGAAGTCTCTCCGCAGTGCCGTATGATTGTTAGCCGCGCTTGCCGTATGCCGCAGTGAATATATCGAAATGAGACTCAGTGAAATACTACTTATTAATTTATTGAATATTCATTTTTAATTACAAATTTTCACATTAAATGTTAAAAGTGTCCCCCCTTTTGTTGAATATACAATTCAATTTGTCTAATCAGGTTTCCAAACACAAGCTGTAACATTTCTTCTGTAATAGTAGCAGTGAAAGTGGATACTGCAGTTTTCAATTCATCGATGGATTTTGGACCGTTTTTACAGACAGTTGCTTTCGCTGCATCCCAGAAGAAAAAGTCAGGTGGTGTTAAGTCAGGAGATCGTGGAGGCCAAAGTCCCTGTGGAATTATGCAATCACCAGAAACATCAGCAAGCAGCGACATTGAAGCGCGGGTTATATGCGCGGCTGCACCATCTTGTTGAAAATAAACATTCAGTATTTCACTTAACACAAGTTCTCCTATGAATGGGTACAGAATATCACTGCAGTATCGTTGTGCATTTATTGTTTCGTTGAAAAATATGGGATCCACAATCCGACGTCTAGAAATTGCAATCCAAACTCCTATTTTCACAGAATGAAGTGGTTCCTCACGAATACATAATGGATTTGCGGTACTCCACATACGAGAATTTTGTGAGTTCATGTACCCGGGTAAATGAAACTATACCTCATCAGTGAAAAACGTCTCATTAAGAATATCCCTTCCACTTTGCTGAACAAAATTTTTGAACTATTTGAGAATAATGCAATCTCTTGCCATGATCAGTATTTTTCAGTTCTTGCATGACTGTCACTTTGTGTAGGACGTTCCGACACTAACATCGATTTCCTGGGCGAATTTTCTTACTGACTTGTTCGAACTCGTGGACATTTATCCTCAGACAAAACGATAGGTCGACCACTTCTCGGTGCATCTGTCACTGAACCCGTACTTCGAAATTTGTTAATAAAATCTCGCACAGTATCGCGATGTGGGAGTGTTGTCTCCCGGAAAACTGAATTAAATGTTTGACGAACTGAAACCGTGTATTTACCACCAGCTTTGGACACTTGTTCGACTAAAAACACACGTTCTTCAATGGTTGTCATTTTTGTGGTGTCACCGCCAGACACCACACTTGCTAGGTGGTAGCCTTTAAATCGGCCGCGGTCCGCTAGTATACGACGGACCCGCGTGTCGCCACTGTCAGTGATGGCAGACCGAGCGCCGCCACACGGCAGGTCTAGAGAGACGTCCTAGCACTCGCCCCAGTTGTACGGACGACTTTGCTAGCGAAGATACACTGACAAATACGCTCTCATTTGCCGAAACGATAGTTAGCATAGCCTTCAGCTACGTCATTTGCTACGACCTAGCAAGGCGCCATTTATCCTTTGCTATATATCTAATGAAGCATGAACCATCAGACCGATGTACACCAATTATGGATTAAAGTTAAGTATTACATCAACTACGTACTTTATTTAGTAGACTCATCTCCTTTAACTGTTCCAGACCTCACGCCATCGTGCGTGAGCTTATAGCGTGCATTTCGGCCTCCTCTAGCAACACGGTGTTGGCTCTTCTGCCAACACTACAATTTTAACAGTGACAAAAACGAAACAAACGAACAAAGGAAGTCGGCTGGTCACGGCGCAGGTTCGAGTCCTCCCTCGGGCATGGGTGTGTGTGTTCGTCCTTAGGATAATTTGGCTTAAGTAGTGTGTAAGCTTAGGGACTGATGACCTTAGCAGTTAAGTCCCATAAGACTTCACAAAAAAAAGAACTAAACTTAAACGTTCACGTCAACACAACACATAACGACACCCACCAACGATACTACTGACTCTGGCTGAGATAAACGAAACAGTAGAATGATGCTGGGAGAGCACACTTGAAGGGAAGTAACCCAGGCAGGCGAACTATCATACGTCACGCGCGGCTAACAATCATACTAAACCGCGGAGAGACTTTTTGAACACCCCGTATATGTATACACTGCAAAGAAAAAATAATTTACACTACCCATGAGGGAACAGGAACCATGGAAGAGCAAGTGAGAAGTGCGTGATATTTCTGGCTTTGGAGTCATAAGATCCCTTCACTCCGTAGTCTGACTGAGATTACAACAGATGAGGTAAGACGTAGTAGACTGGGTGAGAGGAAGACAACAGATGGTACAGAGAGTACCAATTCTGTGAGAAGGGGAACGCGATCACGTATCAAAACAAAACGTTCTTTACCTTCCGAATGACCCTCGTATAAATTGTGAAACGTGTGACTTTCTAATCCAACACGTTGAAAATGTCTCATTAGCAGCTTATAACCTTATCTGCTTCGTGTGTTGTTAATAAAAAAGAAAAGCCGTTGGCACCCCTAGTTTGAACTTATCAGATCATTTAGTAGAAACGAGAGACTTAGCTACCGCATCAGTAATTTTAGAGCCTGACTTCAAGAATAACGACCTCGCTATCTGAGCTCTACATCTGCACTGGGACAATGATGTCTAAGTATATAAGATATGAAGTTAGTGAAGTGCAACTAGAACACCACTAGGCCCCTTGCATGTCCTGCATTTTTAGTACAAATGCAGACTGTTACATGGCTTGGGTCGATTTGAGGGAGGGGACCAAACAGCGCGGTCATCGGTCCCATCGGATTAGGGAAGGACAGGGAAGGGAGTTGACCGTGCCATTTTCACAGGAACCATCGCGGCATTGTCTGACGCGATTTAGGGAAATCATGGAAAACCTAAATGAAGATGGCCGGACGCGGGTTTAAACCGTCATTCTCCCGAATGCAAGCCGGCCAGAGTGGCCGAGCAGTTCTAGGCGCTTCAGTCTGGAACCGCGCGACCGCTACGATCGCAGGTTCGAATCCTGCCTCGGGCATGATTGTGCGTGATGTCCTTCGGTTAGTTAGGTTTAAGTAGTTCTAAGTTCTAGGGGGCTGATGACCTCAGTAGTTAAGTCCCATAGTTTCAGAGCCATTTGAACCAACCCGAATGCGAGTCCAGTGTGCTAAACACTGCATCACCTCGCTCGGTCCTGTCACATATTACGCGTGGTAACACGGAGGTTTAGCGAAGGAAGAATTAACGTGGGGAAATGATATCGAAACAGACTATTGTCGTCTTATTCGATACTTATTGTATGCATTGTTAACAGTTGACTCCCTCATCTCTTTTTTCTTCGTACCGCCACAAGTATTCGGATCAGAAAGGCAAACGTAACGATGCAGTCACTTTCCTCAGCTGTTTTAGCAGTAGTAGGAAGAAACCATGTCGGAATTAAAAGTTCAGCAGTGGGATCAAAATTCATTACGAAAAGACATCAATCTTTAGTTTTGTTTATGACAATGTTATCCTCAGTGAAATTGAGGACGGATTACCGAGCACACGAAATGTGTTCGCTATTGGAAATATGGACTACCATCAGCTGTATAATGACATGATAATGAAAATTAATGCCGCACCGGGACTTGAACCCGGATTTCCCGCTTATAGCGAGCGATCACCTTACCATTTGGCTATCATTTTTGTAACTAGACATGACTGTCTTAGGGAGCGCGACTAAATATATGTTTTTTCAAATTTGTTTGACCTAATTACACTAGTCAATGGATAGTCGCAGTAAATTACAGAAAGTTTGCATGACTAATTTCGGTGAAGCTCAGTCACCATTATCAAATATAACAAGTATGAAATAAGTTTCCTGTTAATTATGAGAACCTGAAATACAAGCAACATCTAACCACAACATCTCTGTCATAGGAAACAACACTGTGAATTTATCATGTTAACTTAAACGTCGTTATGCAGTAAGGGCAAAAAAGCAGCATCACTGCAATAGATCACTGTGAAGCCTTTACCTATACAGAACATTAAAATCTTTAACGTCGTATATGTTGGACTAGGATCGGCGTTGTGTAACTACTTGCGTAACGAACCTGACTAGGGAAAATCTTGTCTTATTAATCTTAGCAATTCTTATGCATTCATGTAGTGACTGAAGGTAATCTTACAGCAGCACGCTACGTCACGGACATCCTGCAGTCTCACGTCTTACCTCCCATGCTACAGTATCGTGTTGACACTTTTCAAGAGGACAACATTTGGTCGCACATATCATGTGTCTGCATGATGTCGAGGCACTCCCGATGTCAGCAAGATTTCAATATCCGTACCCCACAAAACTTAAGTGGGACCATCCGGTGCGTACACTCTATCCAAGGGCCACTATCCAGAAAATAAAAGACCAGTTACAACAGTTGCGGGGCAGATCGCCACAGGAGAGGACACAACGGACATCTTACCCGACCGAATCAGGGCATGCATCTAGGCCAGAGGAGGTGTCAAGTTCTTTACAAATTTGACTCGATTTTGTTATCACTGAAATAGCCTCACATACCATCTCAACCTCCGAAGTTTCATTCTCCATTTCTGAGGGTTTCTTTTTTCTGTGCTGCGTATTTAGGATTTGACTCTAAAGTAAACGAAAAAGACTGGAAGCGTCTACGTATGTTCTGAACTAAATCTGAACTTCTAGACAGTGCCCAACTCATCTAGGCGCAAAGCTGCTGGCGAGAGGCGCTTGCAGTGAGCACGGAAGGAACGGAAAGGAAGTCCCACTTGCCGGTTGATGGAGCCCCAGCGCGAAGGACCCACTGCCACCCAGGGACCTCCGCAGAGAGTTTCAGAACTCCCATTTTGCATCAACTCGCCGTTTTATTGCCAGCGCGCCCGCGAACTTGTCGCTCACAATTCAGAGAAGATTTGCCACCTGCCGACTCGCACTGAGATGTGATCGCGTCGGATGTGTTCCCTCGTGGACCCTACTGCTGTTCAAATTACAACACTCCCAGGACTTTGCGACAGGTACGGCAGCCGGTCTGCAAACTCCTGCCAGAAGTGCAGCCCCACTTTAGTGCACGTATAAATGTCGAGGACACGCAATGTGGCAGCTCCCTCGTGGCCGCGAGTTCGCAGGATGCATGTCTTACACCTGTGGCACTCTGGGTCCTGGAAGTTGGTGTCGTTCGTGTACGTGACCCATCGATAAATTTCTCAGGTTATCGTTCACGTACAGAAGCTGCCCTTTTCATCCTCGTATTTGCTCGTTAATGAGTGTAAACTGTATTACTTAATAGCTAACAAGAGGTACATCCCATTGCGAGTTGCCTGCCTCAGGGCTTACAGAGACAACAGAAAATTGATTTTCAATATTTCACACGGTTAATGTCAAAATTTAAAATGCTGTCATAATCTAATCATTAAGAGCTATAATCTTCTGTTAAAAGTTTGACACAATAAGTCAAATATTACTGTTAGAAGCTGAATATATTTCTTGCTGCAGCATAATTCACGGATCGCAAATTACCCTCACTGTAGTCGAGAATGTGCGCACTTTGTGACTTCCAAAAACCTCAATTTTAAGCTTTTATGAGACTCCTTCTCACTGATACTTCCCTCTCGCCTTCTACAAAATGATGGAAGGAAAAAGTTTATCGCTTACTGCATTTTGGTTGTTCATGCAGTGAAACTGGATCATCATGCATGACGTGTTAATTTATTATTTACTTACTTCTAACTCTAATGGCAAAACATTTTGCAGCCAATGTCTGAAAATTATATGCTTGTACGACACACAAATTGGGGGCTATGACGTTTTGTCAAGACAGTTCGATTGTTTAAAGGTCATATCGCTGTCTACAAGGAGAGAGTCACAGAAATCTGATGAACAATCGGATCATCTCGTGGGTGGTACTTTTTCTGAAGAGCTTCGATCTTTATAGCCCTGCCCTCCAGCCAGCATCCAGCCCCAAATAATCTCAACGACGGCAATTTGTCAAGGGATTTGGTCAACTTATCCTAATATGACGTCCAGTGATGAGGCTGGTGCTCGCAGATTTGCGTCCCCGTGTGGTGGTTCTCTTCCTAAAGCTGGGAAGGAGATGTGTCGAACGCAGAAACTGCATTTGAAGTTCCCGAAGAATACTGTAGTTTCTAAACGAGGGCCCATATTTACACCAATGACAAGTAAGGAAGATGGTTCATATCACATGCAAGCTAAAGACGTATGTGACTGAAGAAGTGTTTCTGAAAGTAGCTTAGGATTCTGATTTTAACTGCTAAATTACTTTAAACTAATAATAAGGATGTGTAAAATAACGTTTTCGCATGTCCGCCAAAGGACTGCAGTCAAGAACGAGCACGAGTTCGCACAACAACCGACGTTGTATCCACACTACTTGAAAGAGAGTTTCGAAATGCTCATTGCTCGCGCTTGTCAGCAAGTGGTCCCGTTTACAGTCTTGCCCAACAGTCTGTAGCACTTCCTGTAGTCCTCTGGGGAGGGATGCCCATATTTACATCAGTGGCTGTTTTTACAGTGTAAGAGGTGTGTATTGCTCACACGCTGCCTGCGATATGTAAGGTATAAGAGAATCTCAGACCAGAGAGCAGTATTGACTGCAGTGGGAACTGTGTAGCAGTAGGAGTAAGTTGTTGCTAGCGAGCAGTCTGGTCTGGTGTATCGTGTTGGCTGGGCCGGTCGTGGTGCAGCGATGCCGGAGCCTGAGCATTATTAAAGGTAAAAAGCAGCCTCGCGCATATATAGTATTGTTATCTCAAGTCCCATGTAAATGTTTTAAAAATCTCCTAATAATAATCTTTCTCATAAAAAGTAACTTTTAACAACCATTCATTTCAATTTAAAGAATTTACTAATTTCTCCAATCCATGATCATCCCGATTATTGCAAAAGAAAAATCAGTTGCTTTCTTTCATAAATGACAAATCTATCGGCCAGCATTGCACAGGGCTGTGCCAGAAAAATTTATTGTAAGAGCAGATATATATATGCGTTATCCGGCGTCCTTCATTGAGGTAAGAATTTTTCTTTTTTATTCAGAATGATCTTACAGGGCCATGACGCAGCACTGCTGGCGTCCACAATTTGCCAGGTTAAATTAACAGTCAATTATTCAAAGGTTGTAACTGAGTCACATTTATTATTGAGAGGTTAGTTACATTGTATTATTACCAGGTTACTGAATTTATTTTTTGTTTGGACGTTACACTAAATGTGAACGACATAATTATAATTTTTTTTATTGTTGAGAAGTTTAGGATTTTTTCTGTTTTAAGGTTACACTAAATGAGAATAAAATTTTTGTGGGGAGGTTACAACAGCTTCTCCTCTACTTTTGCTTCTGCAACTCGTTACCAGTAAAACTTTCCGTCACTGTCAAGGTAAAGCCGGCCGCTGTGCAAGGCGCAACTAGTCCCTAGTCATCTGAAGTGGGTAAAACCTGTATCTCAGTGTAGTGAAGAAACACACCACCTCCAGGAACTGCCATTCTTCTTCTTCTTCTTCTACTTCTTCTGCGCAAGGATGTCTGAATGCAAAATGACCTATTTGGTCCTGTGTTTAATGACAATTGATGGGTCTACAACTTTACATAATTTAAAATATTTTGAATAATCTCTCCCAAAAATGTAATTAATGAAGACTTTCAAATGTGGTTCTATATTTAATGAAATGGTAGCGGAATTTGGTATCGCAATGAATCCACTCTCCAAATTTATGACAATTCGTGGCTATTCAAATACCTGACAAATGACAAATACAAGAAGTTTCCGTGAGTATTTAGTTGTCAAAGTTGAAGAGAGGGCCTATCGTATGATTGTACTTCCCCTTCGTCTACTGTGAGTGAGATGATTATCATAACAGATTGCTAATTCGCTAACTTGTGGTACAGTGCTTGAGTAACAGAACTCATCTACAGAATCCCACATGTAAATTAGATCTACTGTAGGCACTGTGCAGTGCTGAGGGCGTTAAAATAACCAACTACGTCCCTTCTTTGCCAGAGCTCCCAAATACTTAACCAAAATCCATGCTCGATTGGTGCGGCCTCAGCTGCCAGCGATGGGCTAGACTGCAGGTTGCAATTACGACTACGGGTCACTCTGACAAACTGAGGCCGTGGACGATGTTCCAGTAAGTCGAGAAATCGAAGTTATGCCAGCCGGAGCTCCGGATCAGCACTTACAAGAACTCTGTCCGGGCTATCGAGACAGTGAATATTATTACTAACTCGACCGATCTCTGGTCTCTACTTCACGTCTTCTCTCTCTGACGGCCTGTAATAGAGTTCCACGATAAATATCGTTCTCTACACAACTTCCAAAAAAATTAAGATGTGCTGTCCCCGCCAAGCCACGTCGTTGTGCTCTTCAGTCCAGAGACTCGTTTGATGCAGCTCTCCATGCTACTCTATCCTGTGCAAGCTGCTTCATCTCCCAGTACCTACTGCAACCTACATCCTTCTCAATCTGTTTGTGTATTCATCTCTTGGTCTCCCTCTACGATTTTTGCCCTCTGCACTGCCCTCCACTACTAAACTGGTGATCCCTTGACGCCTCAGAACATGTCCTACCAACCGATCTCTTCTTCTAGTCAAGTTGTGCCAGAAATTTCTCTTCTCCCCAATTCTATTCAATACCTCCTCATTAATTATGTGATCTACCCATCTAATCTTCAGCATTCTACTGTAGCACCACATTCGAAAGCTTCTATTCTCTTTTTGTCTAAAGTATTTATCGTCCACGTTTCACTTCCATACATGGCTACACTCCATGACAATTATTGAGCTATTTGAAATAAAATCGTCGTAACTTCTGAACGGTTTGCGTTACGACGTTCAAACTGCGCGTTTGGCGGCGGGACATGATGGGAATTAGTATGCGCATGTGTGGTTCGGTTTAGGACGAAGCCCACTTTCATTTGGATGGGTTCGACAATAAGCAAAATTGGCCCATTTGGGGGACTGAGAATCTGCACTTCGCGATCGAGAAGATTTTCACCCTCAACGGGTGACTGATATTCCTTGATGGCACAGTGATTATCGAACGGTACTTGAAGGTTTTGGAAGATGATTTCATCCCCATTGTCCGAAGTGACACTGATTTCGACAAGATGCGGTGCAAGCAAAACGGAGCTCGACCCATCGAAAAAGGAGAGTGATGTCCTAGAGGAGCACTTCGGAGATCGCATTCTAGCTCTGGGGTACCCAAAGGCCATTGCGTGGGCCTCGATTGGCCACCACACTCTCCGAATCTGAAGACATGCGACTCCTTTTAGTGGGACTATATTAAAGACAAGGTGTACAGCAATAACCATTGCTGAGCTAAATACAGCCATTCAGGAGGTCATCGACAGCATCGATGTCCCGACACTTCAGCGGGTCCTGCAGTATTTCGCTGTCCGTCTGCGCCACATAATCGCCAATGATGGGAGGCGTATGGAACATTCCATATCCTAAATCCGAATGACTGTAGTGACGTTTACATGTGCGCGCCGTAGTTCGCAACTAATTTACGTTTCTTTCATATAGTTCAATAATTGTCACACTGCATGTTCAATGCAATACAGATACAATGACGCTAAGGGGTTAAGAAATGGAAGGAAAGGCAATTACACTACTGGCCATTAAAATTGCTACACCACGAAGATCACGTGCTACAGACGCGAAATTTAACCGACAGGAAGAAGATGCTGTGATATGCAAATCATTAGCTTTTCAGAGCATTCACACAAGGTTGGCGCCGGTGGCGACACCTTTAACGTGCTGACATGAAGAAAGCTTCCAACCGCTTTCTCATACACAAACAGCAGTTGACCGGCGTTGCCTGGTGAAACGTTGTTGTGATGCCTCGTGTAAGGAGGAAAAATGCGCACCGTCACGTTTCCGACTTTGATAAACGTCGGATTGTAGCCTATCGCGGTTGCGGTTTATCGTATCGCGACATTGCTGCTCGCGTTGGTCGATATCCAATGACTGTTATCAGAATATGGAATCGGTGGGTTCAGGAGGGTAATACGGAACGCCGTGCTGGATCCCATCGGCATCGTATCACTAGCAGTCGAGATGACAGACATCTTATCCGCATGGCTGTAACGAATCGTGCAGCCACGTCTCGATCCCTGAGTCAACAGATGGGGACGTTTGCAAGACAACAACCATCTGCACGAACAGTTCGACGACGTTTGCAGCAGCATGGACTATCAGCACGGAGGCGATGGCTGCAGTTACCCTTGACGCTGCATCACAGACAGAAGCGCCTGCGATGGTGTACTCAACGACGAACCTGGGTGCACGAATGGCAAAACGTCATTTTTTCGGATGAATCAAGGTTCTGTTTACAGCATCATGATGGTCGCATCCGTGTTTGTCGACATCGCGGTGAACGCACATTGGAAGCGTGTATTCGTCATCGCCATACTGGCGTATCACCCGGCGTGATGGTATGGGGTGCCATTGGTTAGACGTCTCGGTCCTGTACGGGCCTTTCTGGATAGAGAAAATGTTCGACTGCTGCCCTGGCCAGCACATTCTCCAGATCTCTCACCAATTGAAAACGTCTGGTCAATGTTGGCCGAGCAACTGGCTCGTCACAATACGCCAGTCATACTCTTGATGAAATGAGGTATCGTGTTGAAGCTGCATGGGCAGCTGTACCTGTACACGCCATCCAAGCTCTGTTTGACTCAATGCCCAGGCGTATGAAGAGGTGGTTGTTCTGGGTACTGTTTTCCCAGGATCTATGCACCCAAATTGCGTGAAAATGTAATCACATGTCAGTTTTAGTATAATATATTTGTCCAATGAATACCCGTTTATCATCTGCATTTCTTCTTGGTGTAGCAATTTTAATGGCCAGTAGTGTACTTTGTAACGAGCCGCTGGGACCCATAGGTCTCTTATACCAAAATATTCGGAGAACATCTGTGAGTAGCCTGCGAAATTTTCTCAGTGGAGTTGCACCGTAGAGGACGGCGCCAAACGTCATTCTCCTACAGGAGGCTCCCTTGTAGTAACGGGGCAGTTACTACGATAGCCGCAGACCGCGCTGTGCCCAGGACAAGCCGGGGCACGTAAATTGACAGATCTGCGGCTGACTGTGACGGATCGGCGGTGGTGTGGCGTGGCGTGATGCCAGCAAGTTGTCGTGGCCGGGTGCCATGCGCCGTGTCAGCCGCTCGGCGAATGTTGGAAAAACACTCCCCGGCCCATGCAAACGCGGGGAAGCGGTCGATTTATCACGTCGCCGCTCAGGCTATTAATTGCAGTGCAATGAACTGCGGTTTACAGCTTTCTCGAATGAGCGTCAGAGCGGTTGCTTAGCGGCAGTACAGCGAGTATCGCTGCTAATGAGATTCCAGCGCCACGCCCGCATCCGTTTATGCACGTGTCGGAGGGCTGCAGACACGATTTTCCGGCTAAAACTACGGACAATTAAAGAGTCTCATTATGAGTTCAAGTTTCTGAGTAGCATGGAACGCGCCACCTCAAAACCTGATTTTTAGATCTTACAGACTTCAAGAATAATGTACTAATTTCAATTACAAAGAAAGCAGTTGCTGACAGGTGTGAAAATTACCGAACCATTATTTTAATAAGTTACGGCTGCAAAATACTAACGCGAATTCTTTATAGAAGAGGGGAAAAATAAGTACAAGCAGACCCCGGGGTAGATCAGTTTGGATTCCGGAGAAATGTAGAAACACTCGAGGCAGTACTGACCCTATGAAGGCCGGCCGGTGTGGCCGTGCGGTTCTAAGCGCGTCAGTTTGGAACCGCGTGACCGCTACGGTCGCAGGTTCGAATCCTGCCTCGGGCATGGATGTGTGTGATGTCCTTAGGTTGGTTAGGTTTAAGTAGTTCTAAGTTCTAGGGGACTGATGACCTCAGTAGTCAAGTCCCATAGTGCTCAGAGCCATTTGAATCATTTTTTTGACCCTATGACTTATCTTAGAAGATAGGTTAAGGAAAGGCAAACCTACATTTATAGTGTTTGTAGGCACAGAGCAAACTTTTGACAATGTTGACTGGAATAGTCTCTTTGAAATTATGAGAGTAGCAGGGGTAAAATACAGGGAGCAAAAGGCTATTTACAACTTGTACAGAAATCAGACGACAGTTGTAGGTCATGTCCAATGTTATTCAATGTGTAGATTGAACAAAATAGTAAAGGAAACCAAAGAACACTTTGGAGTTGGAATTAAGATTCAGGAAAAAGAAACAAACACTTTAAGGTTTGCCGACGACATTGTAATTATGTCAGAGACAGCAATGCACTTGGATGTGCAGTTCAATGGAATGATCAGTGTCTTTGAAGGAGGATATAAGATAAAAACCAACAAAAACAAAAGAAGGATAATGGAATACAGTCGAACTAAATCAGGTGATGCGAAGGGAATCAGATTAGGAAACGAGACCTTAAAGTATTAGATGAATGCTGCTATTTCGGCAGAAAAATGACTGATGATGGGCGAAGTATAGAGGATATAAAATGTAGACTGGCAATGATAAGAAAAGCATTTCTGAAGAAGAGAAATTTGTTACCGTTGAATATAGATTTAAATGACAGGAAGTCTTTTCTGAAGGCACTTGTCTGGAGAGTAGCCAAGTATGGAAGTGAAATGTGGACGATAAACAATTTAGATGAAAAGAGGCTTTAGGAATGTGGTGTTACAGAAGAATGCTGAAGGTTATATGGCTCGTTCAGGTAACTTATGATGAAGTACTGAATGGAATTGGGGAAAGAAATTTTATGGCACAACTTGACCAAAAGAAGGGATCGGTCGATAAGGCACATTCTGTGTCATCGAGGGATCACTAATTTAGTATTGGAGGAAAGTGGTGGGGAAGGGTGGGATGTGGGAGTAAAAATCGTAGAGGGAGACTAAGAGATGAATACAGTGAGCGTATTCAGATACATTGTAATAGTTACTCAGAGAGGAAGATGCTCGCACAGGATAGCGTAGCATGGAGTGCTGCATCAAATTTCTTCGGAGAGAAGACCACAACAACAAACAAGTCATACGTGCTGTATACGTCCATCACCATTGTTTTATTTTACTAAAAAAACGTCTTTCTGCCGTCCAGTATAATGTTTTATTTTTCAATACATTGTTGCCATTTCGGTCCTTAGATCTACCGCAAGCCATTTATAAATAATACAGAAAGACCAGACCATTACCTTCTCTCCCTCCCTCTCCTCCACTAGGATATCAGAAACCCTGCTCCGGCGAACACAACGGCCAAGGACACGCTGCCTGCCATGGACAGGAAAAAAACGAAAAAAATAGCCATGTGCGACTAGGATTCGCGCTATGACGGTTCCATACAAACTTAATTATTTTTATAAATAATTCATCTATCCTGCAATCGAGGATCTCGACGATTTTTGCTTGTCATCAACATTGTTAATGTCGAGACATAAGTCCCGCGACTTCTAAGGCATTCGAGAATTCAGTAGGGCAGTGTCTGTATTTCACACTGTATAGTTCGATGCAATATTCCTTCGGACATGCATGCAAATCCGAAGGAACAGACACGGCTGACGATTGACAGCCGTATTAAATTATGAAATGCATTCAAAAATTGCGAATACGATTGTACAACGACTGTACAATTCACTAGTAACTTACAAAAATGTGTGCCTGACCGGAACTCCGCCGGCCGTGCGGTTCTAGGCGCTTCAGTCTGGAACCGCGTGACCGCCACGGTCGCAGGTTCGAATCCTGCCTCGGGCATGAGTGTGTCTGATGTCTTTAGGTTAGTTAGGTTTAAGTAGTTCTAAGTTCTAGGGGACTGATGACCACAGATGTTAAGTCCCATAGTCCTCAGAGCCATTTTTTTGAACCGGAACTCCAGCCCGGATTTCCCGCCTTACGCGAGTGGTCACTCTAACTGCTTTGGCTATCGGTGTACGAATCACGGTGAAACCCAAACTTCCATATATCTTATTGCCTATGTCGCTTGATGCTCGCATACAAATTGTATGATTTTCGCATTTGTATGCGCGCACTGCGGAACGTAGACACTAGGATATATGGAAGTGTGTGTGTGGGCGTGAATCGTGTACGGATAGCTAAGGCGGTTAAGGCCACTTCTCGCGTAAAGCGAGAGATCCGGGTTCGAGTCCCTGTCTGGCACAAATTTTCATACGTTACTATTAAATTGTACAATCGTTATACAATCGTATTCTCAAGTTACAAATGCATTTCACAACACTCGAGAATGTCTTAATTTTAAGTCGAGTAACAAAACGATTATTGTTTTCGTGTGATATGTAAAGACATTAACAATTTTCTGATTTTTTTCGGTTACTTGTACTGTGAAACCTCGTTTCTTGCCTAAATTCATGAATTTAACGGGAAGTATCCTATAGGTTTTGATGAGTGTGTTTGAGAGTATTAAAATTTGTGACATAAACGGTTGTTTCTTTTGTTCGCATTGACTTAAAAGTTAACGTTTGTTACACCGCCAACGGACCGTAGAGCTTAATATGTGACGTAAATGTCAACTTGAAGTATCTACCTGTTCCTGAGAAAAAGAGGTCTTAACAGACGGACGGACAATTCTCGTCTTTTGTAATGACTAATTCACCATTTTCGGATTTTTTTCCTTTAGTTGTCCTGTGAGCCTTGCTCCTTGCCAAATTTCTTGATTCTAGGCCAAAGATAAGTACCCTATACGTTTTAATGAGTGAATTTTTTAGTATCGAAGTATGTGACAAAAATGGCCATATAATTCGACTGCATTGACTTACAAGCTGGCGTTTGTTAGACCGCCAAGGGGCTGTAGACAGTATGACAAATTCCAACTTGATACCACTACCCGTTCCTGAAAAAAAAAAGGATTATTAACAGCCGGACAGACTGACAGACAGACAGCCGACGAAGTGATTCTATAAAGGTTCCGTTTTTACCGATTGCCGTGTTACGAATCAAATGTTATTTTCTAAGTTGTAAACGAATTAGCCTCTGGCGCCAAGGATGATTTTTAATTTTTTTATGTAAATCTCCGTACTGCCAGTCCCAATATTCAGATGCAGCTTGTCATGTAGTCGATGTTAACTATCACAGGTGGCAGTCATCGCCGAACAGCGGAAGTGCAAGCCCCGTCCCCACAACACCACGCAAAATGACACCTTAAGCCGTCCTCACACGGAAAGTGCTCCTCACCGAGATTGGCGACCCCTGTGCTCTACAGCAGCAGTTCGTGGCTGCATTTGGCGCGTAAATCACACTGTTTCTTTACGAAAATGGATGCACGTAAAGTAACTGAGTTAATTGTGTCAGCGGCCGAGAAAATCGTAAAGAATATTCTGAACTCGTCTACGGGTCGAACTATAAATTTGTGGTAGAGGAACACTACGCAATATTGGTACAACCATCTGACATACGTATTAGTAGAAATTATTCGTTAGCTCAGTTGACTTTCCATTTCACATTCGGTTTTAGATTGAATATAGTTGAAGTGTAGTGTCTAATGTCAGTTTGCGCATGCATAACATCCAAATTCTTGATTTTGTATTGATTACATCAGTCTGATGCAACGTACTTCATCACATAGGTTTGAAGAGCGGGATTCGTTTCATAATTTCATTCGAACGAAAGAGGAGACTTTTTTGAAGCAATTCAGAACCATTGAAGAGATATTTACCGACAATATACAAACAAGAGGTAGTCTATAAAACCGCAAGTACATAATTATTACACAAAGATTCTTAATTAAAAAAAACTTTCAGTGTGTAACTTGTGCTTGCTTTGAGCTAGAGCGGCAGTCACATTAAGATCTGTGGCCATTGGAGGAACGTTTCAGTCGCTGGCCTATGCAATTGCGACAAATACATTATTTACAATAAAAAAACACCGACTAACACACGTAATACTTCTATTAAATTGATAACAAAGATTCAGAATCTTTTAGAGAACAAAAGGTGAAAAAAAAGTTTGGACGTAGCTGAACACGAACCAGCTATCTCTCTCTTTGTAGTGCACGATGCTATCAGCAACGCTACAGAATCGACAAGGCTGCAGTGGTTCAGTTATAAGATACACAACATCTACATCTACATCTACATTTATACTCCGCAAGCCACCCAACGGTGTGTGGCGGAGGGCACTTTACGTGCCACTGTCATTATCTCCCTTTCCTGTTCCAATCGCGTATGGTTCGCGGGAAGAACGACTGTCTGAAAGCCTCTGTGCGCGCTCTAATCTCTCTAATTTTACATTCGTGATCTCCTCGGGAGGTATAAGTAGGGGGAAGCAATATATTCGATACCTCATCCAGAAACGCACCCTCTCGAAACCTGGCGAGCAAGCTACACCGCGATGCAGAGCGCCTCTCTTGCAGAGTCTGCCACTTGAGTTTGTTAAACATCTCCGTAACGCTATCACGGTTACCAAATAACCCTGTGACGAAACGCGCCGCTCTTCTTTGGATCTTCTCTATCTCCTCCGTCAACCCGATCTGGTACGGATCCCACACTGATGAGCAATACTCAAGTATAGGTCGAACGAGTGTTTTGTAAGCCACCTCCTTTGTTGATGGACTACATTTTCTAAGGACTCTCCCAATGAATCTCAACCTGGTACCCGCCTTACCAACAATTAATTTTATATGATCATTCCACTTCAAATCGTTCCGCACGCATACTCCCAGATATTTTACAGAAGTAACTGCTACCAGTGTTTGTTCCGCTATCATATAATCATACAATAAAGGATCCTTCTTTCTATGTATTCGCAATACATTACATTTGTCTATGTTAAGGGTCAGTTGCCACTCCCTGCACCAAGTGCCTATCCGCTGCAGATCTTCCTGCATTTCGCTACAATTTTCTAATGCTGCAACTTCTCTGTATACTACAGCATCATCCGCGAAAAGCCGCATGGAACTTCCGACACTATCTACTAGGTCATTTATATATATTGTGAAAAGCAATGGTCCCACAACACTCCCCTGCGGCACGCCAGAGGTTACTTTAACGTCTGTAGATGTCTCTCCATTGAGAACAACATGCTGTGTTCTGTTTGCTAAAAACTCTTCAATCCAGCCACACAGCTGGTCTGATATTCCGTAGGCTCTTACTTTGTTTATCAGGCGACAGTGCGGAACTGTATCGAACGCCTTCCGGAAGTCAAGGAAAATGGCATCTACCTGGGAGCCTGTATCTAATATTTTCTGGGTTTCATGAACAAATAAAGCGAGTTGGGTTTCACACGATCGCTGTTTCCGGAATCCATGTTGATTCCTACATAGTAGATTCTGAGTTTCCAAAAACGACATGATACTCGAGCAAAAGACATGTTCTAAAATTCTACAACAGATCGACGTCAGAGAGATAGGTCTATAGTTTTGCGCATCTGCTCGACGACCCTTCTTGAAGACTGGGACTACCTGTGCTCTTTTCCAATCATTTGGAACCTTCTGTTCCTCTAGAGACTTGCGGTACACGGCTGTTAGAAGGGGGGCAAGTTCTTTCGCGTACTCTGTGTAGAATCGAATTGGTATCCCGTCAGGTCCAGTGGACTTTCCTCTGTTGAGTGATTCCAGTTGCTTTTCTATTCCTTGGACACTTATTTCAATGTCAGCCATTTTTTCGTTGGTGCGAGGATTTAGAGAAGGAACTGCAGTGCGGTCTTCCTCTGTGAAACAGCTTTGGAAAAAGGTGTTTAGTATTTCAGCTTTACGCTTGTCATCCTCTGTTTCAATGCCATCATCATCCCGGAGTGTCTGGACATGATGGTTCGAGCCACTTACTGATTTAACGTAAGACCAGAACTTCCTAGGATTTTCTGTCAAGTCGGTACCTAGTATTTTACTTTCAAATTCACTGAACGCTTCACGCATAGCCCTCCTTACGCTAACTTTGACATCGTTTAGCTTCTGTTTGTCTGAGAGGTTTTGGCTGCGTTTAAACTTGGAGTGAAGCTCTCTTTGCTTTCGCAGTAGTTTCCTAACTTTGTTGTTGTACCACGGTGGGTTTTTCCCGTCCCTCACAGTTTTGCTCGGCACGTACCTGTCTAAAACGCATTTTACGATTGCCTTGAACTTTTTCCATAAACACTCAACATTGTCAGTGTCGGAACAGAAATTTTCGTTTTGATCTGTTAGGTAGTCTGAAATCTGCCATCTATTACTCTTGCTAAACAGATAAACCTTCCGCCCTTTTTTTATATTCCTATTAACTTCCATATTCAGGGATGCTGCAACGGCCTTATGATCACTGATTCCCTGTTCTGCACTTACAGAGTCGAAAAGTTCGGGTCTGTTTGTTATCAGTAGGTCCAAGATGTTATCTCCACGAGTCGGTTCTCTGTTTAATTGCTCGAGGTAATTTTCGGATAGTGCACTCAGTATAATGTCACTCGATGCTCTGTCCCTACCACCCGTCCTAAACATCTGAGTGTCCCAGTCTATATCTGGTAAATTGAAATCTCCACCTAAGACCATAACATGCTGAGAAAATTTATGTGAAATGTATTCCAAATTTTCTCTCAGTTGTTCTGCCACTAATGCTGCTGAGTCGGGGGGTCGGTAAAAGGAGCCAATTATTAACCTAGCTCGGTTGTTGAGTGTAACCTCCACCCATAATAATTCACAGGAACTATCCACTTCTACTTCACTACAGGATAAACTACTACTAACAGCGACGAACACTCCACCACCGGTTGCATGCAATCTATCCTTTCTAAACACCGTCTGTGCCTTTGTAAAAATTTCGGCAGAATTTATCTCTGGCTTCAGCCAGCTTTCTGTACCTATAACGATTTCAGCTTCGGTGCTTTCTATCAGCGCTTGAAGTTCCGGTACTTTACCAACGCAGCTTCGACAGTTTACAATTACAATACCGATTGCTGCTTGGTCCCCGCATGTCCTGACTTTGCCCCGCACCCGTTGAGGCTGTTGCCCTTTCTGCACTTGCCCGAGGCCATCTAACCTAAAAAACCGCCCAGCCCACGCCACACAACCCCTGCTACCCGTGTAGCCGCTTGTTGCGTGTAGTGGACTCCTGACCTATCCAGCGGAACCCGAAACCCCACCACCCTATGGCGCAAGTCGAGGAATCTGCAGCCCACATGGTCGCAGAACCGTCTCAACCTCTGATTCAGACCCTCCACTCGGCTCTGTACCAAAGGTCCGCAGTCAGTCCTGTCGACGATGCTGCAGATGGTGAGCTCTGCTTTCATCCCGCTAGCGAGACTGGCAGTCTTCACCAAATCAGATAGCCGCCGGAAGCCAGAGAGGATTTCCTCCGATCCATAGCGACACACATCATTGGTGCCGACATGAGCGACCACCTGCAGATGGGTGCACCCTGTACCCTTCATGGCATCCGGAAGGACCCTTTCCACATCTGGAATGACTCCCCCCGGTATGCACACGGAGTGCACTTTGGTTTTCTTCCCCTCCCTTGCTGCCATATCCCTAAGGGGCCCCATTACGCGCCTGACGTTGGAGCTCCCAACTACCAGTAAGCCCACCCTCTGCGACTGCCCGGATCTTGCAGACTGAGGGGCAACCTCTGGAACAGGACAAGCAGCCATGTCAGGCTGAAGATCAGTATCAGCCTGAGACAGAGCCTGAAACCGGTTCGTCAGACAAACTGGAGAGGCCTTCCGTTCAGCCCTCCGGAATGTCTTTCGCCCCCTGCCACACCTTGAGACGACCTCCCACTCTACCACAGGTGAGGGACCAGCCTCAATGCGGGCAGTATCCCGGGCAACCACAGTCGTAGTCCGATCGGGGGATGCGTGGGACGAGCTGGCCGTCCCCGACAAACCCCCATCCGGACCCCCACAGTGATGCCCATTGGCAACAGCCTCAAGCTGTGTGACCGAAGCCAACACTGCCTGAAGCTGGGAGCGAAGGGATGCCAACTCAGCCTGCATCCGAACACAGCAGTTGCAGTCCCTATCCATGCTAAAACTTGTGCAAAGAACGTCTGAACTAATCCACAGAGAGCGCAAACAAAACGACACAAAATTGAAGCGGTTATTAAAATACAAGATTGCCTAGTAAATGCAGTAATGCTGCCACTTGTGCACTGCTGACACACTGCTCGGCGGCGGAAGGAGACTACGCGATTTAACACTATTCGAGTACTAAAACGTGATGCTACAACTCTCAAATACTATAATACGCCCGAAATTTATGAATTAAACAATGCAAGTACCAAAAACACGCAAAGAAATTAAGAAGTAAACTATGTAACAAATGAGTGAGCTAGGAGTATACGACTTGCTGCTGCAGCTGCTTATCCAACGGCGACAGGGAGCACACTGACTGTGACCAACCGACACTGGCCGTTCAAAACAAAAACAGATGACAGACGACTACGCGAATTTACACTATTCAGGTACTAAAACGCGATGCTACAACTCTCAAATACTATAATACGCCCGAAATTTATGAATTAAACAATGCAAGAACCAAAAACACGCAAAGAAATTAAGAATTAAACTATGTAACAAATGAGTGAGCTAGGAGTATACGACTTGCTGCTGCAGCTGCTTATCCAACGGCGGCAGGGAGCACACTGACTGTGACCAACCGACACTGGCCGTTCAAAACAAAAACAAATGACAGACGACTACGCGAATTTACACTATTCAGGTACTAAAACGCGATGCTACAACTCTCAAATACTATAATACGCCCGAAATTTATGAATTAAACAATGCAAGTACCAAAAACACGCAAAGAAATTAAGAATTAAACTATGTAACAAATCAGTGAGCTAGGAGTATACGACTTGCTGCTGCAGCTGCTTATCCAACGGCGGCAGGGAGCACACTGACTGTGACCAACCGACACTGGCCGTTCAAAACAAAAACAGATGACAGACGACTACGCGAATTTACACTATTCAGGTACTAAAACGCGATGCTACAACTCTCAAATACTATAATACGCCCGAAATTTATGAATTAAACAATGCAAGTACCAAAAACACGCAAAGAAATTAAGAATTAAACTATGTAACAAATGAGTGAGCTAGGAGTATACGACTTGCTGCTGCAGCTGCTTATCCAACGGCGGCAGGGAGCGCACTGACTGTGACCAACCGACACTGGCCGTTCAAAACAAAAACAAATGACAGACGACTACGCGAATTTACACTATTCAGGTACTAAAACGCGATGCTACAACTCTCAAATACTATAATACGCCCGAAATTTATGAATTAAACAATGCAAGTACCAAAAACACGCAAAGAAATTAAGAATTAAACTATGTAACAAATGAGTGAGCTAGGAGTATACGACTTGCTGCTGCAGCTGCTTATCCAACGGCGGCAGGGAGCACACTCGTGTATCTGTTGTATCTACACATGTCATTATTTGGCACTTAACTATAAAAATGTACTCGTAACTAGCACTTTTGATAGATCATCATTGTGCGGCAGCATTTAAACGGTTTAGTTTCTTAGCACCAAGCTGTAGGACTAAAAGCATAAAACAGAGGAAGGTTTTAACTACCGACATGTAGTTTCTGTAATTTCGTTAGAACAAATCGTACCTAAAATAGCATTTTTCGAGATATCCTTAATATTCTGATGCTTTAAAAGAGCCTGTATTCATATCATAAGAAATACGAAATTTGACTCCACACAATATGGCGTCTCCTAAGTTCTGACGCATTCCACGCTTCGCAGTTTAGTGGCCAGTGGAATGTCACGTGGTAACGTCACCAGCACCCTGTCGATGTACGTTTCAACGTCCTGTGAGAGGAAGGCATTAGCCGTCGGCAGCACACTGCGTACCCAGTCAACCGATTTGCCAAGCACCGCACGGTTTATAACGTCCGTATTTCTTAAGACTGCTACAGCACATGCGAATTTCTATCGCTTCTTTTTTTACGTAATGCCAGTAGATGGATGCATTTCGTTTTCTCAGAGTAGATCTTGTGCCCCTCCATAAGTTTGTGTAATGTTATCGCTGATTTGTCAATATTTCTACATTTAATGTGACCTCTACCGTTTCCTCTGCTACCATGGAAATTATTCCCTGACGTTTTAACACATATTCTATCATCATGTCCTTTCCTTGCCGATTCTGCCGAGAACCACCTCATTTCTTATTGTTCCACTTAATTGTTAGCATTCAGACACATCGTATCTCAAACGCTTCGATTCTCACCTTTTCTTGTTTTCCCACAGTTCAAAAATGGTTCAAATGGCTCTGAGCACTATGGGACTTAACACCTGAGGTCATCAGTCCCCTAGAACTTAGAACTACCTAAACCTAACTAACCTAAGGACATCACACACACCCATGCTTCTGTAGTGCGCTGCACTCGCGTATTACCAGAAACTGCTTCCTCAAATTAAGGGCTGTGTTTGATACTTGTAAATCAGCGGAGAATGCTCTCTTTGTGTGTTCCTTTCTACAACTTGCTTCTTTCTTTCTTCGTCCTTTACGTATTATTTTGCTCTCAGCGTAGCACAACTCCTTTTTTGTGTACTTTGTAGTCCCCAATTTTAGTATTTTTTCCTAATCTCATTTCAACTATTTCACAATACTTTCTTTCTTGTTTACTCTTAATCCAGTTTCCTCATTAGACTGTCATGGACTGTGCGGTTGGTCCCGGCGGAGGTTCGAGATCTACCTCGGGCATGGGTGTGTGTGTGTTTGTCCTTAGGATAATTTAGGTTAAGTAGTGTGTAAGCTTAGGGACTGATGACCTTAGCAGTTAAGTCCCATAAGATTTCACACATTACCTCATTAGACTGTTCATGCCTTTCAAAACATCCTGTAATTTTTCTTCGCTTTCACTGAGGGTAGCAAACATCATCAACGAACATTATCACTGATATCCTTTCATCCGGAATAAAACTTCTGATTTCCGCAAATGCTTCTTCGATGTAGAGGTTGAACAGCAGGGATTTACACTGCACTCCTGCCGTACACCCTTTTTAATATTTTTGTATATGCTTCTCTCCCCATAGCTTATATTTACTCTGCCGAGGCCGAGCGGTTCTAGGCGCTACAGTCTGGAACCGCGCGACCGCTACGGTCGCAGGTTCGAATCCTGCCTCGGGCATGGATGTGTGTGATGTCCTTAGGTTAGTTAGGTTTAAGTAGTTCTAAGCTCGAGGGGACTGATGACCTCTGAAGTTAAGTCCCATAGTGCTCAGAGCCATTTGAACCATTTTTTTACTCTGCCGAAAAAAATTCGACATCATCAAGAAATGGGTTCAGTTGCACTTGGGTACAACAAGGTGAACAGATGGTGCTCCGGATGTCTGTCTGTGGACCCAATTACTATTACTATTATTTTTTTACTCTATAGGCAGTAGCTGTGCTGACGTGAAGAGTGTCTGAAACATTCATTTAACACTTGTTTAATAACTTCACCCATCTGAACGGGATTGCATTGTGGTCCTGCAGGAAGCTGGAAGGAGGGAGGTATCGACGCATTGGTGCATGTCTTGGGCACAATGAGTCGGTAGCGTACCGCCGCTTTCAGCAGTGGTCTGTGCAACATTTCTGTTGTGACTTGGCAAGGCAGCCAAGCCACTATGATTGGTAGCCGAAAGGCACGCGTTAAGCTCACGCAGGCTGGCGTGAGGTCTGGAACTGGACAAGGACGTTATAGTAGGAAAGAACGTACGTAACTACTGGAATACTTAACTTTAATCCATAATTGGTGAACATCCGTCTGACGGTACATGCATCACAAGATAAATAGCAAATGATAATGGCGCCTTGCTAGGTCTTAGCAAATGACGTAGCTGAAGGCTATGCTAACTATCGTCTCGGCAAATGAGAGCGTAATTTGTCAGTGATCCATCGCTAGCAAAGTCGGCTGTACAACTGGGGCGAGTGCTAGGAAGTGTCTCTAGACCTGCCGTATGGCGGCGCTCGGTCTACAATCACTGACAGTGGCGACACGCGGGTCCGTCGTATACTAGCGGACCGCGGCCGATTTAAAGGCTACCACCTAGCAAGTGTGGTGTCTGGCGGTGACACCACAATTTCCACGCCTGTAGAGGAGGGAGATTGTGGACCCCGACGTAATATAGATGCATGTCAAGATCGACGCATCGTGCAAGCAACGATGGCCGATCGAGCATCAGCCAGGGACGAAATCCGAGCACATGTTGCACCGGCTGTGTCATCAGGGACAACTGGGACCCGTCTGCTTATCCCTCTGGCCAGGCTAACACTAGCACCACGACACCGTCAAGCCTAGCTGCTCTGGTGTCATGAAAGAGCTCACTGGAGAGTGGAAGGGCGCTCTGTCGTCTTCAGTGACGATTCCAGGTTCTGGCTGCATGTGAGTGACGGACGTACACGTGTATGGCACAGACCTGTTGAGCTGCCTCTTCCATAGTGTATTCTTTCACGACACACAGGCCTCATCCTACACTCATAGTTTGGGTTGCCATAAGTTGACAATTCGCGGTCACATTTGGTGTTTCTGCAGAGTGAAGTAACCAGCGCTCACTACATTGCACAGGCTGGTATTCTTGTGCTACTGCAACAAAAGGGGTGTGATTCTTGGGACAGTCTATCGCGCGATGCCATTCGGCACCTTCACGGTCGTTTACATGCGAAACACACAACTGCGTTGCCGCCAGAGGGGGAGACTATCTGGTCACCATTTAATGTAGCGTGAGTGTTTCATTTGTTATCATGTACTCCTACAATGATGACTGAACCGTGCTGCGGCTCGCGTTGGTGCCGTTACTAGGTTGGCATCGTTTAGTTGGTATAGTTACAGTTGTCGTCTTCTTCTTGCGTTCATTGGCGCAACTCCGTTTTCAAGCGTTGTCTGTCTACTAGTGGCAGCAACGGCGGTTATCGATATGTAGTAACTTTGGTACTATCTTTGGGGCGACGTTGTGGTGTTTCCGTGTCGTGTGAGTCGGCAGTTCGGTTGGGGACAGACGAGCAGGCAGGTCCGCGCAGTGCGGGACCACTGGCGGCACGCGTGCGCTGCCGGATAGAAGGGCTGTGGTCGCGAGGGGTACAACCTCGTTATAAAACCGGACCCAGCAAGTTTAAGTTGAGTGGGCATTATTTCAAGTAGTAGAACCTCCACCATTGTGAGATCTCCCTATTTGCTTGCTTGTTGCTGCTCACAGTGCCGCCGAGACGAAGAGCAGCGAGTGCAGCGTTTGGGGAAGGCGAACCTAATTAGCCTTCCTCCACTTCTGTTGCATTCTATATGTTATTATTTGTGACGTTCAACCAGTGGTATTTTTCCTGCCTAGTGGCCGCTAACAACCCAGTTACCTGCTCTGGAGCTTAGTGTATGTTACGGCAGTCTACTGTTCCTCGCCTTGCCGCTGATGTCTGGTAAGGCGTGTAGTGCGACAGCTTCCTTGATTTGTGGGCCGGGTGGTGTTTTACACCGGAGTTTGAAGACGTAGTGCTGACCGCCGGTTCCGGCTTGGGTGTGTTATTCCTTCGTTGCATCGGTCATCAGACGTTATGTAGAATTGGCAAATGATTGTTGGTCATGCGTTTAAACTGCCACTAGTCTGAGTTACCATCACTTGAAGTGAATGTAACTCTTGGCTGCCTGTCTCATCGCTTGCAAAATTTTGAGGGTCTTTCCCAGGTCGATTCTTGGAGCAACGTGTGGCGCCCCCCTCCCCTCTCTTCTTGGTTTGGTCACATTTAACGACTTTTTGAAAAAAAAATTATAACTGTAATTTCAAGTTTGAAGATGTTTAACTGGTTCATAAAAGATCGCTGTTCAGGCCTTCAGCCGTGAAACGGTTTTTAAATTATTACTATTGGGGCCTTCAGCCCAGAAACAGTTTGAATCTATTGTCATTAAGACCTTCAGCAGTGGGTATTACTTGTCTTAAAAATTTTAATTAGACAATTGTATTCCAGCAGCGACATTTTGATGATTGTTCTTTTAAACATATTTTAATATTGTAATTGCAGGTTGAAGTACTTTAACTGGTTCTTAAGATTGCTATTAAGGCCTTCAGCCGTGAAACAGTTTTAAATTATCACTATTGGGGCCTTCAGCCGAGAAATCGTTTTCAATCTGTTGTCATTAAGGCTTTCAGCCGTGAAACACTTCTTAATTTACTGTCACCTTTTTTTGTTATTGTTTACAAATAAAGTGTACGTGATTGGAAAATAAACTAACCAACAGCAATTGATTACGGCCCCGTCTACAATCGTAATGCAATCCTGCCTTCCTTGGCACCAGGTCACCTAGTATGCATTAGGTTGGTGCATAAGTTAGTAGCGTTTTTGTTTTGCGTGTTGGTATTCCGGCTGCTATGGTTTATTTATCTATTGTCGTTTTCCATTTGTAATTCAGTGTTGCTTATTTGAGTTGTCATTTCGTCGTTCGGAGACAGTGAGTCGAGCTGCGGACGCTAGAAGACGGAGGGCTTAGCGGAGAAATCTGAACATTTCCGACGTATTCCTCTGTTTACATCCAACAGAAGGAGGGGTGACAGCAGCGGAGACAGGCAGAAATATTTTCGCTGTTTGTGGGGATAATGCCACTGGTCAGGGAGAAAAAGGTTTTCTCGTTTTGAGGAGGATCGTTTTGACATTAGTGATTCTTCACGTTCAGAAAGACTTTCGGGATTTGATGGAGATCGTTTAAACGATTAATCCACTAGGATCTACGTCAGCGTATTCGAGAATTGCCAATGTAGTGAACTGTGATCATTTCACCATTGTGCCGGCCGCAGCGGCCGAGCGGTTCTAGGCGCTTCAGTCTGAACCGCGCTACCGCTACGATCGCAGGTTCGAATTCTTCCTCGGGCTTGGATGTGTGTGATGTCCTTAGGTTAGTTAGGTTTAAGTAGTTCTAAGTTCTAGGGAACTGATGACCTCAGATGCTAAGTCAAATAGTGCTCATAGCCATTTGAACCATTTTTTTCACCATTGTGCGACATTTGCATGCAACGGGGAAAGTTCAAAAATCGGTTGTATGGGTACCGCATGCTCTAAACCAAAATAACAAAAATCTGCGGGTGGCCACATTGGATCTCTGCTGCTCCTCAGCAACTGGCTCGTGAACAACACCGACCATTCGTATCCTCTATCGTTACTGCTGACGAGAAATGGTGTCTTTATGCCAACATCAGGAAAAGAAAGGAATGAATAAGCCCAAACAAAGCAGCAGCTCGTCGTACAAAGACCTGCGTGCATCCACGGAACATAATGTTACGCACGTGGCGGTCTACTACGAATTGCATTCCCGAGGTGTAAGATCACTGCCGGCGCAAGACAAGAACATCAACCATGAAGACTGCATGAACTGATGCTACTTTAGGATAAAGTCCAACTGCATTCTGTTAGACTGACAAAAAGCATTATACAGCAGTTGGGTTGGGACGTCTTTCCTCACCCACCTCATTCACATGATCTTACACTCTCAGATTTTCAGCTCTTCCGCTCTCTATCGAACCACCTTCAGGGAACTTACTTTCCGGATGGAAATTGCGTTCTGAACAGGGCTCGACGAGTTCATCGCCTCAAAACCACTAGTTGTACGGTCGCGAAATCAAACGAATAGTTACTCTAGTGTTGGCAGACTGTTGTAAATAGTGAATGAGAATATATTATTGATGACTAAGTTCTCCGTTAGGTATATCTCTTGTGATTAAAAAAACGTATGGAAAACCCTGCAGCAACCTGACAAATAAAATGATCTTCCCCTTGCCCTTGCCGGCCGGTGTGGCCGAGCGGTTCTAGGCGGTTCAGTCTGGTTCAAATGGCTCTGAGCACTATGGGACTTAACTTCTAAGGTCATCAGTCCCCTAGAACTTAGAACTACTTAAACCTAAGTAACCTAAGGACATCACACACATCCATGCCCGAGGCAGGATTCGAACCTGCGACCGTAGCGGCCGCGCGATTCCAGACTGTAGCGCCTTTAACCGCTTGGCCACCACGGCCGGCGGTTCAGTCTGGAACCGCGCGACCGCTACGGTCGCAGGTTCGAATCCTGCCTCGGGCATGGATGTGTGTGATGTCCTTAGGTTAGTTAGGTTTACGTAGTTCTAAGTTCTAGGGGACTGATGACCTCAGAAGTTAAGTCCCATAGTGCTCAGAGCCATTTGAACCATTTGAACCTCTTGCCCTTGCCTTTTTTTCCGGCAGTGTATTTTTCTGCACGTTTCAAACATCCTGCCCCATTTTGAGTTGTCTAAAGCTTTTCCTGGGTCGGAAAATTCAGTGAAGTTTTCCCTCCATTATGAAGCGTAACGGCCGAGCAGGCTCTCTGGTGCCTTTACTCCTTCCTGTAGCCAAACTGGTCGGCGACTAACGGCTCCTCAATTTTCTTTTCCTAACTGCACCAGCGTCCTGTACTCCTGGAGCTCCGGCGCATGCTAAACAAACGCGTATCGACAGCAGGGGTGTGTCGGTGTGCCTGCCGGAGGCTGTTTGCCTGGTACGGCTCGCGGTCCCAGGAGCTCCACACACAATGGCTCGCGCCATCTGGTGGCCAGCTGCGGCCCGGCGCTGGTTACACACGCAAACAATGCCGCCGCAGCCACATTTAATTACTCTGCCGCGGGTTATTTAATTTGTCGATACCTCCCGGTGACAAGTAGGCCGCCGCCGCCCACGAGAGCCTCGAGCGTTACAGGCACAGCGCCGCAGGCACCATGCGACGTCACGCCAGCAACGCACTCCACTACTGTCAACAGTCACAAGTTTCCCACGCCGTACAACATAGCCAGTTTTTGAAAATCACTGCATTTTGTGCGTCGCCAGGTTCCTGAACCAACCATTATACGCGCCACTGCATGCACTGCACGCGGAAGACTTTTAACATTGAGTTATTTACGTGTTATGGGGTTGCCACGTGTTTACATGTGTTCACAAAATCCCTTCACAAAAGAAGGCAAAGTAAATATTCTAGAATTCGAATGAAGAACAACTGCCAACATGCGTAACTTAGAAGGAGATATCCTCAGTGTAGCGAAGCGCCGGCCGCGACGGCCGTGCGGTTCTAGGCGCTGCAGTCCGGAACCGCGGGACTGTTACGGTCGCAGGTTCGAATCCTGCCTCGGGCATGGATGTGCGTGATGTCATTAGGTTAGTTAGGTTTAAGTACTAAGTTCTAGGGGACTGATGACCTAAGATGTTAAGTCCCATAGTGCTCAGGGCCATTTGAACCATTTTTTTTGTAGCGAAGCAGCTTAAACGCGAGAGGAGAAAGGCTTTCTCTCCAGATTGTATACCAGCCTGGTTCCTTACGGAGTATGGTGATACAGTACCTCCAACTTAGCAATCATATACAGCCGCTCATCCGAAGGAAGACCTGTACCCAAAGAGTGGAAAGTTGCACGTCACACCAATATCCAAGAAAGAAAATAGGAATAATCCACTAACGTCGATTTGCAGCAGGATTTGGGAACATATTCTGTGTTCGAACATTATGAGTCACCTGGAAACAGCTAACACGGATTCAGAAAACATCGTTCTTGTGAAAGACAAGAAGCTCTTTCACCTACGAAGCAATGAGTGCTATCGACAGGGGTGTTAAATTGATTCCGTACTTTTAGATTTCCAGATGGCTTTAGGTACCGTTCTCCACAAGCGACTTCTAAGTACATTGCGTACCTATTGAGTGTCGTCTCAGTTGTGTGACTGGATTCTTGATTTCCTATCACAGAGGTCGCTGTTCGTAATAATCGATAGAAAGTTCAAAATGGTTCAAATGGCTCTGAGCACTATGGGACTTAACATCCACGCCCGAGCCACGAGTCGAACCTGAGACCGTAGCGGTCGCGCAGTTCTACACTGAAGCGCCTTGAACCGCTCGGCCACACTGGCCGGCCGATAGAAAGTCATCGAATAAAAAGTAATGTCTGGCGTTCCCCAAGGAAGTACTAGATGCCCTCTATTGTTCCTGATCTACATAAACGTTTTAGGAGACAATCTGAGGAGTTCTATAAGATTCTTTGCAGATGATGGTGTCATTTACTGTCATTTTATGTCATCAGGTTATCAATACGAATTGTGAAATGATTTAGACAAGATATCTGTATGGTGAAAAAAGTGTCAATTGACTGTAGATCAAAAAAAGTGTGAAATCATACACGAACACTAAAACGAATCCGCAAAATTTGAGTTACACAATCAATCGCACAAAACTAAAGGCTGTAAACTCAACTAAATATTTAGGGGTTACAATTATAAATAACTTAAACTGGAACGATCACATAGATAACGTTGTTGGGAAAGTAAAAACCAAAGACTGCATTTTATTGGCAGATTACTTAGAAAACGTAACAGGTTTACTAAAGAGACTGCTAGCACTAAGCTTGCCCGCCATCTTTTGTAGTACTACTGTGCAGTGTGGGATTCACATGTCATAGGATTGATGGAGAACATCTAAAAAGTTAATGAAGGGCAGCTCGTTTTGTATTACAGCGAAATAAAGGAGAGAGTGCCGCAGTTATTTTACACGAATTGAGGTGGCAGCCATTAAAACAAATGCGTTTTCCGCTGTGGCACGACCTTGTTATAAAATTTCAATCGCCAACTTTCTCCTCAGAGTGTGAAAATATTTTGTTGGCGCCCACCTACATAGGAAGAAATGTTTACTATAATAAAATAAGAGAAATCAGAGCTCGCACGGGAAGATTTAAGTGTTCGTTTTTCCCGCTCCCTGTTCGAGAGTTGAACGGTAGAGAAGCAGCTGAAAGGTGGTTTGATGAACCTTCTGCCAGGCACTTAATTGTGAATAGCAGAGCAATTAGGCGTAGATATAGATTTATCGATATTTTGCTTTCGCCTTGGAGGAATAGACTTTTCTGTACGTGTATCGCTCCAGTCTTTCATTCGTATCTGGGGAAAACTACTTTTCTTTTTAATAGAGGAAATAATTGCCCTTAAAAAGGAATTTAGGTTTAAATCACTTGGCACTAAAACTTTCTGGCAAATTAAAACTCTGTAACGAACAAGGAATTTGTACTTTGCCTTTCCCTCACAACTGGGAGGGTGGGCCTTAAATTGCGTTCGGTGGCTCAGTAGGTAAAGTTGCCGTGAAAGGCAAAAGGTTCCATCTTCGAGTCCCTATCCAGCATATAAGTTTTTACCTTGCACGAAGTTTCAGATCAGCGCACACTGCGCTGCACAGTGAATATCATTCTAGAATCACTTGGCAATGGTCCATCAGCGATTTTGGTGTACTCGGAATAATTTTCCTAACAAAAATTTTCATAACTTTCACAGATTTTTCCGTCCTTATTGTCAGATTTTTGGTCACGAAAACTGCCATGTCCAGGAGAGCGATGTACTGACCACATGCCCCTCTGTATCTGCGTATGGTGACGCCTCAGGGCAGATGATGACATGGTGGCCGGTCGGTACCGTTGGGCCTTCAAGGCTTGTTCCGATGTTGTCGTTGTTGTTGTTGTTGATGATGATGATGATGTTGTTGTTGTTCGTCGCATGTCCTGCACTTATTTCTGCAGTATTTTACGCAGTGTTGCTTGTCTGTTAACACTGACAACCCTAAGCCAACGCCGCTGCTCTCAGTCGTTAAGTGAAGGCCGTCGGCCACTGTGTTGTCCGTGATGAGAAGTAACGCCTGTACTCTGGTATTGGCTCTGAGCATTATGGGACTTAACTGCTGAGGTCATCAGTCCCCTAGGACTTAGAACTACTTAAACGTAACTAACCTAGGGACATCACACACATCCATTCCCGAGGCAGGATTCGAACCTGCGACCGTAGCGGTCACGCGGTTGCAGACTGCAGCGCCTAGAACCGCACGGCCACACCGGCCGGACGTACTTTGGTATTCTCGACACACTCTTGCCAGTATTGATATCTGAGTATTGAATTCCCCAACGATTTACGAAATGGAATGTCCCATGCGTCTAGCTGAAACTACCATTCCGCGTTCAAAGCTGTTAATTCCCGTCGTGCGGCAATAATCATACTGGGCCCCTTTTCACATGAATCACCCGAATAGCAATGACAGTTCCGCCAGTGCCCGCATCTCGTGGTCGTGCGGTAGCGTTCTCGCTTCCCACGCCCGGGTTCCCGGGTTCGATTCCCGGCGGGGTCAGGGATTTTCTCTGCCTCGTGATGGCTGGGTGTTGTGTGATGTCCTTAGGTTAGTTAGGTTTAAGTAGTTCTAAGTTCTAGGGGACTGATGACCATAGCTGTTAAGTCCCATAGTGCTCAGAGCCATTTGAACCATTTTTAGTTCCGCCAGTGCTCTGCCCTTCTGTATCTTGTGTACGCGATACTACTGCCGTCTGTGTATGTGCGTATCGATATCCCGTGACTTTTGTCACCTCATTGTGGATGTATAAAGGGATTTTATTCATCTCTCTGCTACGTTAACTTATTAACGGTGAAGCACAATTTCGCTCCTTGTCCGAGATTGGATTCTCCCGGGCCTTCCTTTCTGCGTGTTGCAGTTTTCACTGAAGCCAGCGCATATTACATTCGCGGGAGGAGAGTAATGCGGCTCGAGGCGCACAGAGCACCAGAGGCAGTTGCTCAGCGTGCGCGCGGAAGCGTTGCCCGCCCCATAACTGATGGGGCGGCGCCCCGCCCACCCTGACGTCCCATCAGCGTCCAGAGCCGCCTCGCTCCACTCCACCGCAGACGGATCGCCGCAGCGGCACCCGATTTCTCACCAAACGCCTCCTTGCTGCTGCGCTGCGGCCTCCTCCCCGGGGTCACGCCAAGGCTCTCCGGCCTTTAGCGGCAAAAGCCCAGCACGTTACCAACTGTGAACTCTCTTATACTCACTCTTCTTTCAATTTTCGGTTATTTGTTAATCTTTTGTAAGAGGGATTGTCTTTTTCATTTTTGTAAGTTGTCAATGCGCACGTCAGAGAGAGAGAGAGCAAGTCACTGTCACACAATCTTTGGTCTTCTTGAGGCACAGTCTTTGCCTCTGCGCAGTCTGATACATTCTTAGTTGAAGTGTGACAGATGATGGACGCATTTAGTAGTGCTGTGTTGACTTCTGATTGTATCTGTCAGATGAAGAATGATTTATTGTTAAGGACAGCAAGGATGAATTTGATGTACGCTACTGGATATTAAAATTGCTACACCAATAAGAGATGCAGATGATAAACGGGTATTCATTGGACAAATATATTATACTAGAACTGACATCGGATTACATTTTCATGCAGTTTGGGTGCATAGATCCTGAGAAATCAGTACCCAGAACAACCACCTCTGGCCGTAATTACTGCCTTGATACGCCTGGGCATTGAGTCAAACAGACCTTGGATGGCGTGTACAGGTACAGCTGCCCATGCAGCTTCAACACGATACCACAGCTCATCAAGAGTAGTGACTGGCGTATTGTGACGAGCCAGTTGCTCGGCTACCATTGACCGGACGTTTTCAATTGGTGAGAGATCTGGAGAATGTGCTGGCCAGAGCAGCAGTCGAACATTTTTTGTTTCCAGAAAGGCCCATACAGGACCTGAAACATGCGGTCGTGCGTTATCCTGCTGAAATGTAGGGTTTCGCAGTGATCGAATGAAGGGTAGAGCCACGGGTCGAAACACATCTGAAATGTAACGTCCACTGTTCAATGTGCCGTCAATGCGAACAAGAGGTGACCGAGGCATGTAACCAATGGCATCCCATACCATCACACCGGGTGATACGCCAGTATGCCCATAACGAATACACGCCTCCGAAGTGCGTTCACCGCGATGTCGCCAAACACGGATGCGACCATCATGATGCTGTAAACGGAACCTGAATTCATCCGAAAAAATGATGTTTTGCCATTCGTGCACCCAGGTATGTCGTTGAGTACACCATCGCAGGTGCTCCTATCTGTGATGCAGCGTCAAGGGTAACCGCAGCCATGGTCTCCGAGCTGATAGTCCATGCTGCTGCAAACGTCGTCGAACTGTTCGTGCAGATGGTTGTTGTCTTGCAAACGTCCCCATCTGTTGACTCAGGGATCGAGACGTGGCTGCACGATCCGTTACAGCCATGCGGATAAGATGCCTGTCATCTCGACTGCTAGTGATACGAGGCCGTTGGAATTCAGCACGGCGTTCCGTATCACCCTCCTGAACCCACCGATTCGATATTCTGCTAACAGTCATTGGATCTCGACCAAACCGCAATCGCGATAGGCTACAATCCGACCTCTATCAAAGTCGGAAACGTGATGGTACGCATTTCTCCTCCTTACACGAGGCATCACAACAACGTTTCATCAGGCAACGCCTGTAAACTGCTGTTTGTGTATGAGAAATCGGTTGGAAACTTTTCTCATGGCAGCACGTTGTTGGTGACGCCACCGGCGCCACCTTTTGTGAATGCTCTGAAAAGCTAATCATTTGCATACCACAGCATCTTCTTCCTGTGGCTTAAATTTCGCTTCTGTAGACGTCATCTTCGGAATGCCGCAATTTTAATGGCCAGTAGTGTAGAAGAAATCCAACTTTGGATGAATATGCTGGGATCCGTATCCGGCTCCTCTTTCGGCCACAGCCTCCAACAGCTTTTAGTGCGACAATTTGACTTTGGCCTACCACCGGAATGTCCCGCACATTCAGGAGTAACAGCAGCAAGTCTCTCTGGGCGCCCCTTTCACGTTAGCCACTCGCGAAAGGACCCTCACCTGCTACTTTCTGCCACCTCACGCACTTGAAGTCTGCCGAATCGTGAAAGTCAGAACTACCATTAAGCAGTCATCATCGTTCCCCGTCTCGCAGACGTCCCAAACTGTGTACCTATACATTGTGTACATTCTCAATTCACGCCTGCGGGATATCTTCACAAAAGTTTCTACATAAAGAGAATAAGATAACTGTGTACATTTGAAGTTACAATAGTAGTTGTTATTGCGGTACTCACTGTGAATACTGCCGACTGCTCCTGTCCACTTCTGCCCCCTTCGTTGCGCCTGTCGTGTGAGTTTGCTTCGTAGGCAAGAGAATTCTTTCATTCTCTTATTACCACGCTGGTGTATTTTAAAAATTCATTGCTATGACTCTTCCGTCGACTACAACATTTGTCCATTAGACGCCATGTATACTGAGCAGTTATTTTTATAGCTTTGGGGGTTATTTCCACCGAATGTGTAGCGATAAAATGGCTTGCCTGTGGTGTTCTTTAAAAGCAAGACCGCTTAGAAATTTCTCACGTAGCTGCTGCGGCATCCAACTACCTCTCCAGTGTATTGTTACACTCATCCGAAGCTTGAATGAGAAAAGTTCATTACTACTACTATTTCTTCACAACCTCTGTTGAGGATAATTAGGAAGGTACTGGGATACTGTAGATATTGGAAATGGTCTTCTGTGAAAGGTTTGGTCGTAGTGGAACAGTCACAAAACAGAGGAATAACTTCAGTCAAAGACACAAACGAATAACAGAGAAACAATATTTTTGTGGCCATATCCAAGTTTTGTTTCCGACAAACTTAGTCGATGTTTCAAGAATACAAAATTCTACACTAGCTATAGGAGCACTAGAAAATCTGCAGCGATTAGTGACACATATACCACAGAAATCAGAGCCTGTTTCGCAATCAGGAATCTACAAAATTAAGTGTGAAGAACGTTCAAAATTTTATATTGGGCAAACAACAAGGAAAGTTAGCACACGGTTTAAAGAACACTCGACAATAAGCGATAATAGCCCATCGACCTTTGCTCCACTTTTAAAAGACACCAACGACAAAACACCTAATATTAATAAATCACTACAAATATGACGGAAGTTACAGAAACGTAAAATCATTTATGTGATGGAAGAAATTGAAATTTACGTCCATCTAAAACACCTGTTAGACAGAGCCTTGAATGAGCAAAAAAACTCGCGAGTTGGAAAATTCCTAGACAACTTTTTGCTAGTTCTACGATGAAGCATTATACAGCCATAGAATGTATCATTATCGCTATATTCATTAATAAATATGTAATGCACATGATCACAATGCATGATGCAGGTTATGAAAGGCTTTACTTTATTTTCATTGATTTCAGTAGTTTTTCGTTAAAGTACTGTGATCGACTTTGTATGCTAATATCTTTGTAACAACATTTCAAAAATGGAGTGCTCCCAAAATAACAGAACAAATATACTGTGTAAAAATTTATGGATGGTTTGTATGTAGCTCTTACCAAAATCTGTTCCTATAAAACATTGATCGCTTGAACCAAATCAGCCACAGATTTGTAGTAACTCTGCATGTAGCTCTTGAAGAGTTTCTTGGTGCAACATTTAGCTACTCAGAAGTATCTTTACTGCGAAATAAAATATTCATGTCTCTAGTAACTCCCGAAAGCTGGCGCCAGAAGCGACACCGAGACGATCGCGGGTCAGCGATTTTGTCGCTTGGTCTGAAACAACAATCGCCGCTTAATTATCTGCGCAAACGCTTCATTTTACCTCGGTAAAACCTCCTTTGAACTCCCACTGGTTCATGAAGTTGTGTACGCACGTCTCTAGCTAGACAGCATAGGCACGTCAGCACAAACAAAATCGTATCCGTGCCGACACATTACGGCTGTCAGGCCCACGATTTCTCTCCGCCAGACAGACAACACCAGCCGCTCAATAGCTGGATATGTATTTGTCCCTGGCTTTCCTGCCATTCAGCTTTCTCTGTCGTATGTCTTCAGTGCAGTAACACTCAAATAATAATGAAACAGTGAGATGCCCGGCGACATTGTTTAATTTCCTCATGAGTTTTCATAATTGAACCTTTTTACGTGTGTGTTCGTGTCATGCTGTAAACAGTTGACAGTGATCTTCACAAGGATATTGATTTCTCTACTGCCTTGTTACTCAGTTTTACAAACAACAGAATCCCTTTGTTTGCTATACAATCAATCATCTTCTTATATTACACCCTGTAGTTTTGGACTGGCACACAAAGGGGATGCGTCTTATGATTGCAATGTTCATCCTGACTTTTAATAATTAACATAGCAATTTTACTGTTTATCATAGAATACTGATATATCTCCCCAATTCCAAGCGACTCCTTCAAACACCCTCATTCCAATGTAACTTATAGCACCCTTACTTATTAGCTTTGCCTTAGATTTGTTTGGCAGTGGAAACGAAGCGAAAAATATACCTATTCAAAAAAGCAGATAAAAATTCACTTTACGCCTTCCTAAGAGACAATCTCCGCTCATTCCAAATTAATAATATAAGTAAATTCAGAGAAATAGTATCGGCAGCAATTGAGAGATTTATACCAAATAAATTAACAAACGACGGAGCTGATCCTCCTTGGTACACAAAATGGGTTAGAACACTGTTGCAGAAACAACGAAACAAACATGACAAATTTAAACGGACGCAAAATCTCCAAGATTGGCGATATTTTACAGAAGCTCAAAATTTAGCGTAGACTTCAAAGCGAGATGCCTATAACAGCTTCCACAACGAAACTTTCTCTCGAAACCTGGCAGAAAATCCAAAGAGATTCTGGTCGTATGTGAAGTATGTTATCGGCAAGAAACAATAAATGCCTTCTCTGCGCGATAGCAATGGAGATACTATCGAAGACAGAACTGCCAAAGCAGAGTTGCTAAACACAGTCTTCCGAAATGCCTTTACAAAAGGAGACGAAGTAAATATTCCAGAATTCGAATCGAGAACAGCTGCCAAATTGAGTAACGTAGAAGTAAATATCCTCGGAGTAGTGAAGCAACTTAAATCACCTCATAAAAACAAGTCTCCTGGTCAGACAGGTCACAGTTGGTAGTAATTGATAGTCATCGAGTAAAACAGAAGTGATTTCTGGCGTTCTCCAAAGTAGTGTTACAGGCCCTTTGCTGTTGCTTATCTATATAAACGATTTGGGAGACAATCTGAGCAGCCGTCTTAGGTTGTTTGCAGATGACGCTGTCGTTTATCGACTGATAAAGTCATCAGAAGATAAAAAAAAAACTGCAAAACGACTTAGATAAATTATCTGAATAGTGCGAAAATTGGAAGTTGACCCAAAATGGCGAAAAGTGTGAGGTCATCCACATGAGTGCAAAAAGGAATTCGTTAAACTTCGGTTACACGATACATCAGTCTAATCTAAAAGCCGTAAATTCAACTAAATACCTAGGTATTACAACTACGAACAACTTAAATTGGAAGGAACCCACAGAAAATGCTGTGGGGAAGGCTAACCAAAGACTGCGTTTTATTGGCAGGACACTTAGAAAATGTAACAGACCTACTAAGGAGACTGCCTACACTACGCTCGTCCGTCCTCTTCTACAATATAGCGGCGCGGTGTGGAATCCTTACCAGATAGGACTGACAGAGTACATCGAAAAAGTTCAAAGAAAGGCAGCACGTTTTGTATTATCGCAAATATGGGAGAGAGTGTCAGAGAAATGATACAGGATTTGGGCTGGAAATCACTAAAAGAAATGCGTTTTTCGTTGCGACGGAATCTTCTCAAGAATTTCCAGTCACCAACTTTCTCCTCCGAATGCGAAAATATTTTGCTGACACCGACCTACATGGGGAGGAACGATCACCACGATAAAATAAGGGAAAGATACAGGTGTTCATTCTTTCCTCGTGCTATACGAGATTGGAATAATAGAAAATTGTGATGGTGGTTCGATGAACCCTCTGCCAGGCACTTGAATGTGATATGCAGAGTATCCATGTAGATGTAGAAATCCATATAGCATTTACATCTGTTGTCCTACAATCATTTGAACCTGATTACTGTATTCATCCTCTCGTCTTCCTCTACAGCTCACCCGCCCACCTTCCTCTTCCTGTCCAACATTCACACTTCCCTCCATCCCTTAATTAACTATTCCCCATCTTCGTTATACTAGTTGTATCGTAATCCGATTCCGCATCTCTTCATTAACTATACAATTTACGCATGTAATACCCAGCATTGTTAAAAGTGTTTATTCTTAGCTATACTGTTGATCGGCGACGTTTGACCTCCCGCAGTGCTACACTCTATATCTACGTCTACATCTACATAGATACTCTGCAAGCCACCGTGAGGTACGTGGCAGAGGGTACCCCGTATCACTACTAGTCATTTTCTTTCGTGTTCCACTCGCAAATACAACGAGGGAAAAACGACTATCTGTATGTCTTCGTATGAGCCCTAATCTCTCGTATCTTATCTTCGTGGTACTCACGTGCAGTGTGCGATGGTGTCAATAGAAACATTCGGCAGTGAGTTTCAAATGCCGGTTCTCTAAATTTCTTCAATAGTGTTCTTCGAAAAGAACGTCGCCTTCCCTTCAAGGGTTCCCATCTCAGTTCCTGAAGCATCTCCGGAACACTTGCGTCTTGTTCGAACCTACTGGTAACAAATCTAGCTGCCTGCCTCCGAACTGCTTCCACGACCTTCAATCCGACCTGATACGGATCCCAAACACACGATTAGTATTCAAGAGTAGGTCACACCAGCGTCCTGTATGTGGTCCTCTTTATAAATGAACCATGTTTCCCTAAACCTCTCACACTACACTGAAGTTGACCGTTCACCTTCCGAACCACACTCCTCGCATGCTCGTTTCATTTCATACCGCTTTGCAAGGTTACGCCCAGATATTTAAACAACATGACTGTGTCAAGCAGTACACTACTAATGCTGTATCCGAACATTACAGATTTGTTTTTCCTACTCATTCGCGTGATCTTACATTTCCCGTTATTCTTTAAGAGCCAGTACTGACATTGTGGGGCGTCACGTCGGGTCGGGTATGTACGGATACTTTTATTAATTGCTAACCAACACAAATTAGTACATTATGAGCCCCAAATACACTAGCTACAGTAAGGCCGCCGGTCCCCAAGCACTGATCGTTAAAAGTCGGCACCATTGGGAATACTTCGTGTCGACTGTTCTCCGTTTCAGATTCCTGCCACTCTGAGCGCCCACAAGATATCGTAAGATATCGTAATTGCCTGATAGTTTTGTTGTGTTTTCTGAATGGGCGGATGATTCATTGATTAACAACACTAACTCAGTTTGTATTTAAGTGTGTAATTGAATATGAGATACGATCACAAATGTTTACGAAATGTGTTGAATGTCGTTTTTCTTCTATTAACTGTGCTGTATTACAAGCCCCTTAATTTAATTTCACATTCCATGCTACAAATATGTACAGCATTTTAACACGACCGTTTCTATAATGGGCAATGACGAATCCATGCTACTTCTGCCAAAATTTGTACCGTAACAGTGAATCGGCGCTAGTCGCTCACGCCCGTCACTTATCAGCACTGGAAGACGAACAATAAAACAGTCGCCGTCTCACACTGCTAAACCAGCAGTGGTCAAGTCACTTACCCCTCTGTCCCTGAGGTAAGCGGTCAATTTTACTTAGCTGACGTCCAAATTCACAACCGCTAATTAGAACTAAGCACCTTATAATATTACTTTCCCCGTAAGTACTTCTGTTTGTTACTGAACAAGAAACTACTCTCTTAAGAAGCTCTTAACGTAAATTGAGGATTTTGGATTCGGCTGTTTTTTGCTACATGCTTATCATAAAATACGACTGAGAACCGCGGGTCGAAGTAATACTTAATTTTTGACGACCACTGCTCTAGACAAATACTAACAGAAAATACTTCCTAATACCTAAACGTTTACTAATACATAGAAACATTACGTTTTTTAAAAATTTTTGACTGTACGTTGATAGTACATTATTTTGCTGCTGATCTCAGTAGCGGTACGAAATCTCATTACTTCACAATACATATAACACCAAATGCCGTCAACCATACGTCAGTCCCAACGCTACTCGTACCTAAGTGTTAAGATTTTGTTCTCTGATGGTTTATGACTCTGAAAATCAACAGACTCGTCAAAGAAGATGGCAGTTCATAATCGAAACTCACGAGTAACTTTAACAGTTTTCTGATTTCCGTTGACAATTTTATACTCACACCTGAATGTCGCAGGTTCAATTTAGCGTATCCATGAGGCTTACTTGTAAACACGTGCTTCCTTGTAGCATCGATGATTAAATGTCAGTCTCCAAACAGCTGTACAAAATTTCTGAAATATTTAGTTGTGGAGTGCGATTGCTGTAATGAGAACTCCTCACGTACCTGTAGTGCTGTTCTTTATGTATGTACGTGTGACTGTGAATTATGTGCATGTGTAAGGGGTGGGGTTGGGGGGGGGGGGAGGGAGGGGGGGGTTGTAGTGTGCATATAATTCTGCTGACCATCTGAGTTCTTGTCGAGTGTGTCGCGAAGTAAAGTTATTTTACTGCCACAACACGATCTACACGCACCTGTCTTTCTACTTCCTCATTGCCTTGAATGTTGCTGTACACTTAAGCCGGTATGAATAAAACTACTTCTCATTAACTTTAACATCCCTGCAAATTTCAGAATAACGATTACGGTTTATTTAGCAGCGACAACGCTAATCACGAAAGTACCTTCTCAACTTCCTTCTGGATATCTGATTGCTCCAGGATTGCTACCAACATTGCTGTCGTCGCTAATGCTGGAAATTTGTAAAATGCAAATTGATCTCTTTAGCATCCTAGCAAGTATTTATGGTCGTCTCATCAACTCTGAACTGCCAGTGAAAAATTATTGTTGCTGATTTGCTCGCAGGCAGGTAAGATATATGGCCCATACAATCTGTGTCGGCTGCTGCTATGGATTTATCTTTGTATATTACAAGTTCACACTCGTTACCAGTAATTTCTGTCTAATATCACTGGAACATATATTGGGTTCAGACATCATGAATTACCTCGAATAAAACTGTCTATAGACACACAGTCAACATGGGTTTAGAAAACATCGTTCCTGTGAAACGCAACTAGCTCTTTATTCACATGAGGTGACAAGGAATTTCAGATCGATTCCGGAAGGCTTTTGACACTGTACCACACAAGCGGCTTGTAGTGAAATTTCATACGTATGAAATATCGTCTCAGTTATGTGACTGGATTTGTGATTTCCTGTCAGAGAAATCACAGTTGGTAGTAATTGACGGAAAGTCATCGAGTAAAACAGAAGTGATTTCTGAAGTTCCCCAATGTAGTGTTATAGGCCCTTTGCTATTCCTTATCTATATAAACGATTTGGGAGACAATCTGAGCAGCCGTCTTCGGTTGTTTGCAGATGACGCTGTCGTTTATCGACTAACAAATCCATCAGAAGATCAAAACTAATTGCAAAACGATTTAGAAAAGATATCAGAATGGAGCGAAAATTGGCAGTTGACCCTAAATAACGAAAATTGTGAGATCATCCACATGAGTGCAAAAATGAATTCGTTAAACTTCGGTTACACGATAAATCAGTCTAATCTAAAAGCCGTAAATTCAACAAAATACATAGGTATTACAATTAAGAACAACTTAAATTGGAAGGAACACATAGAAAATGTTGTAGGGAAGGCTAACCAAAGACAGCGTTTTATTGGCAGGACACTTAGAAAATGTAACAGATTTACTAAGGAGACTGCCTACACTACGCCTGTCCGTCCTCTTTTAGAATACTGCTGCGCGGTGTGGGATCCTTACCAGGTGGGACTGACGGAGTACATCGAAAAAGTTCAAAGAAGAGCAGCACGTTTTGTATTATCGCGAAATATGGGAGAAAGCGTCACAAAAATGATCAAAGGTTTGGGCTGGACATCATTGAAAGAAATGCGTTTTCCGTTGCGACTCACCAAGTTCCAATCAGCAACCTTCTCCTCCGATTGCGAAAATATTTTGCTGACACCGACCTACATGGGAGAAACGATCACCACGATAAAATAAGGGAAATCAGAGCTCGTACGGAAAGATATAGGTGTTCGTTCTTTCCGCGCGCTATAGAGATTGGAATAATAAATAATTGTGAAGGTGGTTCGATGATGCCTCTGCCAGGCACTTACATGTAATTTGCAGAGTATCCATGTAGATGTAGACTACAGTTGGTGGCTGTGAATGATTTACCCGTGAATGTTTAATTCCACTACATTTTTGCATTATTGGTTCCTTCTTTACTGTGTTAGACAGGGTAAGCCATTGTAATGTTTCCCTCTAGACATCAGTTTCTGTTCATAAAATACCGATTTCATTTCTGAGCAATATTCTAGTTATTTATTTAAATATGTTACTATTTCATCAATCTATGTGACTTTTCGGACACACAATTTCCATTTAGGTTTCTGAATGGCACATTCACCAGTAAAAACTAAACAAAAAAGAGAAGACACCCCTAAAACAAAAAAGCAAAATGACCAACATATAAGTACGGAGTACAGTCCTGAGCAATGAGAATTATGTAGCAAAGGAGTCACTAAGAGCTGACAGAAAATAATACGAATAAATGGTAAACCTGTAACTAATTCTTGGGCGTTCCATTAGAGAATGTGCATTGACTCATGTTGCAGATGGCTCTTGTTTACGGATATGTTGGATATGGATGTTTTGTAACTCTTACATTACTGTTACCTGCTGGGCGGACTGCTCGCAGCATCGCGTAAATCTCAGCAACAGAACTCTGGATCAGGTACTCACCTGCAACAACAGAAAGGGACCAAAATGAAGACTTAATTGCATCTAATCTCAAAACTAGTATGACAAAACTTTAGATGAGAATTACTTAGCACCCTACTATACACAGAATAAACAAAGTTTTAGTATCTCCATCGCAAAAACCATACTGCCAAGTACATTGTCCGTGATCACTTCAGTATACACAAAAGGAGAGTTCTGCTTGACGTGCTGGATATCGAGTATTTTACAAACAAATTTAAAAGTCCCTGTAAAAAATTTCAAAGATTCGAGCTCAATTAATGAATTACACTGACATAAGAAGAAACACAAAAACTTAATGTACAGTAATGAAATTTCGGGACTCTGCAAGATACAGGTTAATGTAAGCACGAGAGAAGCCATCGGAAATGTGAAATGCTGGTATATGAATAACTGGTGTAGCTGCCAGAATGTTGAACGCAAGCATGCAAACGTGCATGCATTGTGTCGTACTGGTGCCGGACGGCAGTCTGTGGCAAGGAGTTCCATGCCTGATGTACCTGTTCGTTCAATACAGAGATGATTAATGCTGTTTCTGGATGACGCTGGAGTTGTCGTTCGATGACGTCCGATGTGTACTCGATTGGAGACAGATCTGGTGGCAGAGGAGGGCAAGCAAACTCTGTAGAGCGTGTGGGGTTACAACGGCGGTATGTGGGTGAGCGTTATCCTGTTGGAAAACACCCTCTGGAAAGCTAGCCATTCAGCACAATAGATCGAATCACCAAACTGATGCACAGATTTGCAGTCACGGTGCGTGCGATAGCCGCGAGAGATCTCCTGCTACAGTCTGGAACCGCGCGACCGCTACGGTGGCAGGTTCGAATCCTGCCTCGGGCATGGATGTTTGTGATGTCCTTAGGTTAGTTAGGTTTAAGTAGTTCTAAGTTCTAGGGGACTGATGACCTCAGCAGTTAAGTCCCACAGTGCTCAGAGCCATTTGAACCATTTTTGATCTCTTGCAGTCACACGAAATCGCTCTCCAGACCATAAATAACTCACAAGCTGCAAGAATATAACGAGAAAATTCCCAACTAGCAATAGGACTGACATTCATAAAAGAAAAAAATATGTTTACTTTCCTATACATAGTCATTACTATTATTATTATTCTTGATTATTATAATTATTTTTTGATTGTTATAATTATCATTGTACTACTTTTATAATCTCTAATTTTTTTCTGTAACATTAATACTGTATAACATGTTATATGTCCTTAATGTTCTGTAGAAACTGAAATTTGTTGAATCTGAGTATGCCTGGTTAGGTGTAAGAGAGGGCCTGAAGGCCCTAATCTTGCCAGGTAAAATAAATGCATAAATAAAAATAAAATAAATAAATAAATAAATCCAGGGGTACGTCCAGTGTGTCAAGCATGCAGACAGGCCTCCTTCTAACCAAAAAACGGCCATCACTGGCACAGACGCAGAACCACTTTTTATCAGAAAACCCAACAGACCCCCACTCTCCCCTCCAGTGAGCTCTCGCTTGACACTACTCAACTCCAAATGGCGATTGTTTAGGATTGCTACAGGACGTCTGGCTTGGAGCTATCCTTGAAGTAACCGAATTGTAACAGTTCGTTGTGTCACTGTGGTGCCAAATGCTACTCAAATTGCTGCTGCAGATGCAGTGCGATGCGCCAGAGCCATACGCCGAACATGATGGTCTTTCCTCTCGGTAGTGCCACGCGGCCGTCCGGGGACCGGTCTTCTAGCGACCGTACATTCTCGTGAATGTCGCTACCAGCAGTCCTGCAAGGTGGCTACATTCCTGCCGAGTCTTTCTGCAGAATCGCAGAAGGAACACCCAGCTCCTCGTAACCCTATTACACGACCTCATTCAAACTCAATGAGGGTTGATAATGGCGTCTTTGTCGCCTTGAGGGCATTCTTGACTAACATTTACTCACCGCATCCAACCTCAAAGGTAACTGCTCACTTCCATTACATCATGTACACTCCTGGAAATTGAAATAAGAACACCGTGAATTCATTGTCCCAGGAAGGGGAAACTTTATTGACACATTCCTGGGGTCAGATACATCACATGATCACACTGACAGAACCACAGGCACATAGACACACGCAACAGAGCATGCACAATGTCGGCACTAGTACAGTGTATATCCACCTTTCGCAGCAATGCAGGCTGCTATTCTCCCATGGAGACGATCGTAGAGATGCTGGATGTAGTCCTGTGGAACGGCTTGCATGCCATTTCCACCTGGCGCCTCAGTTGGACCAGCGTTCGTGCTGGACGTGCAGACCGCGTGAGACGACGCTTCATCCAGTCCCAAACATGCTCAATGGGGGACAGATCCGGAGATCTTGCTGGCCAGGGTAGTTGACTTACACCTTCTAGAGCACGTTGGGTGGCACGGGATACATGCGGACGTGCATTGTCCTGTTGGAACAGCAAGTTCCCTTGCCGGGCTAGGAATGGTAGAACGATGGGTTCGATGACGGTTTGGATGTACCGTGCACTATTCAGTGTCCCCTCGACGATCACCAGTGGTGTACGGCCAGTGTAGGAGATCGCTCCCCACACCATGATGCCGGGTGTTGGCCCTGTGTGCCTCGGTCGTATGCAGTCCTGATTGTGGCGCTCACCTGCACGGCGCCAAACACGCATACGACCATCATTGGCACCAAGGCAGAAGCGACTCTCATCGCTGAAGACGAAACGTCTCCATTCGTCCCTCCATTCACGCCTGTCACGACACCACTGGAGGCGGGCTGCACGATGTTGGGGCGTGAGCGGAAGACGGCCTAACGGTGTGCGGGACCGTAGCCCAGCTTCATGGAGACGGTTGCGAATGGTCATCGCCGATACCCCAGGAGCAACAGTGTCCCTAATTTGCTGGGAAGTGGCGGTGCGGTCCCCTACGGCACTGCGTAGGATCCTACGGTCTTGGCGTGCATCCGTGCGTCGCTGCGGTCCGGTCCCAGGTCGACGGGCACGTGCACCTTCCGCCGACCACTGGCGACAACATCGACGTACTGTGGAGACCTCACGCCCCACGTGTTGAGCAATTCGGCGGTACGTCCACCCGGCCTCCCGCATGCCCACTATACGCCCTCGCTCAAAGTCCGTCAACTGCACATACGGTTCACGTCCACGCTGTCGCGGCATGCTACCAGTGTTAAAGACTGCGATGGATCTCCGTATGCCACGGCAAACTGGCTGACACTGACGGCGGCGGTGCACAAATGCTGCGCAGCTAGCGCCATTCGACGGCCAACACCGCGGTTCCTGGTGTGTCCGCTGTGCCGTGCGTGTGATCATTGCTTGTACAGCCCTCTCGCAGTGTCCGGAGCAAGTATGGTGGGTCTGACACACCGGTGTCAATGTGTTCTTTTTTCCATTTCCAGGAGTGTATTTAAAGCCAACTTGATTTGCATCCTCATAGTGGTTCTACTAGCGCTACTGTTTTGCGACTGGTGCAAAATTTGAATAGAAATCATCTTTCAGATGTATAAACACACCCAACTTTCGTTTACACCTCAGAACTGCTTCTTGGTGTTGCGATTTTTTCCGTCAGCGTATTAAAATAAACGGTTCTAACCACCACAATAAAGGGCTTGCTTCTGAAAGAATTTGGACCGTAGTATAATTAATATCATATTCACACTGATTAAGGCAGCAATCATTGTCTTAGATAAAATATCTGAACTCCCTGCATTGTCTTATGGATCTGTTAACTGCTGTCTAGCTTCCTTGCGATACGTTTCCTCATATTTCCCGAGCGAAGAAAGTTACTCCCTCACTTCTTACCTTTCATTCCTGCATATTACGAAGGAACTTCAAAAAGTACACTACGACCATTGCGCATGAAATAAGGCGCTTTGTCAGAAGAGAGTACACGTTCTGGGTTTCGCGCAGATACAGTTTTGCTATGGTACGTTTAACGGGTGAACCACAGTACACATCTACATCTACAATGTTACTCTGCAATTCACACTTAAGTGCCTGGTAGAGGGTTCATCCAACCATTTTCATACTACTTCTCTACCATTCCAGTCTCGAATGGCGCGTGGGAAAAAGGAACACCTAAATCTTTCCGTTCGAGCTCAGATTTCTCTTATTTTATTATGATGACCATTTATCCCTACGTAGATTGGAGTCAACAAAATATTTTCGCATTCGGAAAGAAAGTTGGTGATTGAAATTTCGTAAATAGATCTCGCCGCAAAGAAAACCGCCTTTGTTTCAGTGACTGACACCCCAACTCGCGTATCATATAAGTGACACTCTAACCCCTATTGCGCGATAACACGAATCGAGCTGCCCTTCTTTGCACTAAAATGCCGCGGCATCCGGAAAAGTATTCCAAAGTAGAAGTGTGTGGGACAGTACGATTCTTGTGGGCAAAGCGTCTAAACCGCACACAGAGCCACAGTGAAAATCTGATGTGTGGACCAACTATACTACCACGTCAAGTCTTAGTGAAACGGTACAAACAATTTGACCAAGTCCGCACAGACGTTGATGGCACTGATCAGGAAGGAAAGCCATCGACATCGACCATAGACGATACATTTTGTACGCCAATCCTTCTGATTGGATATACGGCTACCAGTTTCGGTGCTTCGGTACACTTTCTTCAGGCCTTAACTGACGCTGAGAGGGTTAATCCAAATCATATACACGATTCCATCAGTGGTCAACGTTCATGAGCTGGTTTTCGCAGACTATCTGTAACAACGATGTTGTGTCTCCCAAATTTGTCGTTACAGGTAGTCTGCGAAAACCAGTTCACAGATGTTGGCCACTGATGGAATCGGGTGTACGATTTGAGTTAACCCCCTCAGCGTCAGTTAAGGGCTGGAGATGGTGTACTGAAGCATCGAAACTATTAGCCACATAATAAATATTATAATGGACGCATGTAGGTGCTTCATGTTATTACACACGATACTGTACAGGTATTCAGTGAACAGATTCGCTGCCTTCGAGGTTTTCCAACGATGTTGATGGTTACTCAGAGGTTCTCAAAGGATTTCTATCTTCGAGCAAGTGATCGTTACGAACTGTACTGTCATCCATCTGTGTCGCTTTGTAGTGTAGTGTAGTGTAGCATTCAATTTAAGTTACTTGGCCTGGCTTAACAATGGACATTTTTAAGTCCGCTCGTACACAGACGTGAAAAAACATTAGAGACACAAATTTTCCATGTTGTCTTAGTACAAATGTACTAACAATATGATTACAAACTGAACTGTCGTCGTATATAACGAAACAATAAGCAACCAATTGCGTAAAAGAAATTTAATTTCCTTTGATCTTATTGTTGACACTCGCAAATAAAGCGATAGTTATAAGCTTCTGAAAAAGGGCACTAAGTGCCCGAAACCGGCAAAGAAATTCTTTTATGCAACTGGCTACTTATTATTGCGATATACAAGTAACTGTGGCTCAACTGTTATTCCACATAACGAGTACGCCTCAAGATGACAAACAATAATATAATCTTGAGAACTATGATATGTCTTCTCACTTTCATCGAAGATATGAATTGTGTCTGAGGTACGGTAAGGTAGCTTCTTTAGCATTTTATTCCGACATGCTGCGTTACAAGTTGCTTACTTGCATGTTATGAGTTGTTAAGGTGTATTAGGAGACAATGAAAACCGGAACTGTGGGCAGGAAACTTGTCCTCCAGAAGTAATTTTAATTTGAATGTATTCTTCTCGAGTAAATACAATACTTAGAACGGCAAAGACACAACAAATTTCTCAACAAGCTGCGAGCAGAAAACGAAATGAATATGAGACTGTAGTTCATCACTTTGAAAATATTATCAAATGACCCAGGAAGAAGAATTCAAGTCAAAGACATATGAGAAAACTTGTTAACCTTGGTAAAATTAATGACAGAGCAAAAAGTGCAGAATTTGCCTAGCAAACTATGGCATGGAAGTAATAAGCTGAAGAATGCAAATAAGTTTTGAAACTACTCAACACACATAATTACGAATTTTCATTGCTATACTCAAGATGGTCCCATAAAATCTTACCACAAATTTCCAATATACTCAAGAGTTCTCTGGACAATCCGCGGTATACTCCACTGGATACCATGGGCGTCCGCAGAAATTTACCGAAGAGGGAGGCAGAGAAGAATGAAATTCGCGTTTTTGTAGAACTGTAAATTGGTAAGTTTGGATATGAGTCAATACTGATTGCCGGCACTGGATTTCAATATACGACGATACTCATTGACACACACATCTGTTATACGCAATGTATTAAACGGGGCTTCTTTTGTAGAAATTACTGTTTCAAGTCCATTTCCTTGGCCTTTAAAAAACCTTAACGAAGATATCTACTTGATCCATAAAACCACATGGTACGTTGAAACCTACCAGAGTGTATGCTCTGGCTGTCACCTGCCTATAAAAATGACCACGTAAAGCACACAAAAAATGTATATTGTAATCATTAAAAAAGACAAAAACGTCTAGAATATTATAAAACACATTTGCTGAATGCCGAATTTTTCTGACAACTTAGAAAAATTGAAGTTTTTGTACAAAATCGACATTGTCGCAGACACCATGGACTATGAGCTGGATAAAAACCCGTGTTTTTAATATTTCAGATGATTAACGATTTTTTACGAAAGCGTCCCTCCGTCAGAAACAAGCACACCTATTATAAATACGACCGCGTACTTCTGTTGCTAGTCCAAGTAAAACTGAAAAAAAAGAAACTATACTCCGTCCTCCAAGCCCAGAAGGGCCCAAAGTTACCGTCCGACCACCATGTCATCCTCTTCCAATGGCGAAATCTGATGCGGTATGAAGGGGCACTGGGTCAGCGCACCGCTCTCCCGGTCAATGTCGATTTTTGTAACCTGGAGCCGCTAACACTCGGTAAAGTACCTCCGCAATTGTCATCACGAGGCTGATTTCACCCTGCGCCAGGTCTGTAACCAACAATAGCGGTTACAGGAAATCAAGAGACAAAAAATTGGGGACTCCACTTCAACACTTTTCTGCAAAGGTTCGCATATGCTTTGAGTTTAGCTCTACGCGAAAACAAAGCTGAGGCGAAGGAAACCGCGCAATATCCCATGAAGAGTGTGACAAACGAACAAAATTTTATGCAGCGATTTTTAAGGCCTTAGTAGTTATCATTGTGGACGTTGATATTACTCTAGAATCGCCTAAATCTGTAGTTTAGCGGAATCATAGACAATCATATCTAAAAGTATACGGGAATTCTGTTAAGAATAGAAAGTTTGTACTCGATATTTCTGGAGAGGGGGAAGGGTCTTTACCCTCTACCCACACCCCCCTGCAGATGCCCATCGTGGCTACAAATTCGAATCACGCTTATTCGGAATGTGAGCGCAGAGTTTCACAACCTCCTATGGTGTCTTAAGATTTTGAGCAGGTGTTTAACCCCAGCTAAGATTAGTGAGTCGAACATACTCGATGTGGTGTCACCGCCAGACACCACACTTGCTAGGTGGTAGCCTTTAAATCGTCCGCGGTCCGCTAGTATACGTCGGACCCGCGTGTCGCCACTATCAGTGATTGCAGACCGAGCGCCGCCACACGGCAGGTCTAGAGAGACTTCCTAGCACTCGCCCCAGTGGTACAACCGACTTTGCTAGCGATGGTTCACTGACAAAATACGTTCTCATTTCCCGAGACGATAGTTAGCATAGCCTTCAGCTACGTCATTTGCTACGACCTAGCAAGGCGCCATTACCAGTTACTATTAATGCTGTAAAACATGTACCGTCAAGAGCGACGTTCACTATTTATGGATTAAAGTTAAGTATTCCACCAGCTACGTCAGTTTTTTCTACAGTCTAATTTCCTTGTCCTGTTCCAGACCTCACGCCAGCCTGCGTGAGCTAAAACGCGTGCCTTTCGGCTTCCTCTCATACCGGTGTTGGCTCTCCTGCCAACCCAGAACACTCGAAACAGCACTAACCTTACATCTAATAGATTCTCGACTCGCTAACCATAATACAGCTGCAAAAGAAAAGACATCGATGAAATAAATGCCTCCTTCAAGAAAATATGCTGATCGCACAAAGTACTTAAGTGGCCAGTCTTCGCATAAACTCTATGAGCTTTCACTACGTTTCGCTGCACTATAGATCAACGCACAGAGCTTCCTCTCTCCCTCCTTTACACATTGTATTTTATTGCTTCACCATCTAAGATTTCGTTTCGCTCTTTTTTCCCGTCGTACCTTCGGTCTTCTGCTTGGGTGTTCCACGGCCGGTCTCCCTCACAATCACCCACACCCTTAACAAAAGCCAATTTCAGCCATAATGAGCCCTAATTTCCAAATGGTCAGCTACCGCTATTAGTCTCGACGAATAATTTGGGAACAGGTTTCTTGGCTGCGGGGGGTTTTAGCCCTGGATAAACAGGTATTAAGCATACTGATTAGTTGTTACTGGGTGTTTCAGAATTGTCGGACTCGTCTGATGCGCAAGAAAACGCAAACTGCTATTTGCGTAATTGGGGCGTTTGTATGTGGAAAAAACTGGTCTTCAGGACTGAACAGTCGCAGCAGAAAGAAATCAACGGAATACACGAACACCTTCCGTAAGCTTACCGTGGAGATTCCCAGTTTCGAAGTTGGTTCAGAGACTATAATCTTTTTCCGGTTACCAGTCGACACCGTAAATCAAATATTACCTGAGGTAAAATACATTATGTTTGTAAATTGAAGGTCGAGGGGGTGCAGAGAAAGGAAAGCGTAGGAACTATTGATATCAGCGGCATCAGGACTTTATGCGGAATCTGCAGCGACGTGTGAAAATGTGTACCGCACCGGGATTCGAACCCTGGATCTCCTGCTTAGTAGTCAGTCGCGTTAACCACTCCGCCACCAGAGACAGTTTCCAGAATGAGATTTTCACTCTGCAGCGGAGTGTGCGCTGATATGAAACTTCCTGGCAGATTAAAACTGTGTGCCCGACCGAGACTCGAACTCGGGCAAGTGCTCTTCCATCTGAGCTACCGAAGCACGACTCACGCCCGGTACTCACAGCTTTACTTCTGCCAGTATCTCGTCTCCTACCTTCCAAACTTTACAGAAGCTCTCCTGCGAACCTTGCAGAACTAGCACTCCTGAAAGAAAGGATATAGCGGAGACATGACTTAGCCACAGCCTGGGGGATGTTTCCAGAATCTGCCAGGAAGTTTCATATAAGCGCACACTCCGCTGCAGAGTGAAAATCTTATTCTGGAAACATCCCCCAGGCTGTGGCTAAGCCATGTCTCCGCTATATCCTTTCTTTCAGGAGTGCTAGTTCTGCAAGGTTGACAGGAGAGCTTCTGTAAAGTTTGGAAGGTAGGAGACGAGATACTGGCAGAAGTAAAGCTGTGAGTACCGGGCGTGAGTCGTGCTTCGGTAGCTCAGATGGAAGAGCACTTGCCCGCGAAAGGCAAAGGTCCCGAGTTCGAGTCTCGGTCGGGCACACAGTTTTAAACTGCCAGGAAGTTTCACCATAGACAGTATTTATCACAATTGCGCGGACGCTCTCGATACGCCCCTCGACCGACCCGTACTGTCATTTAGCGCCACCTATCCGCAGTACTTTTCCTTGTCCTTGTCCTCCATGCTCCCTACTTTGACATTCCCGCTAGACGTCGATCGCAACTGTGCATCCACACAGAAGGTGGTGGGTTCATTGCTACTCGAGGCGAATCAGTTATACGAATGCGTGGTGTCTGTTCTTTCGGACGTGTCGTCCGCCGCTCGTGGTCTCGCGGTAGCGTTCTCACTTCCCGAGCACGGGGTCCCGGGTTCGATTCCCGGCGGGGCCAGGGATTTTCACCTGCCTCGAGATGACTGGGTGTTTGTGTTGTCCTCATCATTTCATCATCATCCAGGAACGTGGCGCAATTGGACTGAGCAAAGATTGGGTAATTGTACGGGCGCTGATAACCACGCTGTTGAGCGCCCCACAAACCAAACATCATCATCATCATCATCGGACGTGTCCGAAAGAGCAGACACCAACCTTTGATACAATGAGGTAAAACCTATATGTACTTCAAATAAATCTTTTCGGATGGTGTGGTATCGATAGCTACAACGCCACGGCGTAGGTGCAAGTTCATAGGTTGGCACTACGACACCGACGACAGCGCTCTCTAGCAGGCGCTCTCCAGATCTACGAGATCCACTCCAGATTCTACCCATTTGATCAAGAGCAGACGGCCGGGACACTTCGCTACAGCTTCGCTTCATATAGAGACTTTGCTCTACTTACGACGGGTCCAAGGCTTCGCACCTACGTACAAAGTTATGTATGCCTCTGTATATATTCATGCACCAGTAAACCACTTCTCCGTACCGACGTGTTTTACCTCACCTGTTCCTAACCGCTTCCTTCATTCGGCCAACCTTTCAGTTTTCAGGAGCAGACCCACGCGCCGCCTTCGATTGTTGGTTGGTTGTTTTCGGGGAAGGAGACCAGACAGCGAGGTCATCGGTCTCATCGGATTAGGGAAGGACGGGGAAGGAAGTCGGCCGTGCCCTTTGAAAGGAACCATCCCGGCATTTGCCTGGAGCAATTTAGGGAAATCACGGAAAACCTAAATCAGGATGGCCGGCCGCGGGATTGAACCGTCGTCCTCCCGAATGCGAGGCCGCCTTCGAGGCAGGATACAAAAGATGGTACTACGTAGCAGTTGTTTGTTTCTCATTTCCGGCAGTTTCCAAGCTGGCCGCAAAACGAGTATGTTAGAAACAAATTAATTCCTTTGGAATAACGACAACATGATGCGTCTTTCTTCAATCACAGTCGGCCGCTATGACCGAGCGGTTCTAGGCGCTTCAGTCTGAAACCGCGCGACCGCTACCATCGCAGGTTCGAATCCTGCCTCGGGCATGGATGTGTGTGATGTCCTTAGGTTAGGGTCTAGTTAGGTTTAAACAGTTCTAAGTTCTAGGGTACTGATGACCTCAGATGTTAAGTCCCATAGTGATCAGAGCCATCTGAACCATTTTTTTAATCACAGACCATGACACCGAATACATTCATACCAGAATGTCGGTTACGATCTATAATGACCATCTTCAGACCTGTCAGCAAAAGGCAAACCAAATATAACTGTTGGACAATAAAGAAAATGTGTGAAATCTTATGGGACTTAACTGCTAACGTCATCAGTCCATAAGCATCCACACTACTTAACCTAAATTATCCTAAGGACAAACACACACACCAATGCCCGAGGGAGGACTCGAACCTCCGCCGGGACCAGCCGCACAGTCCATGACTGCAGCGCCTTAGACCGCTCGGCTAATCCCACGCGGCTGTTGGACAGTAAACATCTCGTAAACACTAAGGTATAAAAGTATTTAAAGGTAATAATCGGTATTATTAAACGGATAGAACGACAATACAAACCACCCAATCACAGTTGCAGGTGGCGTATCTAATGGTTTGCTAGATTTACAAAAGAAATACTGGAATTATTGACCGAATTTTAAAGTTTAACGTGCTGTAAGAAACTACTCATTAAGAGGCATAACCTTGCATTTAAGTTTTAACACAATAAGAGAAGTGTTATACTTAGTAACTGTGTATGCATGGAGATTATAATTAATGGCGTAAACGCATGCTGTTAAAAGTACACAGTACTAGAAGCAAATAAGTCTGAGTACATATAGTCTCCAAACGCGAGGTAACTGAGACTTTGTAGTTACTTATGTGATTCTGTGTAAACACCGCATGCCTTGCCGTTTTTATTTACATTTTCGAGAGGTGGAGTTGTAAACAGAATGGATACACACGGCAGTACAGTACACAGTCAGAGTAGCACTCTTGTCAGTTGTTTGGTCAGCGTCAGCTGCGTGGTACGAGTGTTGGTGGCAACTTGGAACATTACGATTACGAGGAGTGTGACTATACGCATGGTAGGGCTAACGGTAATTCACGGGACGCTGTACGCTAGTACCAAGAAAGATACGCGCGAAGGCACCCCTAGCGTCGAACGTTTACAAGGCCGCATCAGCGCCTCTGAGAAACTGGGAGCGTTGCACATGCTGTGGGAGCGAGTAGGGCTGTACGAATTACACCTGTGCTTGCAGATGTGATGGTACAAACAGTTAAACACTCTCCAGGAATCTCGACAAGGGCATATGCCACACAATTTCCTGGAAGGAGCAACAGCAGTGTTTGGAGAACAATGCATCGCAGTGTGATGTACCCGTATCACCTCAAACAATTGCAGTGTCTAAGTGACGCGGAATTTGGTACAGACTAAAGTTTTGTCAGAAGAAAAGGACAAAACTGCAGACAACCCTACATTTGACAGTAAGATTTATTTGTAGATGAAGTGGCGTTCGCTCGTGATGTTGTTTCATTATCACAATTTTCACATTTGGAGTCATCAAGGCTCCAACCCACATGTTTCTCTTTGAATGTGTGGTTAGGGGTACTAAGTGATAGTCATAATGAGCGGTACATGTTAGCAAACAAATTCAATTGGCTGAATTATCTTCGCTTTTTGTGCCATCATCTTGCAGGATTTCTTGAGTATGTTGCCTTAGAAAAACGCCAGAGAACGTGGTACATGCATGATGGAGGACTGGCACATTTGATTGCTCTGTCGAGACGATATCTAACGCGCCGATATGGCCAAAGATGGGTTGTATGAAATGTATTCGCAGTGACGAGTATGGACAACCAGTAGCTGTATAATGGAATGAAGAGAATAAAATTTTTGCCGAACCGGGACTAGAACCCGGATCCCGGTTATCGCAAGCGGTCGGATTACCGTTACGCTATCCGAGCATGACCCATGACCAGACCCTAACTTTTACATGTCGTCCACCATATGTGTACAGCCTGTCCTCGTACATCCATTATGCATATTTCCGTACAGAGGGCACATTTTAATTGAAAGCCATTTACGCGGTGTCTGCAGATAAATAGGACAAATGTTGATGGTGTTAGGACATCAACCAGCCACAAATTTACTTTCAGTTCCTTTATTCAAAGGATACCGTTACCGGTTTCGAATCGTTGTGATTCATCCTCAGACGGTTTACACGCTTTCTTAATGACATGTGGTGTGTGTGTTTTTTTTACAGATTAATTGTCCTAAAATGTAAATAATACATAATTATAACCACGAAACACACAGATGGTTGCGTTACAGATTTTTGTTGCATGTGACTTGCGTGAAACGTCGGTTTCGAGTGTCTGTTTTCATAACATTCATCCAACAGATGTAAATGCATTCCCACTCCATCCTTGTTGTTGCACACGTAAATAGTTCTCACAGAACACTTTAGATTTGTCACTGAGATGATTTCTACCACGCACCATCTCAGCGACGTCGGAGATTTGATGTTTTGCCGGATTCCTGATATTCACGGTACACTTGTGAAATGGTCGTACCAGAAAGTTCGCACTTCGTCGGTACGTTGGAGATGCTGTGTCCCATCGCCCGTGTGCCGACTATAATACCACTTTCAAACTCACTTAAATCTGATAACCTGCCCTTGTAGCTGCAGTAATCGATCTAACAACTGCGCCAGACACTTGATGTCTTATATGGCGTTGCCGACCACAGCGCCGTATTCTGTCTATTTATATGTCCCTGTATTTGAATAGGCATGCCTATACCAGTTTCTTTGGCGCTTCAGTGTATGATGCAGCTGCGACACGAATACCTTGTTTGTGACGTAAACACGTCAGGTGTAGCCGTTGCACACCTAATTGACAAATGCTTACGTACAACTTAGTAAAACACGTACAGTTGCTATTGTATCTGTTCGACGACACGAGCTCACATCGTTTCTTATGATGACTGCTCTTTGGATTAATCATGTACGTCTCACATTTCAAAGGCCCATTAGATGTGATAAATAAATTCCACCATAGGCTAGAGCATCTTAAAGAAGTTATATTCTCGCTTCAGACGTGCCAACTACTGTTGCCAGAGTGCAGCAGAATCACTTGAATTAAAAACGGCGACTCCACAGCAGCGCTCACAAGCAACAGCCTGGTTTGCAGAAGCAATGTCTGCAATTACTGTGCAAAGAAATTATCATAGGTTGTGGGGATGTTATTCACCTGATGTGAAAACAAATAAAGAAGGGTCTCATACGTTCCTGGCGGCTGGAAGAATTCTGAAACACTGTGGCGGTGTAAGTTGTAGTGTTTTGTAAGATACCTGGAAGACTTCAGACAAGCGTTTCTCAGAAGCCTACGTAAGTTGATTCTGCAGACAAGTTCGCAATTTAATACACCTTATGTAACATTGCATCCTGTGGCTCACCAGCATCTTTTTTAGGGTTACAAAGTGCAAATTCTGCAACATCTGATGCCAAAAGACAAATCATGCCGACAACAATTTGCTGCGGATATGCTGGAGCATATTGACATGAATGCCAGCTTCTTGGAGAGTTATTTATTGTCAGATGACGAAACCTTTCACGTATCAGGAACTGTTAATCGGCATAACGTTCTGATTTTGGGGGTAGCAACAACCGCACGCTATCACTGAACATGTTCATGATAGCCCTAAACTAAATGTCTTGTGTGGGGTAATGCTCGATAGGATTGTCAATGGCTGTTTGCAAGTTCCTGTATTTCTTTTGGTGAGGATTCATGAAGAACCGCGTGTTTGCGACGGCAGCGAATGATGCTCCGATATTGGGACGTCGTATCACTGATGCGATTGCAACAGTAATAGAGGACATGTTACGAAAAACACTCCAAGAAACCGAATATAGATTCGATATTCTTCAGTTGCAAATGGTTCGCATTTAGAGTTGTACTGATGATTAATAAGTAAATTCTTTGATATGCTCTAGCATAGGGTGCAATTTTATTATCATATCTCCAGTATCTCTTTTTCCTTGGGCTTTGACATGTGGGAGGATTGAAAGGGACACACGGTATAAAGTTTCTTCTCTTTTGTTCAGGTTCGTTGCATCTGATTTTTAGGTCGTATTTTTTATATGCACGAAATTAGTGCCTTTTCATTATTTTATAACTTATTGCATACAAGATGTATATTGCATTTCGTTTCCTTTTTCCTGCGAGATCTGATGACGCGTATTATGGACAGAAATCGACAGTCTGACGACAATTTGTACGTGATCATCGATTGGAGTGAAAGAAAACAGTTCTGTATTCTCTGGATTACTACCTTTATTCGCGAATACGTCGCAGCTTGTGAATCTTGATATGTCTCTAGAAGAGGGATGGAAAATTAAGGTTTAACGTCCCATCGACGTGAAGGTAATCAAAGATGGAGAAAAAACTCGTAGGGGTGGGAAGAAGGATTTCGGCCGTGTTCTTCGAAGGAACCCTCCCGACATTTGTTTTAAGCGTCTACGGACAGCACGGAAAATCTAAATCTGGAGCCCCAGACATGGATACGAAGAGCAACCCTCTTGGATAAGAGATCAGCGTATTACCACTGCACCACCTCGTTCGGTTGTGTGTCTTCAAAAATGGTTCAAATGGCTCTGAGCACTATTGGACTTAACATCTATGGTCATCAGTCCCCTAGAACTTAGAACTACTTAAACCTAACTAACCTAAGGACACCACACCACACCACACCCAGTCATCACGAGGCAGAGAAAAGTTGTGTATCTCTGTAACAAAGTTACCACACGTGAAAGACATTCAAAAAACATCGTCGATATGACTTCGTTGGTCAGTCTTTTATAACGACTGCCACTGTAAAGCAATTCATTTGAAAAGAGACAGTGAAACCAACGTATCTAAAACACTATAGGTGTTTTTGTATTACAAGAAACATAACAGTCCATTTCTAGCGTTTTTTCAACATAATACCTTTACGATGACACTCTCTGCCTCCTATCAACAACGCAGTTACGTATCTGTCATTGTCCTGGCACGTTTCATCACATAGTGTGTTTGTCTATTTCCCCTTGATAACATTTTGTGTTTTCGGTGACTATCTATCCATTTCGGTGACAGGTGTATAATAAATGTAGAATGCCAGTGTTGTTCTAGTGCACCCTTCTCTGCTCTTGAGATGGGTTATTAGTCTTTTGTTTTAAGTAGAGCATTAAATAGCCGAGCGGTCTAAGGCGCTGTACTCATGGACTGTGCGGCTGGTCCCGGCGGAGGTTCGAGTCCTCCCTCGGGCATGAGTGTGTGTGTTTGTCCTTAGGATAATTTAGGTTAAGTAGTGTGTACGATTAGGGACTGATAGCATTAGCAGTTAAGTCCCATAAGATTTCACACCCATTTGAACATTTCGAAAGCATTAAAAACTTTTCCAGTAAGGCCCAGATTATATTAGAGACAGGAATATTTTCGGCCAAGGCTACATATTCAACCCAACAATGCGACTTCTAAAAACACTGCTTTATTTCATAGTCGACCATTCCCAAAGCTGGTAAACGTCAACCATAAGTCGTTTAATTAGTGATTGGATAACTGAAAATGTAAGTTATGATATGGGCTGGACCATATGTGACAGTAGAGAGGCGAAAGCAAAAAACAAAATTCGGAATGCCCTAGGTCCTTGCGACACTGTTTTCACTGTACCTAAATCTGGATTCTTTTTTATTCCTGGCTTGACAAATGAGGCAGGTGGCGGTGTGTTAAAGCGAAACCGGTTCCACCACTGGACCCAGTTAGCCTTGTTTAGGTGTATCGTGGCCCCGTGAATTAGCACGTATTAAATGGACCACAGACCAGTTCACGTCATATATCAGTCAGGAGAGGAACTTCTTTCTTTTATGACTCAGTGTTGACCCAGGCGATGTTTTAATGAACTGCATGCAGTCGGTATGAATCATTTGACGGTGTCCACTAGTAACTATAAGTTCGCTCGGTACATTATGCGAACGATCCGCGTTCGATGCACATCTCAGAAAATCTGCACTGACTGGATACCGTCAGTCTAATGTGACGTAGATTACGACAACGTTAAAATATTAGCTTACAGAATTCAATCATCGAATAAATTGTAGATACTCTTCTATCACAGGGTTCATCATTATTTTTGGGCCGCAAGAGATTTCATTAATTCGCTAGATGTGTTAATGCTACAATATATCCGCATCTATCCACGTATACGTGAATTTTGCGAGATGCGCAAATTATTTGTTCTACTGACTTATAACGATGAAATCTCTGTATTGCTGATTTCAGTATTAATATCTATGGCGCATGCGTTTTCTTGGATACAGAATTTCACTATCACATTGCAGTGATACCGTTCCACACTCTGGCAAGATGGAAGCCATGACTGCCAGAAGTGGTTGCTTTCTTGGAATCTCATTCGTTACCAGTGCAGGACATACCCCTTTCCCTTCGTCAGACTATCTAGAAGAAGTATACTACAGACTGTTCTGAGTCAATGCTCAGATGAGTTACGCGGTTTACCAACACATTTAGTTTCGTATTTAAATATGGTCACAAGAAGTTCGATACATATGCCTAGAATTTTTCTACGCGTAATACAGGTTATATTTCATCTTTTGCGGCTGTAATAAAAGTTTTATTTTGGCCAAACGCGTTTCGCTCTATTTCAAAACATTTACAATGGTCAGATTGTTTGGCTTCCTACTGCAGTCCCAATGCTCTTCAGGACTGCTCTTCAGTGAGATGAAGAGCAATGGTACGAAAATCGAGCACCTGCGTGTGGAGGAACATAAGGAATTCAGTAGGAAGCAACAGAATCACTGCAGATGCTTTGAAAAGAAGCGAAACGCGTTGGTGCACTTAAGACTTTTATTACGGTTGAAAAATACGGAATATAACCTAAATTTACTTGTGTTACTGCAACTGTGGGAAGAAGGAGATCTAAAAACCGGCAAGGCAATTCTCCTACGTTTACGCATTACAAATTAGATGAAGAAATTAATTTTTTCGCAATATATATGCGAACGTAAGGGAAATGTGCTCTCATGTATTCACTTCGTAAAAAAGGCAACCGAACGGATTCGAGCAAATGTAGAGGGATCTTCTTACTTTCAGATGCTTCTGAGATACTCTCCAAACTCCTGCTGACAAGAGCTGAACAAAAGACCGATCAAATCTTAGGAGAATATGAACAGTTATTCAATTTCAAGAGCATTGTGGGATCTAGACTAATGAGAAGCCAGGGGACAGTAATCAGTTTTGTCGATTTCAGAAAAGCACACGACGCAATTGACAGAAAACATTTTTTAGCGTTTTTTTATACAAAAATGAGCGATATTGTAAAACAGAACCCGATAGACACCATCTTGCAGCTTAAGATTTTTGAAGAAATCTCTCAGTCCACTGAAATAAACACAAGGGTCAGGCAAGGAGACGGATTTTATTTTCAGTTCTCTTCAATACCGTCCTGGAGGTACTAATTAGAACTTAGGAAGAAGCTCTAAAGTTGGAGGGAATAAGTGGAATACGCCTTGGTAACAAGTTTTCAACGGGACGCATAAGCAGCATTCTTCTCATGATGGCGACCAGTTGGATCGCGAAATATCGAGTCAAGTTGATTTTAGGATCCGGCAGCAAACCAGAAGAGACTTTCAAGACTTACTACGCCGGGGAAGCCTACGTAGTCAAAATGTGTAATGGTTTCCGTGCAAACTTCACATTACTCAGCAGTTTCTCCACCTGACGTACACATTCGAGTCTACTTTGCTGTTTGGTCTCTTGCACGAACTGAATTTGTGGACTTGGAGCATTACGTAGAGTGATGAAGCATACTTTTTTCGTTATTCCCTTACAAATGTTCCCACAGAGTCCCGTTGTCCTACGGTCAGTCGGTTTTCATAGGAGCGCTCTCAAGTAGTGAAAATTTATTACACTAGGAAACACTGCAACCATTACTAGTTTCGTGCCTGAGCCCATAGTCATATGGTAGGGTTCACTTCTTTGCAGCATTTACGTCTCTGTATTCCTGGAAAGCCCTCCTTTCTTCTACAGTTCACACCGATCAATGATTGCTTTAGTTCCGTTCTTTGATCAGTAAAGACTGTAGAAGAAAACCAAATCTCTGTCTTTTCCGGAAGACACAGATGTAACACCTGCACAAAGATATACGCGGCCATCTGACGATGGGCTCAGGCACAAAACTAGTAATGGTTTAATAAAATAAAATCAAAAGGAATTGTGGGTAGTTGTTGTTTTTCCTACAGTATAATTTACCGAAACAGCTGCGGTGTTCTCCAAGCAAAATGGATAAAATTAAGGGAAAGTTTACTTATTACCATCGTGTACATTTACGAGGGGAGTTTGAAAAGTCCGTGCTAAGTCCGAGAGATGGCACCTCCAGCGCGTGTCGAGTTAATGTTTAATTAGTAGCATCTTTGGAAATATCGCACACCATGTTTCAGCCATATTGGTCTATTTCTTTGTGTTTGGCATTCGTGTGAATCAAGGAAGTCGAGTGATTGTCAAAAAAAATGGACGAAAAAAATTTCGTATGGTGATCAAACATTGCTTTATGAAAGGCGTTTTGCCTTTCCGATTTTGCCTTGCCTTGGCGTTTTGCCTTGCCTCAGGAGACCAAAGAGAAGCTTGATAAACAACACGGTGACTCTGGACCTTCGATTAGAACAGTTTATAAGTGGCTTCAAAATTTTCGGAATGGCCATATGGGCACAAGTGATGCTGAATGTTCTGGGCGCCACGGTTACGACTCCAGAAATCATTGATAAAATCCATGACATGGTGATCGATGACAGAAAAGGTGCGCGAGATTGCTAGTGCTGTCGGCCTCTCGAATGAACGAGTACATAATATTTTGGATAAACATTTGAACAATCAGAAAGCTATCCGCATGATGGGTTCTTCGATTGCTCACGCTTGACCAAAAACGCAAAAGCGTGAAGTGTTGCATGTATGGTTTACAGCTGTTCAGGAAGAATGCGCAGGACTTTAAGCGTCGTTTCGTCACTGTGGATGAAACACGGATACATTACTATTCTCCTGAGACCAAACAACAATCTAAACAATGGGTTACCAAGGGAGAATCTGCACCAAAAAAGGAAAAGACCATTCCTTCGGCCGGAAAGGTTATGGCGACTGTCTTTTGGGATTCGCAAGGGATAATCCCCATCGACTATCTTTAAAAGGGTGAAACTATTACAGGTGCATATTATTCATCGTTATTGGACCGTCTGAAAAATGAGCAAGAAAAACGCCGGCGATTGGACCGCAAAAAAGTCCTTTTCCATCACGACAATGCACCAGCACACATCTCAGCAGTTGTGGTCGCAAAAGTAAAACGGGTACATAATATTTTGCATAAACATTTGGACATGAGAAAGCTATCCGCATGATGGGTTCCGCGATTGCTCACGCTTGACCAAAAACAGGATTACAACTCGTCTCAGATCCTCCCTCTTCTCCAGACTTCGCTCCCTCGGACTACTATTTGTTCCCCAATTTGAAGAAATGGCTGGCGCGACAAAGATTTTATTCAAACGAGGAGGTGATTGCAGCAACTAATAGCTATTTTGCAGACGTGGACAATTCCTATTACTCGGAAGGGATCAACAAATACAGGGTGTTTCAAAAATGACCGGTATATTTGAAACGGCAATAAAAACTAAACGAGCAGCGATAGAAATACACCGTTTGTTGCAATATGCTTGGGACAACAGTACATTTTCAGGCGGACAAACTTTCGAAATTACAGTAGTTACAATTTTCAACAACAGATGGCGCTGCAAGTGATGTGAAAGATGTAGAAGACAACGCAGTCTGTGGGTGCGCCATTCTGTACGTCGTCTTTCTGCTGTAAGCGTGTGCTGTTCACAACGTGCAAGTGTTCTGTGGACAACATGGTTTATTCCTTAGAACAGAGGATTTTTCTGGTATTGGAATTCCACCGCCTAGAACACAGTGTTGTTGCAACAAGTCGAAGTTTTCAACGGAGGTTTAATGTAACTAAAGGACCGAAAAGCGATTCAATAAAGGATCTGTTTGAAAAATTTCAACGGACTGGGAACGTGACGGATGAACGTGCTGGAAAGGTAGGGCGACCGCGTACGGCAACCACAGAGGGCAACGCGCAGCTAGTGCAGCAGGTGATCCAACAGCGGCCTCGGGTTTCCGTTCGCCGTGTTGCAGCTGCGGTCCAAATGACGCCAACGTCCACGTATCGTCTCATGCGCCAGAGTTTACACCTCTATCCATACAAAATTCAAACGCGGCAACCCCTCAGCGCCGCTACCATTGCTGCACGAGAGACATTTGCTAACGATATAGTGCACAGGATTGATGACGGCGATATGCATGTGGGCAGCATTTGGTTTACTGACGAAGCTTATTTTTACCTGGACGGCTTCGTCAATAAACAGAACTGGCGCATGTGGGGAACCGAAAAGCCCCATGTTGCAGTCCCATCGTCCCTGCATCCTCAAAAAGTACTGGTGTGGGCCGCCATTTCTTCCAAAGGAATCATTGGCCCATTTTTCAGATCCGAAACGATTACTGCATCACGCTATCTGGACATTCTTCGTGAATTTGTGGCGGTACAAACTGCCTTAGACGACACTGCGAACACCTCGTGGTTTATGCAAGATGGTGCCCGGCCACATCGCACGGCCGACGTCTTTAATTTCCTGAATGAATATTTCGATGATCGTGTGATTGCTTTGGGCTATCCGAAACATACAGGAGGCGGCGTGGATTGTCCTCCCTATTCGCCAGACATGAACCCCTGTGACTTCTTTCTGTGGGGACACTTGAAAGACCAGGTGTACCGCCAGAATCCAGAAACAATTGAACAGCTGAAGCAGTACATCTCATCTGCATGTGAAGCCATTCCGCCAGACACGTTGTCAAAGGCTTCGGGTAATTTCATTCAGAGACTACGCCATATTATTGCTACGCATGGTGGATATGTGGAAAATATCGTACTATAGAGTTTCCCAGACCGCAGCGCCATCTGTTGTTGAAAATTGTAACTACTGTAATTTCGTAAGTTTGTCCGCCTGAAAATGTACTGTAGTCACAAGCATATTGCAACAAACGGTGTATTTCTATCGCTGCTCGTTTAGTTTTTATTGCCGTTTCAAATATACCGGTCATTTTTGAAACACCCTGTAAGAAGAGCGTTGGATGAAGTGTGTAAGTCTAAAAAGAGACAATGTCGAAAAATAAAAAAGGTTTATCCCAAACACGTAAGTAGTTTTTATTTTTGCACGGACTTTTCAAACGCCCCTCGTACGTACAGAGCGAATTACGCGTAGTGGGGACCTACTGAGAAGCCTAGGGTCACTTCTTCAAATAAGGCGCTTTCTCGCTACAGGGACGAAGTCGCCATTTCGCAGTAACAGTGCGCTGTTCAGATGGTTCACGGGCTGGGCGCGGCGCCTACGTTGCGAAGTGCGGAGCTTCAGATTGGCGCTGGTACAGCAGAGTGGCGCCTCCGGTGTCTGGCGGCGGCACGTGAGCGCCAGAAGGTGGCGGCAGCGGCAGCGGAGCACGTGTGTGTCTGCGTCTGCCGACAAAGATAATCGGCCCATTTGGCGGTCGTAAATCTGCGTCTGCCTGTGGCGCGGCGCTGCGCGGCGCGGCGCGGCGTGGCGCAACGCAACGCACGCGTGGCGGCGCTCATTAACACGAGAAGCGCTCTGAGCGGGCCACACGCCCGGGCGTCTGTGTGGCCGGCTGTCCTCTCCGCTCATTACTGGTCCGCCGACAGCAGACCAGCCAGCTCCTCCCGGCGCTGCCCAATGCTAACGAGGCGCTCTCGCCTCCTATCCGGCGGCACTTAATGAGACTGCGCCACGGTGCTGCCCACCTCTGCACACTTTCGTGTGAGCGGCTGGGAAGCATGCGGTCCACCTTGTCCACAACTCGGAGGAAAGTTAAACGGTCCCTCCTCATTGAGGTCATTACAGGCGGAGGACTACCCCTGGAACATCAGGTCTCGACATCTGCTCTTACCTGTGAAAGGTCTCTGTTGGATTCCTTTCATTTCTTAAGGGGCTCCGGAACGCCCTATACTTGCAATGTTAAAATAACGCTTATAAATTACATCTTTCCTCACAAAGTATTTGAGGTAGGAAGTTGAACGTTTTACAGATTATTTACTGGAATATGGGCTACAACTTAACACAGGGATTTTACAAAATTTTAGTTCAGTTATTAAAGATGATTTTTTTTCAATTGTAATGAAAATTCACAACATTTTTTTGCAATTTTTTATTTATATATTCAAAAATATACAGTTTTTTGGAAAAAGGCTGTGTTAAATTATGCAGAAGGTACTGTGTAACATTTACTGAAAGTTTGAAACAAATATGTTTGGAAGATCCTTAGAAAACATGTAATTAGTATGAGAAAATAAAAGTTTTGGGAATCGAGCGACAAAGATTGGATTAACTTTTTAGTGCATTCCAGGTCCATAGGATGGATTATCTTCATCCTCTGCAAACTCCTCCTCCAGCTTCCTCTTGTTCCTCCTCCTGTTCACTCTTGCCTGTATTTCTAGACTCTTTACAGCCCTGTCTGCAGCCCGAAGGTGTTCCTTGTTTAAAGCAAGCATCGCTCGTACCATGTTAGAACCTATCTTCATTCCCATATTTCCCATATTTCTAAATACCTTGCACCTTACAATGTTGCCACCATTGAAAGTCGCAACAGCATCGTACACACCAAAGTCAAGTGTTTCTATTCCAACAAATACAGTCTTGGGGATTCTCGACCATATAACACTATTTACACTTTCATTGGGGTTTTGAGTTTTTCCGTGAATACACTTTTTCAACAGTTCAGGTGCTGCTAAGTCTCTGAAAATAGGTTTTATCACCTCCATTATTGCATGAGGCAGACTATGCTTATGAGTGTACACTTCACCAGTTAGCAATCCTTTGTTATATTTACACCAACTGTTTCTTCTTTGGGACACAAGCTATGTTGGGGATTTTCATCGGTTGAAGAAGTATGAAAAAAAAAGAGCCCTAACAGCCTTCTTCATTTCGTCGACACTTTGTGTATTTTGCCTAATAGCCATTCCATAATAGTTCTGTATTTTGTCAAGAAACAGAATTAATTACGAATATTTTCGAGATAATGACAGAGTAAATAAACATGAAACAATCACACCAGCGATATATATTGAACCATCACAGGTTAGCCACAACACATACTTTATCTCACATCACTAAAATGTACCTGATGAACACGGACGTTAATAATAACACCATTTGACAGCAGTTTAACAGCGCCACAGTGGGTCACGCCCATGTAGAACACATTTCAAAAAAAATTTAAAAATAGTTGTAGTCTTCGGAATTGAATAAATTATATATCTATTAAAAGGTAATAGTCTGCAGATTCAGAAAACGCAAAAGAGTACAAATTGAACTTTTCATGATTTTGAGCCTTTCCGGAGCCCCTTAAATCTGTTGTCATTTACGGCATACATTCCACTTCTAAATTTACTGTGGTGTTTCTGACTCTATCTGGGAGGAGACTGAGCAGTGGAACGTGTTACTTTTACACATAATCAAGAACGATCTGTCACAATACTACACTTTAAAACACAGTGTAGATGTAATTCATGATTCGTTAGCTTCAGATTGGCGCTGGTACAGCAGAGTGGCTGGTAGGACATGTTCTTGAGGCATCAAGGGATCACCAATTTAGTATTGGAGGGCAGCGTGGAGGGTAAAAATCGTAGAGGGAGACCAAGAGATGAATACATACATGATGGTCGAAGTAGAGAGGATATAAAATGTAGACTGGCAATGGCGAGGAAAGCGTTTCTGAACAAGAGAAATTTGTTAACATCGAGTATAGATTTAAGCGTCAGCAAGTCGTTTCTGAAAGTATTTGTATGGAGTGTAGCCAAGTGTGGATGTGAAACATGGACGATAAATAGTTTGGACAAGAAGAGAGTAGAAGCTTTCGAAATGTGGTGCTACAGAAGAATGCTGAAGATTAGATGGGTAGATCACATAACTAATGAGGAAGTATTGAATAGGATTGGGGAGAAGAGAAGTTTGTGGCACAACTTGACCAGAAGAAGGGATCGGTTGGTAGGACATGTTCTGAGGCATCAAGGGATCACCAGTTTAGTATTGGAGGGCAGCGTGGAGGGTAAAAATCGTAGAGGGGGACCAAGAGATGAATACACTAAGCAGATTCAGAAGGATGTAGGTTGCAGTAGGTACTGGGAGATGATGAATCTTGCACAGGATAGAGTAGCATGGAGAGCTGCATCAAACCTGTCTCAGGACTGAAGATGGCTGGCTCTGAGCACTATGGGACTCAACTGCTGTGGTCATAAGTCCCCTAGAACTTAGAACTACTTAAACCTAACTAACCTAAGGACAGCACACAACACCCAGCCATCACGAGGCAGAGAAAATCCCTGACCCCGCCGGGAATCGAACCCGGGAACCCGGGCGTGGGAAGCGAGAACGCTACCGCACGACCACGAGATGCGGGCCAGGACTGAAGACTACAACAACAACATGTAATTCATGTCACACAGTCTCATACAGAACCGCATCAAACCAGTCTCAGGACTGAAGACCACATCAACAACAACATGATAAAATAAGTTCACCAGCAGCGCACTGTCTTTGTTCTCAATAGCCATTCCATTTCGTACGGAAAACTGCAACTTCTTAACCCTTTACACCCACAGTCACATCTTAAAGGAAATTAGCTCATTTCGGATAGTGCAAACAACACACTGACTTCAAACAGGAAATATTTCACTTTCTGACTGCGTACAGCGCCATATTTTTGCCTGGTGACAGATAGTGGAACTACTATTATTTCAGCGTATTCTACGAGCGCGCCAGTTAATGAACATACCTACAATGTTACATCGCCCTGCGATGTACACAGCCCGCGCTGCAGTATTCTGAACACTGTCAGTTTAATTATAAGCACTCGACACGTAGTGTGTGCTTCAGTAAAGAGAATTGTTAGCTGTCAGTTTTTTGAAAAGAAAGAACATTAAATATCACGTCCTTGTACGTGGCGTAATTCTAATGGGGAAAGAAAATCGACCGCATCCTCACATACCGAATTTATTCATTTTTATTTATTTAACCCAGTCAGATATCTAAAAAAAAAACTACCGTGGAATTTGATTAAATCCCGATCGTCCAGTATGACTCCATTAGCCTGCTCGATTAACTATCTCCTATACACTATTACATTATGCAGTACTATGAGAAAAGCGCCGGCCGGAGTGGCCGTGCGGTTCTAGGCGCTACAGTCTGGAGCCGAGCGACCGCTACGGTCGAAGGTTCGAATCCTGCCTCGGGCATGGATGTGTGTGATGTCCTTAGGTTACTTAGGTTTAATTAGTTCTAAGTTCTAGGCGACTGATGACCTCAGAAGTTAAATCGCATAGTGGTCAGAGCCATTTGAACCATTTTATGAGAAAAGCAAAAGCCATATCAGTAGGAATGTGGTTTCTGGTGATATGTCGTGGAACAGTCTCACTAGCACTCTTCACTTAGTCAAAAAACCACATTTATTGTGGTGATTTTTATTCACTTAACGCAGTCGTGCAGCTCTCTCTTAACAAATTCTCCCATTTCACCTATTTCAGATTATATCGAGTAAGATATTTAATTACGACATTTGTAACAGGACTACCCTTTCCGGTTACTGTACAATCTACAACGTTATTCATACCGTCGAAAACCAGTTCGGCACATAAATCAGATGCTGGCTTCGACGTTTCAGCTGCTGGCTTCGCTATCAGGACATTTGCATCAACAGCAGGTGGAAAGGCAAGGTTATTAATGCTCGTGTTTGGAGTTAATTTTTCAGATGTTAGTACAAGTGGTCGACACTTTTTCGTTACTCGTGCAGAACTACGTTGACCTAAGGGACACTTTCATTCTGAAACTAACATCCAGACTGTTTTCAAGCTTTTACCACGCAGGTGAGCAATATGTGCTGTCATAAACGAACAGTATTGGTAATTCTTTTAAGGGAATCGTTGCCGTAGGCAGCTATTCCAGAATGCTTGCACGAAACCCACGGCGATCAATGAGCAGTTCCATTGATGCAAAAATGGTGGTAAATTATTTTACGGTGATACTTGTTAACATTACAACGTCCAGAACTTTATATGGGTGACCAGGGCAAACAGGTGTATATTAAAGACAGAATATATCGAGCTATTCAAGAAATGATTAATTTTCTCCATTTCGGTGTAAATGGGTTCGTAGCTAGAAAGTTTTGGCTAGAGGGAAATTTCTTTAACAGATGTTTTATTTAATCTTTACGACCGGTTTTGAAGTACATAGTTTCGTTTCCAAGTGCTCACCGTTCAATAAATAATCCCACACTTCGGATATCATAAGGTGGGTTGTCATTTGAGGTCACGTTTTACACCACACTGCCAGGGACACAAATCGTCAAGGGCATTTTGCAACGATCAGATACAAAGGAAATAGTGTAGTCGCAATCATGGGGTACAGACATTCACAGATGCTTCGTGCGGCTCCAAATAAATTATGCGTATGAGCTTTTTTAACAAATCCACATTGACAATCACAGACATTACAAAGCACATATTTCAGCCACATTTGTGCTCTGGGTGCATTTTGATTTTATATTACAATATTTTTATGCAAACTATGTCTCCTGGACTCTCAATTTTCTTTATCATCTCCATCGTGGATGGTGCAACGGCTCCTCTAGGACGAGAGGGAAAGTAAAAAGAAACAGATATTATGTTTAACGCTCCTTCAACGACATGCTCACCAGGCACTAACGACTGGATAGTGAAAAAAGAGACTGTATCGTTTTCACAGTAACTGTGCCCTTTCAAATGGCTCTGAGCACTATGGGACTTAACATCCGAGGTCATCAGTCCCCTAGACTTATAACTACGTAAACCTAACTAACCTAAAGACGTCACACACATCCATGCCCGAGGCAGGATTCGAACCTGCGACCGTAGCAGCAGCGCGGTTCAAGACTGAAGCGCCTAGAACCGCTCGGCCACACCGGCCGGCAACTGTGCCCGTATTCACCTCGAAATGTTTGAACGAATCTCGACCAACTTCAGTTTGGATGGCTGATGGTTAATATAACCTTCACTCCTGTCATAGACTGCGACGCAAAACTGCCATTTAAAATCGTTCCTTCTGAAGTACCTGTAATTTCCAAACTAAACAGATATACTCGTATTAATGAAAATGCGAAGATTTACAATGTCAAAATGGCTCTGAGCACTATGGGACTTAACTTCTGAATCATCAATCCCCCCAGAACTTAGTACTGCTTAAACCTAACTGACCTAAGGACATCACACACATCCATGCCCAAGGCAGGATTCGAACCTGCGACCGTAGCTGTCGCGCGGTTCCAGACTGTAGCGCCTAGAACCGCTCGGCCACCACCGCCGGTTACAATGTCATATGCATTCAAAAGCGTATTAGTTATTCTCTTTTTTTCTGCCATTCAAAACATAACGGACTCGCGACTTTCCATACAATCTTTAGATGTAATCAACTTCCTTTCACACGATTTTGACATGCGATCACAGGGTAATTTTAAAAACTGCATATATCTTCAGGCAAAAGAAAATATTTAATAAGAGCCAATATGGAGGATGAAATGAAATGAAATTTGTAGACGCCCGACACAACTTAACTTACAGATAGGAAACTAAACTCAATTTACGTACTGCAAGTATTATGTTTTTTCTAGTGCAAAAAGGCTCTTTCGTGGCTGTTTCAAAGAATTCGCGTGTAGCACTTCCTTAGCCGTGTACCCCAAGATAAATGACTCTTTCCAGTCTACCTGGTACCCTCCCGTTGACAGGTGTCTCGGCACTAGCTGTGTCTTCGTAAGTATATGCGGACGGAGAAATTCGAAAATGTTCACTAACGAAAAAGCATAGTAGCATCAAACAATAATTAATGTAGAGTAATGAAATTTCGGGAATACGTTTACCTAGGTAACATATTTAAGTGATTAACACTGCAGGATCACAGGTTAATGTAAGCGAGAGACAAGCCACTGCAAATGCGAAATTATGCTATGTTAGTAACCGATGTAACCGCCAGATCGTTGAATGAAAGCATGCAAACGTGTATGTGTTGCGTTGTATAGGTGCCGGATGTCAGTTTATGGGATGAAGCGGCACTTGGTCGGTCAGTACATAGACGGTTATTGCTGTTTGCGGATGACGCTTGTAACCTCCCCACAAAATTCCTTCACATGTAGTGTAACCTCAAAACAGAAAAATCCCTAAACTTCTCAACAGTAAAAATTATAATTATGTCGTTCACATTCAGTGTAACGTCCCAACAAAAAAATAAATTCAGTAACCTGGTAATAATACATTGTAACTAACCTCTCAATTAAATTGTCGCTCACTTATAACTTTTCAATAATTGACTGTGAATTTAAACTGGTAATTTTTGGACGTCAGAAGTGCTGCGTCATGGCCCTGAAAGATCATTCTGAATAAAAAAGAAAAATTCTTACCTCAATGAAGGTCGCCAGATAACGCATATATATCTGCTCTTACAATAAATTTTTCTGGCACTGCCCTGTGCAATGCTGGCCGATAGATTTGTCATTTATGAAAAGAAACAACTGATTTTTCTTTTGCAATAATCGGGATGATCATGGATTGGAGAAATTAGTAAATTCTTTAAATTGAAACGAATGGTTGTTAAAAGTTACTTTTTATGAGAAAGATTATTATTACGACATTTTTAAAACATTTACATGGGACTTGAGATAACAATACTACATATGCGCGAGGCTGCTTTTATCTTATACATAATGCTTAGGCTCCGCCATCGCTGCACAACGACCGGCCCAGCCAACACGATACACCAGACCAGACTAGACTGCTCGCTATCAACAACTTACTCCTACTGCTACACAGTTCCTACTGCAGTCAACACTGCTCTCTGGTCTGAGATTCTCTTATACCTTACATATCGCAGGCAGCGCGTGAGCAATACATCGAAATTACATCTGCTCGGACCTCTTACACGCTGTTGTCCAATCGTGTCCCATATGTGTTCGATTGGAGACAGATTTAGTAACCGACACGCTAAGGCAACGTGTCAAGTCTCTGCAGAGCACGTGGGTTACAATAGTGGTATGTGAGTTGGAAAGCACCCCCTGGAATGCTGTTCATGAATGGCAGCGTAACAGATCGAATAATCAGTTTGACTGGCAGATTAGGATGCGTGGGATGACTACGAGAGTGCTCCTATGGTCATCCAAAATTGCACCCCAGACCATAACTCAAGGTGTAGGTCTGGTGTGTCTAGGACGCAGACAGGTTGCCTGCAAGCCATCAACTGGCCCCTTTATACCCAACGCACGGCCATCACTGGCGCAGAGGCAGAACCAGCTTTCGTCAGGAAACACAATAAACCTCCACCCTACCCTCCAATGACGTCTCGCTTAACACCACTGACTTCGGAAATGGCGGTGGGTTGGGGTCGTTGGAATGCACGCCATAGGGCGTTAGGCTCGGAGCTGTCCTTGAAGTAACCGATTTGTAACAGTTCGTTGCATCAATGAGGCCCCAACTGCAGCTCAGATGACTGCTGCAGATGCAGCACGATGCGCCAGAGCCATACGCCGAACACGATGGTCTTCCCTCAATGTAGTGTCCATGGCCGTCCGGAGCCCGGTCTTCTTGCGACCGTGCATTTTCGTCACCATCGTTGCCAGCAATCATGTACAGTGTTTTCATTCCTGCCAAGACTTCCTGCAGTATCGCAGAAGGAACACTCGTGGCCATATACATGACCTACATACTTATCTGGATATGGTGTTTTTTTAGGACATGTCCGAAAGAACAGACACCATATCCATATAAGTATATAGTTCTGGCAGTATCAGCCATGACCTTCTCCCTCTGCGCGGATGCACACATTTTAACCGAACTCTTACGGGACTTGGTAAGAATGTCTTCCTCGAGTCCTGAGTGTGTTGGGAAGGGACGCTACGAATATAGTGTGTGGACATATAAGGTGTGAATGTGAGTCTCGCGGGAGGCGTGCGCAAGATAGTCCCTACAGTCGCGCTATCCTATGTGCCCTCGGTCGCTCAGCTGGATAGAGCGTCTGCCATGTAAGCAGGAGATCCCGGTTTCGAATCCCGCCGGGGCACACATTTTCACCTGTCCCCGTTGATATATATATATATCAACGTCCGGCAGCAGCTGAAGGTATTGATATATAATTATAATATACATGACCTCGCCCAAACTCTGCAATATGTTGATAATGGTGTCTGTTGCCTTAAAGGCATTCTCGACTAACATCAATTCCCCTCGTCCAATCTGAAAGGTACCTAACGCTCATGACCGTTACAACTTGTATTTAAGGCAAAACCTGATTTGTATTCTCATAGCGGCGCTATTAGCGCCATTCTAATGTGACTGGTGCGAAATTTGGGTAGACTTCATTTTTCAATTCATTCTTGGTGTTGTGATTTTTTCCCATGAGTGTATTTATATTGAAGTTCAAAAATGGTTCAAATGGCTCTGAGCACTATGGGACTTAACTTCTGAGGTCATCAGTCCCCTAGAACTTAAAATTACTTAAACCTAACCAACCTAAGGACTTCACACACATCTATGCCCGAGGCAGGATTCGAACCTGCGACCGTAGCGGTCGCGCGGCTCCAGACTGAAGCGCCTAGAACCGCTCGGCACCCCGGCCGGCTTATACTGAAGTAATACAACACTGCTCAAGAACTCATATCTGCTTTTTACACGACACACACGAGCGCGCGCACACACACACACACACACACACACACACACACACACACACACTCTGCTCTCTAGGTTGAGGTGTAAAGAGGTTCTGCCTCAGGATTTCATCATACCCCAGGAAATGCCACACCGATCAACGTGGTGCTGCGGTTAGATTATTTGGACAGCACTTTTACTGAACATTTCAGGCGAATACGCGAATGTTTCTAACAAAAATATCGCGGCTGGTTCCTTCCGCTACCCATGTCCAGCTGAATGAGTTCTTCGTTACTAATCACTCCGACGTAGAACGAACGTTATACTCCAATCTTCGTTCCGTTTTATGAACGATTCTTAGGAAAATGGATCACAATGTTTGGTTACGAAACCCCATGGAATCCGCCATTATGAAAAAAATGTGACAAACACAAGCTGTATTCTAACAATCAACTAATGAATGTTGATCAACACAGTGTCAATCCTTAGAAAGGGAACAAGAAGAATGTATGGTAGGTCACAAATACCATTTCCAGTTGAACAAACCGATGGAACAAATGCTACTCTTCGGAAACTTCCAGAATACGTAAGGCAGAGTCTTAGAGGTGGTTCAGGGAAGCACACCACGCAGCAGGCAAAGTGACACTGGACTTCAGCAGAAGAGGGACAGAGCAGCGAAAAGAAGAGGACCGGTTCCAAGTACAGATAACACTTCCGAGGAAAAGAATGAGCAAAGGGAGGCGTAGTAGAGAACTATAGCACAGATACTAGCGGAGTTCTACAACTGAACGTCGGACTTTCGTCTTCGTAAACGCGTTCGAGGAAAAATGGGGCGAACGCCACGCAGTTTCTGAGCGGCCGCGCAACTTTCGACTGAAAGCGGAAGAGCCGTAAATGCCCCCGACTTTACGCACTGCTGCCTCCTGTTGGCAAACTGAGTCGAGCAGCCATGGACGGGCGGTACGGTTAACTCGGGAATGAATAGCGACAGCGACAGCGACAGCCCTCCGCTTGAATGAACCCTGAGGCTGAGCAAGGCCGACAGGATCTCGTTACTCAGCGGCTACCAGCTGGCGACTGTCCGCCGAGGGGCAGTGCTCACCAAGCACCGGCGAGGCCATATTTTCGGGTTAACTGAAGCGTCCGATACCAGTTCGCCAGCAACCAAACAAAAAGTCATCTTTCTACCTAACCTAGACTTCGGGCTCAGATCGTCACTACATCCAAGGTCTCGTATTCACATTTGTTAGTTTTGTCAGCTCTCAATCAAACCTCTCAACCTAACGTAGGCTTCAAGCTACGGTACTAAAAAGCCCTTTCACCACGAAATACATTCCAAAAATATTAAACAGACGCAGTGTTCTATTCCCTTTCAATTCGCGCACTTGTGGCGTCAAGGAAACATCATCGTTACGTTACTGGTCGAAGCTGACATACGATATCGGTAGGTTCTGTTCACTGAAACAAGGATGGGGGTTGATTTGGGGGAAGAGACCAAACAGAGAAGTCACCTGTCTCATAGGATCAGGAAAGAATGGGGATGGAATTCGGCCGTGCCCTGTCAAAGAAACCATTCCGGCAGTTTCCTGAAGCGATTTAGGGAAATCGCGGAAAGCCTAAATCAGGATGGTCGGAGTCGGGATTGAGCCGTCGTCCTCCCAAATGCGAGTCCAGTGTGCTAACCACTGCGCCACTTCGCTCGTTCGAAGTAAGGCGTACATAATCTACGGCCGTCATCCCTTTACACCAGTGATGCGACCTGAAGCCGGAAAAACGTCGGTAGTACCATTCCACCAAGCATCACTTGCTTCCTTTATTATATTGATCTGCAAACGATACAACCACTTTCTATCATCTTAATAAGTTCCTGTAACCTAAAAGTTCAGATTAAATTTATTCAAAAAGTTCGTAATTAATTTTGAAATCAGCATTTTCTGATGAAAAGAAATTGAAAAGAAATGAAAATTAGTGTTTAACATTCCCTAAACATCAAGGTCATTAGAGACGGAGCTAGATTGTTGCAAAGGTGGAGAAGGCTGTTTACCGTGGTGCCCTTTCAAAGCAACTTTGCCGATATTTGCCTTAGCGATTTAAAGCAATCATGGAAACCCTAAATCAGGATGGCCGGTAGGATATTTGAACCGTCATCCTCCCGAATGTCCGAAACAACAGATACCATCCTCATATATGTATAGTTGAGGCTCACGGGACATTTGACCATCTTCTTCTGTACGAATGCACAAACAGTGCCCGAACTCTTACGGGAATCGGCAGTAAAGCCGCGAGTAATGAGTATAATGGGCAGGGGCACTATGAATATAGTGCGGGGCAATAAATTGCGAATGTGGGTCTCACGGGAGGCGTGCCAGAGGTAAGTCCATGCAGTCGCAGTATCCTCTGTGTCGTCGCTGGCTCAGATGGAGAGAGCGTCTGGCATATAAGCAGGAGATCCTGGGTTCGAGTCCCGGTCGGGGTACACATTTTCAACTGTTTCCGTTGACTTATATCAATGTCTGTATGCAGCTAAAGGTATTCATTTCATTGTAATTTCATATCAGGTCATGCTGAGGGAATCAAATAGGTAAATGAAACACGGGAAGTAGTACATTAAGTTTTCTAAAAAATGGTTCAAATGGCTCTGAGCACTATGGGACTCAACTGCTGAGGTCATTAGTCCCCTAGAACTTAGAACTAGTTAAACCTAACTAACCTAAGGACATCACAAACATCCATGCCCGAGGCAGGATTCGAACCTGCGGCCGGAGCGGTCTTGCGGCATTAAGTTTTCTATTTAGACAGTAAAATGACTGATGTTGGTTGAAGTAGAAAGGACTAGTAATAAGAAATGAGGAATTTATTTACATCAAATACCAGTTTAACGTTGGTAAATGTTTTATGAAGGTATTTAATAAGAGTGTAGCCCTGTATGTAGATGAACATCGTCAATAAAGCATTTCAAATAAGAAGAGAATAGAGGCTTTTGAAACGTGGTGTTATGGAAGAATGCCTGGCCGGCCGGAGTGGCCGTGCGGTTCTAGGCGCTACAGTCTGGAGCCGAGCGACAGCTACGGCCGCAGGTTCGAATCCTGCCTCGGGCATGGATGTGTGTGATGTCCTTAGGTTAGTTAGGTTTAATTAGTTCTAAGTTCTAGGCGACTGATGACCTCAGAAGTTTAGTCCCATAGTGCTCAGAGCCATTTGAACCATTTGAAGAATGCCTAATGTTAGGTAGGTAGAACGACTGATAAATGACGAGGTACTGAACTGAATTCGAGAAAAACGAAATTTATGGCACAACTTGACTAAAAGAAGGGCTAGTTTATAGGACACATCGTGAGGAATCAAGAAGTCGTCAGTTTGATAATGAAGGGAAGTGCGGGAATAAAAACCGTACGGGGAGACCAAGACTTAATGCGATAAGCAAGTTCCAACGGATATAGATCGCAACAGTTGTTCGGAGATGAAGAGGCTTGAACAGAACGTAGTAGCAAGGATAGCTGCATCAAACCAGTGTTCGAACTAAAGATAACAAAAATAACAATAAAGTATATGAAATCTTTTAATATTACAATAATAAATTGTTTGGTTACCATAAAAATACATACTGTTTTATGTGATGATAATTTTTTTTGCAATTTAGTTTGTCAAGTTTGAGAAATACACTTGCCACACAATTAATTTAGATAAGAATGCTGTTATATATATATATATCTTCCATAACGGCATAAGTTAGACGATGCAAAATCTACTACTAAAAGTGAGCAAAGCTCGGAGAAAACCGGAGGTCCGAAAGTCGTGGCCTCCCCTTGTTATTAGTAGAAGTCACTTTCCTGTATGAACGTAATATTCAATATTTTCAGGTTCTGGACCTTACCTACACATCGATATCCGTTTTCAAAAGTACGAGTATGTTGTGAGATAAAGTCAACAACAGTTAACGAATGTTGCATTTTGAACTTTTTTAGCATTAGCATAAAGTACCCCCACCCCCGTAGCGTACATATTGCTGAGAGTTTGTTGATACTGTTAAGAGTGTGTTAAAAGTTGTTTTTTATTTTATGGACTCCACTGGCACATCAGAACCTCCTAAAAAGTACGTTGTTAATGTAAGTCAATGACAATTAACGAATTTACGAAAGAAAAATCACCAAACAGGAGTAAGTTTTCAGAAATTGTTACTTTATTTACACGATCAGTCTCGACATCTCGTTAATGCCATTTCCAGACCTCTATGCACACCATGCATAGAGAATCACATACATCGATTCGTGCATAACTGGAGCCATCAATACCTGGATTCCGTGAATGCTTTAGTGGAGTGTGTACTTCGAGGACTTCACAATAGCTTGACTTGAGCTGCTGTCAGGTCTTCCGAAACACACATTCAATAAAAAATTTACGGTATCAGGGTACTGACGACTCTGGTCGTGCATGCTTCGATGAACTTGATTCTCTATGCATGGAATGGCGTTTATGAGATGCCAAAACCGGTAGCGTAAATACACTACTGGCCATTAAAATTGCTACACCACGAATATGACGTGCTACAGATGCTGATGATATGGAAGATGATGCTGTGATATGCAAATGATTAGCTTTTCAGAGCATTCACACAAGGTTGGCGCCGGTGGCAACACCTACAACGTGCTGCCATGAGGAAAGTTTCCAACCGATTTCTCATACACAAACAGCAGATGACAGGCGTTGCCTGATGAAACGTTGTTGTGATGCCTCGTTTAAGGAGGAGAAATGCGTACCATCACGTTTCTGACTTTGATAGAGGTCGGATTGTAGCCTATCGCGATTGCGGTTTGGTCGAGATCCAATGACTGTTAGCAGAATATCGAATCGGTGGGTTCAGGAGGCTAATACGGAACGCCGTGCTGGATCCCAACAGCCTCATATCACTAGCAGTCGAGATGACAGGCATCTTATCCGCATGGCTGTCTCGATCCCTGAGTCAACAGATCGGGACGTTTGCAAGATAACAAATATCTGCACGAACAGTTCGACGATGTTTGCAGCAGCATGGACTATCAGCTCGGAGACCATGGCTGCGGTTACCCTGCATCACAGACAGGAGCGCCTGCGATGGTGTACTCAACGACGAACCTGGGTGCACGAATGGCAAAACGTCATTTTTTCGGATGAATTCAGGTTCCGTTTACAGCATCATGATGGTCGCATCCGTGTTTGGCGACATCGCGGTGAACGCACATTGGAAGCGTGTATTCGTCATCGCCGTACTGGCGTATCACCCGGCCTGATGGTATGGGGTGCCATTGGTTACACGTCTCGGTCACCTCTTGTTCGCACTGACGGCACATTGAACAGTGGACGTTACATTACAGATGTGTTACGACCCGTGGCTCTACCCTTCATTCGATCCCTGCGAAACCCTACATTTCATCAGGATAATGCACGACCGCATGTTGCAGGTCCTGTACGGGTCTTTCTGGATACAGAAAATATTCGACTGCTGCCCTGGCCAGCACATTCTCCAGATCTCTCACCAATTGAAAACGTCCGGTCAATGGTGGCCGAGCAACTGGCTCGTCACAATACGCCAGTCACTACTCTTGATGAACTGTGGTATCGTGTTGAAGCTGCATGGGCAGCTGAACCTATACACGCCATCCAAGATCTGTTTGACTCAATGCCCAGGCGTATCAAGGCCGTTATTACGGCCAGTGGTGGTTGTTATGGGTACTGATTTCTGAGGATCTATGCACACAAATTGCGTGAAAATGTAATCAAAAAGGCTCAAATGGCTCTGAGCACTATGCGACTTAACTTCTATCAGTCGCCTAGAACTTAGAACTAATTAAACCTAACTAACCTAAGGACATCACACACATCCATGCCCGAGGCAGGATTCGAACCTGCGATCGTACCGGTCGCTCGGTTCCAGACTGTAGCGCCTAGAACCGCATGGCCACACCGGCCGGCAAATGTAATCACATGTCAGTTCCAGTATAATATATTTGTCCCATGAATACCCGTTTATCATCTGCATTTCTTCTTGGTGTAGCAATTTTAATGGCCAGTAGTGTATAAGCACTTCAGAATACTGACGGCCATTAGGTGATTTTTCTTTGCTAACTATCCGACCGGCCGCTATGCCGTACCGATGATGGGACTAACGTATTTTGTTTTGTTTGAAATTTTTTATGGTGGGTAAAATGTCACGCCCCCCTCCCCCAGCCCCCGCCCCCTCCCGAGTAACATGCGTTATTGAAAACGCTTTGGTACTGTTTCGGTTAAGAAAGAAAGTAAAGGAAAATGCTGGCTACGAAAAACGACGAGGAGTGGAAGTGGCCTTCGAACACGGCTTTCCTTAATGTTTTGAGGGAGAAAGTGTCGCAGCTACGTCTTGTGGGTTATCGGTATCGACAAACGGCATCCCCACCCCTAATTGGCGAGGCGTGTAGCCAAGAAACAGCGAACGCTGGCGCCGCTACGGCAGGCTTCCCCGGCGATGGGAACAGAATGGGGGCTATTGTGGGCCGTACAATGGAAGCGACGCGCCGACAATGGGCCGCGTCGCAACAGCTGCTCACAAAGACGGCGCTTCGGCAGGTCTGCGAGAGAAAGGGGGCGGGCAGTTGACCGCCCTGCAAAGGGGGCGTGTAGGTCAGCGTGTCGTGGCACTCCAAAGCGACCCCCGTCTCGCAACATAAACGCAGAAGAGGCAGTGGAAATACACGGTGGTCCATTAGGGACGTCGAGAAAGTAACACACAGTACACAAGTAATCGATGTAGCAGTGCCTTTGTTATTCTGAATTACGTTTCAGTCAGCTGTAGAACAGAATGACGACAATGAAAATTTATGCCGGACCGGGGTTCGAACTCAGATTTTCCGCATATCGCGAGCTGTCTCCTTGTGATTTCCTGTCAGAGAGATTTGTAGTAATTGACGGAAAGTCATCGAGTAAAACAGAAGTGACTTCTGGCGCTCCCCAAGGTAGTGTTATAGGCCCTTTGCTGTTCCTTATGTATATAAACGATTTGGGAGACAATCTGAGCAGCCGTCTTCGGTTGTTTGCAGATGACGCTGTCGTTTATCGACTAATAAAGTCATCAGAAGATCAAAACAAACTGCAAAACGATTTTGAAGAAATACCGAAATGGTGCGAAACGTGGCAGTTGACCTTGAATAACGAAAAGTGTGAGGTCATCCACGTGAGTGCTAAAAGGAACGCGTTAAACTTCGGTTACACGATAAATCAGTCTAATCTAAAAGCCGTAAATTCAACTAAATACCTAATAATTACAATTACGAACAATTTAAATTGGAAAGAACAAATGGAAAATGTTGTGGGGAAGGCTAACCAAAGGCTGCGTTTTATTGGCAGGACACTTAGAAAATATAACAGACCTTCTAAGGAGACTGCCTACACTACGCTTGTCCTTCCTCTTTTATAATACTGTTGCGTGGTGTGGGATCCTTACCAGATAGGACTGACTGAGTACATCGAAAATATTAAAAAAAAGGCAGCATATTTTGTATTATCGCGAAATATGGGAGAGAGTGTCACAGAAATGATACAGGATTTGGGATGGACATCATTAAAAGAAAGGCGTTTTTCGTTGCGACGGAATCTTCTCACGAAATTCCAATCACGAAGTTTCTCCTCCGAATGCGAAAATATTTTGTTGACACCGACTTACTTAGGGAGGAACGCTCACAAAGATAAAATAAGGGAAATCAGAGCTCGTACGGAAAGATACAGGTGTCCATTCTTCCCGCTCGCTATACGAGATTGGAATAATAGAGAATTGTGAAGGTGGTTCGATGAACCCTCTGCCAGGCACTTAAATGTGATTTGCAGAGTATCCATGTAGATGTAGATGTACCATTTGGCTATCCGTGCACGACTCACGACCACGCCCAAATTTCTATACGTCGCCAACCAAGCGTCTAAAACTTGTACATCCATTATTCCCGTACAGATGAGACATTTTACTTGAAAGTCACTTGGCCGGTATCGGTGGATAAATACAGTACTGCAGTGCCTGTATTGTGACGCAGGAACGACAATATAAGGAAGTCTAGGTCAGGTCGTGAGTCGTGTACAGGTAGCCAAAGCAAGCCGGCACGATAGCTCAGGGTGTTTGGTCAGAGGGCTGCGTGCTCTCTGTAATAAAGAAAACTGAGTCAAGGATTCAACGGTCATCTTGAACGGATGTTTTGGATTGTTTTGAGGAAGAAACCAAACATCGAGGTCATCGGTCTCATCGGATTAGGGAAGGACGGGGAAGGAAGTCGGCCATGCCCTTTCAGAAGAACCATCCCGGTATTTGCCTGGAGCGATTTAGGGAAATCACTGAACGGATGTCTTGTGACGTCCGCCCAGACCATACGCAACGAACTATATCGAACAAAATAGAGGGAAAAAAAAAGAAAAAGAAAGGCAGTTCAGGCGACCTCTCGCGATGAGCGGGAAATCCGGTTCGAGTCCCGGTCCAACACAAATTTTCAAAGTCATCATTCCATTCTACAACTGATGGTTGCCCTAATTCGCAATTGCGAATACATTAAACGTATTTCATAACGTCTGTAGTCGGCGCAATGCCTGTTTTTCGGACACAGATGGTTCAGATGGCTCTGAGCACTATGGGACTTGACATCTGAGATCACTAGTCCCCTAGAACTTAGAACTACTTAAACCTAACTAACCTAAGGACAACACACACATCCATGCCCAAGGCAGGATTCGAACCTGCGACCATAGTAGTCGCGCTGTTCCGGACTGAAGCGCCTTGAACCGCTCGGCCACCGCGGCCGGCTTTTCGGACACACATACATGTTCAAAGGAACTCTGCATCGTAATCAGAATAACAAAGGCACTCCAGTATTGTACTTACCCATCGACACCAGGCAAGCGAATTTCAAGTAAAATGTCTGACCTGCACGGGAATATACATAATGAATGTACAAGTTGTAGACGCATGGTTGACGACATTGGAAGTTTGGGTGCGGTCGCGCGTCCTGCACGGATAGCCAAATGGTAATGCGATAAGCAGGAAGCACGAGTTCGAATCCCAGTCGGGCACAAATTTCCACTGTCGTCATTTTAATCCAGAGCTGACAGTTGCCCATATTCGCAGTTGTGAATACTTTTAACTGTTTACAAGAAAGTACGAAAATTTATTGCTTCTTAACTGTATATACACGTGTAGGAGAGTCTGGAGTTTGTGTCTGAAGTTCGTGTCACAGCATATTAGCACTCAAAATGTCCGCTACTGCGAATGCGCCACATTCGGTACCCCGCGTCCGTGTTGCGCCACGTGGCACACAGCATTTCTAGAACTATTTCCTGAAAGGCCGCTGCAGTCTGGCTCTGTAGGCAGGCTAGATTCTGTGGTCTTTGTGCGTACACTATTTGCATCTTCAAGTTTGGAAGCCAAGGGCTAAGTAGGGACTGTATGAAGAATGATGGATGGCAGTGAATCCAAGGCGTCGGACTGTTGCAGACGTTGCAGCGCTCGTGTGTGGTGAAGGAGAGGGTGCTTCATGAGTAGACGAGCGCTTCGAATTCGGAGATCGATTAAAACACTCTTTTCTCACGCTTCGATACAGTTACGTTACACACCGTCATGTCACACGCTAGAATTCGGAGCCCTCTAGAGGCAGAGAGCTACAGATATATAGACGTGAAGAGTGAAGATGTAGAATGTTTTATTTGAAAAGCTCTAAGAGTTTTCACATTAAAAAAACGGAGGCACTATTTTTCAGCGTGCCCTCGTATGTATTTTAGAACATATTCTGAATTTGTGTGGCCTTTGGCTGGAGGACGGCTTTATCCGCTGTCAGGCCGCCCCTTCGAGGTGGCTGAAACACAATTAAGGGAAAAAAACAGGTAAGAGCGAGTAGGACTCTCACATCAAAGGTGCCGTACAATTTTAATTATTATTGTTTATTATTTTCTATTATTCCATTTTAAGAGTGCGATTCTACTTGAGCAGTCATAATTTCTTCTTCTTCCTTCGTTCTTCCCACATTATCTTCATACGCTCGCTGTGCTCTCTCTTGCGTTCTTCCGACCATTTATTTGCTGTTTTTTTCTTGGTATGTTTTTGTTTAATTGTATGTTTCTTTATGATATTCCTGAACTGTTCTCGATTTTTTATGTTGTCTTGTTTGATTACTAGTCCTTTAATGTCTTCTTCTGTTTCATTCATCCACTGTGTCTTGTTCTTGCTAGTGTTTGCTATGTCAAAGGTTTTCTTTGTGAGCTTGTTCTTGTTCATCCTGCTGATATGTCCATAAAATTTCATCCTTCTCTTTCTAAAGATGTCCGTTATTGTTTCTATCCCTTTGTAGTTCTCTGGTTCGCCTCTCTATATACATTCCTTCACGAAACACTAGTCTATTTATTGTCCTCAGAATGTTTCCTTCTTGCTATTCAGTCTCTCTGAGTTTGGTATGACCATGAATCACTGTAGTAATTATGTACACAGATAGTTCCATACGTGCCAGCAATCCAAAACCACGTCGATTTTTCCTGTTATCGATATTGATACAGGGAAGATATATGTCTATCCATTCCTGAGAAACAGGGGTCTTAACAGAAAGACAGACTGCCGAAGAACAAATAAGAAACAAAATATTATTTTGTGTGATGTAATTACAAATGAACAATTTTCGGGTTTTTTCCTTTAATTGAACGGAATGGACAATGTCTTGAAAGGAGGATATAAGATGAACATCGACAAAAGCAAAACTAGGATAATGGAATGTAATCGAATTAAGTCGGGTGATGCTGAGGGAATTAGATTACTAAATGAGACACTTAAACTAGTAAAGGAGTTTTGCTATTTGGGTTAGCAAAATGACTGATGATGGTCGAAGTAGAGAGGATATAAAATGTAGACTGGCAATGGCAAGGAAAGCGTTCCCGAAGAACAGGAATTTGTTAACATCGAGTATAGACTTAAGTATCAGGAAGTCTTTTCTGAAAGTATTTGTATGGAGTGTAGCCATGTATGGAAGTGAAACATGGACGATAAATAGTTTGGACAAGAACAGAATAGAAGCTTTCGAAGTGTGGTGCTACAGAAGAATGCTGAAGATTAGATGGGTAGATCACGTAACTAATAAGGAGGTATTGAATAGAATTGGGGAGAAGAGGAGTTTGTGGCACAACTTGACTACAAGAAGGGATCGGTTGGTAGGACATGTTCTGAGGCATCAAGGGATCACCAATTTAGTATTGAAGGGCAGCGTGGAGGGTAAAAATCGTAGAGGGAGACCAAGAGATGAATACACTAAGCAGATTCGGAAGGATGTAGGTTGCAGTAGGTACTGGGAGATGAAGAAGCTAGCACAGGATAGAGTAGCATGGAGAGCTGCATCAAACCAGTCTCAGGACTGAAGACCACAACAACAAACAACATCAACAACAACAACAATTGTACTATGCGACCTTACTACTTGCCAAATTTCATGATTCAGCGTCAATGGACAGTAACCTACAGCTTTTTTTTTTTTTTTTTTAATTTATCTTACGGATTGGAAACCCATGAAGCCAAGATTGGGGATATTCTTTATTTGTGTTAGATTGGTCTCGATGAGACAATTTGTATCAAAATTTGTGATATAAATGGCCGTATCTTTTGACTGGACTGACTTAGAAGCTTACATTTATTACATCGCCTAGAGAGTAAAGACCTTAGTACGCGACATAAATTTCAACTTGATCCGTCTGCCAGACACTGAGAAAAAGGGTTTTTACCAGACAGATAGACAAATAACAAAGCGATTCCATAAGGCTTCCGTTTTCACCGATGGAGGTACAGAACCATAAAAAGGTCTTCAACAATGTTCAGCTAACAGCGCCAGAAGACCCCAGCAGAAGCGGTCGAAACGTCAGTGACGTAATATGAAGAGGAACGTAGTGCGGCATCACAACATCGAAGATTTTGCCTTTAGTGACAACGGCGAGGAAAGCATCATAAAGAGAAGAGACATGGAGAACAGATGAAAATATGTTGGTGGAATAGTGCAGATGAGACGGAATTTTAATTATCACATGTCTGTGGTCGGCCAAAACGAAGAAAAAGTAGTACAATGTGCAATGGACAGAAATCACCGTGTCGACTACGTTTGCCACCGCAGCCAGCCCGGCTGGCGTTGTGTGTGTCCTCCAGTCCCCCACCAGCCCAGCCAGTACCCAAGCAATCGCAAAGCCCACGGTCGGTCGTCCCTGCCCGTCCCACGGCAGAACCGCTCTCCCGCCTTTTCATTACGAATGCGTGCCGGCCGTCGTGGGTGTAATTTCCTCGCCGGCTCTGTTGTTCGTCCACCGCGACTCGACAAACTCGTTTCCGCGGCGAAATTATTCCGCCGACCAAAACGGAACCGGCATCCGACTGAACTCCGTGTCGGACGCCACAGGAAAAAGCGAAAAAAAAAGGCTATGGGCCTATCATTTTATCGTAATTCATTTCCGGTAGATATTCGACCCGGTTATTGCGTAAAGAGCGGCGTATCGCAGTTAAATTGCAGGTTACCTGCGCTGCTTAGCGTTTGCTTTAATGCGTGGCATTATATTACAGTGACACCATCAGATGTAATCGGCGATATCCCGTTGCAATCGTGCCTGCCCTCTCAGCGAAGAGTAATGGCAGCTGTCCAGACGTGGGCACTTCGTTTTCTCAATGAAACTCCGCTCGCCAATAAAATGAAGGGAACAGCAGACGTGTCCGGGTTTGTAACAAGCTGCCTGTCATACGACTTCGCTTTCGAGTGTGGAATATGTCCGATATCTTCTTCCAATAAATATTTACCGAGCCGCTGTGATTAATGTACTGGGCAACTGTTAAGGAGACGCTGAACGAACTCAGACATGCACATCTTAGGTTACGATTTCGTGGTAGCACCAATGCGATTCAAGCGAATTCAGGGTTGTTCCTTAGCCAGCAGATCGCTGCTCTCAATATGTGACCAACGCCTTGTGACTTTCACATCAGTAATTCCCTACGATATTTTATTAGCCAGCAGGTTATACATTACTATCTTTGTTAATTTACGACATATCATTATCTATTTTAAGGACGACAGATTGATATTTCATGTTCGCTGATGACGTCGTGTGTAATCAAAACCGATAATAAATAAAATTCTTTGGTCAATCTGCAGTTTATCTCAGCGAAAGATATACCTTTATTTGCGAATTGAGCGTCAGTGTCTGTTAAATAAACTATATTATCTTCTTAACCATGTTGTTGTCGAAAAGATACCATTTAAATAAATCCCTCCCCCCTCCCACACACACACACACACACACACAAACTCACACACACACAATGAAATTGATATTTTCATATAGACAACTAAGAATGTAAGGAAGTACATGGATTCCCGTATTACAAGCTTACTTTCATGTAGTGTAGTATTAAAAAGAAGAAAAAAAAGTTCAAAAAAATGGCTCTGAGCACTATGGGACTTAACTTCTTTGGTCATCAGTCCCCTAGAACTTAGAACCACTTAAACCTAACTGACCTAAATACAACACACACATCCATGCCCGAGGTAGGATTCGAACCTGCGACCGTAGCGGTCGCGCGGTTCCAGACTGTAGTGCCTAGAACCGCTCGGCCACTCCGGCCGGCAAAACAAGTTCAAAACTACGCTATTCACGCCCGGCTACTTTCAGTAAATCTCAATATCTACGATAACATACTACCCCGTACGCAACTGTTACACAATTCCCAACTGACATTCGGCCTTATAGATTGACATAATATCACTAGGAAGCCATGCTCTTCAATTTATCTCAGTACAATATTTTTCATTACTTCAGGATTATTATAACATATTAATATTACAGGTTTCGGCAAATTACTGCCATCGTCAAGTTTTTGTGAAGATTCCACCTCTTTAAATGGCAATAACGAGCCGGAACTGTTAACATTTCGTAACAGTTGGTGATTCAGGTTTAACATTACATTTGGTCCCTAATATCCGGCTGGTTCAAATGGTTCTGAGCACTAGGGGGCTTAACATCTGAGGTCATCAGTCCCCTAGAACTTAGAACTACTTAAACCTAACTAACCTAAGGACATCACACACAGCCATGTCCGAGGCAGGATTCGAACCTGCAACCGCAGCGGTCGCGCGGTTCCGGACTGTAGCGCCTAGAACCGCTCGCCCATAGCGGCCGGCAATGTTCGGCTGTATTCAGTTAACTGCAGTTTTCATTCCTATTTTAAGTAACTGCTTCCTCCAACGAACCTTCCCTTTCTTAAAACATTCTGTTGCAGTTTTTCTTCTTATATGCCCTTTCTCCAAAATTATTAAGAATTAGTAGACGTTACAGACGGCAAAGTGTATGACTTAATATGTATGCATTTTTTTTTTTTTGGTCATCAGTCTACTGACTGGTTTGATGCGGCCCGCCACGAATTCCTTTCCTGTGCTAACCTCTTCATCTCAGAGTAGCACTTGCAACCTACGTCCTCAATTATTTGCTTGACGTATTCCAATCTCTGTCTTCCTCTACAGTTTTTGCCCTCTACAGCTCCCTCTAGTACCATGGAAGTCATTCCCTCATGTCTTAGCAGATGTCCTATCATCCTGTCCCCTCTCCTTATCAGTGTTTTCCACATATTCCTTTCCTCTCCGATTCTGCGTAGAACCTCCTCATTCCTTACCTTACGCATACCAAACTATATCACGATTGTTTCCATGTTCGTTATGTGAGAACAAAACCATATCTCATGAAGTGTGTAACGAGTTGCTTGGAGTTTCCTTCGAAACGTGCTTTGAAAAGGAGACAGGTGAAATCGATCTTCCATTGACAGCCACGACTTTTGCAATCAAAAGAGAAAGAGAAAGAGAGAGAGAGAGAGGGAGAGAGAGAGAGAGAGCTCAGAACTATACCTAGGTATGAAGATAGTCTTGCTATTTTATTTTAAATACCCGGAATGAAGTGGGAAAAAAGTACGTGGCACGCACAGGGGGCAAGCAACTTGTCCCACGGATGGCGGTCAGCTGTGGTATTGCATCACAGAGGAACACAGATTATTAAGTTTCTGAGCAGCTGCCAAGAGGCTACACAGTACATCCAGTAGAGTAGGGAGGAGAAAACAGTGTCTGGAAGGTGCTGTTGAAAGTATTCAGACAACTCCAACGTTCTATTTAAACGATGTGGAAAAGAACTTTACATCTACATACACTGATGACCCAAATTATTATGGAAGCCTGGTTAATAGCGTTATTTGAGTGTTACAAAGTAGCTTTCTGCATGGCATAAACTAGACAAGTCATTTTCTTAGATTTCGGAGGTATATGGCACCAGATATCTACGTGAAGGTCACATGATTCCCGTAAAATACGAGCCGTTGGTTTATGGGTGTAGGCGTGATATGTTTATTCTAAAGGGCTTCAGATCAGGCAAATTTGTTGGCCAAGAAATCACCGTGAGTTCACCATCATGCTACTCAGACCTCTGTAGCATAATTCTGGCATTGTGAGACCGACAGTTACCCTGCTGGAAGATGTCATGGCCGTCGGGGAAGACGTCACACATGAACGGATACAGATGGTCCACAGCTGTCGTGGTGCCTTCAATTACTACTACAGGTCCAATGGAAGCCCAGGTGAATGTCCCCTATAGCATAGTACAGCTCCCACCGGCCTGCATCCGTAGTGCGGTATTTGTTTCGAGCAGCTTTTTATCTGGATGAGGGTCATACGGACACGGCCATCCACTTGCTGTAACAGAAAATGTTAATCAATCTACCAGACAAACTTTTCCGTTGATCCACGGACGAATGTTAACGATACCGTGAACATTGTAATAGTTATTGACGATATTGTTGGTTCAACAGAGGAACGCCTGGGGCTCGTCTTCTGTAGAGTCTCATGTTCAACAGTGTGTGTTGAAAAAATGCTTGAAACACTTGTGTCTGCACGAGTATTGTACTCTGTCGTCAGGTTAGTACTGATCGTCCCCTGTCCTACTTAAGGAGGGATGTAATGGATTTTGACCCAAAAAATCGATTTTTCAAAAATATTATTTTGTTGATCTACACATCTTAATCTATGCTGCGTGCGAATTTTATCGTGATATCAGCTTAAGGAACGCCTATAAATTGCTAAGCTGATTAATTCTGAACTGGCGGCCACTCCCACCTTTTCCGACATTTGTGAATCTGCGAAATTTTTGTCAGTGTGAAGGCTATTTTCTTTCGGTATCTTTCGCTGACATCTATATCTCTGGATGAAATCTTTATCTTTGCCTGAAAACTTTCATGCATGTGGTATATTTACGTTTTGACAAATCTAACATACATTGGTAGGTGGAAGATTGAATTCGCAAACCTTTACCCAGAAGTCAAGATTTATACATAATGGTTGGTGAAAAAACTGTGTTTAGGAAACTGAGGTTTCATGAAAATCGCTTTACCAACAAAAAAAAAAAAAAAAAAAAAACAAAAAAAAAGAGTAAGCAGCTCGAAATGAAGAAAATAAGTTCTCAGCTTCAGCTTCTAAACTAGGGACAGAAGAATTGTACAGGTGTCTGAATGATGATAGTATGGATTCCACTGGATTCAGACTTACTGATTTAGAGCTTCTCGGCCAGGCTGTAAGGTTTTCATGTTCATGTGTTAGCTGTAAAAGTACGGGATGCATGATTGTCACTGAAGAAAGAAGAGTGGTAATAGCTTTTGATTTTAAATTAATTTGTAATTCGTGTTATTTTCCTCCTCCAAAAAAACTGACGCTGGTACCTATGAAAGCAATTTTAGGTTAGCATATGCTGTGAAATGCCTTGCACAGGGCAGGGAAGGAGGTAATTTATTGTGTGGTTTTTTGAACATGCCTCCACCTTGTGCAAGGTTTGAAAAAATAAATAAAGAAATGTGTGATGCTGTACGCGATAGTGCCAAAGTTTCTATGAAGAAAATAGTGGACTAATTGGTGGAAATAAACCAAAAAGAAATAGATCCTGGGGTAGATATTCATGACAGTGAAACTCCTACAAATGTTACTGACTTGTGTGTGTTTGTAGATGGGACCTGGATTTAAAAAGCGTCACCCATCTTTGTATGGAGTTGCATCTGTTATTGGTAGTGACTCAAAGATTTAGATGTAGAAATTATATCTAAATACTGCCACCAGTGTGCAACAATGAAAATGTCCAACAATGAAGACAGTGAGAAACTGTGACAAGAAAAGCATGCAGTAGCATGCTCTTAAAATTATAGTGGTTCAAGTGGGGACATGGAGGCTGCTGCAGTTGTGAGGATGTTCTCAAGATCTGAGGACCAGTATGGTGTTAGATATACTAAATACCTTCGGGATGGGGCGCCTCTTCGTTCAAAGCTGTAGCAGATAAAAATCCGTACAATACAACAATAGCAAAGTTGGAATGTGTTGGCCACACCCAAAACAGGCTTGGTGGTAGGCTTCGTCGCTTGCTGAAAGAGAAGAAAAGTGAAGTACTTGAAGAAGGAAAACCACTAGGAGGAAAAGGCACGCTTACTCTGAAAGAAACTGATTCTCTTCAGTTATTTTATGGGAGAGCTATCAGGAAAAACACACATAATTTAGAGGCAATGAGGCGTGCTGTGTGGGCAGTTTTTTCCACAAACTATCCAGTGACTAAACACCGATGTACAATCTGTATCCGTAAGACGGTGCAAGTTCAGGAACAGAAATGAGACGTATTCACATAAACACTCATTACCAGCCGGCCGGGTTGGCTGAGCGGTTCTAGGCGCTTCAGTCTGGAACCGCGCGACTGCTACGGTCACAGGTTCGAATCCTGCCTCGGACATGGATGTGTGTGATGTCCTTAGGTTAGGTAGGTTTAAGTAGTTCTAAGTCTAGGGGACTGATGACCTCAGATGTTAAGTCTCATAGTGTTCAGAGCCATTGGAACCATTTTGAACTCATTGCCAGAACCTAATATGAATGCAATTAAGCCCACATTCGGATTCCTTGCAAACGCTGATTTATTGAGGAAATGTCTTCACGAAAAGACACAAAATGCAAATGAAAGTCTCAATAATTTAATTTGGATTAGATTTTCAAAAAGGGCATTCTGTGGACTTGAAGTACTCAAAATAGGTGTCTATGATGGAGTTTTATGTTACAATAACGGAAATAATGGCAAAACTGAAGTGCTGAAGAGAGTGTGTGTGTGTGTTTAAAACAAAAGCTTTTTACACTATCGACGAGCGCAGGGTCAAGAAAGCTAACCGATCAGTGTCTTCCCTGCAAATATAGGCCAGGCAGATTCGAAGAGGAGAGAAGAGAAATCTGGAAGATGGAGAGTATCAGTATGGAGGATTTTAAAATTGAGATAAGTTTATAACACGTAGGAGTATGAGAAGAAAATCTTTGTACCTCATTTTCTCTGTTTTACATTTTTTACATTATTAGAAGCCATTTCTCTAAAAGTATATGCACTAATGCATATTTTGAGGAACATTTCGCAACGTGTTGCTGTCTCCCTGGAACTAAAAAAATACGAGATCCTGTAATTACATTCTGATTTTTAGATGACTGTATGTAGAAAAAAAAATAATAATTTTGGATGTGCAAAATTAAAAACTCTGTTAGCGATACATTTTGTACCATAAATTAATAACTGTAGTTCAGTGGTCTTATAACCTTCTGACGACACTACAATAAAATTTTCAGATTCATTGCATTATTAGCATTTGAGTTATGGTTCTTCTTATAAAAGATAATACAAAAATTAAAAATTCACATTTCTGACAAAATATTAATCCTGAATATTTTATAATATTTTTTCGTTACAACACAGCTCTTTTACTTTATAAATGGAAAATTATATATTTGTACATTAATAAATATGGCTGTAACAATTTTTTAAATAAATTTTTAGATTTTCCGTTACACCCCCCCCCCCCCCCCCCCTTAACAGAGCTGGCATATCTGTGACCTCCACGCTGTTCGTGAGACGTGGACGCCCAACTTTATGACGTCTACTGGTGGTTTCTCCGTCCTGCAACCACTTTTCATAGGTGCGCGTCTGAGGTGCTTGTACCAGGGGCCGATCCATAACACTCTCCCCTTTGTCAAAGTCGCTTATGACAGTGAATTTCCCATTTGCAACCCGAATCGTCTCTAAAATAATTCCCCATTGGCTTGTGCTCCGTAGGTAGGTCTACTGGGTGGCTACACGTAAAGTGCAGCTACTCACGAAGATCCAGTGCGAGCTGTAATTGTCGGATGGTGGCGAAATTTAGTAGATATGCTGACGGGTTAATGCGGAACAGATTTACGCAGGGGGAAAAAATAGTTCCAATTTTTTCCAATAGGTGCAAATCTGGCGCTGTACAGCTTCTTGTCGACGTCTCCGGTTCTCGTATTGAACGAATTGTGTAAGCGGCTATCTCGCTACTCACTTCCTAATCCATCACATATGGGAACATTTCTATACGTCTTTCTTGAATTCACAGCGCCAGATTTACACCTGGTCGACAAAATTGGAATTTTTTTTCCAGCGTAAATCTGTTCTGCCTTAACGCATTAGAATATCAACAAAGTTTTGCTGTCATTCGATAATTGCAGCCTATGCTGGACTTCTGTCAATACCTGCACTTTAATTAAAACCACCTGATACTTTCCTTGCCGCGTTACATGCCTGCAGCGTAACCAGGAAGCATTCCGCCTCGCAGTGGACTCGAAAGAGACCATGCACAGTAAAAAAAATGGTTCAAATGGCTCTGAGCACTATGGGACTTAACTTCTAATGTCATCAGTACCCTAGGACATCACACACATCCATGCCCGAGGCAGTATTCGAACCTGCGACCGTAGCGGTCGCGCGGCTCCAGTCTGTAGCGCCTAGAACCGCTCGGCCACACCGGCCGGCCAAGCACATTAAGTTAAAGGTAAGCGTAGAAAATTTTTGCGGACAAAGTTCCGAAATTTTTGCGGACAAAGTTCCGAAATTTTTTGGACATATCTCGTAGGCCGACTTGGTTGGAGACACTAGTTTCTAGGCACCCTTACGTGCTCGCTGTGCGTTCTGAAATGAGAAGAGCGACGTGACGCGATCGACGGGCATGCTAGAGACACTGCACAACACATCTGTGCAAGGCTTAATCGGATTTTCACTGTGGTTTCCCTTTCGTACCTGATCGGACCTTACTTTTCGATTAGTCCCCATAGAACCATTTGTCACTATTCGTAGCGAAAATGTGAAACGAATAACGCGTTTTCTGGGCGAGCCGCCTCTACCGCGGAGGCAGCCCCGTGGCCGGTGGCTCTCGCCGTAGCGCGATCAGGCTGTTCGCCCGGCTGCCCGTCAGTCAGTGCAGCGCCGGGCCGGCGTGATGTTCCGTAACGGCGCGGCGTGAGCTGAGTGGCCGGCGTGATTAACGAGCGCCGCCAGCGCACAGAATTAAACGCGGATCAGCGAGCGGGCGCCCGCGCGGCCCGCACCTGTTCGAGAGCGCGCTGACGGCCGGCGCACGGCCCCACGTTCTTCAAGAGAATAAAAGCTGGCTACCCCCACCTCTTCTCCCGTCCGCGATACACCACACGTCTCAATCGTCTCTTTCAGTGCTACGCAGTAGAGATGGGCAAACTGAAACACGTAACTGTTTCGAAACAAATGAAACAGTATAATGTAATGTTCCGATACGTTGTTTCGAAACAGTGAAACAGTTTGTGTTTTGTATTCTAATAAACCTACACATTTTATCATCTTGAATGTCTACTGTATAAGTATGTCCACATAAACACAAATGAGGTGCGAGAGCGCTAATCATGTCGCAGAGAGTATGAAAATATCACTTAGGCGTCTTGGCAGTTTCGTATTTCCTGCAGCAAATGCGCTGCTTTCGTGTCGCGTGACTTTCATACTTTTCAATTGGCTGAGGACAGCCGTAGATGAAGACAGAAGAACCACCACGAACGGAACTGGAGGTGGGCGCAAACTGCAGAAACACACATTCCGTTAGTATGGGTAATATACCCATCCTGCTAATTTCCATCTACACAAGGGGAATCATTGTGGATTATAGGCACAGTGACTACAGACTCGCAAATAACGCCAAATAATTCGAATAAATAACAAAATATAACAGAAAATTTTTTTGTCTTTCAAGGTGTTTAGAACCGTTACTATAAATTCACCATGTTTCCCAGCCCTTCCCGTACACCATTACACTATCAGTGATTTGTCAAACAGATTGCTTGCAATTATACCTACATCAAATTTATGTATATGTCTAATAACTGTCACTCTACGCTTTTTTTTTTAATTCAAAATGTTGTAGGCTTACTTGCGTTTCTTAATATGATTACTGTACATGAACAGAGAACCGTATGTTATAAAAAAAAAGTGTAATTTAACTGAATGATTTTCACATATTTATTATTTTGAATGTGAATAGTATGCGTTGTTTTATTGTTTGGTTAGTGTTTATAAAGCAGATGTTACGCCATTTCGAAACAGGACAGTCAGCTAGAAACGAAGCTTTATTTTCGGATATCTTAAGCTTCATGCTATTGCTTGTCAAAAAGATTTAGACACTCTTGAAAGAGTTTCATGAAGTGGTATGTTGTGTTTCAGTACCTGTGCCGAGCCCGAATCTCGTCCGACACAGAGTGGAATGAAACATCACTGTTTCGATACAATTAGTCCGTTCCAGGCACAGGTGGACTGAAACAGCCTTATTTTGAAACAACGATACAGTTTCTGTGTCTGGCTCGAGATCTGGTCCGACACAGGGGCGGAATGAAACACCACTGTTTCGAAACAGTGAACCACAACCGTTCCGAAACACTGAAACAGTTCCACGTGTCGATACACTGTATCGAAACATAGAAACAGTGGCCAAGTCTACTACGCAGGGACCTCAGTAGGTTACACACATCTTCCCACGCTAACGAGAACACGGCAAGTGCCATCATCCAATTTCCCAGGAACTTCGTTCAGTGGAAGAGGAGTAAAAATAAGCGAACACGTGTCTCGGCTTATCCGCAGATACTCGACTGTTACTGGAAAAACGACAGTTAAAGATTTCGAAGTATTTTATGTGCCTTTTTCAGCACAGCATCCTTATTTTGTTTCTTCATTTACACTAATATAGGCGTGCGTATTCAAATACACAGATATGTAAACAGGCCGAACACAGCGCTGCGATCGGCAACGCCTACACAGGGTGGTCCATTGATCGCGACCGGGCCAAATATCTCGCGAAATAAGCGCCAAACGAAAAAACTACAAAGAACGAAACTTCGCTTTGTGATATGGCGCTGTAATAGTCACAAACATATGACTCACAATTTTAGACGAACAGTTGGTAACAGGTACGTCTCTTAAATTAAAATACAGAACATTTTATTTTGGTTGTTCTAATGTGATACAAGTACCTCTGTGAACTTATCATTACTGACAATTCATGCTGTTACAGCGTGATTAGCCGGCCGGGGTGGCCGAGCGGTTCTAGGCGCTACAGTCTGGAACCACGCGACCGCTACGGTCCTCGGGCATGGATGTGTGTGATGTCCTTACGTTGGTTAGGTTTAAGTAGTTCTAAGTTCTAGGGGACTGATGACCTCAGAAGTTAAGTTCCATAGTGCTCAGAGCCATCTGAACCATTGAACACTGTGATTAACTGTAAATACCACATTATTGCAATAAATGCTCAAAATGATGTCCGTCAATTTCAATGCATTTGGCAATACGTGTAACGACATTCCTCTCAACAGAGAGTAGTTCGCCTTCCGTAATGTTCGCACATGCATTGACAATGCGCTGACGCATGTTGTCAGGCGTTGTCGGTGGATCATGATACCAAATATCCTTCAACTTTCCGGGGACGCCATATCTGGTGAACGTGCGGGCCATGGTATGGTGCTTCAATGACCAATCCACCTGTCATGAAATATGCTATTCAACAAATGAGAAACGCACGCGAGCTATGTACCCGACATCCATCATGTTGGAAGTACATCGCCATTCTGTCATGCAGTGAAATATCTTGTAGTAACATCGGTAGAACGTTACGTAGAAAATCAGCATATATTACACCATTTAGATTGTCCTCCATAAAATGGGGGCCAATTATCCTTCTTCCCATAATGCCGCACCATACATTAACCCGCCAAGGTCGCAGCCATCGTGGATTTTCCGTTGCCCAATAGTGCAATTGTGCCGGTTTACGTTATTGCTGTTGGTGAATGACGCTTCGTCGCTAAATAGAACGCGTGTAAAAAATCTATCATTGTCCCGTAATTTCTCTTGTGCCCAGTGGCAGAACTGTACACGAAGTTCAAAGTCGTCTCCATGCAATTCCTGGTGCCAAGAGATATGGTACAGTTGCAATCGGTGTTGATGCAGCATTCTCAACACCGACGTTTTTGAGATTCCATATTCTCGCGCAATTTGTCTGCTACTTATGTGCGGATAGTCGCGACAGCAGCTGAAACACCTACTTGGGCATCATCATTTGTTGCAGCTTGTGGTTGACGTTTCACATGTGGCTGAACACTTCCTGTTTCTTTAAATAACGCAACTATCCGGCGAACGGTCCGGACACTTGGATGATGTCGTCCAGGATACCGAGCAGCATACATAGCACACGCCCGTTGGGCATTTTGATCACAATAGCCATACATCAACACCATATCGACCTTTTCCGTAGTTGGTAAACGGTCCATTTTAATACGGGTAATGTATCACGAAGCAAATACCGTCCGCACTGGCGGAATGTAACGTGATACCATGTACTTATATGTTTGTGACTATTACAGCTCATCTATCACAAGGCGAAAAAAGTGGTCCAACTAAAACATTCATATTTCTTTACGAACTACACGAATATGTAATAAAAATGGGGGTTCCTATTCGAAAAAACGTAGTTGATTTCCGTTTGGCCTATGGCAGCGCCATCTAACGGGCCAACCATAGCGCCATCTGGTTTCCCCCTTCAAGCTACTCGAGTTTCGTTCTTTGTAGTTGATGCTTATTTCGCTAGATATTTGGCCCGGTTACTATCAGTGTACCACCTTGTATAAGGCAACAAGTATCTGGCACAGTTTTTATATCGGTTACTGCTGTTACGACGGCAGATTATCAACATTTAAGCGAGTTTGAAGTGGTGTTATAGTCGGTGCACGAGCGATGGGTCACAGCATCTCCGAGTAAGCGATGAAGTGGGGATTTTCCCGTGCGACCACTTCACGAGTGTACCATGAATATCAGGAATCCGGTACAACATCGAATCTCAGACATCGCTGCGGCTGGAAAAAGTTCCTGCAAGAACGGGACCGACGACAACTGAAGAGAATCGTTCAGCGTGACGGAAGTGCAACCCTTCCGCAAAATGCCGCAGATTTCAATGCTGGCCATCAAGTGTCAGAGTGTTAACCATTCAACGAAACATCATCGATATGTGCTTTCAGAGTTGGAGGCCCACTCGTGTACCCTTGATGACTGCACGACACAAAGCTTTACGCCTCGCCTGGGTCCATCAACACAGACATTGGACTGTTGACGACTGGAAACATGTTACCTGGTTGGCCGAGTCTCGTTTCAAATTGCATCGAGCGGATGGACGTGTACGTGTATGGAGACAGCCTCATGAATCCATGACGCTACATGTCAGCAGGGTCTGTTCAAGTGAATGGATGCTCTGTAATGGTGTGGGGCGTGTGCACTTAGAGTGATATGGGACCCCGGATACGGATAAATACGACCCTGACAGGTGACATGTACATAAGAATCCTGTCTGATCACTTGCAACCACGCATGCCATTGTGCATTCCAACGGATTTGGGCAATTTCAGCAGGACAATGCAACACCCCATTCGTCCAGAATTGCTACAGAGTGGCTCCAGGAACACTTTTCTTAGTTTAAACCCTTCCGCTGGCTACCAAAGTCCCCATACATGAACAAAATTGAGCATATATGAGATGCCTTGCAACGTGCTGTTCAGAAGAGATCTCCGGCCCCTCTTACTCTTACGGATTTATGGACAGTCCTGCAGGACTCTTGGTGTCAGTTCCCCCCGGCACTACTTCAGACATTAGCCGAGTCTATGCCACGTCGTGTTGCAGCATTCTGCGTGCTGGCAGGGGCCCTACACGATATTAAGCAGGTGTACCAATTTCTTTGGCTCTTCAGTGTATAATAAATGTGTGGCATTTATTGTGAAATCCGGTTGTAATTTTACAGTTAATATAATGCCCTTTTGTCCCCTAATTTAATAGGAAATATTCGTATAGTAACCTCCTACGGACATCGGTAGATAAATGAAAACAATGAAATTAAAATAAAATAATTAAGAACAACTATCGGATTTAGAATGCGGGGCGCAAAATTAACAATCCGGGATGCCAACCACTGTGTCATCAGTTCGTCTAAGGATATCATGCGGCAAAAGTCATATAAAGTACCTCTGAAATACCGCGAACAATCTGCCTGTTGTTTTTTCCAGAAACGGTCGAGTATCTACGGATGAACCGAGTCATGTGTTCACTTATTTTTACTCCTCTTCCACTGAGCGAAGTTTGTGGGAAATCGGGTGATGGCACTTACCGTGCCGCGCGGGATTAGCCGAGCGGTCTAAGGTGCTGCAGTCTTGGACTGTGCGGCTGGTCCCGGCGGAGGTTCCAGTCCTCCCTCGGGCATGGGTGTGTGTGTTTGTCCTTAGGATAATTTAGGTTAAGTAGTGTGTAAGCTTAGGGACTGATGACCTTAGCAGGTCATCACAGGATTTCACACACATTTGAACATTTGAACATATTGCACTTATCGTGTTGTCCTCGTAAGACCATAGCGCAACAAGATTGAAGCATTGTCAGAGGAGAGTACATATTCCCATGTCCTTGCAGAGACCTTCCTGATGTGGTACGGATAATAGGTACACCAAAGTGTGAGGTTGAAATGGCGCGGCAACTCGAAGTGCACTCCAGTGTTGAAGTACGCAGGACAGTACCACTGTTGTGAGTAAATTACACACAAGCTCCCCGTGAAATTCTATCAGTAGATGGATTAACTGCCACGACGTTTCCAACAGTATCTTTCGCAGTAGGTTTGGGTTGTTTGGGGAAGGAGACCAAACAGCGAGGTCAGCCGTCTCATCGAATTAGGGAAGGACGGGGAAGGAAATCGGCCGTGCCCTTTCAAAGGAACCATCCCGGCATTTGCCTGAAGCGATTTAGGGAAATCACGGAAAATCTAAATCAGGGTGGCCGGACGTTGGATTGAAACGTCGTCTTCCCGAATGCGAGTCCAGTGCGCTAACCACTGCGTCACCTCGCTCGGTCGCAATAGCTGTTAAACATTTTTTGTATAACGTATGTTTGTATCATACTTTCAAGGCTTACAACCTTTTTAAAAAAACTATATTCTTATATTTCATTCTGTCACTAATTGTAGTATTAATGTTTATATTTCATTCTTGTGTTTGTTCTGCAGGATTGTGTTTGGGGCGTTCCCTTGGGTGATACCGAACATAGAAATATTCGAAACACAGAAACTCTGAACACTATGAGCATCGTGTGATGGCAGATTTGCCGCAGTGTCATTTCTTCGTATAAATCTCACGCGAAAGAAATGTCGTTAACGTTACTGAAGATTTCAATCGTTGGCAATAATTTCGCGGCAAACCACGCCTAATGGATCACTTTACGGAAAACTGGCGCTTGAAATTGATTACGAATCAAGTTATACTACAGGAATTTCACTGAAAACAATTTCAAATAATTTTCTCTTTCAATTATTGATTTCTTTTTTTTCACTTCAACCATCAGACGTACAATTATTAGACGAATAAGGACAACGTCATTCCAATATATACTGGAAAACATTCGTGTAGTAGTCTTCTATGGACATGGCAGATAGATTATAAACAAAAATCAAAGTAATAATTAGGTTTGGAACGCATGACGCAAAAGTGTGAAGCCGCAACGCTAGTCACCGTGCCATCACTTCGATTGAGCTATTTAGTCGTTAAAAGGCACATAAAATATCTTGAAAACTTTGACGGTCGTTTTCTCAAGAATGGCCGAGTACCTACGGATAAGCCGAGACACGTGTTCGTGTATTTTGACCGCTTTTCCTCTTATGTTACTTGCCGTGTTCTCTTCGTTAGTAACAAACTGTTCTCTCGAGTTACAATGATTAACATCTATGAAGGGTTCTTGTCTCTAAGAATCTTTAACTGTCTGTCCTATTCACTGATGTTGACTCCTTCAGCCGTGGCCACAAACTTGACAGAACTCTTGCAAGTTGGACACTATATTGACCTCAGTGTGAGGGCGCTGCTGTGCTGTGAGGGGAGGCGTGGTCTTCAGGAGCGCCTCTCATAAGTCGTTGGGGATTGCGGCGAGGCGTCGTTAGTGCCTGTGGTATCGATTCACATTGCCATCTTTGGTGTGGCAAAGGCATCACAGTTATCGTACTTCATTGAGCAGAAATTGAAGTAGATGGCTACCAATAACATTCCATCGATTGTCACACTCGAGAATGGAAAACTGAAAATGTTATACCATTTCGAATACAGAGGAGTGCGAGTATGGTATTGTTTAGTTTGGTAACACCACCCCGTCACGGAAGTTGTGATAGGTTTAACAACCGGTTGCCAAATCAGTGTGCACATGCACTATCGTTAAACTTGCAGGTACTTAGCGATAGCAAACAACTGCAAACTTCCATTACGATTTTAACAACTTCTATCAAATGAGTAAGTAAAAAGTATTTATGAAATATATTTGAATTTATTTAGATTTCATGGTGACACTGCACCAGTTGCCCACAGTGCAGACAGTAACTTAATAAAGAAAGTTACCATTAGGCTTAGACATTACTTATAGTAAGATTAAATTCATGTACAATTAACAAATCGAAAAGAAGGTCGTACAACTTGTGAATGTTTTTGTATGTAGGGATGTTAATGATTGTTGTTGAACGGGAGGAAAAGGATACATGTAAGTGTAAAAGTGGCCTTAAGTACCTTATAATACACTAAACAGAATTTTGAAAACTATGTTTCCAATTTGTCTGACGCAGAAGGTATAAAATCTGCGTTTAATACCTGCTTTGACTTACAGCAGTGAGAAGTAGTCGTTTAATACGAAAAGCCGTTCAAAAGTTCTGGGTTCCTCAACGAGCAACGGTGAGGTGCGTGTTATGGTAAATATTAGACAGTAAAAATCCAAATTAAAGTTACAGGCAAAAAAGGACGTGCCCCCAAGTACACCACTCCAGTTATCAACTTATCAACTAAAACACAAATTCTCTAACCACCTCCACAAGTGGTAATAGGGACAGCATGTACACTTCAGTTTAAGAATTGACGTGGCAATGATTCCATAGTATTAGCACCCTGAAGGAGATTACAGACAGTGATGAGCGAAACATTGGCCTGTCCGCAGCTCGTGGTCGTGCGGTAGCGTTCTCGCCTCCCACGCCCCGGTTCCCGGGTTCGATTCCCGGCGGGGTCAGGGATTTTCTCTGCCTCGTGATGACTGGGTGTTGTGTGATGTCCTTAGGTTAGTTAGGTTCTAGGGGACTGATGACCATAGATGTTAAGTCCCATAGTGCTCAGAGCCATTTTTTTTCTTTTGAAACATTGGCCTGCCTGATAAAATACTCACGTTCATGGTCCCACGTTCATTTTTTAACTCACGTCCCATTTGTCGGAATACCTCTTCCAAATACAGAATAACGAATCCTTTTTTGTTTTTTTGTTTTTTTGTTGTTTTGCTGTACACGCTGAACACTTATAAAAACTAGAGGTGGACTTAAATTAACAGACGATTTTCCTTATTGAAAATGGAAACTATTTTGAAGAGAGTGTTACAATGGACAGCACCAACCTGGAACGCCCTTTAAGGACAGTAAAGATAATCAGTCTGTAAACGAAGCACTGGCTGGTAACGGTCACTTCACGAGAATTTTCTGGAGTCCGTTGTCAAGCCTTAGCGAGCGTCGGAATCCAGATGCGATTTAAAGCAAGAATCGGCAGAGTTGCGTTTCTAGTGCGTAGAGTTAAGTGAAACGACTCCTACACTCGAGAAACAGAGCGAAGCGAGTATCAGGCACGACAGTAGGTGTATGGAGTGTTGTAAGAGATTGAAAAGAAATTAACTGCCACTCTCGAGCCATCCTCAATCATTTATGCGCAACAAAAAGTTCTGTGTACACAAACATAGGACCATTACTAAATCGTCAGAAACTAATAGAGAGTTACGGTGGAAATCACAAAAAAACATTATGATCCTGTCTACATTATTGTTTTCCATCACTCCTGACAATGAGTTCTTTATAGCCGGAAGGGTACCGTAGGATGGTTGAATTCCATAAGGATTAACATAACGTTACTTTGAAGTCATGCGATACACACTATTTTCAAGTTTTTTTAAGACATTATTGCTAATCACTTATTGTGCATTGAGGAGTACTTACCTTTTGGTATCACTGCGTTCATCATTGTCGGCGTTCGTATGTACAATACTATTTTCCATACTTTTGGACGTAACAATATTATTTTGAATATTTCGATGGCAATAAGGTCCTGACACCGATAATTCGAACATTTATTACAACGGAGAAATCTGGACGTGTTAAGAAACGCTGAAAATTTGAACTCTGACAATATCCTAAGTAAGTTAAGGATTCTTAAATTATTTGTCAGAAGTATAGATCGCCAAGGAGAACAATAACTTTGAGAGACAATGGAGGACGAAAATAAGAATCTTAAATCGTGAGCCACATCGATGGATCGCGAAGTAAAAGAAAAGTCTTAAGGAAAGAATAGGAGGAAAGTAGATGACATATTTGAAAAAAGAAAGACGAGGAAGATGACGTACGTGATGAATCAAGCATTATGCGTATTAGTATTCTTTTGACATGGGTGAGTATAGATCACTTAAGAAAAAAAGACCCACTCAGTGAGCGATATACTATTGTTTCCGTTTGATAAGAACTGAACAATTTTGTAGTTAATTAACAAAAATCAGATAGAAGTCAGTTTGGTAATATTAACGTAAAAACTCGTGTGATATTAATTTAAATACTTTCTAAGCCAGCTAGGTAAATACTTTAGACTATTTGCTTAAACTTTTTCTACTACTGTTCTCCTAACTCGGGCTTCGTGGGAAGAGATGTAGTATCAGTAACACACGTGAAGACGGTTGTAGTAGAGAGACGTGTTTGAAATTGGCCTTACTATAAAAAAATACAGAAGATAAAGCTTATGGCAACTGTTATTATTTACAAGCAGGAGCTACCTCGACAACCCAAATTATGCTTTGTAGATAATTTCTTCGAACCTGTCCATACCTGCGACAACAATCGTACCCCGAAGAATATAACGATTTCAACATAAAACCAGCGAAGTACCAGATTTTATAACGTATCAATGTGGTCATGACTACTTTCAGTTTTACGAAGGATGACAGATATCTACAAAGTTGATACGTCATTTGAAATATGAAAACTTTTGAAACACCATCTCAGACGAAGAAGAAATACAGCGACAGTTTAGTAGCCCAGTCCAGTCCAGCTCAGCTAGCCGTGACGGCACGTGGCTCGCCAATGGCCAGTAGAATCGTGGGCGGTGGCTTCTACCGCCTGAACCGGTGTGATTGATCTTCGAAGGGTCACCTAGTCACCACACGCCTCCGTCTCGCCCACTACCAGTACCACTAGCGGGGCTCCTGTTGTTCGCCTCGATCTCTCCTCTTCGCTTCCCTCCCCACCCACTCACCACATATTACACTCTCGCTCATCCCTTCAGCTCTTTCTGTCTCTCCCTTACATGCGCACACGCACACGCACACGCACACGCACACAAATATCGCTGCACCGCTGCTGGCACAAGGCACAAACCGCTACCCTTCCCTTAACGCAGCTAAGTGTGCGAGAACGAGAAAGAAGTGGGATGATTGTGGTCTTCAGAACTTCAGATTTGCAAGGACGTTGAAATCATAATGAAAGTCGAGTTCTGAAAAAGAAGCTACACTTCCTAATATGTCTTGGCTAACACAAAATGCTGTTTTAAGACTATATAAGGATTTTAGCATAAATTTTCTAGAATATCCAGCTTTAACCAATTCTATACTGCAATTTCCTGACAGATCTACAAATAGTTATTGAATTTGTCTCATCGAGAATTGGGTACCCTTGAAGTACATGTACACGGTACATCTTTTTGAGAAACTAAAGAGTAGTTACTAATGGTATATTGTTATTTTTATTGTGTTTTATAGACAACATTTTATAGACAAGATTAGCTTGTATCTTGGATTTTCAAATGGTGTATTGAAATGTTCATTGAAACTAAATTTGCCTTTATTGTGTTTTGTCGTGTGGTAATATGTTGGTAAAGAGCTGCGGCAGATTTCTTTGTTGGGTGGTCTTGAGTCCAATGGAAGTTGAGTGTGTATTTGCAGGTTTGTTCGCCAATTTACCTAGTATATCTCCATCTCCATATTGACGTAGTATAGTTGAAACTTACTATAGTAACTAGAATTACTAGAAAGAGTAATATTTACGTTCGAGTCTCAGCTAATTATTGATTAGAGATGGGCGCTCGTTTATTTCTGTCTTGAATGCAACTTTTACTCTTCCTATCGAGCTATATAACGTAATATTCAGAATAATAAGTTGCCTTCGTCTTTATCAGAGCAAGAACAAAATCGGAGTTACTAACGTTATATTCAACAACAGGGATAATAAAAATCAGGGATATTGGAATGATAATGATAGCTTTTTATATGCAAGGGGTAACGTCTTTGGTTCCTACATACAGCACAGTATCTGAAAGTTATTTCCGTAATAAAATATGTTATTACAGTGGTACGAAAATATGTTGATCATCATACGAGAGCGTGATGAAAAGTAATGTCTCCGAATTTTTAATTCTGTTCTCAATACCGATTGAGTTATTATTTGTCATGCATATTACTCAGTCCACTCCCCAGCTTCGCTGACGCAAGTTGTAACCCTCTTCCGCTAGGGGGCTCGGAATTTAGCGTATAACATGGCGGTCTGTAACGTAACTATGCGTTACAGCGTGCTGAAGTCGCGTCTCTACTACAGAAAACGTGCCTCCAGTTGAAATTCCTACAACAATGAGAGCTGTATTCGGTAATGATTGTACGACAATAGTAACGTGCAGAGTTGGATTGTTCGTGTTCGTAATGAAAGGAACGGTGGTGTGTGTGACACAGCTCAAACTGGACGACCGCGTAAGGCAGCTGACGAGACTCATCGTAATCGAGTTGATGAAGTCAACAGAGGAAATCGTTGGATAACACAGACACAGCTCTCAGGTAAGTGTGACATATCGCGCGAGCGTGTACAGACCTTTATTGCAAAATGCAGTGCACAGAACTACGAGCACGGTGGGTGCCTCGAATGCTCTTTCCCGACCGAAACAGCGGAGATCGGACATTCGTAAACAATTTCAACAAAGTTATGAGTTCCTTAACAACGTCGTGACAGGTAATGAGAGCTGGGTTCACCATCTTTACCCCGAAAACAGTGGGGGATCAACGGAGTTCCGTTATAAAGCATCACGCCAAAAAGTTCTAGACGATGCCACGAACAGTCAGTCATCGTCGCAGTGTTCTGGGACGTTCACAGTGTGGTGCATTTCGAATTTATGCCTAAAGGGACCACCAGAAACTTTGAAAGATACCACGAGACCCTCAGAAAACTGAAAGCACGAATTCGAAGAGTTCGTCCGCGCATTGAGCACCCTGTTCCTCAGAATGACACAGCCAGACCAAACGCAAGCTCTGTGACACCGGCAACAATCCAACGCCTTGGGTTCACTGTCAAACCTGACTTGGGCCCACCCGATTTTCATCAGTGTCCAAAACTTGAAGACCACCCTCAAAGAATTGACTTTGGTAGCGATGAAACGGTGCAAGCACAGGTGAGTTTCTACAACGACGGTATTAACAAACTTGTTTCTCATTGGCAGAAGTCCATTCTTGTGACTATGATGAAAAATAAATATGTAGACATGAAGAATAAAGATGTAGACCCTTAATAAGGCTTGTTTTATTTAAAAAAGCTTTAACAGTTTTCACATAACGTATTCAGAGGCTTTACTTTCCAGCACACCCTCGGATGTCACTTATGACTGTTTCGAATGGATGCACTGGCAACCTTACATTGCACGGTCGGTAAAGCATACGCCTTTCAACTTTAGCTTCGTGGTTTGGAGGCCGAGGCTGGGTGACGTAGTATTTTGTTTCCACATTGATGCATGCAGCCTTCCATGGTGTGAACCACGGAGAGATGAACGATCCAGGACAAAGTTATTTGCTTGGGACTGTCTTTAGCGTTATATATTTAAGGCAGATGGAGGTAGTATGTTTGCCTTCCTGGTGTCTTTCACCATTCTCGCTGCATTTTCCGTAAGTAATCTTTATTTATTTGTTATTGTTTTGTGCGCGGCGACTCATTAACTAAACGGACGGCATGCAAATTCTTGTCTCCCCCTTTTAGATTTTCAATGATATCCCTAAATCACTTAAGCTGAATTCTAGACTAATTAGACTGAGAAGCTACCGCTCCTACCGAAGCATTAGTGAGAACTGATATTCAAACCTTCCTTTTATTTCTTGTACTAATACTGTACATTTACCACATGCAACACGACAGAAAAAGATAACTCTCAATATGCTCATACGCATAATGGAACCAAGAGGTAAAAGAGCTCACCGTTGGCAAATAAATGCCGAGACATTTTCTCTGAAACCAATACGAGCCGTAAAGCCCGACGTGAAACGTTGAAGATAAGAATTTTGTAGCTGCGTATCAGGACTTGCCATAAATCACGGGGGCACATCAATGGCGTCTGGGGAAGAGAGCTGCGGCAAACGACTCCAAGGGCCTTTATCCAGAACACGCAGTATTGTACTTGTTTACAATGTACCACATGCGATGTGATTTCACTGAATAGCCTAGATAGCTCGTCAACTCCTGGAGACTGTAATTTCAGTTTAAACAAAACAAAATATCTTCTGTTTTTATCTATGATTGTTCGTAGATTGTATTTTCCTGGCCGCGCGGGATTAGCCGAGCGGTCTAGGCCGCTGCAGTCATGGCCTGTGCGGCTGGTCAAGGCGGAGGTTCGAGTCCTCCCTCTGGCATGGGTGTGTGTGTTTGTCCTTAGGATAATTTAGGTTAAGTAGTGTGTATGCTTAGGGACTGATGACCTTAGCAGTTAAGTCCCATAAGATTTCACAAACATTTTTTTGTATTTTCCTGGAATTACATCAAGTTTTTACATCGTCACTGAGGCCATGATCGCAAGCTCACATTATGTAGTCCCGATAGTGGAAGACATTTAATTTACAGTATTTTGCTGGTAAGAGAATGGCACGGAGTAAAGTCCCTGATCACATATATTTGCGTCATAGTCTGAGAAAAGTGCACGTGTAATAATTCCTTTCTCCGACAGCAATGGGTGTTATAGGTAACGAATTTCTTTTAAGTAGGTTTAAAACTCATAACGTAGTAGACACAACTTGCTAACACTTTATAGTGTTTTCATTCAGAAGTTTACTGTTATTTTTTTTAAATGGTGATCACTTCAACTGATGCCACCATTTCACTGACTTGATTTCTATATATTTCAGGCTTAGCCAGCCACTTTACTAATTTATATGTTTCGTTTCTCTCAATTAACACGTCATTTATTCTTCACAAGAACTGGGTCGTGTATGTAAGTATGTATTAAATACCAATATTAATAGCGATAAGGGCGCATCGTGAGCTCAGTAATTTGGTCACCCTCAGTATCTAATAAACGAAACCGCTCATTCTGGTAGTGAATGTATCATGTGCTAGTAGAGCACCCTCACGCAGTAACTATTCTTACCAGTGAGCTGTGAGGTTATCTCGTTTTCACCAAAGACAAAAATATTTAGATGTAGCCGTTTGTGCCAATATTATTAATAGAGCTAGGCCTAGTAAATACTCATTATATTTTTCCCGTATCACACATTTATCAAGAGATATGCTCCGCTATTAATATTGTAATTTACAATCAAAGTTAGACGATGGTAAATTTTTGTTTACGAATACGGCTTTACTGATATTAATGTTAGTAGTGTGGGTACTCACAATCAGTGGCCACACATTATAATCACTACAGAAATTTTGTTCAATTTTGTGTTGCAAAAGCCTCTCGTAAAGAGTTAACGCCTAGGAGAAAACAAAGAATAACTTGGGATAAAGATGATATGATAAGAACTTTAAAGGCGCTATCGACAGGATAAGGGGCCTAAAAATGGTGGCGACACATGAGGACGGTCTTCAAGGAGATGTCTATATTGTTAAGTCTTATAAAAATGTTTCATTCAAAAAAAGTTTCTTTCTTGTAATTTTTAGGCTTGCATACCTCAACTGGTAAAAACGCTTACAGGATCATTTTGTTGTCTCTCTCTCTCTCTCTCTCTCTCTCTCTCTCTCTCTCTCTCTCTGTGTGTGTGTGTGTGTGTGTGTGTGTGGTTGCGTGTGTGTGTATGGTTGCGTGTGTCTGACCGACCGTTAAAAACCCCTTTTCCCAGGAATGGGTAGACTTATCAAGTTGAAACTTACGTCACATGCTAAGATCTGTGGTCCCTTGACGTTATAATAAATGTTAACTTCTAACTCAGTACGAACAAAAGGTATGGCCATTAATGTCACTTATTTTGATGGAAGCTCAGTCACTAAACTTATGGGGTACTTCCCTTCACGTAGACTCATGAAATTTAGCAAGAAGGAAAGTTTCCCTGTTCAAGTAAAGGGAAAAAATTCGAAAATTGTTAAGTTGTAATTGTATTACACGAAAAAATGTTTCTTTTGTCATTTATTATCCGACTTCGATCTTGAAATTTCAACATTCTCGCACGTCTTTGAATCTCTGGGACCGATATCTTACCAGTATCAATGTTGATAACAGGCAAAACTCGTTGAAATCCTGGATCTCCGGAGGAACCCTCAATGCTCGAATCCTCGCACCTCACCAATGTTTATGCACTGAATGTATTCGCAATTCCGGATATGAACAACCATCAGCTGCAGAATGGAATGACAACAACGAAAATTTGTGCCAAGCCGGGACTCGAAGCCGGATTTCCCGCTGATCGCAAGCGGTCGCCTTAACCGCGTTGGCAATCCGTGCACGATTCGCGCCCTGACCTAGACACCCATTATTTCACCACATCCCACATATATCCCATATGACGACAAGTCTGGTGATCTGACGGGGCATCCTATGACGCCCAAAAGGCAGAATATGGAATCGGTGGGTTTAGGAGGGTAATACGGAACGCCGTGCAGGATCCAAACGGCCTGGTATTACTAGCAGTCGAGATGAAAGGCATCTTATCCTCATGGCTGTAACGGATCGTGCAGCCACGTCTTGATCCATGAGTCAACAGATAGGTACGTTTGCAAGACAACAACCATCTGCACGAACAGTTCGACGACGTTTGCAGCAGCATGGACTTTCAGCTCGGAGGCCACGGCTGCGGTTACCCTTGACGCTGCATCACAGACAGGAGAGTCAGCGATGGTGTACTCAACGACGAACCTGGGAGCACGAATGGCAAAACGTCATTTTTTCGGATGAATCCAGGTTCTGTTTGCAGCATCACGATGGTCGCATACGTGTTTGGCGACACAGCGGTGAACGCACATTGGAAGCGTGTATTCGTCATACTGGCGTATCACCCGGCGTGATGGTATGGGGTGCCATTGATTACACGTCTCGGTCACCTCTTTCTCGCATTGACGGCACTTTGAACAGTGGACGTTACATTTCAGATGTGTTATGACCCGTGGTTATACCCTTCATTCGGTCCCTGCGAAACCCTACATTTCAGCAGGATAATGCAGGACCGGATGTTGCAGGTGCTGTACGGGCCTTTCTGGATACAGAAAATGTTTGACCGCTGCCCTGGCCAGCACATTCTCCAGATCTCTCACCGATTGAAAACGTCTGGTCAATGGTGGCCGAGTAACTGGCTCGTCACAATACGCCAGTCTCTACTCTTGATCAACTGTGGTATCGTGTTGAAGCTGCATGGTCAGCTGTACCTGTAAAAGTCATCCAAGCTCTGATTCAATGCTCAGGCGTATCACGGCTGTTATTACGGCCGAAGGTGGCTCTTCTGGGTACTGATGGCTCAGGATCTATGCACCCAAATTGCGTGAAAATGTAATCACGTGTCAGTTCTAGTATAATATATTTGTCCAATGAATACTCGTTTATCATCTGCATTACTTATTGTTGTAGCAATTTTAATGGCCAGTAGTGTATGATACGTGAAAGACATGTCATTTTATGTATTTAGAAAGTTTTGAAGTAGACAGAAAAGGTATCTGTGGGAGAAAGCCGGCCGAAGTGGCCGAGCGGTTCTAGGCGCTACAGCCTGGAACCGCATGACCGCTACGGTCGCAGGTTCGAATCCTGCCTCGGGCATAGATGTGTGTGATGTCTTTAGGTTAGTTAGGTTTAAGTAGTTCTAAGTTCTAGGGGACTGATGACCATAGATGTTAAGTCCCATAGTGCTCAGAGCCATTTGAACCATTTGTTATTAGAAAGATTTATATATCTTTGATTATGCAACCAACTGACAGAACGCATAAAGCTGAGGAATAGTTTTAATGCGCTTTGAACAGAGGGGAAACAGAGCGTGTGTAATTTACGCACGCTGCTCTACATGGTGTGCAACACCCAAAGCGGGCGGCCCAGTAAAGATTATTTTAAACAGTTAACGCTGAAAGTTACGGACGTGTGGAGGCGCATTCCGCACCCACAGGCGGAATCTCTGAGCACGGCGCACAATGGCTTGTCTGAATGTCAGCCGCTGTTTCTCCTGGGTCGGCGACGGGTCCCGCTTAAAACACGGCGCTCGTAACAGGTAAGTGTGATGGGGGCTGGCCTGGCCGGGTGCTCACCGCCCACTCGACCGCTTTTCGGCCGCCAGGTGGTCGCCGGCTCGCCGCAGCTGCACTCGACCGTCTCTCCACTTCCAGGACCTGGAGACTGGGAGTACGGGACCAGTCGAAATGTCAAAATGTTGTGACGTAGCAAAACAGCCACGCCACTAGGAAGTAGCCGAAATGCACGCGTTACACACGCCGGCTGGCGTGGGGTCTGAAACAGGATACGTAATGAATCCTATAAAGAAAAGTACGTAGCTTCTTTAATACTTAACTTTAATCCATCATTTGTATACAGCATTCTTGATGATACAAGTGAGACTCTCTCTAGATATGGTTAATGGCGCCTTGCTAGGTCGTAGCCATGGACTTAGCTGAAGGCTATTCTAACTGTCTCTCGGCAAATGAGAGAAAGGCTTCGTCAGTGTAGTCGCTAGCATAGTCGTCGTACAACTGGGACGAGTCCTACTACGTCTCTCTAGACCTGCCGTGTGTGGCTGACAGTGGCGACACGCGGGTCCGACATGTACTAATGGACCGCGGCCGATTTAAAGCTACCACCTAGCAAGTGTGGTGTCTGGCGGTGACACCACACAAAATATGCTTACATCAGCTTATAAGAGAAGCCGTTAGTGCTACGTCGTGGGACAGCAACATGCACATATCGATGCTAGGTAATGGAAACCTCGTACCTCAATTGCTTTTTTAAATTTTACAGGACTAGCAAAATTGGTTACTTAAAAGTGTATAAAGCGATACAGGTAATGTTGCTGCATCTGTAAGTATGTAGTAGAAACCTAGTGATTGAGAGATTAGAGAAATCCGTGCACTTCCAAATCTTTCTTTTTGAAAATGGAGTTACGAGTTACTGGAATTACGAGGCTTTCACAGACAGTTGGAGTTGCAAGGTTTTCATTGGCAACACAGATGGCGGTAGTATTTCGTACACAAGATGTAAAAGGGAATTGTATTGGCGGAGCTGTTATTCGTACTCTGGTGACTCGCGTGAAAAGATTTTCGACGTAATTATGGCCGTACGACGGCCATTAACAGAGGAGGAGGAGGAGATTAGTGTTTAACGTCCCGTCGACAACGAGGTCGTTAGAGACGGAGCGCAAGCTCGGGTGAGGGAAGGATGGAGAAGGAAATCGGCCGTGGCCTTTCAAAGGAACCATCCCGGCACTTGCCTGAAGCGATTTAGGGAAATCACGGAAAACCTAAATCAGGATGGCCGGAGACGGGATTGAACCGTCGTCCTCCCGAATGCGAGTCCAGTGTGCTAACCACTGCGCCACCTCGCTCGGTGCCATTAACAGACTTTGAACGTGGAATATTATTTGGAGCCAGGAGCATGGGCCAGCCCATTTCGGAAATCATTGGGCAGTCAAGAGTGTGCCGACAATAGCAAATGTCAGGCATCATCACTAAGCGTGGTCAACGCAGGCTGTCACCTAACGACCGAGAGCAGCGGCGTTTGTGTAGAGTTGTCAGTGCTATCAAACAAGCAACACTGTGTGAAAATGGTTCAAATGGCTCTGAGCACTATGGGACTTAACTTCTGAGGTCATCAGTCCTCTAGAACTTAGACGTGCTTAAACCTAACTAACCTAAGGACATCACACATATCCATGCCCGAGGGAGGATTCGAACCTGCAACCGTAGCGGTCGCGCGGTTCCAGACTGAAGCGCCTAGAACCGCTCGGCTAAACTGGCCGACCGTGGGACAGTGATATGCACATATTGATGCTAGGTACTGGAAACATCGTATCCCAATTTCTTTTCTAAATTTTACAGGAGCTGCAAAACTGGTTACTTAAAAATGTATAAAGCGATACAGGTAATGTTTCTGCATCTGTAAGTATGTAGTAGAAACTCAGTTATTGAGAGATTAGAGAAATTCATGCACTTTCAAATCTTTCTTTCATAATGCAGTTACTACACTCATGCTCATAAATTGAGGATAATGCTGATACATGGTGAAACAACGATCTGGTGGGCTGTTTGCGGGTTTAAATCACCTCGAGGTATGACCAAACGGTGCATTTGACCTGCGGTCGTCGCACGGTGGCGCTTGCAGCAGTCCACATACGAAGAGGCGTGTTGGTGCATGTGAGAGTACGGTGCAGTGAGTAAGTGTGCAGACGTTGTCTGACGCGCTAATGGTGACTATGTGTTGAAAATGGCTCAAAGAACACATATTGATGACGTTATGAGGGGTAGAGTACTAGGGCGACTGGAGGCTGATCAAACACAGCCTGCCGTAGCACGGGCCCTCCATGTGCCACAAAGTGTGATTATGGCAACGATTCCAGCAGACAGGAAACGTGTCCAGAGGCTACAGTACGGGACGTCCACAGTGTACAATTCCACAAGAAGAGCGATATCTCGCCATCAGTGACCGCAGACGGCCACGGAGTACTGCAGGCAGCCTTGCTCGGGATCTTACCGCAGACACTGGAACAGTTGTCTCCAGACACACAGTCTACAGACGACTGAACAGACATGGTTTATTCGCCCAGAGACCTGCTTCCACTGACCCTGGTCACAGGAGAGCCCATAAAGCCCGGCGTCAAGAACACAGTACATGGTCATTGGAGGAGTGGTCCCAGGTTACGTTCACGGACGAGTCCAGGTATAGTCTGAACAGTGATTCTCGCCGGGTTTTAGTCTGGCGTGAACCAGGAACCAGATACCAACCCCTTAATGACCTTGAAAGGGACATGTATGGAGGTCGTGGTTTGATGGTGTGGGGTGGGACTATGATTGGTGCACGTACACCCCTGCATGTCTTTGACAGGGGAACTGTAACAGGAGTATCAGGACATCATTTTGCACCAGTATGTGCGCCTTTTCAGGGGTGCAGTGGGTCCCATCTTCCTCCTGATGGATGATAACGCACGACCCCACCGAGCTGCCATGGGTGAAGGAATACCTTGAAACAGAAGATATCAGGCGAATGGAGTGGCCTGCCTGTGCTCGAGACCTAAAGCCCATTGAGCTCATGTGGGATGCTCTCGGTCGACGTATCGCTGCACGTCTTCAAACCGCTACGACACTTCAGTTGCTCCGACAGGCACTGGTGCAAGGATGGGAGGTTACACCCCAGCAGCTGCTCGACCACCAAATTCAGACTATGCCAACCCGTTGTGCGGCCTGTGTACGTGTGCATGGTGATTGTATCCCATATTGATGTCGGGGTACAAGTGCAGGAAACAGTGGCATTTTGTAGAACATGTGATTCGGGACGGTTTCCTCAACTTATCACCAACACCATGGACTTACAGGTAGGTGTCGCTTGTGTTCCCTGTGTGGCTGTGCTGTTAGCGCCAGTTTTGTGTAATGCCGCGTTGTGTGGCACCACATTCTGCAATTATCCATAGTTTATGAGCGTGAGCATAGTTACTTGAATTAGGAGGTTTTCACAGACAGTTTGAGTTACGAGGTTTCCTTTGCGCACGCACAGGTGGTGGTATTATTGTGTACAAAAGATGTAAAAGGGAACTGCATTGGCGGAGCTGCTATTCGTACTCCGCCGACTCGCGTGAAAGGATTTTCGACGTGATTATGGCCACACGACGGCCATTAACAGACTCTGAAAGTGGAACAGTAGTTGGAGCCAGGATCATGGGACATTCCATTTCGGAAATCGTTGGGCAGTAATTCATTATACCGAGATCCACAGCGTCAAGAGTGCGCCGAGAATAGCAAATATCATGCATTACCTTTAAGCGTGGTCAGTGCATGCTTTCACCTAACGACCAAGAGCAGCGGCGTTTCCGTAAAGTTGTCAGTGCTATCAGACAAGCAACACTGCGTGAAATAACCGCAGAAGTCAATGTGGGATGTATCCGTTACGACGGTGCGGCTAAGTCTGGCGTCAATGGGCGATGGCAGCGGAGACCGACGTGAGTGCCCTTGTTAACAGGACGACATCGCCTGCAGCGCCTCTCCTGGAGTCATGATCGTATCGGCTGGAACCTAGACGACTGGAAAACCGTGGCCTGGTGAGGTGAGACCCGTGTCAGTTGGTAAGAGCTTATGGTAACGTTCGACTGTGGCGGAGATCCCACGAAGCCATGGACCCAGTTTGTCAACAAGGCACTGTGCAGGCTGGTGCTGGCTCCATAATGGTGAGGCCTGTGTTTACAGGGAGTGGACAGGGTCCTCTGATCCAACTTAACCGATCATTGACTGGAAATATTTATGTTTGGTTACTTGGAGACCATTCTTAGTCGTTCATGGCCTTCATGTTCCCAAACAACAAAATCATGTCACCAGGCCATAGTTATTCGCGATCGGTTTGAAGAACATTCTGGATAATTTGAGCGAATGGTTTGGCCATCCAGATCGTCCGACATGAATCCCATCTAACATTTATGGGGCATAATCGAGACGTCACTTCCTGGGCAAAATCCAGCATCGGCAACACTATCGCAATTATGGGCGGCTATAGAGACAGTATGGCTCAATGTTTCCGCATGGGACTTCCGACGACTTATTGAATGCATACCGCGTCTAGTTGATGCACTACCGGGAAAAAGAAGTTCCGACACGGTAGTGGGAGGTATCCTATGACTTGTCACCTCAGCGTACACTTGTCTCGGTCCCCAAAATCTTACTTATTTCTGAGTCCTCATGGCGCATTTCGGTTTACCATCATCAGACCATTAACATGGATAAACAGTGTCTTGTCATTTACTATCATTCCATCACATCATCAATGCTGCATTGATGTTGTAATGCGATGAAATAAGTGACAAGATACTGTGTATCAATGTTAATGATCTGATGGTGGTGTAACCCGAAACGCTTTACGAGAAGTGAAAAATGAAGGAAAAACAGTTTTTGCTGACAAAGACAAGCCTTCTTGTAAGGGGCGAAGTTGTAAATTTTACACTTTGAGCCAAACCTGAGGATAAAAATTATGCAAAAGGGCGACGCTCTTAACGAAGTAAGAGGCTCGGAATTGCTGTTCAGATTCTGGGGGAAAGGATATCAATTTTACGATGTACATGGCCCTTTTTTTATGGTCATCAGTCTACTGACTGGTTTGATGCGGCCCGCCACGAATTCCTTTCCTGTGCTAACCTCTTCATCTCAGAGTAGCACTTGCAACCTACATCCTCAATTATTTGCTTGACGTATTCCAATCTCTGTCTTCCTCTACAGTTTTTGCCCTCTACAGCTTCCTCTAGTACCATGGAAGTCATTCCCTCATGTCTTCGCAGATGTCCTATCATCCTGTCCCTTCTCCTTATCAGTGTTTTCCACATATTCCTTTCCTCTCCGATTCTGCGTAGAACCTCCTCATTCCTTACCTTATCAGTCCACCTAATTTTCAACATTCGTCCATAGCACCACATCTCAAATGCTTCGATTCTCTTCTGTTCCGGTTTTCCCACAGTCCATGTTTCACTACCATACAATGCTGTACTCCAGACGTACATCCGCAGAAATTTCTTCCTCAAATTAAGGCCGGTATTTGATATTAGTAGACTTCTCTTGGCCAGAAATGCTTTTTTTGCCATAGCGAGTCTGCTTTTGATGTCCTCCTTGCTCCGTCCGTCATTGGTTATTTTACTGCCTAGGTAGCAGAATTCCTTAACTTCATTGACTTCGTGACCATCAATCCTGATGTTAAGTTTCCCGCTGTTGTCATTTCTACTACTTCTCATTACCTTCGTCTTTCTCCGATTTACTCTCAAACCATACTGTGTACTCGTTAGACTGTTCATTCCGTTCAGCAGATCATTTAATTCTTCTTCACTTTCACTCAGGATAGCAATGTCATCAGCGAATCGTCTCATTGATATCCTTTCACCTTGTATTTTAATTCCACTCCTGAACCTTTCTTTTATTTCCATCATTGCTTCCTCGATGTACAGATTGAAGAGTAGGGGCGAAAGTCTACAACCTTGTCTTACACCCTTCTTAATACGAGCACTTCGTTCTTGATCGTCCGCTCTTATTATTCCCTCTTGGTTGTTGTACGTATTGTATATGACCCGTCTCTCCCTATAGCTTACCCCTACTTTTTTCAGAATCTCGAACAGCTTGCACCATTTTATATTGTCGAACGCTTTTTCCTGGTCGACAAATCCTATGAAAGTGTCTTGATTTTTCTTTAGCCTTGCTTCCATTATTAGCCGTAACGTCAGAATTGCCTCTCTCGTCCCTTTACTTTTCCTAAAGCCAAACTGATCGTCACCTAGCGCATTCTCAATTTTCTTTTCCATTCTTCTGTATATTATTCTTGTAAGCAGCTTCGATGCATGAGCTGTTAAGCTGATTGTGCGATAATTCTCGCACTTGTCAGCTCTTGCCGTCTTCGGAACTGTGTGGATGATGCTTTTCCGAAAGTCAGATGGTATATCGCTAGACTCATGTATTCTACACACCAACGTGAATAGTCGTTTTGTTGCCACTTTTTAGAAATTCTGATGGAATGTTATCTATCCCTTCTGCCTTATTTGACCATAAGTCCTCCAAAGCTCTTTTAAATTTCGATTCTAATACTGGATCCCTTATCTCTTCTAAATCGACTCCTGTTTCTTCTTCTATCACATCAGACAAATCTTCACCCTCATAGAGGCTTTCAATGTATTCTTTCCACCTATCTGCTCTCTCCTCTGCATTTAACCGTGGAATTCCCGTTGCACTCTTAATGTTACCACCGTTGCTTTTAATGTCACCAAAGGTTGTTTTGACTTTCCTGTATGCTGAGTCTGTCCTTCCGACAATCATATCTTTCTCGATATCTTCACATTTTTCCTGCAGCCATTTCGTCTTAGCTTCCCCGCACTTCCTATTTATTTCATTCCTCAGCGACTTGTATTTCTGTATTCCTGATTTTCCCGGAACATGTTTGTACTTCCTCCTTTCATCAATAAACGGAAGTATTTCTTCTGTTACCCATGGTTCCTTCGCAGCTACCTTCTTTGTATCTATGTTTTCCTTCCCAAATTCTGTGATGGCCCTTTTTAGAGATGTCCATTCCTCTTCAACTGTACTGCCTACTGCGCTATTCCTTATTGCTGTATCTATAGCGTTAGAGAACTTCAAACGTATCTCGTCATTCCTTAGTACTTCCGTATCCCACTTCTTTGCGTATTGATTCTTCCTGACTAATGTCTTGAACTTCAGCCTACTCTTCATCACTACTATATTGTGACCTGAGTCTATATCTGCTCCTGGGTACGCCTTACAATCCAGTATCTGATTTCGGAATCTCTGTCTGACCATGATGTAATCTAATTGAAATCTTCCCGTATCTCCCGGCCTTTTCCAAGTATACCTCCTCCTCTTGTGATTCTTGAACAGGGTATTCGCTATTACTAGCTGAAACTTGTTACAGAACTCAATTAGTCTTTCTCCTCTTTCATTCCTTGTCCCAAGCCCATATTCTCCTGTAACCTTTTCTTCTACTCCTTCCCCTACAACTGCATTCCAGTCGTCCATGACTATTAGATTTTCGTCCCCCTTTACATACTGCATTACCCTTTCAATATCCTCATACACTTTCTCTATCTGTTCATCTTCAGCTTGCGACGTCGGCATGTATACCTGAACTATCGTTGTCGGTGTTGGTCTGCTGTCGATTCTGATGAGAAACACCCGGTCACTGAACTGTTCACAGTAACACACCCTCTGCCGTACCTTCCTATTCATAACGAATCCTACACCTGTTATACCATTTTCTGCTGCTGTTGATATTACCCGATACTCATCTGACCAGAAATCCTTGTCTTCCTTCCACTTCACTTCACTGACCCCTACTATATCTAGATTGAGACTTTGCATTTCCCTTTTCAGATTTTCTAGTTTCCCTACCACGTTCAAGCTTCTGACATTCCACGCCTCGACTCGTAGAACGTTATCCTTTCGTTGATTATTCAATCTTTTTCTCATGGTAACCTCCCCCTTGGCAGTCCCCTCCCGGAGATCCGAGTGGGGGACTATTCCGGAATCTTTTGCCAATGGAGAGATCATCATGACACTTTTTCAATTACAGGCCACATGTCCTGTGGATACACGTTACGTGTCTTTAATGCAGTGGTTTCCATTGCCTTCTGCATCCTCATGTCGTTGATCATTGCTGATTCTTCCGCCTTTAGGGGCAATTTCCCACCCCTAGGACTAGAGAGTGCCCTCTTTGACAATGCCGTTGGCAGAATGAGGCTGACTTCTTATGCCGGAAGTCTTCGGCCGCCAGTGCTGATTATTTATCAAAATTTAGGCAGTGGCGGGGATCGAACCCGGGACCGAAGACATTTTGATTATGAATCAAAGACACTACCCCATTTTTTTTCTTATTTTTAGTTTCAATTGTTCGGTGCGGACGTCACCTGACGCCCGTTGAAGTTCGTTATTGATCCATTCACTCAGTTTTTTTATTACAGGGGGCAGCTAACCCTCTGACCGAACACGCTGAGCTACCGTGCCGGTAGTAGACCACGGGTACTACCCGACTGAATACACCGGTTCCCGACAGATTAGCGAAGTTAAGCACCATCGGGCGTGGCCATTACTTGGATGGGTGACTGTCCAACTACGCCGCGAGCTGTATCTCGGCACACCTCTCCGCCGACCCGCATTCCCACCTAGCGCCACCTATCCGCAGTCATCCCATCCATGTCCTCCATGCTCGCTACTGTAAGATTCCCGCAGGAGGTCTAACATAATTGTGCATCCGCACTGAAGGTGGTGGATTCATTGCCCATCAAGGCGAATCAGTTACACAAATGCGTAGTGTTTTTTTTCTTTTGGGAAACAATACACGTTACCACTTTTCGTCCTGTCCGTTCTCTCATCATCCCTACACCGGAAGCGACACTACACTCACACACACCATTACAGTCTACATTCAACAGGCACGCTAACGCATACAGCTCTCATACTTAGCAAAGGAAAAGTGCCTGATGGCGCGAATGCTAGGGAAAACCTTTCCAATTGGGAGGCTGAATGCGCCCTTCGGGGTCTCCCATCCATTTCTGGTTCAAATGGAGTGGCTCTGAGCACTATGGGACTCAACATCTTAGGTCATAAGTCCCCTAGAACTTAGAACTACTTAAACCTAACTAACCTAAGGACATCACACACACCCATGCCCGAGGCAGGATTCGAACCTGCGACCGTAGCAGTCCCGCGGTTCCGGACTGCAGCGCCAGAACCGCACGGCCACCGCGGTCGGCTGGTTCAAATGGCTCTGAGCACCATGGGACTTAACTTCTAAGGTCATCAGGCCCCTAGAACTAAGAACTACTTAAACCTAACTAACCTAATGACATCACACACATCCATGCCCGAGGCAGAATTCGAACCTGCGACCATAGCGGTTGCGCGGTTCCAGACTGTAGCGCCTAGAACCGCTAGGCCACCCCGGCCGGCTCAATTTATGCCGTACGACTTTACTAATGATACGATTAACTGATGGTGCAGACCTTTCGGTAAAAAACTATGCAGAAGAATTAAGACGTTAGAAAGTGATACACAAATTATGGTCGAAATGATATCAATTTTAGGAGTCACGAATCACTTTGCTATCATCTGCGAAAGTGAGCAAGATTTACAGGAACTCTTGAATGAAATTACTAAGCACATAACATCAATTGAGAGTAAACCAAAGAAGATATTATTGGGCATAAAATAGAAATGAGATTGTGATTTCTCACGTTTTTTTTTTTTGGGTTGACAGATAAATTGTGTACTTTCAGATGTTCAGTCAAATAGCTGATACCATTTTTCTGGACAGTGTTCCACCGACTGATCAGCTTGCAGTACTGTGTCAGTCGTCGAAATATCATCAAGAAAGACGGAATCAACAACTAGCTAAACACCCGGAAACACACCGTTAAGAAATGACGTTACCAATAGGTTTAACGACACAAAAGATCAAATGAAGGTATTCTGCTGCCTCGGAAGGAAGAACATCTGAAGTGGAATAGACAGGGAAGGAGGCTATTACTCACTAAGTTATGTTTACTAGCACAAAACGTAGAGCACAGCATTGTATGAAAGTGAATCATAGATTGTGGGAAATAAAGAACAGGAGAGAATCAAAGTGACTGAAATGTGGTGTAACTGTGGAGCCTCGCCCTCTCGTCTCTTATAGGATGCCTAAGGGATGCTGCGCTCTCGGAATGCTATACAACAATTCAAGCAAATAACATTAGTAGATGTATTTCAAATGAGAGGAATGACTGTACTTCACTTGTATTTAAAAATGGTTCAAATGGTTTTGAGCACTATGGGACTTAACTTCTGAGATCATCAGTCCCCTAGAACAGAACTACTTAAACCTAACTAACCTAAGGACATCACACACATCCATGCCCGAGACAGGATTCGAACCTGCGACATTAGCGGTCACGCGGTTCCCGACTGTAGCGCCTAGAACCGCTCGGCCACTTCGGCCGGCTAACTTGTATTTACACCAAGTGTCGCAAGCGGTGGGTGAGATGCAAACAGTAATGTTCTTTGCTATAGACAATGTCCAAATGGTTCAAATGGCTCTGAGCACTATGGGACTCAACATCTTAGGTCATAAGTCCCCTAGAACTTAGAACTACTTAAACCTAACTAACCTAAGGACATAACACAACCCATGCCCGAGGCAGGATTCGAACCTGCGACCGTAGCAGTCCTGCGGTTCCGGACTGCAGCGCCAGAACCGCACGGCCACCGCGGCCGGCCTATAGACAATGTCCAAACAAGAAATAATAATGATTGGTTTGTAGGGCGCTCAACTGCGCGGTCATCAGAGCCCGTACTAAGTCCCAATTTTTACGCAGTCCAGTTTTTTCACAGTCCAACCAATGATGGTGAGGATGAAATGATGAGGACAACACAAACACCCAGTCCCCAGGCAGAGAAAATCCCCAACCCGGCCGGGAATCGAACCTTTGGATCCCGTGATCCAGAGGCAACAATGCTAGCCACTAGACCTCGAGTTGCGGACGAACAAGCGATGGATCACTAATAACTGTTCTCGTAGCACTCTCTGCTGGACCGTGCTAATACTCTACGAATACTGTCCACTGAAGTCCGGCCGAGGCTGGCAGGAGTGACGCATATATTCACTTCGACTAGATGCCGCTCCTATCGTGGTGTCGTCCAGGTCAGCACGCTATTGGCCGACGTCGTTTCACCGCCTTCTCTTCTCTTGCTTCTTCATCTTCGTTCCGGCGCTTGTGGTTACGCCAGAACAGTTACTAAGGAAGGCTAAAACTTAGGTTGACTAATAAGAAATGAGACTCTTTGCAGACTCAGCGAGAAAAGTACCATGTGGAGAAGTGGTAGGGTGGTAGGCCATGTTTTAAAGCCATTTGAGAGCACTTGTCGAGGCACTGGAGGGATTCGTACGGGACAAAGCCCGTAAGGAAAGTTTGAGGTAAAAAAATAGGAAGTTTAGAGTGTAGCGTCCCGTTTACAACGGGGTCGTTAGATACAGAACAACAGCTCGGGTGGGGAAGGAATTCGGCTGTATTCTTTTTAAAGGCACCATCCCGGCATTTGCTTGGTGCGATTTAGGGAGATCTCCAGATGGCCAGAGCTTAAAAAACGAAATGTGTGTTTATAAGCTGTTATAACAGACGACCCCAACCGCCGTGACATTGGTGGCGCTATATTCATAAACAATACTTAACCGTCTGTGACGTGATCATGGCGACGTTCACGACTGTTTATAATTCATATCTCGTTGTCGAAGACTTAACGGAAATTAAAGATTTTAATTTAACGTGTGCTGCTGCAGGATGCAGTGTCTGGAAAGGAGAACGCATGTGTAAAGAAAATTCTCTTAACAGGCGTCCTCCTAATTAGAAGAAATTTATGGCCGCGGATGGAAACTTACGACAAGGGAGCCACAGAGAACTGGCAACGGTTCTCAGGAAACAGTCGGTCGCACAGCAGAATCTGAGTATCGTAAGCAAGCGTTAATTTGTTCGCGAGTACGCTGATCAAAGTGGCACGTTGATACTACACTACACTTGGATTCAGGAGAACCAAGGTTCAAATCCCAGAACGGTCATAGAAAATTATACAGCGGAGGGGGGGGGGGGGGGGGGGGAAGCCAAATTTTCTATACTGTAGTTGACGACGCAGTTGATTAATATACCATTGGATATGAACTTGCCACTGAACGATGCGATGCAGATGACGACATAGAAGTAATTGTTTCATTCAGCATCTTTTGTATCAGTAATAAAACGCTTCTTTTGATTTACAGATGTACAGGGTGGGAAAAATATAATTGACCGAAAATACTTAGTTCACTTATCTTAAGGTGCATTAAATGTTTTCCAAATCAGTTATATTTTTCCCACTGTGTATGTCAAAAATGGACGATTTTCAGTCTTTACGAAATCAGAATTACCACCTCTGCGTTTAAAAAACAACGAAAATATTTTATGTTTTGTGTAGTTTCTGTCTTCTACAGATATCCTAGAAATTCTTTAAGGAAGAAGGTATTAACATCCTCTTTAATGTTTGGAGTATCCTTGATGGGCACGGTTGTTCCTGGGAAGCAGCATTGGTTGTGAACGGTGGCAACGCGCAGAAGAAAAAATGTTGGGTTTGCGAATGTTGTACATGAATTCCTGCAGGCAATTCCGGAGCTGGCCAGTGGTCATGAAGGAGAGGCACAGAACGTTCCAACTCGTGAGGTGTGCCAAGTTTAGACAACTGTAGACAACTGTAGATATGGGGTCTTGGAGCCTTTCTGAGAGTGGGTAGGGCCTAAATTTAGCAAGGGACGGTATCTTGAAAAACTGTCTATTTTAGCCATTGATGGAGAATCATCCTCGAAAATGTTTATATGTGTCCGTTTTCGACAGTTACGTCATTTTCGGATAGCATGTCTTTATTTTCAGCTCTTTAGGTCATGATCGGTCTGGAGACGCTTAACAGGCATCTTCTGTTGATGTTTTAAAACAAATGCTGAGTCAGTAAGTGTCAAACTACATTGCCGTTTATGTGTAATTTTTTAAATTAATTAACTTATTTTCACGACACTGGTAAACATCACGTAGCACCATCACTTAGAGTCCACGAGATGTACATCTTACAAATGGTTAGGTAAGTGAGGTTGAAGATCAAAGGAATGCTGTTACATACCGCTTTCAGAAGAGCAGTGCCAAGAGAAATAATTTTTGTGGTCGAACCAAATTTCAGGTTGGGGGAAGAGAAGTTCTGGAATTCAGTAGTGAATTGTGGACTGTGGAGCAGCCGGAAAAGAAGAGCCTCAATGGGCTTGAGAGCAGGTGTTAGTGAAGGATTCTGAAAATTAAGTGACCTGATATGAAATGAGGAGGTTCTCTGCAGAATCTGCTAGGTAAGGAGCATATGGAGGACTGTCTAAAAGAAGGGACAGGACATGTTAAGACACCGCAGAGTAGCTAGAGAGAGCCGTAGATAACAAAAACGCTATGAAAAGCGGAATATATCCAACAATGAAACAGATGAGGACGTTTAGCGCGCTACTCACTGATCTAGGAGTTTGCGTAGTCGAGGAAATCGCAACGGGTCTTATCAAACAAGTCAATGCACTGATGACAAATAAGACTTTTGATTTTCTTTATTCAAGTATCTTCTCAACTGATTTCGTGATATTGCTTAATTACATTCTCAGCTGTGCTACACATGAAAAGAAGAGCAGAGTGCTGTGAACAGTGCCATTTCTCTGTGAATCTGATTTCAGTCAACTTGACAATGCAGACGTACCATCACCACATCACATTATCGCCGTCAAGCTTTAGAAAAGTCACTATTGCCACTGCTTAGTAAAACCATTCCATTGACCAACTCTTCCTGCTTTTTCCCCTCTCCTCACACTGACGATTCGCCGCCTCTGACTTCTTCCTTGCTCTGTTAATCTATTTCTGCTGATTGTTAGATGCAGAGGAGAGAGAGGAGATAGGTGGAAAGGGTACAGTAAAGGCCTCTATGAGGGGGATGACTTGTCTGATGTGACAGAAGGAGAAATGAGACTCGATATAGAACAGATAGGGAATCCAGTATTAGAATCAGAATTTAAGAGAGATTTGGAGCATTTAAGATCAAATAAAGAAGAAGGGATCGATAACATTCCATCAGAATTTTTAAAATTACTGGGGAAGTGGCAACAAAATAACAATTCACGTTGGTATGTAGAATGTCTGTCAATATACCGTCTGACTTTCGGCAAAATATCACCCATACAATTCTGAAGTCTACAAAAGCACAATCAGCTTAACGCCTTATGCTTCCAAATCGCTGACAAGAATAATATCCAGAAGAAGGGGAAAGAGAATTGAAGGTAAAGACACAAGAGGGGCAGTTCTGACGTTGCGGTTGATAACAGGAGTGAGACTAAAGAAAAATCAAGATACGTCCATAGGATTTGTCGACCTGGCAAAAGCACTCGATAATGTCAAATGGTGCAAATTGCTCCAAATTCTGAAGAAAATAGGAGTAAGCTATAGGGAGAGACGGGTAATATAGAATATATACAAGAGTCAGGACGGAATAATAAGTGTGGATGACCAAGAACGAGGTGCTTGGATTAAAAAGGGGCGAGATGTCATTCGCCCCACTGTTCAATCTCTACATCAAAGAAGAAATGGTGGAAATAAAAGTTCGAGAGTGGTTTTAAAATTGAAGGTGAAAGGGTATCTATGATAAGATTCGCTGATGACATTGCTATCCTGAGTTAAAGTGAAGAACAATTACAGGATCTTCTGAACGGAATGAATAGTCTAATGAGTGCAGAATAAGGATTGAGAATAAATCGAAGAAAGACGAAGGTTATGAGAAGTAGTAGAAATGAGAACAGCGAGAAACTTAACATCAGGATTGATGGTCACAAAGTAGATGAAGTTAAGGAATTCTGCTACATGGGCAGCAAAATAACCAATGGCGATCGGAGCAAGGAGCACAAAAGCAGACTAACACTGGGAAAAAGGGCATTCCTGGCACAAGAAAAGTCTACTGGTATTTGTAGATCTTAATCTGAGGAAGAAATTTCTGAGAATGTACGTGTAGAACACAGAATTCTACGGTAGTGAAACGTGGACTGTGGAAAAATCGAAACAGAAGATAACCGAAGCATTTGAGAAGTGGTGCTACAGACGAATGTTGAAAATTATGTGGACTGATAAGATAAGGAAAGATGAGGTTCTTCGTAAAATCCGAGAGGAAAGGATGATAGGACATCTGGTAAGACATCGGGGAATAACGGCCGTGGTACTAGAAGGAGCTACAGAGGGTAAAAACTGTAGAGGAAGACAGAGATTGGAATATATCCAGCAAATACTTGACGACATAGGTTGCATGTTGTACTCCGAGATGAAGAGGCTGACACGGGACAGGAGATTTTGGCGGTCGGTATACGACCAGTCAGAAGACTGGCGACTCAAACAATACAGGGTGGTCCATTGATCGTGACAGGGCCAAATATCTCACGAAATAAGCGTAAAACGAAAAAACTACAAAGAACGAAACTTGTCTAGCTTGAAGGGGGAAACCAGATGGTGCTATGGATAGCTCGCTAGATGGCGCTGCCATAGGTCAAACGGATATCAACTGCTTTTTAAAAAAAATAGAAACCCCCGTTTTTACTACATATTCGTGTAGTACGTAAAGAAATATGAATGTTTTAGTTGGAACACTTTTGTCGCTTTGTGATAGATGGCGCTGTGATAGCCACAAACATATAAGTACGTGCTACCACGTAACATTCCGCCAGTGCGAACGGTATTTGTTTCGTGATACATTACCCGTGTTAAATGGACCGTTTACCAATTGCGGAAAAGGTCGATATCGTGTTGATGTATGGCTATGGTATTGTGATCAAAATGCCCAACGGGCGTGTGCTATGTATGCTGCTCGGTATCCTGGACGACATCATCCAAGTGTCCGGACCGTTCGCCGGATAGTTACGTCATTTAAGGAAACAGGAAGTGTTCAGCCACATGTGAAACGTCAACCACGACCTGCAACAAGTGATGATGCCCAAGTAGGTGTTTTAGCTGCTGTCGCAGCTAATCCGCACATCGGTAGCAGACAAACTGCGCGAGAAACGGGAATCTCAAAAACGTCGGTGTTGAGAATGCTACATCAACATCGATTGCACCAGTACCATATTTTTATGCACCAGGAATTGCATGGCGGCGACTTTGAACGTAGTGTACAGTTCTACCACTGGGCGCAAGAGAAATTAGGGGACGATGACAGATTTTTTGCACGTGTTCTATTTAGCGATGAAGCGTCATTCACCAACAGCGGTAACGTAAACCGGCATAATATGCACTATTGGGCAACGGAAAATCCACGATGGCTGCGAAAAGTGGAACATCACGACCTTGGCGGGTTAATGTGTGGCGGGGCATTATGGGAGGAAGGATAATTGGCTCCCATTTTATCGATGGCAATCTAAATGGTGCATTGTATGCTGATTTCCTACGTAATGTTCCACCGATGTTACTACAAGATGTTTCGCTGCATGACAGAATGGCGATATACTTCAGACATGATGGATGTCCGGCACATAGCTCGCGTGCTGTTGAAGCAGTATTGAATAACATATTTCATGACAGGTGGATTGGTCGTCGAAGAACCATACCATGGTCCGCACGTTCACCGGATCTGACGTCCCCGGATTTCTTTCTGTGGGGAAAGTTGAAGGATATTTGATATCGTGATCCACCGACAACGCTTGACAACATGCGGCAGCGCATTGTCAATGCATGTGCGAACATCACGGACAGACATCATTTTGAGCATTTGTTGCATTAATGCGCTATTTACAGGTAATCACCTTGTAACAGCATGTGTTCTGAGAAATGATAAGTTCTCGTGTATCGCGTTGGAACAACCAAAATAAAATGTTCAAACGTACTTACGTTCTGTATTTTAATTTAAAAATCCTACCTGTTACCAACTGTTTTTGCCTAAATTGTGAGCCATATGTTTGTGACTATTACAGCGCCATCTATCACAAAGCGAAAAAAGTGGTCCAACTAAAACATTCATATTTCCTTACGTACATACGAATATGTAATAAAATGGGGTTTCCTATTTAAAAACAAAACGCAGTTGATATCCGTTTGACCTATGGCGCGGCATCTAGCGGGCCAACCATAGCGCCATCTGGTTTCCCCCTTCAAGCTAGACAAGTTTCGTTCTCTGTAGTTTTTTCGTTTGACGCTCATTTCGTGAGATATTTGGCCCGGTCATTATCAATGGACCACCCTGCATTCGCGCCCGGATCTCCTTCCTAGGCTTTCCCGGTCGTATCGTTCCGTTTTCGCTCGAGGTGACCGCTGTGCTCGCCGGACCATATCGCTCTGCTACAAAATCTCTAGTGTTTCGTACGCTCTCTTCTAGATTTCTCCATTTGTCCAATTTCTGTTACATTATCACATAAGTAAATTTGACTTATTCTCTGAAGTCTCCGCTTATTCGGTATAGCCATTGTCGATCTTCTTGACAGTGTCCCCTGGCTTCGATGCATACGCGGGTAAGAGGTATTCAGTTTGTGTTGTCGGCGAGGATGCTAAAGAACGGCCGATCTCTCATCGCAGTGGTAGGCGGCAAGCGGCAGGCACCGCACTACGTCACGACGCCCACACGGCCGGGGATGTCGGCTGCAGCGGAGCTGAGCAGAGGTGAGGCGTGCCGACGACAAAAAGCGGCAGTGGCGGCGATGCAGCACAACCGGTTAGCAGCGACGAGCGCTCCCTCACTTTGCGTGCAGGGCTGCCCCTCACACCCAGCAACACACATTGCTGCTCTGTGCACCACAGCGAGCTCCAATTGCTGATAGTGACCGGCCAGGTCACTGCAGGTCTCGGAGACCTGTTACCGTCATCAGAAATACAAGAAACTGAGCACAAATTATACTGCATTGCCAGACAATGTTCTTATACTTAACTGACGTTTTGCAAGGGAGACCATACGTGTTACCCTCGTTCCTCCGCCAACTATCCCTCTTCGTGGTTTTCGTGGTCAATTCTCCTTTTCTCAGACCCATCGTCACTGTACCCTATTGATATCAGCTTTCCATATTTCCCGTGACCTTCCTCGGCCGCCGGCCGGAGTGGCCGAGCGGTTCTAGGGACTACAGTCTGGAACCGCGCGACCGCTACGGTCGCAGGTTCGAATCCTGCCTCCGGCATGGATGTGCTCGTAGGTTAAGTTAGGTTTAAGTAGACCTAAGTTCTAGGGGAATGATGACCTCAGAAGTTGAGTCCCATAGTGCTCAGAGCCATTTGAACCATTTGACTGTGCTATTTATCACTGTTTCTAATACAGCAATTTCGACCTTAGACCAAGAAATAATCGTGAGGCTGAAAAGAGTTTTGTAGATATATTTATAGACTTACCTCAGTTATTCCCCCAGAGCATGTGTATAACTTCCTCGATTGAAACGTAAATACTTTTATGTTGGCCTCGCTACCACTGAGCGATTTCAGGGCTGATACGAGCATACTGTGTACAGGGTTATTACAAATGATTGAAGCGATTTCACAGCTCTACAATAACTTTATTATTTGAGATATTTTCACAATGCTTTGTACACACATACAAAAACTCAAAAAGTTTTTTTAGGCATTCACAAATGTTCGATATGTGCCCCTTTTGTGATTCGGCAGACATCAAGCCGATAATCAAGTTCCTCCCACACTCGGCGCAGCGTGTCCCCATCAATGAGTTCGAAAGCATCGTTGATGTGAGCTCGCAGTTCTGGCACGTATCTTGGTAGAGGAGGTTTAAACACTGAATCTTCCACATAACCCCAGAGAAAGAAAGTTTCGCACTGAATACATCCTCTTCCATGAGCTGTTGCAACCGCGCCGAAAATTCAAAGCGTTTGACTTTGTCATCGGGTGTCAGGGCTTGTAGCAATTGTAAACGGTAAGGCTTCTGCTTTAGCCTTTTCCGTAAGATTTTCCAAACCGTCGGCTGTGGTACATTTAGCTCCCTGCTTGCTTTATTCGTCGACTTCCGTGGGCTACGCGTGAAACTTTCCCGCACGCGTTCAACCGTTTCTTCGCTCACTGCAGGCCGAACCGTTGATTTCCCCTTACAGAGGCATCCAGAAGCTTTAAACTGCGCATACCATCGCCGAATGGAGTTAGCAGTTGGTGGATCTTTGTTGAACTTCGTCCTGAAGTGTCGTTGCACTGTTATGACTGACTGATGTGAGTGCATTTCAAGCACGACATACGCTTTCTCGGCTCCTGTCGCCATTTTGTCTCACTGCGCTCTCAAGCGCTCTGGCGGCGGAAACCTGAAGTGCGGCTTCAGCCGAACAAAACTTTATGAGTTTTTCTACGTATCTGTAGTGTGTCATGACCATATGTCAATGAATGGAGCTACAGTGAATTTATGAAATCGCTTCAATCATTTGTAATAGCCCTGTATATCAGTTCATGACATCCAGTCTTACAAATTTACTCCGACCCTGTAGATGTCTGCCGAAACTATGAGGGTGCACAGGCTATATTGCATGCGGCTCCTCTCTCGAATTTACTGTATCAATTTGTGAGTGTATGTCTGTAAGTTCCTTGTTTTTTAATATCCTCTTTCTGTGACTGGGTGTCTCTCTTGGGGCCAAATATACTGACGGGCAAAAAATCGCTACACCGAAAAACAGAGTAATGAAATTTCGGGAATACGTTTGTCTAGGTTACATATTTAAGTGATTAGCACTGCAAGAGGCAGGTTAAGGTAACGGCGAGAAATGCCACTGAAAATTTGAAATGCTGGTACATAAATAACTGTTTAACCACTAGAATGTTCAATGCAAGCATGCAAACGTGCGTGATTTGTGTTGTACAGGCGCCGGATGTCAGTTTGGGGGATGGAGTTCCATTCCTATTGCACTTGGTTGGTAAACACAGGGACGGTTGATGCTGGTTGCGGATGACGCTGAAGTTGTCGTCCGATGATGCCCCATATGTGTTCGATTGGAGACGGATCTGGAGAGTGAGTGGGTCAAGGCAACATGTCGACACTCTGTACAGCATGATGGATTGCAACAGCGGTATGTGGGCGAGCGTTATCCTGGAATGCTGCTCATGAATGGCAGCACAACACGTCGAATCACCAGACTGACGTACAGTTTCGCAGTCAGCATGCTTGGGATAACCACTGGAGTACTCCTGCTGTCATACGAAGTCGCACCCCAGACAATAACTCGACGTGTAGATCCAGTGTGTCTAGCACTCATACAGATTTTTTGCAGGCCCTCGTCTGGCCTCCTCCTAATCAACTCATGGCCATCACTGGCACAGAGGCAGATCCATCTTCGGTCAGAAAACACAATAGATCTCAACCCTGCCCTTCAATGATCTCTCGCTTGAGACCACCGAAGTCGCAAATGGCGGTGGTTTAGGGTCAGTGGAATGCACGCTAGAGGGCTTCTGGCTCGGAGCTGTCCTTGAAGTAACCGATTTGTAACCGTTCGTTGTATCACTGTGGCGCCAACTGCTGCTCAAATTGCTGCTGCAGACGCCAGAGCCATACGCCGAACACGATAGTCTTTTCTCCCAGTAGTCTGTCCGGAGCCCAGCCTTCTTGTGGTACCGAGCGAGGTGGCGCAGTGGTTAGCACACTGGACTCGCATTCGGGAGGACGACGGTTCAATCCCGTCTCCGGCCATCCTGATTTAGGTTTTCCGTGATTTCCCTAAATCGCTTCAGGCAAATGCCGGGATGGTTCCTTTGAAAGGGCACGGCCGATTTCCTTCCCCATCCTTTCCTCACCCGAGCTTGCGCTCCGTCTCTAATTACCTCGTTGTCGACGGGACGTTAAACACTAATATCCTCCTCCTCCTTCTTGTGGCCGTGCATTCTCGTGACCACGTCAATCACGTATAGCGGCTACAATCCTGCAGAGTCTCTCTACAGTATCGCAAAAGGAACATCCAGCTTCTCGTAGCCCTATTACACTACCTTGTTCGAGCTCAGTAAGGTATTGATAATGACGTCTTTGCCGCCTTAAAGGTATTCTTGACTAACGTCAACTCACCACGTCCATTCTCAAAAGTAACTAACGCTCACGACCATTACAGCGTTTATTTTGTATTTCGTAGGATCTTTACTTCAAATTTTCCAGAATTACACATTCCGTGGCAAAAGTAAAACGAACATTAGGCCACGAAGTAAGTGTGCCCCTATTTATGCAAATTTTACGGTACATTAAACTAAGTTCTCTGGATTTTTTTCCTAATTTCCAGCTTAGCTTTGCAGGATAGGACCATACCTTTTAGCACTTTTACATCGCCTTTCAGGTGTAGAAACTCTCCTACCAACTTTCATTTTGTTGCACAACTCTTTTTTGGTGTTGCGATTCTTTTCCCGTCAATGTATACTCCTTAAAATCCTTCTCTCGAAGACTCGGAGTGTTTGTTCATCCATATTGGTTAATTTAAATGTTTCAGACCCTTGTAAAGCTGCCAGGAGGATACACTCTGGTATAGAGTTTAAAACTTCTCGAAACTACTACTACTGTAAAGCATGTCCCATAAGCTCAATTTGCAGCTGCGATCTGTGCCTTAATCTTAATTTCCTTTCTATTCTGCTCGCTAAAAAATTCTTATGTATTTAAATAAGGATTCTTTTAAAAGTGATATTATCAAACATAAACGGTTTATCGTAATTGGGTACCTTGCTCGCTAACTGGTACTGAGCTTTCTCCTTATTAATTTGTAACCCTGATTTGCTTGTAGTATTTCTGTAAGAACATGTCATGAGCTGCAAGTGCTCTATGCTGCCACATATCAGAACAATATCGTCTGCATATGCAAGCCGATTATTGTGTTATTTAACCCATTGTTATTTATGCTGTGTTTAATTTTTATGTTCTCTGTCTTTTCTTAAATTAAATTAAGGAGTATTGTAGATAATGCCTCTTTTAGCCAAAGAATATTATTTAAAAATATCTACTGAGAAAACCAAAATAATGGCTGTCCATGGAGTAAATCCAATCAGGGCAAAAACTGTTTGCGACTTGTTCTTGAGTATCAACTCTATGACTCCCTTTCCAGAGAGTTTAAATTTTTCGCTTTCGTAGGCTCCTTACTTCAGAATTTCCTGAATTACACATTCCGTGGCGGAAATAAAATTAACCTTAGGCCACGAAGCAAGGGTGGCCCCACTTATGCAAATGGCTCTGAGCACTATGGGACTTAACATCTGAGGTCATCAGACCCCTAGAACTAAGAACTACTTAAACCTAACTAACCTAAGGACATCGACACATCCATTCCCGAGGCAGGATTCGAACCTGCGACCGCAGCGGTCGAGTGATTCCGGACTGTAGGGCCTAGAACCGCTCGGCCACAACTGCCGGCCACTTATGCAAATTTTGCAGTACATTAAACTAAGATTCCTGGATTTTTTTTAATTTTCAGTATAGCTCTGCACGATAGGACCATGTCTCGACGAATACTATTTTCTGTTTCTTATTCTTGCAGATTTTCTGATGATGTCCCAGAGGGGCGAAACGCTCCAATAAAAATATTGTTTACCCTGCAACCAAGACTGTTTTTCTTCCGAAATGCTACTCACAGTTGCTGTACGAGGTACGCCATGGAGTGGGAAGAACTGCATGTTCACTGAATCTTAGTGATGCTTGATATATTCTTGGAACTTCTTAACTGAAATTTCTCGTATGTGTTCTAGAAGTATATGAATTATTCTGTGGTTTATTAAGCCTCAAATGCAGTTGTGGGGTCATTTTCGATACCAGGGAAACTATAGCCTCTTATTGGGATAGAAAACATTCTACTGAGTATAAAATAACAACAATAATACACACATCAAAAAAAGTTTTGCATCACCCCAGTTCCCAGAACTCCAGAAGATTGACTGTGGATATTGTATCACAGACACAGTCCCTTTGACTTGTAAGGTGGCGTGGTCTCCTGACCTTCATTTCTTACATATTCCGTCCTCCCAATCGTACTTTGCACATCAAGACACTTCATTCGAACCCAAACTCAATATGGTAGAGTCAATTTTGTATGAATTCATGTAAGCGATATGCAGATCTAATAAGTAAATCGCAAGTGCACACTGAGGTTGAAAAAAGTCGAGGCTGGCGTACACAACATGACGGCCACAGGAATTTTCGTTCTAAAGAGGAAACCAGCCCGCTGGGAAGACCGTCCCTTCAGAGGGGACATACCTATTTCGGCCAAAGTGACCGCCCAGAGAGAAGACAGCTTTTGCCAGAGCGAAGGGATAGTCACCACTGTGTTCGACCTAAAAGCAAATTCCGCTACATTGTGTGGGAGCACCCGGAAGACGCATTTTTTCACGGACCGACTGCGTAGTTATGGAGTTCTCACAGGAGGACAGTACACGTCTAATGTAGATGTTACAGATTTTCGCATTGGTCGACTTAAACTAAACGTCATTCTCCCATTTAAAAGAACAACGCATATTGGCAAAATATTGCTGATGCAAAGAATCGAGAGGAGTGAGAGAAGGCTATGAATAATACACCCTTGAAACTTTTCCAGAGAAAGGGGCCATTCCGTTGTCACTCTTGGAGCGGGAACACGTAACGAGAGCGAGTGCGCTCGTGTGTGTATGCAAAGAGCGAGGAACAAAGTCTCTCCTCAGTACTTCACTGGGAGAGCACCTCTGTCGTTTGCGAATCGGAGTGATACTCTATATTGAGTCGCTCAGGATTAAGCATTGTTCATTGTGTTAGCCGCCACACTTATTGTGCGGACAGAGTACTAGTTAAATGCCTGTAGGCGAGTACTGAGTGGCATCGCGGTGGACTGGTTATCTGACCGGTGCACCAGCGGAGGGCTGGTTATCTGACCGGTGCACCACGCCAATAGTTAGACTAGGGGGCGGATTGGAGCGAGCGACGCAGGCAGCAGTCGTCGCAGCTCACGGTATTGTGCGCTACAGCGTATGCGAGCCCCATTTGTCCTCCATAACAGTACACTCCGTTACATTTCTCACGCGACAGCCTTGACCGTACCTAGAAAAGTTATTCAAGTTGTGTAGGCGCGGCTCTATGCCACTCTGCCCAGTAAATAACATTCTTAAAGAAAAGGGAGAAAAGAACCTTTGCATACTTTGTAAAATAGTAGCATTCCTATCCATAAGAGGCAATCTACTGTTCCGAAGAGAACCTGGAAACTTATTATTTTTTATATAAGAAAAAGTTTCATTTGATTTCTCAGAATTTTTTGCAATAAATAATATTTTTCGTTCGTTTAATGTTTTTCTTACAGTAACTAGCAGCACTCCTGTAACCAAGTATTCCACTAGTTACGGACGAATATACAATATTTTTGTGTCTTTTCCTTACAGCGGATGACTCCAGAAGATAGTTGTTGCTGAATGTTTTTCAAGCAGTTCTTGTTGGTACATTCTGCTTCTAGTCAAGTTGTACCACAAATTTCTCTTCTCCCCAGCTCTATTCAATACCTTCTCATTAGTTACGTGATGTACCCATCTAATCTCCAGCATTCTTCGGTAGCACCACATTTCGAAAGCTTCTATTCTCTTCTTGTCCAAACTATTTATCGTCCATGTTTCACTTCCATACATGGCTACACTCCATGTCTGTCTGACTTCTGTAGTAGTGTAACGTGGAAATTGTTTCTTGCAGGAGCCAAAGGGTACTTGTCGGATCAATCCATTGCGCAACTTGACAGAATATAACCCACACACTCACAGAGATGTCACTAAACCCTCCCAAAGATGTAAACACCCATGCACGAGTAGCGCCTATTAGACGGAGGGGGTCCGACAGCCGATCAGTTCGAGCCGTGCCCTATCGCAGCAGATGCCTCTCCAGAAACACGGAAGCCAGCCGGCCAGTCCGCCGTCTCGTTAGCTACCGTAGCGCGAGCGCGCTTGGCGCGCTGTCCAGTCTCGCTGTCCAGCCTCCTGGAAGCTGCTGGCTATGAGGGCCCGCCTCGCGCTGGAAGGAGACGTGCTATCGCCGGCGATCGCGACCCGAAGAGCTGCGCTTCGTAATTGACGGTGACTCAGCAGCAGCGGCGGCGGGGCGGTCGATGCTCGTCCACTGCCGGCCGCGCTCACACACACACACACACACACACACACACACATACACACACACACGCGCGTATGGATAGAGGGGGAGGGGGAGGTGGCGGGGGGGGGGGGGGGGAGAGATCTACAATGCAAGCAGTCACAGCGATCTCGCCGTGTCATTACGACGAATTACTGCCGCTTTGTGGCGAGCGGAGGGCAGGGTCCGCAGCAAGGCAACGGCCAGCGGGCAGTGGCGGGTATATACCCTCGCCTCGCCCCGTCCCCCACGGCCACGGTTAACGCCGACATGCCTAATAGGGCCGCAAACCGATTCCAGTTTCTTGCGGCGGCACGCGGCGCCAGCTCTCAATGAAACGGAAAGAAAGGCTCCGGATGACGAATAAGGAGCTCGCAATGGCACACAGCTGCTGCCGGCGGCCGCCGCATACCAACTGGCGCTGCCGGCGCACCGGTCGCAGCTCCGCGGAGGCGAACAGAAAAAGCCGGGAGCAGGGACGATCGAGGAACAGGAGACGTCCGGAAACGTTTAGACAAAGCCAGTCAAGGAGTTAACAATGGAAATTATCATTTAAAGAAGGAAAAGACATCGGATATGTCACTAGAAAAGTTAGTTACTTTACTGGATTGGATTGTTTGGGGAAGGAGACCAGACAGCGAGGTCGTCGGTCTCATCGGATTAGGGAGGGACGGGGAAGGAAGTCGGCCGTACCCTTTCAAAGGAACCATCCCGGCATTTGCCTGAAGCGATTTAGGGAAATCACGGAAAATCTAAATCAGGGTGGCCGGACGTTGGATTGAAGCGTCGTCTTCCCGAATGCGAGTCCAGTGCGCTAACCACTGCGTCACCTCGCTCGGTCGCAATAGGTGTTAAACATTTTTTGTATAACGTATGTTTGTATCATACTTTCAAGGCTTACACCCTTTTTAAAAAAACGATATTCTTATATTTCATTCTGACACTAATTCTAATATTAATGTTTGTATTTCATTCTTGTGTTTGTTCTGCAGGATTGTGTTTGGGGCGTTCCCTTGGGTGATACCGAACTTAGAAATATTCGAAACCCAGAAATTCTGAACACTATGAGCATCGTGTGAAGGCAGATTTGTCGCAGTGACATTTCTTCGTATAAATCTCACGCGAAAGAAACGTCGTTAACGTTACTGAAGATTTCAATCGTTGGCAATCCTGAATCAGGATGGCCGGTCGCGGGATTCAACCGTCGTCCTCCCGAATGCAGTTACTTTATTGTCGCTATTTACTAGGGTGATGCTGAGGGGAATTAGATTAGGAAATGAGACACTTAAAGTAGTAAAGGAGTTTTGGTATTTGGGGAGCAAAATAAGTGATGATGGTCGAAGTAGAGAGGATATAAAATATAGACTGGCAATGGCAATGGCAAGGAAAGCGTTTCTGAAGAAGAGAAATTTGCTAACATCGAGTATAGATTTTAGTGTCAGGAAGTCGTTTCTGAAAGTACAACGGCATTTACCATTACGACAATACAACGTGTCACACAGTTCGCAGTGTACGCGCGCGGTCCGAGGAGCACCTGGATGCGTTTACTATGCTCCCATGGCCACGAAACTTCCCGGATTTAAACCTAATCGGGAATTGTAGGGCCACCTCGATCGGGCTGTCCGCACCCTTGACTCTCAATCGAGAAACGTAGCACAGTTGGGCACGGCACTGGAGTCGGCGTGGCTCCATATTCCTTCCGGTATCTTCCAGAACCGCTGCTCGTGGTCTCGCGGTAGCGTTCTCGCTTCCCGAGCACGGGGTCCCGGGTTCGATTCCCGGCGGAGTCAGGGATTTTTCCTGCCTCGAGATGACTGGGTGTTGTTGTGTCTTCTTCATCATAATTCATCCCCATCACGGTCGGAGGAAGTCAATGGCAAACCACCTCCACTATGACCTTGCCTAGTAAGGCGGTGCGGGTCTCCCCCATCGTTCCCCTACGCTCTGTAAAGATGCATGGGACCCCATTTCCATCTTCCAGAACCTCATTAACTCTCTACCGGCACGTTTCACATTGGTCCTCTCTGCAGTAGGTGGTTATTCAGGCTTTTGATAGGTTGTCACAATAATGGTAGTGGACAGTGTGTATAAACGTGCTATACCGATACCTTCCCTCGCCAGTAAAACAGAAAAGTGTAACTAGACCCGAATATGTACTGCGTAGTGGAGAGAAGATACACTACTGGTCGTTGTAGCAGTAGTAACCGATCTAACAACTGCGCCATACACTTGTCTTGTATGTATAGGCGTTGCTGTGCGCAGCGCCATATTCTGCCTGTTTACGTACACTACTGGCCATTAAAATTGCTACATCACGAAGATGATGTGCTACAGACGCGAAATTTAACCGACCGGAAGACGATGCTGTGATATGCAAATGATTAGCTTTTCACAGCATTCACACTAGGTTGGCGCCGGTGGCGACACCTACAACGTGCTGACATGAGGAAAGTTTCCAACCGATTTCTCATACACAAAAAGCAGTTGTGAAACGTTGTTGTGATGCCTCGTGTAAGGAGGAGAAATGCGTACCATCACGTTTCCGCCTTTGATAAAGGTCGGATTGTAGCCTATCGCGATTGTGGTTTATCATATCGCGACATTGCTGTTCGCGTTGGTCGAGATCCAATGACTGTTAGCAGAATATGGAATCGGTGGGTTCAGGAGGGTAATACGGAACGCCGTGGTGGATCCCAACGGCCTCGTATAACTAGCAGTCGAGATGATAGGCATCTTATGAGCATGGCTGAAACGGATCGTGCAGCCACGTCCCGATCCCTGAGTCAACAGATGGAGACGTTTGCATGACAACTATCTGCACGAACAGTTCGACGACATTTGCAGCAGCATAGACTATCAGCTCGGTGACCATGAGTGCGGTTACCCTTGACACTGCATCACAGACAGGAGCGCCTGCGATGGTGTACTCGGATGAATCCAGGTTCTGTTTACAGCATCATGATGGTCGCATCCGTGTTTGCAGACATCGCGGTGAACGCACATTGGAAGCGTGTATTCGTCATCACCATACTGGCGTATCACCCAGTGTGATGGTATGGGGTACCATTGGTTACACGTCTCGGTCACCTCTTGTTCGCATTGACGGCCCTTTGAACAGTGGACGTTACATTTCAGATGTGTTACGACCCGTGGCTCTACCCTTCATTCGATCCCTGCGAAACCCTACATTTCAGCAGGATAATGCACGACCGCATGTTGCAGGTCCTGTACGGGCCTTTCTGGATAGAGAAGATGTTCGACTGCTGCCCTGACCAGCACATTCTCCAGATCTCTCACCAATTGAAAAGTCTGGTCAATGGCGGCCGAGCAACTGGCTCGTCACAATACGCCAGTCACTACTCTTGATGAACTGTGGTAACGTGTTGAAGCTGCGTGGGCAGCTGTACCTGTACACGCCATCCAAGCTCTGTTTGACGCAATGCCCAGGCGTATCAAGGCCGTTATGACGGCCAGAGGTGGTTGTTCTGGGTACTGATTTCTCAGGATCTACGCACCCAGATTGGATGAAAATGTCATCACATGTCAGTTCTAGTGTAATATATTTGTCCAATAAATACCCGTTTATCATCTGCATTTCTTCTTGGTGTAGCAATTTTAATGGCCAGTAGTGTACAATATCTTCGATGGTGACACCAGTGCATTGTTATTACTTTGACATAAATTGCAACTGTGCATTGAACCATTGCTATATACTACTGTCACGGTTAACCTCTTTAACGTTATAACAAGTAAGAGCATTTTGTGTTCCTACCACTCGGAAATTAATTTAATCTTTTATAGCGTGCACCCAGTGTCTGAAGTCTTTGTGTTGTTCGGTGATTTCCGCTTCGCAGCGACAGCAAAGTCATTTACGCGAGCGAACCTGAGTGGTGGTGTTTTGGTGGCATGTCGGCAGAATAGAAGCTGAAGAGGACGGCAGCAATTACGCAGCGTTTGGGGAGCCCATTATTCAACACCTTCAGATCGATACCGTGACACGAGCCATTCTGTGACGAGTTGCGTAAGCTCCGCAGGTGGCGCTGACACGCTGGCAGCGAGCAATAAAACCCGCCGCGAACGGTGAGTGGAACGACTAGGTACTCGGAGAGTGAACTTTTACAGTGGCGTTGTTCCACGCGGTACGGGCAGTGAAATCTCGAGACGAGTCGCGTTGACTACGAATGTTCCTTTGCTTAACAGGGTGACCAGGAGCGGACTAAAAAGCTTGTAAGGTGTTGCAAGGTAGGTTGTGCTGAGAAATGATTGTTAAGGAAAGAATTCGATATGGTGCGCCGTTTCTGAGATAATTAACACTGAAGTGCGACCACGCCATTTGTGCGTGCAAATTCAAGCGGACCGCCACTGACAGCGTTGCCAGACGTGTTCTTCGTTTCGTTTCCTAAAACCGAACAAGGACTGGGACGGTATTAAGGACTGAACCAGAGGTAAAGGTTGAACAATCTCGTGTGCCCGCGATCTTAAAGTGCTACACGCGATGACTAAGTAAATGAGTAAACAAGTGGGCTGATCCATAATTAATAATAAGGTGTAATCTACACTATGAGAACAACTGATATTAAATGTGTCTGGAGGGCCGCTAGAATTTTCGCGGGCAACGGCCTGATTGGCTAATTTTAATGCTAATTTACTAGGAAACGGCGCAACGAACCGAATTTTTTTCTTAACTATTATCTCTCAGCACAGACTACCCGGCAACGTCCTTACAAGCTTTATAGCTTTATGACCACCCTCCATAGCGGCTAAATAAAGCACTATGCCGGCTCATTCGCTCTGATAGGTTGGAGACAAATGGACACGTGGTAGCGCCTACTGCACACTGTCGTTTCCGCTAGATACTCGACCTGAAACCCTCTCTGCACCTTGGCCGCTGCAGTACCTATCGCCCCATGGTAACAGCAACAACTACTAAACTCTCCGGTACACTAGTTGTTACTGCCCATAAATTCAAATCCCTCTAGAATGCTGCGTCATTTGGAAATAATTACCCCCAATTTGCTTAAGATCCAGAACCATGTAGCATCTAACAAACTGAATTACCTTATTCTAACAGTTATGAAACATTCCCTTAGAAAAATTAAGAATGAGAGTGATGGTGAACCTCTTACGTTATTTCATTTTCAAACAGCTGAGCAAAACTGAACGTACTCAGACATTTCTCTCTTTACTTATTCTAATCAACAGTAAACTGCCACACAATTTTTTTTAGCGTAACGCAATCTGATTTTCAATAATCCCTACAAAAGAATGGCCCTGACTAACAATAACACAATAACCATACCTTTCATGAATCACTTACCTTACAAAAATCTTCGTTACTCAAACTACTGCAATACAGCGTGCGCCAATACTGCCAGCTAAATAAAAGATTCTAACTACTGAAGGCACTAACTACTGGTAGGCTAGTTAGCAAATGAAAGATTTTGATGGAGAACGAAGAATGTATTTACCTTAATAGTGTTAAAAAAAATGGCTCTGAGCACTATGGGACTTAACATCTCAGGTCATCAGTCCCCTAGAACTTAGAACTACTTAAACCTAACTAACCTAAGGACATCACACAACACCCAGCCATCACGAGGCAGACAAAATCCCTGACCCCGCCGGGAATCGAACCCGGGAACCCAGGCGTGGGAAGCGAGAACGCTACCGCACGACCACGAGATGCGGGCAATACTGTTCAAATATATATCCGTTCATGACATCCAGTCTTACAAATTTCCTTTTTCTGCTTTTTCTGACGGACACACGTCCAGATCGTCCGCTCCCAAAACTGTGCCATCTCTCTCCCCACATCCACCACTGCTGGCGGTTCACCTCCAACTGCGCAACGCTACGCGCTATTCACATCCAACTGCCCAACACTACAATAGCAAATATTCGAACAAAGCCAACCAGCCACAGACTGCACACAGCAAGTGATCCTATAGGGAGGTCGTCTCTAACAATTGAGCTACAGAACTGTACAGAAGATTCATATAACTTGAGTACAAAGACACCAATGAAGTTAGAACTAACTATTCTTGATACAACTAAATTAATCCGTATCTCATAAAATATTTGTTTCTGAGCATATCTTTATAGCAATTTTTCTACTGGTTTTGACAAGTACTGTTCCCTCCAATGATATGGGACATTGTTCTTAAAAAAGAAAAAAAGCAGTGTACAGTAAACAGTAAAGGTTCTATAACACTTTCTTGAACTAGTCGCCACCGAGAACGCTTAGAGGATTTACTTCCACCACACGGTTTCCCCGTTGCATGCTCTCTTCACACAAGTGTGACGTATTTCTTCTCCTCTCCAGATGAATGTGCATGTTCCTTAAGGCGTTTTCAGCTGTTTATTTTCTCAGGGAAACATTAAGAAACTGTTAAATTGATGGAAGTGTTAGGTAACGTATGCTTTAGACAGAACCGAAACTTCTATTACAAATAAACAAGCCGTTTCAAGCATTTTGATATATCGTTTCACTATCGAATGTGTATGTTATTACTTTTTCCTCTATACACCACACTGACGTTCCATATGCGTGTACACAAAATAAGCCAGCGGTGCCATACATGTTAGACAGCCACGTCGCCGAGAGAAGACAGCATTCTCATTCAGCAGCCGCCTGTGGGACGTATAAATTTCCGATACTTTTTCGTTACAAAGTTAGGATGGTGTCGTATAGCATATGAATGTTTGTGTTCCATGTATATGTAAATCAAACACCTCCCACATTCGTTTGCTTATACGATGTCGTCAAGGCGGCAGGAAATTGCATTCTGTCATATTTCACGACGGGGGAACTCTCGTCTCCAGCGCGTGTCTCCAAAATATTTCCAGCGAACCCGTACCGCGCTGGCGGCGCTCTCCTCGTAAGGAGAGAACAGCCACTCGCATTAACATACAGAGCTGGCGGTGGCGGACTGGCAGCCCACGTGTCGAGGGGTGGACAGACACGTGGGGGACACGTGGGAAGGCGAAGCCGCTGTCCGTGGGCGTGTCGATTCGCACCTGTTTGTGTCCGCGAGCTGACCGCTTGACCCCAGCCCCTACAACGCCGTAGCGGAGAAGCGAGGCAACAGTCCCCTAATTGAAACAGCTGATCGCCGCCATCTGCAGGGATGAATCCTAGTACTGGAGTTGTGATTTGAAGTATATGAGATTCAACAAGAGCAAATCGAAGCACAAATTAAACACATGTTTGTTTAAAAAAATACTGAGTATTCGAGTCTATTTCAAAACTATACTTAAATGAATGAAGTTTCCTAATTTCCGAAATACGTCTGCATAGAGACGCGAAATTTAAGAATGTAAGGCTCTTTCCTTACAAGGTGGAGCGAGTTTAAATCGAGCTATTTGCATTAGATAATTACATGAAACTTTTGAAGTAGCAGACAGTATGATTATTATTTAATTCACATAATTTTCCTGTCAGGTCATGTTTGCTTTTTGCCGACTACTGTGTACATTTTGCACGCTTACTTTTGTTTAGCACAATATTGTCTACACTCGAATTTTGGTATGTTTAACTGTAATAACCCAAATGACTTTAATAACCATAGGGATTTCATTCGCACATTAGTTTTTAACACTGGTAGCACCTCTGAAAGTGGTTGAGTTTGCAAAATTTGATCAAATATTTGACCATTTACGAAGTATAATCACCACCTGAGAACACGTGTTAAGTATCTAAACGCAATTATTCCACCTACCTCTGGTTCATACTTAATATATATTTGATTAAAAGCCCGCATCTCGTGGTCGTGCGGTAGCGTTCTCGCTTCCCACGAGCGGGTCCCCGGGTTTGATTCCCGGCGGGGTCAGGGATTTTCTCTGCCTCGTGATGGCTGGGTGTTGTGTGCTGTCCTTAGGTTAGTTAGGTTTAAGTAGTTCTAAGTTCCAGGGGACTTATGACCACAGCAGTTGAGTCCCATAGTGCTCAGAGCCATTTGATTAAAAATCTAAATACCTATCCTGTGCCTAGTTCTTCATTCAGTTCAATTTAGTACATCAACCCTGTTAGTATTTTTAGTAATTTATATGCAAATACAATATAAGTACTTGACATGCAACAAAGTACCTTTGTCTCTAATCTAACACTGCAACTTTTTCCCTATGTAGCTTGCAATTTTTGTAGCAGAAAGTTTATTAGATACAGTATAAGGTGTAAATATAGACATCAGGTTAGGCTATAGAACAATCTGCTGCCACTTACATTTTGCATTTGCATTAATTGTCTTTGAAAACACTACACCTCTTTCAAATGGGTTGGAAATCCAAATACTGTCGGTATAGCATCATCCTTCAGTTGACGTCTATTTAGATAATTTTCCATGTAATAATTCTCTTCAAAATGAAGAGAGCACAGCAAATTATCTGCTGTCAATTGCAAGTTCTCTCTCCGAGTAGCAAAAATCCATTTCCGATTCAGAAAATCATTTGTAAGGGGAAATCTAAACAAAAACAAACTCTCATGATACCGGCCGGAGTGGCCGAGCGGTTAAAGGCGCTACAGTCTGGAACCGCACGACCGCTACGGTCGCAGGTTCGAATCCTGCCTCGGGCATGGATGTGTGTGATGTCCTTAGGTTAGTTAGGTTTAAGTAGTTCTAAGTTCTAGGGGACTTATGACCACAGCAGTTGAGTCCCATAGTGCTCAGAGCCATTTGAACCATTTGAACTCTCATGATGTATTATTTCTCCATGAAAATACTATATACAAGTAACAGAAAGTAACAAACAACCAGAAATGACTGACTTGTGAAATGTAACATTGTTTCCGTCTTCATCTTTGGCTCTGCGCACTATGGGACTTAACTTCTGTGGTCATCAGTCCCCTAGAACTTAGAACTACTTAAACCTAACTAACCTAAAGACATCACACACATCCATGCACGAGGCAGGATTCGAACCTGCGACCGTAGCAGTCCCGCGGTTCCGGACTGCGCGCCTAGAACCACTAGACCACCGCGGCCGGCTCTTCATCTTTGCTTCCATTCTTACTGTTACAGTTAAAAGCAGCCCACGAACGAACCATGTTTACGCACTGTTTCCCTGCAAATGGCGGCTTCTATCACGTTCAATGTGGGGACGCGTCACTAGCGCCAATGCGCGGTCTATTTTTTATTTAGTAAGTCTATGGCTTGACCAGACACAGGCGTGCCTACCTGGTCAAACAAGGGTCATCTGGGTGCTCGTTCAAACCTCCACAAGCGCTGGAAGTTGCCACGGGTTAATCAGTTTTACGAATGTACGTCATAAAACAAGAACTGCACAAGCTTATCGGCTTCTAATCAAATGGGGTATCACCTTAGCTGTGGGACTATATGCTTGGGTTCATGTAAAAAAAAAAAGAAAAAAAATCACATTTCGTAGAAACTGACGGATAGTCATGTAATAAACCAAGGTTTGCGCCTGTGGCTCCATAAGGAAGCCTACTCGCCGTCTGCTATTCGTAGTTTATATAAACGGTTTAGACGACAATCTAAGCAGCCTTGTTACGGTCTGTAGATGATGCTGTACTCTACCGTCCAGTAATGCCATCAGAAGATTAAAACGAATTACTGTAGAAATGTTATTCAATCTGTATATTGAGCCTGCAGTAAAGGAAACAAAAGAAAAATTCGGAGTAGGTATTAAAATCCATGGACAAGAAATAAAAACTTTGAGGTTCGCCGATGACATTGTAATTCTGTCAGAGACAGCAAAGGACTTGGAAAAGCAGTTGAACGGAATGGACAGTGTCTTGAAAGGAGGATATAAAATGAACATCAACAAAAGCAAAACGAGGATAATGGAATGTAGTCGAATCAAGTCTGGTGATGCTGGGGGAATTAGATTAGGAAATGAGACACTTAAAGTAGTAAAGGAGTTTTGCTATTTGGGGGAGCAAAATAATTGATGATGGTCGAAGTAGATGGTTCAAATGGCTCTGAGCACTATGCGACTTAACTGCTGAGGTCATCAGTCGCCTAAAACTTAGAACTAATTAAACCTAACTAACCTAAGGGCATCACACACATCCATGCCCGAGGCAGGATTCGAACCTGCGACCGTAGCGGTCGCTCGGCTCCAGACTGTAGCGCCTAGAACCGCACAGCCACTCCGGCCGGCGGTCGAAGTAGAGAGGATATAAAATGTAGACTGGCAATGGCAAGGAAAGCGTTTCTGAAGAAGGGGAATTTGTTAACATCGAATATAGATTTAAGTGTCAGGAAGTCGTTTCTGAAAGTATTTATATGGAGTGTAGCCATGTGTGGAAGTGAAACGTGGACGATAAATAGTTTGGGCAAGAAGAGAATAGAAACTTTCGAAATGTGGTGCTACAGAAGAATGCTGAAGATTAGATGGGTAGATCACATAACTAATGAGGAGGTATTGAAAAGAGCTGGGGAGAAGAGGAGCTTGTGGCACAACTTTACTAGAAGAAGGGATCGGTTGGTAGGACAGGCATCAAGGGATCATCAATTTAGTATTGGAGGGCAGCGTGGAGGGTAAAAATTGTAGAGGGAGACCAAGAGATGAATACACTAAGCAGATTCAGAAGGATGTAGCTGCAGTACGTACTGGGAGATGAAGCAGCTTGCACTGGGTACAGTAGCATGGAGAGCTGCATCAAACCAGTTGCGACACATTAAGATCTACACCCAACATTTTGGGAAGAGCCGACCGTTGTGACCGAGCGGTTGTAGGCGCTTCAGTCTGGAACCGCGTGACTGCTACGGTCGCAGGTTCGTATCCTGCCTCGGGCTTGGATGTGCGTGATGTCCTTAGGTTAGTTAGGTTCTAGGGGACTGATGAACTCAGATGCTGTCCCATAGTGATCAGAGCCATATGAACCATTTTCACTGATAAAATTAACCACTGGTATTTAAGTTGCCCGCCACCCGTGAGGTCTCTGATACACAAACTTATAATAGTATTAAGTTGTTGTGTCCCTGGCGTCGGCACCGCATTCCAGAAGCCTTAAGGGTCACAGTCTTATTATTAAATAACATTTGTCTGTTTATTAAACTTTAAGTTATTATGTTTATGTTAAGGGAACTTCAAGTTTTCTTCTTGTCGTCATCGATGCCGGTTCCAGATACTTGGACTCTGCTAAGTCACTTATAGAACCAAAGTAGTAATTGGGTTGGTAGTTTCAAGGTTCCTGTCGCAGTTGTGTCGCAGTTTCGGGCAGAGTCAAGTCTCACCAGTCGGTCCTGCGGGATGCCTCCCTGAAATCCAGAATTTCGGCAGTAAGAACGAGAGGGCGCCTTCCATCTTCCCATCATCCAGCAGGTGTTGGGTGCAGGCCATCCTGGAGAGCGCGGTCTTTTTATTATTTGGAACTGTTGAAAGAAGCAAAGAGACTTCATTCACTTCAGCCTCGACCATTACTACAGACTCCTTCACGTCCACCAAAATCGGATTCTCCCAGCACGCTATCAAACTGCGACAGCACATGTAATATTCACCGAGCGGTCAAAAGGCGAACTACGCTTTTTGAGTGTCTGCACGTAGGCATTTACAGAAGCCTGACCTCCTTACTGATAACACAATAATAACGGCGGAACTTACGCCCATCCTAAAGGCGCTAACATGCATGATATCGAGAGACAGAACAAGCCATCGTTCTCTCTGACTCAAGGGCTGCTCTTCCGCTACTGCAGCACTCACGAGGACACAGCCATCAACCAATTCCTTAGGACATAATGGAACTGACTTTTGTTTCCGTAGAAATTTCCAAGGAAGCTGGCCTGGCTAGGATGATGGCATGCTTCTGTCAACCCAGTCAATTAAATGGCAGTTTGTGACAGAACAAGAGTCCATGGAGCAATTCCAGCTATAGAATTACCATGAAATTCTGCGATCGAAAGAGAAAATGAGTGGCTGAAGGCGTGACGATTACGAAGGATAACATCGTCATAAAGATTTAAATTTCACTTCGATTAAATCATGATGTGACCACGAAATGATATCACTGGGGAAAATGTGTCGCATTCAAGGATGAATTTGTAGGTGAGGGCCTGCATATTCACCCTTGAATGCGACACATTTTCCCCGACGATGTCAATTCGATCAACAGTAAGAAGCTGTATTACAAGTTCAAATCAAGATCTATATACAGCTAAAATGCATTCCAATTTGTTACGCTGGGAACATCTCTCCTGATACTTTCAGCTGTACTTTTATCGAAGTGCTGTACACATTCTTTTCACGGTTCCTGTGTAACGTATTCAAGTGGATGCTATGTGCGCATTTATTTGTTTATTTTTGACAGATCATCTGATGACGAGTTTTCAAGGAGTGGAAACTGGTAACGAAACAGTTTGTGTGACCCGAACCTGGAAAGATACAATAAAATAATTTTGAGGACAAGATTATCAAGTGCAGATAGAAAATAATATTTTTTCATGGTGTCTGTGTACAGAAGTCAACAGATCGTCGATTGGGCGATGAAACCGCAATAGCTAACGTATTTTATAAGGGTATAGTCTATACGTTGTCTGGGTATTTACTACCTTGTTATCAAAACAGAAGAGACTTGTTACGGAATTCTCAAATATGGTAGAAAGAAGGAGAGCTCCATGATGAAAATATCAGCGCCGATAAAGATTCAACTGAAATGAATTTTAACGCTGTGCAAGGCAACAAATTGAAACTCACAGCCTTTGTGCAATTATAAGAGAAAACAATAATTCCAGCAGCTGTGGAAAATGAGCAAAGGAAACAAAGGAGAATGTTAACTGAGAAGCTGCTTGTCAATACGCCGTGAGCGCAGAATGAAAGGAAATCATTCGTCACATCAGCCAGAGACGAAAACGTCCCAGAAAGTCTTCGCAACAATAATAATAATTTTCGATGTCTATGGCTAGCCGGAAACGTCAATTTGTGTGTGTGTGTGTGTGTGTGTGTGTGTGTGGTTGTGTGTGCGTGTGTGTGTGCGTGTGTGTGTGTGTGTGTCTGTGTGACGTGAATGAGTGAAGACTGTGTGTGTGTGTGTGTGTGTGTGTGTGTGTGTGTGTGTGTGTGTGTGACGTGAATAAGTGAAGACTGCGTGAGTGTGAGTGTGTGTGTGTGTGTGTGTGTGTGTGTGTGTGTGTGTGTGCGTGTGACGTGAATGAGCGAAGACGAGCTACCGTGTGTGTTCACATCTGCCAGTCTTCCTGCAGTGTGGCTATAAGTGAAAGTTACAGAATATACTCAGCCCCCGTATTTATCAATTACACCCAAGTGATATACACTGTTGCTCCAGATGACATTAGCAGTCACTCTTACGCTATTTCTTCTGTTTCAGAATATGGCACGATTGTGATACTCATAAAACTAATTTTACTCTGCTCTTCAGATAATGTCATCCATATTCTGTCGAGTCCAATGACTTATGTTTCCTTGTAACTTCCATTAATGGACTACGCCGACGATAATTTTTTTATTAGGTTATGTTTCCATAGAGCTGAATCAAGAAACACTTTTCTAGAATCTGTTTCTTCTTTTGGTCTTTCTGAGACTACAAAACTGTCTTTTAACCTTTCATACATACTGCAAACATATATGCATACCCAAGAAGAAACGTTGAACTACTGATGAAATTACACTACTGGCCATTAAAATTGCTACACCAAGAAGAAATGCAGATGATAAACGGGTATTCATTGGAAAAATATATTATACTTATTACCGTGAGAAATCAGTACCCAGAACAACCACCTCTGGCCGTAATAACGGCCTTGATACGCCTGGGCATTGAGTCAAATAGACCTTGGATGGCGTGTTCAGGTTCAGCTGCCCATGCAGCTTCAACACGATACCACAGTTCATCAAGAGTAGTGTCTGGCGTATTGTGACGAGCCAGTTGCTCGGCCACCATTGACCGGACGTTTTCAATTGGTGAGAGATCTGGAGAATGTGCTGGCCAGGGCAGCAATCGAACCTTTTCTGTATCCAGAAAGGGTCGTACAGGACCTGCGTCATGCGGTGGTGCATTATCCTGCTGAAATGTAGGGTTTCGCAGTGATCGAATGAAGGGTAGAGCCACGGGTCGTAACACATCTGAAATGTAACGTCCACTGTTCAAAGTGCCGTCAATGCGAACAAGAGGTGACCGAGGCGTGTAACCAATGGCACCCCATACCATCACACCGGGTCATACGCCAGTATGCCCATATCGAATACACGCTTCCGATGTGCGTTCACAGCGATGTCGCCAAACACGGATGCGACCATCATGATGCTGTAAACGCAACCTGAATTCATCCTAAAAAATGAAGTTTTGCCATTCGTGCACCCAGGTACGTCGTTGAGTACACCATCGCAGGCGCTTCTGTCTGTGATGCAGCGTCAAGGGTAACCGCAACCATGGTCTCCGAGCTGATAGTCCATGTTGCTGCAAACGTCGTCGAACTGTTCGTGCAGATGGTTGTTATCTTGCAAACGTCCCGATCTGTTAACTCAGGGATCGAGACGTGGCTGCACGATCCGTTACAGCCATGAGGATAAGATGCCTGTCATCTCGACTGCTAGTGATACGAGGCCGTTGGGATCCAGCACGACGTTCCGTATTACCCTCCTGAACCCACCGATTCGATATTCTGCTAACAGTCATTGGATCTCGACCAACGCGAGCAGCAATGTCGCGATACGACGACCTTTATCAAAGTCGGAAACGTGATGGTACGCATTTCTCCTCCTTAAACGAGGCATCACAACAACGTTTCACCAGGCAACGCCGGTCAACTGCTGTTTGTGTATGAGAAATCGGTTGGAAACTTTCCTCATGTCAGCACGTTGTAGGTGTCGCCACCGGCGCCAACCTTCTGTGAATGCTCTGAAAAGCTAATCATTTACATATCACAGCATCTTCTTCCTGTCTGTTAAATTTCGCGTCTGTAGCACGTCATCTTCGTGGCGTAGCAATTTTAATGGCCAGTAGTATACATCGTCCGGAGGCGTGCCGATACTTCATTGAGAGGTAGTGGCTCCGATCTCGGAAACCGACATACGGCCGGGAGAGCGGTGTGCTGACCACATGCCCCTCCACATCCGCATCCAGTGACGCCTATGGGCTGAGGACGACACGGCGGCCGGTCAATACCGTCGGGCCTTCGTGGCCTGCTCGGAAGGAATGTTGGAAAGTAATGCCTCCGAAATTTTTATGTGAAAACTCTTATGGCCTTCTAAATAACACAAACGTTATTAACATCCTCCATCTTTATTCTTCATGTTTACATACAGTATTTGCAGCCCTCTACCGCTAGAGATCTCCGAATTGTAGAGTGTAACATGGCGGAGTGTAACGTAACTACACTCCTGGAAATGGAAAAAAGAACACATTGACACCGGTGTGTCAGACCCACCATACTTGCTCCGGACACTGCGAGAGGGCTGTACAAGCAATGATCACACGCACGGCACAGCGGACACACCAGGAACCGCGGTGTTGGCCGTCGAATGGCGCTAGCTGCGCAGCATTTGTGCACCGCCGCCGTCAGTGTCAGCCAGTTTGCCGTGGCATACGGAGCTCCATCGCAGTCTTTAACACTGGTAGCATGCCGCGACAACGTGGACGTGAACCGTATGTGCAGTTGACGGACTTTGAGCGAGGGCGTATAGTGGGCATGCGGGAGGCTGGGTGGACGTACCGCCGAATTGCTCAACACGTGGGGTGTGAGGTCTCCACAGTACATCGATGTTGTCGCCAGTGGTCGGCGGAAGGTGCACGTGCCCGTCGACCTGGGACCGGACCGCAGCGACGCACGGATGCACGCCAAGACCGTAGGATCCTACGCAGTGCCGTAGGGGACCGCACCGCCACTTCCCAGCAAATTAGGGACACTGTTGCTCCTGGGGTATCGGCGAGGACCATTCGCAACCGTCTCCATGAAGCTGGGCTACGGTCCCGCACACCGTTAGGCCGTCTTCCGCTCATGCCCCAACATCGTGCAGCCCACCTCCATTGGTGTCGCGACAGGCGTGAATGGAGGGACGAATGGAGACGTGTCGTCTTCAGCGATGAGAGTCGCTTCTGCCTTGGTGCCAATGATGGTCGTATGCGTGTTTGGCGCCGTGCAGGTGAGCGCCACAATCAGGACTGCATACGACCGAGGCACACAGGGCCAACACCCGGCGTCATGGTGTGGGGAGCGATCTCCTACACTGGCCGTACACCACTGGTGATCGTCGAGGGGACACTGAATAGTGCACGGTACATCCAAACCGTCATCGAACCCATCGTTCTACCATTCCTAGACCGGCAAGGGAACTTGCTGTTCCAACAGGACAATGCACGTCCGCATGTATCCTGTGCCACCCAACGTGCTCTAGAAGGTGTAAGTCAACTACCCTGGCCAGCAAGATCTCCGGATCTGTCCCCCATTGAGCATGTTTGGGACTGGATGAAGCATCGTCTCACGTGGTCTGCATGTCCAGCACGAACGCTGGTCCAACTGAGGCGCCAGGTGGAAATGGCATGGCAAGCCGTTCCACAGGACTACATCCAGCATCTCTACGATCGTCTCCATGGGAGAATAGCAGCCTGCATTGCTGCGAAAGGTGGATATACACTGTACTAGTGCCGACATTGTGCATGCTCTGTTGCCTGTGTCTATGTGCCTGTGGTTCTGTCAGTGTGATCATGTGATGTATCTGACCCCAGGAATGTGTCAATAAAGTTTCCCCTTCCTGGGACAATGAATTCACGGTGTTCTTATTTCAATTTCCAGGAGTGTATGTAGGTGCGTGAGAAACAGCGTGCTTTAATCGAGTTTTGTATTCCAAGAGCACGTCCACACACGGGGCATCCTCTCCTTCAGTATGGCAATGCGAAACCACACACGAGCGCTGCGACATCTCCAACAATCCGATGCCTGGATTCACTGTCATCAGTCATTCTCCATACAGTACCAACGTTCCGATTTTTTCATCTGTTTTCAAAAGTTAAAGAACAAAATTTTAAACACGGCTGAAGTAGCAACTGTTGAAAATCTTCACGGTAAATAATAACAGCCAAACAGTTGCAGGATAAAGATTATTGAAATCCTTGACCACGGTTTCGGTGTATCTAAGAAGCAAAAATACACTAAAATCACATCCTGCAGTGGAGGTGCATAAAACAATGGAGCCAGAGGCGTCGTCAGTAGTTAAAACTAAAATATCACCTCCATCTGTACATCATATTTATGAAGAGATGGTCGATAAGAACACGGCCTACTATCAGTACTTAGCTTATGATGCAGGTATATTTAGATATAATGAAACTGTGGTCAAGGATTTCAATAAATCTTCGTCCTGTAACTGTTTGGCTGTTATCATTTAGCGTGAAGTTAAATAACACCTTCAAGAGCTTCATTTTTATAGTGATAAAGCGGTGCAAGCAACAAAGTGAAGTATTGTACAGTGATAGTATCAACAAACTGGTCTCTCGTTGGGAGAAATGTACTCGTAGCACGGCCGACTAAGTTAAGAAGTAAGTATGTAGATATGATGAATGAGGATTTAGACTTAACAACGTTTGTTTCATTAAAAAAGCTTTAAGGCTCTTCACACAGAAAATTCGGAGGCAATATTTTTCAGTACACTCTCGTATTTTGGGACCCACTGTTATTCTACCGCCCGCATCTCGTGGTCGTGCGGTAGCGTTCTCGCTTCCCACGCCCGGGTTCCCGGGTTCGATTCCCGGCGGGGTCAGGGATTTTCTCTGCCTCGTGATGGCTGGGTGTTGTGTGCTGTCCTTAGGTTAGTTAGGTTTAAGTAGTTCTAAGTTCTAGAGGACTTATGACCACAGCAGTTGAGTCCCATAGTGCTCAGAGCCATTTGAACCAGTTTTGTTATTCTACCCTGATCTCAGAAATCGGCAAGCAGTTACCGATTTCGGTAGCAAATTAATGTTACTAAATAATTTTCCTTCTTTCTTACTTTCTTTGCCAAAGCGTTTACCCCGTCTACTACAGGGTCTGCGGTTTCAGGAATTGGGAAATTTTATTCCGGTTTTGAACTGCGTGGGCGTATGCCCTTCCGACGCTACAGTCATCAAGGTAAACTTAGAGAAAGAAGTCCTACGTTCCATCTTCCTTTGTTCTGCGTGTTATCGCATTGTAACTGTGTATCTAAGGCGGAATTTGGGGACCACCCTAGCATTGTTGACTGTCACGAGGGCGCCGGCGGACACATACTCACTGTATTTAGCTCAGTATGCAGAGCAGTACTGTGTATTAATCTGTAGTTTTCGATTGTCACTACACCTGTGTAGGAAATCAGGCACAGCATATTGCTCAACGTTTCGAATTTTGCTTTTTGCAACTTTACATTACACAGAGGTTTCATTACTAATTTGTAGGAAATTTCGACGTTGCTCTACGTCCCTTATAAGGCTGACTGCTAATTTATATTTTGGTATGAAAAGTGAGATTTGTTTTTTCATGTAATTTGAGCGTAAATTGTTTTAGTTCAAATGGATCCCGTACCGTCAACCAGTCGAACGTCACGACAATGTATACGTCGAAAAACGACTGGTTTTACTGCTGAAGAGTTAGTGAGGTTGCAAGAATCAGAATTTGATGTCGGTGATCTGGCAATATCGGAGCTTTCTCACGAAGAAGATGTGTTGTGGACATTCATAGCGACAGCAATGAGACGACAATGAAGGCGTTGGTAAAGGTGACGGTAAAGGAAAGGAAGAAATCTACAGCAAGTAGAACTGTAAGAAGTCGTAACTGCGACTGATGCTAAACTGATTATACGTCGCCAGCGCAAGAGCACACTAACAAGACACGTTCGTCCACAGTATGTGTTTCATCGAGAAGCCGCATGTGACTATGATTACATACAAACACACCACCAGAAGATATGCTGCACTAAACATAGTGGAGCGTATGGTGGTCAGCGTGTTAACCGTAAACCAGTAAAGGGGGAAAAATTTTACGTTGCTAGTAGACCATCGTAAAGTTTACTAGTCCTCATTTTATTCAAAGAAGTCATGATGTATAGATTATGCATTAGTTAGTTAGTTACAGTTATTATATCTTCAGTAGTATGTTACATACTAAATTAAGTACAAAATGTCCTGTTTTACTCCCTATTGTAATCGTAAACATTACGAGGCTTTAGCAATCCAGGGTTAAACAGTTCTGACGACGATATTTCGTTTCTGATACCGGTAACTTATCTTCAGTTTTTGGGGTCAATCAGGAAGCAGTAATTCATCACTTTCAACACGTATTCGATTTCACAAGCAAATTATGCATAGTTTCTAAACTGTCTGTCGAATCGCGTAACTTTACGATTTGGTTTCCGTTGGTGTACCTGCAGAGTCCTTTTGTACAGTATAGCCAAAGCGAAAATGGCCTGAAAAGTGTTTTCGACATGTTGTGCCGAAGTCAGCAAGAGAATCCTCAGAAAGTTATCCTGCGCACCAGAGAACCTTATTCAAGTGAATTATATCCTGCAAAAATCGCAACACTGGCTAATTGTACAAGCGGGAATAATTGTCATATGAAAAACCATCTTCATCCTTACAAAATTTCTGTCGTGTGTAAGTTAAAGCAGCGGGTTTTCATTTCTTTCAGTGGTTTCTGAATGGAATGATACCGAAATATTTGGAGCTCCGAATGCACAGGTGGAACATCAGTTTTCGATCTCTCGAATTCCAGCTGGATTCTTGATTTGAGATCACCAACGTTTTCAAAGTTTTCGACCCAAGATTTTATTGAGTTGACTGCCTATTACGATTAGTTAGTAAATGCGCCCAGAAACGCCGCTGAGCGGCTACATAGCTACCGCTTTGGTAGAACGCTTTCACTGCGAAAGACCGTTGTTGCTTAGTCCACTGCTCCATGGCTACTGAAATGCTTTGTGTTGGGGAACGCAATGGTGACCTTGGTTATTCGCCCCCCACTACTTCCAACGCTTCCGCACACTAATAATTAATGCCGCACCCTGTAGAAACCCACAGAATATGCAGCATCATGCATCAGAAATTTCTCGTCAGTTACTCGAATAGCCGTTGCATACTTTTGAACAATTTCCGGAGTAGTGGTATTTTGGCCACCTTGTATGTTCAACGTACTCGATATTTTCCTGCTTTCTTCACACACACACACACACACACACACACAATCAACCAGCCGCATTTTAAGCTGCATGTCTTTGTGCCCTTTGAACATTTTGGTATCTCGTTAATGATATAGAGAAACGGATGTGTCTCGTACTTTCTCCGATGCGTTCCAGCTGGCGTCGATAACAAGCAACTCGCCTCCCCCCCCCCCCCCCCTCTCTCTCCCCTGCGTGAGAATGCCAAGGCATTCATTTGTCTGGCCGGAAAGTCAATAGCCGCGGCTCAAATTACAACTGAATGCGTTACGAACAATGATAAGTTGCGCTGACTTGCCGTAACTTACACTAATTTCATCCCAGGTCTTCAATCAACTTTTCTTTTCCGCCAATCGTATCTCATTGACACCGTAATAATGCTTCAGGCCCGTGTTTGGGTGCGTGTTTCGGTGAAGCTGAACACAAAACTGCTGTTAGGTTGCAAGGTAATCTAAGAGAAGGTCGAGCCAATGAAACAGTAACTGAAACCATCAGACGAGCGCTGAAATGACAGGTGATACGAGAAGTAGAAAATCAATTAAAATCACTCTTAAGAAGAGCGGCAACTGAACATAATATACTTTTACGACGTGATACAGATTCGTCTTCTGGACGTAGTTTATGGTCGGTCAATGAAGCAACGAAAGGTTGCAAACGGTCATTGGAGAAACGATGCGTTGCAAGCGATTGAAGAAACGAACAGAGTCGTCAGACGGATACGTATCTTTAATATTAGCTGCTGAATTTCTATGAACGCGTTTTAGTCTCGCGTATTAACACCTTTCTGTAGAATGGAAAGGGCCTCTTTATAAATCAGTTTGGATTTCTAAAATGGCCCTCTAGTGAAGATCAACTGGCTTTGTTTGTTTTGGATTTGAGAATTCAGCAGATAGCGGCGCAGATACTGATGACGTGTTCGTTGACTCCAGGAAGGCATTAGACAGACAGTTGCAATGTCGCTTGGTGAACAAAACATGAATTTACGGAATATGGGACCGGCTTTGTGATCGGAGTTCCGCTTCTGTCGCACAGTGGCCGGCCTACCACCTGAGGACCCGGATTCGATTGCAGGTACTGCCAGGGAATGTTCTTTCTTGGGAGGACTGGAACGAGGTGCTCTAAGGCTAGTGATCTTATCTGAGTAGCTATTTGAGTGAGAAGTAGAGACTCCAAGATCTAGAGATCCGACGACGGTCGGGAAAGTGGTGTGCTGTTCGTAAGGGCCTCCACACCCAATCCGAGGGACGCTATTGGCAGAGGGTAACACGACAATCTGTCCGTTCCGATTGGGCCGCCTGTGCCACAACTCGGAGCTTTGCCTTGCTTTTTGTGACTGGACGCATGAAGTCAAAGCGTCTTTCGTGGCGGAGCGAAATCGTTGAATGCAGAAGTAGTATCGGAAGTGCCCAAAGGGAGCGCAAGGTCGAAAGCTCCTTGAGACAGTTCATGGATGATGACGATGATGATGATGAATCTTGCATGATAATCCAAAAAAAAAGATTGTAACGCAGAGGATCAACAATTGGTGCAGTGACTGATAGCTAAGCACTGCCGTGTACGATTAATAGAGGAGACAGAAAATATCCAAAAAAGAGTGGCACCTTCCGTTCCACGAGCGTTTATCAAGAGCCACAGCCTCGTAGAAATGCTCATTGCGCATCGCAAAGAGGTTTACTGTTAAAAATCCGAGTGCGTACATTTAAAGAAGAGTGAAGCAGCGTGTTACTTCTTCCCAGGTGTATCACACGGGCCGGCCGCGGTGGTCTAGCGGTTCTAGGCGCTCAGTCCGGAGCCGCGCGACTGCTACGGTCGCAGGTTCGAATCCTGCCTCGGGCATGGATGTGTGTGATGTCCTTAGGTTAGTTAGGTTTAAGTAGTTCTAAGTTCTAGGGGACTGATGACCATAGATGTTAAGTCCCATAGTGCTCAGAGCCATTTGAACCATTTTTTTTTTTTTTTTTTTGTATCACACGAAATAATTATCACAGGAGGTGTACTTCGTCGGGGGCCTTACACGCTGTAGTTTCCCCGAGCATCATTCACGATCTGAACGTGAAATCTTCGAATGCATTGGGTTAATGCCAGCCAAGTCTTGTAGTACTTCATGCATTTCTCAGAGGACAGGACACTGGAACTTCTGAAATGAATGCTTTCTGAATGCTATAATTCTCTGAATTTTAATTTCTTGGATGTTATTATAGAGCGATGCACTAAGCACTGATGTTAATAATTTTTCTGTTGTTATGTTAAAACTTTTATGTATTTTATTGCAATCAAACAGTATGTTATTATATTAAAGTGTGTCACATAAGGTGGGGGCGGCAGTAAGTAATGTTGCTCCCCCTCCCTCCAAAAGAAAAAAAAAGCTGAAAGCTTTGCCACGCCTATGCCCTTCGCCAAGAAGTGAAACGTCGTTTTCGGACTGCAGCTTTAGGCCAAGGACTCCAAAACTATTCCTCTGACGGAGCACTTTGAGAATTCTGGTGGCAGTTTGATGGAATACCTTCGTTATTTTGAAGGTTAATAAAACTGACAAACATGCAGTGGCTTTATAATTCACTTATCCTACGAACTGAAGACGGCAATACAAGTTTGCCGAAACTAGTGTTCAGGATATGTATCAACTGCGATCTGGGCAATAAAACTTCCATTTTCGAAGCTTTTTTACAAAAATTTTAAAAACTTAGAAAAACGTGTCGTATTCAGTGATTATTTCAATTTAAGGTCATAATTAATAACACATAAATGACGATAGGATTTTTGAAAAGATAAGAGAAAATGTCGCAAAAAGCACCATGTTTTCCACGGAGTCCTTATTCACTTTCCGTGAGACACTGGTGTTCCGCAGAACACAGATTGGGAAGTCTTGTGCTAGACGTTACTACTTTGATGATTTTAACACTTTGCCATCCGCACGTCTCGAACAAATTTATTCGCTTGGCGCCGGCAGCGCTAATTCGGATTACTTGGCTTGTCGCTGGCCGTTCTTGTATTATCTCAAGATTATAAATTGTTACGTTTTACTAATCTAATCGTTCTCTTAAGTTCTCAACGCTGTTCCCCGACTTTCATGAAATTTGGAAGGTATACATATGTAAATATATACAAAATTTGTTTGTTTAATAGATTTGTTTATTTGCATTGTCTTTAGTACTTAGTATTTCTCTTTCATGTGATATGCAACAAAACAGTCTCCAAGATGTAACGCAACTCCACAAGACCCGCACATTAAGTTTGTTGTTATTTTTTTGTTTTGTTTTTGGTACATTCATGGCAGTTTCTACGTTTTCGTTTACTCGTTTCGGAAATACGTAGGCCTATACGTTGGTGTTGTTTTGTGTGACTGGAAACTCTGTCAACCGGATCACGATGAAACATCTACATCCATACTCCGCAAGCCACCTGACGGTGTGCGGCGGACGGTACTTTGAGTACCTGTATTGGTTCTCCCTTCTATTCCAGTCTCGTATTGTTCGTGGAAAGAAAGATTGTCGGTATGCCTCTGTGTGGGCTCTAATCTCTCTGAGTTTATCCTCATGGTCTCTTCACGAGATATACGTAGGAGGGAGCAATATACTGCTTGACTCCTTGATGAAGGTATGTTCTCGAAACTTCAACAAAAGCCCGTACCGAGCTACTGAGCGTCTCTCCTGCAGAGTGTTCCACTGGAGTTTATCTATCATCTCCGTAACGCTTTCGCGATTACTAAATGATCCTGTAGCGAAGCGCGCTGCTCTTCGTTGGATCTTCTCTCTCTCTCTCTTCTATCAACCCTATCTGGTACGGATCCCACACTGGTGAGCAGTATTCAAGCAGTGGGCGAACAAGTGTGCTGTAACCTACATCTTTTGTTTTCGGATTGCATTTCCTTAGGATTCTTCCAATGAATCACAGTCTGGCATCTGCATTACCGACGATCAACTTTATATGATCATTCCATTTTAAATCACTCTTAATGCCTACTCCCAGGTAATTTATGGAATTAACTGCTTCCAGTTGCTGACCTGCTATATAGTAGCTAAATGATAAAGGATATTTCTTTCTATGTATTCGCAGCACATTACACTTGTCTACATTGAGATTCAATTGCCATTCCCTGCACCATGCGTCAATTCGTTGCAGATCCGCCTGCATTTCAGTACAATTTTCCATTGTTACAACTTGATGTAGTGGCAACCTCCAAGCTCCGCGTATTCATCGTAAATAATCGTATTGTCTCTTTCGTCTGCCATGATGAAAGGGCACAAGTACTTATAAAAGCATAAAACTTGTTGACGTATGTAACTTATTGTTACCTGAACAAAACATCAACAGAATGTAAAATATACTAAAGTGCTGTAGCCAGCCGCTGTGCGATACTATGCTCACAACACCACTGTGATATCGCCAGCCGTTGACCGCCATTTCGTGCACGACACCACTGTGGTGTCGCCGGACGGCAGAGTGTTAAAATGTCTCCCACTCGATCTGGCCAACTGGCACAGCAACCATATGACGATTATTCTTCTTCAATAAAACAGTTTTGGTTGCTGTGCTGGCGTAAACTGTTGCCAGCACGTCGATCGGCACAGACGTAGCGTGAAGATCGATAGTAGGCGCTGGATCAAGCGCACCTTTCACGTGAGAGGCCAGAGACACACAGACAAGCAACTCGCCGCCAACGCCTCTCGACAGCAAGTATTTAGGCGGCCACCGCTCACCGGAGGGCCTCACTAGACTCAATATTCCAGTTTGGCGTGCGTCAGTGATTCGCAGAGTGGGTTCAGTTCACATCGCAGGCTACGACAGTACAAAGCGACCAGATCATTGACTGTAGCGGGACTATTATTCATGAGGTTGTACCATAGAACATGGACTCAATCCCAATAAGAAACCTTTTTTCATGTAAATAAAGATCCACATTAACCCATGTGTGCATTTGTGTTGTAGAAAGAGGATACTGGCCACCCACGAGAAAATCCTTTCCTTTGCTTCCTTGCGGTACAAGACTACAGCTGCGAAAATATTGCTTTAATGAAGCGATTAGCATTTGTAAGACATGATTAAATTATCATGGACTGAGAGACATTCATAGAACTGTTATTATGTGTAATGAGCATAATTCAGATCGAGCTAACGGGGGCATGGGCCCCCCCATACAGTTACGTTGGCAGGTGCAGTTGTGCAGCGATAGGACCTCACTTACAGACTTGCTCGCATCTCACTACACTAAACAGAGTGCAATGGAAGGCAGCTATCAGAGTAGAAGACGTCGAGCATGTACACAGAAGAGCATCGCAAAATGGTTCAAATGGCTCTGAGCACTATGGGACTTAACTTCTGGGTCATTAGTCCCCTAGGACTTAGAACTACTTAAACCTAACTAACCTAAGGACATCACACACATCCATGCCCGAGGCAGGATTCGAACCTGCGACCGCAGCGGTCGCGCGGTTCCATACTGTAGCGCCTAGAACCGCTCGGCCACCCCGGCCGGCAAGAGCATCGCACTTGCCGTCTTAACTGCACCAGAGGAACATGCCCCAGCACGATCTGGCCTTATGCTTATTCCATAGCATAATAGCTCGGAGGCATATGCCTCGCTCTGCTCGATCTGGACGTTGCTTATACGACAGCATAACACTTCTACGAATTTCTTTCAGTCTGTAATAATCTGGCGATGCCCTTCAAAGGCGAAACGCGTCATTAAACAATATTTTCGAAACGAAAACTGTTTTATTCAGTCACTTTCACGATCGGTGTAAGTTAACTATAGTACTCATAGCTGCCAATTTCAGGACAGGCAAGTATCTAACACATGCAGACCTCGGAAACGGCAACGAGGACATAATAGAGACAACGGTAGCCGGTTCAAATGGCTCTGAGCACTATGGGACTTAACTTCTGAGATCATCAGTCCCATAGAACTTAGAACTACTTAAACCTAACTAACCTAAGGACATAACACACATCCATGTCCGAGGCAGGATTCAAACCTGCGACCATAGCGGTCACGCGGTTCCAGACTGTAGCGCCTAGAACCGCTCGGCCACCCCGGCCGGCACGGTAGCCGGATAAATTACTCAGCAGAGTAGAATAATGTTGTTTTTCCTCTCATCAATTGTCTCAGTACAGAGAACGGAGTTACGTTTCTAAAAGGACGGGAATCGCGTCGTTGTTGAGGGTCGGATTGTGTGTCACTGGTGGCAGGCTTGAACTGGGCAAAGCCGCAGTGACTCAGCTTGGCGCCGGTTTGCCAAGAACGTAATTCACATTAAAAATAAACCGTATCGGACGACGAATGCGTTTCATTATACGCGGTCCACGCTCAGGCGGCCATCTGGCCCGCGGGTGAATTTTTCACCAGTTTCCACGAACGCCTCGCCCGCCGGCTGGTAATTTTTACTGCGCCGCCGCTGTTTCAAATTAAAGTCCGAGTGGAACGAGTCAAGTTGAAGAGGCCGCCCGGAACAAAGGGGGGCAGTCTGTATTCTAAGAGAGTGTTTCCCTTGTCGCAGAGTCTACACGGCGCTCTCAGCCGCGCAGTAATAAAAGGAAACTTCTGCGCTAAAGAGCGCGTTATTCAAACACCGCTTAACTCTGCGGCGGAAGCACAGAAGGGGCCAATTATTATTTACTGTACAAAAGCGAACTTCTTTTTCTGTTTTTTTTTTTAAAAAAAGAGGAAAAAAGAGTGAGACAAAGCAGCGAAAATTAATAACAGAAGTATCAGAATGAGTTGCGAAGGAATTTAAATGCACGCCACCGCACATTCTCCCTTATTAAAACACGAAAATTACTCTGCGTTGCGAAGTATAACCGGTTTGTATATGCAATGGGGCCAGTTTTTGAGCTTTCCCTATATGTTAGACCGTCGAGAGCTGTTCTCCTATCTGCGATCATTTTTCATTCACCGGCTCAGAAAAAAAAAACTAAAGATAAAGTAAACTAACGATAGGCGATAGTTAGATATACTGGCATTCGATAGTTAGATATACCGACATTTGTTTCTGTCGAACAGCCCATTGGATTTCACACATTATTACCATAATCAACAGATACGTTCTTTCAAAATTCGTTTCTGTTCATTTCCACAACGGTACTCCAGTAGTTCGTATCAAGGATTATGTACTTGTCATCCCACTTTATCGCAGTACTAGCCTCCTAGCTGACCCCACCCATAAACCAAATACATTCGGAAAGTTCTCTTCTGTCGTTTCTGTCCGACACTGAAATATGCTACATTTCAAATACACTTATTAATATAAATAGGACAATGTATTTTACTGAAGTTACCGGCGGCGCATTCGCATTTATCTCGCATATGCTACGTTGGCGGTACCTTGTTCAGTTGAACGTTTTCGTCTCTATTGGGGTATACTTCCACCTGAGTCAATTTTAGCTATTAAGTACGAGCGTCGCTCAATAAGTAATGCAACACATTTTTTTCTGAAAACAGGTTGGTTTTATTCAGGATTCCAATGCACTGTATCGTTTTCCACTATTCTGGCTACAGAATCCGATCTTTTGTTCAAGTGTGTGTGAAATCTTATGGGAGTTAACTGCTAAGGTCATCAGTCCCTAAGCTTACACACTACTTTACCTAATTATCCTAAGGACAAACACACACATCAATGCCCGAGGGAGGACTCGAACCTCCGCCGGGACCAGCCGCACAGTCCATGACTGCAGCGCCTCAGACCTCTCGGCTAATCCTGCGCGGCTCCTATCTTTTAAAATAATCTTTGTTCGATGCGACGGCCTTACGTCACCTTACTGGTAGGGTCCGTATGCATGCATGGTACCACTGTACTGCTCGACGTGGGAGTCTGTGACGATAGTATACAATAAATTGTCACGTTCAGTCTCATAACGCGCAAGCAGTTCTGCACAGATTGCCTTTTGCTGATCTGTATGGTCTTCTGCGAAACAAATCACTTAAGAAAGGCAAGTCTTCCGGTCCAGATGGTATACCGATCAGGTTCCTTTCAGAGTGTGCTGACACAATAGCGCATTTCTTAGCAATCATATACAACCGCCCACTTGACGAAAGGTCTGTTCCTAAAGGCTGGAAAGCAGCAATGGTCACACCAATATTCAAGAAAGGAAATAGGAGTAACCCATTGAATTACAGACATATCACTGACCTCAATTTGCAGTAGGATTTTGGAGCATACACTGTACTCGAACATTATAAATCACCTTGAAGAAAATGACTTATTAATACATAACTGACGGCCGGAGTGGCCGAGCGGTTCTAGGCGCTTCAGTCTGGAACCGAGCGACCGCTACGGTCGCAGGTTCGAATCCTGCCTCGGGCATGGATGTGTATGATGTCCTTAGGTTAGCTAGGTTTAAGTAGTTCTAAGTTCTAGGGGACTGATGACCTCAGAAGTTAAGTTCCATAGTGCTCAGAGACTTTTTTTTTTTCATTTCCGATGTCATTATGGCCATGCGACGGGAATTAACAGACTTAACGCGGAATCGTAGCTGGAGCTAGACGCATGAGACATTCCATTTCGGAAATCGTTAGGGAATTCAATATTTCGAGATCAACAGTGTCAAGACTGTTCCGAGAATACCAGATTTTAGGCACTACCTCTCGCCACAGACAACGCAGTGGTCGACGGCCTACACTTAACGACCGAAATCAGCGGCACTGGCGTAGAGTTATTAGTGCCCACAGACAAGCAACACAGCGTGAAGTAACTGCAGAAATTAATGTGCGACGTACGACTAACGTATCCGTTAGGACAGTGCGGCGAAATTTGGCAGCAGGCAATCGATACTAGAGCCTTTCCTAACGCCCGCATCTCGTGGTCGTGCGGTAGCGTTCTCGCTTCCCACGCCCGGGTTCCCAGGTTCGATTCCCGGCGGGGTCAGGAATTTTCTCTGCCTCGTGATGGCTGGGTGTTGTGTGCTGTCCTTAGGTTAGTTAGGTTTAAGTAGTTCTAAGTTCTAGGGCACTTATGACCACAGCAGTTGAGTCCCATAGTGCTCAGAGCCATTTGAACCATTTGAATAGCCTTTCCTAACATGACAACATCGCCTACGGTGCCTCTTCTGTGTTCCTGACCATATCAGTTGGATCATAGATGACTGAAAAATCCGTGGCGTGGTCAGATAAGTCCCGGTCTCAGTTGGCAAGAGCTGATGGTAGGTTTCGAGTGTGGCGCAGACCCCACGAAGCCACGGACACGAGTTGTCAACAAGGCACTGTGCAAGCTGGTGAAAGCTTCATGGTGATGTGGGCTATGTTTACATGGAATGGACTGGGTCCTCTGGTCCAGCTGAACCGATCACTGACTGGAAATTGCATTGTTCGGTTACGTGGAGACCATTTGCAGCCACTCATTGACTTTATGTTCCGAAACTACGGCAGAATTTTTATGGATGACAGTGTCACCAGGCCACAATTGTCCGTGATTGGTTTGATGAATGTTCTGGTAGGCAGTTCGAGCCCATTGGCCACCCAGGTCGCCTGACGTGAGTCCCATCGAACATTTATGGGACATAATCGAGAGGTCAGTTCGTTCACATAATCCTGCACCAGCAACACCGTCGCTATTATGGACGACTATATACGCAGCATGGCTCAGTTTTTGCAGGGGACTTCCATCGACTTGCTGAGGCCATGCCAAATATAGCTATACCACCCAACAGACAAGAATTAACTGATGAAATTGTAAACGATGTTGTTCAGAAAATCATTAAGTGGTTCTCTGCAAATGGGTTCTCATCAAACTTGGACAAAACACGGTATATACAGTTCCACACAGTAAATGGAATGACACCATTAATAAACATAGACTTCGATCAGAAATCGGTAGCTAAGGTAGAATATTCAAATATTTCTAGGAGTATGCATTGATGAGGGGTTGAACTGGAAAAAAACACACTGAAGATCTTCTGAAACGTTTGAGTTCAGATACTTATGCTATTAGAGTCATGGCGAATTTTGGCGATATACTCGTACATCTCAGTAAATTAGCTTACCACGCCTATTTTCATTCTCTGCTTTCGCATGGCATCATATTCTGGGGTAACTCATCACTGAGTAAAAGAGTGTTCATCGCACAAAAGCGTGTAATCAGAATAATTGCTGGAGCTCATCCAAGATCATCCCGCAGACACTTATTTAAAGAGCTAGGGATCTTCACTGTAGCCTCACAGTATATAGCGGATGATCAAAAAGTCAGCATAAATTTGAAAACGGAATAAATCACGGAATAATGTAGACAGAAAGGTACAAATTGACCCACATGCTTGGAATGACATGGGGTTTTAATAGAACCAAAAAAATACAAACGTTCAAAAAATATCCGACAGATGGCACTTCATCTGATCAAAATAGCAATAATAAGCATAACAAAGTAAGACAAAGCAAAGATGATGTTCTTTACAGGAAATGCTCAATATGTCCACCATCATTCCTCAACAATAGCTATACTCGAGGAATAATATTGTGAACAGCACTGTAAAGCATATCCGGAGTTATGGTGAGGCATTGGCGTCGGATGTTGTCTTTCAGCATCCTTAGAGATGTCGGTCGATCACGATACACTTGCGACTTCAGGTACCCCCAAAGCCAATAATCGCACGGACTGATGTCTGGGGACCTGGGAGGCCAAGCATGACGAAAGTGGCGGCTGAGCACCCGATCATCACCATTTCTTTCGTTTTTTTTGTTTCCTTAAAACCCCATGTCATTCCAAGCATGTGTGTCAATTTTTACCTCTTTATCTACATTATTCCGTGGTTTATTAACTTTTCAAATTTATACTGACTTTTTTGATCACCCGGTATATATTCACTTATCAAATTTGTTATTAACAATCCGAACGAATTCAAAAGTAATAGCAGTGTACGTGGCTACATCACTAGGAGAAAGGATGATCTTCATTACTCAAGGTTAAATCTAACTTTGGCTCAGAAGGGGGTAAATTAAGCTTCCACAGAAGTCTTTGGTCACTTACCTAATAGCATCAAAAGTCAGACAGATTTCCATATAGCATTTAAAAGGAAATTAAAAAAAAATCTGAATGGCATCTCCTTCTACTCATTAGATGAATTTTTGGATATAGTAAGTGGGTAATTTCCCCACTCCTCATCCAAATAAATATTAAGTGTCATGTAATATTTTGTGTGGCCGCCCGGTTGGCCGTGCGGTCTAACGCACGGCTTTCCGGGCGGGAAGGAGCGCCTGGTCCCCGGCACGAATCCGCCCGGCGGATTTGTGTCGAGGTCCGGTGAACTGGCCAGTCCGTGGATGGTTTTTAGGCGGTTTTCCATCTGCCTCGGCGAATGCGGGCTGGTTCCCCTTATTCCGCCTCAGTTACACTATGTCGGCGATTGCTGCACAAACAAGTTCTCCACGTACGCGTACACCACCATTACTCTACCACGTAAACATAGGGGTTACACTCATCTGGTGTGAGATGTTCAAAAAGGTTCAAATGGCACTGAACACTATGTGACTTAACTTCTGAGGTCATCAGTCGCCTAGAACGATCTAATTAAACCTAACTAACCTAAGGACATCACACACATCCATGCCCGAGGCAGGATTCGAACCTGCGACCGTAGCGGCCGCTCGGCTGCAGACTGTAGCGCCTAGAACCGCACGGCCACTCCGGCCGGCGGTGTGAGATGTTCCCTGGGGGGTCCACCGGGGGCCGAACCGCACAATAACCTTGGGTTCGGTGTGGGGTGGTGGAGGGGTGAGGTGGACTGCGGTAGTCATCATGGGGCTGTGCACCACTGCGGCTGCGGCGGGGACGGAGCCTCTCCGTCGTTTCTAGGTCCCCGGTTCACATACAATACAACACAATACAATATTTTGTGTAATGTATTATCTTGTATAGATACCTTTTATTAACCTGACACCTTCCACATCATTACGTAGTGTCGTATTCATGACCTATGGAACAAGTACTAATCTAATCTAATCTCTGCACTACGCTGGACAAAAGAAAGGCCGACAAGATATTAGGAGGTAGGCCATGACTTTTGTTACTTCCGTGTAAACTTAACAGTGGAAGTTAATGAATTCACGGACGCTCTTTGCCAATAACATGCAAAGTATAACTGTTTATAAATTTTTGAAATCATTAATATACTTTGTGATTGCGAAGAGCATAATACACTAAATAAACGAAATAACCAAACCGGATTTTCAGAGAGTCTCGAGGAGGCAGGACAGACAATCACAGAACGTAACAAGAATTGTCTGAGTGGGACAGAAGAAACGCACAAGCGTATCAGATAAGAGGATGAAGGCAGTCCAGGGGCATACTGGCGAAGGCTGCCTCATAGCTTGAGCAGCTCCTGCGGGAGGAATAGTTTTCCGGGTAACGGGACGGCGCGAGCCGCCTCTGCCGGACCAGAAAGCTAGCGGGCCCTCCGCGCCGCTCAGAGTGAGTAATTAAAGCGCCTCGTCTCCCTTCCCCCTCGATCGCGCAGCCACCGAGAAATTTGAGGGGCTGCGCGGGGCAGCAGGTGAGGTTAGCCGCGCATTCCTGCGCCCGCTCGATAAATCGCCGCCGCTGTATAAACTGGCCTTTACGCGAGGGACGCCGCCCGTCTCCCCTACCCCGGAACAGGTTTCATTCAGGACCGCCGCCACACGACTTAGCCCGTCTAGACTCGAGGTCGCCACTTCTTCGACCCCGGCCCGTGCAGAGAACGCAATCCCCGCTACACCGACTGTGACACGACAGTGTTGGTTTCACTACTGCGTTTGGTCACATCGTATGACCTGTAGTGTGCTGTAATGTGCAACGCGCTAGCTTGCGAGACTTGGACGTGAGACAGACCCGGATCGAATTCGTGCAGTGGCTGAACGGCTTTCGGCTAATATACAGGGTAGCTACAGTGCGATTTTTCGGTGGTTACCCACACTCGTTTAGACAAATGCTGGGCTTGTCCCCATGTTCCACATCAGAAAGTACGATAAACAAACGGTTAAAATATGATAACACGCAGAACAAATCAAAGACATGGCTAAACCACCAGTAGCTGTCAAAAAAATTTATTAGGTTTCTATTAGTTTTAGAATATTCATGGACTGGCCACGGTGGCCGAGCGGTTCTAGGCGCTTCAGTCAGGAACCGCGCGACTGCTACGGTCGCAGGTTCGAATCCTGCCTCGGGCATGGATGTGTGTGATGTCCTTAGGTTAGTTAGGTTTAAGTAGTTCTAAGTTCTAGGGGACTGATGACCTAAGATGTTAAGTCCCATAGTGCTCAGAACCATTTTTTTATTCATGGACTGAAAGAACAGATACCATCTTCATATAGTTAAGGGTAACCGGCCATTGACCTCCTCCTCCTGTGCTGGATGCACACTCATTGCTCGAATTCTTACGGGATTCGGTAAGATTGTCTGTCGCGAGTAATGAGTGTAATGGGCAGAGGCACTACGAATGTAATGTGTGGACATTAATTTGGGAATGTGGGTCTCACGGGGAGTGTGCAAGGGATAAATCCCTGCAGTCGCACTATCCTCTGTGCCCTCGGTGGCTCAGATGGATAGCCGGCACGATAGCTCAGCGTGTTCGGTCAGAGGGTAATGTGCCCTCTGTAATAAAAAATCTGTGTTAATAGATCAACAACGAACATAAATGGATGTCTTACGACCTCCGCCCCGAACAGATACAACGAACTAAAGCGAACAAAATGAAAAAAAAGATGGATAGAACGTCTGCCATGTAAGCAGGAGATCCCGGGTTCGAGTCCCGATCGGGGCACACATTTTCAATTGTCCGCATTGATATATATCAACGCCTGTCGACAGCTTAGGCTCTTGATTTAATTATCATTTCATTCTGAGAGAGCTGCATGTTCAACGATAGTATCTGTTCTTTCGGACATGTCCTAAAGAACAGATCCCATATTCACATATTCATGGGCTATCTTCGGCCATTGGACAAAAAAACATTGTTGTAGCATCTTTGTTTTTGATGCATTGCATATACGCGGGGCGTTCAATAACTAATGCAACACATTTTTTCGGCCAGTTTCGGTTTAAAAAAATGCGAAATTTGTTGCTGGACATCGTGGGGTATTTCCGCTTAGGCCCTTACAGTTTCAATAGATGGCGGCGCTATATATAGTCCCCAAAATGGCATCTGTAACGTGGGTACATTTCAGACAGAGCGATGTCATTGAGTTTATTTTGGGGGAAAATTACAGCATCATAGATATCCATGGGCGTTTACAGATTGTCTATGCAGACCTGGCGTCATCGCAAGATGGTCGCGCAAAACTGGCCCATTTCCCGCGTGCCGACCGGCCGCACACAGCTGTGTGACTCCTGCAATGTTGGAACGTGCGGACACTCTTACTCGGGGTGATCGACGGGAAACAATCAACACCTCGCTTTTCAGCTGAATGTCTCTGGTAGCAGTGCTGACACACTCTACCACCAGCTGGGGTACTCAGAGGTGTGTGCCTGCTAGAATTCTCGCCGCCTAACAGAAAAAGATGGTTCAAATGGTTCAAAGCCGACACGGTAGCTCAGCGTGTTCGGTCACAGGGTTAGCTACCCTCTGTAACAAAAAACTGAGTCAATGGATCAACGTACAACCTAAACGAGTGTCCTCGGACGTCCGCCCGAACAAATTCAACGAACAATATAGATCAAAATGAGAAAAAAAATGACTCTAAGCACTATGGGACTTAACATCTGAGGTCATCAGTCCCGTAGAATTAGAAACTACTTAAACCTAACTAACCTAAGGACATCTCACACATCCATGCCCGAGGCAGGATTCGAACCTGCGAACGTAGCAGCAGTGCGGTTCCAGACTGAAGCGCGTAGAACCGCTCGGTCACAGCGGCCGACCACAGAAAAAGAGCAACGAAGGACTGTCTGTGGGGAATTCTTAATCGTGACGGTTTTTGTCGAACACCGTCACAGCGACGAAACATGGGTTCATCACTACGAAACGGAAACAAAACGGCAATCCATCTAGTGCTGCGTCCGAAGAAAAAAAATCCAAAGACACACCCTCAGTCGGTAAACTCATGGAGACGTTCTTCTTAGCCTTTGAAGGAGTTACTCTTATTTGTGATTCACTCTTAACTATTGATCCTAACTGGTACAGGTCCCAGACTGACGATAATATTTCAAGTATCGGTCGAATGAGGGTTTTGTTTGGTACATTCTTTGTGGGTGGACTTTATATCTTGTGGATTGTTCCAATGAATCTCGGTCTGGCGACTGCCTTACCAGCGATTACTTTTTATGTAATCGTTCACTTTTAATTGCCCCATACACTTAGTCTTATATATCTCATGGATTTGATTGCTTCCAGTGATAATTCTGCAACGTTAAGTCAAATAGGCAAGCATCAGTATGCTTATAGCAAAAGTTCAGTAGCAACACTGATGCTCATGTAATGCGTCATAAATCAAATATGCTATAACGAATTTTTTCGAACAGTGTCATGTATAGATCGAAACTAGTAGCCACTTAAACACTTAAACAGGATGGTGGGAGTGTGTAAATACTCCTTTCGCTGAAGGTATTGCACTTTATAAAAGTATTTCACAAAACAAAGTGAACATGAATCACAGAAAATTGGTGCACACGACTTTCCTCTTTTAGGTTACCTTGACGAATGTGACGTTAGGAAGGACATGCGTCCAAAAAGTTAAATAATAAAATTTGCCAAATACCGATAAAGTGGACTCCAAACTATCCGGTCTTCGTTCGAAAAATGAAGAAAGAACTTTTGCCACAACGTACAGGCCATGTATTTCTCCACACAGGTATCGTTCAATGAAGTTAAGATATGTATAGTAATTACAAAGAATACAGTGAGTTAAATTTGAAAAGGACCTTGGACATGCGAACATCGATGATACAGTGTGTAACGGCCATGGGGTGGTTTTCTGTCTTCCAAATTGTCTCTTTCGATGCCGGTCGTATTGTTTATCGATCGCAGGATACCAGTTGTTGATATTCATATAATTTTCGGTCCGTCCCCGGTCAGTGTAACGTATTGTCAATCCTCTGGGCCCGGGTTCGATTCCGGCTGGGTCGGCGAATTTTCTCCGCCCAGGGACTGGGTGTTGTGCTCCCCTCATCATCATCATCATCCTATCATCCTCATCGACTGCAGGTCGCCCAAGTGGCGTCAAATTGAAAGACCGGCACCCGGCGAACAGCCTGCCTGAAGGGGGGCCCTAGCCATACGATTAAATAAATAAATTAATTCTCAGCTCTTGCTGTGGTGCTGCTTTTCACTGTTATTCTTGAAGAATAAAGTTCTCCAATATGGCTAGCAATTTTTTTATTGCTATGAATAGTTTCGAAAGATTTAGCTGTCATCATCGGATCTTTAACATCTTATGATGACAGCATAGATCTGTCGAAACCGGTCATAGTAATAGAAAAATTGCTGGTGATCCTGGCAATCTTGATTATTGAAGAATAATGTGACTTTGAGATCGCCCCCAACAACTAACAGAGTGTCAATAGGTATAAAATTTTTCACAATATATTTATTCACCATTTCTATTCCTTTATCTTCTTCTAAAAATATGAGAACGTTCAGTACTCTTTTTATACGCAAATAAGTGCATTATGATAACTCGGCATCCAAGTATTTTTAATCTCCAATTAAAATGAAACCAGATAAAATGAATTATCTGTATTAACAGAAGTTATACTTTGCATTAATTTCTGTTTTTCAGGTAAACAAAAATAGCGTCAATTTCAAGATTTCCCTCTCAGTGTAATATATTTGATGTGTGCTTTGTATCACTACGGTCTCTCATTGCTGGCTGATACCATGTGGTAGTAGTCTCTGGAGCAGTCAGTCAAAAAGTATTGCGTTGTGGCGGCTATCCGTTTAGTTTTTTCGTCTTATTTTGTAAAATACTGCTGAATGCTAAAGTTATGAATTCGATCTCAATAATTTATGTGATAATGGAATTATTGTCTGTGTAAAAAGTACACGAAGAGATTTTTGCTGGTTTGAATTAACAGCCAAATAGGAAGCTTGTGTTTTAGTCAAGCAACTGATAAAAACCCGGACCATTATTGACACCAAGTTAACAGAAGAAACGTATCCCCAGACAAAGATACCGAAGTTAAGTATCTGCAATCATTTGTTGAATGTACTCCACTCCAAACCAATTCGAATTGCAAAATGGAAGCGGTCAACTCGAAAGTGCCTTTATTTAATTACTTGTTTCTAATAATGTGATTGTGGGAGCTAGGTACATTGCAAGACGCAGGACAATGGAATTGAAGAGGATATCATGTTGCGTGGCATCTACCAGGGATGCACTATTTTAACATATTTTAACCTCAGTTATGCATGCTGTGTGGACTCATATTTTGATGTACGTAGAGGGAGGGGGGGCTTCCAAGAATTTCTGTTGGTTCTGTCTAGCTTTGATTATCTTAATCACTTGGATAAGTTTTATTATAGATATGTAGTACTGCAGATGCACCTAGAGATGGGAGACATGTCCTGAAACCGGATAGTACTTTCCTTTTTGGAAGTAAATAATTTTTAAAACGTAGCGGATTCTATCATTGACAACGCAATAGTATTCGGTTCAAGTTAGCCGACCAGGTTTAGGTTTTCTGTAGTTTTGCTTCAGGCAAATGCCGAGATGGTTCCTTTGAACGTGCACAGTCTTTGTCCTACGCCATACTTCCCTTCTCAGATTGTAGGCTGCCTCTACTGACATCGGTCTCTTCCTTCCTTTTGCCACCTGAACTTTTCGGTATTACACGTGTAATACTAATACGGTACGGTACGGTACTCTGCATGTTGTCAGACGTTTCACTTTGTTCTTCTGTTTCGAAATTAGCTGGCGGATTAAAACTATGTGTCCGATCACGATTCAAACCATGAAACATTGCCTAGCGCGGGAAACTGCTTCCCCGACATCTATCCATGCACGACTTACGACCCGCCCTCACAGATTCACTTCGCCAGTACCTCCGTCCTAACTTCAAAGCTTCCCAGACGTTCACCAGCATATCTCGGGACCCGCAAACTATGCAAGAGACACTGACTATTGAAACTGGCTGCTAAATTACTACCAAATTGTCATATTTTTTCAGCCTTGTCGTGAGAAGTAAACACAAATCGCTCGGGTGACTTCCCTTACTGATTTGAGTACCAACAATATGAAAAAATATCTAATTTTAAAATTTTTCATATAATTAACATTTATTATCAAAGTAAATAATAAACACAAGAAGAAATTGGCAAAAAGTAAACAATCAATTGTTTCAGGGAGGTGGTTGCACTTTGGAATATAAATGTAAAATTTCTCACGAAGCTAACGTATTATCGTAGTACGCAACAAATAAAGGATGAAATTGCCAAGAAGGTAAAGAATCAGTTATTTTAAGGAGGTGGTTACACTTTGCAACCACTGGGACATACAGTTTCCAACCATCGATCATTTCACTTTGAAAGCAAATTCGCATTTTTCCTGTGTAAAATTCCACGTCTCAAACTTTCACGAACTCGTAATGTGTAAGAAAAATTATAGTCCCTTAAAACTAGTAAAAATAGGCCTAAAATTTAATAAATTTCGTGTAACAACTATATACTGTCCCATTGGTTTCACTTCGGCAATACTCATAAAAGCAATATTACAAACTCAAATGTATTTCACAATAACTTAGATATACTTACTTTCACTATCAATGATATTCTCAATACGGACAGAATAAAAACAACGCATGTCAGAGTGTCTATAATCACACGGCACAATCTCCGCGCCGATTATTGCTTTGAACGCTATATCTGACTATTACATTCGTAGAAGTACCGCAGTGTACCACAAGAGGTCTCTGTCGTGCTATAGCATCGGTGGTTTCATGAGAAAGGCACTGATACCTCAGAAAATAATAATAAATATGACAGTAAGCTGATGGTTTCAGCAAAAACCACTGGAGCTCAAACAGATATCGTGTGAGGTCATTATGTTTCCCTGATGGACATCAGCTAAGAAGAATAATTTTGCGAAATGTGTGGGACAGTGTCATCTCCACGCCGTTTCACTTCTCATTACCGCTTCCCCAATGCCAGCACCAACACTGAAAATAACCTTGCTCACTTCGACACCCACGGCCCGAACATCTGGGACCTATAGGGGAGTGCCGGCGCCAGGCAATTTGTGACCGACCTACAAGCTGTAAACACGGCCGACAGACCGTACAACTCATTAAACTCTGTTCTATAAAAAGAAAGTCAACAGCGAGCGGAAGGAGAACTGCAAATCTCCTTGTTTGCTGACACACCATCACAACACAGCGCCCAGGCAAAAAAGTAATCCATTCAAAAACACGCAAAGTATTTCCGGAAACGAAACTCATCCGAGATGTAAAAATACAAAGCGCAAGAGATATTTTTTACGTGTAGTTCGTATCAGCTTAAAGCAAGCTCACCGCCCAAAACATTATTCACACAATAGCTTTGGAGTGCTCTAGTACCAGTATCTGCCGATCGTGTGGCCCTCCACAGAAGACTACGCTCATGGCAGTGAAAGCAGTGTGTACACAGGGTGATTGCGCGTGTTACAAACTTTCAATCTGAGGAAACGGACAATGGTTCGGAATCTAAAGTTGAAAGTGAAAATCGTTCTGATGTCTCTGACTGTCGAATACATACTCGTATGCCAGTACCATTGTTGCTACGATTGTAGGTTAGGCAACTTTCAGAGGTGGTAGTACGCATAAAAACAAGCAAAACAGTCCTCTAAAAGGTATACCTTAAGAGCTGTGATCGCACCTTCGATACGGTGAAACATCTCTTCCACTGCAAGCTCTTCGGTTTCCGTATTTTTAGAGGAGGTAGCATGGACCAAAACAAGAAGTCCAGTAAAATTCTCTAAAATTCATATCTTAAGAACTACGAGCACTTGTTCAGTAGATGTGTTTCACAGCACCGAAATGAACAAATCGTCATAGCTCTTAATGCATGGATCTTAGAGCACATGTTCACTGGACACTTTTTCTTGTTTTGGTCCATACTACCCCCACTGGAAGTTGCCTACCACACAGTCTCATGAAAAACAGTACCGGTACATGTATTCCAGTGTCAGATGTACCGGAACGATTTTCGCTTTTTACTTTCCAAAAAATGGCTCTGAGCACTATGGGACTTAACATCTGTGGTCATCAGTCCCCTAGAACTTAGAACTACTTAAACCTAACTAACCTAAGGACATCACACACATCCATGCCCGAGGCAGGATTCGAACCTGCGACCGTAGCAGTCGCGCGGTTCCGGACTGCGCGCCTAGAACTGCTAGACCACCGCGGCCGGCCTTTTACTTTCCACTCCGATGTTTCCGGACCATCGTCCCCTACTCAAACTGATACGTTCACCCTTCCCTATCATACCTCCAAGTTGGTAACATCTTGAATGTAAGACAACCTAAGAAAAGAGGTAGTAAAATGATCCTGACAGGTACCGGAGACTACTGACACGCCTGGTCAATGAGAATCGGTTTAAAATCCGACAGGAATTGCTGTTGTCACTGATTACAGATTCGTCTTAAACCAGTGTCCGAACGAGAACTGCGAAGGGCACTTCATTTGACGGACAATTAAAATAGCTTTGGAGGACTTAAGATCAAATAAGGCAGAAGGGATAGATAACATACCAGAATTTCTAAAATCATTGGGGGAAGTGGCAACAAAACGACCCTTCACGTTGGTGTGTAGAAGGTATGAGTCTGGCAATATACCGTCTGACTTTCGCAAAGAATCACTCACTCAAGGACGTGCTAGGTGACGATAAGTGTGGCTTTAGGAAAGGTAAAGGTACGAGAGAGGCAATTCTGACGTTGCAGTTGATAATGGAAGCAAGATTAAAGAAAAATAATGACAGGTTCATAGGATTTGTCGACATGGAGAAAGTGTTCGACAATATAAAATGGTGTAACATGTTCGAAATTCTGAGGAAAACAGGGGTAAGCTATATTGAGACGGGTAATATACGATATGCACAACATCCAAGAGGGGGTGATAAGAGTGGACGACCAATAACGAAGTGTTAGTATTAAAAAGGGCTTAAGACAGAGATGTAGTCAATCTGTACATCAAAGAAGCAATGATCGAATTAAAAGAAACGTTCAGGAGTGGAATTAAAATTCACGGTGAAAGAATGCCAATGATACGATTCGCTGATGAGCTTGCTATCCTGAGTGATAGTGAAGGAGAATTACGTAATCTACTGAATGGAATGAATAATCTAATGAGTACAGAATATGGATCGAGATTAAATCGAAGAAAGACGAAAGTAATGAGAAGCAGCAGAAATGAGAACAGAGAGAATCTTAACATCAGGATTGGTGGTCACGAAATACGAGGGCAGTTCAATAAGTAATGCAACACATTTTTTTTCTCGGCCAATTTTGGTTGAAAAAGCCGGAAATTTCTTGTGGAATATTTTCAAACATTCCCGCTTAGTCTCGTATAGTTTCATTGACTTCCGACAGGTGGCAGCGCTGTACGGAGCTGTTAAAATGGCGTCTGTAACGGATGTGCGTTGCAAACAACGGGCAGTGATCGAGTTTCTTTTGGCGGAAAACCAGGGCATCTCAGATATTCATAGGCGCTTGCAGAATGTCTACGGTGATCTGGCAGTGGACAAAAGCACGGTGAGTCGTTGGGCAAAGCGTGTGTCATCGCCGCAAGGTCAAGCAAGACTGTCTGATCTCCCGCGTGCGGGCCGGCCGTGCACAGCTGTGACTCCTGCAATGGCGGAGCGTGCGAACACACTCGTTCGAGATGATCGACGGATCACCATCAAACAACTCAGTGCTCAACTTGACATCTCTGTTGGTAGTGCTGTCACAATTGTTCACCAGTTGGGATATTCAAAGGTTTGTTCCCGCTGGGTCCCTCGTTGTCTAACCGAACACCATAAAGAGCAAAGGAGAACCATCTGTGCGGAATTGCTTGCTCGTCATGTGGCTGAGGGTGACAATTTCTTGTCAAAGATTGTTACAGGCGATGAAACATGGGTTCATCACTTCGAACCTGAAACAAAACGGCAATCAATGGAGTGGCGCCACACCCACTCCCCTACCAAGAAAAAGTTTAAAGCCATACCCTCAGCCGGTAAAGTCATGGTTACAGTCTTTTGGGACGCTGAAGGGGTTATTCTGTTCGATGTCCTTCCCCATGGTCAAACGATCAACTCTGAAGTGTATTGTGCTACTCTTCAGAAATTGAAGAAACGACTTCAGCGTGTTCGTAGGCACAAAAATCTGAACGAACTTCTCCTTCTTCATGACAACGCAAGACCTCACACAAGTCTTCGCACCCGAGAGGAGCTCACAAAACTTCAGTGGACTGTTCTTCCTCATGCACCCTACAGCCCCGATCTCACACCATCGGATTTCCATATGTTTGGCCCAATGAAGGACGCAATCCGTGGGAGGCACTACGCGGATGATGAAGAAGTTATTGATGCAGTACGACGTTGGCTCCGACATCGACCAGTGGAATGGTACCGTGCAGGCATACAGGCCCTCATTTCAAGGTGGCGTAAGGCCGTAGCATTGAATGGAGATTACGTTGAAAAATAGTGTTGTGTAGCTAAAAGATGGGGGAATAACCTGGTGTATTTCAATGCTGAATAAATCAACCCCTGTTTCAGAAAAAAATGTGTTGCATTACTTATTGAACTGCCCTCGTAGATAAAGTTAAGGAATTCTGCTGCCTAGATAGCAAAATAACCAATGACGGACGGAGCAAGGAGGACATGAAAAGTGGACTAACCCTGGAAATAAGGGCACTCCTGGCGCTCTAACAAAACTTACCACGATCTGGACTGACATTGTTCCGTGCTACTTTTCTACAGAGAGATACACACTAAAGAATGATAAACAAATAAAATAAAATCTTCATAAGCTGAGCAAAGCAGTAACGCACTGGTACACCTCTGACCCTTATGGAAGCAGTTATTCAGCATGGCATTGATTGATAGAGTTGTTGGATGTACTCTTCAAGAATGTCGTGCCAAATCCTGTTCATCTGTTTTTCAAAGTTGTTCTGTTGCACCACATCCGAAATGCTTCGATTCTCCTCTGTTCAGGTTTTCCTTTGTGTATGTGTGTATGATTCATTGCCATACAGTGCTGGAAATTGCAACCTACATCCTCAGTTGTTTGCTGGATGCATTCTAGTCTCTGTCTTCCCCTACAGTTTTTGCCCTCTACAGCTACGCGTAGGATCTTGGAAGTAATTCTCTGATGTCTTAACAGACGACGTTCATCCTGTCTCTTCTTCTTGTCAGTGTTTTCCATATGTTCCTTTCATCACCGATTCTGCGGAGAATCTCCTCATTCGTTACTTTATCAGTAACATTCTTCTACAGCACCACATCTCAAACCTCATAGTCCACAGTCCGTGGTTCATTGACATACAATGCTGTGCCCCAAACGTACATTATCAGAAATTATTCCTCAAATTATGGTCTATGTTTGACATCAGGAAATTTCTCGTGGGCGGGAATGACTTCTTTGCCTGTACTAGTTTACTCTTTATGTCCTCGCTGAGTCATCCGTCATGGGTTATTTTTGCTTACAAGGTAGCGGAATTTCTTAACTTCGTCTATTTCGTGACTAACACTTTTGATTTCTCGCAATTCTCATTTCTGCCACTTCTCTTTACTTTTTTGTCTCTTTCCTGTTTGCTCTCAGTTTATATTCTATACTCATTAGACTGTTCATTCCATTCAACAGATCACGTAATTCTTCTTCACTTTCGATGTAGATAGCAATGTCATCAGAGAATCTTATAATTTATATCCTTCCGCACTGAACGTTAACTCCACTCTTGAACGTTTATTTATTTCTCTTGATGCCCGAGCTATTATTCTGATTTTGCGATAGTTATCGCAGTTATCTGCCCTTGCTATCTTCGGAATTGTGTGGATGATATTTTGCGGAAGGTCGGATGGTTCGTCAGCACTCTCATAGATTTTACACAGCAACATTAGTACCTCTCAAATAGGTGTCGGGAAATGATTATGACGGCAAAATCAGATAAATTAGGTGTCGTATGAAGCATTAGTGACAATCATTCTTTCCGCGCTCCATTAGTCAGTGGAAGAGAAAAGCGTTGAAGTAGCCTACCGAAGACGTTATCGCAGTCAATAAAATTCTTATAGGTATGTGATCGCACTGCCAATGTGCAGAATTGCTACGATTTCGCGCGCTATTGCAAATGTTCTGTAAGTAGGCTGTTAAGTTTTTATGTTGGTAACGCCACGTAGCACTCTGTATGAAAATCAGTGTCTTTGCTGTGTGCAGTCTGTGGCTGGTTGGCATTGTTGGAATATTCGCTATTTTAGTACTGGGCAGTTGGATGTGAACAGCGCGTAGCGCTGTGCAGTTGGAGGTGAGCCGCCAGCAGTGGTGGATGTGGGGAGAGAGATGGCAGAATTTTGAGAGCGGACGATCTGGACGTGTGTCCGTCAGAGAAACGAAATTTGTAAGACTGGATGTCATGAACCGTATTTAGAATCTTTTATTTAGCTGACAGTATTGGCGCTCTCTGTATTGCAGTAGTTCAAGTAACGAAGATTTTTGTGAGGTAAGTGATTCATGAAAGGTATAGGTTATTGTTAGTCAGGGCCATTCTTTGGTAGTGATTATTGAAAGTCAGATTGCGTTGCGCTAAAAATATTGAATGTCAGTTTATTGATGATCAGAATAAGAGAGAAATGTCTGAGCACGTTCAGTTTTGCTCAGCTGTTTAAAAATCAAATAAAGTAAGAGGTTTACCAGTAATTTATAATTTCCGAAAGGGGACGTTTCAGTTCTTTCTCAGGTTGTTTTCGCTCACTGCTCAATGAGAAAAGTTTTGGTTCTTATATACTGTCGGAAGGGCAGTTATCGTAATCTTATTGGGTACTGAGGATGAGGGGAAGGGCTGCAAGACGTGCTTTATTGGTGTTTGAATTATTTCTTTTCATCATGGCCGAAATATGTTGATTGGTGGTTGCTTAATTGCTTGCCACTGACGGAAATAGGTAAACGTATGTAGGCGAGACGGGATGGGCGATCAGCCGACCGACATCTGAACATGAAAGATGTAGCTCACTAAGGCAAACTATCAAGTCGGGGATGAGTGCGGTGAATAGAACTTCGAGAAACCCACGAACAGGTGAAACGGCCTGTTAGCTTCAGAAGAAAATTTGAGAGGCTACATAAATAGCCAAGGGAGCCGACAGCTTGGATAGAGTGGACGGGTACCGACTTCCGGCATCTTGGCTTCCAGCAGTAACAGCGCTAGGGAACAGCAGCTCTGCTCGTGCGAAGCAACACACAGGCGTGCGAGAGGCCACAGCGATCGCATGTCACGGGGTACCGGCACGCCTCAGCAGGAACTAGGCAGCAAGTGAACAGCGCTGCGACACAGCTACAGCCCGTCCCTCATTCGGCTATTTCCACCGGTGGCAAGCAATTAAGCAAACATCAATCAAGAACGTCTGTTTCCACGAATGAAAAGAAATAATGCGTACACCATTAAAGACTAATATCTCCTCGTCCTCAATACCGTATCAGATTACAATAACAGCCTCTTCAACCAATATACAGGGTGGTCCATTGATCCTCACCGGGCCAAAGCGTCAAACGAAAAAACTATAAAGAACCAAACTTATCTAGCTTGAAGGAGGAAACCAGATGGCGCTATGGTTGGCTCGCTAGATGGCGCTGCGATAGGTCAAAGGGATAACAACTGCGTTTTTTTAAAAATAGGAACCCCCATTTTTCTTACATATTCCTGTAGTACGTAAAGAAATGTGAATGTTTTAGTTGGACCACATTTTTCGCTTTGTGATAGATGGCGCTGCAATAGTCACAAACATATGGCCCACAATTTCAGACGAACAGTTGGTAACAGGTAGGTTTTTTCAAATTAAAATACAGAACGTAGGTACGTTTGAATATTTTATTTCGGTTGTTCCAATCTGATACATGTACCTTTGTGAACTTATCATTTCTGAGAACGCATGCTGTTACAGCGTGATTACCTGTAAATACCACATTAATGCAATGAATTCTTACAATGATGTCCGACAACCTCAATGCATTTGGCAATAAGTGTAACAACATTCCTCGCAACAGCGAGTAGTTCGGCTTCCGTGATGTTCACACATGCATTGACAATGCTCTGGCGCATGTTTCAGGCGTTGTCGGTGGATCACGACAGCAAATATCCTTCAGCTTTCCCCACAGGAAGAAATCCGGGGACGTTAGATCCGCCGAACGTGCGGGCCATGGTATGGTGCTTCGACGACCAATCCACCTGTCATGAAATATGCTATTCAATACCGCTTCAACCGCACGCGAGCTATGTGCCGGACATCCATCATGCCATTTTGTCATGCAGTGAAACATCTTGTTGTAACATCGGTAGAACATTACGTAGGAAATCAGCATACATTGCACCTGCACCATTTAGACTGCCATCTATAAAATGGGGGCCAATTATCCTTCCTCCCATATTGCCGCACCATACATAACTCGCCAAAGTCGCTGACGTTGCACTTGTCGCAGCCACCGTGTATTTTCCGTTGCCCAATAGTGCATATTATGCCGGTTTACGTTACCGTTGTTGGTGAATGACGCTTTGTCGGTAAATAGAACGTGTGCAAAAAGTCTGTCATCGTCCCATAATTTATCTTGTGCCCAGTGGCAGAACTGTACACGACGTTCAGAGTCGTCGCCATGCAATTCCTGGTGCATAGAAATAAGGTACGGATGCAATCGATGTTGATGTAGCATTCTCAACACCGACGTTTTTGAGATTCTTGAGTCTCGCGCAATTTGTCTGCTACTCATGTGCGGATTAGCCGCGACAGCAGCTAAAACACCTACTTCGGCATCATCATTTGTTGCAGGTCATGGTTGACGTTTCACATGTGTCTGAACATTTCCTGTTCCCTTAAATAACGTAACTATCCGGCGAACAGTCCGGACACTTGGATGATGTCTCCCACGATACCGAGCAGCATACATAGCACTTGCCCGTTCGGCATTTGGATCACAATAGCCATACATCAACACGATATCGACCTTTTCCGCAATTGGTAAACGGTCCATTTTAACACGGGTAATGTATCACGAAGCAAATACCGTGCGCACTGGCGGAATGTTACGTGATACCACGTACTTATACGTTTGTGACTATTACAGCGCCATCTATCACAAAGCGAAAAAAGTGGCCCAACTAAAACATTCATATTTCTTTACGTACTACACGAAGATGTAATAAAAAATGGGGTTCCTATTTTTAAAAAACGCAGTTGATATCCGTTTAACCTATGTCAGTGCCATCTAGCGGACCAACGATAGCGCCATCTGGTTTCCCCCTTCAAGCTAGACGAGTTTCGTTCTTTGTAGTTTTTTCGTTAGATGCTTATTTCGTGAAATATTTGGCCCGGTCACTATCAATGCACCACCCTGTACATAGGGACCAAAACTTTTCTTATTGGTTCAAATGGCTCTGAGCACTATGGGACTCAACATCTTGGGTCATAAGTCCCCTAGAACTTAGAACTACTTAAACCTAACTAACCTAAGGACATCACACACACCCATGCCCGAAGCAGGATTCGAACCTGCGACCGCAGCAGTCCCGCGGTTCCGGACTGCAGCGCCAGAACCGCACGGCCACCACGGCCGGCCTTTTCTTATTCAACAGTTAGCAGAAACACCCTGGGGAAGGCCGTTTCCAATCGTGGGCGTTACGTCGGATAGTTTTACACTCTGATAATAACGTCACTTATTTTTTTGACAGGAATAGGAAAGCGTTGGAAATATAGTGGTAACACAATTACCCTCCGCCACATACCGCAAGGTGGCTTGCGGTGCTGGTAGATGTTCGTGTAGACGCAGATTCCAGAAATCAGTAGTAAATGAAAGCGAGGCGAGTTACAGTGGTTGTGTAGCAGACGGCAGGTGACTGTGCTGCAGACAGGCACCTTGCCTGCCTTGCGCTACAGCGGCCGGAGCCCGGTCGCCGTAGGCCGCGAGATGAAACCGCCAGATTGGCGCCCGTGCCCCACTTACTGGTAGGCTCCGTCGCTAAACAGCCCGCCCGGTTCGCGCCCGGGACACCGTCGACTGCTCTGCGTCTCCAGCAATGCTGGCAATCACGGGACACGCTGGACAAATCTGACACTCCAGCAGTTCCTAACACCGCTTCGCGAACGATTTTGAAAATCGCAACTGCCGTAAATTGCGGCCCAAAAGCCAGTAACACCTGCTGAAGGTCATAGATACTGTACTTTACGGACTTTAAGATGCTACGCACTATATGACGTACCTTAATTAATAAGAACTTTTTTAAAAAATATTATAGCATATTTATTTTTAGACGGCAAAGCAAGACTAAAAAAAGCTTAAATATTAAAGCGAGCTGACATTTAAAATCGTCAACTTTCTTCTATTTCCTCTTCGTCGTCATCGTTGTCCTCTCCTTCTATATGATGATCTTCACTGCCATCGAGAGCGTTACTTATGACACACTTCTTGAAAGATTTAACAATAATGTTCAAATAGGTTGAAATGACTAAGCACTAACATCTGTGGTCATCCGTCCCATAGACTTAGAACTACTTAAAACTAACTAACAGAAGAACATCACACACATTCATGCCCGAGGCAGGATTCGCACCTGCGACCGTAGCAGCCGCGTGGTTCGGGACTGAAGCAGCTAGAACCGCTCGGCCACCAAACCCGGCAACAATAAAGTCTTCTGTCAGTCTATACCACGAGATGTTTTACCCATTGACACACTAGTTTGATTGTAGGTCGTTTCAAAGCTCCCTTCGGCATGAATTCATGTTGGGTTTCATCCATCATTCATTTGTTCCATTTCTCTCTCATATACACTTTAAATGGTTTATTTATCGAGACATCAGGAAGTTGCGATTGTGAAGTAAGTCCTCACGGATTAACAGCAAGCTATTTATTTACCTGTCTCAGTTTCTCTTTCACATAATTTTTCGAATGCCTTCTAAACTGATCTAACACAAGAAGAGAACTCTTATGAAACTTCCTGGCACATTAAAACTGTGTGCCGGACCGAGACTCGAACTCGGGACCTTTGCTTTTCGCGGGCAAGTGCTGGTTCTGCAAGGTTCGCGGGAGAGTTTCTGTAAAATTTGGAAGGTAGGAGACGAGGTACTGGCAGAAGTAAAGCTGTGAGGACGGGGCGTGCTTGGGTAGCTCAGTGGACAGCCGGCACGGTAGCTAAGCGTGTTCGGTCAGAGGGCTAGCTGCCCTCTGTAATAAAAAAAAACTGAGTTAATGGATCAACAACGAACTTAAACGGGTGTCATCGGACGTCCGCCCTGTACAAATTCAACGAACAAAATAGAACAAAATTTTTTTAGCCGGCACGGTAGCTCAGCTTGTTCGGTCAGAGGGTTAGCTGCCCTCTGTAATAAAAAAAAACTGAGTTAATGGATCAACAACTAACTTAAGCGGATGTCTTACGACGTCCGCCCCAAGCAGATGCAACGAACAAAAGCGAACAAAATGGGATTTTTTAAAAACAAAAAAAAAGTGGTAGAGCACTTGCCCGCGAAAGGCAAAGGTCCCGAGTTCGAGTCTCGTTCCGGCACACAGTTTTAATCTGCCAGGAAGTTTCGTGTCAGTCCACACTCCGTTGCAGAGTGAAATTCTCATTCTGGAAGAGAACTCTTCTTCAATAAAGCATCTTTCCTTCTCTCCCACACTCTGTTAATACATAATTTCATACCAGCCTCGTCAATTCAACTCTTGTCATGTACGTGAATAACTAAACCTGGCGATATTTCAAGAAGTTTGGCACTGTTTGAGCTTGAAAATGATAATTGGATTAAGTTTAATACCATCAGCACAATACAAAAGGACAATAGTGTGGTGCATTTTTCACATCCATTGGTTTTTATAGTTGCAGTTTTAGCATCTTTCACGGCAACAGTTCGGTAATTCGGCACATGAAATGTCAGAGGAGTTTCGTCCATATTGATTCTAGGATTAGTTCTATATTGGTTTTCTTTCGGTGTTGAACAATAAGCGATGGAAAGATAACATTTTCTCTTCATACTCTTGTGACATTTTCTAAGATATTTTTGTTTTGGTTTGCATGTTAAGTCAATGACGCTTCATAAACCTGTAGCACCAATCAACTCCACCCTTAAAGTCTGTTAGTTCGATTGTAGCGCTAGCTTACGAGGGCGTATTTGAATAATTTTTTTATTAATTCCCTGCCATTTTACCGTGTCCTTGAATCCATTTCAATACGTCGTCTTCTAGTTTTGGCCATTTTGCATTCAGTCCTCTATTTGCACGCTTAAGTATTCGTCATTTTTTCAGTTCTTCTTTAAAGCACGCCAATCACGAATAGTTTTTTCTGCTGGTAGAGCGCCGAAATGGCGCACAGATGCTCTGTTTCCATGTTCTTCTGCATATGCTACTACTTACAATTCACAGCCCGCATCATGTGAACATCTTTTATTTTTTTCCATTACGAAACTAGCTACTATCAAAATTGTTGTACTGTGTATCAATAACACAAATCAGTTCCAATTCAATTTCACTGGCATCGTAGACTGCAATGGTGCATCACAGGCTAGACAATATTCTAGGTTTGTGGTAGTGGGGCGGGAGGGACACGGTGTGGCTCTGAGCACTACGGTCATCAGTGCCCTAGAACTTAGAACTACTTAAACCTAACTAAACTAAGGACATCACACAACACCCAGTCATAACAAGGCAGAGAAAATCCCTGACCCCGCCGGACACGGTGTCAGCAAGTTTGTGAATAGCCACAAACTCATGTTCGTCGCATCGGTGCACTGCTGCTGCACTTTAATTTCGTGTATAAGACGCACCTGAAATTTGGAGGCAATTTTTCGAGGAAAAAAGTGCGCCTTATAGTCCGTAAAATACAGTAGGTGACGTACAAATGATCATAGTAACGTCCTCGAGTACGCCTGGAAAGATTAGCAGTAGTCCAAGCCGAAAATCTGCCAAAGCATTCTCCATTAACAAAGTTGTGTCGTAAAGGCACCCAGGAGGGCGACGACTATGGTGAAGAATTTACATTGTCTGCAGTTTGCTGAATTGATCGCAGATTACGAAATTATAATGAAGAGAAACTAGAAACCAGTATTCCTTCATTTATTAATCCATTTTATGCGTTTCGGCATTAGCCATCATCAGAATCCTGGTTCAGATATAAACCAGAGGATTACATAGTTACATGACTTTCAAGGAACAGTTCCACAAAAATGGCCAAAGAATATGTTATAGGCAAAAGCTGGGTTGAGTGAATGGAGGAAGAGGAAGAAACCTCAGGAGAAGATCTACTATCTAGGAACAAGGAGTTAGTTGAGGAAGAGACGCTTTTAACTGAGGGCAGCTTGGATGCCATGGGAGAAACGATATACACTCCTGGAAATTGAAATAAGAACACCGTGAATTCATTGTCCCAGGAAGGGGAAACTTTATTGACACATTCCTGGGGTCAGATACATCACATGATCACACTGACAGAACCACAGGCACATAGACACAGGCAACAGAGCATGCACAATGTCGGCACTAGTACAGTGTATATCCACCTTTCGCAGCAATGCAGGCTGCTATTCTCCCATGGAGACGATCGTAGAGATGCTGGATGTAGTCCTGTGGAACGGCTTGCCATGCCATTTCCACCTGGCGCCTCAGTTGGACCAGCGTTCGTGCTGGACGTGCAGACCGCGTGAGACGACGCTTCATCCAGTCCCAAACATGCTCAATGGGGGACAGATCCGGAGATCTTGCTGGCCAGGGTAGTTGACTTACACCTTCTAGAGCACGTTGGGTGGCACGGGATACATGCTGACGTGCATTGTCCTGTTGGAACAGCAAGTTCCCTTGCCGGTCTAGGAATGGTAGAACGATGGGTTCGATGACGGTTTGGATGTACCGTGCACTATTCAGTGTCCCCTCGACGATCACCAGTGGTGTACGGCCAGTGTAGGAGATCGCTCCCCACACCATGATGCCGGGTGTTGGCCCTGTGTGCCTCGGTCGTATGCAGTCCTGATTGTGGCGCTCACCTGCACGGCGCCAAACACGCATACGACCATCATTAGCACCAAGGCAGAAGCGACTCTCATCGCTGAAGACGACACGTCTCCATTCGTCCCTCCATTCACGCCTGTCGCGACACCACTGGAGGCGGGCTGCACGATGTTGGGGCGTGAGCGGAAGACGGCCTAACGGTGTGCGGGACCGTAGTCCAGCTTCATGGAGACGGTTGCGAATGGTCCTCGCCGATACCCCAGGAGCAACAGTGTCCCTAATGTGCTGGGAAGTGGCGGTGCGGTCCCCTACGGCACTGCGTAGGATCCTACGGTCTTGGCGTGCATCCTTGCGTCGCTGCGGTTCGGTCCCAGGTCGACGGGCACGTGCACCTTCCGCCGACCACTGGCGACAACATCGATGTACTGTGGAGACCTCACGCCCCACGTGTTGAGCAATTCGGCGGTACGTCCACCCGGCCTCCCGCATGCCCACTATACGCCCTCGCTCAAAGTCCGTCAACTGCACATACGGTTCACGTCCACGCTGTCGCGGCATGGTACCAGTGTTAAAGACTGCGATGGAGCTCCGTATGCCACGGCAAACTGGCTGACACTGACGGCGGCGGAGCACAAATGCTGCGCAGCTAGCGCCATTCGACGGCCAATGGCGCGGTTCCTGGTGTGTCCGCTGTGCCGTGCGTGTGATCATTGCTTGTACAGCCCTCTCGCAGTGTCCGGAGCAAGTATGGTGGGTCTGACACACCGGTGTCAATGTGTTCTTTTTTCCATTTCCAGGAGTGTAAATTAAGAAAGAAATTTTGCATGTTCTATGTGCTATTCCTTTCTCTACCGTGCTCCGTAAATTGTTTTTAACATTTCATAATTTCTAATACCCCTTTGTAATAGTTAATTTCAAGCTGGTTCAATTTCGTTCTTTCCAATGTCAATTTATTTCACTTCCATACCGCTATATAAATTTTTCCCTCGATTTAGGCTATCATCTGGCACTTGGAGGGATGACCGTCCGGTCCTGCCGAACACTGTTGGCCAACGGGGTGCACTCAGCCCTTGTGAAGCCAATAATTGAGGTGCAGCGTGACTGAGAAATGGCGACTCCTTATTCGCATTTAGTGACGCCGAGGACAACACGGTGGTCGGTCGATACCGTTGGGCCTTCCGAGGCCTGTTCGAACGGAGTTCAGAATTGGACTACGGCTCGGCGTTTCTCTATTCTGTTTAATCCTAACGTTTCCCTTACTTCGACTAATTTTATTTCGCTGATCATTGAAACTTTCGATTCTTTCGATTAATTAGCTGCAGCATGAGCGAGGGTGCCTCCTTACCCCCCCCCTCCCCCTCGTGGAGGGTGACGGAGGGAGGAACACCAAACTAAAAAGTAACAATAATTATTCAGTTACACATTTTGTTTGATTGGGTGAGAACTACAAAAGTCTTAAGGACTTTTAGAAGCTTTCGCCTCAGCTTTAATAAGTATGAACTCTACCGACGCCTCAACAGGAGGCGTTTCAGCATTCTAAGAAATGTGTGTGTGTGAGAGAGAGAGACAGAGAGAGAGAGAGAGAGATAGAGAGAGAGAGAGAGAGAGAGAGAGAGAAGCGGGGGGAGGGGGGGGAGGTAGGTTTAAAAGGGAGGCACTGGTTACTGATCGTCTAGACGCTAAGGAGAAGTGCTTCAGAAAAGTCGTATTTCCAGCGCTAAGAATTGCTGAGTCTATATTCTCAACCGATTTCGGTCCTCAGACCATCTACACGTATTTTAAAGTCATAACAGCTTACATAGCAGTATTAAAGCTGAAGCGTCAAATAGTGAAATGAAATATAATCCACCCAATGTCAACTGTTAATCTTCGTCTACACAATACAGCCGGGTTCCAACGTCTCCCGTGGGAACGTTCTACATACTGGCCTGTAATATACAGCCGGCCAGTGTGGGTGACCGGTTCTAGGCGCTTCAGTCTGGAACCGCGCGACCGCTACGGTCGCAGGTTCGAATCTTGCCTCGGGCATGGGTATGTGTGATGTCCGTAGGTTAGTTAGGTTTAGATAGTTCTAAGTTCTAGGGGACGTATGACCTCAGATGTTGAGTCCTATAGTGCTCAGAGCCATGTGAAACATTTTTTGTAATATACAGACGAAGATTAAAAGCTGAAGTAGAATGGATTTTACGTTATCTGGCGCCACAGTTTAACGTTGCCACGTAAGTTGTTATAACTAACTTTAAATTACCTGAATGAGATCCAAATTTTGACACATGTTTTAAATAAAGAATCATTTATCTTATTCAAATTTGAAAAATGAACTGCGTTATTGATCTACTGATATTTCTTTATTTCGACCCGTTTATCGATTTATTACACCCTCGTCAAGAAACAACTGACCAGCGTCCGTAAGAGGCACTAGTGCGAAGTCCGCCTCCGTAGCGTAGTGGTAGCGTTTCCGGCTACCAGGCAGGGGACCCGGGTTCGATTCCTGGCAGGAGACTGGGTTTTATGTGTCCATCATCATTGACTCGCAAGTCGCTGATGTGGCGTCACCTGAAAAGGACTTGCAATACGGCGGCCGAACTCCCCCAAATGAGACCTTCCGGCCAACAATGCCATACGATCATTTCCATTTCCACATGTGCGAAGGAAACCAAACATTAGAAACAATCATATTTCCAACACATTTGGTGGTAGCATTAGGTCAGAAATGTCAAATCTAGCGTTCATCAATCATGCTCCGCACGCGTCTTAAATTACAGTTTACAATACGGACAGTATCAGACCCGGTCCAGCAGTTCTTGGCGGTTGTAGCATGACGTTTTTCGAATGTTTACGAGCTGTAGGACACCACCTCCGCTAAATATAGAAGCAAGAGTGTTGTAGCCATTGTCATAACTTTCAAGAGCTTCTAGCAAGAAAATAGTGCATCTGCTACATTTTTTAAAATTTCAAATATTGTGCATTAATTTGGAACACTTTATATGAACCTACGTCGTTCCGGACGTTATCCACACTACCAAAATATTTTAGTCTGTCGTTTGCGCGTCGGAAGTCCAGCGGATTCCTTTTCATCCCTAATGGGCGCACACGAGGCAGCTCTCTGTGTGCCATACACAAATCAGTCGGCGAGCGCCCCGAGTTACAGGCTCCGCCGTGAGCCCGAGACGACGGAATCGGCCTGGTGTGGCGCCGGAACGACGTGCTAAACGATAAGCGCGCCTACCACGCACGGCTTGTCTCTCTCATCGCGGAGATCCGCGCCTCTTTGTACGAATGCCAAGCGCTTCATATTTTTAGAGATGGCTTTGCGCGGCGCCTTGAGGACTGAATGCTATAAATTAAAAGGCTGCCCTCTCTGTGTTTCCCCCGCACCTTCCTGCAGCAAATAATTTCAGCTCCAGGCGCCGCTGTTCTGAGCCTCTGAGAGATTTTGACATAATTCCGTGACCTGGAACCGGGGTAATTCGCGAAACCGTAAACAGCAGCCTCAAATTGCAAACACAAGGCTGAGCCAGAAACACTTCAAGATGTGTGGACGAAACAGAAGGACACACACACACACACACACACACACACACACACACACACACACACACACACACAGGTTGCAGTCTTGGTGCAGATACTTTACACAACTCGAAAATTAAATATGAAAGACTTTCGTGAAATACAAAAGAGAACTGGTTATGGAACTGGGAATAACGTTTGAATACAATCCTTTTTGGTGTTATGATACACTAAAATAATTATAAAGTCGACGTTCCTACATTCTTTGCTGCCGTCCTCTCCAGGGAGACTAACTGCAGTTTAGTAGCCCTGAAGAGAGCCACTGCAAAGACCGTAGAAACGTTAAGTTAATAGTTGTGTATCGTAATAACGTGGCCTAAAACCCAAAATCAGTTTACTCAAATTGGCGCCATTAATGGGAGCCTATGGCTTACATAAATAAGACATAAGATGTTCAGAACGAGATAGATTGAATCAACAAAGAATACAACTTTGCGTTCGTCCTTCTTCCATTTCAGTTTGTACTCAGTTTCCAAGAAAACGTATTAACAAGTCTCACTAGCAATAGTCTGTCGATAATGTCTTATTGGCAGATTCGTCTGAATGCCTTCGATTAGTATTAAAAAGAGTAACTGAAGTTCGCAAATATTATATTTTATACATCGTGGGTGTGGGGATGAAAAATGGTAGCCGCACAGTCCAAGGCACCTTGTCACGGTCCGCACAGCTGCCCCCATTGTAGGTTCGAGTCCTCCCTTCGGCTGGGTGTGTGTTGTCCTTAGCATAAATTAGTTTAAGTAGTGTGTAATTTGTTAAAAGGTTGGTAATACCTAACATCTAGGCTACCATACACAACTGCCATATTGCCCAGGTAGTAGTGGGATGCATTCCATATTGTATAGTACGAACAGGCATGGCTGAAGTGAAAGGGAGAGGAAGGAGATGGATAGTGAGGGCAGGGAGGATTAGATGGACAGTGAAGATGGATAGTGGGAGAAGGGAGGCAGATAAATCCAGAGAGAAGGGAGGAGAAGGAAATGGGTAGATGAAAGTGGGAAATGAACAGACAGACAGGGTGTAGGAGGGGATGGACAGTTAATCGACGAGATGGACATAGAGAGGAGGAAAGTGGAGATGAACAGAGAGGGGGAAGAAGCTGTATAAAGAGACAGGGGAGGCGAGAGAGAGGGAGGGAGGAGATGTACAATGAGAGGGGAAGAAAAGGAGAGGGAGGGAAGAGATGTGCTGAGAGAGGGGAGGGAAAAGGCACAGGGAGGGGGAAAGAGGACATGAACTGAAAAAAGGGGTGGGGGAAGTGGACAGAGAACACGTGGACGAGGGAGAGATGTAGTAGGCACGTGGAATATAGACAGGGGTAGAGGGAAAGTGGAAAAGGAAACGGGTGTGACGTGTGACAAGACAGATGGAAGAGTAAAAGGCATAGAGAAGATGGTGTGAGAAGGTGGACAGAAGTGAAGGGGGTATGAGTAGGAAGTTGGTAGAGGGACAGAGTGCGAGGAAGCAGTTAGAAGACGTTTAGAGTGTGAGGAGGCAGTTGGAAAAAGTTCCAGGGTGTGAGATTCAGACATATATCTGTGCAATATATCTGACATACGCGTTCGTGGACGAATCTGCGATTAAAAAGCTAGTTAAAACAATAAGAACAGCATTTAAGAACAGCATTTACAGTTGAAAGCAAGAAGGAAAATATTCGAGGAAACCGCAAATGAGGCGGCCATTCAGAGAAATGAAATGATTTGAGACCTGTCTGTGTTGTAAACAGAGACAGTTCAGCTACAAAGGCGCGTGCGGCGATTTTGGACCAGTTTTGTCTTACAAACTCAGTATTCCAGCTTTCAGGCGAAAGTAAGTTTACTTAGATGTTTCAAAGTTCTTATTAGCAGAACACTGACGAGACCATACAAAAAAGGGAACGCCGTTAAAACGTGAACCTGGGTAAGCACAAGCTACAGCATCAAAAACTTAATGAAAGTACTGAAAGGACTAGGTGTCGATAAGATAGACAGGAAAAGGGGTGGTGGAGGTATGCTCGCAGCATTTGGAGCTTTCCTATCCCCTCGGACTGTTCTAAATGGCAAACACCTCAGGGAAATTGGCGAGTAGATAAGAATTTATCGCGACGAGCACTTGTCATTAGTGCCAATACTCCAGTAGAATACAATTTCGGCACATTTCAGTAACCATTGTTTGATATGCGGAAAACTATGAATCTCAGAGAGTAGGGTCTTGGTTTCTGGACAGACCAGTCCGGTGTTGCATCATAGAGAGGAGAACCGGAAAATAATAAGTAATGTAAAGTCCATCAATAAAAGTAAACACGGATATCTAGGCCTAGGGAATTTAGCTACAGATCAAATTTTAAAACAACAATAGTTGAAACATTTGTTCGTCAGATGAGAAGCAGAAGAAGAACCTTACGACTCCGTCACGTGAATCGCCAACGTAACGAATTAGCAGTGAAAAGACGACCAGCTCACTAAAACAAGGCCAAAGGAGATATACAATAACTTTTTTCGTGTATTTCTACCCTGGGAACGCTGTAGTGCAACAGGATATCCTTAGCAGCACGTTATATGACACCCGACCTGCTAGTTCAGTGTCCATCCAGGGATGTAACACTCTTTTCTGGTATTTGTTGCAATTTGTCCAGGGCGAAGAAACAATTTAGTTGAGTACACGGATGTCATTCAACCTTGCAGAAAGCCGGAAACACATTAAGTTGGGATCCTCGTCTCACAAAAAAAGGTTTCTTGGAACAATTTGCTTCGGCGTAATTGCAGTTCCAGACCGCCGTAATCGCACCGGACAATTTATTTCATTGACGCCCGAGACGGAATTCGTGCAGGGCATTAAAAGCGTCTCTGGAGAGAAGGCTGACCGGCCACTGTTAATGCCGGTTTACGGCCACGCCGCCGCTCGGGCTCTCTGGCGATCTGCGATCTGCGAACGCAAATCGTCTGCCACTGACAGATACGGCGCGGCAACTTTCCAACCGATATCCCGCGCTCGTAAGCGCACCTCGTATCCCTCGCGATTTACGCATACACAGCCCAACAAAAAGGGAGAAATTCCAGAATATTTTTTTTCCTTGGCTGTCACGGTAAGGCCCTGCTTACAAATTTACAAATGAAATCAGCTGGATTGCAAACGCTGTTTCTGTTTGCATCTCGATGTTTCACGCGTTTATTCTACAGTAAGGCTTTCTCTTTTCTTTCTCTTATTTATTTTTGCCTGGATCGGGAACGCGTTGGACGAGAAGCAGTAAAATTTAAAGTTAAAATTATTCTTTGCCAATATTTGCTTACACTGTCACACCTTCTAGCCGGACTCCGTGTTAAAAGCGTGTTTGGAGGCGAAAGTATTCCTGCTCGTTACCAAACGACTTTCAGGCCACCATTGTTTGTGCGTCAGCGTGTAGGAGTGGTTCAAAATAACGTTCAGTTACATTTGGCACATGATTGGGACATGTATGCTTCCAGATCAACATCTACACGACTACTCTGCTATTCACACTTCACTGCCTGTCAGAGGGTTCATTCAGATTATTTCTCTACCGTTCCACTCTCGAAAAGCTTGTGAGGAAAATGAACGCTTAGAACTTCCGTTCGGGCTCTGATGTCTTAATTATTACCATGATAATTTCTCCCCATGTAGGTTGGTGTCAGTAATATATTTTCTCCTTCAGAAGAAAAAATTTGTGATCAAAATTTCGTGAAAAGATCTCTCCGCAACGAAAAACGACGTGTTTTAATGATTGCCACCCCAACACGATTATCTTAGCCCTGACACTATCTCCCCCATTTCGCGATAAAAGCCTTCTTTGGATTTTTGTTTTTTTTTTTTTTAGATGGCTACACTAATCCTAAGATCTCCCCTTTTCTTCCTGTCATCAGTCTTCTGACTGGTCTGATGAGGATCGCCACGAATTCCTCTCTTGTACCAACATCTTCACCTCAGACTAGCACCTACAACCTAGGCCCTCAATTATTTACTGAATGTACTCCAATCTCTTTCTTTCTCTACAGTTTTTACACTCTATAGCTCCCTCTACTACAGTGGAAGTTATTCTCTGATGTCCCTTCACCCTGTCCCTTCTTCTTGCAAGTGTTTTCCGTACATTTCTTTCCTTTCCGATTCTGTGTGAAATCCCTTCATGTCTTACTTTGTCATTCGGGAGGACGACGGTTCAATCCCGTCTCCGGCCATCCTGATTTAGGTTTTCCGTGATTTCCCTAAAATCGCTTGAGGCAAATGCCGGGATGGTTCCTTTGAAAGGGCACGGCCGATTTCCTTCCCCATCCTTCCCTCACCCGAGCTTGCGCTCCATCTCTAATGACCTCGTTGTCGACGGGACGTTAAACACTAATATCCTCCTCCTCCTCCTCTTACTTTGTCAGTCCATCTAACTTTCACCTTTAGACTGCAGCACCACATCTAAAATCGTCGATTCTCTTCGTTTCCGTTTTCCCACAGTCTATGTTTTACTACCATACAATGTTGAGCCTCAAACACACATTCTCGGAAATTTCTTCCACAAATTAAGGCCTATGTTTGATACTAGATTTCTCATAACCAGGAATGCCCTTTTTGCCAGTACTAATCTACTTTCAAGTCCTCCTTGCTCCATTCCCCATGGGTTATTTTGCTGCCTAGTTGTAGGAATTCATCAACTTCATCTACTTCATGACCATCAATCATGACATTAAGTTTCTCGCTGTTGTCATTTCTGCTACTACTTATTACTTTCGACTTTCTTCAGTTTACCCTCAGTTCATATTCTTTACTCAATAAACTGTTCCTTCCGTTCAACAGCTCCTGTAATTGTTCTTCACTTTCACTTAGGATAGCAATGTCATCAGGGAATCTTATCACTGATATCATTTTTCACCTTGAATTTTAATTTCACTCTTCAATTTTCCTTTTTTTCCATCATTGCCTCTTCGGCGTACAGTTTGACAGGAGGGACGAAAGACTACTAATTCAACACTTCGTTCTTGTCTTCCATTCTTATTATTCCCTCTTGCCTCTTGTACATGTTGTGTATTAGCCGTCTCTCTCTACAGCTTACCACTATTTTCCTCAGAATTTCGAACATCCTGCATCATTTGACGTTGTCGAACGCTTTCTCCAGGTTGACAGATCCTAGGAACGAGTCTTAATTTGTCTTTCGTCTTGCTTCCATTTTCAACGGCAACGTCGAAACCGCCTCTCAGACGCCTTTACTTTCGTAAAGCCACACTGGTAGTCATCTAAAACATCCTCAATTTTCTTTTTCTTCTTCTGTATATTACTATTAGGACCTAGGGCTCCGAAAAGCCACCCAACATGTACGTAAACATCCGTGACAGCCCGAAGCCTGTGTTTAGTGTGGCCTAGTGCACAATAGCCCTCTCTTACTACGCACCATGGTTTCACACATACGGTACTTTCTTACATTGTAGGTACCTAAGAAATAACAATTTTAATATGAAAAACAGTATTAAAGTGATTTTAGTGTCTACAGTGGCGATGTGAGTGAATAATACTGACTACATTGGCAGTACTTGTACTGTTACTGCTGCTGCTGCCACTAATAGTAATAATACTAATACTAATGATAATAATAATGACAATAATATCGATACTACCAGATATTAGATAAAGTAACCCAAATTTATATTTTGTGATAGAACCAGTCTGGGGAAAAAAAATTGAAGGTGCTGCACTACCTAAGAATATTGGGAAATAAGGAAGATCTTGTGGGAAAGGAGTATATACAAGAGTAACGAGTGCGTTCGAGTGCAATGGTTAATCATTATTGTTGCTTTAGTAGATATGTCATTAACCATCTTCCAATGCTGGCCCATTTTTCTTCGCAGTGAAAACCATAACTGGAAATGTTTACTTGGACATGCTCGAACAGTTCCTGCTACGACAGATCGAAAAGCTGCAGCCATCCATCATCTTCCAGCATGATGATTCATCCCTCACATTGGAATTTGAACGCACAAGGTGTGCCGAATGTTACATTTCCTAAGAGGTGTATGAGTCGTGATGGTGGCTGCACTTGTCCCTGCGCGCTCCCGGATTCACGCTGTTAGACTTCTTTTTGTCGGTTTACATAAAAGACACCGTGCACACAGCCCCAATCAATGGCACTGCTATCCTTCTTGCACGAATAACTAAAGGAAACAGGAATATTCTTGCTTCAATGCTGACCCGGACTTGGGCAGATATAGAATATCGCCTTGGTGTTCTACGAGCGACGAGTGGGCATACACTGAAATTATCGCGTAACAGAAACAAACCTTTGAGAACTGCTAAACGTTTTAGAACAAACCACGATGCTCTATATGTAACAGTGTCTAAGTTGTGATTTTTTGAAATGGCTGCGCGACTTCTTGGACACCCTGTATTTTTTGGAGGTCGCTCTAACGACTATATAGTACGTTCCTTTGCAAGAATTCAAACAGGAATTAACTTTCAACTATTTTACAAATTTTTGATCCTGAATACATGAGTCCATTGGTGGAGTGGAACTCCTAAGACAAAAAAAAAAAAGGGGGGGGGGTACGACGACGCACCACGAAGGAATCATCCGAGCGGGACGGAAACCGGTGGAAATCATCCGAGCGGGACGGAAACCGGTGGACGTGATGTACATGTACAGACAGGCAAATGATAAAAATTTCAGAAAATTGCATGATTTATTCAAGATAAAGAACTTCGGGGTCCCGGGTTCGATTCCCGGCGGGGTCAGGGATTTTCACCTGCCTCGAGATGACTGGGTGTTTGTGTTGTCCTCATCATTTCATCATCATCCAGGAAAGTGGCGAAATTGGACTGAGCAAAGATTGGATAATTGTACGGGCGCTGATAACCACGCAGTTGAGCGCCCCACAAACCAAACATCATCATCATCAAGATAAAGAACTTCGCAAACCGAGTTAGTCACAAACGTATTGGTCCACCTCAGGCTCCTACGCAAGCGATTAGTCCGCTTGACATTGATTGATAGAGTTGTTGGACGGGCAGTTGGCGCGTTAGATCGTCAAAACTCCGCGTTGGCTCGATGGCCCTACCCGTAATGCTCCAAATGCTGCAAATGTTCTCAGTTGAGGAGAGCTCTGGAGACCTCGCTTCTAAGACAGGGTTTCCCGACATGAAGACAAGCAGTAGAAACTCTCACCGTATGCTGGCGGCCGTTATGTTGCTGAGGTCTCAGGATGGCTTGCCGTGAAAGGCAACGGAACGAGGCGTAGAATATCGTCGACGTACCGCTGTGCTGTTAGGATGCCGGGGGTGACAACCAAAGAGAGTCCTGGCATGAAATGATATGTCCGTATGGTGGGCGACAGTTAGGTTGGTATACCACTTCCGTACGGGGCTTGTCCAGACACGTCTTCGGACTGAAATCCCATTGACTGGAGTAGGTCTTCAGTGATGAATTCCACTTCGAGCTGAGCCCCGATGACCAACGAAGACCTGTCTGGAGACGCCCGAGACAGCAGTGAGATACAAGCCTGACTGTCGCTCGCCATATAACCCGACATCCAGGGATGAAGACTTGGGGCGTCATTTCTTTTCATTGTACGATCTCTTTGGTTGTCAGCTACGGCACCATTACAGCACAGCGGTAAGTTGACGAAATTCTATGTCCCGTTTTGTTGCCGTTCAAGGTAGGCCACAGTGGGCTTTCATTCCAGCAAGATAATGCCCTCCCTCAGACGGTGAAGGTTTTTTCTGCTTGTCTTCGTGCTAGACAATCCCCGCCTTGGCCAGCAAGGTCATCGGATCCCTACCGAATCTAGAACGTTCGGAACATTGTGGGCCCTCCAGCTACCTCGGGATTTTGACGATCTGACACTCCAACTGGACAGAATTTGGCACGATATCTCTCAGGAGGACATCCAAAACTGTCAGTCAATGACAAGCTGAATGACTGCTTGCGTAAGAATCTGAGGTGGATCAACGCATTATTGACTTGCTCAATTTGTGAAGCTCTTTGTCTGGAATAAATCATCCATTTTTTCTGAAATTACAAATTTGTTTAGAATTGGAAGGAAAATCAGCATTGGCCGTATTTTGTTGTTTTATTGTCAGCAAAATCGATTTTCGGTCACTTAGTGACCATCAAAAAATGGTTCAAATGGCTCTGAGCACTATGGTCATCAGTCTCCTAGAACTTAGAACTACTTAAACCTAACTAACCTAAGGCCATCACACAACACCCAATCATCACGAGGCAGAGAAAATCCCTGACCCCGCCGGGAATCGAACCCGGGACCCCGAGCGTGGGAATCGAGAACGCTACCGCACGACCACGAGCTGCGGACTTAGTGACCATCCTCAGTGCTAGAAGTTAAAAATTTTCACGTAACGATCAGAGAGTATAAAACCGAAAATCACGACTACACCTGCGTATGAACATAACAGTTGGTAGGAACATACCTGTAATATACAATTAAAATTGGTAGGCACTGGTATCAAGCTATAACCACAAGCTTAGAGCGATCACATAAAAGTAGGCCGCTGTTTACTGGCACCTGTACATCAGACCTCGGTGTGACAGGGCTTGGAACGCCTTCTATGTGACATGTGTCACCTGAAGACGAAGTAATTCAAATTTAAAATGTACGTAAAAAACATAGCAGACGAAGGGGAAGGGAACATCTAAAATACACTGGCGTATTGTTTAAAAAAAAACTTACAAAACATAAGACAGATCGATAATAAGTCGTCAGAGTGAAGGACAAGTAAAAGAGAAAAAGAGAAGGAAAGAGAATAATGTATGAATAACATGAAATTAGGTATAATACAGTTTTTTAAAAAAACATAGTACCCACCATGTATCCACTATGTATTCTAGATGTTTCCTTCCCCTTCATCTGCTATGTTTTTACGTACATTTTAAATTTGAATTACTTCATGAGTCACAAATGCACAAGAGGTATTTTGTGTTAATATCTTGCAAGACCAGTAATATTAAGTCTTCACGTGACACGTGTCACATAGAGGGCGTTCCAAGCCCTGTCACACCGAGGTCTGCTGTACAGGTGCCAGTAAACAGCGGTCTCACTTTATGTGATCGCTCTAAGCTTGTGGTTATAGCTTGATATCAGTGCCTACCAATTTTAATTGTATGTTACAATTATGTTCCTACCAACTGTTATGTTCATACGCAGGTGTAGTTGTGATTTTCGGTTTTATACTCTCTGATCGTTATGTGAAAATTTTTAACTTCTAGCACTGAGGATGGTCACTAAGTGACTGAAAATCGATTTTGCTGACAATAAAACAACAAAATACGGCCAATGCTGATTTTCCTTCCAATTCTAAACAAATTTCTGTAATTTCAGAAAAAAGTGGATGATTTATTCGAGACAAAGAGCTTCACAAATTGAGTAAGTCAATAATGCGTTGACCCACCTCAGTTCCTAATGCAAGCAGTCATTTGGCTTGTCACTGGCTGATAGTTTTTGATGTCCTCCTGAGAGATATCGTGCCAAATTCTGTCCAGTTGGAGTGTCAGATCGTCAAAATCCCGAGGTAGCTGGAGGGCCCACAATGTTCCGAACGTTCTCGATACGGTACGGATCCGATGACCTTGCTGGCCAAGGCGGGGATTGTCTAGCACGAAGACAAGCAGTAAAACTCTTCACCGTTTGAGGGAGGGCATTGTCTTGCTGGAATGAAAGCCCACTGTGGCCTGCCTTGAACAGTTACAAAACGTGACATAGAATGTCGTCAATGTAGCGCTGTGCTGTAATGGTGCCGTAGCTGACAACCAAATGGATCCTGCAATGAAAAGAAATGACGCCCCAAGTCTTCACTCCTGAATGTCGGGTCATATGGTGCGTGACAGTCAGGCTCGTATCTCACTGCTGTCTGGGGCGCCTCCAGACAAATCGTTGTTGGTCATTCGGGCTCAGCTCGAAACGGAATTCATCACTGAAGACAGTTCTACTCCAGTCAACGGGATTCCACTCCGAAGACGTGTCTGGACACGCCGTGGACAGAGGTGGTATACCAACCTAACTCTCGCCCACCATACGGCCAGACAACCAGTCTGCAGTGCCATATCATTTCATACCAGGACTCCATTTGGATGTCATTCGCGGCAAAGTAACAGCACAGCGGTACGTCGTCGATAACTTACGCCTCGTTCCGTTGCCCCTAATGGCAAACCATCCTGGTCTTGGATCTCAGCAACATAACGACCGCCAGCTTACGATGAGTGTTTCTATTGCTTGTCATTCTTGGGAAATCCTATCTTCCCCGGCAAGGTCTCCAGAGCTTTCCTCAGCTGAGAACGTTTGCGGCATTTGGACCATTACGGTCAGAGTCTTCGAACCAGCTCGCAGTTTTGACGATCTAACGCGCCAACTGCATGTCCAACAACTCTATCAATCAGTGTCAAGCCGAATAACCGCTTGCGTAGGAGCCTGAGGTGGACCAATGTGTTTTTGACTCACTCGGTTTGCGAAGCTCTTTATCTTGAATAAATCATGCATTTTTCTGAAATTTTTATCATTTGCCTATCTGTTTTGCTGACAATAAAACAACAAAATACGGCCAACGTTGATTTTCCTTCCAATTCTATGCACTATTTGGTCGTGGTGCACACAACACGCCATGGAGTCACCAATCAAAGAAAATTGTCTGTTCGAGTCACCCCATCCACCGATTCCCGTCCCTTTTGGGTAATTCCTTGGTGGTGCGACGGTTTTTTGTCTTAGAGTGTCGGGCGTTCATTGCCGGTGGGTGCATTCGGCGGTCACTAAGTCGTTACTTCCAAGAAGCCGCGGCAGGTTTTTTCCGCGGTCTGTGCAGGCCTACAGACAGGTGGGAGTCTGACAGCAGAAAGCGGCCCCCGCTCCCGTTTAGGCTGTGCCGCGGCGCCGGTACCTGCGGCGGCGCGCGCTGCCTTTGCGGGCTCTGCCGCCGCCAACCAGAGCCAGCGCCAAAGCCAGGTGCTAGGCGACGAGACGGCGCGGCGCGGCGCGGGAGCAGCTACAAAAACGGCGCAGCCACGGCGCGCCGCCGCCCATTCAGGGAGGCTGCACGCAGCGCAGCCAGCCACGAGGAGAGTCAGCGCGCGTGCCCGGCCGCACCGGTCCAGCAGGCGCTGTGCTGTACGCTCCCTGCCCCGTCAAAGCAAGCGCCGCACGGCGACCACACAAAGGCCTCCGGACAACCGCCGTTCGTTCCCAGCACGTCAACGCCAAGGACGGCACTTTGCTACTATTACGGTACGGGTAACATTTCCATTCTTCAGGGTGTCCAATCTATCATGATAATTTTTCAAAAATGATTACCACCTCGAGCCGCCGATCAAATTCTTTATTTAGCCACCAGTTTCAGTCAACACACCGACTCCAACGTTGTGAAAACCATGTACAGCGACATATTAGGCGAATATACACTGAAGCGCCAAACGAACTGGTATATGAATGCCTGTTCAAATAGAGATATACACTACTAGCCATTAAAATTGCTACACCAAGAAGAAATGCAGATGATAAACGGGTATTCATTGGACAAATATATATTATATTAGACATGTGATTACATTTTCACGCAATTTGGGTGCATAGATCCTGAGAAATCAGTACCCAGAACAACCACCTCTGCCCGTAATAAACGGCCTTGATACGCCTGGGCATTGAGTCAAACAGAGCTTGGATGGCGTGTACAGGTACAGCTGCCCATGCAGCGTCAACACGATACCACACATCATCAACAGTAGTGACTGGCGTATTGTGACGAGCCAGTTGCTCGGCCACCATTGACTAGGCGTTTTCAATTGGTGAGAGATCTGGAGAGTGTGTTGGCCAGGGCAGCAGTTGAAAATTTTCTGTATCCAGAAAGGCCCGTACAGGACCTGCAACACGCGGTCGTGCATTATCCTGCTGAAATGTAGGATTTCGCAGGGATTCAATGAAGGGTAGAGCCACGGGTCGTAACACATCTGAAATGTAACGTCCACTGTTCAAAGTGCCGTCAATGCGAATAAAAGGTGACTGAGACGTGTAACCAATGGCACCCCATACCATCATCCGGGTGATTCGCCAGTATGGCGACGACGAATACACGATTTCAATGTGCGTTCACCGCGATTTCGCCAAACACGGATGCGACCATCATGATGCTGTAAACAGAACCGGGATTCATCCGAAAAAATGACGTTTTGCCATTCGTGCTCCCAGGTTCGTCGTTGAGCACACCATCGCAGGCGCTCCCCTGACTATGATGCAACGTCAAGGGTAACCGCAGCCATGGTCTCCGAGGTGATAGTCCATTCTGTTGCAAACGTCATCGAATTGTTCGTGCAGATGTCTGTTGTCTTGCAAACGTCCCCATCTGTTCACTCAGGGATCGAGACATGGCTGCCTGATCCGTTACATCCATGCGGATAAGATGCCTGTCATCTCGACTGCTAGTGATACGATGCCGTTGGGATCCAGCACGGTGTTCCGTATTACCCTCCTGAACCCACCGATAACATATTCTGCTAACAGTCACTGGATCTCGACCAACGCGAGCAGCAGTGTCACGATACGATAAACCGCAATCGCGATAGGCTACAATCCGACTTTTATTAAGTCGGAAACGTGGTGGTACGCATTTCTCCTCCTTACACGAGGCATCACAACAACGTTTCACCAGGCAACGCCGGTCAACTGCTGTTCGTGTATGAGAAATCGGTTGGAAACTTTCTTCATGTCAGCACGTTGTAGGTGTCGCCACCGGCGCCAACCTTGTGTGAATGCTCTGGAAAAGCTAATAATTTGCATATCACAGCATCTTCTTCCTGTTCGTTAAATTTCGCGTCTGTAGCACGTCATCTTCGTGGTGTAGCGATTTTAATGGTCAGTAGTGTATGTAAACAATCAGAATATGGCGCTGCGCTCGGCAACGCCTATACATACAAGACAAGTGTATGGCGCAGTCGTTAGATCGGTTACTGCTGCTACAGTCGCAGATTATCAAGACTTAAGTCATTTTGAAAGTGGTGCTACAGTCGCCGCACGAGCGATGGGACACAGCTTCTCCGAGGTAGCGATGAAGTGGGGATTTTCCGTACTACCATTTCAGGAGTGTACCGTGAATGTCAGGAATCTGATAAACATCAAATCTCCGACATAGCTGCGGCCAGAAGAAGATCCTGCAAGAACGGGACCAATGACAGCTGAAAAGAATCGTTCAGCGTGACAGAAGCGCAACCCTTCTACAAATTGCTGCAGATTTGAATGCTGGGCCATCAACAAGTGTCACCGAGTGAAGCATTCAACGAAACATCATCGATATGAGCTTTCGGAGCCGAAGGCCCACTCGTGTACCCTTGATGACTGCACGACACAAAGCCTCGCCTGGTTCAAATGGCTCTGAGCGCTATGGGACTTAACTTCTGAGGTCATCAGTCCCCTAGAACTTAGAACTACTTAAACGTAACTAACCTAAGGACATCACACACATCCATGCCCGAGGCAGGATTCGAACCTGCGACCGTAGCATTCGCGTAGTTCCAGACTGTAGCGCATAGAACCGCTCGGCCACAGCGGCCGCCTGCCTCGCCTGGGCCCGGCTACACCGACAATGGACTGTTGTTGACCGGAAACATGTTGCCTGGTCGGACGAGTCTCGTTTCAAATTGTATCGAGCGGATGGACTTATACTTTTATGGAGGAAACCTCATAAATCTATGGACCTTGCATGTCATCAGGGGACTGTTCGAGCTGGTGGAAGCTTTGTAATGCTGTGGGGCGTCTGCAGGTGGAGGTATATGGGACCCCTGATACGTCTAGATACGACTCTGACAGGTAACTCGTACGTAAGCATTCTGTCTGATCACCTGCATGCATTCATGTCCATTGTGCATTCGGACAGACTTGGGCAATCTCAGCAGGACTTTGTGACACCCCACACGTCCAGAATTGCTACAGAATGGCTCCAGAACACTCTTCTGAGTTTAAATACTCCGCTGGTCACCAAAGTCCTGAGACATGAACTTTATTGAGCATCTCTGGTATGATATACAGAAACTATCCGCCTCCATAGCGGTAATGAAACCAACCTTTACTTAGGTTTCAGCCCAAATAATTAAGCCTTCTTCAGGAAATATACCTGAATCTATAATTTTTTTAAGAGGGCATGGTCTAGAAATAAAGCTGAAACAGCCTTAATAGGCATAGTCGTATCTTAAAAATGCGGTACATAAGTAGTAAGTAAACGCCAAGACTTAAACTCTGGCGTGCGCCTCGTCTCCAGGGACGCCTTGCACTGGGCCTCGGGAGCTCACTTGAAACTAGGTAGGACTAGATAACAGCATTCCAGTCAAGCGGATAACATTCGCTGAACAAGAGGTTTTCGACAGACATGATTCAGGAAAGCAGTTAATTCCATAATGTAAAATCTAATGGTTCAAATGGCTCTGAGCACTATGGGATTTAACATCAATGGTCATCAGTCCCCTAGAACTTAGAACTACTTAAACCTAACTAACCTGAGGACTGCACACAACACCCAGCCATCACGAGGCAGAGAAAATCCCTGACCCCGCCGGGAATCGAACCCGGGAACCCGGGCGTGGGAAGCGAGAACGCTACCGCACGACCACGAGATGCGGGCTGTAAAATCTAATACAAGTCCCGTAGTTTTAATTTTTTTCTATACAGAAGGGCTTTGTATTCGTATATCTCATCGACGACGACGTCGTTATAGATGTGTGCTGGCGCAAGCTCTCGCTAGCTCACTAGTTGGAAAAGATGAGGCGCCAAGATCGATTAGTAGACGCTGGATCAAGCGTGCCTGTCACGAAAGAAGCCAAAGGCACACCCACTAGCAACACGCCACCAGCGCCCTCTCGACAGCAAGTACAGGGCTATTACAAATGATTGAAGCGATTTCATAAATTCACTGTAGCTCCATTCATTGACATATGGTCATGACACACTACAGATACGTAGAAAAACTCATAAAGTTTTGTTCGGCTGAAGCCGCACTTCAGGTTTCTGCCGTCAGAGCGCTCGAGAGCGCAGTGAGACAAAATGGCGACAGGAGCCGAGAAAGCGTATGTCGTGCTTGAAATGCACTCACATCAGTCAGTCATAACAGTGCAACGACACTTCAGGACGAAGTTCAACAAGGATCCACCAACTGCTAACTCCATTCGGCGATTGTATGCGCAGTTTAAAGCTTCTGGATGCCTCTGTAAGGGGAAATCAACGGGTCGGCCTGCAGTGAGCGAAGAAACGGTTGAACGCGTGCGGGCAAGTTTCACGCGTAGCCCGCGTAAAATTGGCTCATGCGAGAACTGGAGACCCACAGCGCCGACTTCATCTTTCAACAGGATGGTGCTCCACCGCACTTCCATCATAATGTTCGGCATTTCTTAAACAGGAGATTGGAAAACCGATGGATCGGTCGTGGTGGAGATCATGATCAGCAATTCATGTCATGGCCTCCACGCTCTCCCGACTTAACCCCATGCGATTTCTTTCTGTGGGGTTATGTGAAAGATTCAGTGTTTAAACCTCCTCTACCAAGAAACGTGCCAGAACTGCGAGCTCGCATCAACGATGCTTTCGAACTCATTGATGGGGACATGCTGCGCCGAGTGTGGGAGGAACTTGATTTTTGGCTTGATGTCTGCCGAATCACTAAAGGGGCACATATCGAACATTTGTGAATGCCTAAAAAAACTTTTTGAGATTTGTATGTGTGTCCAAAGCATTGTGAAAATATCTCAAATAATAAAGTTATTGTAGAGCTGTGAAATCGCTTCAATCATTTGTAATAACCCTGTATTTAGGCCACCGCCAATGACCGGAGGTCTTCTCTCAACCTTCCACCTCGGCGTCGTCAGTTTACTCGCAGAGCGGGTGTAGTTCGTCACAGGTTACGACAGTACATAGCGACCGGATTAGTGACTATAGCGGGACTAGTTTCCCCAACCTGAATTGTATTATACTAGCAGTGAGAAACCTAAGTTTGTAATAGCAAGATTATCAATATTGACATTACATCAGCGTGCAAGGGGACTATTACTGCTGAGCGTGTACCACAAAACATGGACTCAAGTTGAGTACACGTTTCCAGTTCCTGTAAATAAAGAACGGCTTACTTAAGCAACCATTCATGAGAATATTTTTGGGAAGCCATGAAAAACCTACATCAATGTGGTCCGATAGAGACTTCAACCATGATCTTCCCTGCGTCCTAACCATTTCCCAGTTCCTTCGCTGTGGAGCAAGGCTCATGAATTTCAGCCCTTCGGCAGAGCGAGTAGAGATTCGACATGTTAACTAGATTTGCAGTCACTGAGTTATTTATTTATTTGATTGCGAGGGATGGAAGGCAGTAGGCAGCGTGTGTTGTAAATGAGCAATCGCGAAAGCTCGTTATATATTTTATTGTGGATCGTAAAGTAATAAAGCGCTTGACGGGAGGCAGTGAAACGCCATAAACAGTTCATATCGTTAGCGGTCGTACTGTAAATAACGGTAATGGCTACTTGATCAGCCCCTGCGGGCCCAACGGTGTTGACCACCCGCTGTGCCATCCTCAGACAACGTCACGACTGAGCGTCTGTTCAGAATGGCATGCAGTGACTGTCAGCCGCTAACGGTTCTTAGAAGCTTTGCCGCTGTTTCCGTGGGGCTCACCGTCTCTTATTCCAGAAAAATCTTTTTCAGACCGTTCAGTCAAACTTGCTTCCTTCTCCTCATGCATGAGTTCCAATGGTATGATCAGGCCTTGTCCGTAATGAATTGGATGTATTGTGTTTTACGTGTTTTCAGTGACAGTCCATTTTAAAAGAACAAGTTATTAATTTTCAAGAAAATATTATTTACATTTTCATTGAAGTTACTCCATTAAGCTTGATTATCATACTTTCATCGCCCTCAGGAATAACTCTTTCCTCTTCTTGCTTATCTAATGGAAGATATGAAGAGCGGACCAATATACAACAGATGGCTGTGGCATATGTATAGTGATTGTTCCCCATTCAAATGGCTATGAGCACTATGGGACTCAACTGCTGAGGTCATTAGTCCCCTAGAACTTAGAACTAGTTAAACCTAACTAACCTAAGGACATCACAAACATCCATGCCCGAGGCAGGATTCGAACCTGCGACCGTAGCGGTCTTGCGGTTCCAGACTGCAGCGCCTTTAACCGCACGGCCACTTCGGCCGGCTGTTCCCCATTCTTAAGATATTGTTTCGTTAACCATCTTCCAGAGCACCTTAATCGAAACATTAGCATCCCTTTACTTGGATCCTTGCTCTCTGCATGTTTATAAAAACTATTGTATGCATGTATTTATTTATGTACACTACATGATCAAAAGTATCCGGACACCTCCAGAAACGTAAGTTTTTGATATTAGGTGCATTGTGCTGCCACCTACTGCCAAGTACTCTATATCAGCGACCTCAGTAGTCATTAGACATCGTGAGAGAGCAGAATGGGGCGCTCCGCAGAACTCACGGACTTCGAACGTGGTCAGGTGATTGGGTGTTACTTGAGTCAAATGTCTGTACGCGAGACTTCCACACTCCTAAACATCCCAAGGTCCACTGTTTCCGATGTAATAGTGAAGTGGAAACACAGAGGGACACGTACATCGCAAAAGCGTTCAGCTCAACATCGTCTGTTGACTGACAGAGACCGCCGACAGTTGAAGAGGGTCGTAATGTGTAATAGGCAGACATCTGTCCAGACCATCATACAGGAATTCCAAACCGCATCAAGATCCACTGCCAGTACTATGACAATTAGGCGGGAGGTGAGAAAACTTGGATTTCATGGTCGAGCGGCGGCTCATAAGCCGCACATCACGCCGGTAAATGCCAAACGACGCCTCGCTTTGTGTAAGGAGCGTAAACATTGGACCATTGAACAGTGGAAAAACGTTGTGTGGAGAGACGAATCACGGTACACAATGTGGCGATCCGATGGCAGGTGTGGGTATGGAGAATGCCCGGTGAACGTCATCTGCCAGCGTGTGTAGTGCCAACAGTAAAATTCGGAGGCGGAGGTGTTATGGTGTCGCCGTGTTTTTCATGGAGCAGGCTTCCACCCCTAGTTGTTTTGCGTGGCACTATCACAGCACATGCCTACATTGTTGTTTTAAGCACCTTCTTGCTTCCCACTGTTGAAGAGAAATTCGAGGATGACGATTGCATCTTTCAACACCTGTTCATAATGCACGGCATGTGGCGGAGTGTTTACGCGACAATAACATCCATGTAATGGACTGATCTGCACAGAGTCCTGACCTGAATCCTATAGAGCACCTCTGTGATGTTTAGGAAGGCCGTCTTCATGCCAGGCCTCACCTACTGACCTGATAACTAAAAATGGCTCTGAGCACTATGGGACTTAACTTCTTTGGTCATCAGTCCCCTAGAACTTAGAACTACTTAAACCTAACTAACCTAAGGACATCACACACATCCATGCCCGAGGCAGGATTCGAACCTGCGACCGTAGCGGTCGCGCGGTTCTAGACTGTAGCGCCTAGAACCGCATGGCCACTGCGGCCGGCTGACTTCGGTAACTCTCCTCAGTCCAGCTCTCCTGAAGAATGGGCCGCCATTCCCCAAGAAACCTTCCAGCACCTGATTGAACGTATGGCTGCGAGATTGGAAGCTGTCATCAAGGCTAAGGGTGGGCCAACACCTTATTGAATTCCAGTATTACCGATGCAGGGCACCACGAACTTGTAAGTTATTTTCACCCAGTGTCCGGATACTTTCGATCACATAGTGTATGTAGCAAGGTATGTGTATGTTTATGTATGTACGTTTCACATCTCGTGAACCACTTGATCCATTTCAACCAAAATTCATACACATATTACTTACAACCTGGAAGGAACCACTGTGAACCGTATGTCTGAGGGTGGGGGTACTATAAATGCATAACACAGGAACGCCCAAAGCAATTTTTACCAAGTTTCTTATGTACTCGACTCATTATTTGCGTAACAATCCGTATTTTACAAACTGTAGGACGCAGTCCTTTCTTCGAAAAATTGCCTCCAAAATTCATGTGCATCTTATACTCTAAATTAATATAAAAATGTCTTAAGTATCACGTTCTCCCATTTCGAGCAGAACAACTTCCACGCACTTGCTATATTCTGCGGAAACATTAACTATTTTTGCTTGAAAGTCTCTCGAGCTAACATTCGGAGTGAATGGTCTTTCAAGAAGTGCGGCATAAGTAACGCTCTCAATGGCAGTGAAGACCATCTGATGTATGAGGAAGACTACGATGAAGAAGAAGAAGAAGAAGAAGAAGAAAGTTCAGACGACGATTTTCACGAATTTTAAAGGTCAGTTAGGTTTTATAAAATAGGAATTTTTTTAGTCTGGCTATGCAATCTAATAATGAAACTGATAAAAATGGAGCTGAGAAGGGATGGCAGTAAAATCGTTCTGGAACTGCATGTTGGTATTTTTTGCTGTATTTAGTTGACTTGGATAGTTTAAAAGTGTGAAGCACAATCTGTCTCTTATTTGTGTTGTTTAGTGCATCAACCAGGTCAGTGAATAGTTTTGCCAACGTGTTACGGGTTCAAACATACTGTTCTCAGTGCCCCTCAAACGAAACAGAAGTTTGCCATATTCAACAGAAAGGAGGAAAATGAAAATTATTGCTTAGAAACGAAACATTATCAGTTACATCATTGATTTCAGGTTATATGGGTACGCAACACCACAATGCGGGTGGTAAATGTGAAAGACATTGTGAATTTCTCCTAAAGGGTATGATGGTTTCACATGAAACTTGAAATTAAATGTGTACAAAAATATATGAAGTATGTTAAATATGTCACACACCACACTATTTGATCAGAAGTATCCGGAAACCCATTAGTGGGCATTAAAATGGATGTGTCCATCCTTCGACTTTACAGTTAACTGGGACACTTTCAATGAGTTGTTTGAATGTCTGTGGAGGAATGGCAATTCTTTCTTCCTCAAGAGCCGAAACAAGAGAGTGATGTCGGACGCTGGAGAATGGGAGAAGTCGTCTTTCTAACTCAACGGGAAGATGTTCCAGGTAGGGACTCTGGGCAGGCTAGCTCATTTCAGGAATGTTGTTTTAGTATAAAAATAGCCCATTGAGTGGAAGTTATATAGAAGTTTAATCCCTTCTTATCTTACGGATGGCCGCAGTAGTCCAGGGGCTGATATGACATATCATATTTTCTAATATGTCCGTCCGGGTTTTTCAGCTAATTGCGACTGAAAGATTTTTTTCTTCATTTTTATCTCTCAGCGATTTATTGACTTCAATCAGACATTTACAGAAACAGTAATTTCTTCACAAAGAGATTATTCACAACATTAATCTTCAGTCTCATATCTTTCAGACAGTTACGGCTTTGAAAGTCTCATTTAAATATGTCCGATATCTTCAATCACAGAAAATTCACTTCATGTTCGACAGATAACTGATTGAGCTAAAAATTTGCCATTTTGGCGCTATCACGAGTTCAAAGATAACGCTACAGCAAAGATACATATTTCATCCTTTACATAGAAATAATTGTTGAAATGACACAATTTCAGAGACTTTACTGGTCTCACACAGATGCGATTTTATGTTCAAATGTGTGTGAATTTCTAAGGGACCAAACAGCTTAGGTCATCGGTCCCTAGCCTTACACACTAGTTAAACTAACTCAAACTAACTTATGCTAAGAACAACACACACCTATGCCCGAAGGAGGTCTCGGACCTCCGGCGGGAGGGGCCGCGCAGTCCGTGACATGACGCCTCAAAACGCGCGGCTACGACTTTATGTATATAGACTGAAGCGGCAAGAGGAAATTGTACCAAGGCCGAGAATCGAACGCGGGTCTCGTGCTTAGCAGGCAGGTCGATTAACCACTGAGCCACCTGTGCGCAGTGTTTCAGGCAATTGCACGGATTACCCTAGTACGCCTTCCTCCTCAATCTAAATTCTCACTGTTCGTATGTAAGGGGGAATTTAAAGGAGACTGAAGCGGCAATGAGAGTTTGGATCGAGGAAGCTTGCCATAGTGATCCGTGCAACAAGCTGGGAATTTGGGTCGGGTGGGAAGCGTGCTCGGATAGCCGAGGCGGTCAGGTGGAAGATACGGGTTCGAGTCCGGCTCGGGCATAAATTTTCTCCTGTTGCCATTGATTCACTTCAGTGCCCAAATGCAGATAATGCCACTGAAAACCTTTAAATAGGATTGAAAACTCAACGTTGGTTCAAACGGTTCAAATGGCTCTGAGCACTATGCGACTTTACTCCTGAGGTCATCAGTCGCCTAGAACTTAGAACTAATTAAACCTAACTAACCTAAGGACATCACACACATCCATGCCCGAGGCAGGATTCGAACCTGCGGCCGTAGCGGTCGTTCGGCTCCAGACTGTAGCGCCTAGAACCGCACGGCCACTCCAGCCGACGTCAATGGTGGATTTGCTACTCAGCTAACATCCAATAGTGCACGTTCAAAGTCACTGTGCTGTCCTGACTGACCCATTCTGCTCTTACAGTTTCTCTGCTGAGAAGAAAACACTCCCCACATTTAGTGATATTTAGTGCAAAATCCTGCATTACATAAAGGAGTCCGGATATTTTTGATCAGAGAGTCTATGCGTGACTAGGCCATGCCACAGGCAAGAAGATGTTCGTTCTCGCTTCCCGCGCACGTTGTCCCGGGTTCGATTCCCGGGGGGTGGGGGGGGGGGGGGTAAGGAATTTTTCCTGCCTCGAGATGACTGGGTGTTGTGTCGTCTTCATCATCATCGTTCATCCCCATTACGGTCGGTGGAAGGCAATGGCAAACCACCTCCACTAGGACCTTGCCTAGCACAGCGGTGTGTGTCTCCCGCATCTCCCCCTACGCTCCTCAGAGTATGGGTTGGTTCAAATGGCTCTGAGCACTATGCGACTTAACGTCTGAGGTCATCAGTCGCCTAGAACTTAGAACTCATTAAACCTAACTAACCTAAGGACATCACACACATCCATGCCCGAGGCAGGATTCGAACCTGCGACCGTAGCGGTCGCCCGGGTCCAGACTGTAGCGCCTAGAACCACACGGCCACACCGGCCGGCTCGGAGTATGGGATCTCATCATCATCATCATCCTTTGTTAAACGTTGATATTGGCCCTCTGTCATTATTTAGCCGGCATGGTAGCTCAGCGTGTTCGGTCAGAAGGGTAGCTGTCCTTTGTAATAAAGAAAAATGAGTTAATTGATCAACGACGAACTGAAACGGATGTCTTGTGATATTCGCCCCGAGCTGAGGCATCGAACGAAAACTAACAAAATGAGATTACACCAAAAAAAAGATAGCATTACTGCGTAGTAAGCAAGGTGGCACGTTAACTCAGCCCGCTCGGTCAGAGGTTAGCTACCCTCTGCAATAAGGAAACTGAGGGAATGGATCAACGGAGAACTTGAACGGACGTCATTGGACGTCCGTCCTGAACAAATGGAACCAACTATAACGAACAGAATGTGATCAACCAAAAAAAAGTTAGCAAAGAGACCTAGGTTCAAGCCCCGGCTGCGGCACAAATTTTATTTCATTTCTCCGCTTATGTAATTATCGTATGTAAGACATGAGCAATTTGTGTCATGAACTGAAAATTGTAAATGTGCGATCTTTTTAAAATAATAGTGAATCTCTCCATTGGCTGCAGGGACAGGCAGCGGGAGCGTAGACCGGAGAGGCGCTTTTAATCGCGGGCAGGCAGGCAACTCTTACCGAGAATGTCCCGCGGACAATTCATTTAGCGCCTCTCGGCCGGAAGAGGCGTGCCTGTAAAACAGCGCGGGCCGGCTTAGCGGCCATGAATATTCATGGCGGCCCGCCCAGCCACTTTGCAGTATTTCTGCTGCCCCCCTTCCTCCTCTTCCCCCCCCCCCCCCCCCCCCCACACAACCACCCGGAAGGAAGACGCCACGCCACGCAGCCCGCACAATAACACGTGCACGCCGCTCTCTGCGAAAAGCCTCGCCGATTTCCGCGCAACGCCCCACTGAGAGAGGTTGTCCTGCAGAAACCGCGGCACATCTGCAACCCATCCACTTGTTTCCTATCTCGTATCCTCCTCCACATTTTCTCTTCTAGTGTGTCGCTTGAAATTTTCAGCTTCCTATCAGACGCAAAAATGTCCCTTTGCTTGACGTGCGCTTTCCCGTTCCATAGTCTTTTTCATATGTGGAACTTACACTAATGATGTCAGGGTGGACCAAAATAAGTTGATGATGAGCTCAAGGCAAACTAAGCACTAGGGGACATCGAAAGGAATAAAAGTTTCCAGCTAGGTCGTAAATGCACAGCTGTGGACCTACGACATTAAAACGGCATGCAATCAGCAATGGCACACACAGAACTAGTGCGAGGAAAAAATATTAAAAACTACGTACGAGGTGTGTTTTTTAAGTCAGTATCTTTTGAAATTAAAAAAAGACGTGCTAAGATATCGCAATAATTTTATTTTTACATGAAATTCTGTACCTTAATCTATGCACTGACGCCATGACAGTCTGATTCTTCCTTGTTTACGTTGTGTACTGAGTGTTTAAGATGCCTCCGATAATCGTGAGTCCCGCCGACTGTGAAGTACAGGCTGTTATAAGATTGCTTAGTGCTAAAGGCCTAAAAGCGATCGATATTCATCGTGAGATCTGTGCAGTTTACGGAGAAAACATTATGAGTGATGGAATGGTAAGAAAGTGGGTGAGAGCATTTTAAGATGGCCGCACAAATGTGCATGATGAACAACGGAGTGGGCGTCCTTCTGTCGTTAATGAAAGTTTGGTGCAGGAAGTGGACAATAAGGTGAGAGAAAACAGACGCTTTACGATTTACTCCTTGCGGGACGACTTTCCTAATGTTTCTCGTAGCGTTTTGTATGGCATTGTGACCGAGCACTTGAATTACCGAAAATTGTGCGCACATTGGGTACCGAAAATGTTGACGGATGTGCACAAAACCAAACTTTTAGACAATGCATTGACTTTCCTTGAGCGGTACCACAACGACGGTGATGATTTCTTAAGCCAAATTGTTACGGGTGATGAAACATGGGTGGCCTACGTCACACCAGAATCAAAGCAACAGTCCATGGAAGTTGAGCAAGGGCATCGTTTTGCTGCAAGACAATGCCCGTCAGCACGTGGCGAATCAGACCAAAGATCTCATCACATCTTATCGATGAGAAACTCTAGATCATCCTACATACAGCCCCGATCTTGTGCCCAGTGACTACCATCTGTTAATGCACCTAAAGAAACACCTGCGCAGTCAGCGTCTTCAAGACGTTGACGAAGTCAAAACAGTGGTGATGCAGTGGTAAAAAGTCAGGCGGCAGACTTCTATGAGGAGGGTATTCAAAAACTGGTACAACGAACGTTATGACAAGTGCGTCAATATTGACGGAAATTATGTAGAAATGTAGATTAAGGTACAGGCTTTCATGTGACAATAAAATTGAGATAGAACGTCTTTTTTTTAATTTCAAAACAGCACTTAAAAAACACGCCTCGTATATGGCCATGTGAAAAATTTTACCGATGTTCTATCAAGATGAAGTGTGTTGCTGTTAAGTATAATTGTATTCCAAAGTCGAATGGGCACTACAACATAAATACTACAATGTTGTTCCAGTGGCTTAAAATAAAAAAAGACTGAATTGCGCAGTATTTCAAGTGAAATGTCTTAAAACAATTTCTTTTTGGTACAAAGCACGGAACAGTTGTACATTTTCCACATTTTACAGTCGAATACGCCTTAAGGGATTACCTACATCTTCCCGCTTGGCTCAGCTCTGGCCATTGACCAAAACTTTCATATTATACATCATTCAATGTCACTGGAGCTCCTGCTTTCTTCCCGTCCTGCCTTGTCATCCAATACTCAATACCAGAATTCCCCTTCCCAGAAAATATCTGAGTACTTGCAATGTCGCAGGTAAGACTCTGCTAACATATTTGTATAATAACTCACCCTCACGACTTCCTATTTCCGTTCATAAGCAGTTTGCGTTGCACAAGAAAATACAGCGCCACAAAATCGAAAGAAACTGCTACATCAGGAACAGACGCTCATATAATCTTTCTCGGTGTCTGCTGAAGGACCACACTATTCATAAACGTTTCACCAGAAACAACTGAATATCGTTGTATATGATAGCTTAAACGTTCCTTTCAAGCACCATTGCTCCTCGAAAGCTGAAACACGTTGCAGGAAACTGTGCAGTTTTGAGGCTGCTTGAGAGCAACATTGTCAAATAACAGATAGTAGCCGGCCTTGGTGGCCGAGCGGTTCTAGACGCTACAGTCTGGAACCGCGCGACTGCTACGGTCGCAGGTTCGAACCCTGCCTCGGGCATGGATGTGTGTGATGTCCTTAGGTTAGTTAGGTTTACGTAGTTCTAAGTTCTAGGGGACAGATGACCTCAGAAGTTAAGTCCCATAGTGCTCAGATCCATTTGAACCATTTTTGAACCAGATAGCATCTATTATCTTAAAGGTGCAGTTTCTAATTAAATTCGGTGAAAGTAACAGTTCCACATGAGCAGTCAAAGCTAAGAAAACTTTAAATTCCTATTCGTGGCCGGTTACGTTAGACGCGAAATTTTTGTGTTGTGTACTGGATAAAGCTCGTATTTTAAAGCAGAGACAGTAAAAGTACTCTAACGCAATTACTTTGTTACAATAATAAGCTATACTGTCGAAACAGCACTGCACAAAGAGTGTTTACATAAGGTAATGTAAGATGCAATGTTGTTAATAATGACGTCCATATGATTTAAATTTTGTTAATGTACAAAGAGCATGAATGAAATATTATTCTAAGAAGTACGGTAGATGAGTAAGTATGAACAAAGTCAGTGATGAAACAGAAAATGTAGACACTCCTTTCTTCTGTAATTGTATCCTGGATCGCAACAAGTTGACATCGTCGAAGAAACGGCTGGGACACCCAGTCGGAAAAAATCGGACTGCTAGACATGTAAGAACACAGCTCTCGTCGTTGGTTCGCTATAGGTGCACGATGCATTACTACATTCTCAGGAAAATTTTGTTTGATTCAAAGTGTTGTAACTTGATCTGTAATCATCTCGTTGTATTTCACCACAACGTGTAAATATAGTACAATAATCTAGCGTAGAGACCTTATCATAAATTGTCAACGTCAGTGCCATCGAGAAAGTGGAACAACAGATATTGAGCAAAAAATTCGGTCACGAAGTCCGTAATCAACGATTTACTTTCACAGCTTGGGAAAGATGCCTGAAATTTGGTATGGACGACTTAAACCAAGAAAATCTTGCAAATCACAACAGGGACCCGCCAAATAGAAGTTGCTGCTCAGCAGAACCTCATGGAAGTTGACGATTTTTCCTTCGTGGGGGATTGCAGTCATGTAGAAATTTTTGATAGAAATTTCCACCACTTGACTGTAAATTACTGTGCATTTATGTCACACATTCGGCTATAAAGCTAAAATCATGACCATGTGGAATAAATGAGCAGTAATTTGCAGTCAAATGCTGAAAATTTCTTTAAAGAAGTTAATGGATACAGTCGTTACTAATTGGCGACTACATACTGACAGACTCACAGAGCGACATAAGGCTTCAATTTGATCTATTCCCTTTCCATTTTCGAGCAAACTCCACTGAGGTTCCCCCACTGTGCGGCTATCACTTCGGGAGGGAGGTGGATGCCCTGCGTCATTTAGAAAAAGTACAAAATGACTTTCTTTTCCCTAGTGTTAATGTTGGCCTTTACAGGGTCAGCTTTTTTTCTGTTTAACTAGCCTTTTTCCTGTTTCCACCTGTTCTTCCTTCATCTTTCACCTCATCCTCCCACCTCTGTCCGGCGGTCTCCCCTTCACCTCTCTACCTCTTCTTCCCCTCTAACCATTCCCTCCATCCCTTCTCTCTGTCCATTTCTTCCCCCTCCCTCTGACAATGTCCTCCTTCCACTCTCTTTTTAGATCTCCACCTCCACCTCTTCCTTTGCCACCTTTACACCTTCCACCTGTCTTTCACATCTCTCCCTCCTCCCCTGTAACTATCCATTTCCTCCTCCCCCTCATTCTGCCAATCCCCTCCTCTATCCATCTCAACCTGTCCCCAGCCACGTTCATCAGCACACGTAGCCTCTGCAATACCGTTCAATAAAGCAGGCCAATTCTACTTGCATAACAAGCCTGTCATTTAGGGCAGCCTACATGTTGGGCCCAGAAAAATCTTTTATTGCCCCTGACATGTAGGCTGCCCTGCAATGCAGGTCGACTTGGCAGTCCAATAATGTTGCCATAAAATGTGCCCGTCATGTGGGGTAGCCTATACACGCCCGTATTTCTGCTCCCACAGTGTGATATTCGTGAAGCCTGCTGTTTCTGTGCCAAAGTTGGTTGAAACAGATCCAGGGGATTGGGAGTAGATCCTAGATATACACACACATACATACACTATGTGATTTTGTGACCAGTTGCCCTTCCTGTCACACCGTCTCCAACAGGAATTTAAGGGAGGAAAATGGTGTATTCCATCTGTCAATGAATTGCGTCAACTTTGCTCCTTGTGATTTCGTATTCTATCTATTTTCGAATCGTATTGTCGGGGGTGGAACTCGGGAACCAGCCCAGCATGTGCCTAAACCTTGAAAACCGCCTAAAAACCACATTCAGGCTAGCCAATATATCAGCCCACTATCACTGATCCGTCACGTGTATTCGATGTGGGCCTGACTCCCTTTCCTGTCTCCAAGTTAGCACATTGCGCATTACGTTATACGAGCTGGTCTTTTAGAACACATACAGTAACTTACAAATATATTCACTCAGAAAGTGGAACCACTTAGTGTTTCTTCTGAGTCACTGACTGAAACTGGAAATGCAGAAAGAGCTGTAAATCTTAAGTTCAGTGCGGAAGTCGGACTCATTACGCTTTCGCTACGGACCATCGGCCTAACGGTGCGGCCGAGCAGACACGCATCACTGTAATATGCAGGCATTTCCGCTGCCGTACTTGCGAGCTGAGCGCCGTGCAGGTAGCGGATACAGATGTTAATGTTCCCGACGCAGACATTAGGTACGGCTCAGTGCCCGATACTGCTGAGCCGCAGCCCGCGGCGGCGCTAGCGCTGTAGGCACGTGCGTGAGAACGGCCGCGTCACGCACGGCGACATAATTCCGGGGGACGCCGCGGCGGCAGCGGCCGACACGCGAGCCGGCGGCGTGTTTGAGGCGAAACGCTAATGGCCTACCTGGTGCCCCGCCAGGCCAAGGGGCGCCACCCGACAGCCCTCGCGACTCGGTGGCAAGTGCAGGGCAGTGGCGTTACACTGTTCCCTCCACAGTCTGCGCGAAGCCGCATCCAACATGCCACTCGTCGGCACTGCTGTGACGCTGTGGAATTTTACGTGCGTTTGCAGTTTGATGAGACGTTAGAATCACACGGGTGGGCTTCATCACGACAGCGTGACAGAGACCAGTACTGTCCTACGAATCTGATACACATGGGGTCTCCTTCCTAGGAATCGTCATGTGCATTTTGTCTGGTATTTCGGCAGACATTTGCAGTTTCATTTTTGCAAATGGCTCAAATGGCTCTGAGCACTATGGGACTTAACCCTAGGACGCCCAAGCCTTTTTTTCTAACTTGGATGCCTAAGTGGGGGGGGGGGGGGGGCGGGGTTTGGCGAGCCCACAGGTATTAAATAAGTTTACTGACGAAAAATTACAACTTTCGTAATGGTTTATGTATTTTAACTAAGGCATCGGTTTGTAAATGTTGTTAATTGTTATAAATATTGGATTGAGTGAATAAAAAATTGACATATTACAATACAAAATACAGATGTGTTCATATACAATACAATACTCTGAGTCCTCAACTTCAAGGCAAGAGACACACTTCACAATTCTTTCTGAATGTGTGTTACACACATGTTTATGACACTGTCCACAATACTGTTTTGGTTTACTTTGATTGTTGTACTTCTGCTTCTTTGTTTTAGCTTTTCTTATAGAAATATGGCACCGACCCTTCCCTGCAGGAAGCTGATGTGCTTCTGTTGTCACTTCTTTGATTTTCTTTTGTAGAATAGTCTCCATTGATTGAACAATTTGGTTAGATAACCCGCTTGCATTGGCACTTCTTTCTTCTACCTGCAATTTCACTAGTTCCATCCCAGCTTGCAGTAAATAAAGTTTCCGTTTGTTGTGTTTCTTTTCATTCCACCTTGCATGTTGCTGGATGAATATGGTGGTTGCATTGATAGCAAAAATGTCGATGGGAGAGTAAAATACAGATAGAGGCCATCTCTTTGTTCCCCTCTTGCAGGTGTACATACGCGCCATTTGATCAATGGTATCAATTCCACCTTTAGTGGAATTATAATATGCATTTATCTCAGTTTTATTCTTCTCTCCTCCAACAGTGCCTTTATCTTGGTGCATAGTTGACAACATCAGTAAGTTTTTACTTGGTTTCGTTTTTGCTGTGTAAGACACCAAAGTTACTGGAGACCTACGTGTTGGAAACTGCACTAACTCACTGCAAGTTTACAAGATAAATAACAGCTGACTGACATCAACAATCACTTCCTCTGAAAGTAAACCGATTGTTGTGAATATCAAGAATACCAACCAACAAGAAACTAACTTGCATTGTTGTAGAGATGAGAAATACGAAATCCTACTAAGAGAAATTTTCTATAGCATGGAAGCCTAAGGGGGGGGGGGTTTGTTGGACCCATAATAAGTTTATTTATTTTTTCTTTCAAAGCAGGAATTTTCTGTAAAATTTATTGACACTAACGTTTCATAAAATAGCCAACAAACAATAACTCAAAGGGAATATGTAGTATGAAAGTTACTTGGGCAAAAGCAGGGGACATAAAGAAATTGTGGGTTCAACGAACCCCCCCCCCCCTTTAAAGGCGTCCTAACTTCTAAGGTCATCAGTTCCCTAGAACGTTTTTTAAAAAAAATTCTTTAGCCCATAATCAATAATAATTATACAATATTAACCCACCACCTAAGATGATTAGTCGGTCATAATAATTATACATAGATAAGATTACAATGCAGCTTTTACAATTGTGTTAGTGAGCTACAGTTCAACTACTACAATGTGTTAGTTACAGTTGACTACAACAATGGACAGTTTGATCAAACTACTTATTACTTAACTTATCTACTATGACTATTTCTTATTACCTGCAGCGTCACAGGTGTGCCAGTTGTATATAAATTTATTTGGGATAGCCAGACTCAACGAGTTAAACCCGAAGAGCATGCCCATGGAACTGGGCTGGCCAAGGTAAGTAATCGTTGCAGTTCCCTAAATTAGTGTCCTAATCTAAGTCCTACAAAACTAACTTAACCTACGTCATATCCGGTGCTTGTCTTGATCGGTAGTGTTGACCCCACTCCCCCTAGTCCTGTAAGTGGCGGATTCCACCTATGATGGAAGTCGGTCAGCCCACGCACAGGCGGTATGGGAATGGGCTTTGGTCTGCAAGTTGATACCTAATATAGGTCCCTCAGGTATTCTACTAACACTTTTCGTGATACCCCATCTGCCAATGCATTCAGAATGTGAAAAGTGTTTTCTTGTCTGAGTAGGTGGTATGTGTCGTGATTTGTAAGTCTGCCACGAAGTGTTGGCGCGTCATCATTGAAGAGGGGGCTCTCGTAAACCACAGGGTCGGGAGTACCCTCTGCCACGCCACAGTCACACGCGGGGGTTGCCCACTTCTCAAACCGACATAAGTATGTCGGATAGGGTCCATGGTCAGTGAGAAACTGAATGAGTCCTCGTGTTGGTTCAAAGTATTTCAGGCCCCCACGCTCTTTTACATCTAGTAAAAACTGGAAGGTCCTTCTCCCAGTTTCTTCTCCCTCCCAAACCCTCTGCCAAAGTTCCTCCCCTCTATTTCTTATTTCCCTCTTATCCTCCACCCTCACACCCATAATTTCTATTATTTTCTCCATATTCCCCTTTTTGGCCCAATACCACGCCGCTTGTTCTCGTATCTTGTTGTCAAACTGGCAAAGCCCCATTATGACTAACAGGGCTCCCCCCGGAGATGTTCTGTAAGCCCCCACAGATCTCAGAATCATGCTTCTCTGGACCCTTCTAAGTTCTAGTTGACTGATGACCATAGATGTTAAGTCCCATAGTGCTCAGAGCCATTTAAACCATTTTGAAACAAATGGACGCTTCCCTCCGACGCTGGGCGTGAAAAAAAGACAAGGTGAGCAGTATTTGTTTGCGCTGAACCCCGCTACATGTTGCAAAAACGAGATTGCAAATATCTGCGGGAACACCAGAGAAAATGCTCCTGCGACTCTTGGTAGGCACACCCAGTGTATCAACAAGCATCGGTTTTCAGACTGAACGGTACTGAAACTTTGTAGCAGGCTAGAACTGTATGCCGTCCCGGTAACTGAAACTAGGACCAATGCCTTCCTCGGGAAAGTGCTCTACCGACTAAGGTATCCTAGCCCAACTCACACACCTCCCTCATACGTTTACTTTCACGATGCCTCGCTGTCACCTTTTCAGCAATTCTCCTTCGTACTTACACACCGGTCCGCAATAAACATTCTTCCGGGACTGCTAGTCTCGCGAAGTACAGGGCTACTCAAAAAGAACGAACAGATTTGAAAGATTTATTGCTTCAAAATTACGAAAGATAGACGAACAAATCCAACTTTCCGGCAAAGAGATAAGTTCAAATTTTTATGCGTTCAATGTGAAAACCATGTGTTACTCGACAAAACGATGGCTCATTCCCTGCCATACACGAAGCAGCTGGTCTCCCGTTGTAGAATTCACAGCTTCAACAATGTGATGCCGCAGACTTTCAAGAGTGTCAAGTATAGGGGGGGTTAATGCTATCTTTTACGTAATCCCGCATATAAAAGTCACAAGGTGTGAGGTCTGGAAACCTGGGAGGCCATCGGCGATGAAGTTCATATTCTGCTCCTCTTTCAGTCCAACATCCTGGAATGGTGTCATTCACGTAATATCGGACGTGCTTAGAGAAATTTTCTAAGCATAGGGACAAACTGCAGGAACGGTCCGTGAGAGGATAAGAAGCAAAGAAGGTCACCTGGAAAAATTACCGGAAATGGGTTCCACAGGAGGTACAAGCATTTTAAAGTGGAGATGAGACGTCGTTGACTATGTAGGGTCCGACATCAAGAAACTGCAGTAATGTATTAGTGCTACACTCAAGTCGTCATAAAGTTGTTCATTACAATGGCAAGCTCAAACATCGATATTAGAGAATGTCCGATTCACAGTTGTTGCCGAATCACTCTTGTAATGGACATCTTTAGTGGCCCCCTAAAGTGCTGAGTTAAATCACTGGTACACGAAGAACACTGCATTTTTTGGTGCGTTCTCAATTGTGATTTTGATATCTGCACTGTCAAAGATATTTTATCTCCAACTTTAAGGGGTTATACTACTCTGGGAACATACTTACAGCCACATCATAACGTGACCTTTGTTGCTCCTTGTACTCTTAGGAACCGTGTCACGCAGTTCGGCCCCATATAACAAAATCACCCTGTGCACCTCACTATTTGCGTTACACGTTTTGACTAATGTACACTACTGGCCATTAAAATTGCTACACCACGAAGATGACGTGCTACAAACGTGAAATTTAACCGACAGGACGAAGATGCTTTGATATGCAAATGATTAGCTTTTCAGAGCAGTCACACAAAGTTGGCGCCGGTGGCGACACCTACAACGTGCTGACATGAGGAAAGTTTCCAACCGATTTCTCATACACAAACAGCAGCTGACCGGCGTTGCCTGGTGAGACGTTGTTGTGATGCCTCGTGTAAGGAGGAGAAATGCGTACCATCACGTTTCCGACTTTGATAAAGTTCGGATTGTAGCCTATCGCGATTGCGGTTTATCGTATCGTGACATTGCTGCTCGCGTTGGTCGAGATCCAATGACTTTTAGCAGAATATGGAATCGGTGGGTTCAGGAGGGTAATACGGAACACCGTGCGGGATCCCAACGGCGTCGTATCACTTGCAGTCGAGATGACAGGCATCTTATCCGCATGGCTGTAACGGATCGTGCAGCCACGTCTCGATCCCTGAGTCAAAAGAGGGGGACGTTTGCAAGACAACAACCATCTGCACGAACAGTTCGACGACGTTGCAGCAGCATGGACTATCAGATCAGAGACAATGGCTGCGGTTACCTTTGACGCTGCATCACAGACAGGAGCGCCTGCGATGGTGTACTCAACGACGAACCTGGGTGCACGAATGGCAAAACGTCATTTTTTCGGATGAATCCAGGTTCTATTTACAGCACCATGATGGTCGCATCCGTGTTTGGCGACATCGCGGTGAGCGCACATTGGAAGCGTGTATTCGTCATCGCCATCACCCGGCGTGATGGTATGGGGTGCCATTGGTTACTGCCTCGGTCACCTCTTGTTCGCATTGACGGCACTATGAACACTGGACGTTACATTTCAGATGTATTACGACCTGTGGCTCTACCCTTCATTCGATTCCTGCGAAACCCTACATTTCAGCAGGATAATGCACGACCGCATGTTGCAGGTCCTGTACGGGCCTTTCTGGATACAGAAAATTTTCAACTGCTGCCCTGGCCAGCACATTCTCCAGATCTCTCATCAATTGAAAACGTCTGGTCACTGGTGGTCGAGCAACTGGCTCGTCATAATACGCCAGTCTCTACTCTTGATGAACTGTGGTATCGTGTTGAAGCTGCATGGGCAGCTGTACCTGTACATGCCATCCAAGCTCTGTCTGACTCAATGCCTAGGCATATCAAGGCCGTTATTACCGCCAGAGGTGGTTGTTCTGGGTACTGATTTCTCAGAATCTATGCACCGAAACTGCGTGAAAATGTAATCATATGTCAGTTCTAGTATAATATATTTGTCCAATGAATACCCGTTTATCACTGCATTTCTTCTTGGTATAGCAATTTCAATGGCCAGTAGTGTACTTTCAACGTAGGTGTCGGTTTCAAAATGAACGAATCCGTTCTAAGCTGGTGACCATCAACTCGAACGCGAACGCAACTAAGACAGAAAAATAAACAATAGCAAGCTGCAATGCAGTTCCTGGTGCTCCCGCCAATTGCGTTTTAGCCTTTCTGTATGGGGTCACGGACGTGACGAGCCGCTGCAGTGCGTAGTGCCTCTGGCTGGCTGTGAAGGCGAGCAGAACTGCGCGGGCAGGAAAACACTTTTGAGTGGGTCGCCTCCGCGCCGCCATCGCCCGGTGACGGAGGCCGTGCGCCAGCCGGCCATCGGCGGATTAGCCTCGCTCCTTTCAGCCAGCGGGGGCAATCAGCATGACACAGGCGCCATCACCATCACACTGGCCGCTTTGTGCTCACTGCCGGCCCCGACTCCACTCGTGCTGGATTCGCACGCCGCGGCACGCCTCGCGCTCTCACGGGGGCGCGTCCGCCTCACGCCGCCTTTCATCTCGTAAAGCGCCCCCTTCGTAAAGTTGCCATCTTTAACGTTGGAAGTGTGACCTCAGGTACGGAAGACCATACACACGTTCCAGAGCAGAACCAATTACCGATTTGCAGGAAGACGACCCGGAAATGAAGCAAATAACGGCGAGCTTCTCAGACAATTACAGAACAATGCTACACTGAAGCGTCAAAGAAACTGGTATGCGGAAGACTATTCAAATACAGAGATATGTAAACAGGCAGAATACGGCGCTGCGGTCGGCAACGTCTATGTAAGACAACAAGTGTCTGGCGTAGTTGTTAGATCGGTTACTGCTGCTACAATGGCAGGTTATCAAGATTTAAGCGAGTTTGAACGTGGTGTTATAGCCGGCGCAAGAGCGCTGGGACTCATCATCACCGAGGTACCGATGAAGCGAGGATTTTCCCGTATGACCATTTCACGAGTGTACCCAGTATATCAAGAACCCGGTAAAACGTCGGGGCGTAACGGCTACAAGTGCAGACGTTTTTATGTGTTGTACGTTGCTTTTTCTCTGCCTCGAACAATCTTCCCACAGGCGCTTCACAAACATCACGATCTGATGTTTTGTGGACGGTCATACTGCACCACTGAGGTCAACACCTATCAATATAGGCTAACCACTTTGTTTTCACACGTTCACACTTCAACACCTTACCTGCTACCTAGAGGAAAATAAGCAATAATGGCTTGGTTGTGCCATATATACTTGGAGGTACTAACCAACCTAAAAACATACGACCTATAATAGCTATAATTATTGGTCTATAAATGATGTAAATCCTGATGTTGTACAGTAAACTATCCTCAGCCATCAATAAAAATATCTGCTCTTACACTGTGTTAGGGAGACGGTTGCCAGCCTTGACATTAGTTATCAGCACGACTCTGCAGCAACAGCGCCTTTATGAAGATGGTGGACAGATGGATCCCCGAAATATCGCCTCATGCTGATTTTGTTCTCCAGGAAAACCAATGAGACTACCAAGAATTATTACGCTGGGCGAGCCTACGCAGTCCTTTTACATGCATCCATTTCAAACAATGGTTCAAATGGCTCTAAGCGCTATGGGAACGTCTGAGGTCATCAGTCCCCTAGAACTTAGAACTACTTAAACCTAACTAACCTAAGGACATCACACACATCCATGCACAAGGCAGGATTCGAACCTGCGACCGCAGCGGTCGCGCGGTTCCAAACTGTAGCGCCTAGAACCGCTCGGCCACTCCGGCCGGCCCCGATGTCATTCAATCTGTATATTGAGCAATCAGTAAAGGAGACAAAAGAAAAATTCGGAATAGGGATTAAAATCCATGGAGAAGAAATAAAACTTTGAGGTTCGCCGATGACATTGTAATTCTGTCAGAGACAGCAAAGGACCTGGAAGAGCAGCTGAACGGAATGGACAGTGTCTTGAAAGGAGGATATAAGATGAACATCAACAAAAACGAAAAGAGAATAATGGAATGCAGTCGAATTAAGTCTGGTGATGCTGAGGGAATCAGATAAGGAAATGAGACACTTAAAGTAGTAAAGGAATTTTGCTATTTGTGGAGAAAAATAACTGATGATGGTCGAAATAGAGAAGATAAATTTGTTAACATCGAGTATAGATTTAAGTGTCAGGAAGTCGTTTCTGAAAGTATTGGTATTGAGTGTAGCCATGTATGGAAGTGAAACATGGACGATAAATAGTTTGACAATAGAAGCTTTCGAAATGTGCTGCTACAGAAGAATGCTGAAGATTAGATGGGTAGATCACATAACTAATGAGGAGGCATTGAATAAAATTGGGGAGAAGAGGATTTTGTGGCACAACTTGACGAGAAGAAGGGACCGGTTGGTAGGACATGTTCTGAGACATCAGGGGATCACAAATTTAGCATTGGAGGGCAGCGTGGAGGGTAAAAATTGTAGAGGGAGACCAAGAGATGAATACACTAAGCAGGCGGATGTAGGTTGCAGTAGGTACTGGGAGATGAAGAAGCTTGCACAGGATAGAGTAGCATGGAGAGCTGCATCAACCCAGTCTCAGGACTGAAGACCAGAACAACGATCTGGATGGCCAAATCGTAAACTCGAACTCTCTAGAATGTTCTTCAAACCAATCGTGACAACTGTGATCAGGTGACGTGACATCGTTGTTTGGAACGTGAAGTCCAAAATGTCTGAAAATGGTCTACATGTAACTGAACATAACCATTTCCAGTCAACGATCGGTTCAAACGACGAAGCCTCTTCCACTCAAACTCCATTACGGACTCACCACCAGCTTGCACAGTGCCTTGTTGGTAACTTGGGTCCATGGCTTCGTAGGGTCTCAGCCACTCTCTAACCTTACCATCGGCTCTTACCAACTGAAATCGAGACTCATCTGACCAGCGCCTCTCCTGGCTCGTGAGCATATTCGTTGAACCCTAGACGACTGGATAACCGTGACCAGGCCACGGTTATCCAGTCGTAGAGGGTGCAACGGATATGATCACCAGCCCAGGAGAAGCGCTGGCAGACGATGTCTTACTGTTAGCTAAGGCACTCGCCTCGGCCGTCTGCTGCCATACCTCTTTAACGCTAAATTTTGCCACACTGTCCTAATGAATACGTTCGGTTGTACGTCCAATACTGATCTATGCGACTATTTCACGCAGTGTTGCTTGTGTGTTGGCACTGACGACGCCACGCAAATACCGAGCGAGGGGGCGCGCAGTGATTAGCACAATGGACTAGCATTCGGCAGGACGACGGTTCAAACCCGTGCCCTGCCATACTGATTAAGGTTTTCCGTGATTTCCCTAAATCGCTTTAGGCAAAATCTGGGATTTTTGTATGTCCATCGTCCATCCTTTTAGCAGGACGTGTCTGGGACGACGGCCGTTTACTGTCTTGAGTAAAACATAAATTCACCTACAGCGATGCGGTACAGGTGGACCAGAACCGCATCAAAACAGCCTGAAGATGACGCAATGAAGCGTCGAAACTGGTAGCGACAACATAAAATAAAATAGTAAGGACGGCTGTAGGTGTTCTTATTTTTTGTCAGAAAAGCTGGGATTTTGCTTTGACAGGGAATACTGAATTTCCAAACGATTTCCGAAATGGAATGTCCCATTGTGTCTAGCTCCAACTATCATTCCACTTCAAAGTACAGGGTGTCCACAATGAGATTTCAACATTTTAATATCCTATATCTTTCTCATTTCAGATGGTGGACCTGTTAATCCTGAAGAGGCAGATACAGCAACTCAACAAGCTTGATATGCCAAATGGTCGTAGTGGAGTTGCAATCAATTGTTTTACCAAAATGGAGGATATGAAGAGCGTGCACAAGTGGTCTGGTGGTATGCAGAGACAAAGTCGGCGACCCAAATGCAAAGAAACTGTCGTCGAGTTTACAAAAAATCGCCCCCGTCGTTCAAGACTATAAGGAGTGGTGTGATCAGTTTTGGCTACTGGGAGTGTCGCGGAAGGGCATGGTGTTGGTAAGCCTGGGATCAGCGAACATCATGTGGAACAAGCGCGGCGGTCATTCGAACAAAGTCCACAGACGTCAGTGCGACTGGCAGCACGAGAGCTTCGTATGAAACGTTCAACAGTGCACAAAGTGCTTCATCAGCGATTACGTTTGTACGCATATAAAGTGCAGGTTGTGCAAGAAATCAAGCCTGATGATCGACCAAAGCGAGAAGAATTTGCATGTGTCATGTTAGATCGCATAGCCGCGGACGAGACATTTTTATCAAAAACACACATCCATGCCCGAGGCAGGATTCGAACCTGCGACCGTAGCGGTCGCGCGGTCCTAGACTGCAGGCATTTTTATCACGCGTGATGTTTACTGACGAGGCAACCTTTCACGTGTCAGGGGCTGTCAATCGTCACAATGTGAGCATCTGGGGGTCCGAAAATCCACATCCACCTAGGGAACGCATCCGCGACAGTCCGAAAGTTAATGTGTGGTGTGGTTTGATGATAAATCGCATTGCTGGACTGTTTTTCTTTCAGGAGCCGACTGTGGATGGACATGTTAGAACAATTTGCCGTGCCACAGATAACAGACCTGCAGCCAAATGTGATTTTTCAACAGGACGGTGCACCACCCCATTGGAGCCTTGATGTCCGAAAATTTGTGAATGACACATTCCCGCAACGATGGATTGGCCGTGGAGGTCCAATTCCTTGGCCGCCACGTTCGCCCGACATAACCCCCCTCGTTTTTTCTTGTGGGGTTATGTGAAAGACCGGGTATACGCTACACCAGTAAAGGACCTGCAAGACTTGAAACAGCGCATAAGAATTGTCATCAGCTCTGTCACAGAACAGATGCTCCGCAACACATGGCACGAAATCGATTATAGACTTGATATTCTTCTTGCTACCCGTGGCGCGCCCATGTTCAAGTGTACTGAACCGTCCACCTGTGCATGAAAACTTGATGAGCTGCTGTATGATTTCCTTGTATTTGTTCGTCAATAAATTGTGTTTCCTCTCAGATTTTATGAGTTAAATGTTGGAGTCTCATTGTGGACACCCTGTATATTGAAACTTCCTGGCAGATTAAAACTGTGTGCCCGACCGAGACTCGAACTCGGGACCTTTGCCTTTCGCGGGCAAGTGCTCTACCAACCGAGTTACCCAAGCACGACTCACGACCCGTCCTCACAGCTTCAATTCTGCCAGTACCTCGTCTCCTACTTTCCAAACAGAAGCTCTCCTGCGAACCTTGCAGAACTAGCACTCCTCAAAGAAAGGATATTGCGGAGACATGGCTTAGCCACAGCCTAGAGGATGTTTCCAGAATGAGATTTTCACTCTGCAGCGGAGTGTTCGCTTATATGAAACTTCCTGGCAGATTAAAACTGTGTGCCGGACCGAGACTCGAACTCGGGACCTTTGCATTTCGCGGGCAAGTGCTCTACCACCTGAGGTACCCAAGTCGTGCTTGCCCGCGAAATGCAAAGGTCCCGAGCTCGAGTCTCGGTCCGGAACACAGTTTTAATCTGCCAGGAAGTTTCATATCAGCGAACACTCCCCTGCAGAGTGAAAATTTCATTCTACCCTGTATATTAATTCTCGACGTGGCTGTATAATCACGTCCGGAACGTCTGCACATAAATCACCTGAGTACAAATGACAGCTCCGCCAATGCACTGCCCTTCTATACCTTGTGTATACGATATTACGACCATCTGTACGTGTGCATCTAGCTATCTCATGACATATGTCACCTTAGTGTACGATTCTTTTGAATTTGAGAAAGCAATGTAAGAGATTATTTGCTGCAGTTCGCGAAGTACAGGGTACGCAGCCAGCATCTGTTGCTTACTCTCGGAGTCTTGGAACCAGTCGGTACCGGTCTGGCGAGCCCGGAATCAATTATGGGCCGCAGTGTGCAGCTTTGCCGCGCCGCGGCACTGACGCCCTCAGCAGCGCGGTATCCAATTTTGGCGGGCGTTAATTTGTGGCGCCAGTCAGCGTGGCGCGGGGGTGCGGCTGCGCCTGACGTGGCGCCAACTCCTGCAGACTCCTGCAGAGGGCAACAGCCTCCAGCTCAGCGCCACACCTTCCGGCAGCCTCCTGCTGGCTAACTACAGCCGACTCCCAACTGTCTAACTTAACAACGCCCGAAGTAGTGCTTCCACGACTATCACCCCATCGTAATCGAAACACAAAGGCCCAATGATCTAGTACCCTAACTGTGTCCATTCAGAGGGGAAAAAAATCGCTATCTCCACCTTTGTTGCTGCCACTTGCATCTGGAACAAGCTGCCCTGCACTGTTCGGCAGTTAGTACCCTGTCGCTTTGGACATGAAGCTGAAGCACTTGCTTCAGTCACCCTCATAACGTACCCCTGAAAATTAAGGTACGAGGCATGTTCGGAAAGTAAATGCACTGTGGCCATAACGGTCTGTGGCTTTTTTTGTTTTGCTTTTTTGAGTGTTGGAAACACTGAGTGGTGAAGGGGACTCCCCTGGCCAAACCAGCATCGCGGGAAGACGGCACCACGTATACTCACGTTGCAGCGTGCAGCTGTATCAGAGATGTCAGTAAGAAATCCCGCCAAGTGCGAGCTGCGAGTAGTGATCCGAGTGCTATTCCCAGAAGGAATAACACCTACCGAATTTTTTTGCCAATCAAAGCGGTTTACGACAAAGGTGTTATCAACAGAATGAGTGTTTTTAAGTGGAGTTTACTAGAGGCAGAACAACTGTTAATGGCGAAGAGTCGAGTGGAAGAACTTCCATTTTGACAGTGCAAAAAATCGAGGAAACTGTTCGGGAAGACCGCCGATTGACAGTGGATGACATTCCTGCGATGTTACCACAGCTCTCCAAAACTGTCTTATACGAGACACTTATAGAAATGCTGGGATACCGGTAAGTGTGCGCAAGATGGTCCTAAAACAGCTGTCAGAGCTGCACAAGAGAAATCGCGTCATTTTCTGAGGTCTGCTGTAACTGGAGGCGAAACGTGGGTGGCTTATTACATGCCTGACAGAAAAAGACGGTCGTCACCGTGGCGCCACAACAATTCCCTATCTGCCAAAAAATAAATAAAAAATAAAATTAAAAAAATAAAATGTCATGGCCTCAGTGTTTTGGGTATCATTTTCGTCCAATTTCTGACTCAGAGGGAGACCATCAGTGCACAACGATATTGAAACTAAAAAAATTGAAAAAGAGCATTAAAAACAGAATGCTGAAGAGAGTAGTGTGCTTGTTGCACGACAGTCCCCATCCTCACGCAGCCTTAGCCACCAAGCTGACCTTGGATTCTTTTGCTTGGGATGTTTTGAACGAGCCACCCGTATTCTCCCGCTGCCTTTGCGACTTCAAATTACCACCGTTTCACCTCCCTGAAGGCACATATGAGTGGAATCAAATATTTAACTGACGATCGGTTGCAGAAAGAGGTCCTGAAGTGAGGGAAGGTGCTGGTGGATGAGTTCTTCGAGGAGGGTATAAAGAAGCTCGTGACAAGGCTCACCACATGCACTTAACGGGTCGGCGATTATGTGGAAAAGTAGTCAGCAAGTGTATCAACAATATCATATACTTTTTTCATATACACTTTTTCAAAAAAGTACACACATAAAAAAAAAAAATTGTATCACCTCGGTTCCCAGAACTCCTGAAGACAGACGTTGACTGCGGATATTTTATCACAGACACAGTCCCTTTGACTCTTCAGAGATGTCACTGAACCCGCCCAAAGACGTATACAACCCTGCATGAGCTGTGACTATTAGACGGAGAGGGTCCGACAGCCAATCGCGTTCACATTGTTACTTTGTGCCAGGAAGGGCTCTCAACAAGGGAAGTGTCCAGGCGTCTCTGAATGAACCAAACCGATGTTGTTCGGACATGGAGGAGATACAGAGAGACAGGAACTGTCCATGACATGACTCGTTCAGGCCGCCCAAGGGCTACTACTGCAGTGGACGACCGCTACCTACGGGTTATGGCTCGGAGGAACCCTAACAGCAATGCCACCATGTTGAATAATGCTTTTCGTGCAACCACAGGACGTCGTGTTACGACTCAAACTGTGCATAATGGGCTGCATGATGCGCAGTTTCACTCCCGACGTCCATGCCGAGATCCATCTTTGCAAACGCTACAATATGCAGCGCGGTACAGATGGGCCCAACAACATGCTGAATGGACCGTTCAGTGTTGGCATCACGCTCTCTACACCAATGAGTGTCGCGTATGCCTTCAACCAGACAATCGTCGGAGCCGTGTTTAGAGGCAACCTGGTCAGGCTGAACGCCTTAGACACACTGTCCAGCGAGTGCAGCAAGGTGAAGTTTCCCTGCTGTTTTGGGGTGGCATTATGTGGGGCCGACGTACGCCGCTGGTGGTCATGGAATGCGCCGGAACGGCTGTACGATACGTGAATGCCATCCTCCGACCGATAGTGTAACCATATCGGCAGCATATTGGTGAAGCATTTGTCTTCATGGACGACAATTCGCGCCCCCATTGTGCACATCTTGTAAATAACTGCCTTCAGTGTAACAACATCGCTCTACTAGAGTGGCCAGCATGTTTCCCAGACATGAACCCTATCGAACATGCTCAAATGGTTCAAATGGCTCTAAGCACTATGGGACTTAACAGCTGAGGTCATCAATCCCCTAAACTTAGAACTACTTAAACCTAACTAACCACAGGACATCACACACAACCATGCCCGAGGCAGGATTCGAACCTGCGACCGTAGCAGCAGCGCGGCTCCGGACTGGAGCGCCTAGAACCGCACGACCACCGCGGCCGGCTATCGAACATGCCTAGGATAGATTGGAAAGGGCTGTTTATGGACGACGTGACCCAACAATCACTCTGAAGGATCTATGCCGAATCGCCGTTGAGGAGTGGACCAACAGTGCCTTGATGAACTTGTGGATAGCATGCCACGACGAATACAGGCATCCCTCAATGCAAGAGGACGTACTACTGTGTGTTAGAGGTACCGGCCTGAACAGCAATCTGGACCACCAGCTCTGAAGGTCTCGCTGTGTGGCGGTACAGCAGGCAATGTGTGGTTTTCATGAGCAATAAAAAGGGCGGAAATGATGTTTATGTTGATCTCTATTCCAATTTTCAGTACAGGTTGCGGAACTCTCGGAACCGTCCAGGGCATAATTCTCTGCTTAAGATTTCATCTTTCGATATTGGATATCACCAGAGGCAACAACGACTTAAGCAGCGACTCCGCGATGTTAGACAGCGGTCTAATGACATCACGAATCGTCTGTTTCATGGGTATATGAAACTGTTCGGCTGGCTAAGCTTGTTTGAGATTGTAACTGCTTTTAAACCGTTATAGCCTCTAAAGATGTCTTCAGCGCTGGAAGACGAAACGTTAGGCAGACAAATGTGACTTAGACCACGGCCTAATGGACATAAAACAAAAACCACCAACGATGTTCTTAGCTTCTTGCGCATACTAGCTTGCGGTTCTATGAATACTTTTTCCTTATTTACGACGCAGCTGCTACATCAGGTCCTCTCCGGCATGGCGGTGCTGTCTTTCTAACGGGAACGAGATATTGCCTTGCCGGAGTAATGCCTGTGCATTGTTTATGCCAGGTATAAATGTCAGCACGGAGCGATCGACGAGCACTACAGCACGAAAGCGTGGAAGCAGCGAGACACGGCGTCGCGCGTAATACAACTGTCCGTGCCCGAGTCCTAGACGTCGCGTGACTGCTGGCGGCTGCGGTTTGCGGCCAGAAGCTTGTTTTCTTGTCACTGCTCTGCTCTGGACTGGGTGCAACGCCGGGACTGCGCGCTGAAGAACTACTTGTTCGTGCTTCAGCAGACGACGTCTTCTGCGGGCAGTGCTGTCGGGATGCAGCTTTGCAGCCACTCGTTTCGTCAAGTACTGCGCAGCCACTCTGGCCTGCAGCCACGTCTATCGTCTGTAAAAGTCGTGTCACTCCTGGAAAATTGTTGCATGCCTTATGAATCTCCTCCGACTGGAAACACACATAAGGACCGCACCGACCAGATCCTTACACCACCTTCTCTCTTTGAGGTCTGTTCTCCAATGACACTGTTAAAAAAATTGCTCTGAGCACTATGGGACTTAGCTGCTGATGTCATCAGTCCCCTAGAACTTAGAACTACTTAAACCTAACTAACCTAAGGGCATCACACACATTCATGCCCGAGGCAGGATTCGAACCTGCGACCGTAGGCAGCAGCGCGGTTCCAGACCGTAGCGCCTAGAACCGCTCGGCCACTCTACATCTACATCCACATTTATACTCAGCAAGCCACCCATCGGTGTATGGTGGAGGGCACTTAACGTGCCACTGTCATTACCTCCTGCCGGCCAGCGTGGCCGAGCGGTTCTACGCGCTAGAGTCTGGAACCGCGCGACCGCTACGGTCGTAGGTTCGAATCCTGCCTCGGGCAGGATGTGTGTGATGTCCTTAGGTTAGTTGGGTTTAAGTAGTTCTAAGTTCTAGGGGACTGATGACCTCAGAAGTTAAGTCCCATAGTGCTCAGAGCCATTTGAACCAATTTCAATCATCATCTCCCTTTCCTGTTCCAGTCGCGTATGGTTCGCGGGAAGAACGACTGCCGTGCGCGCTCGAATCTCTCTAATTTTACATTCGTGATCTCCTCGGGAGGTATAAGTAGGGGGAAGCAATACATTCGATACCTCATCCAGAAACGCACCTTCTCGAAACCTGGACAGCAAGATACGCCGCGATGCAGAGTCTGCCACTTGAGTTTGCTAAACATCTCCGTAACGCTATCACGTTTACCAAATAACCCTGTGACGAAACGCGCCGCTCTTCTTTGGATCTCCTCTGTCAACCCGACCTGGTACGGATCCCACACTTATGAGCAATACTCAAGTATAGGTCGAACGAGTGTTTTGTAAGCCACCTCCTTTGTTGATGGACTACATTTTCTAAGGACTCTCCCAGTGAATCTCAACCTGGCATCCTCCTTGCCAACAATTAATTTTATATGATCATTCCACTTCAAATCGTTCCGTATGCATACTTCCAGATATTTTACAGAAGTAACTGCTACCACTGTTTGTTCCGCTGTGATATAATCATACAATAGAGGATCCTTCTTTCTATGTATTCGCAATACATTACATTTGTCTATGTTAAGGGTCAGTTGCCACTCGCTGCACCAAGTGCCTATCCGCTGCAGATCTTCCTGCATTTCGCTGCAATTTTCTAATGCTGCAACTTCTCTGTATACTACAGCATCATTCGCAAAAAGCCGTATGGAACTTCCGACACTAACTACTAGGCCGGCAATAACACTGTCGTCGATGGGACTTTAAATTCGTTTCACCGTTCTCGAGAAATACTGCTAGCCAACGATGATGTTCCATATGTAAAGTGCGCACCGGTTCCAGCGTAGAAAAGTAAAGTAGTATGACATCAATGGCTGGGAACCACGAGGGACACGTTCAACTGCCTAGTAATAGGAACGTTCTTTCCTTCGGGCATACTGGCACCTTTCCTTCGGCAAGTGTGAGATTCGTGTGTTAAGTGAGTCTGATTCGTGCGTATGACTATAATGATGTATGATGATGAGAGAAAGGCGAGGGTGAAACCTGGTGTCGTCACATAACCTACTCCTTTCGAATAGCAGCTGCGGAGCTTAACTTCGGCAGCCGACGTACGGATCGCCATTGACAGTGCCATACAACCCCTCTCCATGAGATACTGAGGAGAGATTTCTAATTTGTGCAAGGACACTGGCGCAAAGCCTTGTGATCGGGAACCTTACGTCACCATCCCTCCTTCATTGATTATGAAAATTTGTGACGGAACGACTCGAACCTATATTTCCCACTTAATCACAAGCGGTCGGCTTAAGCATCTCCCCTATCCGAGCACGCTGCCAGGACTGATGCAAACCTTCATATGCCACAGTATCTACATCCACATTGTGCTCACAGTTTACCCGGATTCCCGCAACGGGTTTAATGAGGCAAACGTGTTAAACGTTAGCATTACATCGTATTTCCCGTCTACGCTATAATATTATTACAATGTCTGTTCCTTCAGACATTTACGCATCTTTTGTATAAATGGTTCAAATGGCTCTGAGCACTATGGGACTTAACATCTATGGTCATCAGTCCCCTAGAACTTAGAACTACTTAAACCTAACTAACCTAAGGACAGCACACAACACCCAGTCATCACCAGGCAGAGAAAATCCCTGACCCCACCGGGAATCGAACCCGGGAACCCGGGCGTGGGAAGCGAGAACGCTACCGCACGACCACGAGCTGCGGACATCTTTTGTATACTGACTTGTCGTGCATTTTCATCCCCAACGTCCTCTCGTTGCGCTTTGCGGAAGTTTTGCCACACCCTACTGCTGTTCCAAAGTCAGATAGAGCTATTAATGGATCATTCACTTTCTGAGGTTATACTTTAGGGCATAAAAACTGTGCATAACTTCGCATGAACTCTCGGCTTATAGTTTTGACAGGAGTCACAGCTTACACTGTACAGTTGCTTTTCAGTTTCTCGAATGCTTTTTGTGATATGTTTCAACACCAAGATAAACAAGCCTTATATCACTGTACTCGTCTTTTCAAGAGGTTACGAGGGCTTCGCGCCGTAGTTTTTTCGTGATAACGGCGAGATATAATCATAAATGTTTCGTACTAATTATTTTGTCACTTTCTTCAATACAATGGTTACTCTGATTAGCATAATGACTACAGAACAAATAAATGTAGCGTCGGCTGACAACACGACGATTTTTGGTGGTCAGAGCACATACTCGTCTGGAGCTTCCATGTTGCTATCCATATCTATATTATCACTGCATTCTGTATCGCCTTCCAACGACTCCTGCACATGATCCGTAGACGTTTGGAGTTTCGTTGGCCGCTGTATAACCGATGGACCAGCTACGTAATAGTCTCGCACGGTTTTTTTATTCCCTTTTCGACTTTGCCATAGCTGTCTTATACACTTGGCACTAGAATTTTTAGGCTTTTTTGATTCCTTTCGATGCGAATTTTCCTGACTTGGATTTTATGTAATTCCGAGTGTATTTACGAGTCGTATGAGACGTCATCTGCCTGAATTTAGTGATTTCCAAATTAATACAGATTTCCACTGATATTCCAACGAATTTTTTATATACATACTTTGGGTTCTAGTAGTACTCCGCAACCTCTTCATAACGACATCACAATCAGTGTCCTACCTAAACGGTTTTCCACGCTACATCTAATTATAACTTTACACAAAAGCCAATTCATATCACCACACGCATGAGTGTACACTGGTACGAGGACGTCACAGGCAAACCAAATACTATGGGTTGGCCTGTTCGGGGGAAGAAACAAAACTGCGAGATCATCGGTTTCATCGGATTAGGGAAGGATGACGCCCGTGCCCTTTCGTAGGAACCATCCCGGCATTTGTCTGGAGCGATTTAGGGAAATCATGGAAAACCTAAATCAGGATGGCCGGACGAGGGATTAAACCGTCGTCCTCCCGAATGCGAGCCCAATGTCTAACCACTGCCCAAATACTGTGCGACACAGGATTGCAGACATGATGTATCAATTATGAGCTCAATCGTTGTTTATCCATTAACAGTCCCGCAGTTTTCAGCGATTCAAATCTGGCGCTATATTTTCACACCAGAAAGTTAGACCGACTATCATCGCATCGAGCATGTGGACCTTTTCACGCAAAAAAGTGTATCATTCCGATTTACGAGGTGCATTCAAGTTCTAAGGCCTCCGATTTTTTTTCTCCAGACTGGAAAGAGATAGAAACATGAGCATTGTTTTAAAATGAGGCCACGTTCATTGTCAATACGTCCCAGAGATGGCAGCACCGTACGGCAGATGGAATTTTACCGCCAGCGGCGAGAATGAGAACTGTTTTAAATACTTAAAATGGCGACGTTTTCCTTACTTGAACAGCGTGCAATCATTCGTTTTCTGAATTTGCGTGGTGTGAAACAAATTGAAATTCATCGACAGTTGAAGCAGACATGTGGTGATGGAGTTATGGATGTGTCGAAAGTGCGTTCGTGGGTGCGACAGTTTAATGAAGGCAGAACATCGTGTGACAACAAACCAAAACAACCTCGGGCTCGCACAAGCCGATCTGACGATATGATCGAGAAAGTGGAGAGAATTGTTTTGGGGGATCGCCGAATGACTGTTGAACAGCTCGCCTCCAGAGTTGGCATTTCTGTGGGTTCAGTGCACACAACCCTGCATGACGACCTGAAAATGCGAAAAGTGTCATCCAGGTGGGTGCCACGAATGCTGACGGACGACCACACGGCTGCCCGTGTGGCATGTTGCCAAGCAATGTTGACACGCAACGACAGCATGAATGGGACTTTCTTTTCGTCGGTTGTGACAATGGATGAGACGTGGATGCCAGTCAGCTCAATGGAAGCACACAGATTCACCGCCACCAAAAAAATTTCGGGTAACCGCCAGTGCTGAAAAAATGATGGTGTCCATGTTCTGGGACAGCAAGGGCGTAATCCTTACCCATTGCGTTCCAAAGGGCACTACGGTAACAGGTGCATCCTACGAAAATGTTTTGAAGAACAAATTCCTTCCTGCTCTGCAACAAAAACGTCCGGGAAGGGCTGCGCGTGTGCTGTTTCACCAAGACAACGCATCCGCACATCGAGCTAACGTTACGCAACAGTTTCTTCGTGATAACAACTTTGAAGTGATTCCTCATGCTCCCTACTAACCTGACCTGGCTCCTAGTGACTTCTGGCTTTTTCCAACAATGAAAGACACTCTCCGTGGCCGCACATTCACCAGCTATGCTGCTATTGCCTCAGCGATTTCCCAATGGTCAAAACAGACTCCTAAAGAAGCCTTCGCCGCTGCCATGGAATCATGGCGTCAGCGTTGTGAAAAATGTGTACGTCTGCAGGGCGATTACGTCGAGAAATAACGCCAGTTTCATCGATTTCAGGTGAGTAGTTAATTAGAAAAAAAAATCGGAGGCCTTAGAACTTGAATGCACCTCGTAAAGTAAACCATATTTCTTTCTTTATGTCGGTTCGTACAAGAGTTAAAAAGTGTCAACTATGCAACACAATTACGTGCCCATCCTATGATGCGTGATGCACCGAGTACCTCGTTCCCTAGTCTTGAACAATTCACAAAATAAAAGGGGTATTACGATTTGACGTATGCAGCTGAAGATCTGCTAGTAGTCTCATAGAAGGCAGTAACCTCTCCTACTGTCTGCAGTTGAGTGCGAAGACTTTTTCTGGAAGGCAGTTCTCCTCCTCTTTCTCTCTCTCTCTCTCTCTCTCTCTCTCTACGCATTTTGCTTCCACGAAGCCCTGTCTACCGCGATTCCAGGAAGGAATCTGGTGTGGAAGTCGGGAGACAACAAACCCGCGCATCTCGGTGAGTGATAGTCAAACACGCCGCGGCCGTGGGTGCGGCGCCAGGCCGCAGGAAGCGCCTCTAACGACGCCCTCTTCATGCACTCGCGCCGGCCATTGTCCCCGCTGCTGACGCGAGCCCGTTCTCTCTCGTAAATCCCTCCTAACTGTTTCCTCTTCGTAGTTGTCGGACACCGCGGCGTGACAGTTGTGAACGAGACCTTCCATCATCTCTCAACAAGGCACACTATTAGCTCGTGCTATTTGTCAAGTATTGATTAACGCTCATCTCGTGCACATTTGTCATTTCGTCATTTTTTGTCACTTAGGCAGCTGTCGCATGATTTTGAAGCGGTACAACGTAGTAATGAAACAGAAATTGCAGCACAAATAATCTGAAGGCAATAAAAGGGTTTGCCCCCACATAATCTGCACAACACTGAGAAAATACAACGTTCAACATTCCAGATTATTCATTGACTTAATGCCCCAGCGCCTGTTGAAGGATGTCATTTTAACCTCATTAATATAAGCCACTGAGTTCGCCGACATGGTGCAGTACTGGGATGAATGACACTCTCACATTCTGGCGAAGTGCCGAAAAGCTGTCTTGATTTCTGTATGGCAGCGTGCGGTCCCTTACCCTCTCCCATCAGCCCTTTAGTGATCACTGATGAAGGATGGGGTCGCCCTGCAGCGTTGCAACACACACACACACACACACACATAAATATATATACAGGGTGGTCCATTGATAGTGACCTCGCCAAATATCCCACGAAATAAGCATCAAACGAAAAAAACTACAAAGAACGAAACTCGTCTAGCTTGAAGGGGGAAAACAGATGGTGCTATGGTTCGCCCGTTAGATGGCGCTGACATAGGTCAATCGGATATCATCTGCGTTTTTTAAAATAGAACCCCCATTTTTTATTACATATTAGTGTAGTACGTAAGGAAATATGAATGTTTTAGTTGGGCCACTTTTTTCGCTTTGTGATAGATGGCGCTGTAATAGTCACAAACATATGGCTCACAATTTTAGACGAACAGTTGGTAACAGGTAGGTTTTTTAAATAAAAATACAGAACGCAGGTACGTTTGAACATTTTATTTCGGTTGTTCCAATCTGATACATGTACCTTTGTGAACTTATCATTTCTGAGAACGCATGCTGTTACAGCGTGATTACCTGTAAATACCACATTAATGCAATGAATTCTTAAAATGATGTCCGTCAACCTCAATGCATTTGGTAATACGTATAACGACACTCCTCTCAACAGCGAGTAGTTCGCCTTCCGTAATGTTCGCACATGCATTGACAATGCGCTGACGCATGTTGTCAGGTGTTGTCGGTGGATAACGATAGCAAATATCCTTCAACTTTCCCCACAGAAAGAAATCCGGGGACGTTAGATCCGGTGAACGTGCGGGCCATGGTATGGTGCTTCGACGACCAATCCACCTGTCATGAAATATGCTATTCAGTACCGCTTCAACCGCACGCGAGCTATGTGCCGGACATCCTTCATGTTGGAAGTACATAGCCATTCCGCCATGCAGTGAAACATCTGTAGAACATTACGTAGGAAATCAGCATACATTGCACCATTTAGATTGCCATCGATAAAATGGGGGCCAATTATCCTTCCTCCCATAATGCCGCACCATACATTAACCCGCCAACATGGCTGATGTTCCACATGTCGCAGACATCGTGGATTTTCCGTTGCCCAATACTGCATATTATGCCGGTTCACATTACCGCTGTTGGTGAATGACGCTTCGTTGCTAAATAGAACGCGTGCAAAAAATCTGTCATTGTCCCGTAATTTCTCTTGTGCCCAATGGCAGAACTGTACACGACGTTCAAATTCCTGGTGCATAGATATATGGAACGGGTGCAATCGATGTTGATGTAGCATTCTCAACACCGACGTTTTTGAGATTCCCGATTCTCGCGCTATTTCTCTGCTACTGATGTGCGGATTAGCCGCGACAGCAGCTAAAACACCTACTTCGGCATCATCATTTGTTGTAGGTCGTGGTTGACGTTTCACATGTGGCTGAACACTTCCTGTTTCCTTAAATAACGTAACTACCCGGTGAACGGTCCGCACACTTGGATGATGTCGTCCATGATACCGAGCAGCATACGTAGCACACGTCCGTTGGGCATTTTGATCACTGTAGCCACACATCAACACGATATCGACCTTGTCCGCAATTGGTAAATGGTCCATTTTAACACGGGTAATGTATCACGAAGCAAATACCGTCCACACTGGTGGAATGTTACGTGATACCACGTACTTATACGTTTGTGACTATTACAGAGCCATCCATCACAAAGCGAAAGAGGTGGTCCAACTAAAACATTCATATTTCTTTACGTACTACACGAATATGTAATAAAAAAAATGGGGGTTCCTATTTAAAAAAAACGCAGTTGATATCCGTTTGACCTATGGCAGCGCCATCTAGCGGGCCAACCATAACGCCGTAAGGTTTTCGCCTTCAAGCTAGACGAGTTTCGTTCTTTGTAGTTTTTTCGTTTGATGCTTATTTCGTGAAATATTTGGCCCGGTCACTATCAATGGATGACTCTATATATATATATATTGTAAGAGGTCCGAGCAGATGTAATTTTATGTAAGAGGTCCGAGCAGATGTAATTTCGATGTATTGCTCATGCGCTGCAGGTCCGAGCAGATGTAATTTTATGTAATTCAGAATGATCTTTCAGGGCCATGACGCAGCACTGCTGACGTCCAAAATTTACCAGGTTAAATTCACAGTCAATTATTGAAAAGTTACAAGTGCGCGACAATTTAATTGAGAGGTTAGTTACATTGTATTATTACCAGGTTACTGAATTTTTTTTTTGTTGGAACGTTATACTGAATGTGAACGACATAATTATAATTTTTTACTGTTGAGAGATTTAGGAATTTTTCTGTTTTGAGCTTACATTAACTGAGAAAAGAATTTTGTGGGCACGTTAAATGGGAAAGAAATTTTGTTCTAAGGTTACACTAAAATTAGAATATTATTCATATTATTTATTTATATATAAAATTCTGTGGGGAGGTTACAATATGACTGACATTATTAAGTTAACAATGTGTTTGAGATAATGCCAAAGTTCAAAACCAAGAGTAATGCAGACTAAAGTAAGTATCTGAAAAAATTCTTGATTTACCGCTTAGAGCTGCTCATAAAAAGTTATTTGATAGAGCCAGTTTCGGTGCACAGACCATCATCAAGTATCACGAAATATTAAAACCCCTTACAAGACGATATAAAATCAATGGTGCCAACTAATATAAAATCGATGATTCGCCAATATTATTGAACCTTTGGGGTCTGCTGTGGAGAGAAGGGTGCGTGATCATGTGGTATCGTACAAAAATTGCTTTGCTCTACCAAAGTTGGCAACGCGAATGGATACCACAGACATTAACGAGGGCTCGGTGCAATCGGGAACGACGTATGGAAGACGCTCCTGAAGATCACACCTCTACTCTCAGCATAACGGCGCCCTCACGCTGAGGTCAATATAGTGACGAGGAGTCGAGCTAGCGAAAGCTCGTGACCACCTCTGAAGGAGTCAGTATCATAGCAAGGGAAGAATGTGATATTTAAAGAGTTATGGACTTGTTCATTTAAATATGGAACAGTGTCCTGCAAGATAACAGTTTGTTATTCTGTTCATGAAGTGATGCTTCAATAGGCAACAACTGTTGTAAATTATTCAGTAATCTAAATTATTCACTAATCCTGTGGCAAAGAAGTGCGTGAAAGTTAGGTAAATCTTTCATTCATTTATGTAATAGAGTGAACCAATGTTTCATGTGGGGTCCTGCTTACTCGTCGCTTATAGGGTGCCTAAAGGATGCTGCGTACTCGGAAAGTTATACAGCAATTCAAGCAAATCACATTAATAGTTTTTAATACAATAAAGAAGATTGACAAATCCTTAACTTTGAATTGAATGCAAACAATCAAAGACCTTTTCGCTGTATATAAGATACATGTAAGGAATTGATATGGATAACACGTCACTGCTATAGTAGTGCTTTTCTAGCACTGTGCGAATACTGTCCTGGTCTGTGAGTCCGGGTCTGGTACTGTCCTAATGCTTTCCAGCCAAGGTTGGCAGGAGCGGCTCTTGCATTCACTTCGTCTAGATGCCGCTCCTATCGCGGTGACGTCCTGGTCAGCGAGCTATTGGCTGACATCGTCTTACTGCCTTCTCTGGTATTGGGTTCTTCGTCTTCGTGCCGGCGCTTGTCGATGCACCGGAGCATTTCATGTGTTCTGGTTGGATGTGTCACCTCGCCGAGCATTCAAAGGACCCATAGTTGTGGCAAGACGAAAATAGTTTCACCCGGTCACAACAGATTGCTATCAATTCCATCGTCGGTATCTGTACTTACCACTATTTTGGAGGAAGAATGGCATGATATTCTTTAGAAACCATACAGAACCTGTATTTATTCATTGCGAAAGGACTGGAAGCTGTTTTGAATGCCAGTGTTTCTCCTACAGCATATTAATCACGGTAATGTGTTGCGTTACTGATGTTTCCATCTCTTTGTCCACTTCCCATATATAAGCTGTCGGCAGGCGTTGATATACATCAACGGGGACAGTTGAAAATGTTTGCCCCGACCGGGACTCGAACTCGGAATATCCTGCTTACATGGCAGACGCTCTATCCACTTTTTTTTTTTTTTTTTTGAAATCTCATTTTGTTCGTTTTCGTTCGTTGTATCTGCTCTGGGCGGACGTCGAAAGACACCCGTTTCAGTTCGTTGTTGATCCATTAACTCATTTTTTTTTTTTTTTTACAGAGGGCAGTAGCCCTCTGACCGAACACGCTGAGCTACCGTGCCGGCTGTCCTGAGCCACCGAGGGCACAGAGGATGGTGCGACTGCAGGGATTTATCCCTTGCATGCTCCCCGTGGGACCCACATTCGCAACTTAATTTCCACACACTACATTCGCAGTGCCCCTGTCCATTACTCGCGGCAGACAATCTTACCGAGACCCGTAAGAGTTCGGGCAATGCGTGTCCATTCAGCGCAGAAGGAGGAGGCCAATGGCCGGTTAACCTTAAGTATATGAAGCCACCGATGGTCCGAAAGAACAGATACCATATTCATATCCCATATGTATGGTTGGTTGATTTGAAGGGGAGGGGGTGGGGGTTGGGGGGGAAGGGGCAAACAGCAAGATCATCGGTCCCATTACACTAGGAAAGGATCGAGAAGGACGTCGGCCGTGCCCTTTCATAGGTATCATCCCGTCATTTGCCTGAAGCGATTTAGGGAAATCACGGAAGACCTAAATCAGGATGCCGGACGCGGGTTTTAACCGTTGTCCTCCCGAATTCGAGTCCCGTGTGTTAACCACTGCGCCATCTACCTCCGTCCGTGTATTTGGACCGTGGAATGCTAATGGGTGTATTAACACATGCCTACATTATCACTATACTGCCACATCTTACTATCAATATCAATTACATTTCATACTTAATTTTCAAACTGTTCTGAGTACAGCACGATGTCTTACAGCAGACAATCTCAAGTGAACTGGGGCGCAATGTTCCATCTATTTACTTCTCAGACAACGTACGTAGAACTACCAATGTACGGAACGTGTCGCACTGAAGTTCATAAGCTCAATACCTAACATTTCAATGTTCATATTACGTACAGTTTTACTGTAAAGGCTTTTGGTGATAGAAAATAAATGTTTTTCATAAATACACTGAAGTAATTGAGCACATTTTGACTATCCTTTGAAAGCTATTGGTGGACGTTCTTCAAATATTACACAAGCGCGCTTCTCGAATGGAGCCTTCACACCGGAAAAATGTTGTGCAGAAAGCACTGATCTAAAAGAAGACTGTGTCGGAAAAATATAGTGACTTAGCAAATGTCATGGGATAGTAGGGCACAGATGGTGCTGCTGTATGGTACATGCACCACATTACCTCTGTGCCAGCTGCAGTTGTATAGGAGACCTTCTGACAAGTGCAAGTGATTTGTGAAGCGTAAACTTTCACGGCCGGAATTGTTATAATTAATAAAATATTCAGAGCTATCATGCCGTGGTCGAATGGATTTCACTTTAAAACCCGAAGTTTCGTCCTTACCTGCGGAGGACATTTTCAAGGGGATCGTAGATTTGTTCGATGTCCGATTCACATTCTGACGATTGAACAGTGGAAAAACGTTGTGTGGAGTGACGAATCACGGTATACTATGTGGCGATCCGATGGCAGGATGTGGGCATGACGAATGTACCGTGAACGTCATCTGCAGCGTGTGTAGTGCCAACAGTAAAATCGGAGGTGGTGGTGTTATGGCGTGGTCGTGTTTTTCATGGAGGGGGCTTGCACCCCTTGTCGTTTTGCGTGACAATATCACATCACAGACGTACATTGACGTTTTAAGCACCTTCTTGTTTCTCACTGCTGAAGAGCAATTCGGGGATGGCGATTGCATCTTTCAACAGGATCGAGCACCTCTTCATAACGCACGGCCTGTGGCGGAGTGGTTACACGACAATAACTTCCCTGCAATGTACTGGCCAGCAGAGAGTCCTGACCTGACTCCTATAGAACACCTTTTGGATGTTTTGGAACGCCGACTTCGTGCCAGGCCTCACCGGCCGACATCAATACCTCTTCTCAGTGCAGCACTCCGTGAAGAACGGGCTGCCATTCCCCAAGAAACCTCCCACCATCTGACAAAGTATGCCTGCGAGCGTGAAAGCTGTTGTCAAGGCTTAGGGTGGGCCAACGCCATACTGACTTCCAGCATTACCGATGGAGGGCGCCACGAACTTTTAAGTCATTTTCAGCCAGGTGTCCGGATACTTTTGATCACATAGTGTATATGGAGATACTATCTGGAAAAAATGCACTAATATCCACGAAGATCTGGCAACGATTTCAACAGCAACCAGCATTTGAGACTTTAAGCAATACGGTTAAATAATTTGTATGTACTTCAACCTCGGCTTAAATGCAACCGACTATAGTCAACACATAGGCCGCCACGCCTTCGACTGTTGGATTGTGATATAGGAAGGAAACACGAAACCTATTGGATGATAAATATGGCCTCCGTGATCGAACCGCAGCATACATTAGCTGCCTCCCAGAAGCTTACACGGTAGAGTAACTCAGCTAAAAGCTGCGGATGATAGCCGGTAAAGAAACGCTGCACAGCTTGCCCAGCGGGAGCAACGATGTTCTACCAGCGCCCATCGGAATTTTTAATTAGCGCCTCGACGTTAAAACACAGCGCTGCTGGCCAATTTCGTCAATACAAATTAATTTCACGTGTTTACATGAAATATTCATTACGCGGCGAGCGCGCCGGCAGCTGGACACGAAAATCTCATTACCCGCGCCACGGAAACGAAAACGGGAGTTATAATTTACCATCTCATTACCCGGACTAATTAGCAAGAAGACGACGCGGCGCGAGATACTTGTCGCCAGCAAGGGTGTCGCGAAATCTGCGAAGCGAGCAATAATATTCGGTATTTCAATTAACTTTTTGCCGCCTCATTTTGTGATAATAACCGTTAGTTCATCGTTGTCGTTTGTTTTCCGAACAGGCATAGTACTGACTGGTAGAGATAAGCAAGGGAACCGTTACAGGAAGCTGGATGACACACATTCGAAGTGATGGAGGCCTTTTCTTCCCATAGGTAAGTATGTGCCCTTGTTCTCCTGCTGATAATCTGCTACCCAAACCTCCGTGTTCACGTGCGGATTTTCGTAGACGGAGCAGTTGTGACTAGGTTGGTGACGCTGTTACAAACGTGCTACGAAATACAGGGTCACTTGAAGATGATAAGCACCTCTTACAAATACTAGCAGCTGGCTGCAAACATAACTACACGTAACGTTGCTCTCGTAAGTAGGCGAAAAGACCTGATCACACGATATTAGTGAGTAGAATAACCCACAACAGTCAGGTAACAGAGTATTCTCGCTGAGTGATTTAAGGAAGAATGTTACGCGAGTATAGCCGTGACGAAGACAGATATCAGACTGATAATATCTACTGTAATGATGCTCGGAAGTGTAATTCACCCAAGACAAACGTCACTTACAAAAACCTCTTCGAATGGCTCTTGAGAATTATGTATTATGTTATGAGACCAAGACGCTGCTGTGTTCGATTATATTTTTATCACAGTAGGCCTATTTCGGCGTGACTGGCATCTTCAGACTACATCAGGTGGTCCTGATATCCGTATGACATCGCTGTATTAGTTACTGTCACTACTGTACGAGTTTACTCCTTTGACGTTGGAGCAGCTATTTCTGAAATTGTCGAATTATGAAATTTATTTCAGTACAGCTGCCAAATAACGTCGTTATGAAATAAACTTTCATAATTCGAAAACTTCAGAAATAACTGCTAAAGCTAAAATTTAACACATGCTGTGACTCCACTGACATCGAAGGAGCAAACTTGTACAACACTGACAGCAGTTAAGACAGTGATATCGTATGGACTTCAAGATCATCTGATATAACCTGCAAATGGCAGTCAAGCTGAAATAGGTCGACTGCAATAAAAATTGAATCGAACACAGCAGCGTCTTGATCTGATAGCATAATATTTAATGTCCTTATACGACATATGCAACGCAGGGAGCCCAGATGAATACAAACTCTGGAGAATTGTTCACCACTGTGGGACCCTTAACAAGTTGGATTAATACAATAAATACACTACCTGATTAAAATATGCGGACATGTCTAAGTAATGTAGACTTGCCTATTAGATGTCACGAGAAGTGCATCCGACAGTACAGAGGGAGGAGGTGGGGAGTTCTATATTGTTAAGTAGAGGAGCAGTAACCATCAGAACGGCCGAACAGGAGACTTCGGACGTCGACTAGTCATTGGACTTCATCTAAGTAACAAGTCCAGCAAGCACATTTCAAACCTTCTAAAGTTGGTTGGTAATGTGATTAGTAAGTGGAAAAACGAAGGACCAACCACAGCTAAATCAGGAAGATGCAGACCTAATGTACTGACGGACAGCGATCGTGGCAAATTGCGGAGGATGATTACAAGAAATCGCGTGAAATCAGCTGAAGGAATCACTCGTGCTACTAGTAATCCAGATAGCACAATGATTGTGTGTAGGCAGATAAGAAGAATGGGGTTCAGTGATCGAGAATCTCTTCATAAGCCACACATTTCTATAGTCAGTGCAAAGTGAAGCTTGAGGCGGTGTGAAGTTCAACTCCATTGGAAAGTAGATGATTGAAAAAGAGCGACTTGGATTGACGAATCACACTAAACCCTGTGCCAATCCGATGCATGGGTTTGGGTTTGGCGGATGCCTGGAGATCGTTTCGTGCCGTCATGCGTATTGTGAAGTACGGAGGTGGCGGTGTTACGGTATGCGGGTGTTTCTCGTTGTTAGGGAGTGCTCTCCTTAGTGTGCTTAAGCAGAACTAAATGTGGAAGGATATGAACACATTTCACGCCGTATGTACGTCGTATAACAGACGAATAGTCCAGACACGATGATTGTCTGTTATAAAGCAGCCTCAGGCAATGTTTCATGGGTAACAGCATGTCTGAAATGGACTGACCTGCCCGGAGTTGCGAACATAACTCCATGGAACACCTTTGGGATGCGCTACAGCGCTCATTTCGCTCTATACCCCTGCGTCCGACATTGACACCTTCTCTGGTTTCGGCTCTTGAGGAAGACTGGGCTGCCATTTCTCCAAAGGCATTCACACACCTCTTTGAAAGTGTTCTCAGTAGAGCACAAGCTGTCACACAATCGAAGAGTCAATACACCGGATATTAATATCCACTAATAGGTGTCTGGATACTTTTTATGAAACGGTGTAGACCCTGGACCCCCAAGAGTAGCGAACATGATGATAAATATCCTCACTGCAAGAGAATAACACCCACACCACGTAGTATCATAGCAACTACTATAGAAGATAAGCGGCAGAAACCAAAATCAGTACACTAAATAGACACTCATAATACCCTACTAACAAATATTTTCAATTTTTAACATTTCCTGAAACCTAATGAAACTATAACTTGTAACTATTTATTTTTGAATAATCTGTTTATGATGTCAATATGAAATTACTTAAACCTAAAGTCTAATATTGAGCGAATATGTTGACCTTCCACGGTCTTTATACTTTTGTAATGCCACCAGTTAACTTATAAACTGTAATGATCAGTAAAAGTTCTGTGTGTAATATAGAGTCAAGTGTGCACATGTATGTATAAATTCATAAGTCGCAGTATATGAAGTGACAAAAGGGAAGCTGAGTTCTGCGTGAGTTATGCTTCCTAAAACTATGCTGATTCGTGGACATAAGCTTCTCGGTCTTAAGAAAATTTATTATATTCGAACTAAGAATATGTTTAAAGACTCTGCAGGAAGCCGATATTAGGAGTATTTGTTTGTAATTTTGCGGGTCCGTTCTTTTGCCTTTCTTATATATAGACGCCATCAGCCCTTTTTTTCCAGCAGTTTGGGACGTTGCATTGCGCGAGAGATTCGCGATAAATGCAAGATAGGTAGGGGCCCAACGCCGTAGAGGACTCTTTATAAAACCGAATTGGGATTCCATCCGCACCTGGAGACGTATTTGTTTTCAACTCTTACAGATGCTTCTCTATACCAGGGCTACTTATTACTATTTCGTCCACGTGGGAATCTGCTCGATGGTCAAACGACGGTATGTTTGTACGATTCTCGTGCGAAACAATTCCTTGAGCACGAAATTTAAGACTTCGGCTTTCGTTTTGCTACCTTCAACTCCCACACCAGACTGGCCAACAAGTAAGTGGATGGAAGCCTTAGATCCGTTCAGCGATTTTCCATATGACCAGAATTTTCTGGAGTTCTCTGCCAGGTATTTTGGTAAGGCACGACAATGGTCTCTTAAAAAGACGCACGAATCTCCACTAACCCTTGCTTATCGTCATTTGCGCGTTCTCTTTTGAACCGAGGGTGCAACAGCCTCTGCTTCCACAGCATTTTTCTAATTTCGTTATTAAACCACGGGGTGTCTTTTCCTTCCGTTTTGAACTGTGTTTTACGTACCAAAGAGATTCTTTTAAAATACGTGTGCTGTGTAGAATGGAACAGCTTGTGAGTTGTCGTGGAATGGCATAGCGACCAGGGGAAGACGAAGTATCATCCACAGGAACATGTAAGGATGTACAAGTGCTTCACTTTATATCTGAATAAATACAGGCGTGTTATCTTTTTGCCAACAAAACAACATAAAAGTGGTATTAAATATTCAAATATTGTTGTGCAGTGCAGGAGCTGCCAACATGTTACTGATGAAAACATTTATGTAAGTGGAAACTTTAGCTATCTGAAGAAGGGCATGACTGCCCGAAACCGGTTATGGCTCTGACATCGAAGCATTTTAAAAGCTTTGTGGCTGGTTGAGTTATTCACCGACAATAAAGTAAGTTTGTAGCGCAGTCTTGAACTTACCGGGCGAAATATGGATCACCTCCTTAAAAGAGGGCACTTTTCGCTTTGGGGCGCCGTAGCTGGTGTAGAACTGATGCCTGCCAGTCACGTGACCGTCCATCGCTGACGTAACTCGTGGCCGAGTATGCGCCAGTAGGTTGTATGTAAGCTGGGATGGGTCGACGTGGAGATTTGACAGAATGACAGAAGGGAGCTATAGTGTTTGGAATTGCCCATACTACTACTGCTGCTCGGAGGTCCATTGTGGACCGAAATTGTCGCATGGCAGCGAAACTTGGTAGATATTCTAATGCGTTAATAGGAAACCTATTTACTCTGGAAAAAAATCGTTGCAATTTTTGCCGCCAGGTGCAAATCTGGCACTGCGAATGCAAGAAATACATACAGAAATGTTTCAATATGTAATGGATTAGGAACGGGACGTGGGCAGGAGAGGTAAAACATGAGAGAAATACATAATGTTGATATTATTAAACGCCGATTACATAGTTTATTCAGTATGAGCGAAGGAGACATCGACGAGATGCTGCAAAGCAGACTTCCACCTGGTGGCCAAAATTGGATATAATTTTATTTTCCCGGCGTAAACCGGTTCCGCTTTAACACACTAGCTTAGCTACCCAGTTCTGCTTCCACACGATGCTTGCAGCAAACAATGGACCTACGTTAGTAGCTGCACTTTATAACCACCCGGTTCCATGCCGTTAGGAGAGTGGTAGTACAAAGATGCCAACCGAAAGGCACCAGAGGGACAAACAACATACGAGGGCGTGGTGATAAGTAATACCTCCAAATTTTTTTACTGTGTTCTCAATATCGGTTGAGGTATTGCATGTGATGCACATTACTCAGTCGACTTCCCTACTTTGCTGACGCAAATTGCAACCCTCTCCCGTTGGAAGGCTCCTAATTGTAGCGTGTTACGTGGCGGTGTGTAATGTAAAGTTGTCGTCACACGGGAATGATCGAGACCCACGAGAAAGACAAGCTTTGGTGCCTACGTCACAGTACGTGACACTGCAGATCTTGCGAGTGCAAGCCACAGTCTACGGCGGGAGCGAGCAACTATTTCAGAGAAGTTAAATAATTCTTGCCTGAATGTGGTTTATTGCTCATTTAGAGGCCCACAGCCTTACATTTTATAACAGGTCGTTCATTTTATAGCTTCTCAGGTAGATTATAAAACATATTACAAAGAGCAATTATTCTTTTCAGCAATTACAATCGAAGTAATAACAAATTAAAAGTTTATAAGAAACACACACACACACACACACACACACAATATTCTCATTTTAAGAAGCTATGATGATAGGAAAGACTTAGAAAGTCCATCTGAGCCAGCCTCATTTGAAAGCCTCGGTACTATTTCGAGTCTTGTAGTACCGGTTCGCTACTGTTTCATTTACGGATTAATATTTCTAAAGACCATTTACAAAAACACTACTATGTACATTGCGGAAGGCGCAGTGGAGTGTGAGTGTAAAATGTTATTTCTTGGGGTTATTAACGTTCAGTTCCCATATTATGCTGAATTTTACCTATTATGTTGTTTTTATACTAAGTGTTCAGTTACCAGCGTTACATCCCAACAGCGATATAATAACCGAGGGATGGATTTGCCTGCTGCTTATACTTAAGCTAGAACAGGTTTATAGGGTTGATTGCATTACACTATTTATTCTAATACAGTTTAATTGTTCTAGATGTTGTGTAAGGTTGTCTGTGGTACGTGCTAGTGAAAGAGTTCACTCTTTGAGCAAGTGTTTGTTTCGGTACTGCTATCTGTTTTGGTGTGCGTACTGGAGCTGCTGTCTTATCTGCTTCTTGTGTGTTGCACTGTTCTGTTATACGGCTGTCTATCTGTATTCGTTATGTAGTTTCCTTGAGACATCACCAGTGATTTTATTTATTATTTCCCACTCGTCTCTGTCTCCTATTGCCTATATCATGTCACTGTACTGCGTTGGTGTCTGGTGTGCTTCTGTGTACCGGTGACAGTGAAAAAATATGTGTTCTGGGGACCTATGTTCCTCACACGTACAAGTAGCACTTTGGCTGCGGCCTAGGCTGTGTAAGTGCGCAGGGTAAGTGCCGTGGCCTATCAGAAAGTGAACCATACCCCGGCTGGGATTGAAATGGTCAGTCTCAGACGTTCCCTGATGTCCGGGAAGAAATGCTATACCCTACGGTCCTTATTGCTTGACTCCCATTCCCTTTGGCAGGCATCCTCCCCCGTCATTTAACGAGTTGGTGCTTCTCCTTTGTTTTATTCCCCAAAATGATTTCAGACGTTGAGTACGCGACTGCCAAATGAGACTTTGGGGAATGTGTGGCTGAGACAGGAGGTAATTATATGATGTTATGGGTGTGTTTATCATACAATGTTTCGGGCCATCTCATGTTACTTATCGCGGAAATGAGACGGGATGTTTACTTCAAGTTTCACCATGTCTTCATGACGGGTATGTAGTAGACATCTGTTGTGAATTGGCAGGAGCCAATTCACGGAGTTTGGAGGAAGCCGAAAGGCACGCGATTAGCTCACGCAGGAGGGCGTGAGGTCTGGAACAGTTAAAGGAGTTGAGTCTAGTAAATAAAGTACGTAGTTGCTTGAATACTTAACTTTAATCCGTAATTGTAGAACATCGCTCTTGATGATACATAATTTGAATCTCAATATAAACGGGTAATGGCGCCTTGCTAGGTCGTAGCAAATGACGTAGCTGAAGGCTATGCTAACTATCGTCTCGGCAAATGAGAGCGTATTTGTCAATGTAGCATCGCTAGCAAAGTCGTCTGTACAACTGGGACGAGTGCTAGGACGTCTCACTAGACCTGCCGTGTGGCGGCGCTCGGTCTGCAATCACTGACAGTGGCGACACGCGGGTCCGTCGTATACTAGCGGACCGCGGCCGATTTAAACGCTACCACCTAGCAAGTGTGGTGTCTGGCGGTGACACCACAACATCCGTCACCCAAGATGACAACAGCCTAGATTAGAGGGCTGCGCGCACACATTCTTTGTTTCATTAACACCTAGGCATCCTGTCGCACCGGCTGAACGTAGCAATTAACATCCTACAGTGTCGAAGCTCCACGGTATCTAACCATAAGTGAGGGTTTCAGCTCTATAAAAGCATACTTAAAGAATCGTGTACACTCTCTTCCTCGCGGAATTTTGGCCATTATCAAAACTTGGGTGGGGGCTGAGGTTGTTAGCATAATGTCTTTTGGAAGGTGGTCTGGTGTCTGTTATGGAACAAAAAGGGGATAGAAATTTAGATTGCCAAGTTTCTGAAGGAATAATCATGAGTTGCCTCGTCGTTATACAGCAAGGAGCGAGCATATACAGGTGATCTGGTAGCTAATGACCCCTTGTCTCTCCTAGCACGATGGTGCTTGGTGGGCACACAAATAACCGATTGGACTGAACTCTATAACGTGAGCTGTCTTTCTGTATAGGCATAATCAGCAGAAATTTCAACGTTGGTATTGTCGTATCGTCCAGAGATCGCGGTGCCTCGCCAAAGTCGACATCGCGAGTCGATAACTAAGACATTAGCGAGGGCTCGGTGGAATCCGCAACGACGTACGGTAGGTACTCCAGACTATCACGCCTCCCTGTCAGAAATAGCAGCGCCATTTCACTGAGGTCAATATAGTGTCAAGCATGCTCGAGCTTGGCTGATACCTCAGCTACAGCACTCAACATCATTGTCTAGGACCAACGAGTAGTTTAAGTTTCAGACGAATTGGCACTGTTGTTAATACTGAACATTGTACCTCAAGAGAACAGTTTGTTAATTAGTGTATCAAGTGATCCTTTGCTAGTCCATGACATTTATAAATTATCCAGTAGTCTTGCTTCAAAGAAGTGTGTCAAATGTAAGTGAATCTTTTATTAGCTAATGTAAAAAAGTTAACTACGAGAGCTGTTCGGAAAGTAAGCTCCGATCGGTCGCGAAATGAAAACCACAGTGAAAATCAAAAAAATTTTATTGGTATTAGTTAGCCACACCTTCCAACTACTTCTCTAAATAGTCGCCGCTCCGACTTTGACATTTGTCGTGGAGCTGTACAAACTTTCCAGTACCTTCGTCACAAAAAGCAACCGCCTGTGCTTTCCGCCAATTCTCGACGCTGGTCTGTCTTTCGTTGTTTGTGCCAAAATGTGGTCTTCGCAGCCAGTGGTTCATGTGAGAAAATATGAACAACGGAAGGAGCCAATTAAGGGCTGCATTGTAGGTAAACACTTCCCATCGAAAACGCTGCCACAGCATATTCAGCGCTCCTGCAGAATGCGGCTGAAAATTGTCTTGAAGAGAGAAACGCATGACATTGCTGTTATGTGGGCCGCATAGCTTCAGGCAAAATCTCTCACTTGATCCACATACTTAGTGGGAGTCACTGTGGTTTTAGGCGTTTCTACGTGATTACTTTGCGCTCTGAACTGTTAAGAGAGATGGGAAGAAATCGAAGGGTCACTAAAGACACTGCCCAATACATCTGTTCAAAGTTCCATCGGATTTTCACAGTGGTTTCCATGTCGCGCCTAATTGGACCTTATTTTCCGAGTACGTCTTGTTATATTTCATGTAGTTTGCTGAGCCTTCTCCCAGAACAATCAAAGAATCCCCATTTGTGGCCAGACGAAATAAGTTTCGCCTGGTCACAACAGGTGCCTAGTAACGTAATACTTCATGGGGAAGGCTTAGAACTTTGTTCAATGAAGGATAGCCCTGTCCCCTAGACGGTTTTGTGGTCTGGTAGCAGGCATAGCTGCATTCTCATGAGTTTCAACGTCTTGAGAGCTGCGAAGCTTTTCAACAGGTAAATACATTGATCGCCGCGAGAAATCGATAGTACCTTCTGCTAATGAGTTCACGTTCATGCGGCAAGCAAGACAATTATTTGTGCCTCTTTCACGGGGTAGAGTTATTGCGATATATTGATCGCCGCGAGAAACCGACAATACCTTCCGTTATCGAGTCCAGGCTCACGTGGCAAACAAGACAATTATTTATGGCAGATTCATAGCGACACAGTTATTGCGACGCAATTACCATCAAAAATTGATTACAGCCTAGGATGAGCGCTGTCTTGGTTGCCCTCGTATTTTCACGGATTTTACTGCGTCAGCGCCGCTCCCTATACTAAACGAGTTCGTACGAGAAACGAAATTTCACCATAGTCAGCTGTGCCATCCGTTTTTCAGCATTTTAATCCCGCATCGTGGAACTCCTGTCGTTTACGATGTAGAGGCGTTCTACGGAATGCTGCCGGAAATCTTTCTTAAGGACGGAAGAGTATTTCGTAATTGCTGGCGGATACTAATGAGCAAACAGAATAGTTTAGAGCTGACACCCGATAGTTTGTTTTCTGGACCGGTATTTATATGGCTGAAGCGGAATAAAATTATTTAAAGGAAATGCGCTTATTCTGAGAAGTGAACAGTCGTTATAAGACATGAGCTTTTTGCTGGCAAGCGTCTCAGAATCGTAAATTCATAAACAGTTCCGTTCTTTAGGATATAATTTTCAGATATCCTTGCAACTAATAAGTGGCGTGAAACATGCAGATACAATTTCTGAGCAGTACTATTATTCTATACCAAAGGTATCCAAAGTTTCTGAGACCATTAGCCTTGAGTGGAATCAAACATTGGTTCAAAAGGGCTCTGAGCACTATGGGACTTAACATCTGAGGTCATCAGTCCTCTACTTAAACGTAAATAACCTAAGGACATCACACACATCCATGCCCGAGGCAGGATTCGAACCTGCGACCGTAGCGGTCGCGCAGCTCCAGATTGAAGCGCCTAGAACCGCTCGGCCACACCGGTCGGCATCAAACATTGGTTTGTACGACCCCCTCCAATCAACAGCATTAGCGCTTAATTATTGTTTAGAATGAAAATGAGTTTTCTATTTGTTTTTAAAATGACGAAAGATAAATCATATTCAATTTCTGTAGGTGTTTTATTAAATTAAGAACTTAGAAGGCAATCGCATAATTAGTAGTCCATATTTCTAACAACCATTTTTATATAGTAATGAAGCAAGTCTCAGTGCATCGCAAGTGCTAACTGGCTAAATGCAACTACTCCTCAAAAAAAGCCATCCACTTAGAGAGCAGACACTTTTTACACAACATACTTTCTCTGCACCACGTCCCTCCCTAATGACACTCACTTCATCCACTCCCTGCACCACTATTTAGAACCAACCAAAACATGTGTGCTCTACACTTACTGTTTGTAAACCACTTTATTGATGACACCTCGCTTCGGAACTGTCACAAACTGGAAAAATACAGTCTACCAATGCTTTGTGTCTGACGACTTCCACCATGCCGTCACTAATAATAACAGTGATGTTGTTGTTGTGGTCTTCAGTCCTAAGACTGGTTTGATGCAGCTCTCCACGCTACTCTATCCCGTGCAAGCCTCTTCATCTCCCAGTATCTACTGCAACCTACATCCTTTGAATCTGCTTAGTGTATTCATCTCTTGGTCTCCCTCTACGATTTTTACCCTCCACACTGCCCTCCAATGCTAAATTTGTGATCCCTTGATGCCTCAAAACATGTCCTACCAACCGATCCCTTCTTCTAGTCAAGTTGTGCCACAAACTTCTCTTCTCCCCAATCCTATTCAATACCTCCTCATTAGTTACGTGATCTACCCACCTTATCTTCAGCATTCTTCTGTAGCACCACATTTCGAAAGCTTCTATTCTCTTCTTGTCCAAACTAGTTATCGTCCATGTTTCACTTCCATACATGGCTACACTCCATACAAATACTTTCAGAAACGACTTCCTAACACTTAAATCTATACTCGATGTTAACAAAGTCCTCTTCTTGAGAAACGCTTTCCTTGCCATTGCCAGTCTACATTTTATATCCTCTCTACTTCGACCATCATCGGTTATTTTACTCCCCAAATAGCAAAACTCCTTTACTACTTTAAGTGTCTCATTTCCTAATCTAATTCCCTCAGCATCACCCGACTTAATTTGACTACATTCCATTATCAGTGATAATAATACTAAAAACAATAATAATAATAAGAATAATAATACTGTGAAGCATTTTCCGGTCTATTGCGGTGATTACCTACAACTTAGAGAAGGCATTTTCATGAGATATTTAAGCAAGTGTCAATACCTACATTTGTTTCACAAGCTATAGCCTCCACCCGGTTGTATCACGCGTCAGTGCTAGTATTTAACAAAAAACTACTTATTAGTAATTTATGCAATCAGTATACCGTATTAAGAAGTAGTGATAGTAGTAACTCTATTTTTAAAATAATTTACTATCGTTGAGACGTGGCAAGGTATTTTAGACCAATTCGAGGTTGATTATGCACTTGTAATTAGGGTGAGATAACGGTGTGAATACTTTGGGCAATGTTTTTATTTAAAGTTACGTTTTGGATCACCCGGTTTTTAAAACAGCGCTCCATTCCTGCCATCGGTCACCCCCACGTCTTTTATGGCTGCATTTCCTTACCGGCGTCCATATTCTGTAAGACACCCATTCCCTTACCGCCTTCGAAACTGTTAGGTCATATGGTTGCTAACGTTTTAATGAAATGAATGTCGGATCTCCAGTTTTGCATCGTTTATGGTCTCCTTTTCTTTCCATTGAGAAAAATCTGTCCTACGGAAACATGGAGTGTAGCGTGTTTCACTCCCGCCAGTAAGGCTTAAATATAAAGTGGGGACATGGTTCAAGTCCCTTGCGTTAGATTTTTTGAGGTTTAAAAAAAATTATTTGTGTTCAGCTGGAATGGTTCCATAAACAAAGCTATAACCGATTGTCAAATCCGAGCTTCTGTCGCATCTCTACTGACATCGAGTCATAAATACAACGCCACAATGTGCAAGTCAAAGGCTGCTTGTAAGTGCAAAAGTGTAGTTTTTTAGGCCAGTGAAGATTCTTCAGTAAACCGAGGAGAAACCTGTTTTGACAATATAACTTACACTTGTTGTTGCGATAATCTCTGTTTACGCATATATTCTTTGTGAGAGCCAAGATCGCTTGATTTGAAGACCTTTATTCCAATTATACTAGTTTCGATAGAATCGTGCTGTCATCTTCAGATTGTCATTATATTTTGCGTATATGTTCACATACGTGTGTCGTCAACATTTTGAGAACAATGTGTAAATTCATTAAAAGGCTCCACATGGTTTGCTATTTATAAAACAGACTTCTCCCAGACAGGTTGTCAAATGAATAAAAGATAAAAGTACAACATCCATAGCACTAATAGAACGCTACAGCGAACTGACACAGGTCAGGTAGGTCATCAATAAATTTAAATTTTCATAAGCGGTTATCCAGAGCTGTAGAAACATTTACTCGTTGGCTATCTCTCGAATAGGATATTTGTAGAACCTCTCGGTAGAGGATTTTACATAAGACCAAATTCAAATATTAGAACGTCGTCTCACACAGTATATAATGGGAGACCGAGCTGATCGTAGGCTTCAGCTTTGCGATGCAGTATTAAATGAATTAAGAGAAGGTGGCAATGAGTTGTTTTCTAAGATAATTTCAAATTATCAGGCAATGTCAACACATACAATTGTACCTATTGGTATAAAGGGAACCCCAGAATTGAAACTTCCTGGCAGATTAAAACTGTGTGCCGGCCGAGACTCGAACTCGGGACCTTTGCCTTTCGCGGGCAAGTGCTCTACCAACTTAGCTACCCAAGCACGACTCACGCCCCGTCCTCATAGCTTTACTTCTGCCAGTACCTCGTCTCCTACCTTCCTCGGTCCGGCACACAGTTTTAATCTGCCAGGTAGTTTCATATCAGCGCACACTCCGCTGCAGAGTGAAAATCTCATTCTGAACCCCAGAATTGTTTTTGAGAGGTTACCGTTTATGGTGTTATCTCATGGAGTAATTTCAAAAATGGCTCTGAGCACTATGGGACTTAACTTCTAAGGTCATCAGTCCCCTAGAACTTAGAACTACTTAAACCTAACTAACCTAAGGACATCACAAACATCCATGCCCGAGGCAGGATTCGAACCTGCGACTGTAGCGGTCACGCGGTTCCAGACTGTAGCGCCTTTAACCGCTTGGCCACCCCGGCCGGCTCATGGAGTAATTGGGCCGTGGTTGTTTGGTGGAACAGTAACTGGGGAGAAATATCTGTAAATGTTGACAGTTTATGACATTCCGAGGTTACAAATAATCTACTACGTTTTCAGCTCACTTTACTTTCAACATAATGGAGCACCGCCTCATTACGCAAGGGCTGTGCGAAATTATGTTGAAGAGGTATTTAGAGGGAAAGTTACTGGATGGGGAAGGGCAATATGAACGCCACCCAGATCTCCTAGACTTACACCAATGGATTTCTTCTTTCGGGATTACGTTAAAGATGAAGTGTATGCTACAAAACCGCAAACGATTAAGGACTTGAAAGAAGCTACTAACAATGCTTCTGAAGACATTGATTCTAATAAACAAATGTGTAAACAAGTAACCTCAAGTGTCTCAGATCATCTGACGAAATGTATCAATGAAGATGGAATAATTATTCGAGTAACAATATTATAAATAGTCCCATAGCTTCAATTAAGCGTTCAATTATTTCAGAATTTCAATTGTGTGTTTTGTACTTGCAACATCCCCTTAGAAAAATTAATGAATTACTGTGCTGATCAACCTCTTACATTATTTGATTTTCAAACAGCTGAGCAGAACTGAACGTACTCAGTCATTTTGCTCTTTACCTATTCTGATCAACACTAAACTGACACAATATTTTTGGCGCAACGCAATCTGACTTTCAAAAATCCCTACAAAAGGATGGCCGTGACTAACAATAACCTCTACCTTTCATGAATCACTTACATCACAAAAATCTTCGTTACTTAAACTACTGCAATACAGCGAGCGCCACTACTGCCAGCTAAATAAAAGATTCTAACTACTGAAGGCACCAACTACTGATAGGCATAGTTAGAAAATGAAAGATTTTGATAGAGAACAATCAATGTATTTACCTTAATAGTGTTCAAAGGTCATAATATATATATATATAGCAGTTCATGACATCCAGTCTTGCAAATTTACTGTCTCGGTCCAGATCATCCGCTCTCAAAACTCCGCCATCTCACTCCCCACATCCACCACTGCTAGCGGCTCACCTCCAACTGCGCAACGCTACGCGCTGTTAACAGCCAACTGCCCAACACTACAATAGCAAATTCCAACCATGCCACCCAGCCACAGACTGCACACAGCACAGCCAGTGATTTTCATACAGAGCGCTACGTGACGGTGGCGTTACCAATATAAGAACCTAAACAGCCTACTTACATATTTAATTAGGTTACGATGGCTGGTAACTTTTGGTCCACCCTGTACATCTCTCAGAGAGACAAGACACACAGTTCTTTACCTAATTTGTACGTTGGTTTATGACTTAGGAGGCGCATACGGCTACATTTCAAGTTAGCATTACAAAGAAGAGAACAGTCGAGATCCCTTTTTTTTTTTTTATGCGTCCATATCCCGCCCTGAAATGTCTGCACCAACGGCTTGCATTCTTAATCGTCGCCTGCCGGTGCACTGGAAAGACGTATTTCGGATGTGCGTTCGGCTTGCCCATTTATAATATTACAATAGCCCGCTACCTGACGTGTTTAACGTCCCGTAAAAGTAAGAGTTATTAGTAGACAGGACGGAAACGGAAATGACTCCGCTTAAGAGCACTGCCCGTCAATAACTGGAACCAAATACGAGAGCACTTCCGCTAAGAGAGACTGTAACTCCTTCTGTCCTGTCTAGGTTTATTAATTATGTGGAAGCCACCCTTTTCTCCAAGTTTCTCACCCCACCAGTTACAGTTTCGCCATATGTCTTGGAGAACGTGAGAACGGCCGTTCCCTACCTGAAACACGACCCTAAATAATCATGTAAAAAACGTTCTACAAAGTTCTTCAGACCCAGCGCTGACGGCTTGACCGTCAGACCTGAGAATAAGACATTTTCGTAACGATTTCTGTATCTAAATCTACGCTGCGCAAGCCATCTTATTGAGTATAGTGAAGGGTACTTTGTGTATCACTGTCATTTATCCGTTTTCCTGTTCCTTTTGAGAAATCTGTGTGGGAAGAATGATTTTCGGTAGGCCTCCATGTACGCTCGAACACACTGTAATTTTACTGTCATGATCTTTTCGCCAGAAATACATGGGAAGGAGCAACTAACTGGTGGTCTCTTGTAGGAACGTACGCTTTCTTGTAGCTTCTGGAGTAGGTTGAGCATCGCCGCGACGCTTTCGCGGTTACTAAACTAACGTGTGAAGAAACGCGCAAATTTTCTTGGATCTCCTCAATTTCCTCTATGAGCCCTACCTGGTAAGCGCCCCCTACTAAAGAGGAAGGCTTGAGTAACGGTCCAATAAGGGTTTTGTAAGCTGAAATCTTCCTTTCCTACGATCAGTCTTGTGTACCAAACAAGAGGTACACAAGAGGGAATAATAAGACTGGAAGACAAGAACAAAGTGCTCGGATTAAAAAGGGTTTAAGAGAGGGATCTTTACATCGAAGAAGCTATGACGGAAATAAAAGAAAGGTTGAAGAGTGAATAAAAATTCAAGCTGAAAGGATATCAATGATAAGACTCGCTGATGAATTGCTATCCTCAGTGAAAGTGAATAAGAATTACAGTACCTGAATGAGATTTTCACTCTGCAGCGGAGTGTGCGCTGATATGAAACTTCCTGGCAGATTAAAACTGTGTGCCCGACTGAGACTCGAACTCGGGACCTTTGCCTTTCGCGGGCAAGTGCTCTACCAACTGAGCTACCGAAACACGACTCACGCCCGGTACTCACAGCTTTACTTCAGCCAATACCTCGTCTCCTACCTTCCAAACTTTACAGAAGCTCTCCTGCGAACCTGGTAGAGCACTTGCCCGCGAAAGGCAAAGGTCCCGAGTTCGAGTCTCAGTCAAGCACACAGTTTTAATCTGCCAGGAAGTTTCATTACAGTACCTGTTAAATGGAACGATAAGCGTAATGAATACAGAATATGGACTGAGGGTAAATCGAAGAAAATAATGAGAAGTAGCAGAAATGTGAATAGTGAGAAACTTTAACATCGGAATTGCAGATCACGGAGCAGACAAAGTTAAGAGTACTGCTGCAAAATAACAATGATGGACGGGGGCAAGGACATCAAAAGAAGACTAGCACTGGCAAAAAAGGCATTCATGGCCATGAGAAGTCTACTAGTATCAAAAATAGGCCCTAATATGAGGAAGAAATTTCTGAGAATGTACGTCTGGAGCACAGCATTGTATGATAGTGGAACATGGACTGTAGGAAAACCGGAACAGAAGAGAATCGCAGCATTTAAGATGTGGTGCTAAAGAAGAACGTTGAAATTGGTAGAGGACTGATAATGGAAGAGGAGGTTCACAGAATTGGCGATGAGAGGAGTATATTGAAAACAGTAACAAGAAGTAGGGACAGGATGATAGGACGTGTGTTGAGACACCAGGGAATAATTTCCATGGGACTAGAGGGAGCTGCAGAGGATAAAAACTGCAAAGTAGGACAGAGACTGGAATATATCCAGAAAATAATTGAGGACTTCAAGATGGAATTGCTTCTCTGAGACGAAAGTGTTAGCACAGGAGAGGAATACGTGGTGAGCCACATGAAACCAGTCTTATGACTGATGACCCAAAAATTAAAAATAAAAGAAAAGATGCATGCTGCCTCCTTTGTGGATGGACTACACGGCCTGATGATTCTTCCATTGAATTTCAGTCTGAAATCTTCCTTTCCTACGATCAGTCTTCCTTTGTATATTAAACAAGAGAGAGGCTACCACCACAGACGCAACCACTCGCTTGTCTCTCAGTTCGAGGCAGCAGCCCCGCAGATGGCGTTTGCAAACCAGAGCCTCTTCCTGCTTCTGCGCCACTTCCTCCGGCTCATCGCACGCTTCTGCCGATAGTGTGGACAGTCGGCAGCATAGAAAGTGCTCTTAACTTCAGACTACGTTGCTTCTGCCTTGTACTGGCGGATATGTTTTAATCCTTCCGCCGACAGGCATCAAAATAGGACGTGCTGCAGACACTCAGTTCTGAACCAACAATTAGACCAGTGCAGCGTCTGCAGTCACCTCTGTGCAGTATTCTCGAGGATACCTTCCGACTTCACAGTTGCTATTTACGGCTTAACTGGACTATCAACGGTGCTTGTAATCACGACTGTAAGTCATAGTGACAAAATCATGGACTGCCATGAGACAGAAATGATATTCACATATCACTGTATTAGATTTAGGGCATAACGTGGCACATAAACTGTACCAAAGTTAAGCAACGTTTGCAGCATACTCTTGTAAGCGTATTGTCATATCGCTGGCTTAGTTGTGGAGTATCTTTGCGGGCAGCCGCGTCTAGAGAGTCGAATAGAGATGGGCAAACTGAAACATGTAATTGTTTCGAAACAAATAAAACAGTACAATGTAATGTTCCGATACGTTGTTTCGAAACAGTGAAACAGTTTGTGTTTTGTATTCTAATAAACCTACACATTTTGTCGTCTTGAATGTCTACTGTATAAGTATGTCCATATAAACACAAATGAGGTGCGAGAGCGCTAATCATGTCGCAGAAAGTATGAAACTATCACATAGGCGTCTTGGCAGTTTCGTATTTCCTGCAGCAAATGTGCTGCTTTCGTGTCGCGTGACTTTCATACTTTTCAATTGGCTCAGGACAGCCATAGCTGAAGACAAAAGAACCACCACGAACGGAACTGGAGGTGGGAGCAAACTGCAGAAACACACATTCCGTTAGTATGGGTAATATACCCATCCTGCTAATTTCCATCTACACAAAGGGAATCATTGTGGATAATAGGCACAGTGACTATGGACTCACAAATAACGCCAAATAATTCGAATAAATAACAAAATATAACAGAAAATTGTTTTGTCTTTCAAAGTGTTTCGAACCGTTACTATAAATTCACCATGGTTCCCAGCCCTTCCCGTACACCATTACACTATCAGTGATTTGTCAAACAGATTGCTTGCAATTATGCCTACATCAAATTTATGCGTATGTCTAATAACTGTCACTCTACGCCTTTTTTTCTTCAAAATGTTGTAGGCTTACTTGCGTTTCTTAATATGATTACTGTACATGAACAGAGAAGCGTATGTTATAAAAAAAAGTGTAATTTAACTGAATGATTTTCACATATTTATTATTTTGAATGTGAATAGTATGCGTTGTTTTATTGTTTGGTTAGTGTTTATAAAGCAGATGTTACGCCATTTCGAAACAGGACAGTCAGCTAGAAACGATGCTTTATTTTCGGATATCTTAAGCTTCATGCTATTGCTTGTCAAAAAGATTTCGACGCTCTTGAAAGAGGTTCATGAAGTGGTATGTTGTGTTTCTGTACCTGTGCCGAGCCCGAATCTCGTCCGACACAGAGTGGAATGAAACATCACTGTTTCGATACAATTAGTCCGTTCCAGGCACAGGTGGACTGAAACAGCCTTATTTGGAAACAACGATACAGTTTCTGTGTCTGGCTCGAGATCGAATCTGGTCCGAGACAGGGGCGGAATGAAACACCATTGTTTCGAAACAGTGAACCACAACCGTTCCGAAACACTGAAACAGTTCCACGTATCGATACACTGTATCGAAACATAGAAACAGTGGCCAAGTCTAGAGTCGAGTGCGGGACACGGAACTGTTATGTTGTGTAGTGTGTAGCCCTGCATGTGAGAGGCATTGTTAGTTTGGAAGTTGAAGTGTTGCTACAAGTGCTATTAAAAAACTGAATAATTAACTCTATAATCAGTGTTATATCATTACTAGTGTCAAGGAGGACTGGTACCAAAAGAAATCTGTGTATGCGTGACGAGCGTAGGAACTTTCGTGCGATCATTCGGCTTCCGCATCATCAACAATCACCTGCGTCGTGTCGGTTACGCGTACGCTAGTCTGTGATATCGTGGACAGTAATCATCCATTAATTGGGACAAACACTTATGAATTAGAATGTAAACAGTGCAACCTGCGATTTTCTTTAATCGTCTCAGAACGTAGTTGTTCGTACCAGACGTCGAACAGTGTTGTGTTTTAACGTTGAGTGGCTTCCCTAAACCTGCTTGCATATTTCGATAGATAATTTCAGGGAAGCCAGCAGCAGTCTGGAACAGAACAGTACGACCGCCACGGGATTATCAGGTACGTGGAGTGGACAGGGCGCACGGTCACGAAACGACAACCACTTAAAGGTATCCCCGCCATTTGTACCCCCCGGGCGTGTTACACTCTCAATAAACGTTGTGTCATTTATACTGTCTTGCCAGATTTCTGTTACAATGCTGCCACTATGCAATAATCACAGTGTGCAATGGCTATCTTTAAGGAACTGTAACTGAGAAAACCTTTTCTGCTAATGCTTGGGCTGAGTTAATAGTAGTATGCAACTGCTACGAGGGCAGTTCAATAAGTAATGCAACACTTTTTTTTTCTCGGCCAATTTTGGTTGAAAAAACCGGAAATTTCTTGTGGAATATTTTCAAACATTCCCGCTTCGTCTCGTATAGTTTCATTGACTTCCGACAGGTGGCAGCGCTGTACGGAGCTGTTAAAATGGCGTCTGTAACGGATGTGCGTTGCAAACAACGGGCAGTGATCGAGTTTCTTTTGGCGGAAAACCAGGGCATCTCAGATATTCATAGGCGCTTGCAGAATGTCTGCGGTGACCTGGCAGTGGACAAAAGCACGGCGAGTCGTTGGGCAAAGCGTGTGACATCATCGCCGCAAGGTCAAGCAAGACTGTCTGATCTCCCACGTGCGGGCCGGCCGTGCACAGCTGAGACTCCTGCAATGGCGGAGCGTGCGAACACACCCGTTCGAGATGATCGACGGATCACCATCATACAACTCAGTGCTCAACTTGACATCTCTGTTGGTAGTGCTGTCACAATTGTTCACCAGTTGGGATATTCAAAGGTTTGTTCCCGCTGGGTCCCTCGTTGTCTAACCGAACACCATAAAGAGCAAAGGAGAACCATCTGTGCGGAATTGCTTGCTCGTCATGTGGCTGAGGGTGACAATTTCTTGTGAAAGATTGTTACAGGCGATGAAACATGGGTTCATCACTTCGAACCTGAAACAAAACGGCAATCAATGGAGTGGCTCCACACCCACTCCCCTACCAAGAAAAAGTTTAAAGCCATACCCTCAGCCGGTAAAGTCATGGTTACAGTCTTCTGGGACGCTGAAGGGGTTATTCTGTTCGATGTCCTTCCCCATGGTCAAACGATCAACTCTGAAGTGTATTGTGCTACTCTTCAGAAATTGAAGAAATGACTTCAGCGTGTTCGTAGGCACAAAAATCTGAACGAACTTCTCCTTCTTCATGACAACGCAAGACCTCACACAAGTCTTCGCACCCGAGAGGAGCTCACAAAACTTCAGTGGACTGTTCTTCCTCATGCACCCTACAGCCCCGATCTCGCACCGTCGGATTTCCATGTGTTTGGCCCAATGAAGGACGCAATCCGTGGGAGGCACTACGCGGATGATGAAGAAGTTATTGATGCAGTACGACGTTGGCTCCGACATCGACCAGTGGAATGGTACCGTGCAGGCATACAGGCCCTCATTTCAAAGTGGCGTAAGGCCGTAGCATTGAATGGAGATTACGTTGAAAAATAGTGTTGTGTAGCTAAAAGATTCGGGAATAACCTGGTGTATTTCAATGCTGAATAAAACAACCCCTGTTTCAGAAAAAAAATGTGTTGCATTACTTATTGAACTGCCCTCGTTTATTCACAGTCTGCCTCCATGGATGAGTGCTCTGGTAGGCACGGTAGCTCAGCGTTTTCGGTCCGAGGGATAGTTGCCTTCGGAGTGAATAGATCAACGACGAATCTGAACGGGTGTCATGGGACGTGCACCCCGAACAAATGTAGCGAACAATGGCGACAACAAAAGAAGGTCAGCGCGGCAGAATGCCATGCGGGAGGCCGGGTTTGGATTCCCGGCTGGGTCGGAGATTTTCTCCACTCGGGGACTGGGTGTTGTCTTCATTATCGTATCATCTTCATCGACACGCGAGCCGCCGAAGTGGCGTCAACTAGAAAGACTTGCACCAGGCGACCGGTCTACTCGCCGGGGGCCCTAATCAGACGACGTCTCATTTTTTGCTATATTCACAAAATTTTATATGTTCGTTCACCTTTGAACTGTCCCTTACGCGTACTGCCAGATATTTTAAGGATGTGATTGCTTCCTGTGGTCGGTTGGCATTAGTGTAAGCATACAATATCGCGTGTATTCCGTTTAATTATGCTCAATACGTTACATCAGTCAGTGTGAAAGTAAACTGCCAATTCCTGCACTATGCGTCCATCTTCGACAAACATCCTGCATTGCGCTAGAATTTTTTAGCGTTTTGACTTCTCCGTTTATAGCAGCATAATCCGCGAAGAGGATTATGGGGCTTCCGGCCACTATACCTTGGTTTTCATTGTTCGATAGCCATACTCTTAATCCTTCTCCTTATTACCCTCCATTACAACAGATTATTACCAAAAACCACGCATCCTCCACAGGGTACTGTAGAAATTATTTTTAAATGCAAGCAAACATGACAGACCGCGCGCGCTTTGAAAAAGAATAACAGAAACTTTGTACTCAGCTACTAGGACAAAGAAAACTGTTTTTCTCGATTTACTAATATCAGTGAGAGTATTCCGTTATTGAGTGGTAGACTTTGATCATACGTATTCTCAATTCTATAATTTTTAATTTTTACTCCTTTACGAAAACATATTAAGACATTGCAACGGCAAACTTAAAACCCAGACTCTTGTCCAAACAGTAATTTAGCCCGCGACCGGTTTTCGAAGTAGCGACGTATCCCGACACCAAGGAACGTGGCACTACGTTATTTCGTTATATCTGTATGTCATGCTTATCGTCTGTTCCCTCGAATTTCACCATCGTCCAACTAAACGGGTCGACAACAAGAACTTTTTTCTTCCTTTATACGTTACGAGAAGACGTTCTCTTCGGCCCGTCCGGAACAGGAATGTAGCTGGTAATTTTCTGTACTCTGTTAAGTATCGTGAAAGTTTTCGTATATCCACAGCATAAAAACAAGTCACATAAATTAGAGAATTGCTGGTTTGAGATGGAGACTGTGCCAGATTTACTTTGCGTCGTAGCAGAGGGGCGTCATTGCATTTCTTTTTTTTTACTCTGCTTGTACGTGATGTGCACTGTTCTGTTTAGTCTCGAAAAGGAAAAAGAAAAATGTTCTCGAAAGCAAGTACCTCAACAGAGCAGTAAGAAAGAGCGTCCGTAGATAAAACTGCACCTCATCCGTAATAGTCAAAGTACATGAACCTCGCGTATTTCATCTTCTGACAGGCTGCTTCTAAGTCCGCAACTGCTCGGACAAGTCGTTCTACCTGACGTGGAGGCATCGACCTCGTAATCAGTAGATCCTGGGCTCGACGCCAAGCTGCAATCTCCTCATTAATCTCACTAAATTACGCCTAGTGAACGCTGCTGCGTCCTTAATTATGGCAACCGACGATTCGTTCCCCTCTACTTGACAGTTTCAGGCATGATTGCTAGATATCTTTATCAGTGTGGTATTAAAAAACAAAATTCTTCAGTGACCGGTAATCTTGCATTTGTGTACCAAATGATTATATGTATAGAAGTTTTTCAGTCTTATCTGGCTGTCCAAGTAACTTTCCTTAACGGAGGAAGAGCAAAATTCGAAGGAAACAAGCTTCTAAAGCACAAAAAAAAAACTGTACAACTATTTTTCACCCCAACCCCTGTGCGTTTGTAAGTAGGCTGTTTATATTTTCTTATTGGCAACGTTACGTAGCGCTCTGTGTAAAAATCACTGGCTGTGCTGTGTGCAGCCTGTGGCTAGTTTGCATTGTTGTCTGCCATTGTAGTGTTTATGTAAGTAGGCTGTTTATGTTTTCTTATTGGTAACGTTACGTAGCGCTCTGTATGAAAATCACTGGCTGTGCTGTGTGCAGTCTGTGGCCAGTTTGCATTGTTGTCAGCCATTGTAGTGTTGGGCAGCTGGATGTGAACAGGGCATAGCGTTGCGCAGTTGGAGGTGAGCCGCCAGCAGTGGTGGATGTGGGGAGAGAGATGGCGGAGTTTTGTAATTTGTCATGAACTGCTATATATATTATGACTATTAAGGTAAATACATTGTTTGATCTCTATTAATATCTTTCATTTGCTAACTATCCCTATCAGTAGTTAGTGCCTTCCGTAGTTTGAATCCTTCATTTAGCTGGCAGTAGTGGCGCTCACTGTATTGCAGTAGTTCGAGTAATGAAGATTTTTGTGAGGTAAGTGATTTCTGAAAGATAAGTTTAATGTTACTCAGGGTCATTCTTTTGCAGGGATCTTTGATAGTCAGATTGCGTTGCGCTAAAAATATTGTGTGTCAGTTTAAGCATAGTCTTGTACAATTGTTATAAGGGGACGTTTCACGTTAACTGCTTACATTTAAAATATCAGTCTTTGAACCCTCAACGCGCTCTCAATGTCCTGTTCCACTCTGAGGTAGTAGCTTCGTAGACTGGAGGATATTATTTAATGAACGTCAATACGGGACTACCAACAGCTGTTGTTATGATTATTTATTCGCGAACAACAGACGCTTATACAACGTCCGTGCAAGAAGTTCGGAGACTGATTTTATTCCTGGCGTACAAGCGACGTCAGCGCAGTAGGTACGGCGGCAGCAACGCGGGCAATTTTTTTCTGGAAAAAAAATTAAGGGTGACAAGACTTGCTGTTATCAATGCGAACCTACCACAAAACGGCAGTGTGTAGAAATTGACATCAAGGTTGACGCTTTGAGACATAACCGACATTCAAGCCAATGCGATGCGCGAATTGTACAAAATCTCAAAAGTCACTTGTGTTACGTTTCCCGTTTTTTATATTGGACAAAGTGGAAGATCTTTCAGTGTCAGGAACGTTTATTGGGAAAAGGAGGCACTAAAGTACATAATTAGACTTTTGCTGTTCAACTGTTAATTTCGGGTCACAAACCGAAAAGTGTTGAAGAAATTTCCATTTTGCATAGGAAAAAGGAAGGTCTTACCCTCGAAGAGCTAGAGATTTTAAAGCGCATTTCTAAGAATGATGGCCTCATTCTCGATGAACAGTTACAACTACGTAACAAAATTTTTTCAATGGCTCTAATCCACTAACAGCGGAATTTTGATTTCTTTAGTTTCTGCTAGATTTTCCTGCCTCTAGTTCCGAAAAATCTTTCTCTTCGAATCTTATAAATCTACTCTACTAAAGGTACCTTCATGCAGATTTTTTTTTGGATTGTGCACCTGCTTGTAAAAATATTCTTCAATATTTTGAGTTGTACGTAATAGTAATTCCTGTATAGCCTAATAGATGGCTCTTAATTGTTCATTTGCTCGACTTTTTTGTATTTTCAAAAGTACATTAAGCTCTCTTGCTCTGTATTTTGTTTTTATAATGAACTGTTGTTTAATTCATTCTTCCTGTTACAACTTCTCAAATGGACACAAGTCACTGCCCGCGCCCGATAAGCGGCGCAACTTCTATAGTTTTCGTGGCAGCAATGTAAGCTACTGGGCCGATCAGTCTGGTGTTGTTCTTAACAAGGCATACGTGCCAAAGGCTTGAACGTATTCAATTTTAATTTTTGACCTGAGCATATCTGCTCGAAACTTTGACCATTGCTTTCTCGCAGTATAGCTTCAAGTAACCTTTGCGTGACATGACAATTGTCATCTTCGTTAATAATTTTGTCAAACTTAACTTCCTATGTATTAATTTATAGGGTTTCTTAAAGTTTCATTATGATGATGACATCCTTAGAGGTTACGAAAGCCAAGTCAATGTACCAAACAGTCATTTGCAACCGGTTGGCCGTGTAATTCCTATGCTGAAACTTACATACGGTTGCCGAGACACAGCCCTGTTTAAAACTGTCAAAAATCCCAAAGGACTTTTCCGACCGTGTCATATGATGGTGCGAAAGTTTCGTGCGTTGTATTCAAGATGCTGTAGAACTCCGGAAGCATTTAAACATCATCTTATCCTTTCTCTACTTTCTACCAATGCAATCTCGAAACTTTTGGGGCTGACAAGGTATGGCGGAACTATGAACAGTTGTGCGTTGGAACCTTCCTAAAACTTGATGATGTGGTCGCTTGGCCGCTTGACAGAATATAATTGCCTGTGAACAAACAATCAAATCAACCTATTTTTGTTGTACCACCATGCCGTTCTTCAAAAACGTAGAAGCTGTATTGCACTGTCTATAGAAAATATTTTCTAAGATTATTTCTGAGAATAATTGCATGTTTGCTATTCTGCTTGGAGTTATAGTTACAACCAATATGAAAAGTATCTAAGTAGTCAAATCGTGGTGCTAATCCTCCTACTGTAAGAAATAAATTCCTCTGCAATTCAGTTAACTTTCCACTGGCGCATCTGGTGTAGGCTACCTTCGTATAGAGCGTATCAGGAAAGTATCCATCTTTTCGATTGTCTCGTCTGTGTTTGAGTAATGTATTTTATTGGCTGTCAGAACTCATTAATTGACAGGCACAGGGGTCTGTGATCCTCGTCGCGATGTATCGAGAGATATGAGGGGCTGTCTGCCGGTCGTCTTCCGCCGGTTATTACTTCCCTTTGTCACATTCCGACTGCTACTTACTCCAGTCTTATGTTTCACCAGTTTGGTTTCGTTTCATTTTTCAGTTTTTTTTAATTTTTACATAATTTTGTTAGCACCTTAAACATGATACATGGGTATATTGTTACAGTTATCTAAAGTTACCGACATCGTTTTTCGGTACCACTTTTTGTCAGTTAAATATTTTCTTTTTAATAATTTGTTTATCAAATCATTACATATTATTGTTGCAACAAGATATTACGCATTTTAGTTGTAGAATATTTTTACCGAACTGCAGGCGTTTTATTTAATTGTTGGCTATCTACGTATTTGACAAATACATGTACAATAGCATCACCTGACGAATTTGTCACATACATGTTTTTTAAGTCGCTACAGCACCCCAGTTTGCTGTGTTTAGCGCCGTTTCCATTATTATACTGTAATCCTGGCACTATTTTACTATATCTTATGATGCTGTCATTGTGGCTTAATATTATATTAATATCAGGCTTCATCCGTTTTAATAGTGTATGTTTCAGCACTTACAAGTATATATACACTCCTGGAAATGGAAAAAAGAACACATTGACACCGGTGTGTCAGACCCACCATACTTGCTCCGGACACTGCGAGAGGGCTGTACAAGCAATGATCACACGCACGGCACAGCAAACACACCAGGAACCGCGGTGTTGGCCGTCGAATGGCGCTAGCTGCGCAGCATTTGTGCACCGCCGCCGTCAGTGTCAGCCAGTTTGCCGTGGCATACGGAGCTCCATCGCAGTCTTTAACACTGGTAGCATGCCGCGACAGCGTGGACGTGAACCGTATGTGCAGTTGACGGACTTTGAGCGACGGCGTATAGTGGGCATGCGGGAGGCCGGGTGGACGTACCGCCGAATTGCTCAACACGTGGGGCGTGAGGTCTCCACAGTACATCGATGTTGTCGCCAGTGGTCGGCGGAAGGTGCACGTGCGCGTCGACCTGGGACCGGACCGCAGCGACGCACGGATGCACGCCAAGACCGTAGGATCCTACGCAGTGCCGTAGGGGACCGCACCGCCACTTCCCAGCAAATTAGGGACACTGTTGCTCCTGGGGTATCGGCGAGGACCATTCGCAACCGTCTCCATGAAGCTGGGCTACGGTCCCGCACACCGTTAGGCCGTCTTCCGCTCACGCCCCAACATCGTGCAGCCCGCCTCCAGTGGTGTCGCGACAGGCGTGAATGGAGGGACGAATGGAGACGTGTCGTCTTCAGCGATGAGAGTCGCTTCTGCCTTGGTGCCAATGATGGTCGTATGCGTGTTTGGCGCCGTGCAGGTGAGCGCCACAATCAGGACTGCATACGACCGAGGCACACAGGGCCAACACCCGGCATCATGGTTTGGGGAGCGATCTCCTACACTGGCCGTACACCACTGGTGATCGTCGAGGGGACACTGAATAGTGCACGGTACATCCAAACCGTCATCGAACCCATCGTTCTACCATTCCTAGACCGGCAAGGGAACTTGCTGTTCCAACAGGACAATGCACGTCCGCATGTATCCCGTGCCACCCAACGTGCTCTAGAAGGTGTAAGTCAACTACCCTGGCCAGCAAGATCTCCGGATCTGTCCCCCATTGAGCATGTTTGGGACTGGATGAAGCGTCGTCTCACGCGGTCTGCACGTCCAGCACGAACGCTGGTCCAACTGAGGCGCCAGGTGGAAATGGCATGGCAAGCCGTTCCACAGGACTACTTCCAGCATCTCTACGATCGTCTCCATGGGAGAATAGCAGCCTGCATTGCTGCGAAAGGTGGATATACACTGTACTAGTGGCGACATTGTGCATGCTCTGTTGCCTGTGTCTATGTGCCTGTGGTTCTGTCAGTGTGATCATGTGATGTATCTGACCCCAGGAATGTGTCAATAAAGTTTCCCCTTCCTGGGACAATGAATTCACGGTGTTCTTATTTCAATTTTCAGGAGTGTATATATATATATATATATATATATATATATATATATATATATATATATATATATATATCAGTTGGCTGGTCAGTTTTACAAAAAGGTGCTACATACCTCCGTCACATAAAAGAAAAACAATGTAAAGACTACAGAAACAGAGCTGTTATGAATGCGTGGTCTGTTCTTCCCCCCGTCATGTCTGAAAGAACAGGCACCACGCTTTCATATAATTGTTTCCTCTCGATGGGCAATGAATCCACAGCCCTCGATGCATATGCACAGCATCTTTCGACCGCCAGAGGGAATCTAAAATTATCGAACATGGAGACCATGTACGGGGACTGCGGGTAGGTGACACTAGGTGGGAGTGTGTGTTGGCCGGGAGCGTGCTGAGATAGTCCGTGCATTTGTGATGAATACTGTATCCGGATAGCGCAGCTGCCTAGGAAGCAGGAGCTCCTGGGTTCGAATTCCAGTACAGCAGGCATTTTTACTGGTCCGCCGGAGATTCCGCATCAAGTCCGGATGCAGCTGATATCATCGGCTTCTTCCCTTTCTTCCCCTCCATTTTCAATTTATGTAATAAGAAACAGAGATTGCATCGTATAAATAGAGTTACTCATAATTGCTCTAATAGGAAATTACTTAAAATTAACCATATAATAGCGACCTGCTTGCGGAAGTGTTGTCTGGCGTAGTCGTAGTAAATGATACAAACAAACTTTCCTCGTGAATCAGCCTGTCTGTAAGTGAAAACCGTATCAAAAACCCTACAGCAGTTCCTAAAATTCGCTTTCACATACCAACAGAAAAATGCGGTTGTAGACGTTCATTTATGATATGTCTAGCTGAGTGTAGATTCTCGTCATGTTTCGCTGCTACCTGGATTTGCGGCGGCTGTTTACTTTACTGCTATCACTGCCGATATCGCATCCTCCGTAGCTGACCATATCCTAACTACAACATGGCTCTGAGCACTGTGGGACTTAACATCTGAGGTCATCAGTCCCCTAGAATTTAGAACTACTTAAACCTAACTAACCTAAGCACATCACAAACATCCATGCCCGATGCAGGATTCGAACCTGCGACCGTAGTAGCTGCGTGGTTCCGGACTGCTCGACCACAGCGGTCGGCTCTCCTAACTACAAATGTGAATTAGATAAGGAACATATAATAATGTATACAGTATACATAATTACTTTACTTATAACTAATAAACACAAAGCTTTCCAGTGAATTAGTCTTTCTATTATTGGAAACCGTATCAAAATCCTGGGACTAGCCTTCAGATACAGACGAAAAAACGCGGCCTGGGGATTAACTTTAGTAATACGTATAGGTCTGTATATTTCACTTCTAGCCGTCAGCGGTGTCTGACAATTGAAGGTTAACCCAGGGAAATACATTGCCCGACGCCGGGTGGATAAACACATCATGTCTATTGCACAATTCTTTTGACGATTGACCTAGCATTTTCAGGTGTGAGCACAGCCCGACACTTATTCACGAATGACATTTCTAAACACTGCAAGGTGCTATACCAATATTTTTGTTTATTTACAGCTAATTTGTTTCATAGATAGTCAGGTCGGCATAGTATGTATAGCACGTAGCCGCGTGGGATTAGCCGAGCGGTCTGGGGCGCTGCAGTCATGGACTGTGCGGCTGGTCCCGGCGGAGGTTCGAGTCCTCCCTCGGGCATGGGTGTGTGTGTTTGTCCTTAGCATAATTTAGGTTAAGTAGTGTGTAAGCTTAGGGACTGATGACCTTAGCAGTTGAGTCCCATAGTATTTCACACACATTTGAACATTTATAGTACGTAAACATTTTAAATGGCTCTGAGCACTATGGGATTCAACATATTAGGTCATAAGTCCCCTAGAACTTAGAACTACTTAAACCTAACTAACCTAAGGACATCACACACACCCTTGCCCGAGGCAGGATTCGAACCTGCGACCGTAGCAGCCTCGCGGTTCCGGACTGCAGCGCCAGAACCGCACGGCCACCGCGGCCGGCTACGTAAACATTCCTTGAAGGAACACTGCCATGTTAGCGAGATAGCCTCATTCCTCCACAAATAGTTCATTTCGCTGATGTCAGAAGTATGAACAAGTTACGAATGCCGTTTATGTATACGGCTATATCTACAGTGGAAATTCACAAACACGTTTGCATATTAAACCCAAAGCATGTTTTTGTGATGAACAAGTTGCGAGTGCCGTATATGTATACGACTATATCTACAATGGAAAACCACAAACACGTTTGCATACTAAAGCCAAAACATGTTTCTGTGCAGTCACTACAGCTCCTGTAAGAGAGCGTCAGTGAGATACAGCTGACCAATAGATTCGACCTTGCTTCGCTTATTCTTGAGCTACATTGCGTGCTGTTCCTTTCTCTCCTGAGTGTCTCTTTTATGCGGCCATGAGGACCTTGGCGGCTGCGTACTTTAGGATTTGTATCTATTACCCTAACACTTTCATTGCCCTTACGAAATTGAAGATTTCTTGGTAGGAGGACCTAGCGTGTTATCCTATGATTATAGTATCAGGGTGTCACAGTTAACTCATACATATACCTGGATGTAACAGTTGGGTAAGGTGTGAAAAGCAGTGAGCAAATAGCATCGAAAACAGGTGGCAGACTTCGGATAACTGGCAGCGCTCTGGAAAATGCACACTGCAACGGAGATTACATACAAAACGCTCGTGTGACCAGTCCTAGAAAATTGCTCGAGAGTATGGAGCCCATACTAACGGGGGATACTAAACGTACATAAAAAAGGGAAATACGAACGTTCAGTGGTTAGGCTGAATGGAGAGCGTCACGGAATAGATGAAACGCTGAACAGACAAATGCCAGGAAGGTATAAGCATGATTACCGAGTTTTGATAACTAGCGTTAAGTGATCTATCTGGGGAAACAGCTAAAAGCAGAATCCGTACGGATAGTGTGGGCAAGATTAGACTGGTGTGATCCTTCACGAATGCATATTAAATCACGATTGTGGTCATAACACACTTGACGGCACTAGCGAAGTGGTAGAGCACTGCAGGGTATGCGTGCCCAGTCTGAAGCAAATGTACACACGCAAATATATAGTTGACAAGGCGCTAAACGATACGTGAAAGGCGTATTACAGACTGATTGAAAACTACGCCACTTGGAAGACTCTACGAGCTCGCACGACAGCGACACCATACGTACGTCGTGAAGTTGCCGCCAACGCTCACATACCATGCTCATCAATAAATCTATCCGCTGCATGGGCAAGTTCCTACAGCCCTTAGGTTGAGGTCTAGAAGAAGTTTCCTCAAAACCACTGCAGTCCTGCAAACAAAAGTAACTACAGTAGGGAAACAACTGTGATTTTCTAGACTTCGCAAACTATCCCACCTGGGCACGAAAAGAATTCGACAGTGTGGAGGACACTCACCCATCTTCGTCCTGAAACTGGAAGCTCTAGGAGTAACTTCCGGAAATGGTACTTCCCTGTGGGTACTACGGACTGTGACTGCGGAGAACCAGAGGCCGTGGAGCATTTACCGGACTCTCAACTGTGCCCTGCATCTTGCCCAGATTTTCTTTTTCCGACTCCGAGTGCAAATGAAGCTCCAAGATTTCGGTGAACAGTAGAGTAACGAGCTTATTCTTCCTTTCATTTACTTTTATTGATAATAACCATGTATTTTATATGTCTCTGACTCTAATAAGTAATCTCCAATGCATACAATACTAGGGGATTTAAATTTTATTTCACTAACATATCGTTATCCATTCAACTGTTCTACTGATGGTACTTCATTGGCATATGAATTAAATATCAACAATAAAACAGCTGAATGGTTATCCAATAAAAAACACAAGGGTTGGATGAAAATATGGAAAAACAGCGAGAAATGCGTTCTTGAAAATAAATGCCAATGCTAGTCAAGTCTGCAGGATGCGCTGTTATATCTGACTACGAACGAAACCTGTGTAATGTCCTCGAAGCGTTTCAACTGTTCTTCGCGGTTAGAATAGTGTTCTGTGTAATTGTGAGTGCATCATGTAGGAGGTAATGAACTCAGACGATGGAAAATTGTTGCTGCCCGTATGGTAACCAAAGGAGGCGAAGTGTTCGGTGATTCAAGAGGCACCCTATCGAAGATTTAAACCGCGTAAAGGGAAAGCGGGAAAAGATGATCCGACAAGTCACAACGATAACAACAGTGCGTTGAGTGGTTGTGACATACGGTCATTGAAAAAGATTGTGACGAAAAATAAAAGGACGATAGCTGCGACAGTGACTCCGGAATTAATGTCACACTTGTGAACTCTGTCGCACCAAAACAGGAATGGAGAGCCATAAGCAGGGAATTGCAGGGAGAAGAAAATGTAGTGCCGAACCCATAAAACCAGGGCTACGGAGCAATTGGGAAAGGTACCTGGTCGGGTGAGTTATTTCACACTGTTACCAACTTCTGACCGTGTTTTCGTCCCAGATAAACATGGCGGGGGTTCGGTGATAATTTGGACAACCATATCGCTGTATTCCATGGGTGCCATGGTTACTCTGCAATGTCGCGTTACTAACAAGGATTATGTCACCATTTAGGCTGACAGGTCCATCTCCTGGCAGACATGTTTGTTGCCCAATGGTGATGCTGTGTTCCAAGGCGACAGTGCCCATGTTCCTGAGCTGTGGCTGGCTCGAGTCATGCTTGTCTTGGGTTAAACCTTGGTTGCAGTCCAGTGGTTTTATTTCTCCTTTGGCTATCGCGATAATGTTGCTGTCCTCTCCATGAGTGGCAGCAGCAGCGTGTATCGATACTAGTACTGCTGTACTATCTTTCGTGTGGCAGATATACACTCCTGGAAATTGAAATAAGAACACCGTGAATTCATTGTCCCAGGAAGGGGAAACATTATTGACACATTCCTGGGGTCAGATACATCACATGATCACACTGACAGAACCACAGGCACATAGACACAGGCAACAGAGCATGCACAATGTCGGCACTAGTACAGTGTATATCCACCTTTCGCAGCAATGCAGGCTGCTATTCTCCCATGGAGACGATCGTAGAGATGCTGGATGTAGTCCTGTGGAACGGCTTGCCATGCCATTTCCACCTGGCGCCTCAGTTGGACCAGCGTTCGTGCTGGACGTGCAGACCGCGTGAGACGACGCTTCATCCAGTCCCAAACATGCTCAATGGTGGACAGATCCGGAGATCTTGCTGGCCAGGGTAGTTGACGTACACCTTCTAGAGCACGTTGGGTGGCACGGGATACATGCGGACGTGCACTGTCCTGTTGGAACAGCAAGTTCCCTTGCCGGTCTAGGAATGGTAGAACGATGGGTTCGATGACGGTTTGGATGTACCGTGCACTATTCAGTGTCCCCTCGACTATCACCAGTGGTGTACGGCCAGTGTAGGAGATCGCTCCCCACACCATGATGCCGGGTGTTGGCCCTGTGTGCCTCGGTCGTATGCAGTCCTGATTGTGGCGCTCACCTGCACGGTGCCAAACACGCATACGACCTTCATTGGCACCAAGGCAGAAGCGACTCTCATCGCTGAAGACGACACGTCTCCATTCGTCCCTCCATTCACGCCTGTCGCGACACCACTGGAGGCGGGCTGCACGATGTTGGGGCGTGAGCGGAAGACGGCCTAACGGTGTGCGGGACCGTAGCCCAGCTTCATGGAGACGGTTGCGAATGGTCCTCGCCGATACCCCAGGAGCAACAGTGTCCCTAATTTGCTGGGAAGTGGCGGTGCGGTCCCCTACGGCACTGCGTAGGATCCTACGGTCTTGGCGTGCACCCGTGCGTCGCTGCGGTCCGGTCCCAGGTCGACGGGCACGTACACCTTCCGCCGACCACTGGCGACAACATCGATGTACTGTGGAGACCTCACGCCCCACGTGTTGAGCAATTCGGCGGTACGTCCACCCGGCCTCCCGCATGCCCACTATACGCCCTCGCTCAAAGTCCGTCAACTGCACATACGGTTCACGTCCACGCTGTCGCTGCATGCTACCAGTGTTAAAGACTGCGATGGAGCTCCGTATGCCACGGCAAACTGGCTGACACTGACGGCGGCGGTGCACAAATGCTGCGCAGCTAGCGCCATTCGACGGCCAACACCGCGTTTCCTGGTGTGTCCGCTATGCCGTGCGTGTGATCATTGCTTGTACAGCCCTCTCGCAGTGTCCAGAGCAAGTATGGTGGGTCTGACACACCGGTGTCAATGTGTTCTTTTTTCCATTTCCAGGAGTGTAGTTTCCGTCTGGGCGGTCTGTGGCCAGTCGGTCGGTTGGCGTGGAGCGGCAAGGAAGTCTCTGTTGCGCGTGATCTGGCTGGGGCCGCTGGCGGTGTGCACGCACGGTTCGAGTACGAGGTGGTGCTTGCAAGTGCTACGAAGTTCGTCGCCCACCGAAAGTTGAGTCCTCACTTAACTTACTATCGAGCCTCTACTGTTTACATTTCTTCGTTTGGTCCTGGTTGTCGCTTTTGGGACATTCCCACGAGCAACAACGTGTGTGTATTCAAGTCGGCTAAGATTTCAGCCATCTTCCTGCGGAGTTTTAATTTATTCCTTGTTATTGAAGTTGAACAGCGCTATCTTCTGCCTTGTGGCCGTTAACGTTCCCGTTACCTGCCCTGGTCGTTGACGTAATTTTCGGCAGGGTATTTTCCTCGTTTTGTTGTTGCTATCCAGTGCAGCGTGTAGTTGGACAGCTGAGGTGTTGTTGGTCGTTGTGGGCGCCAATATTCTGTGTGTCGTTGTACTGAAATCTTGTGGTCGTTGTGCTAGTTGCGTGGAGCAGAGCTGATTTTGTTGATTGTCGGTCGGCTGTCTGTCGGTTGGGTTGCCTTCAGATTAAGAAGTCGTTGAACGGGCTGCCTGCCTCACCTAAACGGGCGTTAGTGTTACAATCCCAGGCCGACCCTTGGAAACTTTTGAGCGCCGTTCCGTATGTGTTACGTAGTACTTTCACTATTTGGGTTTTGGTTGTTTGGTTGATGTGCGGCTTTCAGTCGAGTATTAATATCTCTTAAACTAATGTTCCTGTCTTGCCCTTAAGGCATGAGGTTGTAGTTCTTTATAGGGGCCTTCAACCGAATTTTATATGAAATGTTTTAAGATACCGGTCCGCAGCTCGTGGTCGTGCAGTAGCGTTCTCGTTTCCCACGCCCGGATTCCCGGGTTCGATTCCCGGCGGGGTCAGGGATTTTCTCTGCCTCGTGATGACTGGATGTTGTGTGATGTCCTTAGTTTAGTTAGATATAAGTAGTTCTAAGTTCTAGGGGACTGATGACCATAGATGTTAAGTCCCATAGTGCTCAGAGCCATGTTAAGACACGGCCTTCTTCCTTTTAAAATTGAAACTCTTCTTTCTAGGGCTTAAGCCGTTAAATTATTTTCTGATGTGCGGCCTTTAGCAGAGTTTTAATCTCTCTTAAATTAATGTTCTTGTCTTGCCCTTAAGGCATAAGATTGTTATGTTTTGTAGGGGGCCTTCAGCCGAATTTTGCATGAAATGTTTTAAGATAAGGCCTTCTGCCTTTTGATTGAAACTCTTGTTATTGCTTAATATGCAGTCTTTAGCCAAGTTCCATTAAGATTAAATTGCTAAGGACTTCAGCCTCTTTAGATTGAAGATTTACAAAATGTTTTGGGTGAAATCTCTAGAAGAACCTTTGTAAGTAGGCTGTTTAGGTTTTCTTTATTGGTAACGCCACGTAGGGCTCTGTATGAAAATCACTGGCTGTGCTGTGTGCACTCTGTGGCTGGTTTGCATTGTTGTTTGCTATTGTAGTGTTAGGCAGCTGGATGTTAACAGCACGTAGCGTTGCGCAGTTGGAGGTGAGTCGCCAGCAGTGGTGGATGTGGGGAGTGAGATGGCGGAGTTTTGAGAGCGGATGATCTGGACAGAGAGAGTAAATTTGTAAGACTGGATGTCATGAACTGCTATATATATTATGACCTTTGAACACTATTAAGGTAAATACATTGTTTGTTCTCTATCAAAATCTTTCATTTGCTAACTATGCCTATCAGTAGTTAGTGCCTTCAGTAGTTAGAATCTTTTATTTAGCTGGCAGTAGTGGCGCTCGCTGTATTGCAGTAGTTCGAGTAACGAAGGTTTTTGTGAGGTAAGTGATTTGTGAAAGGTATAGGTTAATGTTAGTCAGGGCGACTCTTTTGTAGGGATTATTGAAAGTCAGATTGCGTTGCGCTAAAAATATTGTGTGTCAGTTTAAGCACAGTCATTTATAATTTTTCTAATTTCTTGCTTAGGCCTTCAATTTCTTGCTTAGGCCTTCTGTCTTAGATTTTGAGTGTGGCATTCAGCCGATCTAAAGTTGATCGAAGGAGGTCGATTAAAGTTTTGAGTGTTTTGCATCCTTTTTGTAATATTGTGTGTTGATAAATAAAGTTTGTATGTTGAGTGCAACTGACAGCAACTTATTTTGGCCCCTTTCCTTAACCTAACCCGCTCTGTCCTGCTAGCCCAGGCATTTCAGTCCCCATGGCTCGCATTGTTCATGGCTAGTTTTCAAAGCACGAGGCTGAATTGTCGCATCTTCACCGGGCCACCACAGTTACCAGATCTCAATAGTATTTATCCTTTCTGGTCCACTGTGGAGAGAAGGCTGCATGGTTGCTATCCATCACCGTTACCTCAACTTACCACAATTTCTCAGGAAGAATGGTATAAGATTCCCTTGAAAACCATACGGGATCTGTATTTATCCCTTCCCAGACACCGAACTAGGTGACACAGTGGTTAGCACACTAGACCCGCGTCCGGCCACCCTGATTTAAGTTTTCCGTGATTTTCCTAAATCACTTGAGGCAAATGCCGGGATGGTTCCTTCGAAAGGGCACGACCGCCTTCCTTCCCCATCCTTCCCTAACCCGGTGGGACCGATGATCTCGCTGTTTGGTCCCCTGCCCCGACTCAGCCAACCAACCTATCGAGACTACTGGAAGTTGTTTTGAATACCAACGGGTTTCCTACCCCGTGTTGGACATGGTAATGTTTTTAGTTCTTCCATGTTTTGCCCAGTTCCCGTATATTAAAGCTTAGAGTAAGTACAGTGCACACAGAGGCATTTAAACGGTCATTCTTGATGTTAACAGAATCTTCCGTCGGTTCTTGGTAGAACAACATTATAGTAAATGAAAAGCACCAGTTATCTTTTGTTCTACAATATTACTTTTAGTGTTAACCGGTTTTCGGCTTACAAGGCCATATTCAGACATTTACTGAGTATTATCACCAAAGAAGTTAAAATGTTTGCAAACAACATTGGAAGAGAAGTAACACGTCTAGACTGAAGTAAAAACATACAGTAAGTAACATCTTTGACAGAGTGGAGGTAACGCAATGAAAAAATAAAAATTGAACAGTACATAAATAGCAACGGAGGAGACAGGAAACCCTTTAACACAAAATAGGAATAGCATGCCTACATAACAGTTTCTATTAATAAACAAAACTAATAAAATAAAATAAAATAAAATAAAATTAGTTCTATACGAAGCTACATCAGGAGGTATGAAACATGAACAGTCTCAAACAAACCAATTAAAAGAAGAGACAATTATCAATGTAACTATAGAATACATAATGAACTTAAGCAATATCAATAAGATAAACAGAAATAAATAAATGCAGGAAAATGGAGGCGTTTGAGGGAACCTACCGTAAATGCAATCTTTGAAAGTGTGGTGGTACTGCATTTTGACATTAACATCATAATGAAAACAGTGGCTGTGTAACAGTTTGTATTAAACAAATGAACAAGCCGGCCGGTGTGGCCGTGCTGTTCTAGGCGCTTCAGTCTGGAACCGCGTGACCGCTACGGTCGCAGGTTCGAATCCTGCCTCGGGCATGGATGTGTGTGATGACCTTAGGTTAGTTAGGTTTAAGTAGTTCTAAGTTCTAGGGGACTGATGACCACTGACGGTAAGTCCCATAGTGCTCAGAGCCATTTGAACCATTTTTAAATGAACGAATTAAATTATGAACAATCTTTGATGAGACAAATACAAGGGGTGTTGAACATGGACAGTAATACAAGTACCAGTTAAAAGAAAGCCATAACTATTGAAACTACAGCCTATATGGAATACAAAGACAACTTCAACAAAACAAAAGAACTTAATGAATACAGGAAAATGGGCATATGTAGGAAGAGAGAGTGTGGGAAGTAATGAACAAGAGATGATTATAGGAAGTTTAGGAGAGGGGAGGTGTTGAACTGTGTCTGGTCATTTAGGATTAGATCTGGACTGTGAGCAAGATGTTTGTTAATTTCTAGGGCATCCCGCAGGTTGAGGCTATGGCCTTTGTTTGCTAGGTGAAGTTGAAACGTCCCCTTAGAAAAATTTTACATGACTGTGCTTAAACTGACACACAATATTTTTTTTTAGCGCAACGCAATCTGACTTTCAGAAATCCCTACAAAGGAATGGCCCTGACAAACATTAACCTGTACCTTTCACAAATCACTTACCTCACAAAAATCTTCGTTACTCAAGCTACTGCAATACAGCGAGCGCCACTACTGCCAGCTAAATAAAAGATCCAAACTACAGAAGGCACTAACTACTGATAGGCATAGTTAGCAAATGAAAGATTTTAATAGAGAACAAACAACGTATTTACCTTAATAATCATAATATATACAGCAGTTCATGCCATCCAGTATTACAAATTTCAAAACTCCGCCATCTCTCTCCTCACATCCACCACTGCTGGCGGCTCACCTCCAACTGCGCAACGCTACGCGCTGTTAACATCCAGCTGCCCAACACTACAATGGTCAACAACAATGCAAACCAGCCACAGACTGCACACAGCACAGCCAGTGATTTTCATACAGAGCGCTATGTGGCGTTACCAATAAAAAAAACCTATACAGTCTACTTACAAAGTACACGGGACACTGGGTGGTAGTTGTGAACCTCATTTAGTCTTCCGTTGCATACGTGAGTGGCATGGCGACAAACCCCATCTGGGATACAATCTGAAGTTCACTGTGCTTTTTCAGAGTCGTTTTCAAAGTACGAATGTAGACGGAAAAGTAGAATACCCTTCCACTTAGTTCATTATCACTATCACGGTTGTAGAAAGAGAAAAGTAGATTTTATTCCATTGTTATTCCGTTTTTTTTTTTAATTTCTAGGCAAGGACACCGTACGTCCGTCTTCCGCTTTATGTTTACAAATAGCAGTGAGTACTGTGTTGAGGCTCTGAGGCAGCCCTTTCATCAGCAGAAGGAAGCATAGGAATTGCTCGGAAAGCGTCCGAGGGCCAGAGACGTTTGGGAGCGTTGAGCGCCGTCAGTTGCGGGGGGACCTCACCGCGCCACAGCACGGCCGAGGCCGGAATCTCTTTAACATGACAAATGCGGCCATTGAGGGCGTCCCTTTTCCGGTTTCGGTGGCGTAAAAAGAATTCCACGATCATTAAACGCGCCAGTTGCTGCCCGCTGCGGCCCATTGTGGCGGCGGGCGTCGCATCGGTGGTGGGGGAAGCCGCCTGCCGCTGCCGCTGCCGCTCGCGCGGTTGAACGCCCGGCCGGCCTCTCGCTCGCCGTCCTGAAGACGCAGAGTCTGCTGAGGCCGAAACAGCGAGCTTCCAGAAACAGGGTCTCCGTACTTGAGGAGCTCGTACCGCAAAGATGCTACCTGCACGCACAATGGTTTTCAACATCCACGTTCCTCACAAAATGGTTATTAAAGAACCAATACAGAGTCTATTTAAAACAATCTTCGCTTTACTCACACACGGTTTCTTGCAAGTGCCAGATGAACAAGAGACCTCTGTTAGTTCATCTTCATCCAGGATGGTTGCAGGACCTCGGTTGTTCAATATAAAATATCAATTCAAAAACACCTTCAGTCGTCTAGATTTCCAATTTTATTTTATTTAGCTACCATTTTCGGCGTTACGTTAAACCGTCTTCAGCGTGTAAGAAGAATCACACCTCTAGTACAATAGAAGGAGGGGCCAGCATACAGTCATTGGCATCCGTAGACTTCTTTATAACAACGCGATCCCTTCGATCATCACCGAGCGAGGTTGCCCAGTGGCTAGCGTACTGGACTCGCATTCCGGAGGACGACGGTTCAGTTCCACGTCCCGCCATCCTGATTTAGATTTTCCGTGATTTCCGTAAATCGCTCTAGGCAAATGCCAGGGTGGTTCCCGTGAAAGGGCACCGCCGACTTCCTTCCCCGTCCTTCCCTAATCCGACAAGACCGAAGACCTCGCTGTCTGGTCTCCTACCCAAACAATCCAATCCTTCTATCATCGACTGCTGGCTAACCCTATTTCGAATGTACAAGAGGTGACATTCTTCCTACATACCCGCAGCTCGTGGTCTCGCGGTAGCGTCCTCGCTTACGGAGCACGAGGTCTCGGGTTCGATTCCCGGCGGGGTCAGGCATTTTCACCTCGAGATGACTGGGTGTTGTGTCGTGTTCATCATTCATCTCCAAATAATTAATTACATTTTTTCTTCCTACATGTCGATCAGGGGCTTGAATCTGGTAACAAAATAAAACTGGAAACATTAACGGCTGAAGGAGTTTCCGATTTGACCTTTTTAACAAACAAGATATGGTTATACGTAGTATACGGAACATTGGTTCGAGGAATATGAGTAGCACAACCAAGTTCATATAATGGACAGTGTATTTTCAACAGAAAGAATTACCGATACACCCAAAGAATCGAGATGTTCTCAATACACACAAATGGTATATCAGGTAGTATGACAAGCACAATCCCACTGTTACCTGGTTATGCTGTCGGCGACAAGAAATATCGTTTTTGGATTATAGTAAGCAAATATTCCATACAATTATGGATAGCCAACAGTGTGTGACGTTTCAGACATGCATGTAAGTTTTACAGACCTAGGCAGCCACACGACGGTAACATCACTGGGCTCTATTCCTCGTTGCCGCGTTCTCCCTGCTGCGGCAATTCACGTAATGTTGCGAGCACTAGGTGATGATTTCACTGGAATACGATGTAAGCATGTAGACAACGTGACATGTGAAAGCTTGTGTCGGTAGAGGCAGTGTGCTCGTACAGCTGCGATAAGCGGTCTGACACCCAATACAGTTAATGTCAAGGAAATTGCAGTCAGCGAATTAATTTCGCTAATAAAAAGAACAAAATTTCCATTTAATGTAATAAATGACAATTCTCTTCAAATGTAGATGAATGCAAGGAAATGTTTGTAACAAAAATAACGAACCCTTTGCTATCATATTAGAGATGAGTATCCAGAGCATGTCAAATTGTATTTTGAGGTAATACCAAGATGCAATATTTAAAACGTACAATCAGCATTAGGGAAGGCGAATGGACGATAAGTGTGTTGAAACAGTTTAGAGTTGCCCGTTCAAATGAACAGTGAAATATATACAACACGTTGGTTAGGGTTTCCCCAACTGTGTTCCTGGGGAGTGAATAGGTGCTCCGTGACAGATTGCTAGTAACACGGCCGTTTCTTTTGCGACATTATAACGATACTAATTAGTTTTTTAAATCTATTATGATTTCTGTAATATCAGTTGTGATTTATAATTTAATTAATTAACGAATAAAACAAGTTTTCACATTTTTCACAAGTGTTGTTAAACCTTCAAAATAAACAAGGTCTTTCAACAGAGTACCAGGATTCTCCAAGTGTCCCGTAAGAGGACCCAATCCTTCTTGCAACGTATTTTTTCGGAATTTCTACAAGAAACCTTTCGGTGATGTGCAACGCCTCTCTTGTAGCGTCTGCAACCTGATTTTGTTACGCATCGCCATAATGCTCTCGCCGAAGACTATCAATTTTCAATTAGTTCAGGAAGTACACGTTGTATTTCAAAACAACATTCCATTCATAAAGATCATTACACTAGTTTTTTTAGCTAGTTCAGAAGCCACAATAATTTACCTTCTGCGCGGCAGCGAAGAAAAGTAGTGTCTAACTTGGCGGCAATTTTCACTGAGCTCTGACGTCGTAGAAAGCTAATATTTATTACCTTTTTTTTATTTTAAAATGTATCTCTCATCTTCAGATTCGTATATGACTGTTTCGCTCGTTCTCTGTTAATAACTCTAGGACGAAAATGGAAAAATTGATGTTCCACATCAAAAGAAAGTGATTATTTGAAGTTTGTGTACACACGCGTTATTTAAGGACAGTCGTAGGGCAAAATCCATTCTTGTACTTAAACATACGTATCTCCAAAAATATTACAACTAAAACAGTAAAACTTGCAACTATTACGTACAACATAATGCTTGATATTGTGATCAATTTTTGTTTGAATATGCGCATTGAGATACATTTGATAACGTTATTTCTATAACGTACCTTTTCTCGTAAACTTATCAAGCAGTAAAACTGGATAATTCGCAGTCTACATCTGCAGAAGGCGCTAATAAAATGTGTGGGAACACATTTCCGCTTAATATCATAGTTGCTTTGAAATTAATTTTTCAGTTTTGTATTACCCGGAACTGCTCTATTTTTCTCAAATTTTAAAGGAGAACTTTTCTCTGAGATAAGGTAACGGAAAAGTGCTGCTCGGGATTATTCAGCAAGTAATTCTTAAGAACTATGCCTATTTTCAGGATCTTTAACTTTCATAGTCCCCGAGAAAAGGTGCATTATAGCTAAAAAAAATCAGTTTATGGCAATTCGCATTTAAAGTTTTTATTTCAATTTTTGACAATATTGCTATACGTTTAGTGACTAATGCCGTCCATATCCATAATTTTTATTCCCTTCCTCGTCTTCTTGATCTCTTTCCGCGCCTCCTTTGCCTAGCCAACTTTTGCATTTTCTCTTGCGTACATGAGCTCTATCCAGTCGCGCTTCATCGATACTTCTATCTTCAGTGTGAATACACATGGATTGAAGCCTAGTCTCTGCAGGTACTTAACTCTACTTACATTTCCATTACTGAACAGTAGACAGGCGTCACGTGCAGCTTGCCGGCCGCGGTGGTCTAGCGGTTCCAGGCGCTCAGTCCGGAACCGCGCGACTGCTACGGTCGCAGGTTCGAATCCTGCCTCGGGCATGGAAGTGTGTGATGTCCTTAGGTTAGTTAGGTTTTAGTAGTTCTAAGTTCTAGGGGACTGATGACCACAGACGTTAAGTCCCATAGTGCTCAGAGCCATTTGAACCATTTTCACATGCAGCTATCTTCACAACAATTGAGGATATAAATACTGTTCTTGGACAATGCATCCATATAACTTGATTTTAGCTCTCTCTCGCGCGCGCGTGCGTGCGTGTATTCCTAAGGGACCAAACTCCAAACTGCTGAGGTCATTGGTCCCTAGTCTTACACACTACTTAAACTAACTTAAATTAACTAATGCTAAAACACCACACACACACACACACACACACACACACACATACACACACACGCGCGCGCGCCCGAGGGAAAAATCGAACCTCCTACGGAAGGGGCCGCACAAACAGTGGCATGGCGCCTCTAATCGCGCGGACACTCCGCGAAGCGCTTTCATTTGTATTCTGTGTTTTCCGATGTGCATATTTTTTCAGGAGTTCAGGATTGGCTAGGTACCTGAAAGTTGGTTTTATAACATGTAAAACGTCAAGTGGCAAAACATGTTTGTGGGTGCATGGCTCTCCACTGGCTTCTGCCTGAAGGAATCTGCCCCACGTTATGTCCCAAAGGGAATGTTGAGGATTATGATATGTGGGAAGTTTGTGAAAGAACATTTTACACATTTCCTCACTTTCTTGAATATGCGTCCACCCTTTCGAGCAAAACATGTTGACATATGCAAAAACTAAAAACTGAAATAAGTTAGTAGGACGTCCTATTCAAAAAATCCTCGTTGTAAACAAAGGAACAAACAATGATAGTTCTCACAACCTTCTAGATTCGTCTACTGTTCGTTTCGATTGTTTGAACGAAAAATTAACGAACAAATTTTTTGTAGAGAAGTTGTCGATCACAGCACAGAAAGAGAGGGCATGGCAGGCGCAGATGCCCAAACTTTTTTTAAACATACGCAGTATTCGATTATGAAGCTTTGCGATGTTATTCTTAAAGAATCAATCTAATAAATTACGCAATAAAATTTCGAGTTTTTCGCAATTTCGCCCTACATCTTCCCTTAAATCCACTATGCTGAGTGTGGAGGTTGGTGTACGGGGTGAGTACTGGTACTTATGATGATCAGGTATCAGCAAACGAGTACGGACGTGAAACTGAACTCGTCTCCCTGCGCCTCATCAAAAGGATCCCCCTGTCAGCGACTAGTATTGCATTCCCGACGGCTGCAGTGTGTCAGGCCAGGGCATTAGGAACTCGATCGAACAGAAGCTTCGCTGCGTCTGCGTGTCACGGCTCAATAAACAGTATACGAGAATTTGTGAGCCGGCCTAAGCCGGAACCCGCAGAGCACGGACTGGCCGGATGACAAATTCACTCCGGGATAAGAAATGGTAGCTGCCACAAGGGGGAGGGGGGGGGGGAGCGGAGTTTAGAGGAGAGGGAGGACAAAGACAGCGGTCTGGCCAACAAAGGGATTTTTCAGAGAGAACCATTAAGGAAGCAACAGAAATTCTATTGTCCGACGATACCTACCGACAGGAAGAAGGCAGCAGACATAGTGTAAAATATTGCCTGGAAACTTATGAACCAAGTTGTATGCTTCTCTGTACACGAAAGCTGCGTATAAGCTCAAAGGAAATATGATTTGTAGCTCAAAAGCGGTGTAGTCTTATTTTTGTCGCCAGCTAAGCAAACCTGGCGAATGATTCTGAAGGACGAGGAGAAAACTGTTCGCTCGTGATTTAGACATGGCGTCGATGTCGATGCAATTTTATGTTTGTTATGTTGTGACAAATAACGTAATAACCTAAATAAATTGTCAATATGATATGGCGAATGGTTTTACTACTTTTTAAAGCAGAAATGTGTAGTGTACTTGGTTCACATGGAGAAAGTGAATTACTGTGCTGTCAAAGTGGCTTGTTCTGGATGTGAATGGAAATGGGAATTCATTTAAATTTGGTAGTGGTTAATAAGGTTTCAGCTCCTTCATTTTGCACTATTATGAAGTAGGTCTCAGAATTAAAGCACGGTCGTACTGTTCTTTAACATCGTCCACATTCTTTTATGCCACTTTAGACGATTACTGGGGCTGTTTTCCTTAAACAAGACCATAGACACTTTACTTTCCTATCACCGTTTCTTTTCACGATGAGCGCTAACGGTCTTGACGTCCAGGAGTAATTAAACTGTAACTTAAAGTCATTGATTCAGTTCTACTCAATGCTGCGCTCCGAAATGTACATTCTCAAAAATTTCTTCCTCAAATTAACGCCTACGTTTGATACTAGTGCAAAGTTTTGGGCCAGGAATGCCCTCTTCGCCGGTACTGGTCTACTTGTTCATGTTATTGCTTCGTACATCACGTTATTTGGCTTCTGAGGTGGCAGAATTCGTTAGCTTCGTGTTTATCGTGATCACAAATTTTGACAGATTTATTAATCTCATTTCTGCTTCCGTCATTACTTTCATGTTCCCTCGGTTGCAAAAATGGTTCAAATGGCTCTGAGCACTATGGGACTTAACATCCGAGGCCATCAGTTCCATAGAACTTAGAACTACTTAAACCTAACTAACCTAAGGACATCACACACATCCAATGCCCGAGGCAGGATTCTAACCTGCGACCGTAGCGGTAGCTCGGTTCCAGACTGTAGCGCCTAGAACCGCCCGGCCACTACGGCCGGCTACCTCGGTTGACTCCCAATCTTTAGTCTGTACTAATTAGAGTCAGCATTCCATCCCAAATGTCCAGTAATTTTCTTCACTTTCATTCTAAGGATACCAACATCATTAGTGAATTTTATCATTGATATTCTTCCTTCCTGCATTTTAGTCCAACTCTTGAATCTTTCTTTTATTTCTGTTATGGCTTCCTCGATGCAGGTGATACTACGCTCTAAACACACCCACTAGAGTCGCCTGCACGGAACAGTTACGCTTAACCCAGCCCTTCCATTTCGCGAATGAAAATTGACAAATTGATGCGGGAAAAAAGAAAACCTTTCCAATTTAGGCTGCGGAACTCTCAGGGGTCGTTCCACCAAACAATGCCACGCGACATTTACATTTATTCTAGCAGAATGAAATGTCACATTGTCTGGCTGTAAAATTACATCCGCCGCCGAGAAGACAATGGTCATGAGTTAGCGTACGTAATATGCAAATACGGAGTCATAACCTCATTTGTCCGGAGTGCTTTCCACGTGGATGAGTGAGCCCCTCAGAACGTGAAGGAAACATAACTTAGAGCACAAGTAGTCACCATCCGCTGGCAGTTTTGAAACTGTGATTGAAGCTCCGCGCGAGATGCCAGCATCAATCTCTTCGTATTCTCGGAGTCATCCAGAGGAACTGAATAAAATCCGACCGCAAGCTGAGTTGTCACGGGTTCATGATTTAATTCCGCCAAACTGTTCGGTGAAACAAAAAGCGTGACTTACCACAGAAGGCAAACACTTTAGTCAGCGTAGGTTCCATGAACAGTCGCGTAAATTGGGCCACAGTAACCACCTTCAGATGGTTCAGGGTAACTGATGCAATTTACTGTGAAGATGATTACTACAAGTGAAACCATTTAATGCACTGGCTTTTCTACACATTCCCTAACTTACCTGAGCGACTATGAACTTGCTTTACGCTCCACAATTAGTAAAAGTTTCAGAACTAATTGTTGCCACACGTCTGGCGTCGCCATGGTTCATATGAACACACATGTAGGCTCTTCGATTGCCCCTCTTGGCAGACATTCACCACACCGTCAGTGGTCCATGTTTGTACGTAATTCCCACACTAGCACCATATATCCGCCAACGCGAAAGCTTCGACAGTGAATTTGAATGTTAAGAGAGCACATTGAGGAATTCTGACAACCTTCTAGGGTGTTCCGCACCACTCTTCAACAACTAAGGCGAGATCAAAGTATGTGGCATAAATGTATATGAGTGAAGGGTGTGTGTGTGTGTGTGTGTGTGTGTGTGTGTGTGTGTGTGTGTGTCACCGACTAAAAAAGTGGTGACGTACGTGGAAAAATTACAATGTAAGCTACCCACATCAAAAAAGTTATCAACCCGGTTCCCAGAACTCTGGAAGATAGACGTTGACTGTGGATATTGTATCACAGACAAAGTCCCTTTGACTCTTCAAAGATGTCACTAACCCCGCCGAAAGTTGTGAACAACCAGCAGCGCCTATTAGACGAAGTGTTCCGATACTCGATCAGTTCCAGTCATTCCATCAGGAAGGAGGTACACGGCTCGTGTTGACTGTAGTTCCACCATGCCTAGAACCAGCTGTTCGAACGCGTACGTATTGTCACTTTGTGCCAGGAAGGGCTCTCAACAAGGGAAGTGTCCAGGCGTCTCGGACTGAACCAAAGCGATGTTGCTCGCTCGGACATGAAGGAGTTACAGAGAGACATGAACTCTCGATGACATGCCTCGCTCAGACCGCCCAAGGGCTACTACTGCAGTGGATGACCGCTACCTACGGGTTATGGCTCGAAGGAACCCTGACAGCAACGCCACCATGTTGAATAATGCTTTTCGTGCAGCCACAGGACGTCGTGTTACGACTGAAACTGTGCGCAATACGCTGCATGATGCTCAACTTCACTCCCGACGTCCATGGCGAGGTCCATCTTTGCAACCACGACACCATGCAGCGCGGTACAGATGGGCCCAACAACATGCCAAATGAACCGTTCAGGATTGGATTCTTTTTCTCTTCACCGATAAGTGTCGCATATACCTTCAACCATACAATTGTCGGAAACGTTGCTGTTCTAGGGTGGCATTATGTGGGGCCGACGTACTCCGCTGGTGGTCATGGAATGCGCCAGAACGGATGTACGATACGTGAATGCCATCCTCTGACCGACAGGCCATCCTCCGATCGGCAGCAAATTGGCGAGGCATTCGTCTTAATGGACGACAATTCGCGACCCCATCGTGCACATATTGTGAATGACTTCCTTCGGGATAACGACATCGCTCGACTATAGTGGTCAGCATATACTCCAAACATTAACCCTAACAAAGATGCCTGGGATAGAGTGAAAAGGGCCTTTTATGGACAACGTGACCCACTAGCCACTCTGAGGGATTTACGCCGAACCGCCGTTGAGGAATGTTAAAATTTGGACCGACAATGCCTTGATGAACTTGTGGATATTATGCCACGACGAATACAGGCATGCATCAATACAAGAGGACGTGCTACTGGGTATTAGAGGTACCGGTGTGTACAGAAATCTGAAACCCCACCTATGAAGGTTTCGCTGTGTGGTGGTACAACATGCAATGTGTGGTTTCCATGAGCAATAAAAAGGGCGAAAATGATGTTTATGTTGATCTATATTCCAATTTTCTCTACAAGTTCCGGAACTCTCGGAACCGAGGTGATGCAAAACTTTTTTTGATGTGTGTATTATTTACATTCTGAATATAGCTTAGCTCTTTGAAAGTGACTTCCTCTCCCACTATAAAAAATTATCGAAGGATGAATAAAGATTATTATTGCTACTCTTACTATTATACTTATTTGTGATCCGTGTACTACCCATGTAAAATCTCTTTCAGCTCTCAAGAGCTTAACTCGTTGGCGCCAAATTATTACTGATAGACATCACCATCCAGCATGAAATGGAGTTCCGACGGCCGGCACTTCCATCCAAACTGACAAGAACTTCCCGGATATTTGAGTATGGTCGTAAGTGAGGCACTGGTAACATAGTTAGAATATACAATTTGTTCAAGTAGATAAATAACGTATTGTATCTGCTGTTTGAGGTTCTCCTGACGTAACAGCTACTTGAAATGTTCTCGCGGCCTCTGGATATCACTGTCCCATTCGATGACGTCATAATGACGCCTCTTGGCGCTTGCGCTTGTCTGATGAACCGGTGTACAAATTAACGACCAACATAAACTGGCTACAGTCGCACCTGAAGATGAACAACTGCCTCGTGGAAATATTGTGCAGTTTAGACTACGATCTGACGCCGCTGCCGAGAACTCTTTAAGCAACATAGCCTAATTTAGAGTGTCGATGGGAATGTGTCTGAAATTAACTGTAGTGTATATATGTGATGGCCCATTAGCACTCGGTAACAGTAATTATCAACCACATTAAAAATAATGAACGAAGACCACAGGTAAGCTGATGACACCGAGTTGTACGTAAGTGCAAACCAATAAATCTGAAGACGGCTATCTAGAGTCTCATTACCAACCTGTGTGCACAAAATGGATATAGGATGTCGGCTTACAGCTCAAGTGATCCATAACCAAAGCGGTACTGTTTGGTCTTGCTAGGCTCACTATGCCTAAATACCGAGAATACCTACGGTCTTTAACGCTAAAGAACATGAACTTTCCTCCTTCAACAAAGAGTCTAGGAAGAATAATAAACGAAAGTCTAAATTGGACCTAGCTTTTAACTGCAATTTGAAAGATGGCATCAGCATCTCACGACGCCCCACAGAAGTGTAAATAGCTCTGCCCTCTTGACGTGGAAACGAAACTTGGTACAAATACTTATACTTTTCATTTATTGATTTCAGCGATGTTATCTTACAAAATACACTCCTGGAAATGGAAAAAAGAACACATTGACACCGGTGTGTCAGACCCACCATACTTGCTCCGGACACTGCGAGAGGGCTGTACAAGCAATGATCACACGCACGGCACAGCGGACACACCAGGAACCGCGGTGTTGGCCGTCGAATGGCGCTAGCTGCGCAGCATTTGTGCACCGCCGCCGTCAGTGTCAGCCAGTTTGCCGTGGCATACGGAGCTCCATCGCAGTCTTTAACACTGGTAGCATGCCGCGACAGCGTGGACGTGAACCGTATGTGCAGTTGACGGACTTTGAGCGAGGGCGTATAGTGGGCATGCGGGAGGCCGGGTGGACGTACCGCCGAATTGCTCAACACGTGGGGCGTGAGGTCTCCACAGTACATCGATGTTGTCGCCAGTGGTCGGCGGAAGGTGCACGTGCCCGTCGACCTGGGACCGGACCGCAGCGACGCACGGATGCACGCCAAGACCGTAGGATCCTACGCAGTGCCGTAGGGGACCGCACCGCCACTTCCCAGCAAATTAGGGACACTGTTGCTCCTGGGGTATCGGCGAGGACCATTCGCAACCGTCTCCATGAAGCTGGGCTACGGTCCCGCACACCGTTAGGCCGTCTTCCGCTCACGCCCCAACATCGTGCAGCCCGCCTCCAGTGGTGTCGCGACAGGCGTGAATGGAGGGACGAATGGAGACGTGTCGTCTTCAGCGATGAGAGTCGCTTCTGCCTTGGTGCCAATGATGGTCGTATGCGTGTTTGGCGCCGTGCAGGTGAGCGCCACAATCAGGACTGCATACGACCGAGGCACACAGGGCCAACACCCGGCATCATGGTGTGGGGAGCGATCTCCTACACTGGCCGTACACCACTGGTGATCGTCGAGGGGACACTGAATAGTGCACGGTACATCCAAACCGTCATCGAACCCATCGTTCTACCATTCCTAGACCGGCAAGGGAACTTGCTGTTCCAACAGGACAATGCACGTCCGCATGTATCCCGTGCCACCCAACGTGCTCTAGAAGGTGTAAGTCAACTACCCTGGCCTGCAAGATCTCCGGATCTGTCCCCCATTGAGCATGTTTGGGACTGGATGAAGCGTCGTCTCACGCGGTCTGCACGTCCAGCACGAACGCTGGTCCAACTGAGGCGCCAGGTGGAAATGGCATGGCAAGCCGTTCCACAGGACTACATACAGCATCTCTACGATCGTCTCCATGGGAGAATAGCAGCCTGCATTGCTGCGAAAGGTGGATATACACTGTACTAGTGCCGACATTGTGCATGCTCTGTTGCCTGTGTCTATGTGCCTGTGGTTCTGTCAGTGTGATCATGTGATGTATCTGACCCCAGGAATGTGTCAATAAAGTTTCCCCTTCCTGGGACAATGAATTCACGGTGTTCTTATTTCAATTTCCAGGAGTGTGTTTCTCACGAAAGATCACGGCAAATGGAACAGGTTATGAATGCCCGCGTTCGTTATATCTGTGATGTTCGTCTCTTTCAATCACATTTCACCATTATATGCACAGCTATCCCTGCTGTGTGCAGACAAGCCGCAGAGATTTCGATACCTCTGTCTTCTCTACTGTCTTATAAATGAACACTATCCCCCATATCTGTCATAGAGCTTAACCCTCTTGTCAAAAACACCCGCTCCCATCACAGCAAAATCCTTTTGTCCCACCACGTCGTTCAGCTACATTCTGGAAGTACTTCTCAGTAGCATGAACCCGACTCTGAATAACCTCTCGCAATATGTTAGCGATCTTAATAATATCGCCAACTTCAGAAGACAATTAATGACATATCCACTAAGACAACAAGGATTAACATTGTCCCTGTACGCACTCGTTGCGCTGTACATCCCTGATTCCAACCTGATTTTCCTCCTTTACCAGTATTCCTAGCCGATGCAGTTTCCTTAAATTACCTTTCCCCAGAACTCGCTATATCAGAAAACATCTATTTCGTACACCAACAAATTCTTCTATCTTCCACTATCATTATTGTGATTGTCATCACTAGCAAACTCTTCCTACTATCTGCCACTATCATTATTGTTATTATTGTCATTATAATCATTGTTAGTGGCAGAACTGAAGTAGTACAAATATTGCCAGTATTAACTTTGTTTGTTCACAGTCAGTATATTCTACTCATGCTGCCACTTCAAACACTCCAATCATTTTTATATATACTATCTGTAATATTTAAATTCTTATTTATTAATTAACTGTGATATAAAATAGGTACTGTATGTGTGAAACACTACACCGACGTAACAGACGGTTCAATGGTTCAAATAGCTCTGAGCACTATGGGACTCAACTGCAGTGGTCATAAGTCCCCTAGAACTTAGAATTACTTAAACCTAACTAACCTAAGGACATCACACACACCCATGCCCGAGGCAGGATTCGAACCTGCGACCGTAGCAGTCCCGCGGTTCCGGACTGCAGCGCCAGAACCGCTAGACCACCGCGGCCGGCCGTAACAGACGGTCTGATAGCGTGAATCAGATCAGGTTAAATAAATAAAAACAAAAAAAAAACACACACAGCATGGTCTGTTATGTATAGGTTTACAATGTGTGGATTTTTTTTTTTCGGGCTAGAGATCCACGTTTGAGAGAGAGATTAATAAAGCTGCATTCTTTCGTGGAGCGCGGAACTTTAAAATTGATCGACACGCCAATTAACATTTCCGTGCTGGTCCAGGTATTCCCGAGCCGGGACTGGTACACATAGTTTTCGATGCAAACATTGAATAATTCAGTTACGGATGTTTGAATACCACCGCTACCGCACGCATCACTCCCGCACGCCTCAATCAAGTTTGACGCAACATACTCGTCCGAAATACTCTCTTTCCAAACTCTCACCAGGAACACGCCTCTTTTGTAACATGATACTTGTCCTTACGTTTTCCGCTTCATTCTATCTTGCTTATATGACCTACATATCGAGGTGTGACTGCTATAGCAGAGTGTGCAAATATTCTTTTACAAAATCCTTTGTTAAGAAGGGTTAATTTAAAAAGCGTTTAGTCATGTGTAACACATTAACACTTGTGGTGTCAACTGCGGGTAATTTGTGAAACATTTATGCGGAGCATTACTGACTCTGAATGACTCATCACGTGCCTTGAGTTCACGCACATGATAGAGAACGCTGGAGAAAATACCCTCGCGCTATTCCATTGTTATCGCCTTAATGAAGTTTTCAGGGTAACATGAACAGGTGGGACTCTACGTTTATTCCAATTTTGGACAGCTGTCTTATGATACTGTTCATTTCGCGAGCAGCTAAGGATGTAAGTGAGATGTGGATACATCTATGCTAATGTCGTTTGAAGAATTAGATAAAAAGCGGATGGAAGAATCATAGAAAAGACTGAATAAAGGGGACGGTTAAAACTATCCATATTTCAGTTAAGATACTGGATATTCAGTGTAGATCTTGGCGCCTTCCCAGAGCAGTACCTGCTCCTTGCCACCGTCTCCATGAAGTAAGTGGTCTGAAGATGATCTGACACAGATCGAAACCAGTCACTTTTTAACACTTTGCCGTCGGCACGTCTCGTACAAATTTATTCGCTTGGCGCCGGCAGCGCTAGGTCGGATTGCTTGGCTTGTCGCCGGCCGCTTGTCACCTTCACGATGATGACGAGTTTCAAACACATTGACTTTTGCGCGCTTTAATTTTCCGGAAATTGTCTGTTTTGCTCTATCGTTCCACAAACTCCAATTTTCTTTTCAAGTAACTTCTCTGCAAGTTCTACACTGTTGTAATAATTATCCATGCAGAGGTGATGCCACTTTTTGGACTGTAAGGCTGGTCCCGGCAGAGGTTCGAGTCCTCCCTCGGTCATGGATGTGTGTGTGTTTGTCCTTAGGATAATTTAGGTTAAGTAGTGTGTAAGCTTAGGGACTGATGACCTTAGCAGTTAAGTCCCATGAGATTTCACACACATTTTGATGCCACTTTCCATCAGAAGGTGTCAGTAGTTTCATCACTGTTTTCGCTAAAGGCTCTTCAGCGCTGGAGTATATCTTCAATGAGGAAATGTATCCCGTACTCGTATCACACAGCATCCGAATGAGTATACTGTATTTCGTAATTTTCGACGGATTGTAAACTTTAAAATTTAACCGTCCACGCCACGGTATCATTCCTTTATCAATTGAGATGTTTTGACTTAGATTAAACGTTTCTTTAAACTTTTAGGAAAAATAATCAATTATGAATTGCACTTTGACAAGCCGGTCGACATTATCCAGTTTATTGTTGCTGTCGGAAAAATGTAAAAATGATCATATTTGTCTGAATCGGTTGCGGGACATCTTTTTGCAAAATTCGGTGTGTCTGTCAACGGATTCGACGACCAATAATCATTGATCCTTGCTTTTCTTACAGTTCCCATAAGGATAGCAAACCCAAACGATTTTCTAAGTTCGGGTCCCGTAACGTCGACAAATTTGGCATTTTTTGAATCCAATTTCCCTTTATTGCAATTTTCATTGTAGTACTTTTTTGTTTCGTTGCTAATATATTCAGATAGATCGTTCCCAATATATAATTTTACGATATCCTCGACGCTCTGTCTATCTTTGGGAAATATGTTTGGACCCGGAGATCCTTCAAATTTATTATTGTCCTCGGTAAATCAAAGTCTGACCACTGTGCACTGTTTTCTTCGTCTGATTCAGCCGAATCAGTTGGCAACCGGAGCGTTCGCCGAATTCTTCTTGGACGTATTTCACTATCTTCCTACGATTCTGCTCCACTTTCATTTTTTTGATATCCAATGTCTTCTTCCCAATCGGCCAAGTCGTCCAGAACATAAGACAAGACGTCCGCGCATTCATGGTAAATTTATCCTACTGCGTCTTTCGTTCGCCGTGATGAAAGGGCACAAGTACTTATAAAAACAAAAGACTTGTTGACGTGTGTAACTTACTGTTACCTGAACGAAAACACCAACAGAATGCAAAAGATACTAAAGCACTGTCGCCGGCCACTAAGCGATAGTACGCACACGACACCACTGTGGTGTCGCCGGACGGCGTAGTGTTAAGATAGAAATAAATTGTTTTGCGGTCTACGCTGTTTTAAAATATTTTTTTTTAATTTTCGAGGTAACTTTTTCGGGCTCTGTTACAAGAGACTTTCTCAGGGTGGTTAACTGTCAATGCTGTCACAAACACGGAACATTTTTATGACAACGGGTGTAGAAACCTACGCTAGGACATGATACGGAGTTGTAGACATTAGTGCCATGGTCGATTCAGTAGTTTATTTCGTATACGTCAACATTTTTTTTTCTCTCTCTGCGCTTCTTCCTTGTATCTTCCGCACACGCATCCCCGGACATCATTACCCCACTGAGTCGGAGTGAATTTATTAAGCTCACATTCGCCTTTTCAGATGTACCTACCGCGGAAGCTGGAACAGACTCTTCTGGGCAAAAAACTACTGGACGAAGAGCTGAACGAAACACTGAGTGCGCACACAGCGTCCCTCCCGTAAGTAGACTACTTTGCTGCTGAGTGGATACGCACCCTCCTCGAGTTTCAGAGTTACTGGGGTACGCGCTTCGGTTCCCGGAGGGTACAGCAATTAGCTCTTTCGATGCAGCATTGTGGAGCCAATTACGGCGTTACTCAGGCTGTAATTGGTTTAAGTCTAGGTCCATGTACTAGATGACGTGTCGCGGGGTGCGGACACATTAACAATGCGTCACTCCTCACAGGGGGGTGCCTAGTCAGGAAAAGCTTTTTGTAATCTTCGGCTGTGTGAAAAGCACAGAATCCGTCTTCGTCGCGACAATAGTAAAAACATTACGATGAACTCCATGGATGCGCATTTTCGATTAAACTCTGTGTAGGCAGTGTAATAACCAAAATCGTAGTAGAGATCGTTAACGATGTGTAAAGAATGGCTCGATTTTGGTTTTGGTAACCAGTTTGGCGCCACTGTAGCTGGGCAGAGAGAGTTTATGCTCCCTCTCCGGAAACGGCGGTATTTCATGGTTTCGAGCCATGGGGAGGACTTTCCCTCTGAGCTGGGTCTAGACCCACGAGAAAGACACGCCGTGGTGCGTACGTCGCAACACGTAACAATTCAGTTCTTATGAATGCCAGCAGCCGTCTCCGGCGGGAAGCGAATAAGCATTTCAGACGAGCTTAAAAATTCTTTATCGTATGCAATATCTCGAAAGCACACAACAAGACCTCTGGTGGGTACATTTCCATTTTGACATATGAGTTTCCGTAGGCTCTGAACGCAACCGAGCGTTCGCGGAGTGTGGCGGTACAAGCCGACTAGTGTGACGAATTCGTTGCGGACCCGTATATCTCGTGGACCCCGTCAGGATGCTCGAGGCAATGGTCAACAGCAGCGGAGGCAACACTATGGCCCCCTAGGCAGAGTGCACACTTAGCGTGTTGGAACGTGTGGCTCGCTGGTGTTGAGCTTGCAGTCGAGGCTGTCATTTTTGACAATACGGACAGGGGGTGTCACGATGGGACCCACAAGTAATTGTGATCAGCATGCTTCAAGAAAGATAGTGCTTCCATCACGTACTGAAAGTTGATGTTTTGTAATTCCGTTGTTTAGACAGAGTTATTACACTGTTTTAGTTCGCTGGGAAGTGTTGTAACTGGGTGGCGAGTTGAATGATGTGAACTGATGTTGATAATATGTTCTCGAGTCTTTTGTCTGATACTGAACTGTTTCGGGTTATCCTTTGAGTAGTGTTTAATTCTGATGTACACCGTATGGCCGCGCGGGTTTAGCCGAGCGGTCTTAGGCGCTGCAGTTATGGACTGTGCGGCTGGTCCCGGCGGAGGTTCGAATCCTCCCTCGGGCATGGGTGTGTGTGTTTGTCCTTAGGATAATTTAGGTTAAGTAGTGTGTAAGCTTAGGGACTGATGACCTTAGCCGTTAAGTCCCATAAGGTTTCACACACATATACACCGTATGTGCAGATGATGGATTGTTTTGTAACCAGTTGGTTGATTGTTTTGGGGAAGGAGACCAGACAGCGTGGTCATCGGTCTCGGGAAGGATGGGGAAGGAAGTCGGCCGTGCCCTTTCAGGGGAACCATCCCGGCATTTGCCTGGAGTGATTTAGGGAAATCACGGAAAACCTAAATCAGGACGGCCGGACGCGGGATTGAACCGTCGTCCTCCCGAATGCGAGGCCTGTGGCTAACCACTGCGCCACCTCGCTCGGTTTTGTAACCAGTCCGCATATGTAATGGAAACAAATTGCAGCCAATTTAATAGCAGCCAACACTTATCAAGTTTGTCTGGAGTCCATCCCTATGTCATTCGTAAAAGAGAACCTATGAGAGGCATCCAGTAAGTAATAAAGCACGTCTTTTTCTGAAAGCTGGTTGGTTTTTTCTGGGATTCCAATATGCCGTATTGTTCCCCACTCTTTTGGCTACAAAATCGTGTTTTTCAACATAATCTCCGTTGACGACGGCCTTACGCCACCTTTCTGGGAGGGACTGTACGCCCGCTTGGTACCACTCTACTGGTGCATCCTTCTTTGGATCATACAGATGGAAGTCGGAAGGTGCGAGATCCTGGCTGTAGGGGGGAGTACCCCAACTGGTGGACGAGTTTGTCAGCACTACCGACAGAGACATCTAGTTGTGCAGCGAGGTGTTTAATTGTGATCCGTCGATCACCCCGAACGAGTGTGTCCCCACTTTCCAACATTGCAGGAGCCACAGCTGTGTGCGGGCGTCCGTCACGTGGGAGATATGGGCAGGTTTGCGTGACCTTGTTAGTACGATGACAGACGCGTCGCCCAACGACTCACCGTAGACATTCTGTAGCCACCTACATATATCTATTTTCCGTCAAAAGAAACTCAATGACAGCCCTCCGCTTGGAACACACCTCTGCTACAAAAACCATTTTTAAGGCTTCGTATAGCGCCGCCACATATCGGAAATTCATGAAACTACAGGGGCGGAAGGCGGAAGCAGGAATATTCCACTTTTTTTTTTTTACCGAAATTTTGTTGCATTACTTACTAAAAGCCTCTCGTACTTTTCTTAATTTCTAAAATTGTGCTAGTTTTTTGTATTTATTCTGAAGCTCTGTTTGGCAGATGATTTCAGGCAGTCTACAAATAGCTTAATTAGTAGTGCTTCATCCTTAGTACAAGCTTGTTTCGGCTACACCGCGATACTCAAGTATTCTACGTTGAAGGCCCGGCCGGAATGCAAAGTTATTGATGTGTTTCCATCAGAAGACATTTTTGTTATTTCTGTGTTTTATTTGTTTACTCAAGATCGAGACACACAGGAATTTTACGGCGCTGCTTTAAGGAGCGATCTGCTGAAGTTTTGTGTTTCAGTTATTAAAAAAATTAGATTTATTTAAAAACTGAAACACAAAAATAAATGTAATTAAATAAATGTACAATTTTTCTTATTGGTAACTCAACTCCACCAGTCGATCCCATACTTTCATCTTACAGCCCAGTGCCGCAACAGCGAGTACAAGCACACTGATTTTCGGGCCAGTAGTATCCTGTTGGAATCCTAGTGGTAGGAAAAAGCGGTTATTCGATTTTTGCTGTAAAAGAGTATGAGCTAGAGTTCCATACTGCTCGTCAAGGCCTTAGTACAAATGCAACACGTATCCGCAGCGCCTGGTGGTCGCCCATTGGATGATGACTCGAGAGAAGCAGGATATAACACAGTAAGAAGTTCCATTCTACTTCTTCCCCTTCATTTCCATAACGATTCCTCACTAGGGATGATCACAGCACCACACTCAACATGGCTTCGATACTGTCATCCATGCAGCTCGGTAAAGGCAAACCACGCCCGTTTGGACCTTGCCAAAATCGCATTATTGCGTGTACCGTACTGACTGTATGTACAGCATTGTAGGCTGACTGGCTCTGAGCACTATGGGACTCAACATCTTAGGTCATAAGTCCCCTAGAACTTAGAACTACTTAAACCTAACTAACCTAAGGACATCACACACACCCATGCCCGAGGCAGGATTCGAACCTACGACCGTAGCAGTCCCGCGGTTCCGGACAGCATTGTAGGAATCAGTGAGTCAATGTAACAGATGTGTAACACATTGCTAACACAAACGTTGTGTTTCGTCTTCCCGTTCGGTACGATATTTTCATAGGTCGTTGGGAGAAATCGCAGCTAGGAAGTTGTGCAGCTAAATTTAGTAAACGAGAACTGAAGTGCTGAATGCAAAGAGTAGTTTTCACTGATACGACTAATAACGACAAACCGCTATAGTATTTCCAGTGCTCCTTCGAACTTGTTTTAACGAAGACGATGGCACAGTCACAGTAATAAGATCCTGGGCTCGCATTCTCGAGGAGAGGGGTTCGAAACCCGATCCGAAGGTCCCGATTTAGATTTTTCCGTGAGTGCCCTAAACGGCTTTGGAAGAATGCCAGCAGGGTTTCTTATGAAGAAGCATGGTCTGTTTCTTCCCCGACCTACTCTATACAGCACTTCCTCGACAAGACTAAAGCATAATCTTCCTTATGATGTATTTTTAACCCCTATATGAGCAACGTCATAGCCCACTAGACGTAAACGGGTGTGCTGTTCTACGTCTACACTTTCATGCATATTCCGAAAGCCGCCATACGATGCGTGGAGGAGGGTACCTTGTACTAAAACTAGTTATCCATTTTTCAGATAAACTATCAAATGTAGCGGGGTGGAAAGCTCGCTGCTGCCTCCGTATAATCGCCAATTCGTCTTACGTTGTCTTGTCTTCGCGGTCCTCACGCGAAATATACGTTGGAGACAGTTTAATCCTTCTGCGGTCAATCAGAAGTGCCTATTCGCTAAATTTTTCTCAACAATGCTTTGCGAAAAGAACTTCGTCTTCCCTCCAGGGATTCCCACTGGAGTTCACGACGTAAGTAGGCTGTTTAGGTGTTAATGTTGGTAACGCCACGTAGCACTCTGTATGAAAATCACTGACTGTGCTGTGTGCAGTCTGTGGCTGGTTGGCATTGTTGGAATATTCACTATTGTAGTGTTGGGCAGTTGGATGTGAGTCGCCAGCAGTAGTGGATGTGGGGAGAGAAATGGCAGAGTTTTGAGACCAGACGATCTATACGTGTGTTCGTCAGAGAAAGGAAGTTTGTAAGACTGGATGTCATGAGCTGATATATATATAATGACTTCCGAACACTATTAAGGTAAATACATTGTTTGTTCTCCATCAAAATCTTTCATTTGCTAACTTTGCATATCAGTAGTTAGTGCCTTCAGTAGTTATAACCTTTTATTTAGCTGGCAGTATTGGCGCTTGCTGTATTGCACTAGTTCGAGTAACGAAGATTTTTGTGAGGTAAGTGATTCATGAAAGGTATAGGTTATTGTTAGTCACGGCCATTTTTTCGTAGGGATTATTGACAGCCGGCCGCGGTATCTAGTGGTTCTTGGCGTGCAGTCCGGAACCGCGGGACTGCTACGGTCGCAGGTTCGAGTCCTGCCTCGGGCATGGATGTGTGTGATGTCCTTAGGTTAGTTAGGTTTAAGTAGTTCTAAGTTCTAGGGGACTGATGACCACAGAAGTTAAGTCCTATAGTGCTCGGAGCCATTTGATTATTGAAAGTCAGATTGCGTTGCGCTAAAAATATTGTGTGTCAGTTTAGTGATGATCAGAATAAATAAAAGAGAAAACCGTTTGAGTATGTTGGGTTTTGCTCAGCTGTTTGAAAATTAAATAACGTAGAAGTTTACCAGCACAGTAATTCATAATTTTTCTGAGGGGACGTTTCAACGAAGCATCTCTGTAATACTCATGCTTTGATCGAAGTTACTAGTAACAAATCTAGCAGCAAGCCTCTGAATTGTTCGATGTCTTTCTTTAATAAGAAGTGGTGATCAGTACTCGAGAGTGGGCAGCATTGACGTTCCTTACGCCGTCTCCATTATATATATATATAACACTTTCTTCAGACAACTGTTAAATGCATCAATATTTTTAGTGAAACGCGTGATGAATAGAATTCTGTGTTTTAATTCAATTTATTCACGACCGGCTTCAGTCATAAGACCACTTTCACAGTGGGAAAAATATATAACAAATTAACATCACATCGGAGCCATACTTTTCGAATATGACGTGAAGCACATTAAACGAGCTGAAAAACCTAAGGAGCGAAAGTACTCAGGACTTCAGCGCTGACTCAAAAAACCGCGAGTACACTATTGATAGTCCAGGCTAGAAGATATTTTTGCACTGTGAAAATCGTCTTACGACTGAAAACGTTCTTGAATAAATTGAGTTACAAGACAGCAATGTGTTTATCACGCACTTCGACTTTATAGATGAGCTACAATTTTCTAAAATTCTCCCAATAAACTGTAGTCGACCATCCGCCCTTCTTACTACAAACCTTACATGTTCTTTGCATTTCATACCGCTTTTCAGCGTTACGCCTAGATATATAGCCAACCTGGGTGTGTCAGCAGCGCATCATTAACACTGTATTCGAAAATTACTCAATTGTTTTTCCTGTTCATCTGTGTTAACTTGCATTTTACATCACTTAGATCAAACTGCTATTCACCATAGCTAATAAAAGTATTAAGTCTTCCTGTATGCTCCTGTAGTCACTCAACAACGACACTTTCTGTAGAATGCGGCACCATCAGAAAACACCCTGTCGGTCGGATTATTTTTGGATACGGAGAGCAAGAGCATTTCCCTGGACTACTCCTCATGATACTCTTCTCTCTGATTGAGTCTCGCCGTCCAAGACAACGTACTGGGTTCCTTTACTTAACAAGTCTTCAAGGCACTCATATCTGGGAACCTAATCAGTATGTACCGACCTTCGTTAACAGCTTACAATGGGGCACTGTGTCAAACGCTGAAATCTGCCTGTTGCCCCTCATCCATGGTTTCCTAGACAGGGTGCAAAAAATTGTAAACCGAGTTTCACACGAGCGATGCTTTCTAAAACCGCGCTGCTTTGTCGACAAAAACTTTTCCATCTCAGAGTAATTTGTTATATTTGAACTTGGAATATGCTCAAGAATTTTGTACCAAACCGAAGTTAAAAATATTTTTCTGTAGGGTTGCGGGTCCGTTCTTTTACCCTTTTTACATACAGAAGTCACCTGCGCTTTTCTTAGTCGCTTGGGACTTCGCGCTGGTCTCTTCCGGGAAAGTAAACGTTTTTTGCAATACCTCCCTTATCAGAACGAGTTTTTTTCTCTAATGCTGTCGTTACAAAGAAGAGATACAATCCCTGTGTCGCACTGCATACTCCAAGATGTGACAATTGAATAACGGTATTCATAGGAGCATAGCATGCGCAACAGTGAGATATGTATTTATGATGGCACCTACTTAAGATCTGCATCTTTTGCCAGCATGCCATCATACGGCATGTAGCGAAGGGAATATTAGTGTGCCAGGGTCATTTCTCCCTTTTCCTGTTTCAGTCACCTTTCGTGAACGGGAAGAACTACTTTTGACAGGCCTCCGTGCTCTGATTTTATCTTCGCTAAAAATGACACAAGACAAAGTTTCTTGATATGAAACTTCCTGGCAGATTAAAACGGCGTGCCGGACCGAGACTCGAACTCGGGGCCTTTGCCTTTCGCGGGAAAGTGCTCTAACAACTGCGTCACCCAAGCACGACTTATAACCCGCCCTCACAGCTTTCTTGGTATGTCTCGGAAAAATTGTGATGATGAATACGCCGTGGAAAGCAGAGTAATGTTTCGAGATGCAGAGATCTACTGGTTATTTGGTTCGTTTGTAGCGTTCCGTACCTCAGAGGGTAAAAACGGAACCCTTAGGGGGATCACTTTGTCGTTTGTCTGCGAGTCTGTCTGTCTGTCAAAAACCCTTTTCCTCAGGACGGATAGACTTATGTTTAAATTTACGTCACATATTAAGGTCTACGGTCCCTTGACAATGTAAGGAAGTGAAGCTTTTAAGTCAGTGCAGTCAAAAGATACGGCCACGTATGTCACATATTTAGATGGAAACTCAGTTATCAAGACATGTAGGGTACTTCTGGGTGACACAGTCATGAAATCAGGCAGGAAGCAAAATTTCGTATTCCAATAATGCAAAAAATTCGAATAATGTTATTTGTAATTATGTCGCATGATTTTTTTTTTTTTTTTTTTTTTTTCATTCGTTGTCCGACTATCTCTCTGTCCGTCTGCTACTACCCCTTTTTCTCTGGAACGTGTAGATGCATCATGTTGATAATTATCTCACGTACTAAGGTCTACAGCCCCGTAGTGGTGTAAGAGATACGGCCATTAATGTCACACATTTCAGTACCCGTAAACTTTCTCATTAAAGCCTATAGGATACTTCCCGTTGACCTGAAATCATGAAATTAGACCGGAAACTATCACAGTACAAATAAAGGAAAAAAATCAGTAAATTGTTAATGGAAACTATATCACACGAAAAAAACTCTTTTTTCATTTGTTATCAAAAGTTGAAATTAAAACTTTATCGAAAGTCTTGGAATTCCCGGAACCGATATTTTCCCAGTATCAATGTCGATGACAGTCAAAGATCGTCGATATTCTCAATTACCGGAATAGATGAATTGTCCATACACATAATTAATTTTATACCGAACCCTCAGAGCGTGAGCCCTACTCGCACCTCATTAATTTATAATAATTACTTAACCGACAAAAATTACACAATTATTTCAGTTTATTATCGGTTTCGCTTGCCGCAATAACCAAGTTATCATGTTACATTTTAAAACATGAAATACGTCTATTTCTAGAGACACACACAATACAAAAGCGCCACAACGTGCAGGATCCGGGAAAAGTTTGAATTTGCAATGACCTGTGACAGAGAGAGAGAGAGAGAGAATACACCACATGCTGAAATGTGTGTATTGCACAATGTGAAGTAGAAGAAGGGTTAAATGTCTATCAAATGATGATTGTACAGACTCGAACAATCCGTTGAGAAAATGCCAACGTAAATAATTTTAGCAGTAGGGAGCCTTCTACGGAGTGAAACCTGGACAATAAAGAGAGACAAGGAAGGAGATTTTGAAACACCGTGCTCCGAAGAATGCTCAAGGGTAGATGGGCAGATCGGATGTCGAACGACGATGTACTGAATCGAACTGGGGAAAAAGGAACACGTGGCGCAACTTCACTAAAAGAAAGGATCGGTTGACAGGACACGTCCTCAGGTATCAAGGAATTATCACTTCCGTAATGGAAGTGGGGGGCGGGAGTAGAAATTGCACAGGGAGACACTTTAATACAGTAAATAAGTCCAGGTGGGTGCAGGTTGCAGTGGTTAATGCAGAGATTGATGAGGCTTGCACGGAATAGAGTAGCGTGGATCACATATGTGATCTGGGGCTGCTTCAAACCAGTCTCCTTAATGAAAACAACAATCACATCAGAACCACCATCAGCTGCGTACACCTCCCGATCAAGTCGAAGCAAAATAAACGCTAAAGTAAACCTATTTGCAAACGACTTAATCTACGATTGTAATCAAGAATTTCCGTCTTCATTTACCATGTAACAGTATGTTACCGCGCACTAGAACTAAACCCAGAGGATCAGACAGATATTCTCATTGTAGAACTGTCACTGTGGATACTCTGGACCATGAATTAAACTTTACCTTCCTTCCTTCCTCGCATGTTGCAATATTGATTTACAGCCAACGTAGGGAAGTGTAGGTACATCAGTTACATCTTAAAAGACACTGATGGAAGGCTACACACTTCCGGGACCGTAAACATTTGCAGCAACAGTATATACGATGCATTCAAACTACATCGATAAAATTTAGGAATGTTTTGCTGTCACAGACCCAAAGGTCTCCGACAGCTTGATACAGAGAAATTGCTTTTCATTCGGTTTCTGACTTCCATTTATCTTTCTATCTTTATTTCACTGAAAACATGTGCACAATAGTGGATATGTGACTATACACTCTGTGTTTATTTTTGAAAACAAACTTGCTCCATTCACTCACGGTACTAGATGTTGACAATCCTATGTTCATTTTACCCTTCGCCCTCAAGTTTTCTTTCAGATACTGCCCGGTTTTGACTGGATTTGTTTTTTCGGCAGTGTTAGTTGTACGTTAACACTGATACAAAACGGTACGGATAGGTTTACTAATGAATAGTTGGTAGATATGCCCATTGTGTATGGCATCGTTGAATGCAATGGAAGAATGATGCAACGACACTTTCCTTAGCTTTTGTATGTCCATCCTTTTGACAGAAGGTCTTTGGGACGACGGCCGTTAACTATTATGGCAAAATGAAATGCCTACAGCCGTCCTTATGATTTTATTTATTTTGTTGCAACTAGTTTCGGCGCTTCAGTGCGCCATCTTCAGGCTGTAGTTCAGCATCAACTACGGCCTGAAGATGGCGCATTAAAGCGCCGAAACTCGTTGCAACAAAATAAATAAAGGACGACTTTAGGCGTTTCATTTTCTCACAACCATGCTTAGCTGTTCCTGCAGTGACGGCAAACGCATCTCAGTACTTTTGCGTATGTTTGAAGGTTGTATTAATCGGTTTTTTGTTGTACGTTTTGATAATTGAATATTACAGGCTTTTTAACTGTTACTGACGTATTTTCACAGAAGCAAAGGTAAAACTGGGTCAGCAAAGCGAGAAAATCATAACTGCATTGACGAGGTATTTGAGACAGTGTCGCTTATACCAAAATACTCAGAAGTTATGCCTGAATAAGTTCTGAAAATTGGCGTTCCCGTTGATGAAGTTGTTCTACTCCCAGTCATTAGTTTTGTGGACGAGATTGCTGGGCTTTTGATTCTTAGCGGGAACAGTATTTTTAATGTGTTTCCACAGGCAATAGGCGTGAAGACATCGTCGTCCGTAACAACTAGGCGCCTGGAAATGCTGCAACGCGTACAGCACGCGTGCTAAACCGCTGGCGTGTAGCCCCACGTGTTTACTGTCGTGAGTGATGCTATCAGCGATTTTGGAGCAACATTCTTACAGAAGGCAGGAAAAATGTGCACTATAATACTAGATATTGACGTTCTACGTTTAAAACTGTGGAAAAAAAGGGTATGAGGACTGACGCAACTTGTATCTTCAACGGAGGAGGAAATTTTTATAAAATAAATATTTTTGTGGAGCTGCCAAAGGTTTGGAGAGCAACGAATTTTCAGTATTACGTATACGTACAATCTACATATTTTCCACCAACTAACGATTCGACAATTTTGTAGTCCTCAGCATATCTAAGATTTCTCATCGAAACACCATAAAAAGTGGATGCGCGTAACATTTCGTATAATTTTCTTCCATCCCGAAAAATGGGTTTGGTTTCGAATACAGGTATTCGAATGACCCTTGCATCAGCGGTCCAACGAATGGTTCATATTGGTTTTTGCGAACAGGGACTCCGTTCTTGAGAACGTTCTAAAAACAGCACAAGCAATGAAACAAATTTTGTAAAGAGTCGCCTGACTTAACGGTTTCTTCGTTGTAAGTTAGTGCAGTGTCATCGGATAATACTGGCTATCGTGAAGCCTTACATTAGGTACTAGAGAATTAATGTAGACAGCGTTTTCAGCAGTGTCCGCGAACAAGTGCAAACACGCTGTCGTGTGTTCTCGCTGCGCCTAAAGGACTATGACAGTTGAGTTTAAACCCGCTCTCTCGGAATCTGAACACAGTTTTGTGCACGGTTTTCGTTAAAAACGATAAGGCTGCTCCGTCGACAGGGCAGCTGTTTTTAAGGGCAGGAATACGTGATTTACTGTACCAGGACACTCATTTTACTGGCTGTCTCAGAAAAAAAAAGAAATGTGGTTTACAGAAACGAACTTCAATGAATATTTGACGGATATCTATCCGAAATTTCGTTTATTTAGCACAGATTTGTTCTCACGTATTAGAGTACATAAAGTGAAACGTGAATTTCGTCTCTAATGATCTAGAAGTCCACTAGACGTAAATGAGTGAAATCTGACATTGTAAAATAGGAGCGCGCGATCCATTTCAAGTACATTCTTTTATTTACTAATGTTTTGATCGCGTTTAGCAAACTATTAACCGGTTTCATCAGTAGTAATAACAGCAGTACCCTAATGCAGAAGTAATATATAAAGTTATCACTGCTTTCGCTAAAATCAACTGCCTGGACGGAAAACACTGACTCGTTTCCCGCGTACAGAAATTCAGTCGATCAACGCGTCCATTTATAATACGACCTACACTTAATTTGGCGTGATTATCTCTACGTACACCAAAGACTGAATTTTCTCGTGTCGAGAAATCAGAAGGAGCCATCTGTTTTACGTGGTAAAAACTTTCTAAAGCAAAGATCGCGAAAAAGCACATGCCCATGTCGATATATAACAATCGGCTGTTAAGCGTTACATGTATGGACGTGGCCATGGGCACAAGGTGCTATGATTTTAAATGTTTTGTGTATGACTAACCTTTACATAGTGTACATGACAACTTAGCGTGAGATCAACTCAAAAACGAATACATGTTATAATAAAAATTTTTCAAGAACTGAAGATGACAGCAAAGTGTATCGAAACCGGTTGTTTGTAAATAGAGAAATATTTATGCAATTTGGATTTAGAAAGTTTTTACTGAGTACAAGCAACGCAGCCTCAGTACTGTGTAAAGCACATACTATTAGTTGCCTTTTATTGTCATTCCGTTGGAGATGAACGAAGAAAAGGTACTGCACTGAGGGTGCGTAACATAATTTTATCACTTTGATCCTTGCCTCGTATGTATCGGGTGGAGTATGCTTTCGAAGTGTCTTTTCCGCCAAGGACTAGAAATGCTAAGGGTAGTTATTGTCATGATGCACAGCCTTTTTTCCCTTTATTGCTTTCCAATGGAATTCATCGAGTATCCACAGCTTGATAAACATGGTGTTTCAAATCGTGTAACTATTTTTTAAAATGATATTATAGTCGACATTGGCTGTAGAAATTATGCAGTTCACTACTGTCAGACTTTAAAATCCATGTATAGGCCTGTATGTCGTCCTCAAAGATAGGTCTTTTCACTGTAGACATTCAGTAACATCAGACGAATGTAACGCTCTGTACTTCATGAAATGATGTAAATTATATGAAATGTTGCCAGGGTTCACATCATTCACGTAAATCGCTACAAATCGATGATCTAGCGCAATATTTACTCTGTGAAAATAAGTGTACGACGAAATAGTTGTATAGAGTGACAGAAGAACGATAGTCCATCACAAAAAAAGAGTGAGGAACGTGGTGAACAGTGTGTGGATGAAGAAAATACAAAGATGTGAATAGAGAACAGTGATAAAAGTGATACTGCGACCTCCAGACCAGATGTGAGGATCGCAGATCAGCAAATCATCCCACTGATGATGCCTTAGAACAGGAGAAGGCGAAACGCGTATGGGTAAACAAAATAACTAGCAGCAACAATAGGCAGTTTGATTTGCAAAACAAGTATCTAGCGCACTGTTTACATGTAAACTAAGGTCTTCGGCGCCAAAATACTTGTGAATGTGAACAGTGTGCTAGAACATCGATTTGTAGCGATTTACGAGAATGATGTTGACACTGGTAACATTTCACGTAATTTACATTATTTCACGCCGTACATAGCTTCACACTCGTCTGACGTTACTGTATTTCTACAGTGAAACGGCATATTTTTGACGATGGCGTGGATACATGTCGGACGTTTTAAAGTGTGACGTGTTGCAGCAAAACCTTTTGCAGGAATGCTATTTTGTCTGAAACTGACATGATGAGACTGTGGCTGTGTACAATTAATGTAGGTTAATTCTTACAAAGAAGAAAACAGCAACCAGCCACTATTAATACTGCTATTTATTTAGGTAAATAGCGCCATTACCGGTTTCGAACTGGCAAGTTCATCATCAGACGGCTGTTCACGTGATTTTCAGGATACACTTAACATTGTCGTCCGTTTTCGATTTTTGTTATTCCACTGTGGCGAAGTAGTTTTGGTGCGTTGTTGCCCTACGGTAGAAAAACAGTGTTAGAAGCGCCTTATGTGAAAATAACTAACCTCCAATCGATGAAATACAGCGTAAATAAATATGTGATGTTAAGTGATTATGGTACACGCGTCGAAAATTCAACGCGATGTTGTCGCGAAGTTGCAGGATTGTATTTTTCGCATCTTCCTACATATATCCAGCACTTACGTAATTTGAACATCACCATCTTGTGCAAAGCAGCACACACACAAGATGGTGATGTTGGAGGTTAGTTATTTTCACATAAGGCGCTTCTAACACTGTTTTTCTACCGTAGGGCACAACGCACTACTTCGCCACAGTGGAATAACAAAAATCGAAAACGGACGATAATGTAAAAGTGTATCCTGAAAATCACGTGAACAGACGTCTGATGATGAACTTGCCAGTTCGAAACCGGTAACGGCGCTGTTTACCTAAATAAATAGCAGTATTAATAGTGGCTGGTTGCTGTTTTCTTCTTTGTAAGAATTAACCTACATTAATTTCTTTTGCAGTAAATCTTGAAAATGGGCCAAAGATGGAAACTGCAATAGTGAAATAAATAATTTCTGCAATCGACGGCGAATATAATGTTCTTCAAAAAAATCTACGTGACTGAACGCCGAGCATAAGTCAGTCGTGTAATTGTCGTTCGGACTGCCACAAAGTGTGCGCCCCGTCGTTCGTCGACACTCTGCAGACGCGTGTTACGCTTGTCTGCGCGGCGTGGCGGTAAAGGGTACTCACACTCTCTCGGCGTCCGGCGGCAGGTTGCGCGGCACCTGCGTGAGCCCTCGGTGCGCGCAGTCGACGGCGAGCCCGGCGCACGCGCAGGCCCAGGGGCAGCGCACGGCCGACGCCGCGACGACGCCTCCGAGCGCGAGGTCCCCGGCGGCGGCAGCGGGGGCGGGCCCGGGGCCGGCGTCGGCCGCCGCCAGCCAGAGGCACAGCAGCCACAGCGCGGGCGGCCACATCGCATCACCCGCGGCACGCACAGCACAGCCCTACACGTCCGCTCCTGCGCGCCTCGGGAGCGCGACTGAGCCGCGCGCAGCTGCGGCGCGGCGTCCCCGACCGGCCGGCGCGCCGCCGCCGCCTCGGCGCTGCCGCAGCCGCCGGCCGCCACCGGCGCAGACCGCGCGGCGCGCCGGCACCTCACTCCCCCGCCCGCCGCCAGGCAGCGCCACCTCCGCCCAAGGACGACCGCGCGGAATCGCCGACCACGGAGGTCCTCTCGCGTCTCCGCGCGCCGCGGGTCGAGCGGTGTTTAGCGAAACACACTACTGGCCATTACAATTGCACCACGAAGATGACGTGCTTCAGACGCGAAATTTAACCGACAGGAAGAACATGCTGTGATATTCAAATGATTAGCTTTTCAGAGCATTCACACAAGGTTGGCGCCGGTGGCGACACCTACAACGTGCTCACATGAGGAAAGATTCAGCTGATTTCTCATACACAAACAGCAGTTGACCGGCGTTGCCTGGTGAAACGTCGTTGTGTAAGGGGGAAAAATGCGTATCATCACGTTTCCGACTTTGATAAAGGTCGGATTGTAACCTATCGCGATTGCGGTTTATCGTATCGCGACATTGTTGTTCGCGTTGGTCGAGATCCAATGACTGTTAGCAGAATATGGAATCGGTGGGTTCAGGAGGGTAATACGGAACGCCGTGCTGGAGTTAAATCACTGGTACAGCTATTTCGCTTACGTCAATCTGTTGTAGAATAATGGAACATGTTTTGTGTTCTCGTATTATGACGTTCTTAGATAATACAAATCTCCTTCATCATAACCAACATGGATTCCGCAAACAGAGATCATGTGAAACTCAGCTCGCCCTATTTGCCCAAGAAATTCACAGTGCCGTAGACACTGGCGAGCAGATTGATGCCGTATTCCTGGACTTCAGGAAGGCATTTGATACGGTTCCGCACTTACGTTTAATGAAAAAAAATACGAGCTTACGGAATATCGGACCAGGTTTGTGATTGGATTCAGGATTTCCTAGAAGAAAGAACACAACATGTCATTCTTAACGGTTCAAAATCTGCAGATGTAGAGGTAATTTCGGGAGTACCGCAAGGAAGGGTGATAGGACCTTTATTGTTTACAATATACATAAATGACTTAGTTGACAACATCGGTAGCTCCGTGAGGCTATTTGCAGATGACACGGTTGTCTACAAGAAAGTAGCAACATCAGAAGACTCGTACGTACTCCAGGAAGACCTGCAGAGGATTAATGCATGGTGCGACAGCTGGCAGCTTTCCATAAACGTAGATAAATGTAATATAATGCGCATACATAGGGGCAGAAATCCATTCCAGTACGATTATGCCATAGGTGGTAAATTATTGGAAGCGGTAACGACCGTAAAATACTTAGGAGTTACTATCCGGAGCGATCTGAAGTGGAATGATCACATAAAACAAATAGTGGGAAAAGCAGGCGCCAGGTTGAGATTCATAGGAAGAATTCTAAGAAAATGTGACTCATCGACGAAAGAAGTAGCTTACAAAACGCTTGTTCGTCCGATTCTTGAGTATTGCTCATCAGTATGGGACCCTTACCAGGTTGGATTAATAGAAGAGATAGACATGATCCAGCGAAAAGCAGCGCGATTCGTCATGGGGACATTTAGTCAGCGCGAGAGCGTTACGGAGATGCTGAACAAGCTCCAGTGGCGGACACTTCAAGAAAGGCGTTACGCAATACGGAGAGGTTTATTATCGAAATTACGAGAGAGCACATTCCGGGAAGAGATGGGCAACATATTACTACCGCCCACATATATCTCGCGTAATGATCACAACGAAAAGACCCGAGAAATTAGAGCAAATACGGAGACTTACAAGCAGTCGTTCTTCCCACGCACAATTCGTGAATGGAACAGGGAAGGGGGGATCAGATAGTGGTACAATAAGTACCCTCCGCCACACACCGTAAGGTGGCTCGCGGAGTATAGATGTAGATGTAGATGTAGATGTAGATGTAGAACACTGCATTTTTTGGTGCGTTCTCAATTGTGATTTTGATATCTGCACTGTCAAAGATATTTTATCTCCAACTTTAAGGGGGTATACTACTCTGGGAACATACTTACAGCCACATCATAACGTGACCTTTGTTGCTCCTTCTACTCTTAGGAATCGTGTCCGCAGTTCGGCCCCATATAACAAAATCACCCTGTGCACCTCACTATTTGCGTTACACGTTTTGACTAATGTACACTACTGGCCATTAAAATTGCTACACCACGAAGATGACGTGCTACAAACGTGAAATTTAACCGACAGGAAGAAGATGCTTTGATATGCAAATGATTAGCTTTTCAGAGCAGTCACACAAGGCTGGTGGCTGGCCGCGGTGTTCTAGAGGTTCTGGCGCTGTAGTCCGGAACCGCGGGACTGCTACGGTCGCAGGTTCGAATCCTGCCTCGGGCATGGGTGTGTGTGATGTCCTTAGGTTAGTTAGGTTTAAGTAGTTCTAAGTTCTAGGGGACTTATGACCTAAGCTGTTGAGTCCCATAGTGCTCAGAGCCATTTGAACCATTTGAACCACAAGGCTGGTGCCGGTGGCGACAGCTACAACGTGCTGACAGGAGAGTTTCCAACCGATTTCCCATACGGAAACAGCAGTTGACCGGCGTTGCCTGGTCAAACGTTGTTATGATGCCTTGTGTAAGGAGGAGAAATGCGTACCATCACGTTTCCGACTTTGATAAAGTTCGGATTGTAACCTATCGCGATTGCGGTTTATCGTATCGCGACATTGCTGCTCGCGTTGGTCGTGATCCAATGACTGTTAGCAGAATATGGAATCGGTTGGTTCAGGAGGGTAATACGGAACGCCTTGCTGGATCCCAACAGCCTCGTATCACTAGCAGTCGAGATGACAGGCATCTCATCCGCATGGCTGTAACGGATCGTGCAGCCACGTCTCGATCCCTGAGTCAACAGATGCGGACGTTTGCAAGACAACAACCATCGGCACGAACAGTTCGACGACGTTTGCAGCAGCATAGACTATCAGCTCGGAGACCATGGCTGCGGTTACCCTTGACGCTGCATCACTGATAGGAACGCCTGCGATGCTGAACTCAACGACGAACCTGGGTGGTCGAATGGCAGTCATTTTCTTCGGATGAATCCAGGTTCTGTTTATAGCATCATGATGGTCGTTTCCGCGTTTTGTCGACATCGCGGTGAACGCACATTGGAAGCGTGTATTCATCATCGCCATACTGGCGTATCACCCGGGGTGGGGTGCCATTGGTTACACGTCTCGGTCACCTCTTGTTCGCACTGACGGCACTTTGAACAGTGGACGTTACATTTCAGATGTGTTACGACCCGTGGCTCTATCCTTCATTCGATTCCTGCAAAACCCTACATTTCAGCATGATAATGCACGACCGCGTCTTGCAGGTCGTGTACGGGTCTTTCAGGATACAGAAAATGTTCGACTGCTGCCCTGGCCAGCACATTCTCCAGATCTCTCACCAGTTGAAAACATCTGGTCAATGTTGGCCGAGCAACTGGCTCGTCGCAATACGCCAGTCACTACTCTTGATGAACTGTGGTATCGTGTAGAAGCTGCATGGGCAGCTGTACCTGCACACGCCATCCAAGCTCTGACTCAATGCCGAGGCGTATCAAGGCAGTTATTAAGGTCAGAGGTGGTTGTTCTGGGTACTGATTTCTCAGGATTTATGCACCCAAATTGGGTGAAAATGTAATCACATGTCAGTTCTAGTATAATATATTTATCCAATGAATACTCGTTTATCATCTGCATTTCTTCTTGGTGTAGCAATTTTAATGGCCAGTAGTGTGCACACTCTGGCACAATTATTTGGTTGCACGTTGTCTTCTGGTGACTGAAATGCGTAATATCGGCTGGATCACTGAAGAGCAAGTTGTTATAGCTTCGATCATGAACCCTAAAGCCTTCCTCATACGGACCGTGCATTCGAACGTTGACCGTGGCCAACGATAAAAGCAGGCCTAAGCGCACATCTGTATGACTTCAGCAATGTAGTGTAAACTGTCGGCCGACACAAACTCATGCTTTATCAAATATTTCGCCAAACGGCCTTCACCAAACTACTTCACTGGAGCTATTACAGGATCGTAAAGTTATTCGTCGTAGCTGTTGGGGAATGGACACAGAACATCAAAATGATGGAGAACAGCAATCAGTCGTTCCTTTCCTTTCAGGCTCTAGTTAGTTACGTGCTCCATTGATCAATAGCACGGAAAAACCGTTATGATGTGGAACGTGTCAAATGCGCAAGAAATGCGCACAGGAAACAAGGTTTTTTTGTGTACATTGTAGTGATATACTTAAATATTTCTATTATCTATCCCATTCCCTTAAATGCCGCAAAATGCATATATTATATCTCCAGATTTATTTACTCATATTCAAGAATTCATCTGTGGTATAGAAGGAGTTGTCAAGAAGGTATGATTTCAATTTGTTTTTGAAACTATTACTGCTGTCTGTTAGACATTTTATTTCATCTGGTAATTTATCAAAAAGTTTTATAGCAGCATATTTTACCCCTTTCTGTGCCAAAGATAGGTTAAGTCAAGGACAGTGTAGGTCTTTCTTTTTTCTGGTATTGTGATCATGAACGTCGCTGTTGATATTAAACTAGTTCATGTTGCTGAGAAAAAATTTCATTACTGAGTAAATGTACTATGAAGCAGTTGTAAGAATTCCTAACCTTTTAAACAGGTGCCTACAAGATGTGTGACTATGAACCCCTCACATTATTCTAACTACTTTCTTTTGAGCAGTGAATACCTTTTGCCTAAGTGTTGCGTTACCCCAGAATATTATTCCGTATGACACCAGAGAGTGGAAGTATGCAAAGTATGTTAGCTTATTAATTTCTACATCCTCACAATTGGCAATTATTCTGATTGCAAAAGTTGCTGAACCTAGTCGCTTTAGGAGATCCAAAATATGAATTTTCCAATTAAGATTCTCATCTATATGTACACTCAAAAAACTTAGTATGCTCTACCGTGGCTTCTGACTTCTTTTGATGTGTTATGTTTATTGAAGGAATTATACTTTTTGCAGCAGAAAATTGGATGTACTGTGTTTTTTCAAAGTTCAGAGCAAGCCTATTCGCAGAAAATCAATTAATAACTTTCCCAAAGACCTTATTTGTATCTATCAAAGCAAATCTGGTTTTCGGCTAGGAACTAGCCATTATCGATGCAGTATTTCAGACTTTTAATACATTCCCTAGTATGTCAATCCCCTGTTGTTCGGTTTCCTGCCACATTTCATTCAAGACTACTGGGTTGTACAGTAGTCTTGAATGCACTGTGACAGGAGCCCGAACAACAGGGAGTTGACGTATTAGGACAGTATTAAAACTTTGAAATACTGCATCGATAATGGCTAGTTACTAGGTGAAATCTAGATTTGCTTTAATAAAGCCTGAAAGGAAAGCACTGATTGCTGTTATCAGTATTTTGAAAGTCATATCACAGTCGTTGAGTGCTTTCCATATTCCTATTGGAAGGTAACATGATGAATACCGAACATTTAACAACAGCTTATGTTGGTGGTGAGGCTCTACTTGGAAAAGAAACAGAAATAGAAACGATAGTGGGTGAAGTGGATAGCGAGAGCAGAAGTTCGAATTGTTCACCAGAGTTAGCTTCGTGAGCAACGGTGCGAGAACATAAAGAACAATGGAAATTATTTGAGAATGGGCGAACAAAAATTTCAGTTTGTCCTCATGAAAGTGGCCCACATGTTTGCAAACTCATTTAAGAAATCCCATTTCCTAATTTCATTCATCATAATAGACATTCTTGGAAAGCCTGCAGCTGCGTCATTCACGATTTAAGTAATGAAACACTGAACTAGCTACATATTTTTTCACGCTTAGTACGACATTTTTCTGGAATTTATTCTTATTATCAAACGGAAATATTCACATAGGTATTTTATGGGGTTTTTGTACGTGTGTTGTTCTGCCTTTCTCGTTCTGAAGTTGTGTTTTGTAGTTTACTGCAATCGGACAGGTTTCTTTTGTGCGAATTTCCGAAACATCTTGTAAAATACTTATCTAAATATTTGTACATAATCATGAGAATAAATTCTCGTAAAGCATTGGGTAAAAATACGTAATTGGTTCAGTGTTTTGTTGTTTAAATCACAAATGCTATTTTTACTAAAGATGGTCACATGGATAAGTTAAGAATATAGTATTCGAATCTCATTGTACTATTTAACGTGTTATTTCAGAAACATGTGGACGAATATATAAATCATCTAATAGGAATTTATGAAGGTTAAGTTAGATTATTTAGAGTAGAAATAAATACGTTTATTTCACTTACGTACACTTTGAACACAGTTGGATTTTCACATCTTCAACTCTTTCCACACCCTTTTTCTTACATGTAAGCTTTACGTTGCACACAGTGCAGCAACTTGGAATGCAGCTGATTGCTGCAACTATTCGTTTCTAAGATTTCCACCGTTTTTGTAGTCAGCGTGCTTTGTGTTACGAAGAATTTCGTATTCTTGACACTCTGCAATGATCGCTGTGGTGGAAAGCACATACCAAATATACTTCATAATATCATAGCAAGGCAAAGACACATTAAAGGACCCATCACAGATACAGTGTTCTTGATACAATTTGTACAATTAAATGTCAGCTAATAACATACCGTCGTTAGGGTTTTCAGATGATAAGATGCAAAGTTTGAACGTAAAATAGTTCGTGGTCGGTACAGCGTAATAAGCATCATCACTTGTTGATGTATGTGCTGAACTGTTACAGATTCACATCAAACTACATCCAAAGATTTTTTTGCTAAACTTTGCGTTTTCACGTAGGTTCTGATACTTTCTTATTAGTTTAATAAAAGTATATTCTTTAATATTCGATGATACGTAAATATAAGTGCGCTCTTTCAGGAGCGAGTTTATTCGATTGGCTTAAACGACGAGGCAATCTGCACTACACAGAGTAGGAAATTTACACTTTTTGGGGTAAGTTTTGTATTTCATTGTTGTAGAGAATCTGCTACTGAATAGGAACAGTGATCAGTTATGAATGACGTTAGGGTTTTACTAGAAAGTGAGAATGATAAAGTAATTTTATCTTATACGGAGAACTACTGTAAATTTATATCGCACTGCTTGTAATGGAAGTTCTATAGCCCGATGGCCGTATTGACTCGACATGGTACTTTCCTTTTTGACTTACAACATGTTCATGGATATTGAAGCTTTTATTTGTGTGTGCTACAGACGGAGCAACATGACTAGCGTAAGGAAAAGGCAGGAAACATGCGTTTTAATATAGCTAACATAAGAATTTTATGCCCGTCCATTTCGCAAACACTGTGGTTTAGGAGACAGATACAGCCGACAACTGCCACTGGAGCGCGCTGCGATCATCTATACCACGTCGACGCACATTGACGTTTCTGAGCTTTCAGCGGCACTTTGAACTTCGCAGGCTCAACGCTGACGCTCGAAAGCACGGTCTGTGTGCCGACAGCTTAAGAAAACGATCTCGAAGGCACTGACAACAATCACCAGATGACGTCGCCAGTGGTCGCCTGGTGGCATCCGCCGGAAACTTGGTCATAGTGCGTCAGAACCACTTCGTCACTTTTTTTCCGGGTTCAGGGAGGCCAGAAACTATTCTTTCAAGGAGGCTAGAATTAGCTTTGTCTGCCTCGAAACAAACTTCGCCAGTACTGCACACTCTTTCCGCAGTTACTGGAACAACCAGACAAGGCTTACGAATATATGAGATGACATTTACATCTATACTCCGCAAACCACCTTCGCGCGAAGAACAATAGCTGGTAAGCGTTCGTGTGGACTCGAATTTCTCTAAATTTATCATGATCTTTTCGCGGTATACATACGAGGAAGCGATATATTGGTTAACTCTTCCAGGGACGTATGCTCACAGAAATTTAATAGTAGGCCTTACCGTGATGCAGAATCGTCTGCCTTAGGAGTTGGCAAGCAGTTCCGCGACGCTTTCGCATTTACGAAATGAACCTGTAACGAGAAGTGCTTTTCTTCTTTGGGTCTTCTCTGTTTCCCCTATCGGTCCTATATGGAACGGATCTACACCTACATCTACATCCATACTCCGCAAGCCACCTGACGGTGTGTGGCGGAGGGTACCTTGAGTATCTGTATCGGTTCTCCCTTCTATTCCAGTCTCGTATTGTTCGCGAAAGAAAGACTCTCGGTATGCCTCTGTGTGGGCTCTAATCTCTTTGATTTTATCCTCATGGTCTCTTTGCGAGATATACGTAGGAGGGAGCAATGTACTGCTTGACTCCTCGGTGAAGGTATGTTCTCGAAACTTCAACAAAAGCCCGTACAAAGCTACTGAGCGTTTCTCCTGCAGAGTCTTCCACTGGAGTTTATCTATCATCTCCGTAACGCTTTCGCGATTACTAAATAATCCTGTAACGCGCTGCTCTCCGTTGGATCCTCTCTATCTCTTCTATCAACCCTATCTGGTACGGATCCCACACTGCTGAGCAGTATTCAAGCAGTGGGCAAACAAGTGTACCGTAACCTACTTCCTTTGTTTTCGCATTGCATTTCCTTAGGATTCTTCCAATGAATCTCAGTCTGGCATCTGCTTTACCGACTATCAATTTTATATGATCATTCCATTTTAAATCGCTCCTAATGCGTACTCCCAGATAATTTATGGAATTAACTGCTTCCAATTGCTGACCTGCTATTTTGTAGCTAAATGATAAAGGATCTATCTTTCTGTGTATTCGCAGCACATTATACTTCTCTACATTGAAATTCAATTGCCATTCCCTGCACCATGCGTCGATTCCCTGCATATCCTCCTGCATTTCAGTACAATTTTCCATTGTTAAAACCTCTCGATTTACCACAGCATCATCCGCAAAAAGCCTCAGTGAACTTCCGATGTCATCCGCAAGGTCATTTATGTATATTGTGAATAGCAACGGTCCTACGACACTCCCCTGCGGCACACCTGAAATCACTCTTACTTCGGAAGACTTCTCTCCATTGAGAATGACATGGTGCGTTCTGTTATCTAGGAACTCTTCAATCCAATCACACAATTGGTCTGATAGTCCATATGCTCTTACTTTGTTCATTAAACGACTGTGGGGAACTGTATCGAACGCCTTGCGGAAGTCAAGAAACACGGCATCTACCTGTGAACCCGTGTATATGGCCCTCTGATCTCGTGGACGAATAGCGCGAGCTGGGTTTCACACGACCGTCTTTTTCGAAACCCATGCTGATTCCTACAGAGTAGATTTCTAGTCTCTAGAAAATTCATTATAATCGAACATAATACGTGTTCCAAAATTCTACAACTGATAGGCGTTAGAGATATAGGTCTATAGTTCTGCTCATCTGTTCGACGTCCCTTCTTGAAAACGGGGATGACCTGTGCCCTTTTCCAATCCTTTGGAACGCTACGCTCTTCTAGAGACATACGGTACACCGCTGCAAGAAGGGGGGCAAGTTCCTTCGCGTACTCTGTGTAAAATCGAACTGGTATCCCACCAGGTCCAGCGGCCTTTCCTCTTTTGAGCGATTTTAATTGTTTCTCTATCCCTTTGTCGTCTATTTCGATATCTACCATTTTGTCATCTATGCGACAATCTAGAGAAGGAACTACAGTGCAGTCTTCCTCTGTGAAACAGCTTTGGAAAAAGACATTTAGTATTTCGGCCTTTAGTCTGTCATCCTCCGTTTCAGTACCATTTTGGTCACAGTGTCTGGACATTTTGTTTTGACCCACCTACCGCTTTGACATAAGACTAAAATTTCTTAGGATTTTCAGCCAAGTCAGTACATAGAACTTTACTTTCGAATTCCTTGAACGCCTCTCGCATAGCCCTCCTCACACTACATTTCGCTTCGCGTAATTTTTGTTTGTCTGCAAGGCTTTGGCTATGTTCCCACACTGACGAACAATATTCAAGCACTGGTCGAAAGTGTGTTTTGTAAGCTACTTCCTTTGTTGATGGACTACATTTCCTGAGAGTTCTTCCAATGAAACTCACTGTGCCATTTGCTTCAACCGCGATTAATTTTATTGGTCGCTCCAATTCAAATTGGTTGGGTTGATTTGGGGGAAGAGACCAAACTACGAGGTCATCGGTCTCATCAGATTATGGAAGGATGGGGAAGGTAGTCGGCCGTGCCCTTTCAAAAGAACCATCCCAGCATTTGCCTGAAGCGATTTAGGGAGATCACTGAAAACGTAAATCAGGATGGCCGGGCGCGGGATTGAACCGTCGTCCTCCCGAATTCAAATCGCTCATACTCATACACCCGGATATTTCATGGAAGTAACTGCTTCCAGTGAATTTTCGGCAATTGTGTACATCGTGTGCTCATACACATAAGAGTCTTCTACGTATTCTGAATACGTTGCATTTGTTTACGTTAAGGGTCAGTTCCCACTCCCTGCACCAAGCGTCGGTCCGCTGCAGATCTTCCTGTATTTTGCTACAGATGCGACTTTTCTGTATTCAACGGCATCATCCGTGAAAAGTCTCTCAGAACTTCCGACGTTGGCTGCTAGGCCGTTTGTATACACTGATGGGAAAAAAAAATCGCAACGCCAAGATAGAGTTGTGCAGCAAAGACGAAAGTTGGTAGGCATGTTTACACATCTGAAACATAATGTCAATTCTAATTTCGCGCCAGTCACATAAAAATGATGCTAGTAGCACCACTATGAGGATGCAAATCGCGTTTGCTTTGAATACACTCTGTAACGATCGTGAGCGTTAGTTATCTTTGATAACGGACGCGGTGAGTTGATGTCAGTCAAGAATGCCTTTAAGGCGACAACACGTCACTGAGCTTGAACGAAATTGTGTAATAGGGCTACGAGAAAATGGATGTTCCCACTGTGATACTGCAGAAAGACTTGGCAGGAAGCCGGCCGCTGTGGTCTAGCGGTTCTGGCGCTGCAGTCCGGAACCGCGGGACTGCTAAGGTCGCAGGTTCGAATCCTGCCTCGGGCATGGGTGTGTGTGATGTCCTTAGGTTAGTTAGGTTTAAGTAGTTCTAAGTTCTAGGGGACTTATGACCTAAGATGTTGAGTCCCATAGTGCTCAGAGCCATTTTGAACTTGGCAGGAACGTAGCTACTGTACATGATTGCTGACAGCGGTGGTTGTGGGAATGTAAGGGCGCAAGAAGACCGGGCTCCAGACGGCCATGTGTCGCTACCGAGAGGGCACACCATTGTGTTCGGAGTGCATTGTATTGTATTGCATTTGCAGCAGACACATATGAATCAGTTGGCACCACAGTGACACAAAGAACTTTTACAAATTGGTTACTTGAAGGACGACTCTGAGCCAGACGCTCTGTGACTTGCATTCCACTGATCCCAAACCATCGCCATATGCGACTTCAGTGGTGTCTGGCAAGAGCTCATTGGAGGGCAGGGTGGAAGTCTGTGTGTTTTCTGATGAAACGTTGTTCTGCCTCGATGCCAGTGATGGCTGTGTGTTTGTTAGAAGGAGCCCAGTTGAGGGCCTTCAACTAGTCTATCTGTGTGCTAGACTACCGGACCTACACCTGGAGCTATGGTCTGGGATGCGATTTCGTGCGACAGCAGACACGCTCTCGTAGTTGTCCCGCGCACCCTGACTGCAAGTTTTATGTCAGTCTGGTGATTTGAATTCTTGTGCTGCCATAGAGCATCCCATGTGGTGTTTTCCAACAGAATAATGCTCCCCCACATATCGCTGTTGTAAGCTAACACGCTGTACACACAGTCGTCATGTTGCCTTGGCCTGCTCGATCACCAGATCTGTCTCCAATCGAACTCATATGGGTCATCATCGGACGACCACTCCAGCGTCATGCACATCCAGCATTAACCATCGCTATATTGACCAAGTGCCACAGGCATGGAATTTCATCCCACAAAATGACATCCGGCACCTGTACAACATAATGTATGCGCGTTTGCATGTTGGACTTCAGCATTCTGACGGTTACACCGGTTATTAATGTAACAGCTTTTCATATTTACAATCGCTTATTTCGCGCTTACATTAACCTTTGATCTTGTAATGTTAATTGTAGTGTTGGCAGAAGAGCCAACACCGTGTTGCTAGAGGAGGCCGAAATGCACGCTATAAGCTTATGCAGGATGGCGTGAGGTCTGGAACAGTTAAAGGAGATGAGTCTACTAAATAAAGTACGTAGTTGATGTAATACTTAACTTTAATCCATAATTGGTGTACATCGGTCTGATGGTTCATGCTTCATTAGATACATAGCAAAGGATAAATGGCGCCTTACTAGGTCGTAGCAAATGACGTAGCTGAAGGCTATGCCAACTATCGTCTCGGCAAATGAGAGCGTATTTGTCAGTGCAGCTTCGCTAGCAAAGTCGTCCGTACAACTGGGGCGAGTGCTAGGACGTCTCTCTAGACCTGCCGTGAGGCGGCGCTCGGTCTGCCATCACTGACAGTGGCGACACGCGGGTCCGTCGTATACTAGCGGACCGCGGCCGATTTAAAGGCTACCACCTAGCAAGTGTGGTGTCTGGCGGTGACACCACATTAATAGCATAAATATGTTGTAAGACTAAAAACAGCCGACCAGTTGGAATGGATAAAGTAATCTTTACCTAGGTTTCGACAGATTTAAATCTGTCTTCTTCAGAAGGCGGCAGTATTACATTAATATGGAATGATGTATCATCGTCGTTTTTACAAATATCTGCATAGATCCATTAGTCCAAATTAAAATATAGCCCTGAAAATAGGGTTTGTCATGTAAATAAAAGTTAGTACATGGATGTTGCAGAGCTCACAACATCCATGTACTAATTTTTATTTACATGACAAACCCTATTTTCAGGGCTATATATTAATTTGGACTAATGGATCTATGCAGATATTTGTAAAAACGACGATGATACATCATTCCATATTAATGTAATACTGCCGCCTTCTGAAGAAGACAGATTTAAATCTGTCGAAACCTAGGTAAAGATTACTTTATCCATTCCAACTGGTCGGCTGTTTTTAGTCTTATTACGTGGAACCGTTGCTGTTGCGCAGCTATGTTTAAAATACATAAATATGTTGCCTAGACAAATGTAATTCCGAAATTTCATTACTCTTCATTAATTACTTCTTGCGGTTGCGATTTGTTCCCGTCAGTCTGTATAATGAAAAGTAAGGGTCCTCTAACACTCCCTTGGGGCACGCACGAAGCTAATTTTACGTCTGAAGACTGCTCTCCTTTCAGAATGGTAAGCTGCGTTCTGTTTGCTAGAAACTCTTCAGTCCCACAGTTGGTCTGAAACTCCGTACGCTCGTATTTTGTTCATTAGGTAGCATTTCAGTACTATTGCGTACGCCTTCCGGAAGCCAAGGATGACATGAACGTTCTATTACTTATTCGGAATGATTCTTAGAAGCATTGAAAAGCACTGTTATACTCATCAGAACTTTAAATGAATTCAGCTAAACAGACGCACGTTAATTAACCGTCAACGACTACCATTCACGATGTGTGTGTAAGACAAAAATAAATTTTATACACTTCTGACCATTAAAATTGCTACACCACGAAGATGACCTGCTAAAGACGGGAAATTTAACCGACAGGAAGAACATGCTGTGATATTCAAATGATTAGCTTTTCAGAGCATTCACACAAGGTTGGCGCCGGTGGCGACACCTACAACGTGCTGCCATGAGGAAAGTTTCCAACCAATTTCTCACACACAAACAGCAGTTGACCGGCATTGCCTGGTGAAACGTTGTTTGTGATGCTTCGTGTAAGGAGGAGAAATGCGTACCATCACGTTTCCGACTTTGATAAAGGTCGGATTGTAGCCTATCGCGATTGCGGTTTATCGTATCGCGACAGTGCTGCTCGCGTTGGTCGAGATCCAACGACTGTCAGCAGAATATGGAATCGGTGGGTTCAGGAGGTTAATATGGAACGCCTTGCTGGATCCCAACGGCCTCGTATTACAAGCAGTCGAGATGACAGACATCTTATCCGCATGGCTGTAACGAATCGTGCAGCCACGTCTCGATCCCTGAGTCAACAGATGGGAACGTTTGCAAGACAACAACCATCTGCACGACCAGTTCGACGACGTTTACAGCTGCGTGGACTATCAGCTCGGAGACCATGGCTGCAGTTACCCTTGACGCTGCATCACAGACAGGAGCGCCTGCGATGGTCTACTCAACGACGAACCTGGGTGCACGAATGTCAAAACGTCATTTTTTCGGATGAATCCAGGTTCTGTTTACAGCATCATGATGGTCGCATCCGTGTTTGGCGACATCGAGGTCAACGCACGTTGGAAGCGTGTATTCGTCATCCCCATAGTGGCGTATCACCCGGCGTGATATTATGGGGTGCCATTGGATACACGTCTCGGTCACCTCTTGTTCGCATTGACGCACTTTGAACAGTAGACGTTACATTTCAGATGTGTTACGACCCGTGGCTGTACCCTTCATTCGATACCTTCGAAACCCTACATTTCAACAGGATAACGCACGACCGCATGTTGCAGGTCCTGAACGGGCGTTTATGGATAGAGAAAATGTTCGACTGCTGCCCTGGCCAGCACATTCTCCAGATCTCTCACCAATTGAAAACGTCTGACAACGGTGGCCGAGCAACTGGCTCGTCACAATACGACAGTCACTACTCTTGATGAACTGTGGTATCGTGTTGAAGCTGCATGGGCAGCTGTACCTGTACACGCCATCCAAGCTCTGTTTGACTCAATGCCCAGGCGTATTAAGGCCGTTATTACGGCCAGAGGTTGTTGTTCTGGGTACTAATTTCTCAGGATCTATGCACCCAAATTGCGTGAAAATGTAATCACATGTGAGTTCTAGTATAATATATTTGTCCAATGAATACCAGTTTATCACCTGCATTTCTTCTTTGTGTAGCAATTTTAATGGCCAGTAGTGTAATAAGATGCTCTGCACACCTAAAGCACTGAAAAGTGGAAGAACATACAATGCATTTACAAACCACCTCACATAAGAGAATCACCAAGCTGCTGGTCTAAAACGGCCAGTAAGCAGTATGAGAGCTGAATTCTCAGGATGGGCAGGATAAGGTTACAATTATGGACGGGGCCGTAATCAGTTATTCTCGGTTACACAACAAATACGAAAACTTTATTTAAAGAATTAAAATTTTAAAATAGGCTAAAGAAAAACAATTGTTTGTATGATGTCTGAAGGCTTAATCACAGAAAAAAATTACACAATTTTAGGGTCGAAGGCAACCATCAATAATCTCAAACAACAAACCGCTGGAGGCTTGAATAAGAAGTCAGAATAACAATTCCAAATAGCACATATTAAGATAAATACCCGTTTTAACTGGGTGTAATTAGTCGTAATTACACCCAGTTAGATATTACAGCCGGCCGCGGTGGTCGTGCGGTTCTAGGCGCTGCAGTCCGGAATCGCTCGACTGCTACGGCCGCAGCTTCGAATCCTGCCTCGGGCATGGATGTGTGTGATGTCCTTAGATTAGTTAGGTTTCAGTAGTTCTAAGTTCTAGGGGACTGATGACCTAAGATGTTAAGTCCCATAGTGCTCAGAGCCATTTGAACCATTTTTTTTAGATGTTACATGCTGAATATATTATTATTGAGTTACATGTGAACGCATAGAGGACATGACCATGCAGCGCCCCCTACCGAGGGTGCTTCGCTACTAGTTGACTTGTTTAGCGTCAGTATACGCTCTGCTTCAAGACTGCTTGTGTCGCAGTTATAGTCATATGTTATTGGACACTTTGAGTTGTCAAGGGCGTACTCCTGTTTTGTTAGGAAGGAGTTGAAGTTTGTGGTATGTAACTCAAATGACCCGATCTCATTTCTGTAACGTTGAGACGTGTTGAGTGTGCTGTTCACTTATGTTTTGTACTTTTTTGTAACAGATGTCTGAAGATGGGTGTAATCCCGAAACGCGTAACATGTTCTAATAAAAGAGTCAATTGATAATCTCATGACCTTATTGCCATTCTACAGCATTGGTTGCCAATTACTAGCATAAAAATGATCGTAGGCCTCAGACCGGATTTTATGTCCTGTATATCATTCCTCATGGCATTAAAACACAGCTGACTTAAATTAGACCATTTCCTATAGCAAAGAAATAGGAGAGTACTCGAATAATGCCTCTCCATCATTAGTAAAAGTTGTAGAGGTCTACGTACATAGACTGTATACATAGAGTTCTCCTACCTCCCCCCCCCCCCCCAACCCCCAAATTCGAATTCTCTGCTTACGAGAAGAGGCCTTTCCCTCGGTCCGCGACTGTAAACGCAGGCTTTTGTCATAGTGTCATTTTTTAATGTGTTATTTCGTCCACGCGGCATGAAAGCTGCTATCAAACAGACGCCTATCACTAAAATGGTTTGTCTGGTAACAGTGTGCTTGGTTCACACAGGGTCACCCTCAAAGCTTGCTCATGTTCAGCAACGGAGCTCTTGCTGCTGCTACTTCGCTACGGTACTGTAGGATCTCAAAGGGCAGGGAGCAGATGCTGAGCAGGTATGATATTCCCGACTTCTGCAGACTGAGGACTGGTCCGCCGCTGTATATTCTAGAGCGCTTCAAAGTATTTGTCACAATAATCACCGAAATTGAACACAACATTCACATGTATCTTTTCATTACGTCTAGTTTCCTGACAGAAAAAGCCTTAAATTACAGCTCTTGTCTTGAAATATTTGCAGCTGACTTTGGCGCCTAATACAACTGAGATACTGACATAGTGGAGGAGTTAATGAAGTAGCTAAATATCAGTGTGAAAAAGGTGATCAGTGCCATTGACGCAGCTTCCATTTCGATATTTTGAGATTTTTTACCAAATTATGGGTTAAGAGATGCCTTTCCAAACAAATAGATAGCTTTTAGGTTATTTATGACGCTGCTAGTGACTGCAAACTTCCAAACTTTGGTACCTTAAAAATAGAGAAGCTGCTAAACTTAAAAGATGTAATCAAGGAGTTTGCTTCGCTCTGAGAGATGCAGAGTAAAATTACAACAGAAACACAATTGAGCCGTGGTGCGCCTTTTCTGGAGTACGTAACTGTAATTTGCTGCCTTGCTTGATAAGCAGGCTATCTGTGATATTTTGGTATTGTCTTAAGATGATCACGTATTGTCTTTGAATAAATTGTTAATTTATTGATTTGGTAGTTGTTGTGTTTAAGGAGTCACATTATAGGGGCCTTGACCTTCCATGCTAAGTGTACCCCCTCATACCGACTTCCTTAATCACAAAAATTACTGAATACAGATATTTTCTCAATTCTTAACTATAAACCTTTTTCTTTTTTTCTAATAAATCATTTATGCAGCATTAATCATTTTAGGGTTGAACAAACGTTACTGGAAAACATCTACATTCTACAAAGTAAAATTTCATGGATAAACTTCAGATCACTTTGAGATTAGCACCTGAGTTAGGCAGAAAGATAAACTGTCGTCCATTTTGTTTAACATCGTCCTGGAAGGGATAATGAAGGAAGTTGCATGGAAGAAAGTCGAGAAAGAAGGAGCAGAAAGAATTATTTTAACTCACAGAAGCAAAGTTTCAAAGTGGAGTGCCTAACTTTCGCTGATAATTTGGCATTATTAATCAACTATAAAGAAAAAGCTGTAATAATTCTCAAAAACACTACATGAGACAGCACAAAAAACAGGAGTCGTGATCTCCTACGAATAACAGGAGAGATGGAATACAAACATGATGGAGAAAGTCGTCTCATTGGGGTTTGAACCAGTCACGAGAATGGAAAAATTACATTCGGGGACTGATCCAACTAAATAGAAATTAAAGGACGAGGACAGGTTAATAGATTACAGATACGACATAACAGAAGATCTCCTAAAATGCAAAGATTAGGCACTACACCACGGTTCTTAAACCAGAAGCACTTGACAGCTGTTAATGCTTGATATTGAATAAAAGGAAGAGAGAGAAGCCCTAGAGAAGAAGGAAAGAAAAATTGTAAGGACGATCATTGGGCGCAGAAACGATGATACATGAAAGAACAGAAAAAACTAAAGATCTATATAAAGAGCTGGAGAAGACCACGGAACTACACGCAAGAGGAGACTGAAGTTTTATGGGTACATCCTCGGAATGATAGAAGGTAGATTACCATTGATAGTCTTCAGCTATGTCATCAAACAAAAGTCGACCACAAAATGGATTGAGGAAAGAAGAAAGTACATGGAGGAAGTATTGAGGAAAAAGAAAGAGAGAGAGACCGTGCATAAAGAGATATCTCTAACGAAGGTTCACAAATTCAAGGGCTCCTTGAAAAGTGAAGCACAAGGACGAAGGTCATCTGAACAGTGGCAGAAAGTAGAGCGAAAAATCATCAGTTCGAATGATCCACAGCGGACCATAATTGCAGAATAAATAAGTAAGTTCTGAGCAAATAAAATTTGTTATTTATTACGCATTACACTAAAAGCAATCTACAGTAACCGCCATAAGCAGTAAGACAGTTTTTGCTGTGGGAAACATTTTTCATCAGTATAGATCATTGAAAGAATGCTTTTCAATAATGTTTTGTTATTACTATACCTACTTACAAAATCACAGAATTTGCTAAATCTGCGCAGAAAAAATTAGAAAAAATTGCAGCAAGTTAGTGTTATGGAGCAGGAGGAGGGAGAGGAAAAGGGTGCAGACGCAGCTAAGGCAGGGTCGAAGGGTACCAGAGCGGTTTACACATTAAAGAATGCGTTAGAACTTCGTAAAAATATATTTAAATACGTTAGACACCGTACTTTAGACGTACACTGTGGCTGCATTCAAAATTGCTGACAGGAACGCGAAGCACTAACACAATAACACCGCTAAGTGAGCTGGGTTGCCACTAACCATATGTCAAACGAGCAGCTACCAGACTTTGGAAACATTCTGGTTCTCCGACCGTTTCCATTTAACCGACTACATTGTTTGCTGCGTGAGTGTACCAACAAAGTATTTTTAGGGGATTTGTGTTAAAAATGTAAAGCAACATCTCTGTCGACAGTACTGAAGTACACGTTCTTAATAAGAAACAGTAGGCAGAATAAAGTAGAACAGGTAATTAAGGCCCTTGTGCCAATTTGCGCTACGTAAAACGCGATTTAATGAAATTCATTTATGACGAAAACACACACAACAATTTTTACTCGTGTTTTAAAAACTACAATTCGTGCACACGTAATCTCTAATTAACATTACTAATTTCAGTTCAATACTGCTGACCGTTAATGTTCTTCCCAAAAACTTGGCAATGTGACTGCTGGTCCACTTGCAGCGCGGGGCCCATAGCTTGCGCTACATCTGCTGTACTGGTAAACCGCCTTTGACCCTAAGTTCCGTGTCAGACGTACAAAGTTTCGCAGTAAGTTATATTCTACTCAAACTTACTATAGAACAGGCAGGAAGTAGGCGGGTGACGCTCACATAGAAGAGACGGCGCGATTTCAGCGAGGCTTGTTTCCGCAGTAGCCACACGCTGTTGTCAAACTATCACCTCCATCACAACAGCACACCATTTTCCGCCTGCACCATGATTCAGGTTCAAGCACTTTGTTGTCGTATCGTCATCAAAAATTTGCAGGTGAAGACCGATCAGAACCTAATTCCTACAGACCTATATACACTGATTCGACAGAAGTTATGGGATACAGTTATACAGATGACGGTAGTATGGCCTACACAAGGTATATGACAGTGCATTGGCGGAGCTGTATTGGTACGCGGGTGATTCATGTGAAAAAGTTTCCGACGTGATTACGGCCTCACGACGGGAACTAACAGACTTTGGATGCTGAATACTTCTTGGAATTAGACGCTTAGAACGTTCCATTTCGAAATGTTTAGGAAATTCAATGTTCCGAGATCCACAGTGTCAATGACGTGCCGAGAGTACCAAATTTGAGGCATTACCTCTCACCATGGGCAAAGGAGTGCGGATGACCATCACTTAACAAGCAGCACAGCGTAAAATAACAGCAGAAGTCAATGTGGCACGTACGACGAACGTATCCGTTAGGACACTGCGGCGAAATCTGGAGTTAATGTGCTACGATAGCAGACGACAGACGCGAGTGCCTTTGCTAACAGTACGACATCGCTTACAGCGCCCCTCCCTAACTCGTGACCGTATCAGCTGGGCCCTAGACGACTGGAAAACCGTGGCCTCCTCAGATGAGTCTCTATTTTGGTTGGTAAGGGCGATGGTAGGGTTCGAGTGAGGTTCAAATGGTTCAAATGGCTCTGAGCACTATGGGATTTAACATCTGAGGTCATCAGTCCCCTAGAACTTAGAACTACTTAAACCTACCTAACCTAAGGACATCACACACATCCATGCCCGGGGCAGGATTCGAACCTGCGACCGTAGCGGTCGCGCGGTTCCAGACTGTAGCGCCTATAACCGCTCGGCCACACCGGCCGACTTCGAGTGAGGTGCAGACCCCATGAAGCCGTGGACACAAGATGTTAACAACGCACTGTGCAAGCTGGTGGTGACTCCGTAATGGCTGCGTTTTGATGGATGGAATGAGTCCACTGGTTCAACAGAACCGGTCACTGAGTGGAAATGGCTATGTCCGGCTACATGAGACCATTTCCAGCCGTTTATGGACTTCGTGTTCCCAAACAACGATGGAATTTTTATGGATGACAATGCGCCATAGCAAAGGGCCACAACAGTTCGCGATTGGTTTGAAGAACATTCTGGACAATACAACTGAACGATTTGGCCACCCAGATAACCCGACATAAATACCATCGAACTTTTATGGGACGTCAGTTGGTGCACAAAATCGTTCACGGGCAACACTTTCGCAATTATGGATGGCTATGGAGGCAGCACGGCCCAGTATTTCTGTAGGGGACTTCCAACGACTTGTTGAGTCCATGCAACGTCACCCATGACTTTTGCCACCTCATTCTACATCAACTCCCTAGCTAAGGTGCAGGAACGGGTCACATGTAACCGCCTACTGGAACACAGAAACTCTATGGCCTTAGCCCCCATCAGTATGGGTTCAGAGCAAGAAAACCAATACACGATGCAGTAAATACAGTGTTTAACATCATAGGGCAAACTCAAATTAAGTATGCTATCGCTGTCATAATTGATATTGCAGGTGCCTTCGACAACATTTGGTGGCCTGCATTGTTTGCTCGACTCTGTGACCTTTAGCTACCCGTACCCCTCTAATACAGTTCCCTCGATTATTGCATAAGCAGAGTCGCAAGCGAGAATCTGGAAAGTAGTCAAAAAGATCACAAAAGAATGGCTCCAAGGCTCGAATTGCTTACCAATATTTTGGAACATCGCAATCGAGCCCCTGTTCCATACCACAGACTCACGCGCCGACTGGATGGCTTCCGAAAACAACCGGACGACACTAGATAGCAAAACGAGTAGTATCCTAAACAGTGCACTATATTGGTGCAACACAAACAAAATAACAATCGTAGTAACTAAGACACAGTACATACTACTGAAAGGCACATTACAACGGCACCCATCGATCAAAACACAGAACGTAAACATTAGAAGAGAAATACGCATATGACACCTGCCAGTTCACATTGATGAAAAGCACAGTTGCACCCAACACATACCCCTAACTACCGACAAAGCAGAGAAAATATTCTACAAACTCGCATGCATGAACACTGCACATTACAGATTATGTAATTCTGCAGGCTTTCGTGGCCGTTGTCACTGAATTTAAAATCTTCTGGGTTATTAGGCCGCGTCACATTTCTACTAAAATGATCGGCGTTTCGACCCTTCTGCTGGGATCTTCCTCAGGATCTAATGGTATCCACTACCGCTAGAACACTGCCAGTGACGAGTGTCGCGTCCTCTTACAAAGGGGAGGGGAAAACACGATAAAGGAAACAACAGGAGAAGATATCGAATACAATCGTCAACTAAACACCTGGCGTTTGGATGTCTGGCAATGGGAACCGAAGTGACGAAGGCCGTAGGGTGTATGCCTTTTCCCTGAACGTCACGGAACAGTCACGGATGAGTTACGCCAATCCTGGTCGCGGCAAGGTTCATTTCCTGACTGGGCATGGTTCATTTCCTGACTGGGCATGGTCCATTTCCAGCGCACCTACAGCGCTTCTCAGTTTCTGCAGACGCAACTGCCAATGTGGTTCACATAGATCCACTGAACACATCGTACTGAACTGTGGGCAGAACTCACACACAAGGCGAAACATAACAGGAATCACAATAGAAACACTACAACACAGACAACTACATCAACTAAAAGACCACGCTCTACAAACAAACCATACCTTACAGACATCGTGGCAGACGTCAGCAAGACGACTGGGTTAGTTCAGATGAGGACTCCAGTACTACTGACTCCTCCAGAAACGACACAGAGGACATAACACACGAAGAACGACATGTAGAGACCAAATATAAGAACATTAAAACCATAGAGACATGTTATCACATAATAGTGGGTGGTTATTGTACCAGTAGAGTAGGTAGAGCACTACGGCCCGCATAAAACTTATTAGATGGCGGGAACTAGTAGTCCAAGTGGAGCATGGAAAAAATATGCAGCATGTCGTGTGGGTTCGTTCTTTGCCTGCTGCCATTATGTTTTTTATCGTTACTTACAGCTGCGAGGTTAATATTTTATCTGTTGTTAAAATTGTTTGTTGTGTGATGCTGAATAATGTCAGACAGAAGCAAGTTTATGAAATGTTATGAACAGAGACGTTCAACACGGTCTCTTGTTCAAGGTTCAAATGGTTCAAATGGCTCTAAGCACTATGGGACTTAACATCTGAGGTCATCAGTCCCCTAGACTTAGAACTACATAAACCTAACTAGCCTAAGGACATCACACACATCCATGCCCGAGGCAGGATTCGAACCTGCGACCGTAGCAGCAGCGCGGTTCCGGACTGAAGTGCCTAGAACCACTCGGCCATGTAACTTCGTACATATACAGGACATCGGCTGGTATTTTAACTGATTAGGCTTGCAGTTATCGGTGATAGGTAAAACAGGCATTAGTGAACATTTTTTATCGTTCGTGTTTATTGTTACCGGGCAGACTGGGAGAGGATTGTTTAAGACTGTATGAAGTGGGAGGTCTTGTGGGTAGTCGGGGTGGTGTAGTTGAAAGGTCTCTGTTGGATTCCTTTCATGTTAATTTCTTAAATCTGTTGTCATTTACGGCATAAATTCCTCTTCTAAATTTACTGTGGCGTTTCTGACTAACTGGGAGGAGACTGAGTAGTGGAACGTGTTACTTTTACACACAAACAAGAACGATCTGTCACACTACTACACTTTAAAACACAGTTTATATGTAATTCATGTCGCACAGTCTCATACGGAACCTACATCCGCTTTCTTTTATATACTGTGTATGATAAGATACTGTCATCCCCCTTCCCTTCTGTGTGAGAGGATGAACGAGCAAATGTATTTGTAGTTGCATGCTTGAGGGTAGCAGACAAGCCTGTCTGCTAGAGAACAGTAGGACCAACGTCGGAACAGGTAGCTACGCTTTCTAAAAGCAAAGAGGTTTCTATCATTAGTATGGTCCCGTCCGTCGCTTGTCATGTTGGTATAGGAAGCTGCCCCTCTGGCCACTTCCGTTTGTATTTGTGAGCCCCCCTCAGGAAGGGACCAGGTCAGTCTGTCCGTGGCGAGCGTCTGAAGTGGTAAGATCTCCGGCTTAGCGCGTGTCTGCTAAGTCCGTAGGACAATGGATTTCTTAAGTTCAGCCTAACTGAAAATTTAGTCACCTTTATTTCAGGTTTAGCTCTAAAATATCTAATGTTATCTTAAATTGGCAACGCAGTGTATTTCGAGTATGAAGTTCAGAATATTTTCCAGTAGTTGCTTTGTCACTACTTTGTGAGTAAAGTGGAACCACGTGTTGATCAGTATCTCTAACTAAGATCATCAATCTTAAATGCGAGTGCGCGTGAGATTATAACATCTCGTCTTGACAATATTTTTCAATATAGCAACTTTTCTTTATGTTCAACCCACGTGGGGTGTACTTTGTGAGACCACTACCACGTGCTTATATAATTGTTTGACCCATCAGGTTAATAGTAAGACGTTAGTAACCAGTTCGAGGTTTTTCTTTTGTAAATTGCTTTTCGATCTAATTTATTCTAATTATCAAAATTATTGTGGAGTTATACGCTTTGTGTAAAGCAAGTTGACCATGTGAAGCATGTGGTGTAATCATCAAAGTAGCCCTCAGCTATTCTTTTCTGGAAGATTTCACAGAGAGTTAGTATGAATTTAGTATACCAGTGTGTGGTAATTACATGACGGACAGGATTGTGCTACGAACTTAACTTCTTTGGGTGAAAATTGAATCGGTTGGTTGTGGTTAATTTCTTCTTGCATATGTTTCAACATTCTTCGTGTGTTATTTTATGAATGAAGTGTATGCAGTCTCCCAATCTTGGCTCCATATTTGATGTGTTCCGTAAGATTACAAACTCACATTTTCCACAATCCTAAATAAGGCACCAGTTTATTTATGAATCAAATTTAATATGCTGAAATTTCAATGATCAATGTTAAAATAAATTTCCAAATATAAACTGATTTATTTCTTTTTATTTAAATTCTCTTTTTTATATATATATCACCGGTTGTCGTATGACTATTAAAAGATTATAATTAATGTTGGTCTGGTTGGGAATTTGGTAAGCTAGACTGGATACCTGGTAAAACAGTTGCGCAGTAATGCAAGGTTAACTTCCCCAGGCAGCTCACAGCTTTTAACCCGCTTTTATTGTCTATCACCACCGCTTACATCACAAATAAACCAACAACGTTATATAGTTTCCTCCATTATCGATTGATTGCTTCTTGACGCCGTACTTCAGGTGGTGGGATGTTGCTGATGGAGTGCAGACAGGGGATCGGGGTGGATTTTAATGTGCCCGTAGTAATTCTCATTGACTCGTTGAGGTTTTCCTCCAGCTTCCTCGTGTGGGCACTATGTTGTTACACTGCTGCACAGTATTCGGCAACTGGGTACACCAGTGTTAGTACTGTAGTACGTAGAGTCGATGCGTCGATGCGTCGGCACCACATGTTGTACCAATGCACAATATCACATCACGATATCCAAGACCCAGCTGCCAGCCTACCAGGAGTTCACGAGTGGACAAGGCTGAACAGAATAAGAACTGACCACGCCAGATGCAACGATATGATGCACAAGTGGGAACCCCGAGATTCTCCAGCCTGTGACTGTGGAGCCCAAGAACAAACTGTTCAACATATTGTTAGAGACTGTCCTCAGAGGAAGTATCCTGGACCATACAGTGACTTTACTAATGCTACTCCTGAGACCTGGTGTTAAAGGAAGGCAGGATTCGGTTACGATTGTGAACGGGGCCGTAATCAGTTACTATTGGTTGGCTTTTCTTTTAATTACACACACTTTACTTAAAATCAACAACAAATTAAAATAATGGGAATAATTTAAGAATGTCATAGCTGAAGGTCTTAATGGCAATAAATTAAGAATTGTTTCACGGCTGAAGGCCTTAATGGCAGTAAATTAAGAATTTTTTAACTTGTTGCAACTTACAAACTACAGTTACTAAAATATTGAAAAGAAATCACCAACGTCTTAAAGGTTAACTGCTAAACTACACATTAGAATTTTAAGACAAGTAGCGACAGTCACGGATGAAGGCCTTTAAAGCCAAGAATGGCAATTATTAAAAAAATTAACGAACATACTGTCAAACAACAAGGCAATAGCAAAAGTTAATTAAAAGACTGCCAACTGATCACCAAACAGATGAGACATAATGATAGTAAACTAGGTAGCACAACCGCTTAAACTTGGTGTAACGCCAAGAATGGCAATTATATTAAAAAAATTTAGAAACATACACTAAAACAGCAAATATAATAACAAGGTTAATTCAAAAGGACAAGCAACTGGTCACCAAACAGGTGAGACAAATGATGGCAACTTGGTAATACAATAATAAAATAATAACACAATAACAAAACACAAGGGCTAGTCACAGACGGTGCTCCAAGAATTGACCTCTGAGTAGGTCAGGCCAAAAACACTTTCGCGAGCGATGAGAAAGGCAGCCAAGAGTTACATTTGCTTCACAAGACGGTAACTCAGACGAGTGGCAGTCTAACGAATGACTAATGATAGTCTGCTGAAGCTACCTAAGGATGGAACACCACGCCAAAGCCGTAACCGGCGGTCAGCACTGCGTCCTCAGAATGCTGTGTTTAGAGCGTCCGAAAGGAAAAGGAACCACTACTACCAGCGTAGAAGAAACGCCAACCGACCTACAAATCGTGGAAACTGCCAAAACTACACGCCTTACCGGACAGCAGTGGCAAGGCGAGGAAACGTACACTGCCGTTACATACACTAACCTCCAGGGCAGATCACTGGCGCGTTAGCCGCCACCAGGCAGGAAAAATACCGCTGGTTGAACTCAACAAACAGTAATACATTGAATGCAGCAATTAGCAACAAGAAGTCGAGGAAAGCTAATTAGATCCGCCTTCCCCAAGCACTCCACTCGTTGCCGGCCGCGGTGGCCGTGCGGTTCTGGCGCTGCAGTCCGGAACCGCGGGACTGCTACGGTCGCAGGTTCGAATCCTGCCTCGGGCATGGGTGTGTGTGATGTCCTTAGGTTAGTTAGGTTTAAGTAGTTCTAAGTCCTAGGGGACTTATGACCTAAGATGTTGAGTCCCATAGTGCTCAGAGCCATTTTTTGAACTCCACTCGTTGCTCTTCGTCTCGGTGACACTGCGAGCAGCATCACGAACAGCATCACGAACCCAAGTCACTGGATAATCACGAGATCTCACAATGGTGGAGATTTCACTGCTAGAATTAAAATCCACTCAACTTAAAGCTTGTTGGATCCGGTTGACGACTAGCTCGTGTACCCTCGCGACCACAGCCCTTCCATCCGGCAGTGCATGCGTGCCACCAGTGGACCCGTCGTGTTCTAGCGCTGCCCTCTTGGCTCCTCCTGAGTCCCCAACTCCTCATTCATACGACCCGGAAGAACAACGACGTCCCGCCAAAGTTAGGGCCACAGTTACTACATACCGATAACGCTGCTGCTGCCACTAGCAGAAAGACAACGCTTCCGAAACCAAGTGGCGTCAGTCAACACAAGAAGAATACAAACAAAGGCAACCATGTCAACTAAACGATACAGTCTGGCCCCCAACAGAGGACGGAAACCTACAACGGCACCAACGCGAGCCGCAGCACGGCTCAACTCCCTATGCTGTTAGTTGGCATCAATCATTAGATATTGAACTATGATTAAAGGTATCTGCCTTTTTAAACTTGGAATTATATCAGTCAAAGTAGTCAGTAATATTAAGTTCGTAATTTTCACAATTTAAATGTGTGTATAAAATTAGTGCCAAAAAGCATATGTAAATACTTAACTAGACATACATGTAAAGTTAAACTTTATGTACTCTTCAATGTTTGCTGCTGTTACTATACGATAAATAAACAATAAATTGTTACCATGTCTGGCTGATCACATAAAAAAACGTGAAAAGCATCCGATATTGAGTCATTACTGTGAAGGACACAGAGGTGCCTGTACTCTTGTTAAACAGCATTATAATCGCCCCACAGCGTTTGAAAGGGGCCTCATTCTGGGTGTCCATTTGGTCGGCAATATCCAGATTTGTGGAGCATTAGGATGTGACAGTGGCCCAGTGCTGGACTGCATGGGAACGTGAGAGTAGATGTACTCGTTCTCAGGGTTCCTGTCGACTGCACCTGACCACCGCAAGGGAAGGTCGCCGTACTGTGCACCAGGCACATCGTAACCTCTCCAGACCTGCGTCTGCCATCCGAGAACAAGTAAATGACTGCCTGCAACATTCTGCGTCATCCCGTACCCTTGTTCGAAGGCTACCGGCCGCTGGGCAAGGATATTACCGTGTTGTTGTTGTTGTTGTGGTCTTCAGTCCTGAGACTGGTTTGATACAGCTCTCCATGCTACTCTATCCTGTGCAAGCTTCTTCATCTCCCAGTACCTACTGCAACCTACATCCTTCTGAATCTGCTTAGTGTATTCATCTCTTGGTCTCCCCCCACGATTTTTACCCTCCACGGTGCCCTCCAATACTAAATTGGTGATCCTTTGATGCCTCAGATCATGTCCTACCAAACGATCCCTTCTTCTGGTCAAGTTGTGCCACAAACTCCTCTTCTCCCCAATCCTATTCAGTACCTCCTCATTAGTTATGTGATCTAAACATATAATCTTCAGCATTCTTCTGTAGCACCACATTTCGAAAGCTTCTATTCTCTTCTTGTCCAAACTATTTATCGTCCATGTTTCACTTCCATACATGGCTACACTCCATACAAATACTTTCAGAAATGACTTCCTGACACTTAAATCTATACTCGATGTTAACAAATTTCTCTTCTTCAGAAACGCTTTCCTTGCCATTGCCAGTCTACATTTTATATCCTCTCTACTTCGACCATTATCAGTTATTTTGCTCCCCAAATAGCAAAACTCCTTTACTACTTTAAGTGTCTCATTTCCTAATCTAATACCCTCAACATCACCCGACTTAATTCGACTACATTCCATTATCCTCGTTTTGCTTTTGTTGATGTTCATCTTATATCCTCCCTTCAAGACACCATCCATTCCGTTCAACTGCTCTTCCAAGCCCTTTGCTGTCTCTGACAGAATTACAATGTCATCGGCGAACCTCAAAGTTTTTATTTCTTCTCCATGGATTTTAATACCTACTCCGAATTTTTCTTTTGTTTCCTTCACTGCTTGCTCAATATACAGATTGAATAACATCGGGGAGAGGCTACAACCCTGTCTCACTCCCTTCCCAACCACGGCTTCCCTTTCATGTCCCCCGACTCTTACAACTGCCATCTGGTTTCTGTACAAATTGTAAATAGCCTTTCGCTCCCTGTATTTTACCCCTGCCACCTTTAGAATTTGAAAGAGAGTATTCCAGTCAACATTGTCAAAAGCTTTCTCTAAGTCTACAAATGCTAGAAACGTAGGTTTGCCTTTCCTTAATCTTTTTTCTAAGATAAGTCGTAAGGTCAGTATTGCCTCACGTGTTCCAGTATTTCTACGGAATCCAAACTGATCTTCCCCGAGGTCGGCTTCTACTAGTTTTTCTATTCGTCCAGTGCTGATAAATGGTGTCGAATTATGTTCAGTGATGATCCGCTGTGCAGCCGTAAATCAGATGCCACCTTCGGCGACTTGGGGGAGAGGTTGCATTTTTCCAATGTTTTGGAAAGGTGCAGCGGTGTTATTTCTCACGTCTTGGTATCGGGAGCCATTAAGTATGACTTCAGGTCACGGCTGGTAGTGATGAGACGACTAACCGCACAATGGTACGTCACGGACAACCTGCGACTTCGTGTATTACCTTTCATTAGACAGTATCGTGGTGCCGTTTCCAAACAAGACAAGTCTCGTCCACATGTGGCACGTGTCTACATAAACCGTCTGTGTGATGTTGAAGTACTCTTCCGGCCAACAAGATCACCCGATGTGTTCCCGGTAGAATAGATGTGACACCAGGTCAAGCTACCGCAGTTGGAGGCCGGCCGCGGTGACCGAGCGGTTCTAGGCGCCTCAGTCCGGAACCGCGCGACTGCTACGGTCGCAGGTTCGAATCCTGCCTCGGGCATGGATGTGTGTGATGTCCTTAGGTTAGTTAGGTTTAAGTGGTTCTAAGTTCTAGGGAACTGATGACCTCAGATGTTAAGTCCCATAGTGCTCAGAGCCATTTGAACTACCGCAGTTGGCTCAGGAGAGGCTACAAGAACTTCACGACGCCTTTCGCAAGTGACTCAGTGCATGCATCTAGACCAGTGAGGAGGGGGTGGGGGGTGGGAGAGGGAACGTCATAGTGATAAATGGGCTCATTCTGCCAAGTTATTTGAAAATTTGATTCGATATTATTGAAATCGAGAATTACCGGGATCGTGGAAAAGACATGGAAGGACTAGGCCTCTTTAACTGACGTCATTGTCCGCCCCCGGCAGCTGAGTGGTCAGCTCGACAGAATGCCAACCCTAAGGGCCCGGATTCGATTCCCGGCTGGGTCGGAGATTTTCTCCACTCAGGGACTGGGTGTTGTTGTGCTCTAATCATCATCATTTCATCCCCATCGACGCGCAAGTCGCCGAAGTGGCGTCAAATCGACAGACTTGCACCCAGCGAACGGTCTACCTGACGGGAGGCCCAAGTCACACGACATTTATTTATATACTGACGTCATTTATCCTTTGAAAACAAAATTTATTTTCATATTTTTGGGGGGTAACAACAGGTCCCCTTTGAAAAACAGGTAGGAAAATTGAAGTTATTTTGCTATTACAGACATGAAGGCATTCAAAATGATGAGACAGGCGTTGAATTACAACAATAATAACCTCAAACAAATTCAAGAAATAAGACCTTAACAATATTGGTCCTTTTAAAATTTTTAAATTAAATCATTTTAAATAAATCAGGCAATTAAAATAATGACAGTTGTAGATAAATTCCTCCAAGTGAATTCAAATACAAGACGTTAGGCAGACCCCCAGAAGACAAATCTTGATAAAGATTGACTTTTAGGGATTACGCAGAGGGTTTACACCAAAAAAATTACAATAAAACATCGAACCAGGATACAATACGTATTAAACATTAAAGGAAAAATTTCTTGTGCGAAGCCAGTTAATCAAAGGCCTGTAGACCAACAGCAAAATTTCGTTTACAATGCAAGTCAGATATCGGAAGATACTCAGCTTGAGCACAGGCAGCCAGGATGCTCGAGAGCCGTCCACACTGCCGCAAGTAAACAAGCTTCCACGCGGCAACAAGCCGCCGACACGGAACACTCTACAAGTAACTTAGTAAGTGCTGTTAAAAAACATGAAAGATAAGTGTCTGACTGGATTATCTACAAGAAAAGTTATGGTTTAACCATGATTGCACTTATAAGGCCTTTCCAATAAGGTGACACGCCCTAGGAAATAACCTTCGCTAACGGAACTACTGAAAGGGAGCTGTACTTTCCTCCAGGAAGGAATATAAGTAACAACTTGCTAAGGTCTTACCATTAGCTGGAGCTCACAAAACGTTTAAGGGGCTGAATAATAGTGACAGACAACTGCGTACATTACATAACCGTAACAACATTAACCATGACAAATTTTTTGAGGGAGAACGCTGTCGAGCACTTTAAGACAAGTTACTTCTAACTCTCACAGAGCAGACAGGGCAATACACTAGTCCTAGAATCACAGAGCCAAATAATGAGGCGTTGCATGACGACTCAATAAACATGAACACGAACATCTGCTCAAACAGCTTACAGGGCGGGAAGTCGGTGCAAAGGTCTGAACAACTAGTTCCGCACGACATAAGCGAATCAGACCTTAGCCTTCTGCCCAGTACTAGCGAAGAACAGTGAACGACGACCCAGAAAAGACGTCTAGTCCGTTGCTCCAAGCACTGCTGCTGCCCCAAGCTGCATACTCTGCAGAAACTACTCGTCAACTGCCTGCGCGCCGCTCTTCGGAGGCCTATAGACACGATTCTAGCGGTCGCTTTTGAAGACTAGGCGGGGCAGCGATAACCGCACAAGGAAGTAACCCGCGGCCCCTGGTGAGGCGTCAGCTAAAAGATATCGATACTAGAAGGTGAAATGAGCCGCCACGGCTCAATTGTTACCACTGAAATAGAGTCACTCTCAACCCACGAAGTTTCACCTCGTTTCCTCCTCTATTCTACGTGTTTTACTTATTTTGCCAGAGTGTAGTGTGATCATAAAATTTACGATAAGTAACTAAAAACAGGACGGAACGTTAAAGGTAATGAAGTCCAAGATTTATTCTAGTGAAGCGACCACTAGCTATAGGAAAGACGTCCGACTGTGATTTGTCGGAACATTCATAGGACAATGTAATCCCTCCCACGAAGAAGGTAACGTAACAAATAGTCGTTCGACCGAATCTTCAGTAACGCTCGTCAATCATTGACCCCTGCCACGTAGGGGTGACGTAGAAGATATAGAACACTGAAAGAAGAGCAGCGTATTTAGTCATGGTATCGTCTGTTAACCCTCTGTTTACTTATTTTGAACCCCGATTTTTATATATATATATATATATATATATATATATATATATATATATATATATATAATTTTACTTCAATAATTGATGAACTGCTATTGAATTAATAGTGAATTATTTTATTTCAGATCATTTAAATGCGTAATATGTTCAGAGGACATGTAAGTGCCGACAGAATTCTGCAGGTGAAATACACTAAGGTGCTGAGAAGGAAAAAAATAAAAAATCATTCGACTTTGATTATTGCTTCTGGTGATAGCTAACAGTTGTGTTTTTAATTAACACTCAAAAAAATTACTCTCTGAACAACCTGAATGGAGTTTAAGTTCACTTTTGTAGATGATATAAACTCACATCTGCCTTTTGAATTCACAAATGTTGGCCAGTAAGAGCCTTTCTTCTGGAAACGTACGCCGTTTGGTTAAAAAAAAAAATGCTGCCTTTCTTCATTTGGTGTTGAAAGAGGAGAATTCTGTTTCCGCTTCTCTTTCGGCCTTCCCCTGTTTTTGAGCACTTGCCTTCCAATAGTGAGTAGACCACACGTAGTTGTACGTTTGAAATCAATCAATGTAAATGTCACTTTTACGTCACAGTATGAAATATAAGTATTCACAAGGGTCACTCCTATCAGTCCATAAAACAGTCCTTATGAATGTTTCATGACTTTCTATTTCATAAGTAGACCTCACCATGGCAGCTTTACGTATGACAACTGTGTGTCCATTATAATATTATGCAACTGTCAGTGCCCACACAGCAATCTTTGTTCCAGCCTTCTGGGTTCTGGATACATTGCATACTTCATTTCCATGATGATTTGAAAGAAAGTGAAGAGCACAACTGTCGGTCCATATTCTGTGGAGTACTAGCACATGCCTGAGGAGATACAGTTTGAACTTTGTCTTTATCGTCTCCCTCACCCTCATTAGCACTTAGTTCAGGTTATGTAATATTTTGTGAAGTACTAGCAAACCCCTAAAGAAATTTTGCGTTATTATTCCGCACAGTGTTATGCAACATTTAATCTTCACTGTCATCGCTACATTCAAATAGAATATCAATGTCATCTGGAAAGTTTTTTACTTGAGTACTACGAATTTATTCGCGTGCAAAACCTCTCCTGTATTAGGCAGTCGTAGCCTGAAAAAAAAAATGAAATGTCATATTGTTTTTAACAAGAATGTTATTGTTGTTGTTGTCGTGGTCTTCAGTCCAGAGACTGGTTTGATGGAGCTCTCCATGCTACTCTCTCCTGTGCAATCTTCTTCATCTTTGAGTATCTACTGCAACCTACATCCTTCTGAATCTGCTTAGTGTATTCATCTCTTGGTCTACCTCTACCATTTTTACCCTCCATGATACACTCCAATACTAAATTGGTGATCCCTTGATGCCTCTAACGTGTCGTACTAAACGGACTCTTCTTTTAGTCAGGTTGTGCCACAATTTACTCTTTTCCCCAATTCTATTCAGTACCTCCTCATTACTTACGTGATCTACTCATCTAATCTTCAGCATTCTTCTGTAGCACCACATTTCGGAAGCTTCTATTCTCTTCTTGTCTAAACTATTTATCGGCCCTGTTTCACCTCCATACATGGCTACACTCCATACAAATACTTTCAGAAAAGACTTCCTGACAGTTAAATCTACATTCGATGTTAACAAATTTCTCTTCTTCAGAAACGCTTTCCTTGCCACGGTCATTCTACATTTTATATCCTCTCTACTTCGACCATCATCAGTTATTCTGCTTCCCAATAGCAAAACTCATTTACTACTTTAAGTGTCTCATTTCCTAATCTAATCCCCTCGGCATCACCTGACTTCATTCGACTGCATTCCATTATCCTCGTTTTGCTTTTGTTGATGTTCATCTTATATCCTCTTTCAAGACACTGTCCATTCTGTTTAATTGCTCTTCCAGGTCCTTTACTGTCTCTGTTAGTATTTTGCAGCCATGACTTATTAAACTGATAGTTCGGTATTTTTCACACCTGTCGACAACTGCTTTCTTTGGGATTGTAATTATTACATTCTTCTTGAAGTCTGAGGGTATTTCGCCTGTCTCATGCAACTTGCTCACCAGATGGTAGATTTTTGTCAGGGCTGGCTCTCCCAAGGCTATCAGTAGCTCTAAAGAAATGTTGTCTATTTCTGGAGCCTTGTTTTTTTTTTTTTTTTTTTTTGCTTATGTCTCTCAGTGCTCTGTCAAATTCTTCACGCAGTATCATATCTCCCATCTTATCTTCATCTGCGTCCTCTTTCATTTCCCTAGTATTGCCCTTAAGTACATTGCCCTCTATATATTCCTACCATCTTTCTGCTTTCCCGTCTTTGCTTAAGACTGGTTTTCCATCTGAGCTCTTGATATTCATATAGGTGGTTCTCTTTTCTCCAAAGGTCTCTTTAATTTTCCTGTAGGCAGTATCTATCTTACCTCTAGTGATACATGCTTTTACCTCCTTACATTTGTCGTCTAGCCATCCTTGCTTAGCCATTTTGCACTACCTGTCGATCTCATTTTTGAGACGTTTGTACTCCTTTTCGCCTGCTTCATTTACTGCTTTTTTATATTTTTTTACTCTTATCTATTAAATTCAGTATGTCTTCTGTAACCCAAGGATTTCTACTAGCACTCGTCTTTTCACCTACTTGATCCTCTGCGCCCTTCTCTATTTCATCTTTCAAAGCTACCCATTCTTCTTCTACTGTATTTCTTTCCCCTGTAATTGTCAATCGTTCCCTCGTGCTCTCTCTGAAACTCTCTACAACCTCTAGTTCTTTCAGTTTATCCAGGTCGCACCTCCTTAAATTCCTTCCTTTTTGCAGTTTCTTCAGTTTTAATCTACAGTTCATAACCAATAAAATGTGGTCAGAGTCCACATCTGCCCCTGGAAATGTCTTACAATTTAAAACTGGTTCCTAAATCTCTGTCGTACCATTATATAATCTGTCTGAAATCTTTCAGTATCTCCGGCCTCTCTCATGCGTACAACCTTTTTTCGTGATTATTAAACCAAGTGTTAGCTATGATTAAGTTTTGCTCTGCACAAAATTCTACCAGGCGGCTTCCTTTTCCATTTGTAATCCCCAGTCCATATTCACCTACTACTTTTCTTTCTCTTCCCTTCCCTATTATTGAATTCCAATCCGCCATGACTATTAAATTTTTATCTCTCGTAACTATCTGAATGATTTCTTAAATCGCATCATACAGTTCAAATGGCTCTAAGCACTGTGGGACTTAACTTCTGAGGTCATCAGTCCCCTGGAACTTAGAACTAATTAAACCTAACTAACCTAAGGACATCACACACATCCATGCCCTAGGCAGGATTCGAACCTTCGACCGTATCAGTCGCGCGGTTCCAGACTGTAGCGCCTAGAACCGCTCGGCCACCATGGACAGCTACAATTCTTTCATCTCTTCACCATCTGTGGAGCTATTTGGCATATAAACTTGTACTACTGTGGTAGGCGTGAGGTTCGTGTCTATCTTGGCTACAATAATGCCTTCACTATGCTGTTCGTAGTAGCTTATCCGTGCTCCTATTTTTTTATTCATTATTAAACCTACTCCTGCATTACCCCTATTTGATTTTGTATTTATAACCCTATATTCATCTGAGTAGAAGTCTTGTTCCTCCTGCCACCGAACTTTGCTAGTTCCCACTATCTCTAGCTTTAACATATCGATTTTCCTTTTTAAATTTTCTAACCCACCTGCCCGATTAAGGGATCTGACATTTCACGCTCCGGTCCGTAGAACGCCAGTTTTCTTTCTCCTGCCACGTGTTATAGCCGCTGGGTCTGAGGAGCCTTGTCACGGTCCGTGCGGCTCCCCCCGTCTAAGGTTCGAGTCCTCCCTCGAGCATGGGTGTGTGTGTTTTCCATAGCGTTAAGTTAGTTTAAGTTAGATTACGTAGTGCGTAGGCTGAGGTATCGATGACCTTAGCAGTTTGGTTTCATAAGACCTTACCAAAAATTTCCAATTTCTTTCACGTTATAACGACATCCTCTTGAGCAGTCCCTGCTCGGAGATCCGAATGGGGGACTATTTTACCTCCGGAATATTTTACCCAAGAGGACGCCATCATTTAACCATACAATGAAGCTGTATGCCCTCGGGAAAAATTACGGCTATAGTTTCCCCTTGCTTTTAGTCGTTCGCAGTACCAGCGCAGCAAGACCATTTTGATTATTGTTACAAGGCCAGATCAGTTAATCAACAAGACTGTTGCCCCTGCAACTACTGAAAAGGCTGCTGCTCCTCTTCAGGAACCACACGTTTGTCTGGCCTCACAACAGATACAACTCCGTTGTGGTTGCACCTACGGTACGTCTATCTGCATTGCTGAGGCACACAAGCCTCTCCACCAACAGCAAGGTCCATGGTTCATGGGAGGGGTTAACATGAATATGTTTTAAAAACGGTCCTGAAAGCAGAAATGTCTATAAACATCAAAGCAAAGCAACCAAAAGTCAATATAACCTCAACTTGTGGAGTCATGCTCTGGACCTGACGGGACTGCCGAGTCCCAATTATATTTTACGTTACAATTAAATATTACAGGATTACTGTATTGGTATTTTATATAAATTAACATTATTATGTATAAAGGTAGCTACATAGAAATTACCACTCACCTCATTTCACATATAAACCTGATTATTACTGACGTAACTGAATCAAATAACTTTGGCATTCTCACCCATTTACATATGCCTCAGAAAAAATTGTAGTTTTAGAAATGGTGAGTAGTTTGATTTATGTTTGTAGACCAGTGACCTAGATCTCATTGGACAGAGACTATCAAATGATGTATTAGTGTGCTGAGGTCAAGAAAAAATGCATAACTTACAAAATGAAAAGTCATCGTCAACTGCATAATTTAAAGGGGTGACTGGATGGCTTTAGACGGTAGTTCCCATTATACAAGAATATATTGTTGTTATGCTGAATCCTGCGTTTCTAGATCCCTATCTGTACCGAAACTAAGATGTTATAAAAGCTTCGGTTTCTGCAACAACAACATTGCTGGATTAGTAAGAACTATGCATCTGGTAATGCTCATACGTTTCAAACCTATGTTAAATCAGGTAGTTGTTCATTTTCATTTAGCGCTCTATAAAACTAAATAAAATGAACTTCTTTGTGGCGAGGGGTAATTTGGAACTGGTTGAAGTTGTGAACTTGGCGTTAAAACCAAATCACATAACTGCGCACCACAAGGCAGTCGTGTTATGACATTTACTTTTATCGAGGTAGCGTGTCGGTTGCTGAGTGAGAGTACAAATTAACAAAATGCATTCCAGCTGCCAACTCTTGTCAGAAGTCTGGCCGTACGGGAACACGAAAATCCACTCAGGCGGGGAGCAACTGGGTGAGAACACGGCACGCGATAATGTCTCCGTGCTTAACGACCTGCGAGGAGCGCCTGCCAATTCATGTGCAGCAACCTGCGCTGCAGTTTGGATAAGCACGTTGCATACCATGTTTAAAACTAAGGGGATGTTTGACTGCGATTCTACAGTCAGATCATTTTGTTTTAGTCGGCTTCCTCTGCGTAAGAGTGTCGTATGGCCGTTAGATGGTGCAGTGACTTATTCAAAACTTTTCAGAATCTGCCGATGCTGTCACTGGGGAGATCCGATAATACCAACTTCTCCCTATTCTTCGTACAAATCAAGTAAGGATTGTAGACAATACAGATTTAAGATACTCATCTGATATATTACCACAGATCATCACGAAGAGTTTTTATTTTAATTTACATTTTTAAAGTAGGCGTTCGGCATACATAACATGCTGCCAACATCTTATTACATAATTTGAACAACTGATAACTGAAAGATATTTGTGCAAGTACATTCAGAACAATTCCATACCGATGTGACCACCTATAAGCCCGTGGCAGAATTTCCAGGCTTTCACGCTCCCTCCTCTCACTTCCCTCTCCTTTAAACCCCCCTCCCCCTTCTCACCATTTCCTGCAGATTTTTCTATGAGATTTATCTGACTGTATACCTTTGTAGGTAGGTTCAGTAAATGTGAAGCATTTGGTTTGACATTCTTGAGAAAAGAGATTTGAAGTTACAACCACCTTCACGGCTAAATCAATAACTTGCTTTCCATTTGCTATATTTAAATGTGAATCGTAAGTGTCTGAGAGCAAAGTGTAATGTGGTTTGTTTATATACTAAATCTTACAGTTTAGGACTATGAACTCACTATATTCCAAGTAAAACGTACTGATTATTGGTGATAGTACTGTCGAAGATGTGACGCCAACATTTGTTAGTGCAAACAAAGTTCCAAGAATGGTGGTTGTGAAAATGTAACTGAAATTCAGTGCCATTTCTGGAAGTATTTAAGTGAAGGTTCAGTTCACCAGCCACCATTTTAGGGGAGTAGATGCTAATGCATCATATTCCACACTAAAATAATATAACTGAGGCTGAAACTACCTGGCAGATAGAAAACTGTGTGTCAGACCGAGACTCGAACTCGGGACCTTTACCTTTCGCGGGCAAGTGCTGTACCAACTGAGCTACCTAAACACGACTCACGCCCCGTCCTCACAGCTTTACGTCCGCCTTTACCTCGCCTCCTAACTTCCAAATTACACAGAAGCTCTCTTGCGAAAGTCTCTCATTCGGATAGCTGACGTTATTAACTGGCTAATATAATGATTCATCACTTTCGATTTCAGGCCTGTTTGAGGCTGTGCTCCACAGGGAAGGATACATCCGTTTTTATCTCTGTAACAAACCTAATTCAATTAGCAGGTGAGTAAGTATGTTGTGCAAATATTAACAATAATATTACGGTTGTCAATCAGTATCATCGGAGACGGACAACACACTCGAGAAGACCCTCATCCAACTCCACAGGGCTAGCAATAATTTGAAAATCAACAAAAGGTATACACATTAACATTTGACACCAAATTACATATATGTAAAATCAAGCAGTGATTATCGAGTGGTACACAAAGCTACGTTGGAAGCACAGAGAAGCTCTCAAGTAGTAAGGTAAAGCAACAGCATGCAAGAAAACTTGTAGTAACGAAAAATCTATGCAGTTTGTACCTGCGGATATCAATACCCCAAAGTCCTATGGTACATCATAGATACAGCAAGACAGAAAGCTAAGAAAATACCCAAATAGATCCGACAAACGCCTTTCCCAAGGATAATGAATCTCGTCAGATACGACTGGCTTAAGCGAAAACATGATTGTTGCAGAAAGGTCTTAAATAAAACCTTAACAAAACCAATTTAAAAATGCATACGTTAGAAACATCATAAAAGAAACAGAACATGTTGTAACACAAGAGGGTAAAACCAAAACAACGGTCCGCATCTCGTGGTCGTGCGGTAGCGTTCTCGGTTCCCACGCCCGGGTTCCCGGGTTCGATTCCCGGCGGGGTCAGGGATTTTCTCTGCCTCGTGATGACTGGGTGTTGTGTGCTGTCCTTAGGTTAGTTAGGTTTAAGTAGTTCTAAGTTCTAGGGGACTGATGACCATAGATGTTAAATCCCATAGTGCTCAGAACCATTTGAACCAAAACAATGGTATAATATCAAAACTAAGCAGGGAAATGATAGCAAAAAGAGTAAATGGTTTCATCAAAAACAAACAAATCTGATCAAAGGAAACAGCAAGATGACAAAGAAGCGCCACATTTGATGTCAAGAAACAGAAAAACTGTAGGAAAATGAACAATAGATACAAAATGAGACAAAAGTAACAACAGTAATGCTTATGTATATATGCATATATGTAAAAGCAGATGTATGTGTATATACAAGGAAAAAAAACAACGCACCACGAGGAATTATCCGAATGGGACAGACATCGATAGATGTGGCGTACATGTGCAGATGAACAAATGATTACAATTTCATAAAATTTGGATCGCTTATTTAGGAGAAAGAACTTCTCGTATTGAACAAGTTGACAACGCGTTAGTCCACCTCTGACTCTTAACGCAGGCAGTTATTCTGCTTGGAATTGATTGACAGTGTTGTTGGAAGCCCTCCTGATGGATTTCGTGGCACATTCTGTACAACTGGCGCGTTGGGTTCGTCATACTCCCAATGAGATTGGAGGGTCCTGTCCATAACAAAAATGGCTCTAAGCACTATGGGACTTGACATCTGAGGTCATCAGTCCCCTAGACTTAGAACTACTTAAACCTAACTAACCTAAGGACATCATACGCATCCATGCCCGAGGCAGGATTCGAGCCTGCAACCGTAGCAGCAGCTCGGTTCCGGACTGAAGCATTTAGAACCGCTCTCCACAGCGGCCGGCCTGTCCATAACGATCCAAATATTTTCAACTGGGAAGAGACCGGCGACAATGCTGGCCAAGGTAATGTTTAGCAACCAAGAACACAACGGGTAGGAACTCTCACCGTGTGCGGGTCGGCATTATCTTGCTGAAATGTAACACCAGATGGCTTGCCATGAAGAGCAACACCGCGGACGCGTAGAATGTCATCGATGTACCGATGGACAGTGGGGCTCAGTTCACAGCGGGACTCATCAATGAAGACAATTTTACTCCAGTTATTAAGATTCCAGGCTAAAGACGTGCATGAAAACGCCTCGGAATGGGGTGGGATACTAAATGGACTGTTGACCGCCATACATCCCAACAACCAGGATTGATCGTTGGTCTGGGATGACATTTCTTTTCACAGCACGACCGCTTGTGTTGTGATCTAGACCATAAGCACAGTGTTATGTTGACTATATTCTATGCCCCGTTTTGTTGCTCTTCATGGCAAGCCATTCTGAGCTTACTTTTCAGCAAGCTAATGCGCTTCCGCACATGCTGAGAGTTTGCACTACTTCTCTTCATGCTTGCCAAATCGTACCTTGGACAGCGAGGTCGCCAGATTTCTCCCCAATTGAGCACGTTTGGAGCATTATGGACAGAACCCTCCAACCAACTCAAGATTTTTAAACGACAATTGGACAGACTTTGGCATGATATCCCTCAGGAGCGCATCCTCCAACACTATTAGCAAATGCCAACCCAACTAACTGCTTGGATAAGGTCCAAAAATGCACCATCACGTTATTGACTTGCTCAATTTCTAAAGATCTTTCTCCTGAATAAATCATACAGTTTTTATGAAATTGTAATCATTTGTTTGTCTGTATATGTACGTCACATTTACCGATTTCTCTCGGTCTTATTCTGATAAGTACTTCATGAAAGTCTTTTTTGGTCTTAGAGTGTGTATGTGTGTATGTCCAGAATCTCCTTCTAAACCCGGGGATCGACCTCAGCCAAATTTCGTACGCCTTGTACTTACCATATGAGAAGTTAGAAACTCCTACCTCCCATAGGAGCAGAGATACACGAAAAAAACTGTTTTTCTACCATTGACATGTAGGCACAACATCTGTTGTGCAGATAGTATCGGCAAGCCTTGCAGGGGCTGCATATTAAAATGGTGATGGCTGAATGGCGATGGGGCAGAGAGAGAGAGAGAGAGAGAGAGAGAGAGAGAGAGAGAGAGAGAGAGAGAGACAGAGTTGGAGGAGGTGATGGACAGTGAGAGAGGGTGACAGAGGATGAGATGAAGGGTGTAGGAGATGGCCAGACATAGAGGGGGAAGCAAATGATTGACAGGGCTAATGATGATGATGATGATGATGATGATGATGTTGATGATGATGTTTGGTTCGTGGGGTGCTCAACTATTTGGGCATCAGCACCCGTACAAGGACCCAATCTTTACACAGTTCAGTTTTAGCCACATTCACAAATGATGATGACGAAATGATGGGGACAACACAAACACCCAGTCCCCAGGCAGAGAAAATCTCTAACCTGGCCAGGAATCGAACCCAGGATCCCGGGATCCAGAAGCAGCAACGCTAGCCACTAGACCAGGAGCTGTGGAGAGGGAGAAAGAGTAGGGGCTGAACAGGGAGAGAGGGGTAGTATGAGGTGGCCAGAGAAAATGGGGAGGAGGAGAGGATGAGATGGACAGAAAAGCTGGGGGGAGGAGATGGGCAGAAAGAAGAGAGGATGTGAACAGAGAGAGTGTGGAGGACGATGAGAACGGCAGGAGAGGCGAGCGGTTGAGATGGGAAGGGGAAATGATAGATTGGGGGGGGGGGGCAGATAGAGGCAAGGGAAGGAGGATGGTCAGAGAAAAGAGTGGAAAAAGATCGAAGGAGTCGGACAGGAGAGGGAGCTGCAGGAGGTAGGTGAAAGGTGTATAGGGGTAGTAGGTAGGTGGAAAAGGAAGTGGGGGAGGAGAAGATGGATTGAGGTAGAGGAAGATATGGTCTATATAAGGGGAGAGGAAGATATGGTCGGGAAGAAGGGGCAGAGGAGATGGATAAAGAGAGGAAAGGAGGAGGAGATAGAAGAGTGGGAAGGAGAAAATGGAGAGATACAAGTGCGATGATAAAATAAACCTTCCATCGTATCAGCCTTTCCGCACACGCGAGTTACCCTACAGTAATGACCCAGCCAAAGTCAGCGCACTTGCATCAGATCCATGCCAACCGCTTGTTCGATTATTAATTATCTCGTAGATAACTGCCTCATTGTGAGATTGTATTGCTAGCTCAGAATCTGGGCCATTTTCTTGCACAGATCGTATTTATTTATTTTGAATTTCTGCTGCTCACTTCGACGTATAACAACACAAATTCTTTCTGTGTTACCGGAAGCAATAATGAAAGAGTAGGTACGGACTCACAATTGTAAAAAATCAAAGAAACGGTACAAAACAGTGCTATTTGTGATTGACGCATTTTATACAAAGACCCGCCCGCTTGAGGGTAAAGATTTTGATTCTGTGATCCATTATGGTAGTTTTCATTTGCCTTAGCGAAGAAAGAAAAAAATTACATGAAGTATATCACCTATTCAGCGAGGGTCGAATCTAAGGTTATTGCTGCATTAACTTCAGAAAACTGGCACCATGCCACACGAATAACGACACGGTGCTGGTCAACTTGTAGCAGCGGCAGAGGCAATTTGCTTTACTAGTGAGAGATAGTTGCAATTGTAATTTACGCGTAAAGTTACCTCGTTGCAGTCGAAAAATTAAAGTTTTCAGGATATTTCACCAAAATGGAAATAAGGTATCAAATTAAATTTGGTAGGAAAGTTATGTGTCACTTAAGAAAGTAAGTCGATGATCACAGAGTTGCCAGTTATATTGAGTGCTGTTGCCGTTTCATCTGCTCCAGCAATAGGAAAAAAGAGAACAGCCTCAACGTGTCTCATGCTTGTACTGTTATCAGAATCAAGCATCAGCTGCCCAAAGGTTTTTTGGGGCTAAACATTTTAGGAATCCGGAGGATAAGAGAGACACCAGATTCTTATCAAAGCTTCCATTGGAAAGGTGTAGAAAGCATTGAGCTCTCCATGTTTAGTCCAACTGCCTGTTTTAAATTTATGGGTGCCTACCACTTGCAGTTATTTAAGGAATTGCTAACATCGTGTTTGCAGCAGAATTAACTCTATGTTATATGACAAACTACTGTATAGGGAACGTACAAATGAGAAGAGTTAGCCCTCTGCAACAGTGACGAACTTCTAGCACGTCTGCATTTAGTAGTGATTGGCATCTGCTACAATACTTTATAATTCACAGTGCAGGCAAAACAAAAGAGTCAAAAAGTTGTGGCATGGCTGTCATATATCGATCTGTGATTTTGTTTCAGCTCTGTCAAGATTGTGCGATAATTAACTGTTTAGGCTTGGTGTATTTTGCTGGAAATGGCTAGTATTCGATTCCTTGCCAGAAAGGAGTGAATCTAGAGGGCTCGGCGGTCCACTATGGCCTACAGAATGCTTTTCAAGGCCCCTCAATAGAACGAATGCCTCCTGGGTGGCAGCCTGTTTTTGAGGAAATGGCCCTGTTTCCAGAAACGGTAATTGTTGTTGATCCTACATGGCACTAATCTAATCGCCACAAGCATGGTTGCAACCAGTCGCCATAGTATTTCCTTGAGGGTGCCGGACGGTAAAATATGCCTTTTTTCCTTTATTTCAAGTTTCCTTGCATACTGTAGCCTTATGTCATTATTTAACTAAGCTCTTTGTGTTCCTAACTTAACCTTGTGTGCTATTTGAGAGTCACTAACTAACTTTATATAATTGTACTTTGGAATCAAATATTAAGAATTACACTTTTTTCAGATTGTTACTTGTCCTATGGAGTTGGATGAAGGTCTTCTTGTAAGTGTTGTAAGTCTGCAATAGAAATACGTTACAGGCTGTAATCAAAATTATAATATTTGCAGACTTTAATTCTCAGTTGCTAACTGAATTATGTTTCTCATGTACATAAGAAAATGGTTCAAATGGCTCTGAGCACTATGCGACTTAACTTGTGACGTCACACACATCCATGCCCGAGGCAGGATTCGACCTGCGACCGTATCGGTCGCTCGGCTCCAGACTGTAGCGCCTACAACCGCACGGCCACTCCGGCCGGCTGTACATGTAAAAATGTTATCTGTCCCAACTGAACACAACCTGAAGTAGTAATGAAAAGCTATAACATCAAGGTAATAATGTCCGTTATATTTTTTTGGTATGGAACATAATGCAATAATATCTCTTTCCCTCAAACGGTGGTTAATGAAGTGAAGCGTTACTGAGAAAGTTCCAAAGCCTCGGCGATTAACGTTAGTTTTCTTTGTACCCATCGTTCCTTGGACATTCTTCACGATAACAAAATGCTGTCCCACACTGCAGACAACATCATCATCAAAATTCAGTGAACTAATGGCGCAAAACTGCAGTATATAGCAAGTAAACAAACCGTTTTACGTTTTGTTTACAAATCCTAAGACCCTCTTACCAAACAAAAATATTAATTTAATCATTGAGTTAGCTGTGGAGGTGACTGTAACTTTAAACCAGTTTTACTAAAAAAAAAGAACTAAGAAATGAAGCCAAGCATAACATTGTGCTAGCATCTATTTACGACGTTGAAAGTTTAACATGTTTAGGAACTTCATGCTCACAATACCTATATCGAAAACAGAAAATCATCGAAAATAAGCCAATAATATCCTCTCACATTGTTCGTTGTATGAAGTTCCACCGTCTTCGGCCATCGGAATACAGAAAACCAACAAACGTTGGCAGTGGCGCAAAATATGCTATGCCATACACATAATTGCAGTTGCCAAGATTGATTTCACACCCAACCCATTTTTTGTTGTAGGAAGCTCTCTGATTGTCCTATTTCCAGGGAATAAAACAAAAAAATTCGGTGGAGAAGGGAATGGGGATGGAGTGGGAAACGGGGAGCGATGGATTGAGAAATGTGATTGTCTCCTTTGTTTTTGTGGCAGTAACTGGAATGTTATTGGGACAGCTTCATATGTGTAGCACAATTTGCTCTGAACCTGTCCGATTCATCTCTTTGCGAGAAACAGGCTTAGGTAAAGGTAGAGGAGGGTTCGAGGTGTAGTTCAGGATGAGGGGGTGTGGGTGTTGTGAGGGGAAGACGGCAGAGGTGGGGTGTAGAGAGGAAGAGATGAAGGGTGAGGATGGGGGTTGGAGGGAAGGGGAGGTCAAGGTCATATTTTATCCAGAGTTGTCATTGCATTCCTACTGTTGTGGTCTCCAGTCCGAAAATTTGTTTGATGCAGCTCTCCATTGTGCTATCTTGTGAAAGCCTCTTCATCTCTGAAGCAATCACATTCATTTGAACCTTACTGTACTCGTCTCTTGGTCTCCCTCTGCACACTTTCCTCGAATACTAGACTGACGATTTCTTGATGTCAGGGTGTGTCCTAGGCGACCTTTATGACCGAGCGGTTCTAGGCGCTTCAGTCGGGAACCGCGCCACCGCTGCGGTCGCAGGTTCGAGTCCTGCCTCGGGCATGGATTTGTGTGATGTCCTTAGGTTAGTTAGGTGTAAGTAGTTCTAAGTTCTAGGGGACTGTTGACCTCAGATGTTCGGTCCCATAGTGCTCAGAGCCATTTGAAACATTTTTTAGTAGTGTCCTATGAACGATCCCTTCATTTAGTCAAGTTATGCAACGAATTTCTCTTCTTCCAGATTCTAATCAGTAACTCCTAACTCCTCATTAGTTACGCAGTCTACCCATTTAATCTTCAGCATTTTGCTGTAGCACCACATTTCAAAATCGTCTATTCTTTTCTTATCTGAGGTGATTATCGTTCACGTTTCACTTCCGTTCAAGGGCATATTCCAGACAAAACCCTACAGAAAAAAAAAATTATATTCGATGTTAGCGCTTCCCTTGTACCCCTATTACCTGGAATTAATTTCGTCACAGAATTTCCAAATTTTGTTTATTACACTTGGTCATTACACTAAATCTTACTCAAGCATCTACTTTTGACCAGCTTCCGCCCGCGTCTTAGCCTGGTCAGTACCTAATCTGACGAATTTGCCATCTCGCGAAGCCCTCTGTCTCCGGTTCTGTCTCAGTAAGAAGTGCCTTGTTCATTACGATCCATGCGTTCCTGAACTTGACAACAAGGCAGAGTTTCACTGTCCAATGACTGGCTTCAGTTACTGGCTGCCTGAATTTTGAAATTTTCCCGGCCAGCTGAATGTTTAAAGAAATTTCCATCTTGAAGTCGGTCGTAATTTACGTACCCGCTACACTTCGACTGGACACCTGCCAGTCATATTCAGGTGGGCCATCTAAGAATGATGATAACTCCTTCCAAGTATTAGGTATTGTTTTTCGGTGTTTTGTTTTTCGGTTCCACCATTCATCCAGCTCTTACGATATCTGCCTAGTTCTCTCTTTCCAGTCGGCCGATAATTCATTTCTTTTTTTTCTGACAATTTGTTTTCTATTATTCTATTGACACGATCAATTTTATTCTACTCTCTTCTATGATGTCATTAATTCTAAAGATTTTTAAAACGGATCTTATCGTTTGGTTCCTTACTTTAGCCATTTCAAAGGCCCTACGTATCTCATAAACCTCATCTCTGCTGCCTGTAGACATTAGTTTTCGTTTTTTGTTATTATCTGCGATTCTGATTCATATAGAAGAGTAGGTACAGCCATAACTTTAATTTGTGTTTCTGTTCTTGTTTTTCTTCCGAAAGTTCGTACAATTTTTACGCAGACAGCTTGGAATTCAATAAAGTTCTTCTCAATGTTTTTGTCATAGCTAAAGAGTATATCATCCTCGATAATTGTTCTAAAATTTTCTTATTTTTTATTATTTTCTATCTAACTGCCTTTTGAAAGGCGTTACCTTTTTCTTATTTGCGAATGTAGTTAAAGCGTAGTGTATTGCGCTTTGGTTCTTTGGCAATTTGTGAAATATAAGAATTAAATGAAAAGTGATAGAGTCACCTTTGTAGTACACTTTTAATAAACTTTCTTCCAAAATTTTCGAACCTAAACTTACGACTATTTTCGTATTTTCATGGAGGCTCTTTATGATATTAATAGGGTGTTTAGGAAAAACTTGTATTTTTAATATTTTCCACAAAAGGTGTCTTTTTACTGTATCAAAGGCTTTCTCGAAATCAGTAAATGTTAGATGCGTTGCTAAGCCGAATTCCCGACATTTTTCAATAACTTGATTATAGATATATGGTCATTAAACGAATGTCCCATCCTGAAGCCTGACTGTTCTGAAATTAATGTGTCAGCGTAATTTGCAATCTTTGATTACGAATCTTTATTCTATATTTAATAAATTTCTTCCTCTATACACTGATAAGCGAAAACATTATTACCACTGCCCACCTCGAGGATGGATGTCACCCAGTGGACGTTCACCCTAGAGAAGATATGGGATGGAAAGGGAAAATCCACCGAGGTAAGAGACTTTGTCAAAGGACAGATTATTATTACGCAAAGCCTGTGAACGAGTATCTCGAAATCAGCGAAGCTGGTCGAAGTTCAAGTGTTACTGTCGTGAGCGTCTACAGAAGGAGGTAGAACGACAGTGAAACTATCACTAGATACCAAATGGTTGGACGTCCACGACTCTTCGTAGAAGGTGGGCTTCGGTGGTTTGTCTGCTCTGTAAAATAGGATACGTGGTGATTTGTGGTATCTCTGCCGAAAAAGCGCAATGCTGGTGCATGCACAAGTCTTCCGGAGCACGCTGTTCAACATGCGTAGTTGAATATGGAGCTCCGCAGCAGACCACAACCACGGTTTCATACGTTGACCCAACGACATCATCAGTTACGATTGCTGTGAGTATGAGACCATCGGGATTCAGCCGCCGATCAATGGAAACGTGCCGGCCCTTCGGGTGAATCACATTTTTGCCACAGTAGGTCGCTGGTCGTCTCCACAAACCTCGTCATCGAAGTGAGGGGCGGCTGGACGTGCAGCGCGCCACGGACGCAGGCTGGCGGGAGCACTGCTATGATACAGAAGACATTCTGCTGAGCTTGCACGGGACCTGTCACAGCAATAGAACACACTAACAGTTGCGATAAGCCACAGCTGCAAAATACTAACACGAATTCTTTACAGACGAATGGAAAAACTGGTAGAAGCCGACCTCGGGGAAGATCAGTTTGGATTCCGTAGAAATGTTGGAACACGTGAGGCAATACTGACCTTACGACTTATCTTAGAAGAAAGATTAAGGAAAGGCAAACCTACGTTTCTAGCATTTGTAGACTTAGAGAAAGCTTTTGACAATGTTGACTGGAATACTCTCTTTCAAATTCTAAAGGTGGCAGGGGTAAAATACAGGGAGCGAAAGGCTATTTACAATTTGTACAGAAACCAGATGGCAGTTATAAGAGTCGAGGGACATGAAAGGGAAGCAGTTGTTAAGAAGGGAGTAAGACAGGGTTGTAGCCTCTCCCCGATGTTATTCAATCTGTATATTGAGCAAGCAGTAAAGGAAACAAAAGAAAAATTCGGAGTAGGTATTAAAATCCATGGAGAAGAAATAAAAACGTTGAGGTTCGCCGATGACATTGTAATTCTGTCAGAGACAGCAAAGGACTTGGAAGAGCAGTTGAATGGAATGGATGGTGTCTTGAAGGGAGGATATAAGATGAACATCAACAAAAGCAAAACGAGGATAATGGAATGTAGTCGAATTAAGTCGGGTGATGCTGAGGGAATTAGATTAGGAAATGAGACACTTAAAGTAGTAAAGGAGTTTTGCTATTTGGGGAGCAAAATAACTGATAATGGTCGAAGTAGAGAGGATATAAAATGTAGACTGGCAATGGCAAGGAAAGCGTTTCTGAAGAAGAGAAATTTGTTAACATCGAGTATAGATATAAGTGTCAGGAAGTCATTTCTGAAAGTATTTGTATGGAGTGTAGCCATGTATGGAAGTGAAACATGGACGGTAAATAGTTTGGACAAGAAGAGAATAGAAGCTTTCGAAATGTGGTGCTACAGAAGAATGCTTAAGATTAGATGGGTAGATCACATAACTAATGAGGAAGTATTGAATAGGATTGGGGAGAAGAGAAGTTTGTGGCACAACTTGACCAGAAGAAGGGATCGGTTGGTAGGACATGTTTTGAGGCATCAAGGGATCACCAATTTAGTATTGGAGGGCAGCGTGGAGGGTAAAAATCGTAGGGGGAGACCAAGAGATGAATACACTAAGCAGATTCAGAAGGATGTAGGTTGCAGTAGGTACTGGGAGATGAAGAAGCTTGCACAGGATAGAGTAGCATGGAGAGCTGCATCAAACCAGTCTGAGGACTGAAGACCATAACAACAACAACAGTTGCGAACCGCCTGCATTCTTTTCTTCTTGATGTCTTCCCCGGCCTCATCTTCCACTATCTTCCCCAACGTCATCTTCCCAGATGTCATGTTTCAGCGCTATAACTGCCCCTGTCTCGGAGCCAGATCCGTGCTACAGTGGTTTGAGGAACATTAGACTGAACTCACGTTGATGTCTCGCCTGATGCAAATCCTATGGAACCCGTCTGTGTCGCTATCGGGCGTCGTCACCGCGTACGCAAATCAGCGGGCCGTTATTTACGCGAATGACATGACCTGTGCGTAGACAACTAATGCCACATGCCTCCACAAACCCACCAACAAACTGTCGGAACTTTGATACGCAGAATCAGTTATGTATTTCGTTCCGAAGACGGACAAACAAGGTATCAAGCAAGTGGTCAATGTTTTGGCTCATTGTTCCAATTGCCTGTGTATTTCCTACTGCCTTTTTAAACAAAGGAATAACTTTACCTGTGTTTCATTCTTCAGGTACGGAATAGTACTTACCAGATATATAAGAAAATTGAGAAATCAAAATTCTAAAATGATTCCTATGTATTTGATTCATTCAGCATGAATTCCATCCAGGCCAATTGATCTATTTATTGTCACATTTAAGGCTGATGTTCTTTTACGCTTATTTGATTTATAGAGTTATCATCATCTTTTATATAATGAATTTGTTCACTATCTCCATCATGTCATTAATTTATCGGATGTTTGCAGTGTCTTTCTCCATCTTTTCGTATGCTTCGTAAGTTTAAACACTATAATCTGTCTTCCACGAATATCGTGTTCACCATTAGCAAAGAATCTTTCCTAGGTTCACTATGGTATCTTTTTATTATTTTCTTTGTGTTTTCTCTTCTGTGTATATATTTGCCACGCTTCGTTCGTCCGTTGTTATAAATAGACGTTATAAGCATTTTCTTTTAATTTAGTGTTGTTGACTCTTTCTGTATTGTGTATTTTCAGACCCCTTTTCTGGTTACAAATTTTAAACTTCGCAGACTTTAATCTTTCGCGTTCGTCTTGAATTTAGATTCAGTCATTTGCAGTTCTCATGTTAGTTTTTTTTTTATAAATTACTCCCCCATGCAGTAGTTTATTAGCGCATTGTATGTGTTCATGGTGACCGACTGACCTTATAGCGGACAGTGTCGTCGCTGCAATTGAGTTGCGCAGCTGTCCTCAAAGCTGGGCTCGTCTTAATCATTCGCTTTGTCTATCATCGTTTACGGAAAGTCTTGGAAATTATCGGATTCCACATATTATCCAATAGGTACCTACTATCACGGTTCGTCAGATTTTCCACCATCTATATTTCCACTGATTCTTTAATAATGAAGTCCCAAAACGACGTAGCTTTGGCCAAAATAATTTTTTATCGGGTTCCGTTCAATAGCAGACTTCGTTGGAATTTACAAAATATATTGCCTATGTTGTATAATTTATATAGGTCATACCACACGTATGTCGATAAACACTGCACCGAAAATCAATGCAGCACGCGCCTTTTGCAACCAACAGAGTCTACATCTGCTGAAAATTTCTCCACCGGACATTCAATGGAATATGAGAGAAAAAAAATTTGCGCACAACATCTATCTGGGACTCTGTCGCTAAAGAATCATGGAAACACGCATTCCGGAAAATCTGACGAACCGTGATGGCTAGTACCAGCTGGATAATGCGTGGAGCCGGCCGCAGTGGCCGAGTGTTTCTAGGCGCTTCAGTCTGGAACCGCGCGACCGCTACGGTCGCAGGTTCGAGTCCTGCCTCGGGCATGGATGTGTGTGATATCCTTAGGTTAGTTAGGTTTAAGTAGTTCTAAGTGTAGGGGACTGGTGACCTCAGATGTTAAGTCCAATAGTGCTCAGAGCCATTTGAACCATTTGTTCGGCAGTTCCGCCATCGAGGGTGCTACGCACCGTATAGTGTGATCGGTATGGCAGAAGCTCAATCGAACGACTTTCACTCGCTGTGGACGTTCTCTAGCAGATGTATACATTTTCAGCCGACACAATCTTGTATTCAATAATGCGGGATCTGGTGTATGGCACCGTGCAGGGCTCCACACTGTGCAATGTCCAACACTCAACAGCAACGGCCCCAGTAGCTCAAATTCATTGGAGAGTTGGACATTTGTTCATTTCGCTCACCCTTTGACAATCCTAGATGCACCTAGTGGGCAACCTTTGCCAGACGACATCATTGGTTTTTATCTCCCACGTCTAGATAACTCAAGTCACCAGGTCTCGTGTTCTCTCTCAAAATACACCATCTGATCAGAAGTATCCGGACAACTGTTAGTGGACATTAATATCGGGTGTATCCACTCTTTGCCTTTATGATGGCTTGAGCTCTCCTGAGAGTATTTTCAATTAATTGAATTAATGTCTGTGGGGGAATGGCAGCCCATTATTGCTCAAGAGAGATAGCCAGAGAAAGTATGGTTGTAGGACAGTCGGGTCTGGAGCCAAGTCCATGTCCCAACTCATCTAAAATGTACGACTTTGGGTTCATGTCGGAGTTCTGGGAAGGCAAGTCAATTCCATCAATAATACTGTGCACGAACCGTTGCTTCATGGATGCCGCTTTATGACACGATTCATTATCACTCTGATACCATCATTATCTCCAAACTGTTCCTCTACTGTACGAAATACACACTGCTGTGAAATGTGTTCTTATCCATTCGTACCTAGCGTTTTCTTAACCGCATTTCTCGACCACCCAAAAAACATTTGCGCGGTGACACCATTTCCTTCGTACATCACTGTTGGAATTACACCTGACAGACAACCTTTTCTAGGCATCCGACAAAAGTCAAATCCTTCCAGTGGACTAACACGGTGTACGGTGCGAGTCATCACTGCAAATAAGTCATTTCTAGTCGGCCACCGTGAAGTTCCGCCACTTTTTTCGCCACCTCACTGTCGCTTAGCACTGACTACACAAACTTGTATGAGAAGCTGTAACCCGTACTTTTTAACTCCCTATGCACACTCATTGTGCTAGCTGGACTTCTGGTGGTACTATGAAACTCACGAGAGATTCCTCCCACTTGTTTCATGCGATTTTTTTACAACCAAGCTCCGCAGTGCGCCACTGTCCCCATTCGTCAGCACGTGAGGTCTGCACGCTTTTGGGTTAGATGCTGTTGTTTGCGTTTCTGCTTCACAACAACATCATCAACAGTCATCTCGGACAGCTTCAGAAGAGGTGAAATATCCCTGATGGTTACTCAAGTGACATCTAATGCCTAGCCCACGTTCCAAGTCAGTGAGCCCTTCTGTCGGACACAACCTGCTGTTGCTGCTCCTATACTGACAACAAAATATCCCTGCACCTTTTTTATACTGGCGGGTCCACCTCTCGTCATATCTAGCCGTCAGCTCTGCATTACATACGCATGTTCGGGTGCTTTTGATCAGATAGTTGCATTGGGACTTATGTTGATTTAGATATAGATATACACTCCTGGAAATGGAAAAAAGAACACATTGACACCGGTGTGTCAGACCCACCATACTTGCTCCGGACACTGCGAGAGGGCTGTACAAGCAATGATCACACGCACGGCACAGCGGACACACCAGGAACCGCGGTGTTGGCCGTCGAATGGCGCTAGCTGCGCAGCATTTGTGCACCGCCGCCGTCAGTGTCAGCCAGTTTGCCGTGGCATACGGAGCTCCATCGCAGTCTTTAACACTGGTAGCATGCCGCGACAGCGTGGGCGTGAACCGTATGTGCAGTTGACGGACTTTGAGCGAGGGCGTATAGTGGGCATGCGGGAGGCCGGGTGGACGTACCGCCGAATTGCTCAACACGTGGGGCGTGAGGTCTCCACAGTACATCGATGTTGTCGCCAGTGGTCGGCGGAAGGTGCACGTGCCCGTCGACCTGAGACCGGACCGCAGCGACGCACGGATGCACGCCAAGACCGTAGGATCCTACGCAGTGCCGTAGGGGACCGCACCGCCACTTCCCAGCAAATTAGGGACACTGTTGCTCCTGGGGTATCGGCAAGGACCATTCGCAACCGTCTCCATGAAGCTGGGCTACGTTCCCGCACACCGTTAGGCCGTCTTCCACTCACGCCCCAACATCGTGCAGCCCGCCTCCAGTGGTGTCGCGACAGGCGTGAATGGAGGGACGAATGGAGACGTGTCGTCTTCAGCGATGAGAGTCGCTTCTGCCTTGGTGCCAATGATGGTCGTATGCGTGTTTGGCGCCGTACAGGTGAGCGCCACAATCAGGACTGCATACAACCGAGGCACACAGGGCCAACACCCGGCATCATGGTGTGGGGAGCGATCTCCTACACCGGCCGTACACCACTGGTGATCGTCGAGGGGACACTGAATAGTGCACGTTACATCCAAACCGTCATCGAACCCATCGTTCTACCATTCCTAGACTGGCAAGGGAACTTGCTGTTCCAACAGGACAATGCACGTCCGCATGTATCCCGTGCCACCCAACGTGCTCTAGAAGGTGTAAGTCAACTACCCTGGCCAGCAAGATCTCCGGATCTGTCCCCCATTGAGCATGTTTGGGACTGGATGAAGCGTCGTCTCACGCGGTCTGCACGTCCAGCACGAACGCTGGTCCAACTGAGGCGCCAGGTGGAAATGGCATGGCAAGCCGTTCCACAGGACTACATCCAGCATCTCTACGATCGTCTCCATGGGAGAATAGCAGCCTGCATTGCTGCGAAAGGTGGATATACACTGTACTAGTGCCGACATTGTGCATGCTCTGTTGCCTGTGTCTACGTGCCTGTGGTTCTGTCAGTGTGATCATGTGTTGTATCTGACCTCAGGAATGTGTCAATAAAGTTTCCCCTTCCTGGGACAATGAATTCACGGTGTTCTTATTTCAATTTCCAGGAGTGTATATTAATTCTGCTAGTATAAGCCAATGTCACTTATTAATTCTGTATTTCACCTGTTCTGATAGTGCGAAATATATTAATTCTGATAGTATAAGCCAATGTCACTTATTAATTCTGTATTTCACCTGTTCTAACTATCTGTGTCACCGGTACCTGTAATACTTCAGAGAAGCAAGAATTTCAAGCAGAGCAAGCTGCACGCCGTAACGTTGACTACGAAGAAGAAGAGAAGGTAAATACACTAAAGTGCCAAAGAAAAAAAACTGGTACGCCTGACTAATATCGTGTAAGACCCCCACGAGTACAAAGAACTTACGCAAAACGACGTGGCATGGACTCCACTAATGTCTGAAGTAGTGCAGGAGGGAACTGATGCCATGAATCCTCCAGGACTGTCCATAAATCCGTAAGAGTACGAAGGGGGGAGCTTGAACAGCCCCCTGCTGATATGCAGCGTCCATGAATTCATGAGGTTGTCTCCATACCCGTACACGTCCGTCCGCTCGATACAGTTTGAAACGAAACTCGTGCGACCAGGCAACTTGTTTCCTGTCATCAACAGTCCATTGTCGGTGTTGACGGGCCCAGGCGAGGCGTAAAACTTTGTGTCATGCAGTCATCAAGGTTGCACTAGTGGGACTTCGGCTCCGGAAGCCCATATCGATAATGTTTCGATGAATGGTTCGCACGCTGACACTTTTTAATCTGCAGCAATCTACGGAAGGGTTGCACTTCTGTCACGTTGAACGATTCTCTTCAGTCGTCTTTGGTCCCAGCCTTACAGGATATTTTTGCGGACGCAGCGATGTCGGAGATTTGATGTTTTACCGGATCCCTGATATTCGCTGTACACTTGTGAAATGGTCGTACGGGAAAGTCTCCACTCCATCGTTACCTCGGAGATGCTGTGTCCCATCGCTTGTGCGCCGACTATACACCACGTTTAAACTCAAATGTTGATAACCTGCTGTTGTAGCAGCAGTACCCGATCTAACAACTGCGCCAGACACTTGTTGTCTTATACAGGCGTTGAAGACCGCAGCGCCGTATACTGCCTGTTTACATATCTCTGTATTTGAATACGCATGCCTGCACCAGTTTCTTTGGCTTTTCGGTGTAAATTAACTCTTATAATAATACGCTAATGTCGCTTGTTAGTTCTTTATTTCGTCTGATCTATCTGTGTCACCGGTACCTGTAATACTTCGGAGAAGCAAGAATTTTAAGCAGAGCAAGCTGGACGACGTAACGTTTTCTTCGAAGAAGAAGAAGAAGGAGGAGGAGGAGGAGGAGGAGGAGGAGGTGAATAACTTCAAGTGTAGAAGAAATATCATCTAATAATCTAACATATATTCCACATGTTTTGTGTATACGAAATATCATAAGCCTGACTGTCTGGAGTGTGCATCTCTGTGCGTAAATTAGCTGAGACACACGCTCCCGAGCGAACTTCACTATTGTTGCGCCTCTTGTGCGGCGCCAGCAAATTTCCATCGTAATTGTTATTCTTAAAGTTATTAATTGATCAGCAGATACTGTATCCCACTTCAGAGTATCTCACTGACTAACCGAAATTGTGAATGCAACAAATACACCGTCGTAGACATTCTTCTAATTTGCCAACTTTTTATGTAACTCAAATAAACGGTTGTAGCTTTATCACGAATTGAGAAGTATCTTCTTTATTTCTTGATGGTGAGTAGTTTCGGACACCTATGTCGGTTTTCGAACCATCCGTATCGTAAGTGTGACAACACAGGCGACAGCCCGTCTATCAAAAATGGCTCCTGCAGTGGTTATCAAAACGGCGCTATGGCCAACTCAGCAACGCAAATGGAGCAGACACTGGGTCTCAGAGTGATGCACTAATTCGTGCAGCATGTGTCATGTAGGGTGCAGAGTGGAGTGGCATTGCGAGTCCCTTTCAGTAGTGGCGTATTCCCATCATTTTTTTTCCGAGCCAGCGGGAATTTTTCCGTATGTCGCGAGTACGGGGGCGGCGGCAGCAGTGGTTGGGAACGACCGCGCTAATCCCAGGGACAGCGATGACGCAGTCCGCGCACAACGGAGGACGCGGAAGGAAAAGGAGCCGAACGACGTTTGGCCGGGGGCGACAGCCGCCCACTGGGTGGGGGCGGGCTGCCGGACGCACTGAGAGGCGTAAGGCGGTTATATATGGCGGGGGCGGAGGCCATCTGGCGCGTGGGAAGGCACACGTGGCGGTGGCGGGTGTGAGCGCGCCTCCAGCCGCGGGATCAGCAGCCTCCAGCGCGCACCACCTGGAAGATGGCAGCAGCAGCGCCAGCGGTGACTCACAGAGCAACGCAGGCCGTCCTTACACGTGCAGCGCTCGCCGAGACACCCGACGCAACCCGTGCCGTCCTCGTGAGCAAGTAGTTCCCGTTTGCGTGTATCCATTGCGCTGGACATCTTGCACATTGTAATACGCTACAAGAGACATACGAGGGTCATGTTCATCGTATCGTACGTTTTCGGGATAGGCATCTTTGCTCCAAACAATTTAAAGCTGATCCCACCATTTTCTTCGAGGTTGTCCTCCTTCAATCCTTGAGTCTTTAATCATAGGTTTCCTTGGTATCCGGCTTCGATCCCTACGTTTTAGATGGTGATCTTTTCTACTGTTCCTAGAACATGGAACTCCTCTCTTTTTCCACTGCTCCGTCGAACGGGACCGTTCAGCACGGCGGCTCCCTCGGTGCTCTTCGAGAGCATCTCATAACTCATCTGCAGGCACAGCGTTTCACCCTCTCCCTCCCACATTTATATCTACATACATACAACGCTAGCCACCATATGGAGCATGGCGGGGGGAGGGGGGGGGGGGCACCCCGTACCACTACTATCCATTTACTTTTCTGTTTCACCAAAGCGAAAACGACTGTCACATCATTTTCTTCGTGAACCCTACACGGCAGCAGAATTTTTCTGTAGTCGGTCTCGCCGGTTCTGTAAATTTCCTCAACAGCACTTCGTGATAAGAGCGTCGCATTCTCTCTAGGGATTCCTGTTTGAGTTCACGATGCATCTATGTAATGCTAGCGGGCCGATCGAACCTACCGGAAAACAAATCTACCATCTCTCCTCTCAATTGCTTCGACATCTACTCTTAAGGGGAGGTTTACTATCTTTAGCCCGAAAAAAGCACGTTCTTTGACAATTTTTTTCTCGCGATGTTTTACAGATATCAATGTCAAATTTTGTCAAAATGTTTATTAATATTTCCTCTACAAACTGGGATTTTTTCGACCGGAAAAGTCGAAGAGAAAATGCGGAAGTGCCGTCGGAACGAAACAAAATTTCAATGTAGACCTCCACGCGCGGTATGTCACGGATCAGCCGGCTCGTCTGAAATCAAAACTGAGTTGACGTTAGCGACATAAATAAGATTCTGTAGAAGTTGTACCTCGCTTAAGTTATCTGGACCCTCATAGAGGGCGTTCTACTTGATCTGGGCCATCCTACGCTGCTCCAGAGCTGCTCCTACAGCCGGTGACAAGCGGTTTTCGGCCGCTTGAATCTGGTGGTCGTCCGAATGCTTGGCGAACTGCGTCAAATAGAGTCCCAGGCTGACGTCCATCGTTGTCGTGGTCTTCAGAATTGCTGAACACCCTTCGTTGAAGCTGCTCACTGACAGGAGTCTGCGACTGCAGTCTCCACAGTCTTCGAACCAGAATGCAAAGCCTTGGGGCTATCTTCCAAACACACGCGTTCAAACTTTCATTTGAATTTCGTGTGTTTCCTCCCAAGCACCGGTACTCGTCCTCCGAAAGGGCCTCGTAGATCGGATGACTCACTTTTTGAACTTCTTTGCAGAGCGGCTAGTCGTGTTGATATTCGTGCAGATGTCCGGTAGCCTTGCACCAGCTAGTTTCCCCAGCCGGACAAACTGTGGGTGGTCAACCGTCGAACACTTGTGGAAATACGTTTCCCAAATTGCCTTCTTCATCTGTTCCACCAAATTGGAGCGCCGTCGGATTGCCCAGCCGTAGTACGTCGTAAGCTCCTTTATCGCTTGATCACTTGATCCTTGGGAAGCACATAGAATAATTTTTTGCGGCTACAAAGTCGGAATTCCAAAAAAAAAAAAAACTGGTGCGTCAAAAAGGCCGATTTCAGGCTGGTGCATTTTTTTGTTCAGCCGCGAATAAAACATTTCTGTTCCGTATTCGGAAAAACCGTTTCAGGGGTGGATTCTAAGCACTTATGGACCCAAAAATGCAATTTTTAAAAAATCTATATTTTGAACCAAAAAAAGATAGTAAACCACCCCTTAATCAGATCGTGCGCGGATCTCAAACTGTTTAACAGTACTCAAGAATGGGCCACACTAGCCTCGTATGTGCCGTCTCCTTTATGGATGGGCTAGAGTTTCCCAAAATTCCCAGAACAGAACCAAGCCAAACATTTGCATTCTCTGCTACTAAGTTGAAGTGCTCAATCAATTTCATATAGCTTCGCAATGTTACCCCGAGATACTTAATAGATGTGACTGTGTCAAGTAGCACCCTACTAAAGCTCTATTCGTACGTTACACGATTGTTGTTCCTACTTATCCGCATTAACTTACATTTTTTTTCATTTAGAGCAAGCCGCCACTCAACACACCAACTAAAGATTTTGTCTTTCATTTTGTATACTCCTACACTCACTCAACAACAACACCTTCCCGTACACCACAGAGTTATCAGCAAACACCCCTAAATTCCTGCTCACCCTGTCCGTCAGATCATTCGTGTTTATAGGAAACAAGAGCGGTCTATTAGAATTCCCTGGTGCACTCCTGACTGTACCCTTGTCTCTCACCAACACTCGCCACCGAGGACTAACTACTGGGCTCTGGCCACTGACATATCTGGGAACAAACTCTATGCTCGGACGTTCTGCAGCGAGGCACCGCGTCAAACACTTTCCGGAAATCTAGGAATGTGGAATCTGCCCGTTGCCTTCCTCTCAAAGTTGTTAGGACACCATGTGAGAAAAGGGCAAGGTGAGTCTCGCATGAGTGATGCTTTTTAAATCAGTGCTGATATTTTTCTTTCTCAAGGGAATTTATTACCAGAATGAGATTTTCACTCTGCAGCGGAGTATGCGCTGATGTGAAACTTCCTGGCAGATTAAAACTGTGTGCCGACCGAGATTCGAACTCGGGACCTCTGCCTTTCGCGGGCAAGTGCTCTACTATCTGAGCTACCCAAGTGCGACTCTGAGGTACTGGCAGAAGTGAACCTGTGAGGATGGGGCGTGAGTCGTGCTTGGGTGGCTCAGATGGACGCCGGTAGCTCAGCGTGTTCCGTCAGAGGATTAGCTACTCTCTGCCCTTTTTCCCAGTAGCTTCTCTCATCATCTACATCTACATACATACTCCGCAAGCCACCGTACGGTGCGTGGCGGAGGGTAGCCTGTACCAGTACCATTCATTTCCTTTCCTGTTCCAGTAAAGCGAGGGAAAATATATGTCTATATGCCTCCATATGAGCCTTAATTTCTCGTATCTTGTCTCCGTGTTCCTTACGCTCAATGTATGTTGGTGGCAGTAGAACAGTGTGGCAGCCAGCATCAAATGCTGATTATCTGAATTTTCACAATAGTGTTTCTCGAAAAGAACGTCGTCTTCGCTCCAGGGATTCCCATTTCGGTTTCCTAAGCATCTACGTAACACTTACGCGTTGTTCAAACCTACCGGTCACAAATTTGGCGGCCCGTCTCTGAATTGCTTCGATGTCTCCCTGCAATCCTACCTGGTACAGAGCCCATACACACCAGCAGTGCTCAAGATTATGCCGTACCAGCGTCCTGTATGCGGTCACCTTTACAGGTGAACCACCTTTTCCTAAAATTTTCCCAATAATATGAAGTCAACCACACCACAGTTTTCACATGATCGTTGCATTTCATCTCTCTTTGCTACGTTAAACGTACATACTTGAACGACCTCACTGTGTCAAGCAGGTCACTAGCAATACTGTATCCGAACATCACAGGTTTGTTTTTTCTACTCATCCGCATTAACATACATTTTTTCACATTTATGGCCAGCTGCCAATCACACCAACTGGAAATTTTGTCTAGCTCGCCTTGTATTTTTCTACAGTCGTGCAACTGCGACACCTTCCGTACACCACGACTTCATCAGCAAATAACCACAGACTGCTATCCACCCTGCCCGCAAAATCATTTATGTGTACAGAAAACACAACAGTCCTGTCTCACTTCCCTGGGGCACTCCTGACGATACCCTTGTCTCTTATGAATACTCCCCGTCGAGGACAACATACTGGGTTCAATGTTTTAATAACTCTTCGAGCCGCTGACCAATATACACTCCTCCAAATTGAAATAAGAACACCGTGAATTCATTGTCCCAGGAAGGGGAAACTTTATTGACACATTCCTGGGGTCAGATACATCACATGATCACACTGACAGAACCACAGGCACATAGACACAGGCAACAGAGCATGCACAATGTCGGCACTAGTACAGTGTATATCCACCTTTCGCAGCAATGCAGGCTGCTATTCTCCCATGGAGACGATCGTAGAGATGCTGGATGTAGTCCTGTGGAACGGCTTGCCATGCCATTTCCACCTGGCGCCTCAGTTGGACCAGCGTTCGTGCTGGACGTGCAGACCGCGTGAGACGACGCTTCATCCAGTCCCAAACATGCTCAATGGGGGACAGATCCGGAGATCTTGCTGGCCAGGGTAGTTGACTTACACCTTCTAGAGCACGTTGGGTGGCACGGGATACATGCGGACGTGCATTGTCCTGTTGGAACAGCAAGTTCCCTTGCCGGTCTAGGAATGGTAGAACGATGGGTTCGATGACGGTTTGGATGTACCGTGCACTATTCAGTGTCCCCTCGACGATCACCAGTGGTGTACGGCCAGTGTAGGAGATCGCTCCCCACACCATGATGCCGGGTGTTGGCCCTGTGTGCCTCGGTCGTATGCAGTCCTGATTGTGGCGCTCACCTGCACGGCGCCAAACACGCATACGACCATCATTGGCACCAAGGCAAAAGCGACTCTCATCGCTGAAGACGACACGTCTCCATTCGTCCCTCCTATCACGCCTGTCGCGACACCACTGGAGGCGGGCTGCACGATGTTGGGGCGTGAGCGGAAGACGGCCTAACGGTGTGCGGGACCGTAGCCCAGCTTCATGGAGACGGTTGCGAATGGTCCTCGCCGATACCCCAGGAGCAACAGTGTCCCTAATTTGCTGGGAAGTGGCGGTGCGGTCCCCTACGGCACTGCGTAGGATCCTACGGTCTTGGCGTGCATCCGTGCGTCGCTGCGGTCCGGTCCCAGGTCGACGGGCACGTGCACCTTCCGCCGACCACTGGCGACAACATCGATGTACTGTGGAGACCTCACGCCCCACGTGTTGAGCAATTCGGCGGTACGTCCACCCGGCCTCCCGCATGCCCACTATACGCCCTCGCTCAAAGTCCGTCAACTGCACATACGGTTCACGTCCACGCTGTCACGGCATGCTACCAATGTTAAAGACTGCGATGGAGCTCCGTATGCCACGGCAAACTGACTGACACTGACGGCGGCGGTGCGCAAATGCTGCGCAGCTAGCGCCATTCGACGGCCAACACCGCGGTTCCTGGTGTGTCCGCTGTGCCGTGCGTGTGATCATTGCTTGTACAGCCCTCTCGCAGTGTCCGGAGCAAGTATGGTGGGTCTGACACACCGGTGTCAATGTGTTCTTTTTTCCATTTCCAGGAGTGTATGAACTTATTCCATATGGTCGTACCTTTGTTAACAATCGCAGTGGGGCACCGTGTCAAATGCTCTCTGGAAATATGGAATCTGCATGTTGCCCTTCATCCATTGTTCGCTGTATATCATGTGAAAGAAGAGCAAGTTGAGTTTCGCACGAGCGACGCATTCTAAAACCATCCTGATTCGTGGACATAAGCTTTTCAGTCTCAATAAAGGTTATTGTATTCACACTGAGAATTTCGGATTCTGCAGGAAACAGAAATGAGGGATATTGGTCTGTAATTTTGCGAGTCCGTTCTTTTATCCTTCTTATCTGCTGGAGTCACCTGCGCTTCTTTTCCAGTCGCTTGGAACTTTGTGCTGGGTGAGAGTTTCACGATAAATGCAAGCTATGCAAGGGGTCACTGCCGTGGAGTACTCTTTGTAAAATCGAACTGAGATTCCGTCCGGACCTGGTGATTTGCTTTCGAATCTTTTAGTTGCTTCTCTGCGCCAGGGACGATTATTACTCTGTCGTCCACACGGGAGTCTGTTCGATGGTCAAAAAATTAACAGCAAAAAATAAATAAATGACTATCAAATGGAAAACAAAAGCATGAACAGCAAAAAAGTAACATGTTAAACATAAACCCTCAAAGTGCAAAAATTTGCTCATACTTCACAGGAAAACAGCGTGCCAGTGAAAATGTACTCAGTAAAGTTCTTAACTTTTTCATATGATATCGAGAGCTTGTATTTAATTGAACGCGCTTACCATATTAGATTTTAATAACTATTTTAGTTTTTAAGCGTCATTTAAGAAAAATATTCTGAATGAAAAAGTTTCCACGGTGTTTTATTGTTGAGCCTTTCACTAGGTGCCCTGATAAAAGTTTTCGGCATGGTAGGAGCAAATAATTCTGTTGCATATTCCCTCAGTTTTAAGCCAATTCTATGACTTATAGCTGTGTCACAGAACGTCCGTCCCAGTCGTCTTGCAATGCAGTTTTCACGTTTCTGATTTCCAAAACATAAAAAGCTCGGTTGTTTTTCAAGAACAAATAACTGTGAACACATCAGCTTTCGGAAGTTTTCTACTGCCAGCCTTCACAAAATTCCCCTCCATTGTTACTTAAAAGTTTTAAATGCGTTTTCCATCATTAAGTAACTAAACAGTAGACAGAAAATGTACGGAAGAACATTAGTAACTTCGGCTAATACTCCCTGAATCCCAGGGATTCAGCCAAAAACAGAACTTTTCGATCACATGACCAAGTCTTTAAATTTAATGATTTTAAAGCTTTACTTACGCAAAAATGATATTTTATGAGTACATTTACCGAAAATGATATTTATTATAATTCAGCCGGCCGTTGTGGCCGAGTGGCTCTAAGCGCTTCAGTCCAGAACCGCGTAAGGCAACTAAGAATAGATCCTATAAATAGTTAACACACTCATGAAGGGCATGCCTCGTTGATAAAGTGTTTGAACTGCTCTGGGCTTTGAGTACATTCATTGGCGCTAATTGAAATATGGAGAGCTCACACAATGAAATGGTGCCAATGCTGTGAACGAGACACCAAGGTACTTACATATTCGTGGGAACAGTAAGTATAACTTACACACAGAAATTTATAACAAGATATTCTACCAATTGAACAAATATTTACTGTCGGACAAAAATGCAACGCAATCAGGGATAATGCCATTCTATTGGCAAGAGATGCGACAGATAGCTCATCGTTGTTGCAGAAAGTGACAAATTCAGAGCAAATGAAACACACATGTCACAGTAAAGCATGTCTGAACAGTCCAAATAGTTGTTTCAATGGGGTACAAAAAAGGAGCCTCCACGAAGATTGCAATGATTTCCGACCGAGGTAAGACTTGCAGGGGCGTCAGATTTCTTTGATGGCTGATCCTTTCACACCCGAAACATCATCTTGGTCCTTTTCAGGATCACAGTTGACCATCATCTCGGTGAATATGGAATGTGTGTCATCACCAAAAGAAGTACTGCTACAAGAGCTGTACAGACAAACAAAGTCCGATATGCTCTGCATACAGGAGACCCACAGAAGCTGTGAAATGCGCAGACCAAAAATAAACGGATTGCGACTGGCTACGGAAAGACCCCACCCAAAATACGGAAGGGCTATATTTGTCTAACCAGATATACAGGTAATATCAACAGCCATTACTGAAGCAAATGATCTTAACTTTGGAAATCAAAGGCTGTACAATCACATCCCTATACAAGCCACCGGATGTTGATCTCAAAGTCAATGTACCTGATAACTTTTATAGTGAACACACACAAATAGTAACTAGTGACTTCAACTGTCACAGCACCACGTGGGGCTATGAGCATGTCGATGAGAATGGTATATTACAGGAATGGGCGGAAGGCAATCATCTGCGGCTTATACAGGATTCTAAGCAACCTGCATGTTTCAACAGTGGCAGATGGAAACGCGGATACAACCCCGATATGATATTTTGCAGCGAGAACATCTCAACAGTGCAAAAAAACTGTCTGCAACCCTATCCAAATGCACAGCACAGATCTATCATGTGCGAAATTTACGCAGCAGTTAGACCACAGACAGTTTCGTTTAGAAGGAGGTTTAACTTCAGGGAAGCCAATTGGCCAAAGTTTACAGAAATGCTGGGCGCTGCAGTTCCCAATATTGAACCTTCACCTGTGTGACACTTTTGCAGAGGCTGTAAAGAGATGCTCCAGAATTGCCATTCCTCGGGGTTGTCGAACGTAACACATTCCTGGTCTAACTTCAGAACTCAGTGTTCAATTCAAAGATTATAAGATATTACTCGAAGAATATCCATTCGGCGAGAAAACGTTGGCGTCTGGGAGTAAACTTACTACATCTCTGAAAGAATCCAAAAGGAATTCTTGGGTTAAAACTATAGAAGAATTTGATCAAACCAGAAACAGTCACAAAGCGTGGAGATTATTGAGACGCCTCATTAACGATCCAACCAGATCCACAGCACACTGCAACATCACTGTAGGTCAGATAGCACACCATATGCTCGTGAATGGGAAAGGAAGCTGTAGTATCAAAGTGCCAAAAATACACTAAGATGCCCATGAACAAACGAGGGGTCTGACTCTACCATTCGAGGTAACTGAATTAAACAAGGCTATTAAGGAGAGCAAAACTGGTAAAGCACCCAGTTTAGATGACATCCGTATGGAGTAAATTACGAATTTTGGTCCAGCAACAAGAAAATCGATTCTGAAGCTTTTCAACAACTGCATGAACCAGTGTCAAATACCAAAGATCTGGCGAAAGAGCAGGGTGATAGCTCTTCTGAAACCTGGAAAGGGAGCAAATCATCCCACGAATTTCAGAGCGATTAGCCTTTTGAGTCACCTTTATAAACTGTTCGAACGTATGAGTCTGAATAGAATCCTACCAGTAATAGACCCTCTTCTCATGCCCAAACAAGCAAGATTTCGACCGAACAGAAGCTGCACAGGGCAACTTTTGAATCTTACTCAGTTTATAGAGCATGGCTTTGAAAGCCGACAAGTAACGGGCGTGGTCTTCGTGGATCTCAAAGTAGCGTATAATACTGCCCCCTTCGGTTACTCCATAAAAATTATATAATATGATAAAAAATATCCACCTAGTTAGACTAATCAGCACCCTCCTACAAAACCGCAGGTTTTTTGTTGAATTTCAAGGACGACGTAGTCTGGAGAACTCAGAAAAATTGTCTACCTCAGGGAAGCGTTTTGGCCCCACTTCTCTTCAACATTTATACCACCGACCAGCCATTGACCCCGGGCACGAGGGGATTCTTATATGCAGATGACCTAGCCCTTGCTACGCACAACTCATGCTTTGAAGCAGTGGAAAGAAACCTAACAATTGCACTTAGAACACTTTCAAGCTGCTATTATTACCGGAATCAACTCCGACCAAACCCTTCGAAGGCACAAGTTTGTGCCTTTCACGTAAGGAACAGGGAAGCTAATCGTGAGCTACATGTTGAATGGTCAGGTATCCAATTGCAGCATCATCACGCCCCTAAATATTTGGGAGTCACTCTCGATAGAACTCTGACATTCAAAACCCACTGCAAGAACACCAGAAAGAAACTCTCCACTCGCAACAATCTAATTCTCAAACTAGCGGGGACACAATGGGGCTCACTGCCACAAACTATTCGCCCTTCTGCAATGGCACTGTGCTTTTCTACTGACGAATATGCTTCCCCAGTCTGTTACAGGTCATATCATGCCAGAGAAGTAGACACTGCTCTCAGCGAAGCCTGCAGGTTCATCACAGGTTGATTAAGACCTACGCCAATCGATAAGCTCTACTACCTGGCTGGAATAGAGCCACCATGGGTACGCAGAACAGTGGCTGCCAACAACGAGAGACTGAAAGTGGAACAGAACAGTTCCCATCCACTGCACAGACATAATCCACCACAGCAACGGATGAGCTCGCGAAAGAGCTTCCTGAGGACACCTGAGAAGCTCACCGTTTCACTATAGAAGGCAAGACTGGAGTTATGGAAGAGGTCGACGCCTCAACTGCGCGGATGGTTGCCAGAAGCTGAAGAACTACCATCTGGACACAAATTTGGCTGGTGTGGAAATCTTTAAACAGATTACGATCAGGATTTGGAGTATCCGGAGAAAACCCGATGAGATGGGGCTTCATAACAGAAGACACCTTCTACGATTGTGGACAAGGACAAACCACATGCCACATGCTTCAATGCCCTCCATCCTGCCTGAAGAATGATCTCATGCAATTTGAAGTTAAAAAGTAATTTATATATATATATATATATATATATATATATATATATATATATATATATATATATATATATATTTCACTGGTACCATGTCTCGCGCTGACGCAGGGTCGGCATTGTTGGCAAGGTTAGTGGAAAGGGGTGGCCGAATGCCCTTCCTGCCGCCACCCTGTACCCCCTGGGGCAGAAGTGGTGTACCCCTGCTGTCTGCGTCTAGTGTGTCATGGAAAAGTGCGAACGTGTTCAGATGTCTGCGAGTCGTGTAACTAAGGCGTAACGTGGGGACCAGCCCGGTATTCACCTAGCGGGATGTGGAAAACCGCCCAAAAACCACATCCAGGCTGGCTGACACATCGGCCCTCGGCCCCGCTGGGCGGATTCGATCCGGGGCCGGCGCGCCTACCCGAGTCCAGGAAGAAGCGCGTTAGCGCGCTCGGCTACCCTGGCGGATATATTTATACTGGGTGATCAAAAAGTCAGTATAAATTTGAAAACTTAATAAACCACGGAATAATGTAGATAGAGAGGTAAAAATTGACACACATGCTTGGAATGACATAGGGTTTTATTAGAACAAAAAAAAAACCAAGTTCACAAAATGTCCGACAAATGGCGCTGGACAGCAAAACTGCTACCGTGACGGGTGAAAGGTACGCCGGTATGTTACAGAATCGCATCATCCCCAGCCTGTCTGATAAACACCTGCTGGAACCTACGATGTTTATGCAGGATGGCGCTCCACCCCATATTGCTAGACGCGTGAAAGATCTCTTGGGCCCGTCGTTTGGTGATGATCGTGTGCTCAGCCGCCACTTTCGTCATGCTTTGCCTCCCAGGTCCCCAGACCTCAGTCAGTGCGATTATTGGCTTTGGGGTTACCTGAAGTCGCAAGTGTATCGTGATCGACCGACATCTCTAGGGATGCTGAAAGACAACATCCGACGCCAATGCCTCACCATAACTCCGGAGATGCTTTACAGTGCTGTTCACAACATTATTCCTCGACTACAGCTATTGTTGAGGATTGATGGTGGACATATTGAGCATTTCCTGTAAAGAACATCATCTTTGCTGTGTCTTACTTTGTTATGCTAATTATTGCTATTCTGTAGGACAGTTTTTGAACCTTTGTATTTTTTTGGTTCTATTAAAACCCCATGTCATTCCAAGCATGTGTATCAATTTGTATCTCTCTGTCTACATTATTCCGTGATTTATTCAGTTTTCAAATTTATACTGACTTTTTGATCACCTGCTGTATGTAAATGGCTACTGTAAATTTGTGTGTTTCTAACTTCTAACTCGAGATTAGTTGCTTCCGTAGAGAGTTTGCCCCCTCTGACGGCAACGCAGGCGTGTATTCTCACATCCAAATAACCATAAAAATGCCGAATGGCATCCCGTGTTAGAATACATCCATTGTTGCACTTCGGCAACGGCTCTTGCAGTCTTTGGAGAACGAGTAAGTTCCCGCTTCATCAAGTTCCATACATGTTTAATTGGCGAGAGATCTGGCGATCTTGCTAGCCAGGACAGTTCATACATACCGCGAAGAGCAAGTTTCGTCGGAAAAGCCGTATGTGGGCTTACATTGTCCTGCTGAGAAAGCGCGTTACCTTCCTGTTGCAGAAATGGCAGCAGCACGAGGATAACCGTTTGTGCACTTTAGTGCGCACTGGTTACATTTCGTTGCAGAGACATCAGATGTGACCGTGAGTTGTAACTGATAACCCTGTGACACCCTGAAGCTTCGGATGGTTCTTCCGTGTCGCAGGTGAATGCCCTCTGGAACAGGCAGCTTATCAGACAACGCCATAGACATGCACATAGAGTGCGGACGCATAGCTCTGGGCGTCTCGCTGGGTGTTGGCTTGCTACTTGCACTTGTGTTAACGTGCCACAGCAATGCCTCTGCGACGTGGTTACCGTCGTCGCTGGCGGCGCAGTGTGCCTGTGTATCGTAGTTTGAAGGCGATCGATATTGACTTGGCTGGGCAGTTTAATAATCAGCAATTGATTGGAGGTCCAAATGTTTTTCGTGGACTCCATCTGAACTTTACCTGTGATGTACAAGCAGTGTTTGGAAGTAGTACCTGGTTGACACTTGCTGTTGTATGGGGCAATCACGCAGATTATGGTGGCCTTGAAGCATTTCCAGATGCTAACATTTTGGCTTGGAAGACATGGAGTATAGCTGAGACTACAGGACTCTTGGCTAAACAGCCTTATGGTACTCTTGTTCCAAGCATGCCATTTGTTTTGACTACGAGAAGGAAGAAGAAGTTAAATGCTGATGAGTACCTCTTTTTATGGGCGAAAGTCGGCAATGGCAATTGTATAATAAAGATCAATGGTGAGTGTATGATTTATTATAGACAATAAAGTGTGTTCTGTCCTTTCCTTATCTCTTTTCCTTATCTCCCTCCCTTTTTTTATTTAAAAATCTATTCAATTTTTGTTTTGGTGACCGTGCCGCTCTTGGTTGCACGCTAGGCGGGTGACCTTGAACGGGACTTAGGCGCTGGACGAGGCTGCCGGGCAACACGGGCCCTAGTATTACTAGGCCCGCGTTGCAGAAAAATTGGTTTCCGGTCGCTGCCGTCGGGACTGATGAGGCGCGCTGGCGCTGTGCGAGCGTGTGGCGAACTGTTCTTACCACTGAGGAGAACAGAGACCCATTCCACTCTTCAGTGATAGTGTGGTCAGAGAAACACGTGATATTAGACCTGTTGCAAGCGGACTGTTCCCAACGGTCCGCTGGCTGCCGTGGCCGAGCGGTTCTAGGCGCTTCAGTCGGGAACCGTGCTGCTGCTACGCTCGCAGGCTCGAATCCTACCTCGGGCATGGATGTGTGTGATGTCATTAGTAAGGTTTAAGTAGGTCTAAGTCTAGGGGAACGATGACCTCAGATGTTAAGTCCCATAGTGCTTAGAGCCATTTGAAACCAACGGTCCATGGTGACACCGCTGGTGCAACATTTTCCCGGATTTCGTCACTGGATGATGTTCAGTCGGCCACCGCTGTTCACATAATCCTCATGTGCGCCTGTACTAAGCGGACTTTTTCGAACCTGGAGTATGAGTGTGGCATTGCTCTACAGATCACTGTCGAAAGCAGCGACACACCATCGATACACTGTGCCCGTCGATACGTCATTCAGCTATCTGCAGGCGTATGCTGTGACCCCGTTCAAATGGCTGAAGCTGTTGGACAGGAGTATGTTCTCGTCGGTGGGGCATGATTGTACCCCAGAATGAATATTGCAGACACTGTTCACCTCTAAACTCAGCACAAATACTGCTTACAGATTCAAAACTAAGGGCGAACTGACAGGCCCATATGGTCACCAATGACCGTAACAAATGAATTACTCCTACATCACGGATCTTCTTCTAGCCTTTTCTCAGAAGCCAAACAAGACTTCCAGAAACAAGGTGCATTGGCAATTGTCGATCTAATATTGTCCGGCTGCTCGAAATGAGACGAAGCTTTATTCACTAGATCAAAAACTTAAGTACGAAGGTCCGATCATTGGAATTTCTCTAAAACTTTCCACGAGTCGTTTCTGAAACTCTGAGCAATCTTTCAGAATTTAATGTATCACAGAAGTTTCATACCACTCCTCCTGGCACAGTGTTCCATGTAATGATGCCAAACTGCCCCCTTAAACGTAATGTTCGGTCACATTCTACCAGTTTATTGCAAGGGCAAACAACCAACGTGTGCGCATTCGTAGCTGAGTGTTCAGCGTTGCTAACTGCCATCCAGAGGACCCGGGTTTGATTCCCAGTGGTGTTTCCTGGAAGGGACGACTGGAACGAGGTGCATGAACCCCCATGATGACAGTTGAGGAGTTACTTGACAGTAGTAGTGGCACCACGATCACTAAACCAACGAGGGTCGAGAGGACTGTGTGCAGACTCCCATCTCTCGATACTACATCCAAATGACGCCATTGGCAACGGACGACACGTTGGTCGGTCGGACTCGATTGGCCCGTCAGTAACCAGATCGGTGATGGTTAAAAATATCTCACAGTGATGTGGTGTATCCTATGATGGTTTGACGTGGGTCCACAAGCGTTTAGAAAATTGCTCATTTCCAGACATGGTTGCAAATTGAAGGATCGTTCTGGGTTATTAAGCTGCACCATGTGCCTCTTAAAATTCTTCTGTAGTCGACGTTTCTAGTCTGCTGAGATGGTCTTCAGGAATCTTCAGGTGTCCACAGTCAGCTGAATAAGATACACAGCCAACTGTGAACAACTAAAGATTCCTGAAAAAAAAATTAGCGGAAAGCTCGAAGCATCGAATATCAGAGAAGTGGTTTTAAGAGCAGGATGAAGCAGATGATAATCGAGAAGTTTTTATTTTCAATGGAAACGGCCTTGAAAGACAGTACACTTGTATGTTTGCAAACAGTACCTCATTCGAGATTGTAGGCGAACACTTTTCATGTCCATCTGCCTGTAATAGTTTGACCACCTATCTTGATCGTGCTATGAGAACGTCTTGCTGAACTCTTATCATTAGATGGTGACTGCATAGAACAGACGATATCAAGGTGTCAGTGAGTTTGGGCAACTAATAATTTTTGTCCATGTGCATTTGTGTGTTAATAGTTCATTTTGTGTCTCCCAGATGATGTTGATAGTCTGAGTTTTCTATGGATACCTCCACCAACAACTAATTTGCAAATGAGCCCTGATGAGCTATCGGCGCTTTTAGGTGACTGGTACAGCGATTCTGAGAATTAAACTTAAAACAGAATGTACAGCTTCCTAGGAAGTCGCGCAGCAGCTACACATTGTCTCATTGATAGGCAGGGTATCAGTTTCTAAGCACTAAGACATTAAGCCGGCCGGAGTGGCCGTGCGGTTCTAGGCGCTACAGTCTGGAACCGAGCGACCGCTACGGTTGCGGGTTCGAATCCTGCCTCGGGCATGGATGTGTGTGATGTCCTTAGGTTAGTTAGGTTTAATTAGTTCTACGTTCTAGGCGACTGATGAACTCAGAAGTTAAGTCGCATGGTGCTCGGAGCTATTTGAACTAAGACATTAATGAAAACAGATCCAATCAAAAGAATCCCGCTATCCACTGTTAAGGCCATCCTGGAACATTGCGGTATCAGTCGCTTCACATCTTAGCAGGAACTGAGTCGTAAAATGGGCTAAGGCCATGGTTTTTCGCGTAATGAAGTATATCCATACTTATGAGCAGTCCTTTGAAGAATCTCCGGTATTCCTGCACATATTTTAGGAAAAATGTGTGGCAATACGAAATTTTTTACTTGTTTATCGATATTATACCTTAAAACTAGCTGTTTTATCGATATTATACCTTAACGCAAGTCGATAATTTTCGTATTTCTATCTGTTTCCCGACAAATAGCTTACATGCTGCGTGAAATATACACGAAAAGGAGCCATAAGTGACTCTTTGAGGCCATGTTAAGTTGGTGATATGATAAAACACTTTACTGGACAAGGATCGAGAAAGATATGGAGCCTATCCTTTTGTTTGGAAGAAACCGTCTCAGCCTGTATTTGAAGTGAGCTATGAAAACGAGGGAATATAATGTGAATGGCCGGATTTCCATTGGTTTGGGGAGCTGGAATTTGTCTTGAAATGGTGAGCCAACTATGCTACTTTTCAAAGACATTGTTTCTTCGAGTGGTGTATTCGGGTAGCTATGTAAACAAGTAAAACCGATAGGATATTATTACACCAAAGACATTTTGCTTTCTCACCCAGCTACTAATATGCAGTTCATCTGTGTTCTATACCTCCCGTGAATCAGAATGGGAGGGCATTAACTGAATTGTAGGCCGTTACTTCACCCTGTGCTACGTAATAGCCATTCGGTCGCCTACTATTTTCATCATAATTTGGAGTATGGCGCCGGTCACTGTGTACTTGGAAAATAGTAGAAAGCATCTTCTCTAATAGCAGCCGCATGCTTCAACCAACCTCTCAAGAACCTATAACAATTTAATGCAGACTGTCAATAAATTGAATTACAAATAAATCCCGTATTTTCAATAGAATGCATGAAAATACTTTTTACCGTGTTTATTCTAATACACGGTACAATCTCAATGTGAATAGCACTAACGTTCAACGTCAGCATGCAATAACCACTCACCAGGCTGCCACCAGGTGGCAGCACTAGCAGTGGAGGGTTAGGGGAGAGTGCCCGATTATCGGATACTTTTCTTTATGATGTACTTAATTTCACGCTATGTTAAAATAAAATACACTTTCACATGCCACAAGAATCCCAATAAAACATATGTTACCAAGGTTTTCATGAGTGATATTATTTTTGTCGCAAATTGTACATTATCTGATTTATGAGCATTTCGGTGTTTTTAAATTCGGGTTGTTATTATCGGTTAGTAGTCAGGTTCAAATGGCTCTGAGCGCTATGGGACTTAACAGCTGAGGTCATCAGTCTCCTAGACTTAGAACTACTTAAACCTAACTAACCTAAGGACATCACTCACACCCATGCCCAAGACAGGATTCGAACCTGCGACTGTAGCGGTCACGCGGTTCCAGACTGAAGCGTCTAGAACCGCTCGGGCACACCGGCCGGCATAGCAGTCAGGATTAAGTACAATTCGATATACGAAGAAACATTTTTTATCTTTTAAGTTCTTTTAATAGATAACATACCAAAACCTTACTTACACAATATAAAGACGATATTCATTTGTTTACCGTGCATTACTTGCTTAATTTATTACAATGATCACATACAAATGTTTTCCATCGCTTCTGGGCAACGCCAGAGCACAATTCATGCTCCCAAAGAAGGCATTTTATGCAACAGATTCACTGTTCGTGACTTGTGTCTAACGCGTAAGAGTGACTGCAATATCGGCACTCCTCATCCGCACTGTCTTCGCCGTCAGTGGAGACGAGAGGAGCACAATCATCCTCAGATGAGGAGGAAGATGAGTAACAGTGCCTTTTGTTTCCTTTTCTTGTGTTGTTGCAGGCGTTCTTGATGCTGCAGCTGTTGACCTTTCCGAAGATGAACGTTCTGACAGGGCTCTGGCTGATTTTGTGTTTGGTGGACCTGGTTTAGACCTAGGTTTATCTGTTGGCCCTTATGACTGAAACTTTTCTTCAGGCGATTTCTTGAAAGGCGAGCTAGTGACTGTAGCGGCTTTACCAGTGGGACATGCTGTTGTATTTGTCTGGCTGGCTGTTTGAGGTGGACGCACATGGAAAGGTGAAACAATTTTTTTCGTTTGGCTGGGCTCCAGAAGTTCAGGATCATTGTCAGGATTATTTTAGTTCGACCAATTGGATAAAGTCCAGTTCTGAAAAAACAATCCTGGTAAAGGGGACAGTGCCGCAATTTTTGAAATCACTCATCGCAATTTCAAGATTTGTCCACTTAGCATACGCCTTCCCCATCAATTCCCAGATTTGATATGCTGTAATTGACCTAAAGGGATGGTTAGATATCCAGGACTCTATTTCTTGGCTGTAATATGCTTTGTGTGGTCCCATGAAGGCTACATCTGTTGCCTGGAGTTTGTGTGTGGTGGTAGACACACGATTGTTGCACCACGTTTCCGAACTAGTTGAATCACGTCAATGTTCCTCGTGTGGAAGAAATTCCCGTCCAATATCAATATAAGTGGGCTGTCGGTAGATAGTTTTGTAAACTGTAAGAAGTGCTTCTGTAAAAATATCCTGCGGGGTGACAGCTTACAATTGTTCCTGGCGGACAACCTTTCAAAAATTCCGCTTTCATATTTCTACGAGGAAAAAGAGTCCGCGGCGGAACAAACATGCCACCTGCACTTATGCAAGTTACCTTTTTGTGATGATAAACTTCTCACCTTTTTGCCCTTTAAACCAATAATAATAATAATAAACTAATAATAATAATAAAATAATGAAAAACGGTTATTCCACTTTCATCTACGTTAAACACTTTGGCAGGATTGAAACCGATCTTTTCTAGCTCATGTTCCAGAAGGTCGAAAAAGGAATCAACGTTTTTCTTTGAAAAATCTTTAGCTCTGGCCAAAGAAACGGACTCTGGTCTTCTTAAACTAAGACAGGGATGACGCTTTATAAAATTTCTGAGCCATTTTTTCCCACTGCTCCTTTTGAAAGCGCGTACGGATGTTCGATGTCCTTTCTAACTGCTAACTGGAAAGCAAGTTGCCTTACGTCACATGACCGTAGCCCAAAACACCAACTTTCCATTACTTTACAATAACTGTACCAATTCTTCTTTCAAATCATTTCCTAACACACAAGATTTTCCTGGTTTTTTGTTGACTAAACTTTCAACATTTTCAGTTTTGCTCTTAACATAGTCTTCTAGGGTTGATTTGGAAACTTGGTGGATTTTTGCTGCTTTCAAATATCCACATGTCTTCTTTCTAACGGCATTTACTGTTTCTATCATTGCTTGCGGGTCCCATTGTTTCCTTTTCTCGATTGGTTTCGACAATGACATCTATAAAAGAAATATAACGTAAGTAAAAAGAAAGCTAAGCCAACTATCGGATATCCGATAGTTAGAACCCTCCCACTATCCGATAAAAGGAACCCCCGCTTGAAAGGAAAGACCAGCATATAACAAAGACATTATTTAACAAACATTATTTCGAACTATTGTTCACAAGTTGAAACTATAAGCTTTCCCACTATAAATAACATAAAACCGTATTCACTTACCCTTTGTCGATGTCTGCGCTTATAGTGAACTCTGCAGAATATTTCCAAACTCCGAATTCACTCAGGCAACCACTTCACCAGAAAGCACAATTCGTACTGCGGCAAAACTCAAAATGGCGTCTCAGGGGACTATTACTTAACAGTTCCTGCCACCTCCGACAGAGTGCAGTCATTACTTGATTAGAAACCTTACTATCGGATAAGTGGGAACTATCCGATAATCGGGCACTCTCCTCTAGATATATATATCGCGTAGGTGGAGCGCGGAAAATAGTGCAGTCGTTCCGTAATTCGGAAACGGAGCGATTTATCTGACGTCCAAAAGAGCATGATCATTGGCTTTTGGGCCAATGGTTGAAGCATTTACGAAACGGTTAAGTTCGTAAGCTGTTAGCGGGCGCCGAAGCAGCTGTGGTGTGCCACGGGCCGTAGATGACAGGGAAGATGAGTAAGGGCGAATAGACGTACAACCTCCAAGCAACTTACCGCCCAGATGAACCGAAAGACTACCTACAGCGTCTCCTCAACGACCGTTCAGCGAACGATGCTACCTATGGGCTTCTGCAGCAGGCACCTAGTTCATGTCCGAGTCCACATGCAATAACCAGCACAAACAGGAATCCATTACACGCAGGAGATGGCTACATGGGTAGCAGGGGCTGTGTGGCGTAGACTGGGAGGTTTTTTAGGTTAGAGGATCTCGGGGAAACGCAGAAAGTGCTTCAGTCTCAAAGAGTACAGGTCGAACACAGCAAGAACGTACATCTTGGAACCATCGGTGTAACATTGTTAATTGTCGTAGATGTGCTGGAAAAGTACCCGAGCTCCAAGAGCTAATAGAAAGCGCTGATGGTGAAATCGTTATAGGCTCTGAAGTTCAGCCGAAGTTTTTGCAAAGGACCCAACGGTGTTCGGAAAGGACAGGCTAAACACAATTGGCGGTGGCGGTGGCGAAATAAAAGTATGGGTAGAGGTCATCCTTGGTAACCGGAATAAAATAATAATTGGATCCTTTTAACGGTCTCTTAACTTATATGATACAGTTGCTGAAAGGTTCAAAGAAAACATGAGTAATTTCAAACACGTACCCGACTCATACTATTATATTTGTTGACTTCAATTTACCCTCGATATGTTGGCGAAAGGCCAAGTTTAAATCCGGAGGTAAGCATCAAACGTCATCCGAAATTGTGCTAAAGCATTCTCTGAAAATTACTTCGAGCAGCTGGTTCATGAGCCCACTCGAATAGAAAACGATTGTGGAAACACACTTGCCCTCTTAGCAATAAATAATCCTGAGCTAATTACGAGCATCAAAACGGATACAGGGATTAACAAACACAGGGCTGTCGTAGCGATACTGAATACCTAACTCCGAAATCCTCCAAAACTAAACGAAAAATATACCTATTCAAAATAGCAGATAAAAATTCACTTGACGGCTTCCTGAGAGAGAACGTCCACCACTTCCAAACCAACAATGTAAGTGTACACCAGATGATGCTGGAATACAAAGAAATAGTATCGATAGCAACTGAGAGATTTACGCCAAACAAACCAACAAACAACGGAGCTGAAACCGCATGGTGTACAAAACGGGTAGGAACACTGTTGCAGAAACAACGAAAATAAGCATGCCTAATTTAAATGAACGCAAAATCCCCAAAATTGCTGATCTTTTACAGAAGCTCGAAATTTCGAGCGGACTTCAATCAGAGATACTTACAATAGTTTATACAACGAAACTTTGTCTCGAAACCTGGCAAAATATCCATAGAGATTCTCAACGTATGCAAACAATGCTAGCGGCAAGACACAATCAATGCCTTCTCTGCGTGATAACTGGAAATATTATCTATGACAGTGCTGCTGAATCAAAACTGCCAAACACAGCCTTCCGAAATTCCTTCACCATTGAAGACGACGTAAATATTCCAGAATTCGAATCAAGAACAGCTGCCAACAAGAGTAACTTAAGAAGCAGATATCCTCTGAGCAGCGAAGCAACTTGCATCATTTAAGAAAATCAAGTCTTTCGGTTGAGACTGTATAGCGATTATGTTCCTTTCAGAGCATTCTCATGAAACAGCTCCATACCTATCAATCATACACAACCGCTCACTCGACGGAAGATCCGTATCCAAACATAGGAAATCTACACACATCACACCAATTTCCAAAAAGGCAATAGGAGTAATCCACTAAATCAGGGGCCCATATCATTAACGTTGATATCCAGCAGGATTTTTGAACATATATTGTGTTCGAACATTGTTAATTACCTCAAAGAGAACATTGTATTGACACACAGTCAACACGGATTTCGAAAACACCGTTCTTGAGTAAGACAACTAACTCTTTACTCACTCGAAATTTTGAGTGCTATAGACAAGGAACTTAAAAATTGATCCCGTATTTCTAGATTTCCACAAGGCTTTTGACAGTGTATCTCACAAGCGGTTGTAATTAAATTGCGTGCTTATGAATATCGTCTCATTTATGCGATTCGATTCGTGATTTGCTGTCAGGGAGGTCACAGATCGTAGTAACTGACGGGAAGTCATCGAGTAAAACAGGAGTGATTTCTGCCGTTCACCAAGGTTGTGTTGTAGGCCCTCTGCTATTCCTTGTTTCTATAAATTATTTAGGTTCTTTGCAGGTGATGATGTCATTTATCGTCTAGTAACGTCATCACAAGATCAAAACAAATTGCAAAACGATTTAGAAAATATACCTGTATGGTGCGAAAAATATGAGGTCATCCACATGACTGCTAAGAGGAAGCCACTAAACTTTAGTTACACGATAAATCAGTCAAACCTAAAGGCCGTAAATCCAACTAAATACCTAGGAATTACAATGACGAAAAACTTAAATTTGGAAGAACATATAGATAATGTTTTGGGAAGGGCGAACAAAAAATTGCGATTTATTGGCAGAACAATTAGAAGATGCAACAGATCTAACAAAGACTCTGCCTACATTACGGCTGCCTCTCTTCTTTTGGATTGCTGCTGCACTGTGTGGGATCCTTACCAGACAGGATTCGTGGAATATATCGGGAAAGTTCAAAGAAGAGCAGCAGTTTTGTATTATCGAGAAATAGGGGAGAGAGTGTCACAGACATGATACAGGATTTGAGGTGGTCATCATTAAACGAAAAGTGTCTCTTGTTGAGGCGGGATCTTCTCACGAAATTTCCGTGATCAACTTTTTCCTCCGAATGCGAAAATATTTTGTTGAAGCCGACCTTCGCAGCGAGAAACGATCATCATCATAAAATAAGGAGAATCGGAACTGGCACGGAAAGATACATGTGCTCAATTTTTTCCACCCGCTGTTCGAGAGTGGAATAATAGATAATTATTGTGAATGTTGTTCGATGAAACCTCTGCCAGGGACTTCAGTGTGATTTGCGGAGTATCCAAGTACATGTACAGGGTGTTTCAAAAATGACCGGTACATTTGAAACGGCAATAAATACTAAACGAGCCGCGATAAAAATACACCGTTTGTTGCAATATGCTTGGGACAACAGTACATTTTCAGGCGGACAAACTTTGGAAATTACAGTAGTTACAATTTTCAACAACAGATGGCGCTGCAAGTGATGTGAAAGATATAGAAGACAACGCAGTCTGTGGGTGCGCCATTCTGTACGTCGTCTTTCTGCTGTAAGCGTGTGCTGTTCACAACGTGCAAGTGTGCTGTAGACAACATGGTTTATTCCTTAGAACAGAGGATTTTTCTGGTGTTGGAATTCCACCGCCTAGAACACAGTGTTGTTGCAACAAGACGAAGTTTTCAACGGAGGTTTAATGTAACCAAAGGACCGAAAAGCGATACAATAAAGGATCTGTTTGAAAAATTTCAACGGACTGGGAACGTGACGGATGAACGTGCTGGAAAGGTAGGGCGACCGCGTACGGCAACCACAGAGGGCAACGTGCAGCTAGTGCAGCAGGTGATCCAACAGCGGCCTCGGGTTTCCGTTCGCCGTGTTGCAGCTGCGGTCCAAATGACGCCAACGTCCACGTATCGTCTCATGCGCCAGAGTTTACACCTCTATCCATACAAAATTCAAACGCGGCAACCCCTCAGCGCCGCTACCATTGCTCCACGAGAGGCATTCGCTAACGATATAGTGCACAGGATTGATGACGGCGATATGCATGTGGGCAGCATTTGGTTTACTGACGAAGCTTATTTTTACCTGGACGGCTTCGTCAATAAACAGAACTGGCGCATATGGGGAACCGAAAAGCCCCATGTTGCAGTCCCATCGTCCCTGCATCCTCAAAAAGTACTGGTCTGGGCCGCCATTTCTTCCAAAGGAATCATTGGCCCATTTTTCAGATCCGAAACGATTACTGCATCACGCTGTCTGGACATTCTTCGTGAATTTGTGGCGGTACAAACTGCCTTAGACGACACTGCGAACACCTCGTGGTTTATGCAAGATGGTGCCCGGTCACATCGCACGGCCGACGCCTTTAATTTCCTGAATGAATATTTCGATGATCGTGTGATTGCTTTGGGCTATCCGAAACATACAGGAGGCGGCGTGGATTGGCCTCCCTATTCGCCAGACATGAACCCCTGTGACTTCTTTCTGTGGGGACACTTGAAAGACCAGGTGTACCGCCAGAATCCAGAAACAATTGAACAGCTGAAGCAGTACATCTCATCTGCATGTGAAGCCATTCCGCCAGACACGTTGTCAAAGGTTTCGGGTAATTTCATTCAGAGACTACGCCATATTATTGCTACGCATGGTGGATATGTGGAAAATATCGTACTATAGAGTTTCCCAGACCGCAGCGCCATCTGTTGTTGAAAATTGTAACTACTGTAATTTCGAAAGTTTGTCTGCCTGAAAATGTACTGTTGTCCCAAACATATTGCAACAAACGGTGTATTTCTATCGCTGCTCGTTTAGTTTTTATTGCCGTTTCAAATATACCGGTCATTTTTGAAACACCCTGTACATGCAGCCAAACTGATTGCTGTTCATCATTCTGCAACTGAACGCCAACTAAATAGTGACAGGTGACTTTCAGGTGAATCACGTTTTATGCTCCATCGGGCGTGTAACGTCTGGAAGGAAACACCCTGTAACAATTGTCGGAAGGGTCGAGACAGGAGGAGGGAATTCCATGGTCTAGTGATTGTTCCCAAGGCATTCTCTGGGTGATCTCGTCATTCTTGAAGGCACAATGGATCAACACACATATGCACCTACTCTTGAGGACTATGTCCGACCTGTAAGTAGTTTGTTTTTTCCTCGACACGTTGGCATCTATCAGCAGGACAATGCAACGCGTCATATAGCTCGCAGTACCAGTGCGTGGTTCGAAGAGCACTAGGGTGAATTTACCGTACTCCCTCGGTTACCGAACCCAACCGAGAATCTGTGATACCACCTCGATCGACCTGTTCGTGTCATGTGTCCTCAACCGAGATATCTAGCGCAGATGGTCACAATACTGTAGCCGGCATGTTTCCACATCCATGTCTGTACCCTCCGGAACCTCACTGACACTCTTCCAGTGACATTAATGTCACTGGACAGTCTATGTTTCAATAATAAGAAAACTTTGGCCTGTACCCCACCCCTGTATACTTTGCAGAATTATTGATAAAGAAATAAAAAAGTATGCGATTTACAGACTAAGGATATAACTGTGATAATTACGGCTGTTAGGGTAAGCAGTCATTGACAGCAAAGGAGGAGCACGTTACTGTCATTAAAATTTTGAAACGTATTTGTTACTATTTTTTCCTACAGTATCACGATGAAAATATTTACCAGTATATTGTTTACTCACGTTCTTATGAATTACCGTAGTGACTGGTCTATGACGGCTGCACAGTGTAGTGGACTTGATAAGATAGCATTGTGAGCCCCCTATAGCCATTTGAATCGGCTAAATAGGGGTAATGTTTTTCTTTCATCTCGGGGAGCTACTTGCAGTCAACGTCCTCAATTATTTGCTGGCTTTATTTCAAACTCTGTCTTCCTCTACAATTTTTACCCCCTACAGCTCCCTCTAGTATAATAGAAATTATTCCCCGATGCCTTAATAATTGTCCTACCATCTTGTCCCTTCTCGTTGTCAGTGTTTTCCGTATATTCCTTTCCTCGCCGATACTCTGGAGAACTTATCAGTCAACCTAATTTTCAACATTCTTCTGTACACCACATATCAAATCCCTCGCTTCTCTTCTCTTCCGGTTTTCCCACAGTCCATGTATCACTGCCATACACTGCTATGCTCCAATTTCTCCCTCAAATTAAAGTCTAAGTTTGCCACTAATACACTTCTCTTGGCTAGGAATTCCCTTTTTTGCCGGAGATGTGCTGCTTTTTATGTCTTCCTTGCTTCGTCCGTGATAGGTCACTTTGCTGCCTAGGTAGCAAAATTCCTTAACTTCATCCACTTCGTGATCGCCAGTCCTGATGTTAACTTTCTCGCTGTTCTCATTTCTGCTACTTCTCATTACTTTCGCTTTTTTCACTTTACTCTGAGTCCATATTTTGTAATCATTAAACTATTTATTCCATGCAGCAGATCCTGTAATTCTTCTTCACTTTCACTGAGATTAGCAATCAATGATATCCTTTCACCTTAAATTTTAATTTCACACGTGAACCTTTTAATTCCGTCATTGCTTTTTCGATGAATGGACTGAACAGAAGAGGCGAAAGACTACATCCTTGTCTTACAAGCTTTTAAATCCTAGCATTTCATTCTTGTCTTCCACTCTTACTGATGCCTCTTTGCTCTTGTAGATACCGTATATTACATGTTTTTCCCTGTAGCTTATCCCTATTTTCCTCAGAATTTCGAACATCTTGCACCACGTGACAGTGTAGAACGCCTTTTCCAGGTCGACAAATCCTATGAACGTGTCTTGATCTTTCTTTAGTCTTGCTTCCATTATTAACTGCAACGTCAGGATTGGCTTTTCCTGAAGCAATGCTGATCGTCTTCTAACAAATTCTCAGTTTTCTTTTCCATTCTTCTGTATATTATTCTGGTCAACAACTTGTATGAGCTGTTGAACTGATTGTGATAATCCTCGCACTTGTCTGTTTTTCTATCTTTGGAACTGTGTTAATAGTGTTTTTTTCCCGAAAGTCAGATGGTATTTCTATCTTTGGAACTGTGTGAATGGTGTTTCTTCCAAAAGTCAGATGGTATATCGCCAGACTCACATTCTACACACCAACGTGAATAGTCGTCTTGTTGCAACTTTCCACAATGATTTTAGAAACTCTGATGGAGTGTTTTCTATCCCTTCTGCCTTATTTGATATTAAATCTAAAGCTTTTAAATTCTGATTCTACTATTGGATTCCCAATCTCTTGCCTATCGACTCCTGTTTCTTCTATCAAATTATCAGATAAGTCCTCCCCGTTATAAAAGCCCTCAATGTACTCTTTCCACGCACCCCCTCTCTACTCTGCATTTGACAGTGGAATTCCCATTGCACTATTAGTGATCACCGACAATTTTTCCACTTTTTTATGTGCTGTGTCAGACCTCCTGACCATAATTTCTTTTGCGATGTCTTCAATTTTCATGCAGTCATTTCACCTCAGCTTCCCTGCACTTCCGGTTTGTTTCATTCCTAAGTGACTTATTTCTGTATTTCTGAATTTTTCTAACATTTTTGCGCTTTCTTCTTTCATCGATCAACTGCAGTATTTCTTCTATTACTCATGGTTTCTTCACAGTTGTGTACGTAAAACAATTTGAGTGTAAAGTGACGATGAGGAGAACGACGGTGCTATCATGGCAGCTACACTGACTTGATGAATCTACACAACTTTTTCTACTGCACCACAGTGCACAATAAGTCTCCACTGATCAGTGGACCATTATAGTGTAAATGTTCTTTCCTCCCTTTAATGGATTGCTAAACATGAGAAATTTGGAAGAAATTTGCAATGGAAGGTAATTTTTTTTTCAATTTTGCAGCTACCTGCGTAATAAATAACAGTCCTGTTGCAGATGGAAAGCTGTCTAAGCAGTTAAAACAGATCTTACTAACTTGTAATGAAGATATTGCAACTTTTCACTCGCAAATGTTATCGTGAGACACCTTCCTTATTCCGCTTCGAACAAAATTGAACCCACTGGTGATGACAAAGCTGTGCAGAGAAATACGTGGACAAGAAAAGTGACGTAAGATGAATTTATGTTTTTCAGACGTAAGCAGAACCTGGACATATAATTTATGCCTGTTGATAGAGCTTCAGAAACCGAAGGTTGCTCTTACCTCAATTCTTTTTTTATCTGATGTCATACTTACTATATATGGAAGCCAAACGCTAACAGATAACTGTAGTTCTTGCCTCCTGGTTTGCGAGAACAGCGCTTTTTATGCTGTCTGGGAGTAGTAAGTATGGCGATGCGGAGTAACACGCGTAGAAGACTTAACGTAAGCATTCTCTCCAAAGCACATAAACTCAAACAATTCACAAGCATGAAAAATTCCACAGAAAAATCCTTGTGATTTAAGAAACCATATCATTCAGACAACTTCAGAATCTATAGGGGAAAACCTGCGGTACAGCTGAGCAAGGGACTCAATTTAGCACAGCTTTCGCTGAGCACAAATGTCGGCCGGGGTGGCCGAGAGGTTCTAGGCGCTATAGTCTGGAACCGCGCGACCGCTACGGTCGCAGGTTCGAATCCTGCCTCGGGCATGGATGTGTGTGATGTCCTTAGGTTAGTTAGGTTTAAGTAGTTCTAAGTTCTAGGGGACTGATGACCTCAGAGGTTAAGTCCCATAGTGTTCAGAGCCATTTGAACCATTTTGGGCACAAATGCATCATAGATTCAATAAGAAACTTCATCTCCACATCAGAAAATATCATAACTCGGCACGGTAAATGTCAAAAGTTATGGGCTTTAAATATCTAAGAGCGATCACGCACGCAACAGGAGTGAAAACAATAATCAGTCAAGAAGTAATCTTACAAAAAGCATGTTAGTTAATGTGAAGTGACTGTTAAAAAGCCTCTATTTGCCAATGAAAAATCAAGGCACTACAACATAGTAGTTCTGCGGAAAGCATTGTACGCTGCAGAAACTACAATGATTTGTAATCAAACAAAAATAAGATGGACTGAAAAGCAGAAAAGGAAAATTCTCAAGAAAATATTCGGACTAGTTTTTCGTGAAGGTATTTGGATACAGAGGCCGTAGAGAGAGATTTACAGGCAGGCTGAAACAACGGTCGTCTTTAGAAAAGGGAGGATATAAGCACAGAATGAGCAAGAACAGACACACCAGGCGACTCTTTCAGATAGCAAACACTAACTAAAATAAGACAGAATAGATCACTTAAACAGAAGAAGATATTAAAGAAGTGGGAATCAAGCAAGATAACATTATCAACCGAGAACAGTTCAGAAACTTCGCAAAAATTCACACACTTAAATAAAACCGCAAGGAAAAAAGAAGAGGAAACAAATGGTCAGAAGAACAACACAACACAGCGAGCGCACGTACAGAATGTGGAAGAACGAAGGTACGATAAAGGACCACCACTACTGAAGTTAAAACGCTCTCTTAAAAGGAAAAATATTTATATCAACGTAATCTGCCCAATTAGGGGCATTTCCCAGTCCGGCAATAAATAAATACACTCCTGGAAATTGAAATAAGAACACCGTGAATTCATTGTCCCAGGAAGGGGGAAACTTTATTGACACATTCCTGGGGTCAGATACATCACATGATCACACTGACAGAACCACAGGCACATAGACACAGGCAACAGAGCATGCACAATGTCGGCACTAGTACAGTGTATATCCACCTTTCGCAGCAATGCAGGCTGCTATTCTCCCATGGAGACAATCGTAGAGATGCTGGATGTAGTCCTGTGGAACGGCTTGCCATGCCATTTCCACCTGGCGCCTCAGTTGGACCAGCGTTCGTGCTGGACGTGCAGACCGCGTGAGACGACGCTTCATCCAGTCCCAAACATGCTCAATGGGGGACAGATCCGGAGATCTTGCTGGCCAGGGTAGTTGACTTACACCTTCTAGAGCACGTTGGGTGGCACGGGATACATGCGGACGTGCATTGTCCTGTTGGAACAGCAAGTTCCCTTGCCGGTCTAGGAATGGTAGAACGTTGGTTCGATGACGGTTTGGATGTACCGTGCACTATTCAGTGTCCCCTCGACGATCACCAGTGGTGTACGGCCAGTGTAGGAGATCGCTCCCCACACCATGATGCCGGGTGTTGGCCCTGTGTGCCTCGGTCGTATGCAGTCCTGATTGTGGCGCTCACCTGCACGGCGCCAAACACGCATACGACCATCATTGGCAGCAAGGCAGAAGCGACTCTCATCGCTGAAGACGACACGTCTCCATTCGTCCCTCCATTCACGCCTGTCGCGACACCACTGGAGGCGGGCTGCACGATGTTGGGGCGTGAGCGGAAGACGGCCTAACGGTGTGCTGGACCGTAGCCCAGCTTCATGGAGACGGTTGCGATTGGTCCTCGCCGATACCCCAGGAGCAACAGTGTCTGTGTACTGTGGAGACCTCACGCCCCACGTGTTGAGCAATTCGGCGGTACGTCCACTAGGCCTCCAGCATGCCAACTATACGCCCTCGCTCAAAGTCAGTCAACTGCACATACGGTTCACTTCCACGCTGTCGCGGCATGCTACCAGTGTTAAAGACTGCGATGGAGCTCCGTATGCCACGGCAAACTGGCTGACACTGACGGCGGCGGTGCACAAATGCTGCGCAGCTAGCGCCATTCGACGGCCAACACCGCGGTTCCTGGTGTGTCCGCTGTGCCGTGCGTGTGATCATTGCTTGTACAGCCCTCTCGCAGTGTCCGGAGCAAGTATGGTGGGTCTGACACCGGTGTCAATGTGTTCTTTTTTCCATTTCGTGAAGTGTAAAAAGGTACATTATAAAGAGCAAATTACTATAATGTTTGCAGACGGAAGAATACATCAGTATGTGCACAATATCGCTTTAGCCTTTGTGTATGGTCTGCTTTATACATTAGCTGCATCCCACATTTGCTGAACGTTTCCAACAAACCTGCTTTAATTTCAGTCTTTCCCGTTATCGACACCACGTGGTCAATCTATTTCATACCACTTCGCAGTATAATAGTAGGTACTGAACTATAGTGAAGAGTTTAGTATTTGACACAAGCCTTGTAATTAAATATTTTGTTTTTGTATTATAGTGCAATTACCCACATTTGTAGAGTTACCTTTCAGCACCCGAGGTCGAAATGCAGTCTACGTAAATCGTTATGATGTTATTCTCGACATTGTCAATGGGGTGGGGGTGGGGGGGGGGAAGATACGAAATCTGTTGATTTAAAACGTATGTGGATAAAAGTCCCATGGCCAATTTTTTTCTTTACTGATTACCTGTTTGGTTCATCAGCGAGCCATCTTCTGATCACTTTAAAATGTTGTTCAGTATGTGACACTCATTACACATCGTCGCATTTTATAAAACAAAGTCCCCCTAGTTAAACAAAAAATCCTTTAGGCGTAACAGGAAAATATTAAAACGTGACACACAAAATGCAAAAATACGAGTATATATAGTGAGTGATATAAAGTCCTTTACCAGAGGGACATACACTGAACAAAAAAATGGTTCAAATGTCTCTGAGAACTATGGGACTTACCATCTGAGGTCATCAGTCCCCTAGACTTAGAACTACTTAAACCTAACTAACCTAAGGACATCATACACATCCATGCTCGAGGCAGGATTCGAACTTGCGACCGTAGCAGCCGCATGGTTCCGGACTGAAGCGCTTAGATCCGCTGGGCCACAGCGGCCGACGCTGAACAACATTATACAGGGTGTCCCAGCTATCTTGTCCACCCAAAATATCTCTGGAACAATAGCAGCTATTGGAAAACGACTTTCACCGGTATCAATGTAGGGCTGGGGCCCATGAATGTACATATTTGGAAACATTCTAAAACGAAAGCATATGTTTTTTAACACAAACTTATGTTTTTTTAAATGGACCTCCTGTATTTTTTCTTCAGCAATCCATAGCATGACAAAGCACATACACAATGGCGTTGATTGCATCGCAATATTCCCATTACATCCCGAGATATTGAGACGCGAAGTTGACGCTTGAAACACCCGACATGCGCTGCTAGCGCACGTCCTGAGGCTCAGGCGTGAACCCCATGCTGCCCGTAATCGCGATGTGATTGACATGTGTAATCACACCTCCATACTTATCAAGAGGTCCGAAACGAATAATACGGTCTGCTGCCATCAACTCTCATCAGCACATAATGGTTTCCCTCTTGCACGTTTTACGTATCTACGTACACAATATGAACCAGTACCGATCGGTGTACACCCGTCAGGTTGTCTTATTTATACTGCACACCCAAAATAAGGTTATCTAATGCGTTATATGACCCATTGTGCCTGTCGCTCAGTGCCTGGCTCTACCTAGTCAAGTGTCCAACGTAGTTCCCACTACTGCCACAGTTACCACTTCGCCTTGTTTATGATTTGCGACCCATGCAAACTCCTGTACTCCGCCACCCTCCGAGCATCCCATTTGTTGTTGCTTTGGCATGCAGTACACCGCTTGCCAGTGTAGTCGTGCATCAGAGTAATCTAGTGACGGCACGGAGGTAGTACACATTGTGAATAAACGTTGTGTTGTGGAACTTATACTGTACAGTATAATGTACACACATGTAGATATGGTAGAAATGCTGCTGATCTATGGAGAATGTACGTTGACGGGTAATACGTTATGAGATTGCTTGTTTGTTGATAGTACTGTTAGCGAACATTATGATTATTAAGTCAATATATCTGTTTTCTACCCTACTCTACATACCTGTACTGCACCCTGTTGTAGGTGGACGAAATGCTGTTTAGGCAGAACGACTGTACAGAAGACGATTCCCTGACAAGCCATCGCCTTCGCGCCGGATGTGTGGTCGTCTCTCATTTCGTCTACGTGAAACGGGAAGCTTAAATCCAAGACCTCGACATCGTCCTAGAACACGCACAGATGAACGTGCTGAAGTTGCTGTGCTCGCTACCATAGCTGTGAATCCTCAAATCAGCACACGTCAAATTGAACGTGAAGTTGGTGTGTCGAAATCAAGTGCACAGCGTATTCTTAAACGTCATAAATTTAATCCTTACCATGTTCATTTACACCAGGATCTTCATGGAAATGACTTCCGCAATAGGGTAACATTTTGTCGGTGGGCTCAGCAAAAACTTCTGACTAATCCAAATTGTTTTGCAGATGTTCTCTTTACCGACGAGGCATCATTCTCCAACAAAGGAATTGTCAATATGAGGAATATGCATTATTGGTCCGCAGACAATCCAAAATGGATCCGTCAGGTAGAGCATGAACGTCCGTGGAAAGTTACTGTTTGGTGTGGGATTATTGGAGATACCATTATCGGACCTTTCTTTATAAATGGCATCCAAAATGGCAGACAATACTCCAGATTTATACGACACAATCTTCCTGTTCTCTTGGACACCGTACCTCTGAACCGGAGAATGGTCATGTGGTATCAGCTTGACGGATGCCCTGCACATAACGCCTTACGAGCACGACGACTTCTGAACAGTAAGTTCCCTGGTGGGTGTATTGGACGAGGTGGCCCAGTTAGGTGGCCTGCCCGATCTCCGGACCTTATACCGCTGGATTATTTTCTTTGGGGAGCAGTGAAGGATGCTGTTTACCAACATGAACCAACAACACCAGAGGACATGAAGCAACGCATTATTGATGCTTGTACAGCCATCAAAGAGGAAACAGGAAATCATCCTTCATCCGCAGAGTGACCATATGTATGCAAGCCAATGGGCATCACTTTGAGCATGAGATGTGAACGCTATGTTTAGTATGTAGTGCTGGTATCACAGTGGAAGTTTCTACAAAGGGCCATTTTACCCAGTGACATTTGTTTGCAACAATTTGTCATTTAACGCATTAGATAAACATAACATTGATAATTATGTGGTAATAAAACTAATTTGTTAAACATGTTTACATTCATCTTTTATGTCCTACCTGAACTTCCCAAATCAAAACATTTTTACCTAAACATCGGTAAAACTTTTAGTCCACTTGCTCGTTTCACTAAAACCATCAACATGAATTTTACTATTACGAGTGAATGATTAACTGTCACTTGCGCTAGATCTACAGTAAAGTAAAGTTTTAACGTTGAACGGCATTACCTTTTTAATAACGGATTAACGATAAGCGAAGTAAACTTTGTGACTAACGTTGCGGTACACAGATATGTTACAGAACCGCATCACCCCTAGCCTATGGGATAAATACCTGCTGGAATGTACGACGTTAATGCAGGATGGCAGCAGACCGTATTATTCGTTTCGGACCTCTTGATAAGTATGGAAGTGTGATTACGCATGTCAATCACATCGCGATTTCGGGCAGCATGGGGTTCACGCCTGAGCCTCAGGACGTGCGCTAGCAGCGCATGTCGGGCGTTTCAAGCGTCAACTTCGCGTCTTAATATCTCGGGATATAATGGGAATATTGCGACGCAATCAACGCCATTGTGTATGTGCTTTGTCATGCTATGGATTGCTGAAGAAAAAAAAAGGAGATCCATTTAAAGAAACATAAGTGTGTTAAAAAACACATAAGCTTTCGTTTTAGAATGTTTCCAAATATGTACATTCATGGGCCCCAGCCCTATATTGATACCGGTGAAAGTCGTTTCCCAATAGCTGTTATTGTTCCAGAGATATTTTGGGTGGACAAGATAGCTGGGACACCCTGTAGATCGACATGAAGATGGCTCGGTAACGAGCCGCAACCGAAAACCAGTGAAAAAATACGCGATCTTGACGTGAGACTTTTATCCATACGTGTTTTAAATCGTTATTCTTTTCACTACAATCATTTAGTAATGACTGTTTTCCGTAGACAGCAGTGAGTGCTGCTCACTTACTGACAAGACGGTTATGTACACAGGTCATTCAGTAAGTTACGAGACTGAATTTTTATACGTTGTGTAGGCGAAATGTTATTACATTAACAGTAAGTTTTAGAATTAATCATGAAAAACCTACAAAACTAAGATTCAGACGCGTTTTTCTTGAATGACTCGCCTCCAGCGTAAACGTATCCCAGTACAGAATAAAACTACATTAAATTTCCTACAAAAAGATAGTGTTCATTTTTTTATGTAGAACAAATAGTTTGCGCATATCGAGCGAGAGAATGCGAAAATCTTACGCCTGGTTTCTGAAGGTGTTGTAGATTGCATAAAACATATTGGTACAGGCAACTACTGTACTTCACATATATATCTCGATCCCTAAGAGAGTCAAGCAGGGAATGGTCTTTTCTTACATCGGTGAACATAAACCATACTAAGAAATTATTAAATTTGTTGAGTAATGTACACGTTGTGTAATGTATAGATGGCCACACCCCTCAATATGCACTGCTTGACAGGGACACTGCTTTTACCAAATTTTCCTGCATTGGGTCAGATGGGGGGAGGATGCATATCACGAGGTATGCTTACCCAAACAGGCAGGCATTTGAGTGCAGCTGACCTTACTGCACGTACCATAGCTTACTTACTCACAATCACACATCATAACAAAACTACTAACATGTAAGTGCAGCTGCTGGTGACAGCTCAGTTAGTTCTAAAATAAGAACTGCAATGAACAGTTACATTAAAAAATTAAATTAACAATAATTTATATAAACCTTACTGAATAAAGACTAAGGACTCTTAGATATGATGGAGTGCCTAGCAGTATATTAAAGTACTGTGCTGCACATGTGAGCCCTGTACTTAGCCATATTTGTAACTTTTCCTTCAGAAATACTCAGTTTCCTGAACAATTAAAGCACTCAGTAGCAAAGCCGTTTTATAAAAAAGGAAAATGGGATAATGTAGACAATTTTAGACCTATTTATATGCCATCAGTGTTTGCTAAAGGTGCTGAAAAGGCTGTGTATATAAGGATAATTGATCATTTTATATTACGTAATTTGCTATCAAACGTACAGTTCGGCTTTAGAAGTCGTTTAACAACTGAAAATTCTATATTCTCTTTTCTCTCTGAGGTAACGGATGGGTTAAACAAAAGGTTTCGAACGGTAGGCATAGTTTCTGATTTAACGAAGGCGTTACTTTGCGTTGATCACAAAATATTGCTCCAGAAGTTTGACCATTACGGAATAGGGGAGTAGTTCACAATTAGTTCATCTCTTACTTTAACAAGAGATAGCAAAAGGTTATTATTCACAGCGTAGGGAATGGCTGTGATGTGGAGTCCGAGTGGGGTACAGTCAAATGGGTGGTGTCCCAGGGATCAGTGTTGGGGCCACTCCTGTTCCTTAGTTATATAAATGATATGTCCTCTAGTATTACGGGTAACTAAAATATATCTGTTTCTTGATGGCACTAGTTTGGTAGCAAAGGATCTAGTGTGCAACATTGGCTCGGTTTCAAATAGTTCAGTTCATGGCATTAGTTCATGGCTTGCAGGAAATAAACTAACGCTAAATCACAGTAAGACTCAGTTTTTACAGTTTATAACACACAATTCAACAAAAACCGCCGTTTTAACTTCACAGAATGGTCATATGATTAGTGAAACTGAACAGTTCAAATATCTAGGTGTTGAGATAGTAAACTGTCGTGGAAAGCCCACGTTCAGGATCTTGTTCAAAGACTTATGCTGACTTTTTACTATTCGAACGGTCTCTGAAGTAAGTGATCGTTCGACACGAAAATAAGTCTACTTTGCTTATTTTTATTCGCTTATGTCGTATGGTATTACGTTTTGGGGTAACTCTAACCATTCTAAGACGATACTTTTGGCTCAGAAACGGACGGTTCGGGCAATTCGTGGTGTAAGTTCGCGAACCTCTTGTCGACCCCCGTTCACTAGTCCGGGTATTTTGACACTGGCGTCTCAATACATATATTCTTTACTGTCGTTTCTTGTTAACAATATCAGATTATTCCCAAGAATAAGCTGCTTTCACTCAGTTAATGCAGAAATCCAACCAGCATCTGGATCGGACTTCCTTAACTCTTGTGCAGAAAGGTGTGCAGTATACTGCTGCATCCATTTACAATAAGCTACCACTAGAATTCAAAGATATTAGCAGTAATCCGTGCGCTTTCAAATCGAAACTGAAGAGTTTCCTCATGGATCACTCCTATTCTATTGAGGGGTTCCTTGAAAATTAAGCTTATTCTTGTGTTGTTGTCTACGTTTACTTATACTAACGGCTTGACTTGTTTTGAGTTCATAAACATTTTATTTTTATCTGTTATTACTTTTATGTTGTAATTTCTTGCGCTGACACGTTCCATGACCTGGGAGATGTGCTTCTTAATTTGGTCCTACGCAACTTGACGTGTAAGTAAAATAAATGAATTGTACGTGCCAGTTAACTCCGCAATTGTATCGAATAGTTATAATAAAAATTGAAAGTAACTATAAGAGTAGTATTTGTAGCTAGGTGAAAGCTTTTCTTAAATTTTTGTTGCTGAAAAATTTTTTATACAGCTGTATCAGCATGTTTAGTAAAACAAATTATTGTAAAATATCACCTGAATTCAACTTTGCAATACCCCTATAAACGGTAACGATTTCAAAAGTTTCATCAAGAAGAAACTTGGCCAGCAGCCTCTTCCGCTGTCTGTTCCCCGGCGAAATTGACGCCGTTAAGGGACGGGTGGGAGGAGGGTTACTTCCGTCAAAAACAAGGCAGGCACGAAGTCTGATGCCTCGCGGCACGCCAGAAATATCGCCCACATAGCTCAGCAGAAACGACAAAAGAAGTTTCGTCAGAAGAATGACGACGGACGGCAGATATGTCGAGCGAAAAACAAAGAGAAGGGTGAAGGAGGGAGCACAGGGGGGAAGAGGCAGCGCAGAAGTGACCGTCACAAAGGAAGAGAAACGACCGAAACAGAGAAATACATCACGCACGAGGAAGCTATGAAGTTCTCCACAGAGAAAAATTTCCCGGCTCTGATGCGGAAAGAGACTCCTGGCTGCCTTGGAAACAATGAAGAGACGGCCGCGAAGGGACGGAGGTGGTGGTAGGGGGTGTGGGTGGAGGAGGGGATGGAGGAAGGGGTTGAGACTGAAGGAGAGGGGTAAAAATGGTGTGCCAGGCGCCCGAGAAGTGGGGCTCGTCATGGAGACAGGAGAGTAAAAAACGAAAGATGGAGGGCCAAGTTAGACGGCCCACATCTAAGCGATGGCAACTTTCACTCTCAATGGCCACAATCGAATGAATAATCGAAAACGATGTTTCGAGACAAATGAACGTGACTCTCTATCGCTTCAAATTGTGTAGAGTGGAAACTGAAATGATCACTTCGCATTCCCTTCGCGGTCTCACACCTTGACACGTAACTATTCGTCACTGGTACCAGATTAGAAGTTGGAAGTACTTTTAAGGAACCATTTGCACTCGAGCACAGACGATATTTAATTTACTTAACTTAGATTTTATGTATCGATTTTTTAAGACAAGAGAAAGCAAAATAAAGGAATTAACACCGCTCTCTTGTCACAGCCAGTAGGCATCAGCACACTCTTACGTCATTCGTGGTCCTAGAAGGACATAATATTTTATGCGACCCCACAGTTAGCCATATTGATACTTATTTGCAGAAAAGAGGCGCAGAATTAATAAGTCGCCCTCATTTGTAAATTATCTGCAATTATTTACCTAGAATTTTACGTATGTGTCATTCATATCGTAATGTATATGTTGAAATGAATATATGTTTTATTTAATCGTATGCTTTTCTCTGTTTTAGTAGGTTTAGTCACCCTATTGTCATGATTGAAGCTGAGGTCATATATCAGACTTTGTTTACAAAAAATATATAATGAGCCCTGGCTACGTTCCGTACATCTTCGGACGTGCGATCATCATCATCATCATCATCATCATTTAAGACTGATTATGCCTTTCAGCGTTCAGTCTGGAGCATAGCCCCCTTATAAAATTCCTCTATGATCCCCTATTCAGTGCTAACATTGGTGCCTCTTCTGATGTTAAACCTATTACTTCAAAATCATTCTCAACCGAACACAGGTACCTTCTCCTTGGTCTGCCCCGACTCCTCCTACCCTCTACTGCTGAACCCATGAGTCTCTTGGGTAACCTTGCTTCTCCCATGCGTGTAACATGACCCCACCATCTAAGCCTGTTCGCCCTGAATGCTACATCTATAGAGTTCATTCCCAATTTTTCTTTGATTTCCTCATTGTGGACACCCTCCTGCCATTGTTGCCATCTACTAGTACCTGCAATCATCCTAGCTACTTTCATATCTGTAACCTCAACCTTGTTGATAAGGTTACCTGAATCCACCCAGCTTTCGCTCCCATACAACAAAGTTGGTCGAAAGATTGAAAGGTGCACAGACAACTTAGTCTTGGTACTGACTTCCTTCTTACAGAAGAGAGTAGATCGTAGCTGAGCGCTCACTGCATTAGCTTTGCTACACCTCACTTCCAGTTCTTTCACTATGTTGCCATCCTGTGAGAATATGCATCCTAAGTACTTGAAACCGTCCACCTGTTTTAACTCTGTTCCTCCTATTTGGCACTCAGTCCGTTTATATTTCTTTCCCACTCACATTACTTTCGTTTTGGAGATGCTAATCTTCATACCATAGTCATTACATTTCTGATACAGCTCTGAAATATTACTTTGCAAACTTTCAATCGAATCTGCCATCACAACTAGGTCATCCGCATATGCAAGACTGCTTATTTTGTGTTCACATATCTTAATCTCACCCAGCCAGTCTATTGTTTTCAACATATGATCCATAAATAATATGAACAACAGTGGAGACAGGTTGCAGCCTTGTCTTATCCCTGAAACTACTCTGAACCATGAACTCAATTTACCGTCAACTCTAACTGCTGCCTGACTATCCATGTAAAGACCTTTAATTGCTTGCAAAAGTTTGCCTCCTATTCCATAATCTCGTAGAACAGACAATAACTTCCTCCTAGGAATCAGGTCATATGCCTTTTCTAGATCTATAAAGCATAGATACAATTCCCTGTTCCACTCATAACACTTCTCCATTATTTGCCGTAAGCTAAAGATCTGGTCCTGACAACCTCTAAGAGGCCTAAACCCACACTGATTTTCATCCAATTGGTCCTCAACTAATACTCGCGCTTTCCTTTCAACAATACCTGAGAAGATTTTACCCACAACGCTGATTAAAGAGATACCTCTGTAGTTGTTACAATCTTTTCTGTTTCCATGTTTAAAGATTGGTGTGACTACTGCTTTTGTCCAGTCTGATGGAACCTGTCCCGACTCCCAGGCCATTTCAATTATCCTGTGTAGCCATTTAAGACCTGACATTCCACTGTATTTGATGAGTTCCGACTTCATTTCATCCACCCCAGCTCCTTTATTGCACTGCAATCTACTGACCATTTTCTCCACTTCCTCAAATGTGATCCTATTTGCATCATCATTCCTGTCCCATTCTACCTCGAAATCTGAAACATTACTGATCGTATTTTCACCTACATTGAGCAACTCTTCAAAATATTCCCTCCATCTGCCCAAGGCATCCACAGGATTCACCAGCAGTTTTCCTGACCTGTCCAAAATACTTGTCATTTCCTTCTTACCTCCATTTCGAAGACTGCTAATTACACTCCAGAATGGTTTTCCAGCAGCTTGACCCATAGTCTCCAACCTGTTTCCAAAGTCTTCCCAAGATTTCTTCTTGGATGCTGCAATTATCTGTTTGGCTTTGTTTCTTTCTGCTTTCTCTGTCTACCTGAGTTCTAGTATGTAGCCATTTTTGATACGCCTTCTTTTTCCTTTCACAGGCTGCCTTGACTGTGTCATTCCACCAAGCTGTTTGCTTCATCCTACTTTTACACACTACTGTTCCAAGACGTTCTTTAGCCACTTGTAGTACTGTGCCCCTGTACCTTGTCCATTCCTTTTCCAATGACTGTAATTGACTGCACTCAACTAACTGGTACCTTTCTGAGATCGCTGTTATGTACTTGTGCCTGATTTCCTTATCCTGAAGTTTCTCCACTCTTATCCTTCTACATATGGACCTGACCTCCTGCACTTTCGGCCTCACAATCCCAATTTCACTGCAGATTAAATAATGATCAGTGTCATCAAAGAATCCCCTGAATACACGTGTGTCCCTCACAGCCTTCCTGAATTCCTGATCTGTTATTATATAGTCAATGACAGATCTGGTTCCCCTGCCTTCCCAAGTATACCGGTGAATGTTCTTATGTTTAAAAAAGGAGTTTGTGATTACTAAGCCCATACTGGCACAGAAATCCAAGAATTGTTTCCCGCTCCTGTTGGCCTCCATATCCTCTCCAAATTTACCCATAACCTTTTCATACCCTTCTGTTCGATTTCCAATCCTGGCATTAAAATCACCCATGAGCAGAACACTGTCCTTGTCCTTTACTTTAACAACTACATCACTGAGTGCGTCATAAAAACTATCCATTTTATCTTGAGCTGTCCCTTCACAATGCGAATATACTGACACAATCCTAATTTTCTTGCTAGACACTGTCAAATCTATCCACATCAGTCGTTCGTTTACATACCTTATTGCAACTACGCCGGGTTCCATTTCTTTCCTGATGTAAAGCCCTACACCCCGGACGTGCGAAGCTCGATAAATTCACGGCGTAAATTTTAATCCTTCAATTATTTATACAAACAACACAATAATAATAATTATTATTACAAATTATTATTATTATTTTACTTTTATTTGTTAAATATTGAATGCAGAGTCAATTATTTCGAATAAATAGACACGAAATCTGTAAAGCAATCGTTTGTCTCTTCTCATTGCTTTTCTGTCAGCTACAGGATTGGCAGTGGAGTAAGTGAGCTGGTTAATTTTTAATTCCAAAATGTATGAATTAAGAGCAGTCACAAAAATTATTTTGCCCCTGCAGGAACAAGGTACAGATGACATGCGAGTGAAATACGTTACGCAGCAGTGTGAAACATTTTAAACCTTTGAACAATAGTAGTTCGCTGACCGGATCCTGCAACACAGATGTTCCAATGAATGATTATGTCGTTTAACTAAAGCGTATTACGCAAGTATCAGAATGAGTAATTCAGTGAAGTCAGTGGTAATAGCCGGCCGGTGTGGCCGTGCGGTTCTAGGCGCTTCAGTCTGGAACCGAGCGACCGCTACGGTCGCAGGTTCGAATCCTGCCTCGGGCATGGATGTATGTGATGTCCTTAGGTTAGTTAGGTTTAAGTAGTTCCAAGTTCTAGGAGACTGATGACCTCAGATGTTAAGTCCCATAGTGCTCAGGGCCATTAGAACCACTTTTTTTCAGTGGTAATAACAAGTAGTTGCTAAAGTATTATTTTACGAAAGATATACTAATTCACGGTGTTTATCGTGTACCATACAATAATGATAGAAATAATCATAATTAAATATATAAATTTGTCCTTTGTGAGTAATTCTTCCTTGACTAACACTTTTTCCTCGTAATTTTTTTTAAATGTAGTAATTGTAACTAGTTAGAAGCATTCACAGACTTGAAAGACTCTCTCATTCCTCTTCCATCGTTCAACTTCTCCGATAATTCTGTCCTGTTTTATGGATTTTACAATAACAGTCAGTGTCTCACGTTTAAAATTCTCTCTATTCCCAATTTTTGTTATATATATTGTCTAGTTTGTTTTTATCGGCTTGCGACGTGGGCACTAAACACGTTTCCGTTTCAGTGCAACATTGTCATGGTGGTTATTGTAGTAATTATAGTCAGTGATCGCCATTTTCCTATTGACGGAAATTCCAAAACCTGGGAACGAAGTTTTATGGGAAAACCTGTTGTACTATTAGTTGGCTACGAGAGTTTATATGGAGGGAAAGAGAAGATATGCGATTGCTATATTTCTACTTAGGCAACGAACTGAAATCATTTAGTTCCACTATGATGGACGTAAATGAATTATGGCAACATTTAAACTGAGAGTAAATCGCGCTCTGTGGTAGTGTGTGCCGAGCAAATGGATTGAGGGCGGAAATGACCGACCGTGGTTTAATAAAAGAATTCGGAAAAGGCTGAGGGAACAACGCTATAGGATCAAAAAATAACGCAGAGATGTCGACAGGCAAAAATCAACAGAAAATCGCATGTCTATAAAAAGATCGGTGCACGAAGCATATAACTTCTGCCGTTAGCGAAGTAGCTTACCGAGAAGCTGAGAAAAAGATGGTGCTACGTAAAATCTCTAAGCGGGTAGAATACCTCTATAAGTCACTTGTCGACGCTCTGGTGTGGCAATAATGACAGAAAAAGGAAAGCTGCAGTTTCAAATTTCTCTCTTAAAAATCGTTCACACAGAAGGATTCCACAGACCGAGGTTCTAACTCCCGTATGGAGGACATACACTCCTGGAAATGGAAAAAAGAACACATTGACACCGGTGAGTCAGACCCACCATACTTGCTCCGGACACTGCGAGAGGGCTGTACAAGCAATGATCACACGCACGGCACAGCGGACACACCAGGAACCGCGGTGTTGGCCGTCGAATGGCGCTAGCTGCGCAGCATTTGTGCACCGCCGCCGTCAGTGTCAGCCAGTTTGCCGTGGCATACGGAGCTCCATCGCAGTCTTTAACACTGGTAGCATGCCGCGACAGCGTGGACGTGAACCGTATGTGCAGTTGACGGACTTTGAGCGAGGGCGTATAGTGGGCATGCGGGAGACGGGTGGACGTACCGCCGAATTGCTCCACACGTGGGGCGTGAGGTCTCCACAGTTCATCGATGTTGTCGCCAGTGGTCGGCGGAAGGTGCACGTGCCCGTCGACCTGGGACCGGACCGCAGCGACGCACGGATGCACGCCAAGACCGTAGGATCCTACGCAGTGCCGTAGGGGACCGCACCGCCACTTCCCAGCAAATTAGGGACACTGTTGCTCCTGGGGTATCGGCGAGGACCATTCGCAACCGTCTCCATGAAGCTGGGCTACGGTCCCGCACACCGTTAGGCCGTCTTCCGCTCACGCCCCAACATCGTGCAGCCCGCCTCCTGTGGTGTCGCGACAGGCGTGAATGGAGGGACGAATGGAGACGTGTCGTCTTCAGCGATGAGAGTCGCTTCTGCCTTGGTACCAATGATGGTCGTATGCGTGTTTGGCGCCGTGCAGGTGAGTGCCACAATCAGGACTGCATACGACCGAGGCACACAGAGCCAACACCCGGCATCATGGTGTGGGGAGAGATCTCCTACACTGGCCGTACACCACTGGTGATCATCGAGGGGACACTGAATAGTGCACGGTACATCCAAACCGTCATCGAACCCATCGTTCTACCATTCCTAGACCGGCAAGGGAACTTGCTGTTCCAACAAGACAATGCACGTCCGCATGTATCCCGTGCCACCCAACGTGCTCTAGAAGGTGTAAGTCAACTACCCTGGCCAGCAATATCTCCGGATCTGTCCCCCATTGAGCATGTTTGGGACTGGATGAAGCGTCGTCTCACGCGGTCTGCACGTCCAGCACGAACGCTGGTCCAACTGAGGCGCCTAGTGGAAATGGCATGGCAAGCCGTTCCACAGGACTACATCCAGCATCTCTACGATCGTCTCCATGGGAGAATAGCAGCCTGCATTGCTGCGAAAGGTGGATATACACTGTACTAGTGCCGACATTGTGCATGCTCTGTTGCCTGTGTCTATGTGCCTGTGGTTCTGTCAGTGTGATCATGTGATGTATCTGACCCCAGGAATGTGTCAATAAAGTTTCCCCTTCCTGGGACAATGAATTCACGGTGTTCTTATTTCAATTTCCAGGAGTGTAGAAACAGACATCCGTGGCTATGGAATTACAGTTCGGTTTTACAGGAAGTACTCATCAATATTGGCCACTTACTTCTCGTGCATTAATCGCGAATCTCTGCACCAGCATATGAAGCCCCGAGCGACTGGAAAGAGCCACAGGAGACTCCTGTATAGAAGAAGGATGACGCAACGGTCCTGAGAAATTGCAGACCAATATCCTAATCGTCGCTCTGCTGCAGAGTTCTTGATCATATACTGAGTTCAAATATCGTAAGTTTCCTTAAGAAAGATAAGCTTCTGTCCACATATCAAGATGGATTCAGAAAACATTACTCGCGTGTATCTCAGTTTGCTCTCATCTCGTACGATACCCTGCGAGCCATGGATGAAGAGCAACAGGCAGATCCTATGTGGCCAAATTTTCGAAAGACGTTTGACGCGGTACGCCAATGCAGAATCTTAAAGAAAGTCAGATATGTGAGTGGTTCGAAGACTTGTTACGTGATAGATTTCAGTACGTTGTCCTGAATGGCAAGTGTTCATCAGAAATAAGGATGTTGGCAGGGGTGTCCCAGGAAAGTGAATTACCATCGCTCTTGTTCTCTATATACATAAATGAACTGATGGACAGGATGAGCAGCTATCTTGGATTGTTTGCTGATGGCGCTGCAGCGTACCGTGAAGTGTCGTCGTTGAGTGACTGTTGGATGATACAGGATGATTCAGACAGAATTTGTATTTGGTTTGATAGCAACTTGTTCTGACTATAGAAAAATGTAAGCTGATGCAGATGAGCTGGAAAAACAATCCTGTAATGTTCGAATATGCTAGTAGTGGTATGCAGTTTGACATAGTCACGTCGATCAAAGATCTGGTCATAATGTAGGTAAGCGATGTGAAATGGGAAAAACACGTAATGTAGGTAGTAGAGAAGGCGAATAGTCGACACCTGTTTATGGGGTGAATTCTAGGAAAGTGTGGCTCATCAATAAAGGAGAAAGCAAGTAGAACATTTACGCGACCCATGCTTGAGTACTGCTAGAGTGTTTGGGTTCCCCACCGGGTCGGATTAAAGTAAGACATCGAAGCAATTCAGAGGTGTACTGCTAGATTTGTTATCGGTGGGTTGGATCAACACGCGAGTATTACGTAAATGCTCCTCCTTATACTCGAATGGGATTCCCCGGAGGGAAAACGACGTTTCTTCGTTTAACACTAGTGAAAAAGGTTAGAGAATCTTCACGGTAAATGATGACAGCTGAAACAGTTTCAGGATAAAGATTTATCAAAATTCTTGACCACGGTTTCGGTATATCTAAATATACCTTCATCAGAAGTAAAATACACTAAAATTACATCCTGCAATGGAGATTAATAAAACAACTGTGCCAAAGGCGTCTTCAGTAGTTAAAACATCATCTCAATTTATACAACATAATTCCGGTACTTCGCCTATACCTACTGACGACGGCTTTGGCACAATTGTTTTATTAATGTCCATCGCAGGATGTAATTTTAGGTATTTTACTTCTGATGAATGTATTTTTAGATATACCGAAACCGTGGTCAAGAATTTTAGTAAATCTTTATCCTGCAACTGTTTTGGCTGCCATCATTTACCACGAAGAATTTCAATAGTTGAGGTTTCAACCATGTTTAAAATCTTGTTTAGAGAGTCGGTATTTTCGACTATCTACGGAACGATTCTGCTGCTACTAAGGTACATGTTGCGTAAGGACCACGAAGACCCTTGAGAGAAATTAGGGAACACACAGAACATATAGAAGGCCTCCATTTCTCTCACTATTTAGTCCTGACGTGCTGGTACATTCAAGCTTCAACATTCTGTGCTTTGACTCATAGATATGTAAATTTCTATTTCCCCATTCCATCGACAATTGTTTGCTCCTCTTCCTACAGGAGAAGTAACCCTCAAAAGTAGGATAGTGACTTAACCATTGCCGAATCTCTCCGTCTTTTCTGAGAAGCCATTGGCATTGGAAAGCCGATTCCATAATCCAGAAAACTTAGACCAGAAGAATAGAAAATAAAAGCCTATTTCACAGTCTCGGATCACTCCCAGAATTTTCAAATTAGCATAAAATGACAGTAAGCAGCTTAGCTAGGCGATCGTATCATAGAATTGTATTATATACACTCCTGGAAATGGAAAATAGAACACATTGACACCGGTGTGTCAGACCCACCATAATTGCTCCGGACACTGCGAGAGGGCTGTACAAGCAATGATCACACTCACGGCACAGCGGACACACCAGGAACCGCGGTGTTGGCCGTCGAATGGCGCTAGCTGCGCAGCATTTGTGCACCGCCGCCGTCAGTGTCAGCCAGTTTGCCGTGGCATACGGAGCTCCATCGCAGTCTTTAACACTGGTAGCATGCCGCGACAGCGTGGACGTGAACCGTATGTGCAGTTGACGGACTTTGAGCGAGGGCGTATAGTGGGTATGCGGGAGGCCGGGTGGACGTACCGCCGAATTGCTCAACACGTGGGGCGTGAGGTCTCCACAGTACATCGATGTTGTCGCCAGTGGTCGGCGGAAGGTGCACGTGCTCGTCGACCTGGGACCGGACCGCAGCGACGCACGGATGCACGCCAAGACCGTAGGATCCTACGCAGTGCCGTAGGGGACCGCACCGCCACTTCCCAGCAAATTAGGGACACTGTTGCTCCTGGGGTATCGGCGAGGACCATTCGCAACCGTCTCCACGAAGCTGGGCTACGGTCCCGCACACCGTTAGGCCGTCTTCCGCTCACGCCCCAACATCGTGCAGCCCGCCTCCAGTGGTGTCGCGACAGGCGTGAATGGAGGGACGAATGGAGACGTGTCGTCTTCAGCGATGAGAGTCGCTTCTGCCTTGGTGCCAATGATGGTCGTATGCGTGTTTGGCGCCGTGCAGGTGAGCGCCACAATCAGGACTGCATACGACCGAGGCACACAGGGCCAACACCCGGCATCATGGTGTGGGGAGCGATCTCCTACACTGGCCGTACACCACTGGTGATCGTCGAGGGGACACTGAATAGTGCACGGTACATCCAAACCGTCATCGAACCCATCGTTCTACCATTCCTAGACCGGCAAGGGAACTTGCTGTTCCAACAGGACAATGCACGTCCGCATGTATCCCGTGCCACCCAACGTGCTCTAGAAGGTGTAAGTCAACTACCCTGGCCAGCAAGATCTCCGGATCTGTCCCCCATTGAGCATGTTTGGGACTGGATGAAGCGTCGTCTCACGCGGTCTGCACGTCCAGCACGAACGCTGGTCCAACTGAGGCGTCAGGTGGAAATGGCATGGCAAGCCGTTCCACAGGACTACATCCAGCATCTCTACGATCGTCTCCATGGGAAAATAGCAGCCTCCATTGCTGCGAAAGGTGGATATACACTGTACTAGTGCCGACATTGTGCATGCTCTGTTGCCTGTGTCTATGTGCCTGTGGTTCTGTCAGTGTGATCATGTGATGTATCTGACCCCAGGAATGTGTCAATAAAGTTTCCCCTTCCTGGGACAATGAATTCACGGTGTTCTTATTTCAATTTCCAGGAGTGTATTTTGCTTTAGAACCGTGGCCGGCCGTTGTGGCCGAGCGGTTCTAGGCGCTTAAGTGTGGAACCACGCGACCGCTACGGTCGCAGGTTCGAATTCTTCCTCGGGCTTGGATGTGTGTGATGTCCTTAGGTTAGTTAGGTTTAAGTAGTTCTAAGTTCTAGGGGACTGATGACCTCAGATGTTGAGTCCCATAGTGCTCAGAGCCATTTCAACCATTTTTAGAACTGTGACTTTTGTTGATAGGGCGGTGGAATAACACGATAATTTCCCATGATTGCATTGTACACTTTGGAAAGAGCACAAAAGTGATCCAAGTGCAGTGTATCCCGACTAGTAGGTAAAGCGAAGCGGCGACATCTGTGTTTAGATATATGCACTAAGTGAACGGTGACGGTTCCGTCTTACTGATTATGCGTCTGGTAAGTGTGTACGCTGCCGCCAGGAAGTTGCATACGTGCAGCAGCTCCACACGTGTGCAAAATTTCGGATCGGCCCTGTGTTAACTGGAGAGAGTAGTTAACACAGGGCGATCTTACTTCGAAACAGTGTGGTCTGATTTACGTCAGTGGCAGTTCGCACCCAATTCTGTTTACTGTGTGCATTCGGATTTGTATATTGTACTACTGAAACTTTCTGTTCCTGTTGTATGCCGACTGTGTGCCTGTTATGATTTCTGTATTATACCGTATATATATATATATATATATATATATATATATATATATATATATATATATATATATATATATCGTACAATGTAAGGTTGCGTGGGTCGCGCCATTCAATCTGACTACGTGTATTACGTCTGTTAGTCAAAGTTTTGGTACGGATAATGATCAAACAAGGTAGCACGTTGAAGAAAGGTTAAGTTCCTGTACTTCAAACAAAGCTTTTGGTATTAGACAGTTTGATGTTAAATTGTTTCTTCTGATTTTACAAATGTGTATCGTATTTTAAATTGTTCGGTAATTGCTGTGTTGTATGTTCAATTATGGACAACTTCTTTTAAGTGCATTATGGTAGACCACTGCCTTGGGGTTGATGTTTGATTAACTACGTTGTGTGAATCCAAGAAAGCGCAGAAATGATTTCCGTGACTTGCTACCCTACGTGACAAAAGCTATACAGGGTGGTTCATTGATCGTGAGCGGGCCAAATATCTCACGAAATAAGCACCAAACGAAAAAACTACAAAGAACGAAACTTGTCTAACTTGAAGCGGGAAACCAGATGGCGCTATGGTTGGCCCGCTATATGACGCTGCCATAGGTCAAATGGATATCCACTGCGTTTTTCAAAATAGGAACCCCAATTTTTTTATTGCATATTCGTGTAGTACGTAAAGAAATATGAATGTTTTAGTTGGACCATTTTTTTCTCTTTGTGGTAGATGGCGCTGTAATAGTCACAAACATATGGTTCACAATTTTAGACGAACAGTTGGTAACAGGTAGGTTTTTTGAATTAAAATACAGAACGTAGGTACGTTTCAACATTTTGTTTCGGTTGTTCCAATGTGATACATGTACCTTTGTGAACTTGTTTCTGAGAACGCTTGATGTTAGAGCGTGATTACCTGTAAATACCACATTAATGCAGTAAGTGCTCAAAATGATGTCCGTCAACCTCAATGCATTTGGCAATACGTGTAACGACATTTCTCTCAACAGCGAGTAGTTCGCCTTCCGTAATGTTCGCACATGCATTGAAAATGCGCTGAAGCACGTTGTCAGGCGTTGTCGGTGGATCACGATAGCAAATATCCTTCAACTTTCCCCACAGAAAGAAATCCGGGGGCGTCAGATCCGGTGAACGTGCGGGTCGTGGTATGGTGCTTCGACGACCAATCCACCTGTCATGAAATATGCTATTCAATACCGCTTCAACGGCACGCGAACTGTGTGCCGGACATACATTATGTTGGAAGTACATCGCCATTCTGTCATGCAATGAAACATCTTGTAGTAACATCGGTAGAACATCACGTAGGAAATCAGTATACATTGCACCATTTAGATTGACATCGATAAAATGGGGGCCAATTATCCTTCCTCCGATAATGCCGCACCATACATTAACCCGCCTAGGTCGCTAATGATCCAGTTGGATTTTCCGTTGCCCAATAGTGCATATTATGCCGGTTTACGTTACCGCTGTTGGTGAATGACGCTTCGTCGCTAAATAGAACGAGTGCAAAAAATCTGTCATCGTCCCGTAATTTCTCTTGCGCCCAGTGGCAGAACTGTACACGACGTTCAAAGTCGTCGCCATGCAATTCGTGGTGCATAGAAATATGGTACTGGTGTAACTGATGTTGATGTAGCATTCTCAACATTGACCTTTTTGAGATTCCCGATTCTCGCGCAATTTGTCTGCTACTGATGTGCGGATTAGCCGCAACAGCAGCTAAAACACCTACTTCGGCATCATCATTTGTTGCAGGTCGTGGTTGACGTTTCACATGTAGCTGAACACTTCCTGTTTCCTTAAATAACGTAAATATCCGGCGAACGGCGCCGACATTTGGATGATGTCGTCCAGAATACCGAGCAGCATACATAGCACACGCCCGTTGGGCATTTTGATCACAATAGCCATACATCAACACGATATCGACATTTTCCGCAACTGGTAAATGGTCCATTTAAACACGGGTAATATATCACGAAGCAAATACCGTCCGCACTGGCGGAATGTTGCGTGATACCACGTACTTATACTATTACAGCGCCATCTATCACAAAGCGAAAAAAGTGGTCCAACTAAAACATTCATATTTCTTTACGTACTACACGAATATGTAATAAGAAATGGGGGTTCCTATTAAAAAAAAAAAAAACGCAGTTGATATCAGTTTGACCCATGGCAGCGCCATCTAGCGGGCCAACCATAGCGCCATCTGGTTTCCTCCTTCAAGCTAGACGAGTTTCGTTCTTTGTAGTTTTTTCGTGTGATGCTTATTACGTGAGATATTTGGCCCGGTCGCTATCAATGGACCACCCTGTATATTGTGGATTTGAGAATCTACTGTTGGTACATTTAAGTCAAAACAACTAAACGTAGGTAGAAGATGTCAAGCTGATGGACACTGACTTAGAACCCCAACCTTAGCGATGGCGCGGAGGAATCGTGTACAGGCCTATTAGCTCGGCTCCTTTCCCAGTGTACCGGGTGACAGCTCGGAGCGTAGCCGCGGCCGCATCGTTATACAGCCTTGATTAAAGATGTTATCGGCCGAGGAATCTCGGCAGCTTTCTTGAAAGCAATCCGGAAACCACCCACTCTCGTTGCGCGTAGCGTTCTCTCCAACAAGGGCTCTCACCGTTAGACCAGGAAACCACGCCGTAAAAGCGCCTTTTCTCGTGCTGTGTTCGCTGCCTTTTCCTTCTGATGCAATTTACTGCAGTGTGATACTTTCTATCCAGCATTAAACTCGCTGTAGCATCGTTTTCCCTCCTATCTTTAACGTCTGTAGCTTTCCATCTCTACACGACTCCACCGTATGCCGTCTTAGTTATCTGTGATCTAGGCAGAGGAATCTTATCTCTCCACTGTAAGCGTGTCACAATATGCCGAATATCAGCAGTGGGACGTGCGGTCCAAGAGAAATATGGAATGACCAGACGTTTACAAGGGTGGTTTGATAAGTGATAGATTTCCATGAACTTTTTTGTTAAGCCTCCATGATTGGTAAGCTTGATTATTCCACGGCTCGTATTAAGAATTTCAACAATGTACACCGTAACTTCATTGTTAACAGCCGCCGGAATTTGTGCGTCGACAGTGACTGGAAACGGAGAAAACCGATATGGTAAACATTTTTATTTGAAGGGTTGATCTGTCGCACAAATCAACTGGCTGACGTTCGCTCTGACTCTGCAACATCATTCAAGACGATTTACTTTTGGGTTAATGAATTCAAACGTGGCCGGACAAGCACCAAAGACGAAGAGCACATTGGCCGTCCAGTTGAGATCACAACGAAGGAAACCATCGACAAAATCATGCAAGTGCGCCTAATAAAAATTCGTAAGATTGCTGAGGCTGTAGGCTTCTCAAGTGAGCGAATGCATAATATGTTGAACGGAGAACTGGCTACGAAGAAGCTGTGGGCGAGATGGGTGCCGCGATTGCTCACAGTCGACCAAATGCGCCGATTTGTGACTGGTGATGGAAACATGGATCCTTCATTACACATCAGAGTCAAAATTGGAGTCAAAACAATGGACAAAGGCTAGTAAAAGTGCACCGAATGCGGAAAGACCGCTTTGTCAGTACGTAAGGTGATGACCACTTTTTTGTGATTCCCAAGAATTAATCCTCACAGAATACTTGGAAGAAGACAGAACCATATCTGGACCCTATTAAGCTTCATTGTTGGATCGTTTGAAACTTGCGTTGGCTGAGAAAGGACCAAGGTTAACACGCAAAAATGTGCTATTTCACCAGGATAATGCATCATCCCTAACATCGGCAATAACAATGGCGAAATTGGATGAATTGGGTTTGACTTGGTTCCTCGTCCACCCTATTGACTAAGCGCCAAGTGACTTCTTCCTGTTCCCCGACTTTAAACTTCTGCCTGCTGAAAAATTTTCATCAAATGAGGAAATAGTTCTAGTCTAGGAATATTTTGCAGAGTTTTACAGAATCTATTGTTCCAAGAGAATGAAATGGTGATAACGTTCCAGTTTCGTTCCTTCAAAACTCCGTAATATATGGAAGTTTGGATCGATCCCAGCAGCGTGCTCGGATAGCCGAAGTGGTCAAGGCGACTATTCCCGATATGCGCGAAATCCGGGTTCGGGTCTCAGTCTGACACAAATTTTCGTTTGTCACGAACAGCTGACATCAGTCAATTTCGTGATAGAACAACATCGATGAATATGTAGTTTAGGGCAGTAGACCCTGAGACCCTGTAGCAGTATTACATGCAGTACCTCTAAAATAACTGCGGAGAGAAGCGACTGTGTAATTTCATTAGTTTCATAGTATCAAATTTAGGCTGTTATTAGTTATTTCATGACATTGGGGTCGATGGTGAGAATGCTCGAAAGGCTTTTCTAAGCACGTAAATTTACCCATACACTAATTATCTGTATATCTAGACCTAAATGTACTAAAAACGTTCTGTTATGCTGGTATTAACAATTTTGGTGCTTTGAATCCGTGCCATTGTTGATCTTCGGCAGTTCTAGCATCTTGTAACAATGTAGTATTATGTCTTAATGCACCTACATAATTTAGTGTGCATTTCAGATATTCTTTGTTTGATAGCTTCTTATCGTTTCCAGTGCTATTTCGTTGTATCGTTCTGACAAGTTTATATGCCAACTAGCTCTGCAGATGACGAAGAAATTGAAGAAATGTATGATGAAATCAAAGACATTATTCAGATAGTGAAGGGAGACGAAAATTTAATAGTCATGGGTGACTGGAATTCGAGTGTAGGACAAGGGAGAGAAGGAAACGTAGTAGGTGAATATGGATTGGGGCTAAGAAATTAAAGAGGAAGCCGCCTGTTAGAATTTTGCACAGAGCACAAGTTAATCATAGCTAACACTTGGTTTAAGAATCATGAAAGAAGGTTGTATACATGGAAGAACCCTGGATATACTAAAAGGTATCAGATAGATTATATAATGGTGAGACAAAGATTTAGGAACCAGGTTTTAAATTTTAAAGACATTTCCAGGGGCAGATGTGGACTCTGACCACAATCTATTGGTTATGACCTGTAGATTAAAACTGAAGAAACTGCAAAACGGTGGGGATTTAAGGAGATGGGACCTGAATAAACTGAAAGAACCAGAGGTTGTACAGAGTTTCAGGGAGAGCATAAGGGAACAATTGACAAGAATGGGGGAAAGAAATACAGTAGAAGAAGAATGGGTAGCTTTGAGGGATGAAGTAGTGAAGGCAGCAGAGGATCAAGTAGGTAAAAAGACGAGGGCTTGTAGAAATCCTTGGGTAACAGAAGAAATATTGAATTTAATTGATGAAAGGAGAAAATATAAAAATGCAGTAAATGAAGCAGGCAAAAAGGAATACAAACGTCTCAAAAATGAGATCGACAGAAAGTGCAAAATGGCTAAGCAGGGATGGCTAGAGGACAAATGTAAGGATGTAGAGGCTTATCTCACTAGGTGTGAGATAGATACTGCCTACAGGAAAATTAAAGAGACCTTTGGAGATAAGAGAACAACTTGTATGAACATCAAGAGCTCAGATGGAAACCCAGTTCTAAGCAAAGAAGGGAAAGCAGAAAGGTGGAAGGAGTATATAGAGGGTCTATACAAGGGCGATGTACTTGTGGACAATATTATGGAAATGGAAGAGGATGTAGATGAAGATGAAATGGGAGATACGATACTGCGTTAAGAATTTGACAGAGCACTGAAAGAGCTGAGTCGAACCAAGGCCCCCGGAGTAGACAACATTCCATTGGTACTACTGACGGCCTTGGGAGAGCAAGTCCTGACAAAACTCTACCATCTGGTGAGCAAGATGTATGAAACAGGCGAAATACCCTCAGACTTCAAGAAGAATATAATAATTCCAATCCCAAAGAAAGCAGGTGTTGACAGATGTGAAAATGACCGAACAATCAGTTTAATAAGTCACAGCTGCAAAATACTAACACGAATTCTTTCTTTACAGACGAATGGATAAACTAGTAGAAGCCGACCTCGGGGAAGATCAGTTTGGATTCTGTAGAAATACTGGAACACGTGAGGCAATACTGACCTTACGACTTATCTTAGAAGAAAGATTAAGGAAAGGCAAACCTACGTTTTTAGCATTTGTAGACTTAGAGAAAGCTTTTGACAATGTTGACTGGAATACTCTCTTTCAAATTCTAAAGATGGCAGGGGTAAAATACAGGGAGGGAAAGGCTATTTACAATTTGTACAGAAACCAGTTGGCAGTTATAAGAGTCGAGGGACAGGAAAGGGAAGCAGTGGTTGGGAAGGGAGTGAGACAGGGTTGTAGCCTCTCCCCGATGTTATTCAATCTCTATATTGAGCAAGCAGTGAAGGAAACAAAAGAAAAATTCGGAGTAGGTATTAAAATCCATGGAGAAGAAATAAAAACTTTGAGGTTCGCCGATGACATTGTAATTCTGTCAGAGACAGCAAAGGACTTGGAAGAGCAGTTGAATGGAATGGACAGTGCCTTGAAGGGAGGATATAAGATGAACATCAACAAAAGCAAAACGAGAATAATGGATTGTAGTCGAATTAAGTCGGGTGATGCTGAGGGAATTAGATTAGGAAATGAGACACTTAAAGTAGTAAAGGAGTTTTGCTATTTGGGGAGCAAAATAACTGATGATGGTCGAAGTAGAGAGGATATAAAATGTAGACTGGCAATGGCAAGGAAAGCGTTTCTGAAGAAGAGAAATTTGTTAATATCGAGTATAGATTTAGGTGTCAGGAAGTCATTTCTGAAAGTATTTGTATGGAGTGTAGCCATGTATGGAAGTGAAACATGGACGATAACTAGTTTGGACAAGAAGAGAATAGAAGCTTTCGAAATGTGGTGCTACAGAAGATTGCTGAAGATTATATGGGTAGATCACATAACTAATGAGGAAGTATTGAATAGGATTGGGGAGAGGCGGCGTTTGTGGCACAACTTGACAAGAAGAAGGGATCGGTTGGTAGGACATGTTCTGAGGCATCAGGGGATCACAAATTTAGCATTGGGGGGCAGCGTGGAGGGTAAAAATCGTAGAGGGAGACCAAGAGATGAATACACTAAGCAGATTCAGAAGGATGGAGGTTGCAGTAGGTACTGGGAGATGAAGAAGCTTGCACAGGATAGAGTAGCATGGAGAGCTGCATCAAACCAGTCTCAGGACTGAAGACCACAACAACAACGTTCTGACATAATTTGATGCTTTCAATATTCGTCTCAAACAATTACTTTGAGCTATTTTTATTTTTGTTTTAAGTTTTATTTAACAATGCCTCACTGTAAACACTGACCCAAAATTCATTTATTTAACGAAAAAATAGCCGTGATTTCGCATGATATATATCGCCTGATAACCTAGGAAATCAATAATGAATTGAGTGTACTCATTTTAAATGTGTGTGTTCTTTGTGTAATAAATGATGTTTTCTCAAACTTACTGGACCACAAAGGGGAAGGTGGTTCTGCGTCACGAGCAACCACAGGGCAATGTGCACGGGAAATGGGACGTGCTCTATACTTGCCATTGCACTGTATTGTTCATCATCATCATCATCATAGCATAGTGAGACAATGTGTGTCTGTTGTGGCTAATGTTAGCTGAAACACCGGTTTTAATTCGCATTCAAATCTTGTAATGAGGTAATTGGAGCATAAGAACACAGATGTGTCGTAATATTCCGATGACTTTAGTCGCATATTTAACAATGATTCAATCTTCGCACTTGATAGTGACCATAAAGCTGCAGCCGAGCTAATGTAAAATAAGTGAGTAATAAAACATATAATTTGTTTTTGGACGAGTGTTCGCCTTGAGCAAACTACAATTTTCATCTTTTCATTTGCCAGACACATTTCGCTGAAGTTTCAACATTATCAGTGGCCTTTTATTACCTTTCTATAAAACAGGAAGAATACTCTTTACTACGTGTACACAAATAAAATTGAGTTTTTAAGACAGTGTTTACAAATTTCAGAAACAAACTTTTGTATATATGCGTTGTTACCCCGCGCTGTGGTTTTCCTGGATTTTTATTCTTTGACAGCTTGTCATATGCAGCCATAAAGAACTTAAAGTACAAAACTTATTCACTTCGAAATTTTACAACAGGAAATGTTACAGTTGTGCCTAACATTGACCATTTCCATATGAGTGTGTGTTTGCAGTACTTAATTTTTTAGATACTTGTGTTTAACTTCCGTTTATGGCACAGCAATTCATTCTTTCAATGTTGGCAAGAACGAACAACGTAAGTACCTCTGGGAAAAACGCAAAAATGTTGTTTAAGAATGAATTCGAACATGTAGAAAATAAATTGTTTCATCTGCTTCATTGTCGCGTCACTTACTATCGTTAACTTATACCAGGTACGGGTACTGAAACTAAATTTTCGGTATTTTGTAGTAATATTATACCAAACGAATGTCCATTTATGACATATTGATATTCATATGTCGATCTTTCAGTTAGTTTTTAAAACTAAGGGAAAATATCAAAGTGTACGCACAAGTTCCTTTAGTAAAATCCGAAAGCTTTTCTAACTATAAGCATCTGTTATCCGAAGCATCTGTTATCCGACGACAGATGTTCCCTTCCTTTTGGAAACATCTGCATGCTGTCACAGTCTTTAATAGTTCGAAAGGCTCCTGCAAACAATCAAAGCATTTGTCAGACTTCATTAGCCTGTCAAGGTTTTGGCAATGTGCAGCTTTGTTTGACGTGTTTATGAACATAGACTGTGTCTGACGTATTTGACAGAAATTTTGGCTGACGGCCGATTTGGAAAGATGACGGACGTTGTTGTTGCTGAGGTGTAGCTGCATATGTTCAGCGAGAAGGTTTTGTTACAATTTTATCTCACTGCACAGTGAGTTCGCACAATTACTGAAATTAAGATAAAGCATAAAACAAAAGAGTGCAGGCAGCTGTCGAAATGGTAGAAGTGTTGCGTTCTTCCCAGGTATATGCACTAAGTTCCAAACGTTAAGCACAGACACGGAAAGATGCCTTATCAGGATTTCGGAAGGATTACTGAACAAACTACTGTTTGTGTGTGTGTGTGTTTTCTGTCTCCGACAAAGGCCTTGTTCGCCGAAAGGTTATTTTCTACCGGTCTTTTTGTTGTGGCTATCTGCGAGTCAACATCACCGCTGTATGGTGAATAGCAATATCCTTTCCAAACTATAGTTACATTCCACCGTGGACTTTCCGTTGTTAAATATAACAATCACATAGCTGCACCAGTGCAATTCAGCATCTCCGCTACATAGTTGAAAGTAATTATCGTTTTCATTGTATTTTCACATTGCATCCTGGATTTTCTATTATATTATTGTACAATCATACCACTGCACTTGTGATCGAAGAAGAACGGTCACTCTAAGTGATTGGAATCATTGTTCGCATGATGAATCGTTTTGCTTGTTACATAAGGCATTAGCTACTATGGACGACTGCGAGAATGGCATTTGCTTAAAGTCGGAGGATGTGAAACGGAAGCAGTAATTGAGTACAGAGTGAGACAGGGTTGTTGCCTCCTAATGCCATTCACTGTCATCACTCTGCAAACAATATCGAAAATTAAAAACTTGGGTTTACCAATGACACTGTAACTCTGACAGAGACGCAAATGGGCTTCGAAGAGTGTCTGAAGGGAACGGATAATGTCATGAAAAGAGATCATAAGACGAACGTCAACGAAAGTGAAACAAGGGAATAGGAATCTATACGAAATAAATCAGGATATGATGAGGACATTAAATTAGGAAATGAAACACAAAAATTAGTCGAGGAGTTTTACTATTGGGGTAGTATACTAACTGGCGATGGGAATAGCAGAGAATATATACTGCAGACAGATATCTCTAAAAAGATAAACTTGTTAACATCGAAGACAAATTTTAGTGTTAGTATGCATTTCCTCAAGGTATTTGTCTCGAGTGTGGCCTAGTATAGAAGCGAGAAGTGAACGATTAACTTTTGAGACCAGAAGAAAACAGATTTTGAAATGTGCTACGGAAGACTGGATGTGTAGATCGATTTAGAGGACGTACTGAATCAGTTGTCGAGAAAAAACAGAGGACTACTTGATAAAAAGAAGGGCCTTGTATGGTAATGGAAATAATTGCGAAAGGCAAAATTTGTAGGGAGAGTCCAACGCTTGAGTAGAGGAACCCAAGTTTCGCGGGATGTAGGTTGCAGCAGTTATGCAGAGAGGAACGATGTTGCACGGGGTAGTAAAACGTGAGGAATTGTATGAAATCAGTTCGTACGAAAGGCAGCAACAGCAACATCAACAACAATCATAGCATTAATACCTTAGCAAGTTACAACTTTATGTGGCAAGCATCAAAATAGATTTAGTGTAATTTTCAGCGGTACATTTCTGCAACTTTTTAAAGTCAATTGAAGGCGTGTTACAAGATATCGTCACGTCTTACGTACCGTTGATTATCAGTCATGAAGTTCGTTAATGAAACGCGCGTCAGATCAACACAATGTCCGATCATGTTAACCCGCTACACATCTCAGTGTATGAAGCATTGCGTCATGCACTTCTAAATACACAGGGCGATTCTTACCACGTTTAAAAAACCCCGAAGCGACGTAGATGACGCTGAGATAAGTAATGTAGCTTAACCTAAGACACAAGAGGTCACAAATGTCGGGAAATTCCCCACCCCCTCCCCTCCCACCCCAAAATGGATGAGAAATGTTGAACATGTGACGTCACCAGATGACGTACCTTGCCGCACGTGCAGCGGTTGGACATGGTCATTAAGGGCTGATTGGCCAATGAAATACTTGCATTATAGCATACGGTGCAAATTTCGAACACCTTTTGTAAATGTGATCTATTGTAAACGTGGAAGTTATAAAATTATTGTCCTTGCTGAAACCGAGCAAAAGCACTTCTTATTTTGTGTTCACTTCCTCTTGTCCCTTCTTGTTTTGTTTACATATATTATTTAGTAAAGGAAATTTAAGTCAATTACTGGTAACGACGCAGTTCGGAAGATTATACTCATTTACTTCTTACGCAATACGGTTCTTGTCATACTGTACATTTAATTAACCAGTGGAGAACGCGAGACGAGTAAGTAAAATAATAAATCTTACCTAAGTGTAAACATAACTGTCTAACGCAGAGAAAAAAATACTGCCTGCCAGACGCAAGACTCGAACCTTGAGCTCTAGTACTAAAGTCGCGACTTGGGTCCAGAGTCACACCAACGTGAATACATGACTGAGGTTTGGATGATCAAGTTCGACAAACCGATAGCCTCAATCGCTGCACCTGCGGCGAGGGACGCCATCTGGTGATTCACTTGTTCAACATTTGTCAACTACATTTGGGGTATTTCCCGACATTTGCGATCCCACGTATTTTGTATTAAATTACCTGTCTCACCGTCATCTACCTCGCTTCGGTGATTTCTAAACATTAATAAGAGTCCCCCTTCATTTAAGATAAACATTTCAGGTTTAGTACCCAGCATTATTGGTTTCGTATGTGATACACAAACTGATATCAGGCCATGAAACAGATTCCAGTGGGTGATTCGTCCTAGATCACCCTTTAAATCGGTTTGTGCCAACATCGGTAACTACATGAGGGAGCTCTGTTACAACTAACGAAACAGGAATTAATCATGCATGTAGCATCTTCTGAAGAACAGGAAACTAGTCTAAAAGTTTCTGAGAATCATAGAGACGTCACTATCTTAAAGCAGTGCTAATGTCATGAACGTATCTATCCACTACAGGAGACGGCGCTTTCAAACCGATATAATCTCACTCTGTCCCGAACTCTTAAAACAGCGACTTAAAGCGGTAGTAATCATTATCGATCACATGTTATACAAAGAAACGAAAAGCGTAATGTTGACACTGTACTTCAACTATTATTATTGCGGATACCCACGGACAGATATGTCCTTGAATAGACCTATCGGCACAGGCTTTTTATCCACTAAGTTATTATATACTAAATAGACATGAACAGAATCCTTGCGACAAATAGTTACTGAAAAGTAATTTCTGAGGAAGCTAGGCACCTCGAAATTGTCGACTTGTGTTCAGCAACAATAAATTGGGACACCGCGTCATAATGCAGCTGAAACGTACATAAATGAAGTAATACTTGACTCGAAAAGAGTTTTGCATGACGTGTCAAAATGGTTCAAATGGCTCTGAGCACTATGTGACTCAACTTCTGAGGTCATTAGTCCCCTAGAACTTAGAACTAGTTAAACCTAACTAACCTAAGGACATCACACAAATCCATGCCCGAGGCAGGATTCGAATTGCGACCGTAGCGGTCTCGCGGTTCCAGACTGAAGCTCCTAGAACCGCACGGCCACTTCGGCCGGCATGACGTGTCAGAAAGAAGCAGACAAAAAGCAATAAAAAGAGGTTATCTCGGATATCGTCGACGCGAAAAACTATTTTTTTTAGGCAGAACGCTAATAGGCGTATCAATGCATAGTTTTTTAGCTGTGAGGCTAAAAACATCTTCTCTTGCAACCGGCAGCGTCGGATGGCTACATATCCATGAGCTTTCGGCGGATTGCTTCTAAACCGTTGTTCCAGTTACCACTGAGAACGACAGAGGAGTGCACAATGTCGTGGATGTATAATCACTTGACGCTGCCCCGGTAGCCAGAGAAGATTTTATTCCAGAGAATATGTGGTTTCCTATGGCATAGGCAGCCCACAGTACTGTCTTGTATATTGTGTTAGCTGATATACGATCAAAGATACGTGTTTCAAACGGACAGGTTTCTAAAAACAGTTTAGCTGCGTGCAAATGTTCCATTGAATTGATTTCTTTTACAATCATGTAATGTGGCGGCAAGACTGCCGTACTATTAGCACTGCGACAATTACTCAACAGACAGTTCTTCACCGTACCATGTAATGGCATGAAGCAACGAATAGTGAAGTTAGGTCTAATGCATCAGTAGCAAGATGGGTGCCTCACGCATTTTATATCCAAGTAAAGCAATAATAGTACAAACCTTACCAGTTTCTCGTGCAACTAAGAACACCACTCTGTTATGAAAGATAAATCACCTGTTTTCAGAAGAAATTACGAATCTGGTTGTTGGTTGATCGAGTCGTCAGCTCTCTGAGTGGTGCTGAGTGCCAGACTATCAGTTCACACTACATGCTCTACAATACACAGCTACACCTATAGTCCATAGGTCACCTTACAGTGTGTGGCGGTCAGGGGCGCTAACAAGGGGTCCGCGGGGGGTGGGGGGGGTGGGGCGACAGGACAGTAGAGCGCGTTACACCTAGCAAGAATGAATTTAGTTTACGAATATGAAAAGGCCCCGGATTTTTATAACCTAAAGTACCTGAAAAATTGTCACTAAAACGACCTGAAAATATAATGTTGAAATGTGTGTGAAACCTTATGGACTTAACTGGTAAGGTCATCAGTGCCTAAGCTTACACACTACTTACCCTAAATTATCCTAAGGACAAGCACACACACCTATGCCCGAGGGAGGAACATCCGCCGGGACCAGCTGCACAGTCCATGACTGCAGCGCCTGAGACCGCTCAGCTAATCCCGCGCGGCCTTTAAAATACAGGCATAATAGTGTAAAATGATGTAAAATATATGTATTGTGATCTATATAGTGAACTACAGTAACGAAAAACTTTATAGGAATTGTGACCTTAAATTATAAATATACAATTAATCTAAAATCGCTTTTTCTTTAAGAAATCTAATTCTTTGAAGATACTCTAAAGTTGTTTTATAAAGATCTGAAGGCCCCTATAAACGATCAAGCTTGTTTGTCAAATTCGCTGTTTCCTGTCCACGGTTTTGTTAAGCAAGAGCGCATATGTATCAAACAAGTTTGTAAAATTTAACCTCTTTTGAAGCAGCTGCCACTCCGTGCGTAATAGTGTCGTGAAGCATTTTAAAGCTAGTGGAAATGGCTACCAATGCATACAAAATGTTTCTTGCACAGACTTTAGCACTGTGTATTAAGAAGGAAAAGAAAACTAGACGCTGGTGCACGGAATAGTTATAACCGAGAGAGAAGCATACCCACTGATATCTGCTTAAAGTCAAAGTTTTAGTAACCTGTATAATTACTTCGCACTCGCAACTGAATAAATAAGACACAGTACAAAAATCTGTTTTCTTCTGTTTAGTCCTTGTATTCGCTTTGTATACGAAAGGAGTATTCCGTGCTGTGAACAGTCGTGTAAGCCGGCCGCGGTGGTCTAGCGGTTCTAGGCGCTCAGTCCGGAACCGCGGGACTGCTACGGTCGCAGGTTCGAATCCTGCCTCGGGCATGGATATGTGTGATGTCCTTAGTTAGGTTTAAGTAGTTCTAAGTTCTAGGGGACTGATGACCACAGATGTTAAGTCCCATAGTGCTCAGAGCCATTTGAACCATTTTGAACAGTGGTGTAACCGAAAGGCAAATGAGGCCATTCATATCTCAGTTTTGTTTGTCCGTTCATAGTGAACACAGCGCAGTCTGTTGGTGATGTTGACAAAGTAATGTTGCAAAAACGCCATTTGGACAATGTTTTGCAGAATTGAAAACTCGGCCGCCCGGAAGCACGCCAGAAAAAAATGGTTCAAATGGCTCTGAGCACTATGGGACTCAACTGCTGTGGTCATCAGTCCCCTAGAACTTAGAACTACTTAAACCTAACTAACCTAAGGACATCACACACATCCATGCCCGAGGCAGGATTCGAACCTGCGACCGTAGCAGTCCCGCGGTTCCGGACTGCGCGCCTAGAACCACTAGACCACCGCGGCCGGCAGCACGCCAGACACAGAACGAAGTCTCAGTTTCCTTGGATGTGCCACCAAGTGTCATTTCGAGGCTACGGTGACGGTTTCGAAACACAAGAGATGTCCGTTGTAGGCCAAAGAAAATGGGTCTAAGCACTATGGGACTAAACATCTGAGGTCATCAGTCCCCTAGACTTAGAACTACTTAAACCTAACTAACCTAAGGACATCACACACATCAACGTCCTGGGCTGGATTCGAACCTGCGACCGTTGCAGCAGCGCGGTTCCGTACTGAAGAACCTAGAACCGCTCAGCCACAACGGCCGGCTCCGTTGTAGGCCAGTACAATGTCCACGAAGAATACCCACCCTACTGCAGGACTGATAACTGTCCGACGAAACGAAATCGGAGTGCATGCACCCCGAAGACGGGTGGCTGCAGACCTTGCAGCTGCCTCAATCGTTGCTGATTACCAATAAAATGTATACTGGAGGCTCAGAACAGCTGGGTGGTTTGCCAGACTTCCGGCCGTGTTCATACCGCTCACTCCAGAACACAGGAGGCTCATGTATTGCGGAGCCGGTAACATCGAAATCGTACCTTGAATGAATGGAGGAATGTGCCCTTCACAGTTAAAAGCAACAATTCTCGTTGTATATTATTCTTGAGAGAACCCGGTAGCCGCCACAACCATCGGCATGTTATGGAGAGCATCGTGTAGAATGTCCGTACGGAGCTGCACATCCTCGTCGGTGGTCGGAGAAATAACGTAAACGTTCAGAGGCACAGAAATGAGGTTCTGCTACCTGATGTTCGTCTTTTTAGAGGTGCAGTCGGTCCAGACTTCCTCTTTATGGACGGTGACGCCCGTCAGCATCGATTTGCTCTTGCGGAATGAATTTCTTAAAGATGAAGATATCCGTCGCATGCATTGGCCACCGAGTTCCCCAGATATGAATCCTACACAACGTGCCAGGGATGCATTAGGGAGGCGAACTGCATCCCCTTAGCCTCCACCAAGCACCCTTCTAGACCTCCGCACCGCTACTGCTGAGGAAATGGATCGACTGCCAAGGCAGCTCTTCAACCCTCTCGTAGTGGGGAAGCCACATATGTCACTGTTAGAGGTAACCATATTCCCTACTAGCAGCTTTTGTCGTGAAGGTCAAAATGGTCAAATGGCTCTGAGCGCTATAGGACTTAACATCTGAGGTCATCAGTCCCCTAGAACTTAGAACTACTTAAACCTAACTAACCTAAGGACATCGCACACATCCATGCCCGAGGCAGGATTCGAACCTGCGACCGTAGCAGTCCCGCGGTTCCGTACTGAAGCGCCTAGAACCGCTTGGCCACCGCAGCCGGCTGTCATGAAGGAATTTCTCAGTTGTGTTTTTTTTTTTTTTTTTTTTTTTACAAATGTGTATTTTAGACCGTTTATAACATTATGTTTCGGGCACTGTTGCGTGTTTTGTGCCAAATGTTTCGTGATTAAACAGTAGTTTGTTCAGTAATCCTTCCGACATCGTGATAAGGCAGTATGTCATTTTTCCGTGTCTATGCTTAACGTTTGGAACTTAGTGCATATACCTGGGAAAGACGCAACACTTCTACCACTTTGGTAACTGCCAGTGCTCTATTGTTTTATGCTTTATCTTAGTTTCAGCAATTGTGCAACCTTACGGTACAGTGAGATAAAATTTTAACAAAACCTTCTCGCTAAACATATGTGGATACACATCAGCACCAACAACGTCCGCCATCTTGCCAAATCGGCCGTCAGTCAAAATTACCGTCAAATACGTCAGACACAGTCTGTTTCATAAACACGTCAAACAGATCTGCACATTGCCAAAAACATTGACAGGTTAATGAAGTCTGACAAATATTTTGATCGTTTACAGGAGCCTTTCGAACTACTGAAGAGTGTGACAGCATGCAGAGGTTTCCAAAAGGAAGGGATCATCTGAGCTTATAGTCAGAAAAGCTTTCAGGATTTACTAAAAGATCTCGTGCGTACACTTTACCTAGGTTTGAGCCCAAATAATTGAGCCTTCTTCAGAAGATATACCTGAATCTATAATTTTTCTAAGAGGGCATGCTCTAGAAATAAAACTAATACAGCATTAATAGACCATGCCCTCTTAGACAAATTATAGATTCAGGTATATCTTCTGAAGAAGGCTCCATTATTTGGGCTGAAACCTAGGTAAAGGTTGGTTTCATTACCGCAAACGAGGCTGATAGTTTTTTATATATTAGATTATCAAGATTTCCGACTGGGCTGCAATGTTGAAATTACAAAAACAGAAATATTTGTTTTGTAACCAAAAACGCCTACTCTTGCTGCACTATATTTTATTTTCCCAGACACGTTTTGTCTTTTTTCACTTTAAGGCATCGTCAGTGGTATCTATAATGATATTGTTATGATACACTTTTGTTTTGATATGTATCATTCGTAAATTATAAAACAGTTCACTTCTCCCTTTTTATGTAAATAACAATCATAAGTAATCACTCTGTAGTGGACTGACAAGACAGCCAGTCCACAGTGACGGGTAACCGAAAGGCACGCGTTTAATTCACGCAGGCTTGCTTAGGTCTAAAACAGGTAACGTAATGAATGCTATAAAGAAAAGTACGTAGCTGCTGGAATACTTAACTTTAATCCATCATTTGTATACAGCATTCTGGATGATACAAGTGAGACTCTCTCTAGAAATGGTTAATGGCGCCTTGCTAGGTCGTAGCCATGGACTTAGCTGAAGGCTATTCTAACTGTCTCTCGGCAAATGAGAGAAAGGCTTCGTCAGTGTAGTCGCTAGCAAAATCGTCGTACAACTGGGTCGAGTGCTAGTACGTCTCTCTAGACCTGCCGTGTGGTGGCGCTCGGTCTGCAATTACTGACAGTGGCGACACGCGGGTCCGACATGTACTAATGGACCGCGGCCGATTTAAAGCTACCACCTAACAAGTGTGGTGTCTGGCGGTGACACCACACACTCATTTACATAAAAACCGAGAAGTGAACTGTTTTATAATCTACGAATGATACATATCAAAACCAAAGTGTATCATAACTGTATCTTTATAGATACCACTGACGATGCCTTAAAGTGAAAAAATGGGAAACGCGTCGGGGGAAATAAAATACAGTGCAGCAAGAGAAGGCGTTTTTACTTACAGCCGCGCGGGGTAGCCGCGCGGTCTATGGGCGGCTTGCCACGGCTCGTGCTGCTCCCCCCGTAGGAGGTTCGAGTCCTCCCTCGGGCATGGGTGTATCTGTTGTCCCTGGCATAAGTTAGTCTGAGTTAGATTAAGTATTGTGTAAGCTAGTGGGTGAGCCTAGGGCCCGATGACCTGAGCAGTTTGGTCCCATAGGAGCTTAATACAAATTTCCAAATTATGCTAGACAATGTCTGCAATCAGTCAACTAATAGTGTTACAAATAAAAATAATTACACACTGATCCAACAGTACATAAGACACTTGGCCATTGCCGTGTGACGTGTAATGGGTAATTAGGAGTTATTTTCAATGTTGTTGGTGTTGTGGTGTGTGTTATTGTAAAATATATGAAAATGTAGCAGCAAGAATAACAGTATTATTTGGCAGAAAGAAATAAACTCTGATAATTCTTATTTATGTGCTGCTGAGCCCGACCATAACGAGTTTCAATAATTCCATACTTGACATTAAAATGTATACACCAAATAACTAACATATCACACCAACACCTATAACCATAAAAACACTGGTGTCGTAAATATTTCTATTTAAAGTCACTGATGAGTTAGTTTTGGAAAAATTAATCTTACGCACCAGCCATAAAATTATTTCATTACGTGAAGTCTAAGATTGTTCTACTGAATGCTATGTTCGCTTTTACAACAGAAAAATAATAAATTTCTGTGGGTCTTGTCCTCGGAGTTCAAATATTGTAATATCGATCGAAAGAATTAGTGTCTAATTATTTCTATAGTTTAAAATTGCCGCTCCATACGCTCACGTAATGGCGGCAAACAAAGCACAGTCTGGCTTGGTGCGGACACAAAACTTAACACATTCATAGTTGGTTATTTAGTTACAAATAAAAGTCCGTACACTAGAATTCCATTTTGTAAATTTTACGTTATATTTTTCCTTTGACCACCTGTGACTATCTTTTACAATATTTAAAGGAACAGACCGCAACTTATCTTCGATCTCATCCGCTTCATACAACATAGAGAAGAAGAACATAAGAAGGAAGAATTCCACAGACAATACGAAGCCAATCCACACTTTTAGTGGTATTACCTTCTGTTATGTGGTTATTCTTTGTAGGAAACTGGTTGTAAAATAATAAAACATATTGTTGTTATTTCACAATGTAATAATAATTCACAATATAATAATAAGTCTTTTCTCGGTCAAGTCATTTTGATAAAACATTCGTTAATTGATAAGTCTTGAGCACTGTCCCGTACACTGACGACACAAAATATTCGCGTTGACATTACAGATGTCACACCGACTTCTACTTACTGTGGTATCCAGGCACAGTACCTGAGAAAGGAAGCCTTGTGCTGTCGACGATAACGCCGTTAAAAAGTAGCACACTTGGGAACGATCAAGTTGGGGGGGATTTAGAAATCAGCCTTGTCCTTAATGTAGCAAACATTTCGACATTCGGATCAAGTACTGAACGAAACGACGGTAAGTTAAATCGTCAATGTTCTCATGAAATTCCAACTCCGCCTTACTCGTATCTGATGTTCTCGTCTCAGAACTGCAACGTTTCTTCTATCTAGGATTATACGATGTGTGCCTTTAATTCACTGGAGGATACGTCTCAAATTTCTCTTGTAGAAAAGGCGGAATGAAATCAAGCAGTGACTAGGATTTTACACACACCAGTTGACTCAGAGGCCATGCGCACTGACGTCACATTAGTAACAACAACTACAAGATGAACACGCAAGAATAAAGAATTAGTTTCCATATATGGTTCAGTTTTGCACGTACAGCAATTTTAAAACCTCAGCCAATAATAACTTATTAAGTTTTAAAAGAATAGTACAGTGAACTACGTTTAAACGGAACGGTTCCGCGGCTGCTGCGTTTTACCGTCTCACGAGAAAAGAATCTGAAGGCTTAAGTGGACCACCGGCGAGGCAGAGTTTAATGGCATACCGCATGAAAGTGAACGGTGGGTCGTAAAAAATTGTCACAGGCTTAACTTGCCGCTTGCGCGCACGCTGCGATTATCAAAAGAGGGCAGAGGGCAGACGGGGGGGTAACAGATATAGAACGGCGGGAGTGGAAAAAGAGAGAGAGAGAGAGAGAGAAAGAGAGAGAGAGATGGAGGTAAAGCTGCTTTTGCGGCACCATTGATCTCCGCAGAGAGCGTGGCATTAGGCTCACCCACTGGGCTATCAAGATAGGGATATCGCCTACTTAGTGTGGCTTGTCGCTGGCCGGGGAACTTCCGTGGAAGGTCGTTCTGGCAGCTCCTGCTTCGTTAGAGTGCAACCCATTGCTACTTGCTGGCAACTGTGACGTTGTAGAACGTAACTGACAACTCTTTCGCACCTACAGAATATGCTATATGAACTACTCCAGCGCTACGTGGTCGAGGGACCTGTCTCGTCTGATAATTCAGTAATAAAACACTAATGAAAAATAAAAGCGTACCACATAAAAGACTTTTCTTTCAAATACTATAAAATCTGTCCAATGTATCGAGTAAGGACACATGGGAAACTTCAGGTTCTCCGGACGTACAGAACATCTCAATATTATCCACGTGAATATTTGCTTTTCTATGTTAGTGGAAATTATGGCTGCCTTCCCTTCCTTGTCATGTTCGTGAGAAGTAAGGACGACGATACGTAGGTGCATGCCGTTTATAAAAAACCATCACACACTAATTTGTATCTTTTGGTTGATAGTTACCAGTATCCAGCTCAAAAAATGGATCAGATGGCTCTGAGCACTGTGCGACTTAACTTCTGAGGTCATCATCAGTCGCCTAGAACTTAGGACTAATTAAAACTAATTAACCTAAGGACATCACACACATCCATTCCCGATGCAGGATTCAAACCTGTGACCGTAGCGGTCGCTCGGCTCCAGACTGTAGCGCCTAGAACCGCACGGCCACTCCGGCCGGCTATCCAGCTAGGTGTGATGGGGTACGTTGTACCTTGGTTCATCGGGTCCATGTCTTCTCATCTGAAAGTTTATAAGCTGAGTTATCCCACACTGAAGGTACCTTTTGCCATAATGGCAATAGTGAGATCAGACGCACGTTGCACTATCGGCCAGTCGTTACTCGGGTGAGTAATGGGAATGAAGAGGTGGCTTTTAAGTCTAGCGTTCTTTTTTTTTCTCGACTTTATGAGTGCCCTTTCGGAGCTTGTAAAAGATGATTTAGGTCTGTGTAAGACAGTTGACTACTATGTCCCGTGCAGCTATAGTACGTCATATATCGGCCAGACGTGTGCACTACAGAACGCATACACCACACTCGCTTGAAGGAGCCAAACAAATCTGCGATTGCAGAACACTGCATCCGATGGAATATGACAGCACATTTTCTGGCGCACATTTCCAGTTCCTGTATAGCGTTATTAACGAACCTCTTAAAATTAAACTAGCATATGACGCTATAGAGACAGGAGGTTTTGCTTAAATTACACCTGGAATCCTGTTTACTCCCTGGTCAAACAAGACAACATTAGCATTATTTTCTCACTCACGTGTGTCTCAGAGCTATGAAAATTTTGCATGCTATTTGTACCAGTGGCAGCACTCACGCATACGTAACACCAAACCTCTAATTCGTTTGGCAACGAACCACCCATGAGACCAAATTACAATTTCGTTGAAATTCGCCGGCCGGTGTGGCCGGGCGGTTCTAGGCGCTTCAGTCTGGAACCGCGCGACCGCTACGGTAGCAGGTTCGAATCCTGCCTCGGGCACGGATGTGTTTTCTGTCCTTAGATTAGTTAGGTTTAAGTAGTTCTAAGTTCTAGAGTGCTCAGAGTCATTTGAACCACTTTTTTTGTTGAAATTCAGTAAACAACAGAAATCGATTTCACTTATGCCTTCTTGGAATATCTGCACTATTACCCAGTAAGGTATTTGAAACAACAGGGACCGTTTCTGCATCTACATCTACATGACTACTCTCTACTTCACACTTAAATGCCTGGCGGAGGATTCATCGAACCACCTTCGGACTATTTCTCTATCCTTACACTCTCTAACAGGGCGTGGGAAAAATGAACAATTAAATCGTTCCGTAACAGGCTCCAATTTCTCTTATTTTATTACGATGATCATTTCTACCCTTTGTGCTTTTCTCTTATGATATACTGCGAACTATGGATGAAGGGCAACAGGCAGATTCCATATTTCTAGATTTCCGCAAAACATTTGTCACGGTTCCCTACTGCATGTTGTTAATTAAGGTAGGCGCATAAATGTGTGATTAGCCCGAAGACTTATTAAACATTAGAAACCATTATGTTGTCCTTGGCGGCGAGTGTTCGTCACAGATTAGGGTATCCTTAGGAATGCCACAGAGAAGTGTGATAGGACCTCTGTTGTTCCCTATATACACAAATGATTTGGCGGACAGGGGGGGGGGGGGCAGCAATCTGCGGTCTTCTGCTGATGATGCCGTGGTTTACGGTAAGGTTTCGGTGCTGAGTGACTGTAGGAAGATGCAAGACGACTTAGAAAAAAATTCCAGTTGGTGTGATGAATGGCAGCTAGCCCTAAATGTGGAAAAATGTATGTTGATGTGGATGAGTAGGAGGAACAAACCTCTAATGTTCGGATACTGTATTATTAGTGACCTGCTTGACACAATCAAGTCGTTTAAATATTTCCTCGTAACGTTGCAAACCGATGTAAGATGGAACGAACTATGGCAGAGAAGGTGAATGGTCGATTTCGGTTTACTGGGAGAATTTTGGGAAAGAGTGGTTCACCTGTAAAGGAAACCACACATAAGACACTGGTGCGACCTGCTCTTGAGTACCGCTCGAGTGTTTGGGATCCGTACCAGATCGAATGGAAGGAAGGTATCGAAGCATATCAGAGGCGGGCTGCGAGAATTGTTACCGGTAGGTTCTAGCAACACGTAAGTGTTACTGAGGTGCTTCGGGGAGTGAAATGTGAATCCCTGGAAGGGAGGTGACGTTCTTTCCGAGAAATACAATCGAGGAAATTTAGAGAACCGGCATTTGAAGCTAAATGCTGAACGATTCTGCTGTCGCCAACATAAATTGCGCGTAAGGACCACGAAGATAAGATACGAGAAATGAGGTCTCATACGGGGGCATATATTTATTTATTTATTTATTTATTTAAATGTCAAGTTCCGTAGGACCAAATTGAGGAGCAAATCTCCAAGGTCATGGAACGTGTCAGTACATTAACTTACAACATAAAAAGTAATAACAGATAAAAATAAATGTTCATGAACCTGAAAGAAAATCAGTCCATAAGTTTAAGCAAACGCTATCAGCAATACAATGAGAATCATCTTAATTTTTCAAGGAACTCCTCGACAGAATAGAAGGAGTGACCCTTGAGGGAACTCTTCAGTTTCGATTCGAAACCGCGTGGATTACTGCTAAGATTTTTGAATTCGAGTGGCAGCTTATTGAAAATGGATGCAGCAGTATACTGCACACCTTTTTGCACAAGAGTTAAGGAAGCCCGATCCAAATGGAGGTTTGATTTCTGCCGAGTATTAACCGAGTGAAAGCTGCTTATTCTTGGAAATAAACTAATATTGCTAACAAGAAACGACAATAAGGAATATACATATTGAGAGGCCAATGTCAAAATGCCCAGACTCGTGAAAAGAGGTCGACAAGAGGTTCGTGAACTCACACCACTTATTGCCCGAACCGCCCGTTTCTGAGCCAAAAATATCCTTCTAGAATGAGAAGAGTTACCCCAAAACATAATACCATACGACATAAGTGAATGAAAATAAGCAAAGTAGACTAATTTACGTGTCGAAATATCACTCACTTTCGTTACCGTTCGAATAGTGAAAATGGCAGTATTAAGTCTTTGAACAAGATCCTGAACGTGGGCTTTCCACGACAGCTTACTATCTATCTGAACACCTAGGAATTTGAACTGTTCAGTTTCACTGATCATATGCCCGTTCTGTGAGATTAAAATGTCAGGTTTTGTTGAATTGTGTGTTAGGAACTGTAAAAACTGAGTCTTACTGTGATTTAACGTTAATTTATTTTCTACAAGCCATGAACTGAGGTCATGTACTGCTCTACTTGAAACCGAGTCAATGTTGCACACAACATCCTTTACTACCAAGCTAGGGTCATCAGCAAACAGAAATATTTTAGTTACCCATAATACTAGAAGGCATATCATTTATATAAATAAGGAACAGGAATGGCCCCAACACTGATCCCTGGGGCAACCCCCCCCCCCCCCCCACTTGACAGTACCCCACTCAGATCCCACATCACAGCCGTTATCAACATTGTGAATAATGACCTTTTGCTGCCTGTTGCTAAAGTAAGAGGTGAACCAATTGTGAGCTACTCCCCTTATTCCGTAATGGTCCAACTTCTGGAGCAATATTGTGTGATCAACACAGTCAAATGCCTTTGTTAAATAAAAAAATACGCCAAGCGTTCGAAACTTTTTGTTTAGCCCATCCAGTACCTCACAGACAAAAGAGAATATAGCATTTTCAGTTGTCAAACGACTTCTAAAGCCGAACTGTACATTTGATAGCAAATCGTGTGATATAAAATGATCAATTAACCTTACATACACAGCCTTTTCGATAACTTTTGCAAACACTGATGGCATAGGAATAGGTCTAAAATTATCTACATTATCCCTTTCTCCCTTTTTATAAAGCGGCTTTACTACTGAGTACTTTAATCACTCAGGAAACTGACCATTCCTAAAGGAAAAATTACAAATATGGCTAAATACAGGGTTAACATGTGCAGCCCAGTACTTTAATATTCTACTAGACACTCCATCATAACCATGAGAGTCCTTAGTCTTCAGTGATTTGATTATTGTCTCAATCTCCCTCTTGTCTGTATCACAGAGGAGTATTTCAGACGCCAATCTCGGAAAGGCATTTGTTAAGAAATTTATATGATTTCCTGTAGATACTAAATTTTTATTTCATTCACCAGCAATGCTCAGAAAATGGTTGTTAAATACTGTACATATATCTGATTTATCAGTAACAGAAATATTATTACTGCAAATTGACTTTATATCGTCAACCTTGTGCTGCTGACCAGACACTTCCTTCACAACTGACCATATGGCTTTAATTTTATCCTGTGAATTAGCTATCCTATTTGCATACCACATACTTTTTGCCTTGCTAATAACATTTTTAAGCACCTTACAATACTGTTTGTAATGGACTACAGTAGCCTGATTGTGACTACTTCTAACATTTTGATATAATTCCCGCTTTGTTCTACATGATATCCTTATCCCACTAGTCAGCCAACCGGGCTGTCCATTACTGCTAGTACCCCGTTTAGAATGTTCTAATGGAAAGCAACTCTCAAAGAGCATGAGAAATGTGTTATGGAAAGCATTGTATTTATCATCTATATTATCGGCACTATAAACATCTTGCCATTCTTCTTCCTTGACAAGCTTTGAAGAACTCTCTATTGCTGCTGGATTAACTTTCCTACGTAGTTTGTAATTAAATAGGACATTGGTTTGAGTACAAAAACCTTTTAGTGTTAAAATTTGTGCATCATGGTCTGAAAGGCCATTCACCCTTTTACTAACAGAATGCCCATCTAGTAATGAAGAATGAATAAAAATATTGTCTATGACTGTGCTACTGTTCCCCTGCACCCTAGTTGGAAAAAAACACAGTTTGCATCAGATAATATGAATTTAGGAGATCTACTAACATCCTTTTTCTTGCACAATCATGTACAAAATTAATATTGAAGTCACCACATATAACTACTTTCTGGTACTTCCTACAAAGTGAATCAAGAACCCTCTCTAGCTTAAGCAAAAATGCTCTGAAGTCGGAGTTAGGGGACCTATAAACAACAGCAATTAGAAGTTTAGTTTCACTAAATTCAACTAATGCTGCACAACTTTCAAATATCTGTTCAGTGCAGTGTCGTGATACGTCTATGGACTCAAATGAAATACTGTTTTTTTACGTACAGAGCCACTCCCCCACCCCGCAAGGAGCTCCTTGAGAAACAGCCAGCTAATCTGTAGCCTGATAAAGGAAGCCTCTGAATTATCAAATTATTTAAGTGGTGCTCAGATATAACAATAATTTCAGATTTTAAACATGGCTGTGGCAGCAACTGTTAAAATTCTTCACAATAAAGGATGACAGCCAAAACCAGTTGCAGGATAAAATTTATTAAAATTCTTGACCAAGGTTTCGGTACATATAAATATACCTTTATCAGAAGTAAAACTACCTGAACAGAGAGACACATTCATTAGAAAAGCCATATCAACGAAAGTGAGAAACAGAAGCTTAAGTAACAGTGAAATTACTACAGTAATGTAGGCACAAAATCATTAGTACTTACTAAAATTACATCATGTAATGGAGAATAATAAAAACAATTATGCCAAAGGCGTCGTCAGTAATTAAAACCTTATCTCCATTTGTACAACATGTGTAATGAGCACAGGGTCAAAGCGAACAGTATTAGCAGCATTACTTCACTTATGAACTATTGAGACATGAGTGTGACAGCACTAGGGCAGATGGTTTCGCCGAGAGATGGCACTAGCATGTGCCAGACTCGCGCATATTAAAATTAATAATTACATACATAAGCGCATCAAAAAATTTATTAAAGGTTGTGTTAATTCAAACTCTGTCTTAATAAGTAAAACATATCAGGCCAATTAAAGACATTTATGTAAAATAGAAATATAGAACCAATTTATCTGTATCCTAGTGTCAAACGGATAAAACTTGCGCTTGGAACATCTGACGAGAGAGGGCACTAGTGTAATGCGCGAGAGTCTCACGTAACGTAGGCAGCGAAATACATACTAGCGAAACAACCAAAAAAATGTTATAATAAAACGAAAACATCTGTCATTATGAATAAAACATAGTAGTCATTTAACCATACATACACATTGAAATTCATAACAAACAAACATCACAATACGTAGAATCCCAACAAGACAGGAAAAGTGCATTTCACCGGCATTAACAAGCAAGAAAATAACTACTAGTCAGCCAGACTATGTTAAATTAAGGCAATGAGGGGTTTGAAACTGTCTAAAAAAATTTTGTTTCGAAGCTGCACCTGTTCATTAAGAACAAAACCGTCTTTTAGAGACAGATGCTTGAAAATCTCTAATTCTTCGAGCAAGTCTAGTTTGTAACCTTTATTAGCTTCATGAAGCAGCTCTACGTCGTCCAGTTCACTTGGCGTGTGCCGTAAGAGCCATAGATGTTCAGCAAAGGTGGAATTATATACGTTTTCCCCGTTTTTACCTAACAAGTGTTCTTTATACCTAACTTTAATGGGTCTACCTGTCTGCCCTATGTAATAGTTTGGGCAGTCGTTACACGTAATTTTGTATACCCCGGACTTAGTGCTGAGTTCTTCTCGTGTTCCAATATTATGAATTACTCTACGTTTCAGGCTATTATTTACGGAAAAGGCAACTCTATAACCGTACTGTTTCTGTAAAAGTCTTCTTATCTTATATGAAACGTTCCCTAAAAATGGAATAGAAATAAAGTTATTACTCTCATACTTTTTTTCCCTGTTATCTCCTAAAGTAGAAAATTTTACAGCTGTTTTTTTCTTAGCAATTTGGTCAATTAATTTAGGGTCGTATCCATTGTTAGTAGCTATTGATTTTAATAAAGATATTTCATTTTCAAAACAATTCTGTGCTAAAGGTATGTTCACAGCGCGATGAACTGCGGAATGAAAAAAGGCGATCTTGTGAGTTTGAGGATGACAGGAATCTGCTGGAATAATATTATCAGAAAAACTTTCTTTACGAAAAATGTCGAAGCTAATAGTGTTACCCGATAACTTGAGTTTCAAATCAAGAAAATGGAGTTCTCTCTCGTTATTTTGAATCTCTTTTGTGAATTTCATTTTCTCATGGAAACTGTTGAAAACATGAAACAGTTGTTGTAGATCTTGGTCACACCCTTGAAACAGTATGAGTATATCATCAACATAACGAGCATAAAAAGAAATCTTATTGCCTAACGTAGGATTGTTTTTGAAGAAATTTTCTTCTAGTGCATTCACAAAGATGTCAGCTAAGATGCCAGCTAACGGGCAACCCATGGCTAAACCGAATGGTTGTTCATACATTTTACCATTAAACTGGAAGTAATTGTAATCTAGTACAACATGCAGTAGTGACATAAGTTCCGACAACTGTAGCTCACTTAGAGTTTTATGTTGTCGAATGTTATCTTCAATAATCTTAAGAGTGATATCCACTGGAACATTAGTGTATAAACTTACGACGTCAAAAGAAACCAAACGAGAGGAAGAAGTGATCTCTATCGATTTTATCTTGTTTATTACCTCAGCACTATTTTTAACAGAGTAGTTGTTTCCAAGAACAAAGGCTTCTTTAATTTTAGTGTGTAAAAATCTTGCTAGTTTATGATGTGGGCTCTTTATTCCGTTAACGATGGGACGAACTGGGTGTTGACTTTTGTGTACCTTAAACTGACTTCTAAGCATAGGTGCTCTAGGGTTCATATTAATTAAGGTTTTCTTTTGAAACTCTTTCATAAGATGTTTACTTCTTCTTAACGTATCCCTAATTTGCTTTTGTAACATGGGGGTATGATCCTGCTCAATTTCAAATATACCATTTTCTTCGAAAAAAGCCAAACTTTTAGCAATATATTCACTTTTATAGGCAACAACAAGCGAATTACCTTTATCTGATTTAGTGATGAGAGCCTCATTATTTTTTAGTTTACGGTTAATTCTAGTAGTAATGTTACCCCCTCGCTGTTTTAAATCACTGTTTTTTACCGACTTGACCTCTCTTTCTATAATTGCGCTACATTCATGAGCAATCCTATTTTGTTGGGATTTTTCAGTTTTTACGGAATCAAGACCAACTTTAAGGTCAACAATAAAATTATCTACCACTTTAGGATCGTTAATATTAGGCATGAAATTATATTTAAAACCTCTCGCTAGCATGGCGCTTTCTTGAGGGGTAAAGCTTATAGAAGTTTTGTTTATTACTCTGTCGAAAAATTGGTGTTCGCAATTGACAATTCTTTTTGCATGAACAACATTAGATTTTGGGGTAACATTTTCCAGTTTATGAAGTTTAAAATCATGCCTACACTGAATTTCAACCTTACGATTGTGTAACCACTCATTAACACTTTGCCAAATACTGTCAACATGAAAGTTAAAATAATCTTTAAAAGTTCTAGTAATATAGAGATACAAAGAGTAAGCTTCTTCATTTAGTTTATCTTTCTTCTTATAAAGGTCACTGATTCTGTCACTCATAATTTGTTTCACCAGTTTAGCTTTAGTAGATGGAAACTTCTTACACTGTTTCACATTGATAAAGGCCTTCACGTAATTCGGTGTCAAATGGCGTCTCTCACACTGTTTAGTGAAGTCAATAGCCATACCTGTTTTCAGGATTTTAAATGAGATGTCCATGTATTTAGAAACAGCCTTTGAAACCTGGGCAGGTACATATTTCATGATTTTAAACATGGCTGTGGCAGCAACTGTTAAAATTCTTCACAATAAAGGATGACAGCCAAAACCAGTTGCAGGATAAAATTTATTAAAATTCTTGACCAAGGTTTCGGTACATATAAATATACCTTCATCAGAAGTAAAACTACCTGAACAGAGAGACACATTCATTAGAAAAGCCATATCAACGAAAGTGAGAAACAGAAGCTTAAGTAACAGTGAAATTACTACAGTAATGTAGGCACAAAATCATTAGTACTTACTAAAATTACATCATGTAATGGAGAATAATAAAAACAATTATGCCAAAGGCGTCGTCAGTAATTAAAACCTTATCTCCATTTGTACAACATGTGTAATGAGCACAGGGTCAAAGCGAACAGTATTAGCAGCATTACTTCACTTATGAACTATTGAGACATGAGTGTGACAGCACTAGGGCAGATGGTTTCGCCGAGAGATGGCACTAGCATGTGCCAGACTCGCGCATATTAAAATTAATAATTACATACATAAGCGCATCAAAAAATTTATTAAAGGTTGTGTTAATTCAAACTCTATCTTAATAAGTAAAACATATCAGGCCAATTAAAGACATTTATGTAAAATAGAAATATAGAACCAATTTATCTGTATCCTAGTGTCAAACGGATAAAACTTGCGCTTGGAACACCTGACGAGAGAGGGCACTAGTGTAATGCGCGAGAGTCTCACGTAACGTAGGCAGCGAAATACATACTAGCGAAACAACCAAAAAAATGTTATAATAAAACGAAAACATCTGTCATTATGAATAAAACATAGTAGTCATTTAACCATACATACACATTGAAATTCATAACAAACAAACATCACAATACGTAGAATCCCAACAAGACAGGAAAAGTGCATTTCACCGGCATTAACAAGCAAGAAAATAACTACTAGTCAGCCAGACTATGTTAAATTAAGGCAATGAGGGGTTTGAAACTGTCTAAAAAATTTTTGTTTCGAAGCTGCACCTGTTCATTAAGAACAAAACCGTCTTTTAGAGACAGATGCTTGAAAATCTCTAATTCTTCGAGCAAGTCTAGTTTGTAACCTTTATTAGCTTCATGAAGCAGCTCTACGTCGTCCAGTTCACTTGGCGTGTGCCGTAAGAGCCATAGATGTTCAGCAAAGGTGGAATTATATACGTTTTCCCCGTTTTTACCTAACAAGTGTTCTTTATACCTAACTTTAACGATCCTAAAGTGGTAGATAATTTTATTGTTGACCTTAAAGTTGGTCTTGATTCCGTAAAAACTGAAAAATCCCAACAAAATAGGATTGCTCATGAATGTAGCGCAATTATAGAAAGAGAGGTCAAGTCGGTAAAAAACAGTGATTTAAAACAGCGAGGGGGTAACATTACTACTAGAATTAACCGTAAACTAAAAAATAATGAGGCTCTCATCACTAAATCAGATAAAGGTAATTCGCTTGTTGTTGCCTATAAAAGTGAATATATTGCTAAAAGTTTGGCTTTTTTCGAAGAAAATGGTATATTTGAAATTGAGCAGGATCATACCCCCATGTTACAAAAGCAAATTAGGGATACGTTAAGAAGAAGTAAACATCTTATGAAAGAGTTTCAAAAGAAAACCTTAATTAATATGAACCCTAGAGCACCTATGCTTAGAAGTCAGTTTAAGGTACACAAAAGTCAACACCCAGTTCGTCCCATCGTTAACGGAATAAAGAGCCCACATCATAAACTAGCAAGATTTTTACACACTAAAATTAAAGAAGCCTTTGTTTTTGGAAACAACTACTCTGTTAAAAATAGTGCTGAGGTAATAAACAAGATAAAATCGATAGAGATCACTTCTTCCTCTCGTTTGGTTTCTTTTGACGTCGTAAGTTTATACACTAATGTTCCAGTGGATATCACTCTTAAGATTATTGAAGATAACATTCGACAACATAAAACTCTAAGTGAGCTACAGTTGTCGGAACTTATGTCACTACTGCATGTTGTACTAGATTACAATTACTTCCAGTTTAATGGTAAAATGTATGAACAACCATTCGGTTTAGCCATGGGTTGCCCGTTAGCTGGCATCTTAGCTGACATCTTTGTGAATGCACTAGAAGAAAATTTCTTCAAAAACAATCCTACGTTAGGCAATAAGATTTCTTTTTATGCTCGTTATGTTGATGATATACTCATACTGTTTCAAGGGTGTGACCAAGATCTACAACAACTGTTTCATGTTTTCAACAGTTTCCATGAGAAAATGAAATTCACAAAAGAGATTCAAAATAACGAGAGAGAACTCCATTTTCTTGATTTGAAACTCAAGTTATCGGGTAACACTATTAGCTTCGACATTTTTCGTAAAGAAAGTTTTTCTGATAATATTATTCCAGCAGATTCCTGTCATCCTCAAACTCACAAGATCGCCTTTTTTCATTCCGCAGTTCATCGCGCTGTGAACATACCTTTAGCACAGAATTGTTTTGAAAATGAAATATCTTTATTAAAATCAATAGCTACTAACAATGGATACGACCCTAAATTAATTGACCAAATTGCTAAGAAAAAAACAGCTGTAAAATTTTCTACTTTAGGAGATAACAGGGAAAAAAAGTATGAGAGTAATAACTTTATTTCTATTCCATTTTTAGGGAACGTTTCATATAAGATAAGAAGACTTTTACAGAAACAGTACGGTTATAGAGTTGCCTTTTCCGTAAATAATAGCCTGAAACGTAGAGTAATTCATAATATTGGAACACGAGAAGAACTCAGCACTAAGTCCGGGGTATACAAAATTACGTGTAACGACTGCCCAAACTATTACATAGGGCAGACAGGTAGACCCATTAAAGTTAGGTATAAAGAACACTTGTTAGGTAAAAACGGGGAAAACGTATATAATTCCACCTTTGCTGAACATCTATGGCTCTTACGGCACACGCCAAGTGAACTGGACGACGTAGAGCTGCTTCATGAAGCTAATAAAGGTTACAAACTAGACTTGCTCGAAGAATTAGAGATTTTCAAGCATCTGTCTCTAAAAGACGGTTTTGTTCTTAATGAACAGGTGCAGCTTCGAAACAAAAATTTTTTAGACAGTTTCAAACCCCTCATTGCCTTAATTTAACATAGTCTGGCTGACTAGTAGTTATTTTCTTGCTTGTTAATGCCGGTGAAATGCACTTTTCCTGTCTTGTTGGGATTCTACGTATTGTGATGTTTGTTTGTTATGAATTTCAATGTGTATGTATGGTTAAATGACTACTATGTTTTATTCATAATGACAGATGTTTTCGTTTTATTATAACATTTTTTTGGTTGTTTCGCTAGTATGTATTTCGCTGCCTACGTTACGTGAGACTCTCGCGCATTACACTAGTGCCCTCTCTCGTCAGATGTTCCAAGCGCAAGTTTTATCCGTTTGACACTAGGATACAGATAAATTGGTTCTATATTTCTATTTTACATAAATGTCTTTAATTGGCCTGATATGTTTTACTTATTAAGATAGAGTTTGAATTAACACAACCTTTAATAAATTTTTTGATGCGCTTATGTATGTAATTATTAATTTTAATATGCGCGAGTCTGGCACATGCTAGTGCCATCTCTCGGCGAAACCATCTGCCCTAGTGCTGTCACACTCATGTCTCAATAGTTCATAAGTGAAGTAATGCTGCTAATACTGTTCGCTTTGACCCTGTGCTCATTACACATGTTGTACAAATGGAGATAAGGTTTTAATTACTGACGACGCCTTTGGCATAATTGTTTTTATTATTCTCCATTACATGATGTAATTTTAGTAAGTACTAATGATTTTGTGCCTACATTACTGTAGTAATTTCACTGTTACTTAAGCTTCTGTTTCTCACTTTCGTTGATATGGCTTTTCTAATGAATGTGTCTCTCTGTTCAGGTAGTTTTACTTCTGATAAAGGTATATTTATATGTACCGAAACCTTGGTCAAGAATTTTAATAAATTTTATCCTGCAACTGGTTTTGGCTGTCATCCTTTATTGTGAATAATTTCAGAGTTAGCATCTATTAGCAGTTCACTAACTTTATCTCTAATACCTCCTATATTTTGATGAAATGTGCTAATTACTTCTCTACTTGGAAACATTACATCCTCTGGAGGTGAGCCCTTAGTTAGAGGCACTTCCTTTAAGCAGGTATACCTATCAGCTGACTTCAGTCTAAAAAAGGTGCAGCTCTAACACCAACTACTATAGGAATTTTTCCATGAGTGATATCACTACCACCACCACCACCACCCACTACACTGTCACGTATAAGCTTAGCCACCCTCCCCTTCCCGTACCTATTGAGGTGCAGGCCATGCCTAGTGAAACCCCCATCTACTGATAGACCCAACTGGCACCACTGAGATGTGATCCATGCCCTCCGCCATCAGTGCCCTCCCCAGCCCCACATTAACGCGCCTAACAGCCGCATTAATGTGAGGCCGATCATGACGCTGAAACAGTTGCACGAAATGCACATTAGTACCACCAGTTTGAGTAGCTATCTTAACCAAGTCACCACTGACATCATATTCCCCGTCCCTATCGAGACTGTTCCCTGCTCGACCCACTATCACTACCTGATCCTCTTTCGTAAAATTCTTACATAACTCCCCTATGCTTTCAGTAACCTGAGCCAACCCTGCACTAGGCTTCACAATGCTGGTGACCTGGTACTCACTCCCCAACACTTCCTGCAACTGCTGGCCCACACCTCTACCGTGGGAACTACCTAACAGCAGAACCTTCTTTCTGCTAGACTTTGCAACTAACCTAGGCCTCCTAATTGCTGAGGACTGCTGCAAGTTACCTACATCTACGGCTACACGAGGCTCCTCTCCACTCAACTCTGACAGTTGGTCGTATCTATTGCATGTATGCAAAGTAAAACTGTCTGAGTACCTCCTCTTCCTAGCTACCTTCTTGCCAACTGCCAGTTCCCATTCCCCACCACCCTTCACCCTCCTCAACCTTTGTAGTTCCTCCTTTGCGCATTGTAACTGCACCTGAAGGGCACAGATCTTACGCTCCTGCTCCTCTATTAACTTGTTTCTACTACAGATTCTACACTCCCAGGAGAGGATCTCCCTAAAATGACCAATGGCTTCCCCACTGCATTCCCCCCAATGAAAATACTTTGAACAAATCCCACACCGTAATCCACTACTCACAAACCTACGACAGAGCTCACACTTTCACTCATGGTAAATTTTACAGTTACTGAAAAAAAACTATACGTCTACGTTACCAAAGTTCAGTTACAGCAGTAGATTTAAGAACTAACAATAATGGTCTCGAAATTCTCTGCCTACTAAGAAAGCAGCTACTTGTATTAATACTACTGTAACACAGCCGATACCAATACCAGCAAAACTTCACAAAATTATTAGCTACAACCAATAAATTAAAACTACCACTGTAACACTAAGCGAAGTTAAAACACTATATGAAAATTTTACTGAACTATTTCACTAGAAAGAATAATAAACGTCAGTTGAAAACTAAAGCACGAAAATTACTAACGACTTCAGCACACTGAAAACTCTCTAAAACACAGCGAGCGAACGATTACAAAAGTTTATTAAATCGTTATTTCGCCACAAACGGCACGCAACTCCGCTGAAATTTATTAAATTTAATAACTGTATTACAGAGCACAAATAAGTTTGTCAGTACTTAGCTTATAACCGCTACAGCTGCAGTGCACGCCGCAAAATGTAAACACACTACTGAGGCACGAGGCTTAGAGGAACAACGAAAGCAGACTCACAAGAAATCGTCGTTTTTCCTTCACTCTGTTTACGATAGGAAAAGAATTGATAGTAGTACAGGGTACACACTGTCACGCACCGTACTGTGGCTTGCGGAGTATCTGTGTAGTAGATGTAGATGTAGACGTACTTATGAAACCGGGCGACATTCAGAGCAGGAAGTTGGTGATTGAAATTCGTGAAAAGATCTCGCCGCAACGAAAAACTCATTTGTTTTAATGATGCCACCCCAACTAGTGTATCATATCCATGATACTCTCTCCCCAGATTCGCGATAATACAAAACGAGGTGCCCTTCGTTGAACTTTTTTCATGTCCTCCGCCAGTCCTACCAGGTAAAGATCCCATACCGCACAGCAGTACTCTAGCAGAGGACAGACAAGTGTAGTGCAGCCAATCTCTTTTGTGGATTTGTTGCGTCTTCTAAGCATTTTACAAATACAACGCAGTCTTTTGTTCGTCTTCCCCACAACATTATCTACGAGCATGTGATAGTTTCTATGTAAGTTGTTCATAATTGTTATCCCTAGGTATTTAGTTGAATTCACAGCGTTTGGATTTGTGTGTTTTATCGTGTAACCGACTTTTAGTACTCTTTTATTCAGAGACAGCTGCAAATTTTCACACCATACAGATATTTTGCCAGAGGCTTATCTTACAAGGGGTAAGATAGATACTGCCTACAGGAAAATTAAAGAGACCTTTGGAGATAAGTGAACCGCTGGTATGAACATCAAGAGCTCAGATGGAAACCCAGTTCTAAGCAAATACGGGAAAGCAGAAAGGTGGAAGGAGTATATAGAGGGTCTATACAAGGGCGATGTACTTGAGGACAATATTATGGAAATGGAAGAGGATGTAGATGAAGATGAAATGGGAGATACGATACTGCGTGAAGAGTTTGACAGAGCACTGAAAGACCTGAGTCGAAACAAGGCCCCCAGAGTAAACAACATTCCATTGGAACTACTGATGGCCTTGGGAGAGCCAGTCCTGACAAAACTCTACCATCTGATGAGCAAGATGTATGAAACAGGCGAAATACCCTCAGACTTCAAGAAGAATATAATAATTCCAATCCCAAAGAAAGCAGGTGTTGACAGATGTGAAAATGATCGAACAATCAGTTTAATAAGCCACAGCTGAAAAATACTAACACGAATTCTTTACAGACGAATGGAAAAACTAGTAGAAGCCGACCTCGGGGAAGATCAGTTTGTATTCCGTAGAAACACTGGAACACGTGAAGCAATACTGACCTTACGACTTATCTTAGAAGAAAGATTAAGGAAAGGCAAACCTACGTTTCCAGCATTTGTAGACTTAGAGAAAGCTTTTGACAATGTTGACTGGGATACACTCTTTCAAATTCTAAAGGTGGCAGGGGTAAAACACAGGGAGCGAAAGGCTATTTACAATTTTTACAGAAACCAGATGGCAGTTATAAGAGTCGAGGGACATGAAAGGAAAGCAGTGGTTGGGAAGGGAGTGGGACAGGGTTGTAGTCTCTCCCCGATGTTATTCAATCTGTGTATTGAGCAAGCAGTAAAGGAAACAAAAGAAAAATTCGGAGTAGGTATTAAAATCCATGGAGAAGAAATAAAAACTTTGAGGTTCGCCGATGACATTGTAATTCTGTCAGAGACAGCAAAGGACTTGGAAGAGCAGTTGAACGGAATGGATGGTGTCTTGAAGGGAGGATATAAGATGAACATCGACAAAAGCAAAACGAGGATAATGGAATGTAGTCGAATTAAGTCGGGTGTTGCTGAGGGAATTAGATTAGGAAATGAGACACTTAAAGTAGTAAAGAAGTTTTGCTATTTGGGGAGCAAAATAACTGATGATGGTCGAAGTAGAGAGGATATAAAATGTAGACTGGCAATGGCAAGGAAAGCGTTTCTGAAGAAGAGAAATTTGTTAATATCGAGTATAGATTTAAGTGTCAGGAGGTTATTTCTGAAAGTATTTGTTTGGAGTGTAGCCATGTATGGAAGTGAAACATGGACGATAACTAATTTGGACAAGAAGAGAATAGAAGCTTTCGAAATCTGGTGCTACAGAAGATTGCTGAAGATTAGATGGGTAGATCACATAACTAATGAGGAGGTACTGAATAGGATTGGGGAGAAGAGGAGTTTGTGGCACAACTTGACCAGAAGAAGGGATCGGTTGGTAGGACATGTTCTGAGGCATCAAGGGAACACCAATTTAGTATTGGAGGGCAGCGTGGAGGGTAAAAATCGTAGGGGGAGACCAAGAGATGAATACACTAAGCAGATTCAGAAGGATGTAGGTTGCAGTAGGTACTGGGAGATGAAGAAGCTTGCACAGGATAGAGTAGCATGGAGAGCTGCATCAAACCAGTCTCAGGACTGAAGACCACAACAACAACAACAACAACAATCATTTTGCAATTTACATTGATCTTCTGATGATTTTACTGGATGGGAAATAACAGCGTCAATCGCAAAGAGTCTAATATGGCTACTCATATTATTTCCTACATCGTTTATATAAATTAGAGACAGCAGAGGATCTATAACAGTTCCTTGGGGGGCGCAGATATTAATTCTGTTTCTTTCAACGGTCCGTCAGTTACTGCTGTAACTTTTCTGAGAGAAAACCATTAATCCAGTACCACAACTGAGACGATACTCCGTAGGCACGCAGTTTGATTAGAAGTTGCTTTTGAGGAACAGTATCAAACACCTTCTGGAATCCTGGAAACATGGAAACAATTTGAGATCCTCTGTCCATAGCACTCATTACTTCTTGCGAATAACGAGCTGATTGTGTTTCACAAGTACGAATCCGTATTGACTGTGCCAATAGACCGTATTCTGCGAAGTACATTTATTGCAGATTCGCCTTTACCATGCTATACTGTTTTCTGTCAGTGGGCCTTATACTAGCCTACATTACGATGAGGGTGCGTCCATTTTTCATTTTCCATCAATGCGATTCTCTACCGCACGGAGGTGCACGAATCTGTCTTTAAAGACTTTGTCCCCACAAATTGACAACTATGGTATTTTTATAGGGGCTTCTCTACTTCGATTCCTCACAGCAGATCCTATTCTACTTTATCAGTTTGTCCACAGTTTCAGATAGCCCGTGTAACACCATAATTTGTACAGTTCACTTTTCCTCCGTTGTTAATTTAAAGTATGTGAAAGAAGAAGAAATGAGACTAAAACGAGAAAAGTAATTTTTGAAACCAGATGGAAAAAGGATCAAGGAAGTGAATGAGATGTGCAAAAAAAAAATGTTCAAATGTGTGTGAATTCCTAAAGGCCGGCCGGTGTGGCCGAGCGGTTCTAGGCGCTTCAGTCTGGAACCGTGCGACCGCTACGGTCGCAGGTTCGAATCCTGCCTCGGGCATGGATGTGTGTGATGTCCTTAGGTTATTTAGGTTTAAGTAGTTCTAAGTTCTAGGGGACTGATGACCTAAGATGTTAAGTCCCATAGTACTCGGAGCCATTTGAACCATTTTGAATTTGAATTCCTAAAGGACCATAGGTCATTGGTCCCTAGACTTACACACTACTTAAACTAACTGAAACTAACTTATGCTAAGAACATCGCACACACCCATGCCCGAGGGAGGACTCGAACCTCCGGCGGGAGGGACCGCACAGTCCGTTACAGGACGCCTCAAACCGCGCGGCCGCTCCGAGCGGCTGAGATGCGCACTGAGGTGACGCAACTCATGAGAAAGCGATATGCTCATGTGCTGAAGGTGGCAGTATCGCCTACACGACGTACAAAAGGGCAATGCACTGGCGGAACTGTCACTTGTACTCAGGTGATTCAGGTGGAAAGGTTTCCGGCGTTATTATGGCCGGATGACAGGAATTAACAGGCTTTGAATGCGGAATAGTAGTTGGAGCTCGACGCATGGGACGTTCCATTTCTGTAATGAAATGGCTCTGAGCACTATGGGACTTAACTGCAGTGGTCATGAGTCCCCTAGAACTTAGAACTACTTAAACCTAATTAACCTAAGGACATCACACACATCCATGCCCGAGGCAGGATTCGAACCTGCGACCGTAGCGGTCACGCGGTTCCAGACTGTAGCGCCTAGAACCGCACGGCCACTCCGGCCGGCTTTCTGTAATCGCTAGGGAGCTAAGTAATTCGGAATCCTCAGTGAAAGAGTGTGTCGAGAATACCACATTTCAGGCATTACCTCTCACCAGAGTTGTCAGTGCTAACAGACACGCAACACTGTATAAAATCTGTGTTGGACGTATGGCGAACGCATCCTTCAAAATAGTGCGGCGAAATTTGGCGTTGGTGGGCTATGGCAGCAGACGACCGAGGAGAGTGCCTTTGCTAGCAGCACATCACCTGCTTTGCCTCTCCTTGGCTCGGGACCATAATACTTAGATCCCAGACGGCTGGGGAATCGTGGGCTGGTCAGATGAGTCCTGATTTCAGTTGGTAAGAACTGATGGTAGGGTACGAGTGTGGCACAGACTCCTCGAAGTCATGGCCCAAGTTGGCAATAAGGTACTGTGCAAGCTGTTGGTAGCTCAATTGCGGTGTGCGCTATGTTTACGTGGGATTGACTGGGTCCTCTGGTGGAATGAACCCTCATTGACTGGAAATCGTTATGTTTGGCTACTTGGAGACCATTTGCAGCCATTCATGGACTTCATGTTCACAAACAACGATGGATTTTTTATACACTCCTGGAAATTGAAATAAGAACACCGTGAATTCATCGTCCCAGGAAGGGGAAACTTTATTGACACATTCCTGGGGTCACATACATCACATGATCACACTGACAGAACCACAGGCACATAGACACAGGTAACAGAGCATGCACAAGGCACTAGTACAGTGTACATCCACCTTTCGCAGCAATGCAGGCTGCTATTCTCCCATGGAGACGTAGAGATGCTGGATGTAGTCCTGTGGAACGGCTTGCCATGCCATTTCCACCTGGCGCCTCAGTTGGACCAGCGTTCGTGCTGGACGTGCAGACCGCGTGAGACGACGCTTCATCCAGTCCCAAACATGCTCAATGGGGGACAGATCCGGAGATCTTGCTGGCCAGGGTAGTTGACTTACACCTTCTAGAGCACGTTGGGTGGCACGGGATACATGCGGACGTGCATTGTCCTGTTGGAACAGCAAGTTCCCTTGCCGGTCTAGGAATGGTAGAACGATGGGTTCGATGACGGTTTGGATGTACCGTGCACTATTCAGTGTCCCCTCGACGATCACCAGTGGTGTACGGCCAGTGTAGGAGATCGCTCCCCACACCATGATGCCGGGTGTTGGCCCTGTGTGCCTCGGTCGTATGCAGTCCTGATTGTGGCGCTCACCTGCACGGCGCCAAACACGCATACGACCATCATTGGCACCAAGGCAGAAGCGACTCTCATCGCTGAAGACGAAACGTCTCCATTCGTCCCTCCATTCACACCTGTCGCGACACCACTGGAGGCGGGCTGCACGATGTTGGGGCGTGAGCGGAAGACGGCCTAACGGTGTGCGGGACCGTAGCCCAGCTTCATGGAGACGGTTGCGAATGGTCCTCGCCGATACCCCAGGAGCAACAGTGTCCCTAATTTGCTGGGAAGTGGCGGTGCGGTCCCCTACGGCACTGCGTAGGATCCTACGGTCTTGGCGTGCATCCGTGCGTCGCTGCGGTCCGGTCCCAGGTCGACGGGCACGTGCACCTTCCGCCGACCACTGGCGACAACATCGATGTACTGTGGAGACTTCACGCCCCACGTGTTGAGCAATTCGGCGGTACGTCCACCCGGCCTCCCGCATGCCCACTATACGCCCTCGCTCAAAGTCCGTCAACTGCACATACGGTTCACGTCCACGCTGTCGCGGCATGCTACCAGTGTTAAAGACTGCGATGGAGCTCCGTATGCCACGGCAAACTGGCTGACACTGACGGCGGCGGTGCACAAATGCTGCGCAGCTAGCGCCATTCGACGGCCAACACCGCGGTTCCTGGTGTGTCCGCTGTGCCGTGCGTGTGATCATTGCTTGTACAGCCCTCTAGCAGTGTCCGGAGCAAGTATGGTGGGTCTGACACACCGGTGTCAATGTGTTCTTTTTTCCATTTCCAGGAGTGTATATGACAATGAGCCATGTCACTGGGCCAAAAGTGTTCGCGACTGGTACGAAGAACATTCTGGACAATTCTAGCGATTGATTTGGCCACCCAGATCGCCCAACACATATTTCATCGAACATTTGTGGTATAAAGTCCTACTACACTGACAACACTTCCGCAATTATGGACGGCTGTGGAGGCAGCGTGACTTAATATTTTTGCACGAGACTTCCAACGACTTGTTGAGACCATACCACGTCAAGTTGTTGCACTACGCTGGGCAAAACAAGGTCCGCTACGATATTAGCAGGTATCCCATGACTTTTGTCACTTCTGTGTAGCATTTCTTCAGTACCGAAAATAATTTTACTCGGCGCAGCAGCAACGTTTGTATACAAAAGTACTGTTGTGTGGAACATCAAATAGTATTTGTTTGTGGTTCAAATGGCTCTGAGCACTATCGTACTTAACATCTGAGGTCATCAGTCCCCTAGAACTTAGAACTACTTAAACCTAAGCACATCACACACATCCATGCCCGAGGCAGGATTCGAACCTGCGATCGTAGCGGTCGCACGGTTCCAGACTACAGCGCCTCTAACCGATCGGCCACTCTGGCCGGCATTTGTGTGTGGCCGAGGATTTATTAGTCGGGATGACGCTGGAATTTTATCTTGTATGGTGAGTCATCGACAGAGATAGATATAATTTGCGCGCTAGGGAACGTGGTGGGGGTCGTTGTTGTGTACGTTTCATATTAATAATATGGTGGACAATATCGATGACAACCGACGACTTTTACAAGACGATGCAGTTATCGACACTGAAGCACTGTCTAAAAACCTCTGCAGAAATATTCAGTCACATATTGATAAGATTTTAAAGTGGAGCAAAGGTTGGCAAGTTGCTTGAAATGAGTCTCGCAAAACGAGAAAACGTAGTATCCTATCACTGCAATATCAACATGTCACAATTAGAATCAGTAGACTCATGGGCTTACGATATAGGCACAGTCAGGTGGATGGTAGACTTGGGTTCTTTGGCAGAATCCTGAGAAAAAGCAGTCAGTCTATAAAGGAGCGTACAAATCACTGTGCACCCCATCTCGGAATATTGGTCATGTGTGTGGGACACATAGGAAGGCCGGCCGGGGTGGCCGAGCGGTTCTAGGCGCTTCAGTCTGGAACCGTGCAACCGCTACGGTCGCAGGTTGGAATCCTGCCTCGGGCATGGATGTGTGTGATGTCCTTAGGTCAGTTAAGTTTAAGTAGTTCTAAGTTCTAGGGGACTGATGATCTCAGCTATTAAGTCCCATAGTGCTCAGAGCCATTTGATTTTTGACACATAGGAAATAGGACTAACAGAGGATATTTAACGTACACAGAGAAGGCCGGCACGATTGTTCAAAGATTTATTCGACTCACGGGAAAGTGTTACAGAAATTTTGAAAAAGATAAATTACCAGACTGTGGAAGACAGACACAAATTATTCCGCGAAAGCCTACTCACAAACTTTCAAAAACCAGTAATAAGTGAAGAATCTACTCTTCATCCAGTTATGTACCGCCCCATTGGCACTCCATAGGCAGCTTCAACGCGAAGAAACACTGGTATGAGGTACCCTCTACCAACGCTTCACAGTACTGCCCGTGAGATACAAAGTCGTGGGTTCGAGTCTTTGTCCGGTACAAAGTCCCAATCTATAAGTAAGTTTCCATTTTACTTTACCTTGTGAACATTAGGTATGACTGCTGTCGTAGGAAGTGACATGATAATATCAGTGCTACGAGGAACATACAATACGTAATCAAACACATTTTTCTCTTGGCCGGTTTCCGTTGAAAAAATGTGTAATCTTTCATGGGACAAGATGGAGTATTCCCGCTTCAGACCTCTGCAGTTTCATGAATTTCCAATAGGTGGTGACACTGTACGTAGCCTTCAAAAAGTTGTCTGTAACGGAGGTGCGTACCATTCAGAGAGCTGTCATTTAATTTCTTTTCCGGAAAACCAGAGCATCGCAGATATTCATAGGCACTTGCAGAATTTCTATGGAGTCTTGCAAGTGAACGAAATCCCGGTGAGTCGTTTGGCGAGGCGTCCCCCACCATCGCAGTAAAATCGCGCAAATCTGTCTGTTCTTCCGCGTACCAGCCGGCCGCACACAGCTGTGACTCCCGCAGTGTTGGAATGTGCGGACACTCTCATTCTGCGTGGTCGGCGGATCGCAAACTCTTCGCTGGTCAATGGGACGTCTCTTTTGGTAGCGCTGACATGCTCGTCCATATTTTGGGGTACTCAAGGGTATGTGCACGCTGGATTCCTCACCGCCTAGCAAAAGTGCGTAAACAGCAACGAAGAAGGACTCTATGTCCGAAATTGCATGCACATTACGAGGTTGATCGGGCCAATTTTTTGTTGAACATTGTCAAAGGACGTGAAAAATGGGTTCATCACTTCGAACCGGAAACAACACGGCACTCTATGGAGTGGTGCCGCGCCACGTGTCCTCCTAAGGAAAAGTTCAGAGCCGCACCCTCAGCCGGTTTTCTGCGAGCCTGAAGGAGTTATTCTTTCTGATGACCTCCATCGTGGTGCAATGATAAACTGAGAAGTGTATTGCGCTACCCGCAGGTAACTGAAGAAACTATGTCAGCGTGTTCGTTGCCACAAAAATGCAAACAAACTTCTCCTTCTCCCTTGCAGCGCAAGGCCTCACTCAAATCTGCGCAAAAGAGAGGAGCTCACAAAACTGTGAGGGACGGGAAAAACCCACCGTGGTACAACAACAAAGTTAGGAAACTACTGCGGAAGCAAAGAGAGCTTCACTCAAAGTTTAAACGCAGCCAAAACCTCTCAGACAAACAGAAGCTAAACGATGTCAAAGTTAGCGTAAGGAGGGCTATGTGTGAAACGTTCAGTGAATTCGAAAGTAAAATTCTATGTACCGACTTGACAGAAAATCCTAGGAAGTTCTGGTCCTACGTTAAATCAGTAAGTGGCTCGAAACAGCATATCCAGACACAGAAGGCATTGAAATAGAGGATGACACACGTAAAGCTGAAATACTAAACACCTTTTTCCAAAGCTGTTTCACAGAGGAAGACCGCACTGCAGTTCCTTCTCTAAATCCTCGCACAAACGAAAAAATGGCTGACCTTGAAGTAAGTGTCCAAGGAATAGAAAAGCAACTGGAATCACTCAACAGAGGAAAGTCCACTGGACCTGACGTGATACCAATTCGATTCTACACAGAGTACGCGAAAGAACTTGCCCCCCTTCTAACAGCCGTGTACCGCAAGTCTCTAGAGGAACGGAAGGTTCCAAATGATTGGAAAAGAGCACAGGTAGTCCCAGTCTTCAAGAAGGGTCGTCGAGCAGATGCGCACAACTATAGACCTATATCTCTGACGTCCATCTGTTGTAGAATTTTAGAACATGTTTTTTGCTTGCGTATCATGTCGTTTTTGGAAACCCAGAATCTACTATGTAGGAATCAACGTGGATTCCGGAAACAGCGATCGTGTGAGACCCAACTCGCTTTATTTGTTCATGAGACCCAGAAAATATTAGATACAGGCTCCCAGGTAGATGCTATTTTTCTTGACTTCCGGAAGGCGTTCGATACAGTTCCGCACTGTCACCTGATAAACAAAGTAAGAGCCTACGGAATATCAGACCAGCTGTGTGGCTGGATTGAAGAGTTTTTAGCAAACAGAACACAGCATGTTGTTATCAATGGAGAGACGTCTACAGACGTTAAAGTAACCTCTGACGTGCCACAGGGGAGTGTTATGGGACCATTGCTTTTCACAATATATATAAATGACCTAGTAGATAGTGTCGGAAGTTCCATGCGGCTTTTCGCGGATGATGCTGTAGTATACAGAGAAGTTGCAGCATTAGAAAATTGTAGCGAAATGCCGGAAGATCTGCAGCGGATAGGCATTTGGTGCAGGGAGTGGCAACTGACCCTTAACATAGACAAATGTAATGTATTGCGAATACATAGAAAGAAGGATCCTTTTTAGTATGATTAGATGATAGCAGAACAAACACTGGTAGCAGTTACTTCTGTAAAATATCTGGGAGTATGCGTGCGGAACGATTTGAAGTGGAATGATCATATAAAATTAATTGTTGGTAAGGCGGGTACCAGGTTGAGATTCATTGAGACAGTCCTTAGAAAATGTAGTCCATCAACAAAGGAGGTGGCTTGCAAAACACTCGTTCGACCTATACTTGAGTATTGCGCATCAGTGTGGGATCCGTACCAGATCGGGTTGACGGAGGAGATAGAGCGGCGCGTTTTGTCACAGGGTTATTTGGTAACCGTGATAGCGTTACGGAGATGTTTAACAAACTCAAGTGGCAGACTCTGCAAGAGAGGCGCTCTGCATCGCGGTGTAGCTTGCTCGCCAGGTTTCGAGAGGGTGCGTTTCTGGATGAGGTATCGAATATATTGCTTCCCCCTACTTATACCTCCCGAGGAGATCACGAATGTAAAATTAGAGAGATTAGAGCGCGCACGGAGGCTTTCAGACAGTCGTTCTTCCCGCGAACCATACGCGACTGGAACAGGGAAGGGAGGTAATGACAGTGGCACGTAAAGTGCCCTCCGCCACACACCGTTGGGTGGCTTGCGGAGTATAAATGTAGATGTAGATGTAGATGTAGATGAACTTCATTGGACTGTTCTTCGTCACCTATCCTGCAGCCCGGAGATCGCACCTTCCAGCACCTTATTGGTGCAGCAAGACGCTGGCTCTGACATTGACCAGTGGATTGGTACCATGTGGGCAAACAGGCCCTCTCGGTGAAATGGCGTAAGACCGTCATTTTTAACGAAGATTATTTTGAAAAATACAGGTTTGCAGTGAAAATATTGGAATCCTGAACATACCCAACCTATTTTGAGTAAAAACAATGTGTTTTATTACTTATCAAACGTCCCTCGTAGACTTGCACTTACGTACTTTCCTTAGGCGATTCTGGTTATAATAAGCTACATATCCACGAAACAAAAAAATGAAAGTAGAAAGAAAAGTAGATGAATGGATACCGTTCAAACGTTTCTCAGAGTTCTTTTTCTGCTTATGACAAGTTTTTTCAGACTTCGTCATCCGCCTCACTGACTAAGTTTCCATGTCTAAGGGATTACTTATTACACAACTACTGTTTTTCTGCGGAGTCTTGGTTCAGAGTATAAAATTGCGAAGTTTTACTCTTATTTAATCGCATTTTTCTACCTGCGTTTCTTATGAACCGTAACTTCCATTTACTACTGACACTGAGAAGTTGTCTGAAACTCAGCAGTGTTGCATTTAATAGTCTGCTAGAAGAATATACCGTATATGACATTCTGTAACGTGCATGCAGATTTTTACGTTGCTCGTTGTGAGAGACGGATTCATGTCGTGTAATTACTTCTTAACGAAACTTTTAAAGCAGTTAGGAGAATTCATTTCAAATTTAATTTCCAGTGAATGAAAACTAGGAAGTTCGTTAAGTCCAGATTACAGATATCAACGATAGTGAAATCTAAATTATTTATATTGTGCTGTTGGCAACTACCGCTTAACTGTTGTTATTTTGGCAGAGAGGTACGTGCTTAAGAGACACGTCAATTTTCTTAGAGCTGAGTTATTGTAGAGAAAGCAATTGTTTGAAGGTCTGAGAGTACAGGTGGTCAAAGTGCTTGCTGAAACAAACTGAATAAATGACTGCCAAACTTAAAAGGCTGCTAGTAAATAAGTTGAGTTACTATAGGAACTCAGATATTTTTTCCTAATGGTCAGTTACTCTATGTAAAGCTTTAGACATGATTAGAGATTGTAGTTCCCCTTCATTATTTTTTTGTAATGTATTAAAATATTCATACTACCTTCGTCTTAAATTTTTAGAGTAAAACAGGTACTAGTGCGAAACAATTTTATTTACTGTGCTATGTTTTGAATATTTGTTTTGGTACGATACACATGACATAGATACCACAATTGAAAGCATTATTTCAATAGTGGTACAAGTCCATTTTCTCCACGTTTTTGCCTATAATGCTTCTGAAATTAATGATCCAAACAAACAGAAAGAAAGGTTCATCTCTAGCAATAAGCCATATGCTTGAATATTTCTAGTATCTCAACGGCAGATTTTTCAGCGCTCATTTATCTTTCGGACTATGTATCTCAAAATGAACAAAAATGGACTTGTACCACTATTGAAACAAGCCCTTCAGTTCTTCACTGTAAAAACAAGTATAAGCGAGTAATTTTATAGAACTCTTGATAAAATAGAGGAATGTAGTTCTTCACCTCATGATGTGTTTTCTTCCATTTCTAAAATTTTGTTTCAAACTCATAGAGACGCAAGGCTACAGAAGAGGTACTGAAGGGGGGACCAATACTGGGCCTCCTAAAATCTGCTTCAATAAACTCAAGATCAGGGTTAAGTGAATGCTTGAACTGCATTGTTAGAGAATTTTCTTTGCTTATTCAGACTCACCTGATATTTCCCCGACGAACTTTGTTATCTTCCGTGTATTTAGCAACTTTATCCTTTGCAATGGCATCCATGGCTTTAATTGACAGAAAGTTTTCTGTTTTCATTTCCACTACGGGTAAGTTTCTGCTGACCTGCTTCGCAGCTTACATCCTGCCTTGGGGAACAGAAACATGTTTGAAGTGTCTCTTTGCCTTTTCTGAGAGACCAAAATCCATATCACATTTCATATATGTATGGTCAGGTACAAGGCCCTTATGATCTGCTTATCAATATACTGATTTTGCTTCAACATGTACGAACAGTACTTCAAAATATGACCTGTTTAAACATGCATCAAAATTACCGTAAGTACTTTCAAAAGTATACACATTAGACTATTGCTGTAAACATTCCTGAACCTGTATTAATAATAGCAACTATTATCCTTCTGCCCATCATTTCACTTAGATTTGTTGTAATCTAAATGTAGTCCAGGTATTGGCTTACAGCTTCATCTTCATCATCACAGAGTGAGGCACGATGCAAGAAATCGCTTGTACTTCTTTTACTCACAGGAGACTTACACTTTAGCGTTTCAAAAGTGCATTTAGATTACTTTCTTGTGAAATGCCACTTGTCCTATTGGCCGCGCGGGATTAGCCAAGCGGTCTAGGCGCTGCAGTCATGGACTGTGCGGCTGGTCCCAGCGGAGGTTCGAGTCCTCCCTCGGTCATGGGTGTGTGTTTGTCCTTAGGATAATTTAGGTTAAGTAGTGTGTATGCTTAGGGACTGATGACCTTAGCAGTTAAGTCCCATAAGATTTCACACACACACTTGTCCTATTAGTGCCCTCGGCCCCTAAGTTCTAAGAACAAATTGCATAACTCTGAATTTTATTACGCTACTTTAATCAGTGCATATGTGTGACGGTATATCTCTGACTAAATAGCTACATAGTTTTGCACGATTGTCTCCTGCCTCTTTTAAAAATGGAATAAGTAATCATCATCTTTCAGTCATGGATTAGGAAAAACATCCTCTTTCATCACTCCCTTACCCAGTCTTTATGTCTTACGCTAATCTGCTGATCTTCAGTAATGGCTTTTCGTACTTATGTATCTGACGTAGGAAAACATCTCTTATCTCCATTAACTTGGAGTTTTCACCGACAGTTGTATATGTACCTCGTTTTGAAGACCCTCATTTTATTTATATTATGTTCTTGGCTTCAGCACGCTTTTAATGATCTCAAGAGCCGAATTTCAGCTGACTTAATGTAACTTTTCCTTTCCAGTCACACATTCTCCAATGCGTACCACTGGCTTGAAAATGTCAGTATGTTATCAGCCTTAACTAGGTTATTTACCTGTTTTAGGCTTCAACCATAATTAGAACTATTTTTTTAAATTTTGGTCTATATGTCGATGTATATTACTGGTTCTGTGACAATGTCGCCATAAAAGTAAAAAAATTGTACTTCCTAAGAATGGAGTTGTCAGTCACGCTCTAAGTTCTCACTATTTATCAGCCAATGTCATCGTTAATGTTTTAATAGCTTCAAAATTATACTCAGGACATATGTTACATGCTTGACAGACCGCTGACTGTTATTTTCTGTCTTGCATCATGATGTTATGACACCGAAACAAAGAAAAGAAGCAATTAGCTGGCCTTAGCATTCAGTCGCTGCTCGGCTCGTAGTACATACTTTCCACCTATTGATCAGTCTATAAAATTAGTCGTCATAAGATTACTGGGATCATCGAACGATTACACTGAGTGTTATTCCATTGTTTCACATCTCATTAAGGCTCTTACTTTGTTAGTGTTATGTTACGCGCACGGTGAAGACAAAATTAAATGACGAGTGTATTGTGTGTATAAGTTTAGTCTGATATTTTATGCGTTAACTGTTTTGTCCTGCTTACGAGCTTCAACACTTCAACCCACAGACTATTAATACCTTTGGTTTTGTACAATATGTTGCACAGCAATTAAATATTGTAACAAAGATGTTTCTATTTGTGAAAAGAAGCTGCTCTATACTTTTTGGGCCGGTATAGTGGGGTATAATCTCTTTAGCCAACCTTCAATCATTATAATGCACTTAATTTGAATGGAAGCATTAAATCCTATCGACGTAATTCGCATTCGAATCTAAGCATACTTGGGATGAGAAGTTCCGCCTTATGCAAGACACCTTTTTTCTTTTGATTCACCCATACATGTTTCAGCACTTTTGTGCTATCGTCAGTGGGTTCTATTTTTATTTTTAACTGTAAAATTTGTTGTTAACGTATTAACATTTGTGTCGTTTACAGCATTATGTAAAAGTTGCATTTATAACTTAATTGGCGAAGAGTGGGTGTAATCATAAGTAACATACCTTACATGATGTTATTGTCCCACTTATTTTGGTAGCTGTTCTGCTACATAATATACAACTTGTCATCTGCAAACAGCAAAACGTAATTTATTTTCTGTTTGTATGTATTTTCGAACGGAAATAAGACTGTGCCACGTTTTCTTTCTATAACTTACAGTTTTGAAGTTGTGGTACGTTTTCCTGTGTTAAAGCGAAGTAAATAGGCTTACTTCTTTGCCTGTGTTCGCGTGGCAATGCAGTTTTTCCGATTACTCAAAACATAGGCGAAGTTTTCGCTGCCATCACGTGTGGCTGTGTGGCGTTCATTTGTTTCGTAGCGTGTTCTGCTGGGTGAGGCGCGCGAGTTTGAATTGTATTTGGTTAGTGGTTTGTGGTTTGTGTGGGTTTGCGTGTGTGTGTGATGAGTACTGGGACAGAGAGAGAGACTGAAAGAAAGAAAAGAGAAAGAGAGAGAGAGAGAGAGAGAGAGAGAGAGAGAGGATTTTGTGTGTGTGTGTGTGTGTGTGTTTTACTTGTATAGTTCTTCTATTGTGGCGAAGAGGGTTTTGTTGCACAGTGATGTGTATTCATTGAGTACTTTCTTTCCTTGGGCTATTGATTTTTGGATGTGGTAGTTTTCTTCTATAGTTAATTTTTGGTACAGGCTGCTGCTGGTTTTTAGGATTTGAAGGTCAGTTTCAATGTTTGTTGGGTGGTGATTGTGTGCTACCAGGTGGTCCGCAAATGTTGAGTGTGTGCTATTGCTTTTCAGTGCTCTGAGGTGTTCATTATATCTGGTTCTGAAGGTCCTACATGTTTGGCCCACATGTACAGATTGGCAGCAGTTGCAAGTAAGTTGGCTGTATTTGTCAGTGTTGGTGGTATTTCTTCCGAGTTTGCTCTGTATTGTGTTGTTGGTTCTGTATGCTACGTTGAGTCCTTGTTTCTTTAGTATATTACCCACCCTGTGTGTGACTTTGTTGTTGTAAGTCATTATGTGCCATTTGTTGCTTACTGTCTGCTGATTTGTTGTGTGATGAGTTGTGTTTGTATGTGTGTGTGTTTCATGGTTATGAGCTGTTTGTTTTTGTATTTTGTGGTTTATTTTGTCTACTCTCTTTGCGTCATATCCATTCTCCTGTGCAATTTGTTTTGTCGTGTTCAGTTCTTGTGTGTAGTCATGCTTGTTCATGGGTTCAGCCTGTGAAGTAAATATCTGAAGCTGGCTTCTTTGTGAGTTATGGGGTGATTGGATTGGTTATGGATAATGGTGCTGGTGAGTGTGGGTTTTCTGGAGATTGTGAATTCATGTTTGTTGTTTCTCTTGTGTATAGTGAGATCTAAGAAATTAAATTTTTCATCTGTTTGTGTTTCGATGGTGAATTGTATTTGTGGGTGGATGGAGTTTATGTTATCATGAAACAAAAGAAAAAAGGTGTCTTGCATAAGGCGGAACTTCTCATCCCATTTTCTTAGCAAGCACGGAGACAACAAGAAGAACTGCACCACAAGATGATTATTATGGGTACTTTGTGTGGACAGTTGACATGCTGTTATCACACTTCAGACGGATGTGCGATTTGTATTAGAATATGAAGTAGTTCTGCTTATATGTTCCTATACGCTTTTGCATTTGTATGTGAATATCTTTGTGGAATAACTTCTATTGCTTATTTTGGTTACAAACGTGCATTCAGGATATCGTACTGTTACGGAGAGTAAAGCCGAATGTTACAACCTTTGTTATTCTCTGGTGCAGTGATTAGCTCCGTACTTGGCCTATTTCTATTAGTGGGATTTGCCGTTATTGTTGTTGTTGTTGTGGTCTTCAGTCCTGAGACTGGTTTGATGCAGCTCTCCATCCTACTCTATCCTGTGCAAGCTTCTTCATCTCCCAGTATCTACTGCAACCTACATCCTTCTGAATCTGCTTAGTGTATTCATCTCTTGGTCTCCCTCTACGATTGCCGTTATTAGCGTTATGCAAATACCATTCATCGACACTTTACCTCCACATTACAATCATTTCTTTATAGACAGACGAGCTAATATAGCTTTGTGTAGTCTGAGTGACTGGAAGAAGGTAAAGCACGGTCTAGTGATCGGTTTAACAAACCGGAACTCCCTCTCGTCTAGCCTCATTCTTTCCTATCTCTTCACGGACATCTTTCACAGTTATGACATTTCTCAGCGCAAGAGATAACATATTCAATTACAGCGGTTTACTCGCGGACATATTGTGGTTCTATACACTGATAAGCCAAAAGATTATGAACATCACCACCTCGACTATGGATGCCGCCTGGTGGAGATGCGGACACGTGACACAATATCAAAAGTATGCAAGTGGAACAGACACGAACGGGGAATCACCGTAGCGAAGATATGGCCTGCAAATGGGGAAATCCATTGAGATCAGCGACTTTAACAAAGGGCAGATTATAATTAGGAAAAGCCTGTGAACGAGTATCTTGCAAACGGCCAAGTTCGTTGAATGTTCACGTGTTAATGTCTTGAGCATCTGCGGAATGAGGACAGTGAAACCATCACTAGACGCTAAGTGGGTGGACGTCCATGGCTCTTCACAGAATGTGGAGTTCGGGGGTGGGGGTTGTCTGCTCTGCAAAGTAAGATACATGGTGATCTGTAGCATCTTTGAAGAAAGAGTACAATGGTGGTGCACTCACAAGTGTTTTGGAGCGCACCGTTCATTGTACATTGTTGAACATGGAGCTCGCATCAGACCACCCCAAGGTCTACACATGTTGACCCAACGACATCATCAATTACGATTGCAGTTGACATGAGACTATCGGCATTCGATCGTCGATCAATGGAACCGTGTCGGCTCTTCGGGTAAATCACATTTTTTGCTACACTACGTCGATGGTCGTCTCCAGTAACGCCATCATCGAAATGTACGGTAGTTCGTAACGTGCAGCGCGCCGTGGGCGCCGGCTGGTGAGAGCAGTAAGAGCATATGGACTATCAGACCAATTGTGTGATTGGATTGAGGAGTTCCTAGATAACAGGACGCAGCATGTCATTCTCAATGGAGAGAAGTCCTCCGAAGTAAGAGTGATTTCAGGTGTGCCGCAGGGGAGTGTCATAGGACCGTTGCTATTCACAATATACATAAATGACCTGGTGGATGACATCGGAAGTTCACTGAGGCTTTTTGCAGATGATGCTGTGGTGTATCGAGAGGTTGTAACAATGGAAAATTGTACTGAAATGCAGGAGGATCTGCAGCGAATTGACGCATGGTGCAGGGAATGGCAATTGAATCTCAATGTAGACAAGTGTAAAAGTGTAATGTGCTGCGAATACACAGGAAGATAGATCCTTTATCATTTAGCTACAAAATAGCAGGTCAGCAACTGGAAGCAGTTAATACCATAAATTATCTGGGAGTACGCATTAGGAGTGATTTAAAATGGAATGATCATATAATGTTGATCGTCGGTAAAGCAGATGCCAGACTGAGATTCATTGGAAGAATCCTAAGGAAATGCAATCCGAAAACAAAGGAAGTAGGTTACAGTACGCTTGTTCGCCCACTGCTTGAATACTGCTCAGCAGTGTGGGATCCGTACCAGATAGGGTTGATAGAAGATATAGAGAAGATCCAACGGAGAGCAGCGCGCTTCGTTACAGGATCATTCAGTAATCGCGAAAGCGTTACGGAGATGATAGATAAACTCCAGTGGAAGACTCTGCAGGAGAGACGCTCAGTAACTCGGTACGGGCTTTTGTCAAAGTTTCGAGAACATACCTTCACCGAAGAGTCAAGCAGTATATTGCTCCCTCCTACGTATATCTCGCGAAGAGACCATGAGGATAAAATCAGAGAGATTAGAGCCCACACAGAAGCATACCGACAATCCTTCTTTCCACGAACAATTCGAGACTGGAATAAAAGGGAGAACCGATAGAGGTACTCAAGGTACCCTCCACCACACACCGTCAGGTGGCTTGCGGAGTATGGATGTAGATGTAGATGCTATGGGAGACATCCTGCAGCTCTTGCATCGGGCCTGTGGTAGTAACAGAAGACACGCTGACAGCTGCGAACCACCTGCATCCCTTCATGCTTGATGTCTTCCCTGACAGCGATGTCATCATTCAGCAGTATAATTATACGTGTCTCGGAGCCAGAACCGTGCTACAGTGGTTTGAAGAGCATTACAGTGAAATCACGTTGATGTCTCCGTGACCAAATTCGCCTGATATTAATCTTACGAAACCCATCTCGATGGCTATGGGACACCATCGCCACGTACCCCAATCGGTGGCTCTTTATTCACGCAAAATACACGACCTGTGCGTAGACATCTAATGCCACATACTCCACAAACCTACCAACAAACGCAGAACCAGTGATGTATTTCGTTCCAAAAACGGACAAACGAGCTGTTAAGCAGGTGGTCATAATGTTTTGGCTCATCAGTGTATCCGCTACCTACATCTACATTTACATCTACATTTACACTCCGCAAGCCACCCAACGGTGTGTGGCGGAGGGCACTTTACGTGCCACTGTCATTACCTCCCTTTCCTGTTCCAGTCGCGTATGCTTCGCGGGAAAAACGATTGTCTGAAATCCTCCACGCGCGCTCTAATCTCTCTAATTTTACATTCGTGAACTCCTCGGGAGGTATAAGTAGGGGGAAGCAATATATTCGATACCTCATCCAGAAACGCACCCTCTCGAAACCTGGCGAGCAAGCTACACCGCGATGCAGAGCGCCTCTCTTGCAGAGTCTGCCACTTGAGTTTGTTAAACATCTCCGTAACGCTATCACGGTTACCAAATAACCCTGTGACGAAACGCGCCGCTCTTCTTTGGATCTTCTCTATCTCCTCCGTCAACCCGATCTGGTACGGATCCCACACTGATGAGCAATACTCAAGTATAGGCCGAACGACCGTTTTGTAAGCCACCTCCTTTGTTAATGGACTACATGTTCTAAGGACTCTCCCAATGAATATCAACCTGGCACCCGCCTTACCACCAATTAATTTTATATGATCATTCCACTTCAAATCGTTCCGTACGCAACTCCCAGATATTTTACAGAAGTAACTGCTACCAGTGTTTGTTCCGCTATCATATAATCAAACAATAAAGGATCCTTCTTTCTATGTATTCGCAATACATTACATTTGTCTATGTTAAGGGTCAGTTGCCACTCCCTGCACCAAGTGCCTATCCGCTGCAGATCTTCCTGCATTTCGCTACAATTTTCTAATGCTGCAACTTCTCTGTATATTACAGCATCATCCGCGAAAAGCCGCATGGAACTTCCGACGCTATCTACTAGGTCATTTATACATATTGTGAAAAGCCATGGTCCCATAACACTCCCCTGTGGCACGTCAGAGGTTACTTTAACGTCTGTAGACGTCTCTCCATTGATAACAACAAGCTGTGTTCTGTTTGCTAAAAACTCTTCAATCCAGCCACACAGCTGGTCTGATATTCCGTAGGCTCTTACTTTGTTTATTAGGCGACAGTGCGGAACTGTATCGAACGCCTTCCGGAAGTCAAGAAAAATATCATCTACCTGGGAGCCTGTATCTAATATTTTCTGGGTCTCATGAACAAATAAAGCGAGTTGGGTCTCACACGATCGCTGTTTCCGGAATCCATGTTGATTCCTACATAGTAGATTCTGGGTTTCCAAAAACGACATGATACTCGAGCAAAAAACATGTTCTAAAATTCTACAACAGATCGACGTCAGAGATATAGGTCTATAGTTTTGCGCATCTGCTCGACGACCCTTCTTGAAGACTGGAACTACCTGTGCTCTTTTCCAATCATTTGGAACCTTCCGTTCCTCTAGAGACTTGCGGTACACGGCTGTTAGAAGGGGGGCAAGTTCTTTCGCGTACTCTGTGTAGAATCGAATTGGTATCCCGTCAGGTCCAGTGGACTTTCCTCTGTTGAGTGATTCCAGTTGTTTTCTATTCCTTGGACACTTATTTTGATGTCAGCCATTTTTCGTTTGTGCGAGGATTTAGAGAAGGAACTGCAGTGCGGTCCTCCTCTGTGAAACAGCTTTGGAAAAAGGTGTTTAGTATTTCAGCTTTACGCATGTCATCCTCTGTTTCAATGCCTTCATCATCCCGGGAGTGTCTGGATATGCTGTTTCGAGCACTTACTGATTTAACGTAGGACCAGAACTTCCTAGGATTTTCTGTCAAGTCGGTACCTAATTACCTTAGTACCTGTTCAAAAAGATTTCAAGCGTGCAGCCGGTCGTCGTAAACTTCATTGCACGATATTTCTGCTGGACAACTGCCACCCATCTTCAGGTGGGCCGAACGAGGACTAACGAATACGTTCTCCGCTCCCTTATATAGTGCGCTGATAGTACTGCCGCGCATGCTTTGCAGTCGCGGAGACAGAAAGGCCACACCGACCAGCGACAGCGTCCTCGCTGGTGGAACTGCAATACTCTGCTGCCGTCGGCATTGTTGCTAGCCGCAACTATCGAAGTCCTCTGGCGTCTTCGTCTCGAGCAAATTTCATGCGTTAGTCAATTGGTAACCACTGTCACGGTTCATTAGATTTCCCGCAATGCGTATTTCAACGGATTCTTTGATAATGGAGTCCCAAAAAGTTGTTGCTGTGGCCAAAATCGACGTTTTGTTTTACTCCATTGAATGTGAGTTAGAAATACAGTGTTCCGCAACTGCAGACTTACTGGGTTGCAGTAGGCAGTAGGCGAGTGCAACGTTGATGTTCTGTACAATGCTCTTCCACTGTACGTGTTGTCTGTCCTATATAGGCCATACCACATTGACACGGTATTTTGTAAATTCCCGCTTTCCGCAGTAACAAATCATCCTTCACCGATCCCAGAAAATCCGAAATCTTAGAAGGCGGACTAAAAATCACTTTCACTTGAAAATTATTAAGAATCCTTGCTATCTTGAAGGAGATATTGTAACATCCCCTTAGAAAAATTAGTGAATTACTGTGCTGATTAAACCTCTTACGTTATTTGATTTTCAGACAGCTGAGCACAAGTGAACGTACTCAGACATTTCTCTCTTTACTTATTCCAATCAACACTAAACTGACACACAATATTTTTACGTAATGCAATCTGACTTTCAATAATTCCTACAAAAGAATGGCCCTGACTAACAATATCCTATACCTTTCATGAATCACTTATCTCACAAAAATCTTCGTTACTCGAACTACTGCAATACAGCGAGCGCCAATACTGCCAGCTAAATAAAAGATTCTAACTACTGAAGGCACTAACTACTGATAGGCATAGTTAGCAAATGAAAGATTTTGATACAGAACAAACAATGTATTTACCTTAATAATATTCAAAAGTCATCATATATATATATCAGTTCATGATATACAGTATTACAAATTTACTCTTTCTGATGGACACACGTCCAGGTCACCCGCTCTCAAAATTCTGCCATCTCTCTCCCCACATCCACCACTGCTGGCGGCTCACCTCCCACTGCGCAACGCTACGCGCTGTTCACATCCAACTGCCCAACACTACAATAGCGAATATTCCAATAATGCAAACCAGCCACAGACTTCACACAGCACAGTCAGTATTTTCATTTAGAGTGCTATAAGACGTTACCAACATAAAAACCTAAACAGCCTACTTAACAATATTTCCAACGAAGAGAAGAAAAGCTAGGGACTTGGCTGGCATCCGACGCCGTATGTGCCCTGTGCACAAGGGTTTTAAGTACACTCATGGTCTGGGATGAGTGATGGCAACTTGAAGAATGCAAGTACAAATCAGTGTGAGTCGGCTTACGATAGACAGAATGTCCCCCCGAGCCGTCACTCTTCCGTTTAACCAAAACATCCAGGAATGGAAGGCAGCCATCGTTCTCTAGGTCCATAGTAAATCGAATATTCTCATGGCTGGGGTTAAGACGATGAAAAAACTCAATTAACTTTTCTTCTCCGTGAGGCCACAGTATGAAAGTATCATCTACGTATCTTCAAAAAACAGTTGGTTTAGAAACCGCTGATTCAAGCACTCTCTCCTCAAAATCCTCCATAAAAAGGTCAGCCACCAGAGGAGGCAGAGGGCTGCCCATGGCGACACCGTCAGACAGTTCAAAATATTCCTGGCAAAACATAAGATGACCGATAATATTTTCTTTCACGTTTTTGCTTTCTTAATATGTACATGCCAGTCCTTGACGCTTCTCTTTATTTAAATTTTATGTGAAAATTATATTTAAACAAATGATATCTAAATATAACTTTAAAAAAGAGAGTCTAAACGAACCATGTATCGATTAATGACAATATCGGAAGAAGTACTTCGGAACAAAGAAGTCTTAGCTGACTGCCCGAGCGAGAGCGAATTACCACTCCCTTGGATTCTATTTTATGCACACGTCCTAGAGTACGATATTTTCTTGTGAGAATGTATTCGGTGATAATTTTGTTACATTTTTCTCTCTAATATTCTGTCATGGTATTTTTACCGGAAACGTTGCAACACATGTGGCTAAAAAGGCCGCATCCCCTGTTTGAGGGAGTCTTGGTGCTCGGTTCCTATTTGAGTTAAGAACATGGTGTGAAAAGTTTTCTGTTTAGCACGGACCAAGAGCCATTAGTATACCCATTTGAATATCTGTCTTACTGTAACTATGTTACAGTATATTAACCGCCCAGGCTAACTGTCCGGTTGGATTAATTCCTTGTGCAAAAGATTTTGATTGGGCTGAAATTAATGCTCAGCATAAGGCACCATTCGTATCTGCACCGTCCGGATTTACATGCAAAAACGGTCACCCTCGTTCGCATTTTACATGCGAAAACAGTCATCAAATAACTCCGGACTGGAACGAGACTGATGGTCCAAATGTCGTCCACTGATGTATTGGAACTTGGTCTAAAGTAAGTTTTATCCGTTTGAAAAAAATCTTGCTTCCTTTGGGTTTCACATGCAAAAAACACTTTTTCTGGGAGGTTTTTGAGCGCGCCATTTCTTGTACGATTCGGTTCAAATGTTCCACGAAGGTGGGAAAACGGATAAAGTGAAAGTGAAGTATTTGATCCAGTAACCTTTATCCGTTGAAATGCGATGGCCTAAAGTCGAGTTAAACGTAACACGTAATATTCACTCTTACGGGAAAAGAATACGTGGAAACGGTTTAAAGTGAGTCAAATAAATAAAAAATGCACTCTTAAGATAAAACTGAAAACCCGCTTTAAAAAATTAGTTTCTTTCGAATTTTACGCGCGAAAAACACTTTTTTGTGATGGTTTCGAACTTGTTCGAATCGGTTCAGATTTTGTAAGATGGTGGGCAAATACGAGGGTAATCCCAAAAGCAAGGTTTCCTATTTTTGTTATAAGTACAGAACTCTGTTTGTGTGGCAGTTGTTAACACTGTTATGATAAGTGCTTCACGCGCTGTGTGTAAACATGCGCACGCCGCTGTGAGGCGCTCAGCTTTGGCTTGGCAGCCGATGAGAATGGAGGTCCCATTGGAAGTTACCGCCAAGTGCGAATTGCACGCAGTTATTCGGTTTTTGAACGCAGAGGGCACTGCGCCGATTGAAATCCATCGCCAATTGACGGAAGTGTATGGTGAGTTGTGCACGGATGTCAAAAATGTTCGTAAGTGGTGTAGAGAGTTTGCAGCTGGTAAAATTAGAGAGATTAGAGCGCGCACGGAGGCTTTCAGACAGTCGTTCTTCCCGCGAACCATACGCGACTGGAACAGGGAAGGGAGGTAATGACAGTGGCACGTAAAGTGCCCTCCGCCACACACCGTTGGGTGGCTTGCGGAGTATAAATGTAGATGTAGATGTAGATGTAGATGAACTTCATTGGACTGTTCTTCGTCACCTATCCTGCAGCCCGGAGATCGCACCTTCCAGCACCTTATTGGTGCAGCAAGACGCTGGCTCTGACATTGACCAGTGGATTGGTACCATGTGGGCAAACAGGCCCTCTCGGTGAAATGGCGTAAGACCGTCATTTTTAACGAAGATTATTTTGAAAAATACAGGTTTGCAGTGAAAATATTGGAATCCTGAACATACCCAACCTATTTTGAGTAAAAACAATGTGTTTTATTACTTATCAAACGTCCCTCGTAGACTTGCACTTACGTACTTTCCTTAGGCGATTCTGGTTATAATAAGCTACATATCCTCGAAACAAAAAAAATGAAAGTAGAAAGAAAAGTAGATGAATGGATACCGCTCAAACGTTTCTCAGAGTTCTTTTTCTGCTTATGACAAGTTTTTTCAGACTTCGTCATCCGCCTCACTGACTAAGTTTCCATGTCTAAGGGATTACTTATTACACAACTACTGTTTTTCTGCGGAGTCTTGGTTCAGAGTATAAAATTGCGAAGTTTTACTCTTATTTAATCGCATTTTTCTACCTGCGTTTCTTATGAACCGTAACTTCCATTTACTACTGACACTGAGAAGTTGTCTGAAACTCAGCAGTGTTGCATTTAATAGTCTGCTAGAAGAATATACCGTATATGACATTCTGTAACGTGCATGCAGATTTTTACGTTGCTCGTTATGAGAGACGGATTCATGTCGTGTAATTACTTCTTAACGAAACTTTTAAAGCAGTTAGGAGAATTCATTTCAAATTTAATTTCCAGTGAATGAAAACTAGGAAGTTCGTTAAGTCCAGATTACAGATATCAACGATAGTGAAATCTAAATTATTTATATTGTGCTGTTGGCAACTACCGCTTAACTGTTGTTATTTTGGCAGAGAGGTACGTGCTTAAGAGACACGTCAATTTTCTTAGAGCTGAGTTATTGTAGAGAAAGCAATTGTTTGAAGGTCTGAGAGTACAGGTGGTCAAAGTGCTTGCTGAAACAAACTGAATAAATGACTGCCAAACTTAAAAGGCTGCTAGTAAATAAGTTGAGTTACTATAGGAACTCAGATATTTTTTCCTAATGGTCAGTTACTCTATGTAAAGCTTTAGACATGATTAGAGATTGTAGTTCCCCTTCATTATTTTTTTGTAATGTATTAAAATATTCATACTACCTTCGTCTTAAATTTTTAGAGTAAAACAGGTACTAGTGCGAAACAATTTTATTTACTGTGCTATGTTTTGAATATTTGTTTTGGTACGATACACATGACATAGATACCACAATTGAAAGCATTATTTCAATAGTGGTACAAGTCCATTATCTCCACGTTTTTGCCTATAATGCTTCTGAAATTAATGATCCAAACAAACAGAAAGAAAGGTTCATCTCTAGCAATAAGCCATATGCTTGAATATTTCTAGTATCTCAACGGCAGATTTTTCAGCGCTCATTTATCTTTCGGACTATGTATCTCAAAATGAACAAAAATGGACTTGTACCACTATTGAAACAAGCCCTTCAGTTCTTCACTGTAAAAACAAGTATAAGCGAGTAATTTTATAGAACTCTTGATAAAATAGAGGAATGTAGTTCTTCACCTCATGATGTGTTTTCTTCCATTTCTAAAATTTTGTTTCAAACTCATAGAGACGCAAGGCTACAGAAGAGGTACTGAAGGGGGGACCAATACTGGGCCTCCTAAAATCTGCTTCAATAAACTCAAGATCAGGGTTAAGTGAATGCTTGAACTGCATTGTTAGAGAATTTTCTTTGCTTATTCAGACTCACCTGATATTTCCCCGACGAACTTTGTTATCTTCCGTGTATTTAGCAACTTTATCCTTTGCAATGGCATCCATGGCTTTAATTGACAGAAAGTTTTCTGTTTTCATTTCCACTACGGGTAAGTTTCTGCTGACCTGCTTCGCGGCTTACATCCTGCCTTGGGGAACAGAAACATGTTTGAAGTGTCTCTTTGCCTTTTCTGAGAGACCAAAATCCATATCACATTTCATATATGTATGGTCAGGTACAAGGCCCTTATGATCTGCTTATCAATATACTGATTTTGCTTCAACATGTACGAACAGTACTTCAAAATATGACCTGTTTAAACATGCATCAAAATTACCGTAAGTACTTTCAAAAGTATACACATTAGACTATTGCTGTAAACATTCCTGAACCTGTATTAATAATAGCAACTATTATCCTTCTGCCCATCATTTCACTTAGATTTGTTGTAATCTAAATGTAGTCCAGGTATTGGCTTACAGCTTCATCTTCATCATCACAGAGTGAGGCACGATGCAAGAAATCGCTTGTACTTCTTTTACTCACAGGAGACTTACACTTTAGCGTTTCAAAAGTGCATTTAGATTACTTTCTTGTGAAATGCCACTTGTCCTATTGGCCGCGCGGGATTAGCCAAGCGGTCTAGGCGCTGCAGTCATGGACTGTGCGGCTGGTCCCAGCGGAGGTTCGAGTCCTCCCTCGGTCATGGGTGTGTGTTTGTCCTTAGGATAATTTAGGTTAAGTAGTGTGTATGCTTAGGGACTGATGACCTTAGCAGTTAAGTCCCATAAGATTTCACACACACACTTGTCCTATTAGTGCCCTCGGCCCCTAAGTTCTAAGAACAAATTGCATAACTCTGAATTTTATTACGCTACTTTAATCAGTGCATATGTGTGACGGTATATCTCTGACTAAATAGCTACATAGTTTTGCACGATTGTCTCCTGCCTCTTTTAAAAATGGAATAAGTAATCATCATCTTTCAGTCATGGATTAGGAAAAACATCCTCTTTCATCACTCCCTTACCCAGTCTTTATGTCTTACGCTAATCTGCTGATCTTCAGTAATGGCTTTTCGTACTTATGTATCTGACGTAGGAAAACATCTCTTATCTCCATTAACTTGGAGTTTTCACCGACAGTTGTATATGTACCTCGTTTTGAAGACCCTCATTTTATTTATATTATGTTCTTGGCTTCAGCACGCTTTTAATGATCTCAAGAGCCGAATTTCAGCTGACTTAATGTAACTTTTCCTTTCCAGTCACACATTCTCCAATGCGTACCACTGGCTTGAAAATGTCAGTATGTTATCAGCCTTAACTAGGTTATTTACCTGTTTTAGGCTTCAACCATAATTAGAACTATTTTTTTAAATTTTGGTCTATATGTCGATGTATATTACTGGTTCTGTGACAATGTCGCCATAAAAGTAAAAAAATTGTACTTCCTAAGAATGGAGTTGTCAGTCACGCTCTAAGTTCTCACTATTTATCAGCCAATGTCATCGTTAATGTTTTAATAGCTTCAAAATTATACTCAGGACATATGTTACATGCTTGACAGACCGCTGACTGTTATTTTCTGTCTTGCATCATGATGTTATGACACCGAAACAAAGAAAAGAAGCAATTAGCTGGCCTTAGCATTCAGTCGCTGCTCGGCTCGTAGTACATACTTTCCACCTATTGATCAGTCTATAAAATTAGTCGTCATAAGATTACTGGGATCATCGAACGATTACACTGAGTGTTATTCCATTGTTTCACATCTCATTAAGGCTCATTACTTTGTTAGTGTTATGTTACGCGCACGGTGAAGACAAAATTAAATGACGAGTGTATTGTGTGTATAAGTTTAGTCTGATATTTTATGCGTTAACTGTTTTGTCCTGCTTACGAGCTTCAACACTTCAACCCACAGACTATTAATACCTTTGGTTTTGTACAATATGTTGCACAGCAATTAAATATTGTAACAAAGATGTTTCTATTTGTGAAAAGAAGCTGCTCTATACTTTTTGGGCCGGGTATAGTGGGGTATAATCTCTTTAGCCAACCTTCAATCATTATAATGCACTTAATTTGAATGGAAGCATTAAATCCTATCGACGTAATTCGCATTCGAATCTAAGCATACTTGGGATGAGAAGTTCCGCCTTATGCAAGACACCTTTTTTCTTTTGATTCACCCATACATGTTTCAGCACTTTTGTGCTATCGTCAGTGGGTTCTATTTTTATTTTTAACTGTAAATTTGTTGTTAACGTATTAACATTTGTGTCGTTTACAGCATTATGTAAAAGTTGCATTTATAACTTAATTGGCGAAGAGTGGGTGTAATCATAAGTAACATACCTTACATGATGTTATTGTCCACTTATTTTGGTAGCTGTTCTGCTACATAATATACAACTTGTCATCTGCAAACAGCAAAACGTAATTTATTTTGTGTTTGTATGTATTTTCGAACGGAAATAAGACTGTGCCACGTTTTCTTTCTATAACTTACAGTTTTGAAGTTGTGGTACGTTTTCCTGTGTTAAAGCGAAGTAAATAGGCTTACTTCTTTGCCTGTGTTCGCGTGGCAATGCAGTTTTTCCGATTACTCAAAACATAGGCGAAGTTTTCGCTGCCATCACGTGTGGCTGTGTGGCGTTCATTTGTTTCGTAGCGTGTTCTGCTGGGTGAGGCGCGCGAGTTTGAATTGTATTTGGTTAGTGGTTTGTGGTTTGTGTGGGTTTGCGTGTGTGTGTGATGAGTACTGGGACAGAGAGAGAGACTGAAAGAAAGAAAAGAGAAAGAGAGAGAGAGAGAGAGAGAGAGAGAGAGAGAGAGAGAGAGAGGATTTTGTGTGTGTGTGTGTGTGTGTGTGTTTTACTTGTATAGTTCTTCTATTGTGGCGAAGAGGGTTTTGTTGCACAGTGATGTGTATTCATTGAGTACTTTCTTTCCTTGGGCTATTGATTTTTGGATGTGGTAGTTTTCTTCTATAGTTAATTTTTGGTATAGGCTGCTGCTGGTTTTTAGGATTTGAAGGTCAGTTTCAATGTTTGTTGGGTGGTGATTGTGTGCTACCAGGTGGTCCGCAAATGTTGAGTGTGTGCTATTGCTTTTCAGTGCTCTGAGGTGTTCATTATATCTGGTTCTGAAGGTCCTACATGTTTGGCCCACATGTACAGATTGGCAGCAGTTGCAAGTAAGTTGGCTGTATTTGTCAGTGTTGGTGGTATTTCTTCCGAGTTTGCTCTGTATTGTGTTGTTGGTTCTGTATGCTACGTTGAGTCCTTGTTTCTTTAGTATATTACCCACCCTGTGTGTGACTTTGTTGTTGTAAGTCATTATGTGCCATTTGTTGCTTACTGTCTGCTGATTTGTTGTGTGATGAGTTGTGTTTGTATGTGTGTGTGTTTCATGGTTATGAGCTGTTTGTTTTTGTATTTTGTGGTTTATTTTGTCTACTCTCTTTGCGTCATATCCATTCTCCTGTGCAATTTGTTTTGTCGTGTTCAGTTCTTGTGTGTAGTCATGCTTGTTCATGGGTTCAGCCTGTGAAGTAAATATCTGAAGCTGGCTTCTTTGTGAGTTATGGGGTGATTGGATTGGTTATGGATAATGGTGCTGGTGAGTGTGGGTTTTCTGGAGATTGTGAATTCATGTTTGTTGTTTCTCTTGTGTATAGTGAGATCTAAGAAATTAAATTTTTCATCTGTTTGTGTTTCGATGGTGAATTGTATTTGTGGGTGGATGGAGTTTATGTTATCATGAAACAAAAGAAAAAAGGTGTCATGCATAAGGCGGAACTTCTCATCCCATTTTCTTAGCAAGCACGGAGACAACAAGAAGAACTGCACCACAAGATGATTATTATGGGTACTTTGTGTGGACAGTTGACATGCTGTTATCACACTTCAGACGGATGTGCGATTTGTATTAGAATATGAAGTAGTTCTGCTTATATGTTCCTATACGCTTTTGCATTTGTATGTGAATATCTTTGTGGAATAACTTCTATTGCTTATTTTGGTTACAAACGTGCATTCAGGATATCGTACTGTTACGGAGAGTAAAGCCGAATGTTACAACCTTTGTTATTCTCTGGTGCAGTGATTAGCTCCGTACTTGGCCTATTTCTATTAGTGGGATTTGCCGTTATTGTTGTTGTTGTTGTGGTCTTCAGTCCTGAGACTGGTTTGATGCAGCTCTCCATCCTACTCTATCCTGTGCAAGCTTCTTCATCTCCCAGTATCTACTGCAACCTACATCCTTCTGAATCTGCTTAGTGTATTCATCTCTTGGTCTCCCTCTACGATTGCCGTTATTAGCGTTATGCAAATACCATTCATCGACACTTTACCTCCACATTACAATCATTTCTTTATAGACAGACGAGCTAATATAGCTTTGTGTAGTCTGAGTGACTGGAAGAAGGTAAAGCACGGTCTAGTGATCGGTTTAACAAACCGGAACTCCCTCTCGTCTAGCCTCATTCTTTCCTATCTCTTCACGGACATCTTTCACAGTTATGACATTTCTCAGCGCAAGAGATAACATATTCAATTACAGCGGTTTACTCGCGGACATATTGTGGTTCTATACACTGATAAGCCAAAAGATTATGAACATCACCACCTCGACTATGGATGCCGCCTGGTGGAGATGCGGACACGTGACACAATATCAAAAGTATGCAAGTGGAACAGACACGAACGGGGAATCACCGTAGCGAAGATATGGCCTGCAAATGGGGAAATCCATTGAGATCAGCGACTTTAACAAAGGGCAGATTATAATTAGGAAAAGCCTGTGAACGAGTATCTTGCAAACGGCCAAGTTCGTTGAATGTTCACGTGTTAATGTCTTGAGCATCTGCGGAATGAGGACAGTGAAACCATCACTAGACGCTAAGTGGGTGGACGTCCATGGCTCTTCACAGAATGTGGAGTTCGGGGGTGGGGGTTGTCTGCTCTGCAAAGTAAGATACATGGTGATCTGTAGCATCTTTGAAGAAAGAGTACAATGGTGGTGCACTCACAAGTGTTTTGGAGCGCACCGTTCATTGTACATTGTTGAACATGGAGCTCGCATCAGACCACCCCAAGGTCTACACATGTTGACCCAACGACATCATCAATTACGATTGCAGTTGACATGAGACTATCGGCATTCGATCGTCGATCAATGGAACCGTGTCGGCTCTTCGGGTAAATCACATTTTTTGCTACACTACGTCGATGGTCGTCTCCAGTAACGCCATCATCGAAATGTACGGTAGTTCGTAACGTGCAGCGCGCCGTGGGCGCCGGCTGGTGAGAGCAGTAAGAGCATATGGACTATCAGACCAATTGTGTGATTGGATTGAGGAGTTCCTAGATAACAGGACGCAGCATGTCATTCTCAATGGAGAGAAGTCCTCCGAAGTAAGAGTGATTTCAGGTGTGCCGCAGGGGAGTGTCATAGGACCGTTGCTATTCACAATATACATAAATGACCTGGTGGATGACATCGGAAGTTCACTGAGGCTTTTTGCAGATGATGCTGTGGTGTATCGAGAGGTTGTAACAATGGAAAATTGTACTGAAATGCAGGAGGATCTGCAGCGAATTGACGCATGGTGCAGGGAATGGCAATTGAATCTCAATGTAGACAAGTGTAAAAGTGTAATGTGCTGCGAATACACAGGAAGATAGATCCTTTATCATTTAGCTACAAAATAGCAGGTCAGCAACTGGAAGCAGTTAATACCATAAATTATCTGGGAGTACGCATTAGGAGTGATTTAAAATGGAATGATCATATAATGTTGATCGTCGGTAAAGCAGATGCCAGACTGAGATTCATTGGAAGAATCCTAAGGAAATGCAATCCGAAAACAAAGGAAGTAGGTTACAGTACGCTTGTTCGCCCACTGCTTGAATACTGCTCAGCAGTGTGGGATCCGTACCAGATAGGGTTGATAGAAGATATAGAGAAGATCCAACGGAGAGCAGCGCGCTTCGTTACAGGATCATTCAGTAATCGCGAAAGCGTTACGGAGATGATAGATAAACTCCAGTGGAAGACTCTGCAGGAGAGACGCTCAGTAACTCGGTACGGGCTTTTGTCAAAGTTTCGAGAACATACCTTCACCGAAGAGTCAAGCAGTATATTGCTCCCTCCTACGTATATCTCGCGAAGAGACCATGAGGATAAAATCAGAGAGATTAGAGCCCACACAGAAGCATACCGACAATCCTTCTTTCCACGAACAATTCGAGACTGGAATAAAAGGGAGAACCGATAGAGGTACTCAAGGTACCCTCCGCCACACACCGTCAGGTGGCTTGCGGAGTATGGATGTAGATGTAGATGCTATGGGAGACATCCTGCAGCTCTTGCATCGGGCCTGTGGTAGTAACAGAAGACACGCTGACAGCTGCGAACCACCTGCATCCCTTCATGCTTGATGTCTTCCCTGACAGCGATGTCATCATTCAGCAGTATAATTATACGTGTCTCGGAGCCAGAACCGTGCTACAGTGGTTTGAAGAGCATTACAGTGAAATCACGTTGATGTCTCCGTGACCAAATTCGCCTGATATTAATCTTACGAAACCCATCTCGATGGCTATGGGACACCATCGCCACGTACCCCAATCGGTGGCTCTTTATTCACGCAAAATACACGACCTGTGCGTAGACATCTAATGCCACATACTCCACAAACCTACCAACAAACGCAGAACCAGTGATGTATTTCGTTCCAAAAACGGACAAACGAGCTGTTAAGCAGGTGGTCATAATGTTTTGGCTCATCAGTGTATCCGCTACCTACATCTACATTTACATCTACATTTACACTCCGCAAGCCACCCAACGGTGTGTGGCGGAGGGCACTTTACGTGCCACTGTCATTACCTCCCTTTCCTGTTCCAGTCGCGTATGCTTCGCGGGAAAAACGATTGTCTGAAATCCTCCACGCGCGCTCTAATCTCTCTAATTTTACATTCGTGAACTCCTCGGGAGGTATAAGTAGGGGGAAGCAATATATTCGATACCTCATCCAGAAACGCACCCTCTCGAAACCTGGCGAGCAAGCTACACCGCGATGCAGAGCGCCTCTCTTGCAGAGTCTGCCACTTGAGTTTGTTAAACATCTCCGTAACGCTATCACGGTTACCAAATAACCCTGTGACGAAACGCGCCGCTCTTCTTTGGATCTTCTCTATCTCCTCCGTCAACCCGATCTGGTACGGATCCCACACTGATGAGCAATACTCAAGTATAGGCCGAACGACCGTTTTGTAAGCCACCTCCTTTGTTAATGGACTACATGTTCTAAGGACTCTCCCAATGAATATCAACCTGGCACCCGCCTTACCACCAATTAATTTTATATGATCATTCCACTTCAAATCGTTCCGTACGCAACTCCCAGATATTTTACAGAAGTAACTGCTACCAGTGTTTGTTCCGCTATCATATAATCAAACAATAAAGGATCCTTCTTTCTATGTATTCGCAATACATTACATTTGTCTATGTTAAGGGTCAGTTGCCACTCCCTGCACCAAGTGCCTATCCGCTGCAGATCTTCCTGCATTTCGCTACAATTTTCTAATGCTGCAACTTCTCTGTATATTACAGCATCATCCGCGAAAAGCCGCATGGAACTTCCGACGCTATCTACTAGGTCATTTATACATATTGTGAAAAGCCATGGTCCCATAACACTCCCCTGTGGCACGTCAGAGGTTACTTTAACGTCTGTAGACGTCTCTCCATTGATAACAACAAGCTGTGTTCTGTTTGCTAAAAACTCTTCAATCCAGCCACACAGCTGGTCTGATATTCCGTAGGCTCTTACTTTGTTTATTAGGCGACAGTGCGGAACTGTATCGAACGCCTTCCGGAAGTCAAGAAAAATATCATCTACCTGGGAGCCTGTATCTAATATTTTCTGGGTCTCATGAACAAATAAAGCGAGTTGGGTCTCACACGATCGCTGTTTCCGGAATCCATGTTGATTCCTACATAGTAGATTCTGGGTTTCCAAAAACGACATGATACTCGAGCAAAAAACATGTTCTAAAATTCTACAACAGATCGACGTCAGAGATATAGGTCTATAGTTTTGCGCATCTGCTCGACGACCCTTCTTGAAGACTGGAACTACCTGTGCTCTTTTCCAATCATTTGGAACCTTCCGTTCCTCTAGAGACTTGCGGTACACGGCTGTTAGAAGGGGGGCAAGTTCTTTCGCGTACTCTGTGTAGAATCGAATTGGTATCCCGTCAGGTCCAGTGGACTTTCCTCTGTTGAGTGATTCCAGTTGCTTTTCTATTCCTTGGACACTTATTTTGATGTCAGCCATTTTTTCGTTTGTGCGAGGATTTAGAGAAGGAACTGCAGTGCGGTCCTCCTCTGTGAAACAGCTTTGGAAAAAGGTGTTTAGTATTTCAGCTTTACGCATGTCATCCTCTGTTTCAATGCCTTCATCATCCCGGAGTGTCTGGATATGCTGTTTCGAGCCACTTACTGATTTAACGTAGGACCAGAACTTCCTAGGATTTTCTGTCAAGTCGGTACCTAATTACCTTAGTACCTGTTCAAAAAGATTTCAAGCGTGCAGCCGGTCGTCGTAAACTTCATTGCACGATATTTCTGCTGGACAACTGCCACCCATCTTCAGGTGGGCCGAACGAGGACTAACGAATACGTTCTCCGCTCCCTTATATAGTGCGCTGATAGTACTGCCGCGCATGCTTTGCAGTCGCGGAGACAGAAAGGCCACACCGCCCAGCGACAGCGTCCTCGCTGGTGGAACTGCAATACTCTGCTGCCGTCGGCATTGTTGCTAGCCGCAACTATCGAAGTCCTCTGGCGTCTTCGTCTCGAGCAAATTTCATGCGTTAGTCAATTGGTAACCACTGTCACGGTTCATTAGATTTCCCGCAATGCGTATTTCAACGGATTCTTTGATAATGGAGTCCCAAAAAGTTGTTGCTGTGGCCAAAATCGACGTTTTGTTTTACTCCATTGAATGTGAGTTAGAAATACAGTGTTCCGCAACTGCAGACTTACTGGGTTGCAGTAGGCAGTAGGCGAGTGCAACGTTGATGTTCTGTACAATGCTCTTCCACTGTACGTGTTGTCTGTCCTATATAGGCCATACCACATTGACACGGTATTTTGTAAATTCCCGCTTTCCGCAGTAACAAATCATCCTTCACCGATCCCAGAAAATCCGAAATCTTAGAAGGCGGACTAAAAATCACTTTCACTTGAAAATTATTAAGAATCCTTGCTATCTTGAAGGAGATATTGTAACATCCCCTTAGAAAAATTAGTGAATTACTGTGCTGATTAAACCTCTTACGTTATTTGATTTTCAGACAGCTGAGCACAAGTGAACGTACTCAGACATTTCTCTCTTTACTTATTCCAATCAACACTAAACTGACACACAATATTTTTACGTAATGCAATCTGACTTTCAATAATTCCTACAAAAGAATGGCCCTGACTAACAATATCCTATACCTTTCATGAATCACTTATCTCACAAAAATCTTCGTTACTCGAACTACTGCAATACAGCGAGCGCCAATACTGCCAGCTAAATAAAAGATTCTAACTACTGAAGGCACTAACTACTGATAGGCATAGTTAGCAAATGAAAGATTTTGATACAGAACAAACAATGTATTTACCTTAATAATATTCAAAAGTCATCATATATATATATCAGTTCATGATATACAGTATTACAAATTTACTCTTTCTGATGGACACACGTCCAGGTCACCCGCTCTCAAAATTCTGCCATCTCTCTCCCCACATCCACCACTGCTGGCGGCTCACCTCCCACTGCGCAACGCTACGCGCTGTTCACATCCAACTGCCCAACACTACAATAGCGAATATTCCAATAATGCAAACCAGCCACAGACTTCACACAGCACAGTCAGTATTTTCATTTAGAGTGCTATAAGACGTTACCAACATAAAAACCTAAACAGCCTACTTAACAATATTTCCAACGAAGAGAAGAAAAGCTAGGGACTTGGCTGGCATCCGACGCCGTATGTGCCCTGTGCACAAGGGTTTTAAGTACACTCATGGTCTGGGATGAGTGATGGCAACTTGAAGAATGCAAGTACAAATCAGTGTGAGTCGGCTTACGATAGACAGAATGTCCCCCCGAGCCGTCACTCTTCCGTTTAACCAAAACATCCAGGAATGGAAGGCAGCCATCGTTCTCTAGGTCCATAGTAAATCGAATATTCTCATGGCTGGGGTTAAGACGATGAAAAAACTCAATTAACTTTTCTTCTCCGTGAGGCCACAGTATGAAAGTATCATCTACGTATCTTCAAAAAACAGTTGGTTTAGAAACCGCTGATTCAAGCACTCTCTCCTCAAAATCCTCCATAAAAAGGTCAGCCACCAGAGGAGGCAGAGGGCTGCCCATGGCGACACCGTCAGACAGTTCAAAATATTCCTGGCAAAACATAAGATGACCGATAATATTTTCTTTCACGTTTTTGCTTTCTTAATATGTACATGCCAGTCCTTGACGCTTCTCTTTATTTAAATTTTATGTGAAAATTATATTTAAACAAATGATATCTAAATATAACTTTAAAAAAGAGAGTCTAAACGAACCATGTATCGATTAATGACAATATCGGAAGAAGTACTTCGGAACAAAGAAGTCTTAGCTGACTGCCCGAGCGAGAGCGAATTACCACTCCCTTGGATTCTATTTTATGCACACGTCCTAGAGTACGATATTTTCTTGTGAGAATGTATTCGGTGATAATTTTGTTACATTTTTCTCTCTAATATTCTGTCATGGTATTTTTACCGGAAACGTTGCAACACATGTGGCTAAAAAGGCCGCATCCCCTGTTTGAGGGAGTCTTGGTGCTCGGTTCCTATTTGAGTTAAGAACATGGTGTGAAAAGTTTTCTGTTTAGCACGGACCAAGAGCCATTAGTATACCCATTTGAATATCTGTCTTACTGTAACTATGTTACAGTATATTAACCGCCCAGGCTAACTGTCCGGTTGGATTAATTCCTTGTGCAAAAGATTTTGATTGGGCTGAAATTAATGCTCAGCATAAGGCACCATTCGTATCTGCACCGTCCGGATTTACATGCAAAAACGGTCACCCTCGTTCGCATTTTACATGCGAAAACAGTCATCAAATAACTCCGGACTGGAACGAGACTGATGGTCCAAATGTCGTCCACTGATGTATTGGAACTTGGTCTAAAGTAAGTTTTATCCGTTTGAAAAAAATCTTGCTTCCTTTGGGTTTCACATGCAAAAAACACTTTTTCTGGGAGGTTTTTGAGCGCGCCATTTCTTGTACGATTCGGTTCAAATGTTCCACGAAGGTGGGAAAACGGATAAAGTGAAAGTGAAGTATTTGATCCAGTAACCTTTATCCGTTGAAATGCGATGGCCTAAAGTCGAGTTAAACGTAACACGTAATATTCACTCTTACGGGAAAAGAATACGTGGAAACGGTTTAAAGTGAGTCAAATAAATAAAAAATGCACTCTTAAGATAAAACTGAAAACCCGCTTTAAAAAATTAGTTTCTTTCGAATTTTACGCGCGAAAAACACTTTTTTGTGATGGTTTCGAACTTGTTCGAATCGGTTCAGATTTTGTAAGATGGTGGGCAAATACGAGGGTAATCCCAAAAGCAAGGTTTCCTATTTTTGTTATAAGTACAGAACTCTGTTTGTGTGGCAGTTGTTAACACTGTTATGATAAGTGCTTCACGCGCTGTGTGTAAACATGCGCACGCCGCTGTGAGGCGCTCAGCTTTGGCTTGGCAGCCGATGAGAATGGAGGTCCCATTGGAAGTTACCGCCAAGTGCGAATTGCACGCAGTTATTCGGTTTTTGAACGCAGAGGGCACTGCGCCGATTGAAATCCATCGCCAATTGACGGAAGTGTATGGTGAGTTGTGCACGGATGTCAAAAATGTTCGTAAGTGGTGTAGAGAGTTTGCAGCTGGTAAAATTAGAGAGATTAGAGCGCGCACGGAGGCTTTCAGACAGTCGTTCTTCCCGCGAACCATACGCGACTGGAACAGGGAAGGGAGGTAATGACAGTGGCACGTAAAGTGCCCTCCGCCACACACCGTTGGGTGGCTTGCGGAGTATAAATGTAGATGTAGATGTAGATGTAGATGAACTTCATTGGACTGTTCTTCGTCACCTATCCTGCAGCCCGGAGATCGCACCTTCCAGCACCTTATTGGTGCAGCAAGACGCTGGCTCTGACATTGACCAGTGGATTGGTACCATGTGGGCAAACAGGCCCTCTCGGTGAAATGGCGTAAGACCGTCATTTTTAACGAAGATTATTTTGAAAAATACAGGTTTGCAGTGAAAATATTGGAATCCTGAACATACCCAACCTATTTTGAGTAAAAACAATGTGTTTTATTACTTATCAAACGTCCCTCGTAGACTTGCACTTACGTACTTTCCTTAGGCGATTCTGGTTATAATAAGCTACATATCCTCGAAACAAAAAAAATGAAAGTAGAAAGAAAAGTAGATGAATGGATACCGTTCAAACGTTTCTCAGAGTTCTTTTTCTGCTTATGACAAGTTTTTTCAGACTTCGTCATCCGCCTCACTGACTAAGTTTCCATGTCTAAGGGATTACTTATTACACAACTACTGTTTTTCTGCGGAGTCTTGGTTCAGAGTATAAAATTGCGAAGTTTTACTCTTATTTAATCGCATTTTTCTACCTGCGTTTCTTATGAACCGTAACTTCCATTTACTACTGACACTGAGAAGTTGTCTGAAACTCAGCAGTGTTGCATTTAATAGTCTGCTAGAAGAATATACCGTATATGACATTCTGTAACGTGCATGCAGATTTTTACGTTGCTCGTTATGAGAGACGGATTCATGTCGTGTAATTACTTCTTAACGAAACTTTTAAAGCAGTTAGGAGAATTCATTTCAAATTTAATTTCCAGTGAATGAAAACTAGGAAGTTCGTTAAGTCCAGATTACAGATATCAACGATAGTGAAATCTAAATTATTTATATTGTGCTGTTGGCAACTACCGCTTAACTGTTGTTATTTTGGCAGAGAGGTACGTGCTTAAGAGACACGTCAATTTTCTTAGAGCTGAGTTATTGTAGAGAAAGCAATTGTTTGAAGGTCTGAGAGTACAGGTGGTCAAAGTGCTTGCTGAAACAAACTGAATAAATGACTGCCAAACTTAAAAGGCTGCTAGTAAATAAGTTGAGTTACTATAGGAACTCAGATATTTTTTCCTAATGGTCAGTTACTCTATGTAAAGCTTTAGACATGATTAGAGATTGTAGTTCCCCTTCATTATTTTTTTGTAATGTATTAAAATATTCATACTACCTTCGTCTTAAATTTTTAGAGTAAAACAGGTACTAGTGCGAAACAATTTTATTTACTGTGCTATGTTTTGAATATTTGTTTTGGTACGATACACATGACATAGATACCACAATTGAAAGCATTATTTCAATAGTGGTACAAGTCCATTATCTCCACGTTTTTGCCTATAATGCTTCTGAAATTAATGATCCAAACAAACAGAAAGAAAGGTTCATCTCTAGCAATAAGCCATATGCTTGAATATTTCTAGTATCTCAACGGCAGATTTTTCAGCGCTCATTTATCTTTCGGACTATGTATCTCAAAATGAACAAAAATGGACTTGTACCACTATTGAAACAAGCCCTTCAGTTCTTCACTGTAAAAACAAGTATAAGCGAGTAATTTTATAGAACTCTTGATAAAATAGAGGAATGTAGTTCTTCACCTCATGATGTGTTTTCTTCCATTTCTAAAATTTTGTTTCAAACTCATAGAGACGCGAGGCTACAGAAGAGGTACTGAAGGGGGGACCAATACTGGGCCTCCTAAAATCTGCTTCAATAAACTCAAGATCAGGGTTAAGTGAATGCTTGAACTGCATTGTTAGAGAATTTTCTTTGCTTATTCAGACTCACCTGATATTTCCCCGACGAACTTTGTTATCTTCCGTGTATTTAGCAACTTTATCCTTTGCAATGGCATCCATGGCTTTAATTGACAGAAAGTTTTCTGTTTTCATTTCCACTACGGGTAAGTTTCTGCTGACCTGCTTCGCGGCTTACATCCTGCCTTGGGGAACAGAAACATGTTTGAAGTGTCTCTTTGCCTTTTCTGAGAGACCAAAATCCATATCACATTTCATATATGTATGGTCAGGTACAAGGCCCTTATGATCTGCTTATCAATATACTGATTTTGCTTCAACATGTACGAACAGTACTTCAAAATATGACCTGTTTAAACATGCATCAAAATTACCGTAAGTACTTTCAAAAGTATACACATTAGACTATTGCTGTAAACATTCCTGAACCTGTATTAATAATAGCAACTATTATCCTTCTGCCCATCATTTCACTTAGATTTGTTGTAATCTAAATGTAGTCCAGGTATTGGCTTACAGCTTCATCTTCATCATCACAGAGTGAGGCACGATGCAAGAAATCGCTTGTACTTCTTTTACTCACAGGAGACTTACACTTTAGCGTTTCAAAAGTGCATTTAGATTACTTTCTTGTGAAATGCCACTTGTCCTATTGGCCGCGCGGGATTAGCCAAGCGGTCTAGGCGCTGCAGTCATGGACTGTGCGGCTGGTCCCAGCGGAGGTTCGAGTCCTCCCTCGGTCATGGGTGTGTGTTTGTCCTTAGGATAATTTAGGTTAAGTAGTGTGTATGCTTAGGGACTGATGACCTTAGCAGTTAAGTCCCATAAGATTTCACACACACACTTGTCCTATTAGTGCCCTCGGCCCCTAAGTTCTAAGAACAAATTGCATAACTCTGAATTTTATTACGCTACTTTAATCAGTGCATATGTGTGACGGTATATCTCTGACTAAATAGCTACATAGTTTTGCACGATTGTCTCCTGCCTCTTTTAAAAATGGAATAAGTAATCATCATCTTTCAGTCATGGATTAGGAAAAACATCCTCTTTCATCACTCCCTTACCCAGTCTTTATGTCTTACGCTAATCTGCTGATCTTCAGTAATGGCTTTTCGTACTTATGCATCTGACGTAGGAAAACATCTCTTATCTCCATTAACTTGGAGTTTTCACCGACAGTTGTATATGTACCTTGTTTTGAAGACCCTCATTTTATTTATATTATGTTCTTGGCTTCAGCACGCTTTTAATGATCTCAAGAGCCGAATTTCAGCTGACTTAATGTAACTTTTCCTTTCCAGTCACACATTCTCCAATGCGTACCACTGGCTTGAAAATGTCAGTATGTTATCAGCCTTAACTAGGTTATTTACCTGTTTTAGGCTTCAACCATAATTAGAACTATTTTTTTAAATTTTGGTCTATATGTCGATGTATATTACTGGTTCTGTGACAATGTCGCCATAAAAGTAAAAAAATTGTACTTCCTAAGAATGGAGTTGTCAGTCACGCTCTAAGTTCTCACTATTTATCAGCCAATGTCATCGTTAATGTTTTAATAGCTTCAAAATTATACTCAGGACATATGTTACATGCTTGACAGACCGCTGACTGTTATTTTCTGTCTTGCATCATGATGTTATGACACCGAAACAAAGAAAAGAAGCAATTAGCTGGCCTTAGCATTCAGTCGCTGCTCGGCTCGTAGTACATACTTTCCACCTATTGATCAGTCTATAAAATTAGTCGTCATAAGATTACTGGGATCATCGAACGATTACACTGAGTGTTATTCCATTGTTTCACATCTCATTAAGGCTCATTACTTTGTTAGTGTTATGTTACGCGCACGGTGAAGACAAAATTAAATGACGAGTGTATTGTGTGTATAAGTTTAGTCTGATATTTTATGCGTTAACTGTTTTGTCCTGCTTACGAGCTTCAACACTTCAACCCACAGACTATTAATACCTTTGGTTTTGTACAATATGTTGCACAGCAATTAAATATTGTAACAAAGATGTTTCTATTTGTGAAAAGAAGCTGCTCTATACTTTTTGGGCCGGGTATAGTGGGGTATAATCTCTTTAGCCAACCTTCAATCATTATAATGCACTTAATTTGAATGGAAGCATTAAATCCTATCGACGTAATTCGCATTCGAATCTAAGCATACTTGGGATGAGAAGTTCCGCCTTATGCAAGACACCTTTTTTCTTTTGATTCACCCATACATGTTTCAGCACTTTTGTGCTATCGTCAGTGGGTTCTATTTTTATTTTTAACTGTAAATTTGTTGTTAACGTATTAACATTTGTGTCGTTTACAGCATTATGTAAAAGTTGCATTTATAACTTAATTGGCGAAGAGTGGGTGTAATCATAAGTAACATACCTTACATGATGTTATTGTCCACTTATTTTGGTAGCTGTTCTGCTACATAATATACAACTTGTCATCTGCAAACAGCAAAACGTAATTTATTTTGTGTTTGTATGTATTTTCGAACGGAAATAAGACTGTGCCACGTTTTCTTTCTATAACTTACAGTTTTGAAGTTGTGGTACGTTTTCCTGTGTTAAAGCGAAGTAAATAGGCTTACTTCTTTGCCTGTGTTCGCGTGGCAATGCAGTTTTTCCGATTACTCAAAACATAGGCGAAGTTTTCGCTGCCATCACGTGTGGCTGTGTGGCGTTCATTTGTTTCGTAGCGTGTTCTGCTGGGTGAGGCGCGCGAGTTTGAATTGTATTTGGTTAGTGGTTTGTGGTTTGTGTGGGTTTGCGTGTGTGTGTGATGAGTACTGGGACAGAGAGAGAGACTGAAAGAAAGAAAAGAGAAAGAGAGAGAGAGAGAGAGAGAGAGAGAGAGAGAGAGAGGATTTTGTGTGTGTGTGTGTGTGTGTGTGTTTTACTTGTATAGTTCTTCTATTGTGGCGAAGAGGGTTTTGTTGCACAGTGATGTGTATTCATTGAGTACTTTCTTTCCTTGGGCTATTGATTTTTGGATGTGGTAGTTTTCTTCTATAGTTAATTTTTGGTATAGGCTGCTGCTGGTTTTTAGGATTTGAAGGTCAGTTTCAATGTTTGTTGGGTGGTGATTGTGTGCTACCAGGTGGTCCGCAAATGTTGAGTGTGTGCTATTGCTTTTCAGTGCTCTGAGGTGTTCATTATATCTGGTTCTGAAGGTCCTACATGTTTGGCCCACATGTACAGATTGGCAGCAGTTGCAAGTAAGTTGGCTGTATTTGTCAGTGTTGGTGGTATTTCTTCCGAGTTTGCTCTGTATTGTGTTGTTGGTTCTGTATGCTACGTTGAGTCCTTGTTTCTTTAGTATATTACCCACCCTGTGTGTGACTTTGTTGTTGTAAGTCATTATGTGCCATTTGTTGCTTACTGTCTGCTGATTTGTTGTGTGATGAGTTGTGTTTGTATGTGTGTGTGTTTCATGGTTATGAGCTGTTTGTTTTTGTATTTTGTGGTTTATTTTGTCTACTCTCTTTGCGTCATATCCATTCTCCTGTGCAATTTGTTTTGTCGTGTTCAGTTCTTGTGTGTAGTCATGCTTGTTCATGGGTTCAGCCTGTGAAGTAAATATCTGAAGCTGGCTTCTTTGTGAGTTATGGGGTGATTGGATTGGTTATGGATAATGGTGCTGGTGAGTGTGGGTTTTCTGGAGATTGTGAATTCATGTTTGTTGTTTCTCTTGTGTATAGTGAGATCTAAGAAATTAAATTTTTCATCTGTTTGTGTTTCGATGGTGAATTGTATTTGTGGGTGGATGGAGTTTATGTTATCATGAAACAAAAGAAAAAAGGTGTCTTGCATAAGGCGGAACTTCTCATCCCATTTTCTTAGCAAGCACGGAGACAACAAGAAGAACTGCACCACAAGATGATTATTATGGGTACTTTGTGTGGACAGTTGACATGCTGTTATCACACTTCAGACGGATGTGCGATTTGTATTAGAATATGAAGTAGTTCTGCTTATATGTTCCTATACGCTTTTGCATTTGTATGTGAATATCTTTGTGGAATAACTTCTATTGCTTATTTTGGTTACAAACGTGCATTCAGGATATCGTACTGTTACGGAGAGTAAAGCCGAATGTTACAACCTTTGTTATTCTCTGGTGCAGTGATTAGCTCCGTACTTGGCCTATTTCTATTAGTGGGATTTGCCGTTATTGTTGTTGTTGTTGTGGTCTTCAGTCCTGAGACTGGTTTGATGCAGCTCTCCATCCTACTCTATCCTGTGCAAGCTTCTTCATCTCCCAGTATCTACTGCAACCTACATCCTTCTGAATCTGCTTAGTGTATTCATCTCTTGGTCTCCCTCTACGATTGCCGTTATTAGCGTTATGCAAATACCATTCATCGACACTTTACCTCCACATTACAATCATTTCTTTATAGACAGACGAGCTAATATAGCTTTGTGTAGTCTGAGTGACTGGAAGAAGGTAAAGCACGGTCTAGTGATCGGTTTAACAAACCGGAACTCCCTCTCGTCTAGCCTCATTCTTTCCTATCTCTTCACGGACATCTTTCACAGTTATGACATTTCTCAGCGCAAGAGATAACATATTCAATTACAGCGGTTTACTCGCGGACATATTGTGGTTCTATACACTGATAAGCCAAAAGATTATGAACATCACCACCTCGACTATGGATGCCGCCTGGTGGAGATGCGGACACGTGACACAATATCAAAAGTATGCAAGTGGAACAGACACGAACGGGGAATCACCGTAGCGAAGATATGGCCTGCAAATGGGGAAATCCATTGAGATCAGCGACTTTAACAAAGGGCAGATTATAATTAGGAAAAGCCTGTGAACGAGTATCTTGCAAACGGCCAAGTTCGTTGAATGTTCACGTGTTAATGTCTTGAGCATCTGCGGAATGAGGACAGTGAAACCATCACTAGACGCTAAGTGGGTGGACGTCCATGGCTCTTCACAGAATGTGGAGTTCGGGGGTGGGGGTTGTCTGCTCTGCAAAGTAAGATACATGGTGATCTGTAGCATCTTTGAAGAAAGAGTACAATGGTGGTGCACTCACAAGTGTTTTGGAGCGCACCGTTCATTGTACATTGTTGAACATGGAGCTCGCATCAGACCACCCCAAGGTCTACACATGTTGACCCAACGACATCATCAATTACGATTGCAGTTGACATGAGACTATCGGCATTCGATCGTCGATCAATGGAACCGTGTCGGCTCTTCGGGTAAATCACATTTTTTGCTACACTACGTCGATGGTCGTCTCCAGTAACGCCATCATCGAAATGTACGGTAGTTCGTAACGTGCAGCGCGCCGTGGGCGCCGGCTGGTGAGAGCAGTAAGAGCATATGGACTATCAGACCAATTGTGTGATTGGATTGAGGAGTTCCTAGATAACAGGACGCAGCATGTCATTCTCAATGGAGAGAAGTCCTCCGAAGTAAGAGTGATTTCAGGTGTGCCGCAGGGGAGTGTCATAGGACCGTTGCTATTCACAATATACATAAATGACCTGGTGGATGACATCGGAAGTTCACTGAGGCTTTTTGCAGATGATGCTGTGGTGTATCGAGAGGTTGTAACAATGGAAAATTGTACTGAAATGCAGGAGGATCTGCAGCGAATTGACGCATGGTGCAGGGAATGGCAATTGAATCTCAATGTAGACAAGTGTAAAAGTGTAATGTGCTGCGAATACACAGGAAGATAGATCCTTTATCATTTAGCTACAAAATAGCAGGTCAGCAACTGGAAGCAGTTAATACCATAAATTATCTGGGAGTACGCATTAGGAGTGATTTAAAATGGAATGATCATATAATGTTGATCGTCGGTAAAGCAGATGCCAGACTGAGATTCATTGGAAGAATCCTAAGGAAATGCAATCCGAAAACAAAGGAAGTAGGTTACAGTACGCTTGTTCGCCCACTGCTTGAATACTGCTCAGCAGTGTGGGATCCGTACCAGATAGGGTTGATAGAAGATATAGAGAAGATCCAACGGAGAGCAGCGCGCTTCGTTACAGGATCATTCAGTAATCGCGAAAGCGTTACGGAGATGATAGATAAACTCCAGTGGAAGACTCTGCAGGAGAGACGCTCAGTAACTCGGTACGGGCTTTTGTCAAAGTTTCGAGAACATACCTTCACCGAAGAGTCAAGCAGTATATTGCTCCCTCCTACGTATATCTCGCGAAGAGACCATGAGGATAAAATCAGAGAGATTAGAGCCCACACAGAAGCATACCGACAATCCTTCTTTCCACGAACAATTCGAGACTGGAATAAAAGGGAGAACCGATAGAGGTACTCAAGGTACCCTCCGCCACACACCGTCAGGTGGCTTGCGGAGTATGGATGTAGATGTAGATGCTATGGGAGACATCCTGCAGCTCTTGCATCGGGCCTGTGGTAGTAACAGAAGACACGCTGACAGCTGCGAACCACCTGCATCCCTTCATGCTTGATGTCTTCCCTGACAGCGATGTCATCATTCAGCAGTATAATTATACGTGTCTCGGAGCCAGAACCGTGCTACAGTGGTTTGAAGAGCATTACAGTGAAATCACGTTGATGTCTCCGTGACCAAATTCGCCTGATATTAATCTTACGAAACCCATCTCGATGGCTATGGGACACCATCGCCACGTACCCCAATCGGTGGCTCTTTATTCACGCAAAATACACGACCTGTGCGTAGACATCTAATGCCACATACTCCACAAACCTACCAACAAACGCAGAACCAGTGATGTATTTCGTTCCAAAAACGGACAAACGAGCTGTTAAGCAGGTGGTCATAATGTTTTGGCTCATCAGTGTATCCGCTACCTACATCTACATTTACATCTACATTTACACTCCGCAAGCCACCCAACGGTGTGTGGCGGAGGGCACTTTACGTGCCACTGTCATTACCTCCCTTTCCTGTTCCAGTCGCGTATGCTTCGCGGGAAAAACGATTGTCTGAAATCCTCCACGCGCGCTCTAATCTCTCTAATTTTACATTCGTGAACTCCTCGGGAGGTATAAGTAGGGGGAAGCAATATATTCGATACCTCATCCAGAAACGCACCCTCTCGAAACCTGGCGAGCAAGCTACACCGCGATGCAGAGCGCCTCTCTTGCAGAGTCTGCCACTTGAGTTTGTTAAACATCTCCGTAACGCTATCACGGTTACCAAATAACCCTGTGACGAAACGCGCCGCTCTTCTTTGGATCTTCTCTATCTCCTCCGTCAACCCGATCTGGTACGGATCCCACACTGATGAGCAATACTCAAGTATAGGCCGAACGACCGTTTTGTAAGCCACCTCCTTTGTTAATGGACTACATGTTCTAAGGACTCTCCCAATGAATATCAACCTGGCACCCGCCTTACCACCAATTAATTTTATATGATCATTCCACTTCAAATCGTTCCGTACGCAACTCCCAGATATTTTACAGAAGTAACTGCTACCAGTGTTTGTTCCGCTATCATATAATCAAACAATAAAGGATCCTTCTTTCTATGTATTCGCAATACATTACATTTGTCTATGTTAAGGGTCAGTTGCCACTCCCTGCACCAAGTGCCTATCCGCTGCAGATCTTCCTGCATTTCGCTACAATTTTCTAATGCTGCAACTTCTCTGTATATTACAGCATCATCCGCGAAAAGCCGCATGGAACTTCCGACGCTATCTACTAGGTCATTTATACATATTGTGAAAAGCCATGGTCCCATAACACTCCCCTGTGGCACGTCAGAGGTTACTTTAACGTCTGTAGACGTCTCTCCATTGATAACAACAAGCTGTGTTCTGTTTGCTAAAAACTCTTCAATCCAGCCACACAGCTGGTCTGATATTCCGTAGGCTCTTACTTTGTTTATTAGGCGACAGTGCGGAACTGTATCGAACGCCTTCCGGAAGTCAAGAAAAATATCATCTACCTGGGAGCCTGTATCTAATATTTTCTGGGTCTCATGAACAAATAAAGCGAGTTGGGTCTCACACGATCGCTGTTTCCGGAATCCATGTTGATTCCTACATAGTAGATTCTGGGTTTCCAAAAACGACATGATACTCGAGCAAAAAACATGTTCTAAAATTCTACAACAGATCGACGTCAGAGATATAGGTCTATAGTTTTGCGCATCTGCTCGACGACCCTTCTTGAAGACTGGAACTACCTGTGCTCTTTTCCAATCATTTGGAACCTTCCGTTCCTCTAGAGACTTGCGGTACACGGCTGTTAGAAGGGGGGCAAGTTCTTTCGCGTACTCTGTGTAGAATCGAATTGGTATCCCGTCAGGTCCAGTGGACTTTCCTCTGTTGAGTGATTCCAGTTGCTTTTCTATTCCTTGGACACTTATTTTGATGTCAGCCATTTTTTCGTTTGTGCGAGGATTTAGAGAAGGAACTGCAGTGCGGTCCTCCTCTGTGAAACAGCTTTGGAAAAAGGTGTTTAGTATTTCAGCTTTACGCATGTCATCCTCTGTTTCAATGCCTTCATCATCCCGGAGTGTCTGGATATGCTGTTTCGAGCCACTTACTGATTTAACGTAGGACCAGAACTTCCTAGGATTTTCTGTCAAGTCGGTACCTAATTACCTTAGTACCTGTTCAAAAAGATTTCAAGCGTGCAGCCGGTCGTCGTAAACTTCATTGCACGATATTTCTGCTGGACAACTGCCACCCATCTTCAGGTGGGCCGAACGAGGACTAACGAATACGTTCTCCGCTCCCTTATATAGTGCGCTGATAGTACTGCCGCGCATGCTTTGCAGTCGCGGAGACAGAAAGGCCACACCGCCCAGCGACAGCGTCCTCGCTGGTGGAACTGCAATACTCTGCTGCCGTCGGCATTGTTGCTAGCCGCAACTATCGAAGTCCTCTGGCGTCTTCGTCTCGAGCAAATTTCATGCGTTAGTCAATTGGTAACCACTGTCACGGTTCATTAGATTTCCCGCAATGCGTATTTCAACGGATTCTTTGATAATGGAGTCCCAAAAAGTTGTTGCTGTGGCCAAAATCGACGTTTTGTTTTACTCCATTGAATGTGAGTTAGAAATACAGTGTTCCGCAACTGCAGACTTACTGGGTTGCAGTAGGCAGTAGGCGAGTGCAACGTTGATGTTCTGTACAATGCTCTTCCACTGTACGTGTTGTCTGTCCTATATAGGCCATACCACATTGACACGGTATTTTGTAAATTCCCGCTTTCCGCAGTAACAAATCATCCTTCACCGATCCCAGAAAATCCGAAATCTTAGAAGGCGGACTAAAAATCACTTTCACTTGAAAATTATTAAGAATCCTTGCTATCTTGAAGGAGATATTGTAACATCCCCTTAGAAAAATTAGTGAATTACTGTGCTGATTAAACCTCTTACGTTATTTGATTTTCAGACAGCTGAGCACAAGTGAACGTACTCAGACATTTCTCTCTTTACTTATTCCAATCAACACTAAACTGACACACAATATTTTTACGTAATGCAATCTGACTTTCAATAATTCCTACAAAAGAATGGCCCTGACTAACAATATCCTATACCTTTCATGAATCACTTATCTCACAAAAATCTTCGTTACTCGAACTACTGCAATACAGCGAGCGCCAATACTGCCAGCTAAATAAAAGATTCTAACTACTGAAGGCACTAACTACTGATAGGCATAGTTAGCAAATGAAAGATTTTGATACAGAACAAACAATGTATTTACCTTAATAATATTCAAAAGTCATCATATATATATATCAGTTCATGATATACAGTATTACAAATTTACTCTTTCTGATGGACACACGTCCAGGTCACCCGCTCTCAAAATTCTGCCATCTCTCTCCCCACATCCACCACTGCTGGCGGCTCACCTCCCACTGCGCAACGCTACGCGCTGTTCACATCCAACTGCCCAACACTACAATAGCGAATATTCCAATAATGCAAACCAGCCACAGACTTCACACAGCACAGTCAGTATTTTCATTTAGAGTGCTATAAGACGTTACCAACATAAAAACCTAAACAGCCTACTTAACAATATTTCCAACGAAGAGAAGAAAAGCTAGGGACTTGGCTGGCATCCGACGCCGTATGTGCCCTGTGCACAAGGGTTTTAAGTACACTCATGGTCTGGGATGAGTGATGGCAACTTGAAGAATGCAAGTACAAATCAGTGTGAGTCGGCTTACGATAGACAGAATGTCCCCCCGAGCCGTCACTCTTCCGTTTAACCAAAACATCCAGGAATGGAAGGCAGCCATCGTTCTCTAGGTCCATAGTAAATCGAATATTCTCATGGCTGGGGTTAAGACGATGAAAAAACTCAATTAACTTTTCTTCTCCGTGAGGCCACAGTATGAAAGTATCATCTACGTATCTTCAAAAAACAGTTGGTTTAGAAACCGCTGATTCAAGCACTCTCTCCTCAAAATCCTCCATAAAAAGGTCAGCCACCAGAGGAGGCAGAGGGCTGCCCATGGCGACACCGTCAGACAGTTCAAAATATTCCTGGCAAAACATAAGATGACCGATAATATTTTCTTTCACGTTTTTGCTTTCTTAATATGTACATGCCAGTCCTTGACGCTTCTCTTTATTTAAATTTTATGTGAAAATTATATTTAAACAAATGATATCTAAATATAACTTTAAAAAAGAGAGTCTAAACGAACCATGTATCGATTAATGACAATATCGGAAGAAGTACTTCGGAACAAAGAAGTCTTAGCTGACTGCCCGAGCGAGAGCGAATTACCACTCCCTTGGATTCTATTTTATGCACACGTCCTAGAGTACGATATTTTCTTGTGAGAATGTATTCGGTGATAATTTTGTTACATTTTTCTCTCTAATATTCTGTCATGGTATTTTTACCGGAAACGTTGCAACACATGTGGCTAAAAAGGCCGCATCCCCTGTTTGAGGGAGTCTTGGTGCTCGGTTCCTATTTGAGTTAAGAACATGGTGTGAAAAGTTTTCTGTTTAGCACGGACCAAGAGCCATTAGTATACCCATTTGAATATCTGTCTTACTGTAACTATGTTACAGTATATTAACCGCCCAGGCTAACTGTCCGGTTGGATTAATTCCTTGTGCAAAAGATTTTGATTGGGCTGAAATTAATGCTCAGCATAAGGCACCATTCGTATCTGCACCGTCCGGATTTACATGCAAAAACGGTCACCCTCGTTCGCATTTTACATGCGAAAACAGTCATCAAATAACTCCGGACTGGAACGAGACTGATGGTCCAAATGTCGTCCACTGATGTATTGGAACTTGGTCTAAAGTAAGTTTTATCCGTTTGAAAAAAATCTTGCTTCCTTTGGGTTTCACATGCAAAAAACACTTTTTCTGGGAGGTTTTTGAGCGCGCCATTTCTTGTACGATTCGGTTCAAATGTTCCACGAAGGTGGGAAAACGGATAAAGTGAAAGTGAAGTATTTGATCCAGTAACCTTTATCCGTTGAAATGCGATGGCCTAAAGTCGAGTTAAACGTAACACGTAATATTCACTCTTACGGGAAAAGAATACGTGGAAACGGTTTAAAGTGAGTCAAATAAATAAAAAATGCACTCTTAAGATAAAACTGAAAACCCGCTTTAAAAAATTAGTTTCTTTCGAATTTTACGCGCGAAAAACACTTTTTTGTGATGGTTTCGAACTTGTTCGAATCGGTTCAGATTTTGTAAGATGGTGGGCAAATACGAGGGTAATCCCAAAAGCAAGGTTTCCTATTTTTGTTATAAGTACAGAACTCTGTTTGTGTGGCAGTTGTTAACACTGTTATGATAAGTGCTTCACGCGCTGTGTGTAAACATGCGCACGCCGCTGTGAGGCGCTCAGCTTTGGCTTGGCAGCCGATGAGAATGGAGGTCCCATTGGAAGTTACCGCCAAGTGCGAATTGCACGCAGTTATTCGGTTTTTGAACGCAGAGGGCACTGCGCCGATTGAAATCCATCGCCAATTGACGGAAGTGTATGGTGAGTTGTGCACGGATGTCAAAAATGTTCGTAAGTGGTGTAGAGAGTTTGCAGCTGGTCGGACCGAAATTCACGTCGAACAAAGGAGCGGGAGAGAGGAGACAGTGTTGAAGGTTGAGCAAAGCATGCGTGAAGATCGGCGGATCACCCTGGATGATCTCTGCACGTTGATTCCTGAGGTTTCCCGAAGCACCGCTCACCGAATTTTAACGGAAACATTGAAGGTGTGAGCAAGATGGGTGCCACGCATGCTGATTGAGCACCACATGCGTCAACGAGGTGATGCTTCCCGCGCGTTTCTTCACCGCCTTGCAGCCGAACAGGAAAACTTTCTGGACTCAATTGTCACGGGTGACGAAACCTGAGAATTACACTTTACACTTGAGACCAAGCAACAATCACGCCAGTTCATAACTTTATGAACAGCATGGCGGCGAGCTGGAATGACATGGGCATACAAAAACTGACACAGCGTCTACAAAAATGCATTGACAGAAATTGTGATTTTGTCGAAAAATAGCTAAATGTTCAAGCTGTAAACTGATGTAAACCATTGTAGAAATAAACAGTCTATGTACTTATAAAAAAAAACAGGAGACCTTACTTTTGGGCTTACCCTCGTACATGTAATTAATGGTCGTCCTGTTGTTTTGTGAAAGCTTTTTCCGTTGCCACGATATAAGCAACATGGTTTTGTGCAAGCATATCCGTTGCCATGGTTCGAAAGACAATGAAAAAAACTATACCCTATCAGTCGTCGTCCGAGTCAAGAAAATACAAAATCAGTTCTCAAGTTATGGCGGTCTAAATTCGAAATTGTGAGACAGTAAAAGTTTGGAACCAGACTGAAAAGTCCTCTTTTCGTAGCACCAAAAAAGGCGTATATAGCCTGGGCATAGTTAGGGATATAAATGAAGGGAACTACCTTCTCGACTTACCTGTCAGCTTCAAAGACATTTGAATCAAAACCCCTTGACATTGAATTTCCTCATTTTGAGAGTACTGAAGGGCAATATGCTTTAATCGTTAAAAGCAATTCAACAGCCAAGAAGGCATAAAATATTTGTTTATTTAAGACAATCGGTTTCAACAGACCATGCTGTCATCTTCAGGTCTTAAAATCTTTTTGTTGTAAAACATGTTAATTTTACGCTGATCCTCTCGCACAAGATGTCAAGTGGATAAAAAAAGCACGTTGTAAAAGGTTTGTCATCGCTAAAATATTTAAAAAATATGAAACACCTTTGCAAAAGGCCATGTCCATATACATATTGCTGACAGATGCTTGTTACATCATACAAACGCGGAACACAATAGCACATCTGTTTACATATGCTGGATACATTCTAAACAGTGCGAAATAACTTTAAATGGCATATAAGGTTCCGCCCTCGCAAAAAACACTCGTTTAACAGACTTGCCGAGTAAGGCGCAATCTTATTGTCCTGTGTTTGAAGCACTTCGGCCTCTATGCGCTCTGGGACCGGAACTCTTCTATTCTGTAAATGTCTTATAGCTAATATTACGTCTTCCTCATCGACGGACTAACTAAAATATGTGCGTTATAAAAACACGTCAATTTCATCTCGCAATCTGTTCTGTTTCTCACATTTGTCTTCCTCTGTATCTCACCTGCATAAGCAGACTGGTGGACTTTTCCCAGTCTTTTGTTAGCTGACCAATTTCTCTGTTCAATGTCAACAAAAGTGTTGGTACCGAGCGGGGTGGCGCAGTGGTTAGACACTGGACTCGCATTCGGGAGGACGACGGTTCAATCCCGCGTCCGACCATCCTGATTTAGGTTTTCCGTGATTTCCCTAAATCACTCCAGGCAAATGCCGGGATGGTTCCTCTGAAAGGGCACGGCCGACTTCCTTCCCAATCCTTCCCTACTCCGATGAGACCGATGACCACGCTGTCTGGTCTCCTTCCCCAAACCAACCAACCAACCAACAAAAGTGTTGGTCCTCATTCTTTGCTGGCCATTAACTTAAATTTTCTCTTTGCGTCCGCTACGACAATCGTACCAGTAATTCATCACTGCTATTACGATTAAAGAGACTGTAAAATGCAGCAAATATGTCTAATATCAAAATTTGGAACCCTGCAGAAAGCGTAGGGTAAGGTGGAGTAAATCCGACCGGGTAGGTAAACCCGACGGCCCTCTATTTGTGAGAAACGGCAAACCAGAGCGATTTCGCATCAGTGTTACCATATAGAGCATTCGAAATAAAGAAAATGTCACCTTGACAGCTTTGCCGCATTTGACATTTAGACACTCAAAAGACAACAAGTGTGTTTTCGATTGTTTCAATTTAATTTTAGTGCAAATTGCATCACTAGATTTACCTTATTAAATAAAACGATCGTAAAACAAACGGTAAGTGATTTTGTAGTGCATTTGGATGACCTATTCAGTGTATGTATCGTTTTTGTTGGAAATTTCGTGTAAATTGTTTCTATGTGTGTTAAATGAAAAATGACATGGTGGGGTAAATTTTTTAACCTTTATGTGTATGGAATCATTCATTTATAGAAACAAAGTGAATTTTTGTTTATTTTTAGGAAAACGGTACGAAATTACAAACGAAAAACGACAAAACGCAGTCAAAACGATATTCGCCGAGCAGTTGCTGCAATGCAAATGGGAATGTCTTTACGAGCTGTGGCTCGTGATTTTAACATTCCGAGACCAACATTGCTATTGCATCGCCATGCTATGAAATTATCTTTTTCCAATTAAAATTTACATTCATTTAACTTTCAGTACATTCAGTACTCTAAACATTGTTATTTTTGAATACATTTTCTTCATTTACGTAAAAAACATAATTGCTTATAATTATTTCCCAAAAAAACGTTTACTTAGAACTATTTCTGTGCAAAATCAGCCAAACAAATAGGGCGTCGCAATTACCCCACCATTTTGCAAATGGCAAAAATGGACGTTTCTTAAAATACGGATATCTCAAAAACTATTGATGGTGTAACAAAAATATTTTGCAGACAGTTGCTCCTTTATATTACCTGTAATTTAACGTATATAACGTTAAGATCCGACCTCGGATAAGCGTTTTATAGCCAAAAGAAATTACTAGGTCGGATTTACCCCACCTTACCCTATACAAGGAGCAATATCTAGATTTCACGTAATAATCCCAGTTTAACATTGACAACATGCACAAAATACAAATTCACTCCGGAGATATTTATGTCTGTGCTTTTTAAAGAAAGGTATGCTGTATTGAAAAGCAGTTGAAAACAGTTCTGCTGCCCATAACTGAAAATGCATATGAAAGATATTAACACTGACTTAATTTGATTTCAGTTTGACCGACAGCGTAAAACAAATTCAGAGATCCAGTACACTGGAATGAGCGATAATGAGTAGCACGGAGGCATAATAAGGATAGTCCTCATGACGTCGCGAACTTGAAGCCGACTTTCGCCATATTAGTACAGCCAATCATTAGCTTGCGCTGTAAGTGTTTTGATAAAACATGTTAGCTTGCATCATTTACAGGTGTACTAGTCCAAAGTGCAGAGGAATCACATTTCATTTGTAGGTGGACTCATTCAGCAGAAATTTTCTTTTATGTTCACGTGTTTTAGGTGCGCTGGTTACTTGGTTACTTTTACGGTAGTGGCTTTACTTGTGTCATTTAACTTTGGATTTCCTATCGCCCAACTCGAAAATCTCCCCTGTGAACGCGGTGTGAAGGAAAGACTGGAAACCAAGCAAATCACGTCAAAATATTCTCAGAATTTTCGGGAAGAGGACATAAAGGTGACATCAGTTTCCTCAGTCCGAATTAAGAGAAATGCTAGATTAAGAAAGCAGCCTTTTCTCTTCTTGGTTATTCGAAACGCATAAAGCAGGAAGTGACATTAACGACAAATGCGTCATACTGCTGGATCAAATAGACAGTTAAAACAAGAAAACCGTCTGAAAATAATGTCCTGATTCTCTGTTACTCGCAAAAGTACTGTAACAATTGCTGTCTACAACACCTGTTGCATATACACGACAAAAATTATGAAAATGAAGCAGTCATCTGCTAATGTTTTGGACAAACGACATGGTGGCGCCGGCTTCAAAGCAACGTATGAGCTAAGGCTGTAACGTCAACTTCCCTTATTACACCTCCATAGTGATTGGTGTATTGAATATAATGGTCGGGTGTCCAAGCAACGCAGGAAGCAGGACTGCATTGCTATAAATTTCATGCAAGTTACTGCGAGAAGTCTTCATACATTGGCACCTCTGTTTTCCTGATGAAGTAAGAACCCGTAGCCTACTAAATAACAAATAAGCATGAAGAAGTAGTGTTGTGCATCAAGCTGTACTTCGTCGACGAAGCAGTCAAAAACAAAACAAAAAAAAAAAAAATTCCTATCCGAGCGATGTCTCAGTGCTACTCACACACTACACCACGTTATCTTTCACTTGCATTCCTGTGATTTCTTCGAGTTTCTTCTGATTTTAGATGGTGGTTTTTTCTTCTTCCTGCTCTGTTCTGTTCTTGTACACCCCTCGATATATTATACAAGAACTGACATGTGATTACATTTTCACGAAATTTGCGTGCATAGATCCTGAGAAATCAGTACCCAGGATTTTGATAACTTCATTTTCGTTCGCCACATCTTTCCTCGTAAGCGATTACTTTGCTTCTTTGCTTCAGGTTTTACTTTTTTTCTTACAGTGATTGCTATTTAAATTATATGAATCCGGGTCGATTACTAATTAAACTATATGAATACTGAATTAACCAAATCCGCTGTCGCTAATTTGTATTAATTCTTGCCTTTGTACATCCACACAACCATCATAGTATTTATACGCAAAACAAAAAAGAACGCAGATGTTGCTGTGCGTTTACACAATGGGCACACTTTGTAGTGATCGCTGCCGGCCGCTGTCGCCGAGCGGTTCTAGGCGCTTCAGTTCGGAACCGCGCTGCTGCTAAGGTCGCAGGTTCGAAAAAAAAAATGGTTCAAACGGCTCTGAGCACTATGGGACTTAACTTCTAAGGTCATCAGTCCCCTAGAACTTGTTGTTGTTGTTGTTGTGGTCTTCAGTCCTGAGACTGGTTTGAAGCAGCTCTCCATGATACTCTATCCTGTGCAAGCTTCTTCATCTCCCAGTACGTACTGCACCCTACATCCATCTGAATCTGCTTAGAGTATTCATCTCTTGGTCTCCCTCTACGATTTTTAACCTCCAAGCTGCCCTCCAATACTAAATTGGTGTTCCGTTGATACCTCAGAACATGCCCTACCAACCGATCCCTTCTTCTAGTCGAGTTGTGCCACAAACTCCTCTTCTCCCCAATCCTATTCAGTACTTCTTCATTTGTTATGTGATGTACCCATCTAATCTTCAGCAATCTTCTGTAGCACCAAATTTCGAAAGCTTCTATTCTCTTCTTGTCCAAACTAGTTATCGACCATGTTTCACTTCCATACATGGCTACACTCCATACATATACTTTCAGAAACGACTTCCTGACACTTAAATCTATACTCGATGTTAACAAATTTCTCTTCTTCATAAATGCTTTTCTTGCCATTGCCAGTCTACATTTTATATCCTCTCTACTTCGACCATCATCAGTTATTTTGCTCCCCAAATAGCAAAACTCCTTTACTACTTTAAATGTCTCATTTTCTAATCTAATTCCCTCAGCATCATCCGACTTAATTTGACTACACGCCATTATCCTCCTTTTGCTTTTGTTGATGTTCATCTTATATCCTCCTTTCAAGACATTATCCATTCCGTTGAGCCCTAGAACTTAGAACTACTTAAACCTAACTAACCTAAGGACATCACACACATCCATGCCCGAGGCAGGATTCGAACCTGCGACCGGTTCCAGACTGTAGCGCCTAGAAACGCTCGGCCACCCGGACGGCGCGCAGGTTCGAATCCTGTCTCGGGCATGGATGTGTGTAATGTCCTTAGGTTAGTTAGCTTCAAGTACACTACCGGCCATTAAAATTCCTACACCACGAAGAAATGCAGATGATAAACGGATATTCATTGGACAAACCATATTATACAAGAACTGACATGTGATTACATTTTCACGCAATTTGCTTGCATAGATCCTGAGAAATCAGTACCGAGAACAACCACCTCTGGCCGTAATAACGGCATTGATACGCCTGGGTATTGAGTCAAACAGAGCTTGGATGGCGTGTACAGGTACAGTTACCCATGCAGCTTCAACACGAAACCACAGTTCATCGAGAGTAGTGACTGGCGTATTGTGACTAGCCAGTTGCTCGGCCACCATTGACCAGACGTTTTCAATTGGTGAGAGCTCTGGAGAATGTGGTGGCCAGGGCAGCAGTCGAACATTTTCTGTATCCAGAAAGGCCCGTACAGGACCTGCAACACGCGGCCGTGCATTATCCTGCTGTAATGTAGGGTTTCGCAGGGATCGAATGAGGGGTAGAGACACGGGTCGTAACACATCTGAAATGTAACGTCCACTATTCAAAGTGCCGTCAATGCGAACGAGAGGTGACCGAGACCTGTAAGCAATGGTACCCCATACCATCACGCCGGGTGATACGCCAGTGTGGCGATGACGAATACACGCTTCCAATGTACGTTCTCCGCGATGTCGCCAAACACGGATGCGACATTCATGATGCTGTAAACAGAACCTGGATTCATCCGAAAAACTTACGTTTCTTGCACCCAGGTTCGTCGTTGGGTACACCATCGCAGGCGCTCCTGCCTGTAATGCAGCGTCAAGGATAACCGCAGATATGGTCTCCGAGCTGATAGTCCATGCTGCTGCAAACGTCGTCGAACTGTTCGTGGAGATGGTTGTTGTCTTGCAAACGTCCCCTTCTGTTGACTCAGAGATCGGGACGTGGCTGCACGATCCGTCACAGCCATGCGGATAAGATGCCTGTCATCTCGACTGCTAGTGATACGAGGCCGTTGGGACCCAGCACGGCGTTCCGTATTACCTCCCTGAACCCACCGATTCCATATTCTGCTAAAAGTCATTGGATCTCGACCAAAGCAAGCAGCAACGTCGCGATACGATAAACCGCAATCGCGATAGGCTACAATCCGACCTTTATCAAAGTCGGAAACGTGATGGTACGCTTTTCTCCTCCTTACACGAGGCATCACAACAACGTTTCACCAAGCAACGCCGGTCAACTGTTGCGCCAACCTTGTGTGAATGCTCTGAAAAGCTAATCATTTGCATATCACAGCATCTTCTTCCTGTCGGTTAAATTTCGCGTCTGTAGCACGTCATCCTCGTGATGTAGCAATTTTAATGGCCAGTAGTGTAGTTCTAAGTCTAGGGGACTGATGATCTCAGATGTTAAGTCCCAAAGTGCTTAGAGCCATTTGAACCATTTTTGTAGTGATCGGTAATAGGTTGGACAGGTAGGGTGTACTTCATGGTGAAGTGTGTTTTTTTTCGTTGGGGGAATGTTAAGACAAGGTGAACTATTTACATTCGATGCTGCTCCATAACATCAGTGTTTGTTTACTTTCTGTTATTTATCATTTATCAGTGCTTGTGTGTCAGTCAGGGAATTAGTTTTAATTTTCGGTAATACAGCCAATCATCTCAACTCAAATGAATGCTATATAGATAATTATGAACAGTATTTTGTTATATATTTTTGTAATTCTCACACCTTTTCTTACCTTATAATTTAGGGCAAAGAGTTCAATAACGACTACTGCACCAATGTGTGAGATTTTCCCACCAGAAATAATTTACCGAATTTTATCTAACTTCTGCAGTTATTTGTCAAAATTTCAAGACCACTTCATTTGTAGTGATAATTATAAACATACAGGGCTAGATATCGTCACCGTTTGTAGCTAGTTCACGCTGACTGTGAGAATGATTTGAGACTGAGAAAAACGTTAGTTCAGGTGAATTCGCATTCATTTCTCCCTTGGTCCATGTTCAGATGCAATACAATGAGTGACTCGGTAAAGTCAGTTGTTGATATTGGCACTAGGTACACTCCTCCCTCCAATTTACAGAAATTTGTGGTGTTTGTAATAGATGTAATGGTAAAGTGTAGATGATATAATGCGTACGTTTTATAGATTACTAGGTGACAGACCCAGCATTGCCTGGATATTAATTTTGCGAATTTTCTATTAAAAACTAAACTTTATATTTACTCCTACAGCAGACTCTGTGTGACATTGCGCTGGACAGCTTCTTTAGGCTGGGCGTAGCTATTTTGCATGTCTACATACATCGCGATTCTGTAAAAACCTCTATGGCAACGTATCTTCATAGCTCTATACACGGCTACTGTTTTCGCCTGCTTCGCAGTGTACCAATGCTTTAGGAGAAGATGTTGAACATACATCCACACATATATACACACATCCAATGTCAACCAGGGAAGTTGGGAAGAGAAATAGCCTTTGAAAACTTTTTTGAGAAATTTATGGAACTATGGTATTCTTGTTCTCCATTAACAAAAGATAGAACTATAAGGAAAAGTAAAAATAAAATTCTTAACTGGTTTATCGAAGAACTTTCTGAAATTAGGGAAAACTTGCAGACATTACACCGTATTTACAAGCATGCCTGTATTCACAGGACTGAGCAGAGAGAGAGAATTTATAACTCCTATACTAAACGCAAAAAATTCTACAGAACTAAGCTCCTCCTTGCAAAAAAACTAGCATCTGAAAAGTACGTAGAAAGTGCTCCCAATAAATGCAAGGTAGCAGGGCAAATTATAAATCAAGGTCACACACAAGTGCCTTTGATCTTTTTCATTAATTCAGTTAAGGAAGTAACAAACAGTATTAAAGAAACAAGCTCTTCCGCAACGGACCTGCTGGCTACCCCTCTTCCCAATGAACATGTATTTCACTGGAATCCTTTCACACCCACTGACATTTTAAAACCTGTTGCCAAATTTTCAAAGTCAAAAAGTATGGGTTGCTGCTGGTTGTCCAATTACATTATTAAAAAACAGTACACTTAATATGCTCACCATTAGTCAGTACTTTCAATAAATGCATAGAATTTGGTGTTTTTCCTAATACACTCAAAATATCTTAAGTCATCCCAGTTTATAAAAAAAAGGAATAAAAAACTGCCTGAAAGCTATCGACCAATTTCAATTGTGCCTATATTGTCAAAAATATATGAGGCACTAATGCACAACCAGCTAAATACCTACTTTGAAGATCATGGCTTACTTTGTAACTTTCAGGCCGGCCGCGGTGGCCTTGCGGTTCTAGGCGCTTCAGTTCGGAACCGTGTGACTGCTGCAGTCGCAGGTTCGAATCCTGCCTTGGGCATGGATGTGTGTGATGTGCTTAGGTTAGTTAGGTTTAAGTAGTTCTAAGTTCTAGGGGACTGATGACCTAAGATATTAAGTCCCATGGTGCTCAGAGCCATTTGAACCATTTTTGTAACTTTCAGTTTGGATTTCGCAAGGGAATAAACACAACTGCTGCTGATTTAGAAATCATTAATCAAACATTATCTGCTACTGAAAACAAAAGCAAAGTATCACTTGTATTATGTGACTTAAGTGAGGCATTTGATTGCATTACTGTTGACATTTTACTAAAGAAATTGGAACACTGTGGGTTGCATGAGAACACTTTAGCTGTCATCACTTCTTGCTTGAACAACAGGAAACAATTTGTTTCAGTCAGGAATATGCATTCTTCCTTGCTCTAGATATTCGTTTCAGTCAGGAATATGCATTCTTCCTTGCTCGAGATAGACAAAGGTGTTCCCCAAGGATCTATCCTCGGACTCTTCTTGAATATGCATTCTTCCTTGCTCGAGATAGACACAGGTGTTCCCCAAGGATCTATCCTCGGACTCTTCTTTTTCATTGTGGCAGTCAATGACCTGCCTTACAACATGCCACATCCTGTCACTGTTTACTTGTCATCAGAACATCTCTGAACTCAATCACACAACAAAAGAATCTCTTGACATAGCTTTGGACTAGTTTGCTGCTAATAAACTCTTATGTAATGCCGATAAAACACAACAGCTCATACTAGGGATGACAAAGCATATAGAAACTAAATCAGTAAAACTTCTAGGTACTTATATTGACTCCAAACTTAATTGGCAAGAATATATCAATTATACCTCGGGCATCATACCTCTTTTTGAAACTAAGGGATACGGTAAGCAAGGGTTACCTTTGGATGACATTCTTTGGACTTTTCCAATTGCATATAACATATGGCCTTATTATAGGGGTACATTCTCCATATGTCGATAACATTTTAAAAATACAAAAGAAAGTTTTGTGTTAGGGTGCGTTAAAAAAATGTATACACACTTTTAGCTGTCACAGACAATTTATTTCCCGTTCTACAAGGTTAAATATCTGTGAGAAAATAATGTAATGTTTCTTCAACAGGTGGCAGCAGTGGCAAGGAAGTAACTGCAACATGGCGGACGTGCATTTGAGCTTTGAAGCGAGGAAGTGGTACTGGAAGTTTGAGAAGACAATGGAGAAGTGAGTATGGTACAGAACCACCTTCAAGGTTAACAATTGCACGTCTACGAGACAAATTCGAAATTCATGGAACACTGTGTGATGTGCATAAAGGCCGATCAGGGCGACCTCGTACAGCTACAAGTGATGATACCACAACTGCGGTCTTGGAACTGTTTCAGCGTTCGCCTAAAAAATCTTCAAGGCAAACGGCACGTGAGACTAATGTAAGTGCTAGTAGTGTGCTACGCATTCTGATGAAAGGCGAGTTTTGTTTGTACATTCCAAGGCTACTGCAACAGCTAAGTGACGACGATCCAGATCAAAGGTTAGAATTTTGTGAATGGGTTCAGGAGATGGTGAGACGTGAACCGGGATTTATGGGTAGCATAATTTGGTAGGATGAAGCCCAATTCAAACTCAATGGAACTGATAATAGGCACAATTGTGTGTACTGGGCCGAAGATAATCCTCACATTACAGTTGAAAAGGCTGTGAATTTGCCTGGTGTAAATGTGTGGTGTGGTTTGTCTGCAAGGGGACTCATTGGGCCTTTCCGCTTTGAAGGTACCGTTACTGGAGAAACGTACCTAACAATGCTTGCTGACTCCATATTCCCTGCCATTAGTGCATTATACGGTAATGATGAGTTTTATTTCCAACAAGATGGCGCCCCGCCGCACTATCATAGGGACGTACGAGCAGACCTGGATCACAATGTGCTAGGGCAGTGGATAGGACGCAGGGGAGCAATCGAGTTTCCTGCACGCTCTCCAGACCTCACGCCACTGGATTTCTTCTTATGAGGCACAGTAAAAGATGAGGTGTACGAACGTAAACCACATAGCCTGGACACACTTTGGAATGAGATTCAGGCGGTGTGCTCAGAAATCTCATTGGACACTTTGGTATGATGTATGGAATCAGTGGTGACTCGTACTCAGAAATGTATTGATGCTGAAGGCCACCAGTTTGAACATTAATCACATTTGCAAAGTACATTTATTTTTCCAATTGGACTTTAAGCTTTCCATTTTCAGAAATTTAACATTGTAGAACGGGAAATAAATTTTCTATGACGCTTCAAAGTGTGTATACATTTTTTGACGCACCATATATATATATATATATATATATATATATATATATATATATATATATATATATATACATTTTTTGACGCGCCCTATATATATATATATATGGACTTGACAGTAAAAATAAAATGACAGAACTTGTTGTCAGGGGGGAATTTCATGGCCACGACAATAGGGCTAATTTGAAGTTAGATATACCTAGGCACAGGTTAGCAACGACTGGAAATTCTCATGAAGTAAACCCACTCAGAATTTTCAATAAGTTACTAGTCTCAGCTCGGACCATGGATATAATTAGTTTTAAACATTAATGGTTCAACTGGTTCACAGATCACCCTTTTTATAATATTAAAAAATACTTTGATTTACCAGGTTATTATATTAACTTTTAAAAACTGTTACTTTTAATTGTATTATTAGGTACTGCATAAACTTTGTAGAACTAATATTTAACGCTACACATTGTGCTACTGTGCATTGTATATACTTTATCTTGTATCAAAATGACGAAACGCATATCATTGTGAAATGACTTATGGTTAATAAAGATTCTTGATATAATATGTATGAATTTTTTGATAATTTTCTTGGACGACGCAGTTAAATTGCGTGGACTGAAACCGAATACTGGTGGAAAGTAGCTACAGAATGCAGGTCGTGTAGTCGGGTTAGGAATAAGCTGCGGGCCTAGAGGTGCTCGCGTCTGGAAAAGGCCTTCACAAGTGCATCCTATCCGGTCGCGGCGCAGTCACACAAAGCGCCCGGCTGGGGCCGGAGGCTTCTGAAATGGAATACGGCGCCCCCGCGCGCGCCACTGTATTTGCTCTCCGGATGAGCAGCGAGAAAAGGGGAGGAGTGTAAAGGCTTCCAGCGGACAAGAGGAGATCAATTGGTTGCTAGGAGACGTGCCGGCGCCGCGCCCCTCCGGTTTCTTCTTTTCCCGCGGCAGCGAGGTCCTCTGCGGAGCAGGCGGGCGTCTGCCCCGAGGCCTCGCGGCGTAGGATCGGATTGCCGCGGCCACAGCCGCTCCTCCGGAAGCTCTCCACACTCCACCGCTGGGGCTGCGACGCGCAACTTCGCTACAGACTCCCCAGTGCGGCCACCCAAATGCCCCAGGCACCGCGTTTCTGCCTTCTGGATAAGAACGTCTTAAACCTGTGTTAAAGCAAGATAGGGTTGAAACCACAGGGTGGCGCACGAAATGTGTTACCAATTGTTTCTTACACAATTTACGACGCACATTAGATATCCCGCTGGGATCTCTACAGCAGTACCAGCAGAGTTTGGAAAAACAAATGAGATACGAAATGACGTGTAATTCACGATACTGCCGCTAGGAGACTAATAAGTAGCAATGGCTGACAGTGGAAGACTGACGACACAGCAACGATCGGCAATTGTGTTACTTTTTCATGAAACGAAAAGCCTTGTTGTGACTCAGAGGCGTTTTCGACAGCAGTTTAACACACGATGGGACCCTTGCAAGAAGACCATCCACAGGTTGTACGATAAATTTGTACAGGAAAGAACAGTATTGGAAGCGAAGCGACCTCGGCCTAAGCCTGTTTGTTCGCCGGAGAATATTGAAGCGGTACGAGTTGCTGTACAGAGAAGTCCCGGGAAATCGTGTAGGAAGGAATCAGTGCATCTGGGAATATCCAGACGCTCCGTTCAACGCATTCTTAAAAGTGACCTTCATATGTACCCATACCTGTGCACAGAAGCTCACTGAAGATCACAAGCGGCAAAGACTACTGCTTGCTCAGTGGGTGGAGGATAGGGAACAAACTCTCAACAACTTTTAGTTTTCAGACGACGCGCATTTCCATTTAGACGGTGTGGTTAACAAACAAACTGTACGCTTTTGGGCCACTGAAAACCCACAAGTGCTTCATGAACGACAACATTATGCTCCGAGGATACTTTGCCAATTTCCATTTTTTTGTCATTGCTGTTTGTGTTAATTGTTTTGTGCTGCTGCATTGCCTCGTCCCTTAGTTTAGCATCTGAGCTCACTAGATTTAAGTTAGCTTGAGATGGGGTAGGCTATATAAGAGAACGAGTTGTCATGAATTGGGAGAAATGTATTGAGAAGCTATAAGAAAATAGTTTGGCCAAAAAAGTATTTTGAAAGAGGATATGAACAAAAAAGTAGGGTTTAGGGCCAACAGGTTTAGGTAGGATTTTCTTGGAAATAAATGATGAGGTAAGATAATGGAAAATAAATAATGAGGCAAGAAATATGTGAACATATAAATACAGAAAGCATGCTTGGATAGGATTTTTTTGGTGGAAACAAATGTTGAAATAAGACGAAAGATCTATGGAATGAAGTTTTGGGTTGGACTGCAGTACCAAATGTTACACTGAAAATAAACCCTGTCCTTTCCTCCTGTGTTATTCTGCTATGTGTTTGAGTACTCTTGTGTATTTGTGTTTTTCCTGTCTTTATGTGTTTAGCGAATAAGATTTATGTTGTAGAATTTTTCTAGTACTAAGCTACATTCACTATGATGAGGAATACTGTTATCCTCAAATATAATTTGCATTAATAATATGTTATTTTCTTTGTGAAGATGTATAGACATTATTTATTCTGTTCTGTTTCAATGCTCATGTGTGAAATTAATGTTTCGAAAACTATTCTCATTATTTTATATATTTACTTATGTCATAATTCATGTAACACTGATGTATATGTTTATTTCTATTCTTTTGTAAAGCCTGTGTTACTACAAATGTTATCTGTACTGTTATGTTCTTTAATGATGTATTTTGTACCTTTATTATTGTATTCTTATGTTATAAAATTGTAATTGACCCCAGTTCATCAAATTAAGTAGCTTGTACGTTACATTTCACTGCACACATTTCTGTTGGTCATAGTATATGGACAATATGTGAGAAGTAGGGACTGATAGTGTTTGCACGTGTGTTAATAATTCAGCAAGGGACTGGATAACAGCATTGCTGGTTCTAAGGACAATTCCAAAAACTTTGTGAGTGCACAAGTGGTGGTTATGGACTTGCTATATTATCCGCAAGACTCTTCAATGGTGATTGTGCACCCACACAGTCACAATAGATGGCTGCTGGCCATCTCTACAAGGACTACAGTGGGTCTGCATCTTTGATGATGACCCACCAGTACCATTATTTCTACAAGGACTACAGTGGGTCTACACCTTTGATGACTCACCAGTACCATTATTTCTACAAGGACTGCAGTGGGTCTGCACCTCTGGTGGCCCACCAATAACATAATCTCTACCAGGACTACAGTGGGTCTGCTCTGTGATGACCTACCTACCAATATTCGACAAAACTTCGACTGACTCTGCTGTGGGTTTGCTCTGTTGTGGCCCATTACCTGTCTGCATGTCAAGAGTCAGCACTGTCTTTCCGTTGGAAGGACAACACTACTTCAAGACTGCATGGAAATCCACTACTTCCGTGTGCATTCTCTTTTACTGCTCAGACTTTGAGAAAAAAAACACTGCAATTTTACTGTGATGAATGATCATGGCTGTCTTTATGGACAGTGGAAAAATTTTAGCTTTTGACCAACATTGTATCAATAAGTGTGTGCATTTGATATCTTTGCTATTGTAATTATGAAAAATTTTATCAAATCATTATTGGCCACTGCCCAAAACAAATTGTAAAATTTTATGTGGGGAGCATGGGGGCTATGTAAGTAGGCTGTTTAGGTTCTTATATTGGTAAAGCAAAGAAGGGAAGGCAGAAAGGTGGAAGGAGTATATAGAGGGTTTATACAAGGGCGATGTACTTGAGGACAATATTATGGAAATGGAAGAGGATGCAGATGTAGACGAAATGGGAGATAAGATACTGAGTGAAGAGTTTGACAGAGCACTGAAAGACCTGAGTCGAAACAAGGCCCCGGGAGTAGACAACATTCCATTTGAACTACTGATGGCCTCGGGAGAGCCAGTCATGACAAAACTCTACCATCTGGTGAGTACGATGTATGAGACAGGCGAAATACCCTCAGACTTCAAGAAGAATATAATAATTCCAATCCCAAAGAAAGCAGGTGTTGACAGATGTGAAAATTACCGAACTATCAGTTTAATAAGTCACAGCTGCAAAATACTAACGCGAATTCTTTACAGACGAATGGAAAAACTGGTAGAAGCCGACCTCGGGGAAGATCAGTTTGGATTCCGTAGAAATGTTGGAACACGTGAGGCAATACTGACCTTACGACTTATCTTAGAAGAAAGATTAAGAAAAGGCAAACCTACGTTTCTAGCATTTGTAGACTTAGAGAAAGCTTTTGACAATGTTGACTGGAATACTCTCTTTCAAATTCTGAAGGTGGCAGGGGTAAAATACAGGGAGCGAAAGGCTATTTACAGTTTGTACAGAAACCAGATGGCAATTATAAGAGTCGAGGGGCATGAAAGGGAAGCAGTGGTTGGGAAAGGAGTAAGACAGGGTTGTAGCCTCTCCCCGATGTTATTCAATCTGTATATTGAGCAAGCAGTAAAGGAAACAAAAGAAAAATTTGGAGTAGGTATTAAAATTCATGGAGAAGAAGTAAAAACTTTTGAGGTTCGCCGATGACATTGTAATTCTGTCAGAGACAGCAAAGGACTTGGAAGAACAGTTGAATGGAATGGACAGTGTCTTGAAAGGAGGATATAAGATGAACATCAACAAAAGCAAAACGAGGATAATTGAATGTAGTCAAATTAAGTCGGGTGATGCTGAGGGAATTAGATTAGGAAATGAGACACTTAAAGTAGTAAAGGAGTTTTGTTATTTAGGGAGTAAAATAACCGATGATGGTCGAAGTAGAGAGGATATAAAATGTAGACTGGCAATGGCAAGGAAAGCGTTTCTCAAGAAGAGGAATTTGTTAACATCGAGTATAGATTTAAGTGTCAGGAAGTCGTTTCTGAAAGTATTTGTATGGAGTGTAGCCATGTATGGAAGTGAAACATGGACGATAACTAGTTTGGACAAGAAGAGAATAGAAGCTTTCGAAATGTGGTGCTACAGAAGAATGCTGAAGATAAGGTGGATAGATCACGCAACTAATGAGGAGGTATTGAATATGATTGGGTAGAAGAGAAGTTTGTGGCACAACTTGACTGGAAGAAGGGATCGGTTGGTAGGACATGTTTTGAGGCATCAAGGGATCACAAATTTAGCATTGGAGGGCAGTGTGGAGGGTAAAAATCGTAGAGGGAGACCAAGAGATGAATACACTAAGCAGATTCAGAAGGATGTAGGTTGCAGTAGATACTGGGAGATGAAGAAGCTTGCACAGGATAGAGTAGCATGGAGAGCTGCATCAAACCAGTCTCGGGACTGAAGACCACAACAACAATTGGTAACGCCGCCGCCACGTAGCGCTCTGTATGAAAATCACTGGCTGTGCTGTGTGCAGTCTGTGGCTGGTTGGCATTGTTGTAATACTCGCCATTGTAGTGTTGGGCAGCTGGATGTGAACAGCGCGTAGCGTTGCGCAGTTGGAGGTGAGCCGCCAGCAGTGGTGGTTGTGGGGAGAGAGATGGCGGAATTTCGAGAGCGGACGATCTGGACGTGTCTCATTAAGAAAGAGTAAATTTATAAGACTGGATGTCATGAACTGATGTATTTACTATGACTTTTGAACACTATTAAGGTAAATACTGTACATTGTTTGCTCTCTATCAAAAAATGGTTCAAATGGCTCTGAGCACTATGGGACTTAACATCTATGGTCATCAGTCCCCTAGAGCTTAGAACTACTTAAACCTAACTAACCTAAGGACAGCACACAACACCCAGCCATCACGAGGCAGAGAAAATCCCTGACCCCGCCGGGAATCGAACCCGGGAACCCGGGCGTGGGAAGCGAAAACGCTACCGCACGACCACGTGCTCTCTATCAAAATCTTTCATTTGCTAACTATGCCTATCAGTAGTTAGTGCCTTCAGTAGTTTGAGTCTTTTATTTAGCTGGCAGTAGTGGCGCTCGCTGTATTGCAGTAATTCGAGTAACGAAGATTTTTGTGAGGCAAGTGATTTGTGAATCGTATAGGTTAATGTTAGTCAGGGCCATTCTTTTGTTGGGGTTTTCGAAAGTCAGATTGCGTTGCGCTAAAAAATATTGTGTGTCAGTTTAAGCACAGTCTTGTATAATTGTTCAAAGGGGACGTTTCAGTTTGAAGCAGAGAGCTGTCACTGAGTTTCTTTGGCGGAAAACCGGAGCATCACAGATGTTCATAGGCGCTTGCAGAATGTCTGCACAGACCTATCAGTGAATAAAAGCACGATGAGTCGCTGGGCGAGTCGTCTGTCATCGTCGCAACAAGGTCCCACAAACGTGTCCGGTCACCCGCGTGCCGGCCGGCGGCACACGTCAGTTACGACTGCAGCGCTGGAACGTGCGGACACTCTCATTCAAAGCGATCAATGCATCACAGCTAAAAACCTCTCTGGACGTCCTTGTTGGTAGTGCTGGAACACCACCAGTCGCGGTACTCAAAGACGTGCGGCCGCTCCGTTCCTCGTCGCCTAACAGAAGATCATAAAGAGAAACGAAGGACCATTTGTGCGGAATTGCTTGCCGCTTACTAGGTTGATAATGACAATTTTTTGTAGAACTTCGTTACAGGCGATAAACCATGTGTTCATCACTTCGAACCGAAAAAAAACGGCAGTCCATGGAGTGGCGCCACACCACCTCTCCTCCGAAGAAAAAGTCCAAAAACACAAAAAATGCTTCAAATGGCTCTGGGCACTATGGGACTCAACATCTGAGGTCATCAGTCCCCTAGAACCTAGAACTACTTAAACCTAACTAATCTAAGGACATCACACACACACACACCCATGCCCGAGGCAGGATTCGAACCTGCGACCGTAGTGGTCGCGCGGTTCCAGACTGAAGCGCCAAGAACCGTTCGGCCACGACGGCCGGCCCCAAAGCAAAGGCACACCCTCAGCCGATAAAGTCATGGCGTTCTGAGATTATGAAGGTGTTATTGTGTTTGATGACCTTTTCAAGGTGCGACGATCAACTCTGAAGCGCGTGATGCTACCCTCAGGAAATTGAAGAAACGACTTCAGCCTGTTCTTCGCCACGAAAATGCAAACGGACTTCTCCTTCTCTACGACAACGCAAGGTCTCACACAGGTTTGTACACCCGGAAGAGCTCACAAAACTTCATTAGACAGTTCTTCATCATCCATGCTACAGCCCGGATCTCGCACTTTCCGACTTCGTTTCACCCAATGAACGACGCACTTCGCGAGAAACTACGCGTATGGTGCGGCTCCGACATCGATCATTAAAGTGGTACCATGCTGGCATGCTGGCCCTCCCAGTAAGATGGCCTAAGACCATCGCATTGACGGAGATTATGTGGAGAAATAGGGTTTTGTAGCCAAAAGAGTGGGGAATAACATGGTGTACAGAAATCCTGAAATAACCAACCCCCTTTCGGAAAAAAATGTGTTGTACCACTTACAGAACGCTCCTCGTGTATCACTAGAATGTATTTGCTCGAAAACAGGGAAGGGGAAAACATATAGGTGGTTTCTGCAGATAATGATGAAATTAGGATGAGAGTGAAAACTGGTGCCAACACACAATTAGTTAGTTGGTTAGTCATATGTTCCCTAGGTCATTTGAACGATTATTTTATCGAAAAGATGTGGAAAGAGTCTGAGTTTACCCCCTATTCTATAAATAATTCAGCAGTCACGTATAAAACAGCTTCGGACGCCTGATTACTGTGCAAATGAGTTACTGTGTTAAACATCTAAAATTAAGCATGTAAGCGAGAAAAGATGAAGAAAAATGCTCTCATTACAAAACATTGGATGAATACAGTCTGGGGATTTTTTCTCCAATTTTAAGCGTAAGCTAGTTGTTCACGCGTATAAATGTCTATGACGGCATAGGCGTTTTGCTGATAAATTGAATGATATATCTGACTTCTTGTGCAGACTTCGTTGCGCATGGCGTAGGTAGTAAATAAGTAAGTAAGTAAAACTTCATGGCTGATTCTGAATGTTTACTGCAGGAGAAGCGAAAACGTACCTTTTTCTTTTTCCTTCCATGATCGTATAATGTGCTTCATCGAGAAAACATTTCGTAAAGGTTTAAAGTGATGTGTAAAGTTTGTTGGACGTTGCTGCTGGGGCAGTTCAAACAGTGTATCTCGAATGCTGCAATTGCAGAAGAAAATTATCAGATAGGAGTGAACTGGACAACAAACAGAATCTTGTCGTCCATTATTTCCGAAACTGCAGAACCTAACTGTACCGTCCACATACATTTACGAAATTATGATCTTTACACCTTGTAGACAAGAATCATTAGAGGAGAATCATTCAGATGAACATAACGCGAGAAATAAAAGGAATTTTATGCTTCTCATGTACCAACTGCAATTATATGCACGGACTTTACACCACATGATGATGACAATATACACTACTGGCCATTAAAACTGCTACACCACGAAGATCACGTGCTACAGACGCGAAATTTAACCGACAGGAAGAAGATGCTGTGATATGCAAATGATTAGCTTTACAGAGCATTCACACAAGGTTGGCGCCGGTGGCGACACCTACAACATGTTGATCTGAGGACAGTTTCCAACCGATTTCTCATACACAAACAGCAGTTGACAGACGTTGCCTGGTGAAATGTTGTTGTGATGCCTCGTGTAAGGAGGAGAAATGCGTACCATTTTCCGACTTTCATAAAGGTCGGATTGTAGCCTATCGCGATTGCGGTTTATCGTATTGCGACATTGCTGCTCGCGTTGGTCGAGATCCAATGTCTGTTAGCAGAATATGGAATCGGTGGGTTCAGGAGGGTAATACGGAACGCCGTGCTGGATCCCAACGGCCTCGTATCGCTAGCAGTCGAGATGACAGGCATCTTATCCGCATGGCTGTAACGGATCGTGCAGCAACGTCTATATCCCTGAGTCAACAGATAGGCACGTTTGCAAGACAACAACCATCTGCACGAACAGTTCGACGACGTTTTCAGCAATATGGACTATCAGCTCGAAGACCATGACTGCGGTTACCCTTGACGCTGCATCACACACAGGAGCGCCTGCGATGGTGTACTCAACGACCAATCAGGGTGCACGAATGACAAAACGTCATTTTCCGGATGAATCCAGGTTGTGTTTACAGCGCTATGATGGTCGCATCCGTGATTGGCGACATCGCGGTGAACGCACGTTGGAAGCATGTATTCGTCATCGCCATACTGGCGTATCACCCGGCATGATGGTATGGGGTGCCACTGGTTACACGTCTCGGTCACCTCTTGTTGGCACTGACGGCACTTTGAACAGTGGACGTTACATTTCAGATGTATTACGACCCGTGGTTCTACCCTTCATTCGATTCCTGCGAAACCCTACATTTCAGCAGGATAATGCAAGATCGCATGATGCAGGTCCTGTACGTGCCTTTCTGTATACAGAAAGTGTTCGACTGCTTCCCTGGCCAACCCATTCTTCAGATCTCTCACAAATTGAGAACATCTGGTCAATGGTGGCCGAGCACCTGGTTCATCACAATACACCAGTGAACTGTGGTATCGTGTTGAAGCTGCATGGGCAGCTGTACCTATACACGCCATCCAAGCTCTGTTTGACTCAATGCCCAGGTGTATCAAGGCCGTTATTACGGCCAGAGGTGGTTGTTCTGGGTACTGGTTTCTCAGGATGTATGCACCCAAACTGCGTGAAAATGTAATCACATGTCAGTTCTAGTATAGTATATTTGTCCAATGAATACCGGTTATCATCTGTATTTCTTCTTGGTGTAGCAATTTTTATGGCCGCCGGCCGGGGTGGCCGAGCGGTTCTAGGCGCTACAGAATGGAACTGCTCGACCACTACGGTCGCAGGTTCGAATCCTGCCTCGGGCATGGATGTGTGTGATGTCATTAGGTTAGTTAGGTTTAAGTAGTTCTAAGTTCTAGGGGACAGATGACCTCAGAAGTTAAGACCCATAGTGCTCAGAGCCATTTGAACCATTTTTTATGGTCAGTAGTGTATAACAAGTTAATGGGCAAAAACATATTTCATATGAAACCAGTAATTCTAAAAAGAAGGCTACAGCGGATTCTGTAGCACGAGTGCTACTGTTGAGCAGAGCAGTTCCTAGAGGATGAAATGATAATTTGAGCAAATGGTTATTAGGTGTTTGACTTTTTATTGCATCTATTGTAATTGCATTATTATTGTGATGCTGTTTCTAAAAATCAGTTGTTCAATGTTTATTGTAAAATTTTACCACAATTTTGACATGTCTCCTGTATCACCATCAAATGATTTAGATTATTTATGTAGTGAGACTGATAAACAACTATTCACAATTCTCTCATTCTCAAATACTGGATGAATTTAGTACGGTGTTTGAACTCTGTCAGTTACGCTGCCACAAGACAAATACATAGTTCCAGCTGTAATACTTATTTTCTTTTGTTCAGAATTTAACACGAGATTATACCTCTTACGGAGTAGATTATGACAGTATTTTAGATTTTCAAATTCGATAATTTATGTTACTGAGACGATGATCAAAAATTTTCTTTGCTGCAGACTGATTTGTTTCTGAGCCACTGACAGTCTCAATAATGGTTAATAAAGGTCATTTTTTCCTTTAATTCTGTAGGTATGGATATCACTACTCTTCTCAAATGCTGATGGACCATTTTGATTAATCTCATTGGAGAATATATTTATAGCTATGGTGCAGTTAAAATGCCTAGTTCCCTGAAGAAGTACCTACACGACGAACTCTGGTGAACACCACATATTGTTGTTACTGCTCGCCTTTGTGCGATCAGTACTTTATTTCTAAGTTACGCCAGATAATTATTCTTTAAGAAATTGTTGAGTGGAAATACGTGAAGTTGAATCGTTTGTTTCCAAGACTAACAACTATACCAAGTGCAAAATTAGCTGAACGTAATTGTTTGAGAAGATCAGCAATACGTTCTTTCCCGGTGTAGCGAAGCAGCTTAAATCACATAATAAAGGCAAAGCCTCCAGTCGGTACACCAGTGACTTTTCTTTCAGAATGTATCGATACAATAGCACTATACTTAACAATCGTATACAACCGCCCTCTCATTGAAAGATCCGTACCTAATGACAGTCACTCCAGTACCGAAGAAAGGAAATAGGAGTAATCCGCTGAACTACATACCCATGTCACTAACATCGATTTTCAATAGGGTTTTAGAACATATACTGTGTTCTAAGACACAAATTGCCTCGAGGAAAACGATTTGTTGACAAATAATCAGCACGGATTTTTGGAAGACCCAACTTGTTCTTTATTCTCACGAAGTAATGGTTGCTATCAACAGGATATGTCAAATATTTACATATTTTTAGATTTCCAGAAGGCTTTTGATACTGTTCCTCAAGAGTGTCTTATAATCAAATTGCATATCTCTGGAGTATCGCCTCAATTGTGTGACTGCATTTGAGAGTTTCTGTCAGAAAAGTCACAGTTCGTAGACGGAAATTCATCGAGTGAAACAGAAGTAACGTCTGTCGTTCCTAAAGGAAGTGTTATAGGCTCTCTGCTGTTCCTGATCTACATAAACGCATAGAAGACAGTGTGAGCAGCCCTCTCAGACTATTTGCAGATGATTCTGTCATTTGCCGTCTTGTAAATTCAGCAGACGGTGAAAACTAATTACAAAATTATTTTGACAAGATATCTGTACGGTGCGAAGAGTCGCAGTTGACATTATATAATGAAAGTGTGAGGTCATCCACACGAGCACTATAAAGAATCCGCTAAATTTCGGTTACACAATAAATCACACAAGTCTAAAATCTGTAAATTCAACTAAATACTTAAGGATTACAATTACGAATAACTTGAATTGGAACGGTCACATAGATAGTGTTGTGGGGAATACAAACCAAAGACTGCGATTCATAGGCAGAACAGTTGGAAAATGTCACATGTATACTAACGAGACTGCTTACATTACGCTTTTCTGCCCTCTTCTGGAGGATTACCTTGCGGTTTGGGATCCGCATCAGTTAGGATCGACGGAGGATACCGAAGAAGTTCAAAGAACGCCAAATCGTTTTGCACGATCGCAAAATAGGGGAGAGAGTACCACGGACACGATACATGAATTGAGGGGCAGTCATTAAAACAAAGGCGTTTTTCGTTGTGGCAGTATCTTCTCGTGAAATTTCAATCAACAACTTTCTCCTTTTATTGCCAAAATATTTTATTGCCGCCCACCTACATAGGAAGAAATGCTCATCATGATAAAATAAATCAGAGCTCGCACAGGAAGATTTAAGTGCTCATTTTTCCCACGCACCTTTGGAGAGTGGACCCAGAGAGAAATAGCTTGATGGTTGTTCGACGAACCCTCAGCCAGACACTTTTTTGTGAATTGCAGGGTAATCATGGAGCTGTAGACATATTTCCATCAATATGTAAACTCAAAAATATGGAGCATCTACCAGATTTACTGACTCCTATTCCTGTGGTACATCAATTACTGGTAAGACTCGATTTAAGTATACTTCTCTCGAAATACACCAATCTTTCCTGAACATGAGTAGAGGTTTGGCACTAAACTTATGTGGGTTATTGAGCTCCTCGGCATACCCAGCTATTCTAAAACTATTCCACCTGGTATGCAAGATATATGAGACAGCCGGAATACATCCAGATATGAAGAAGAATGTCATAATTCCTTTTTATTTTGAGTCATCTGTCTTCTGACTGGTTTTATGCGGCCCGCCAGGAATTCTTCTCCTGTGACAACCTCTTCATCTCACTTGCTGCCTACTTCCTCGTTATTTGCGTGACGTATTCCAATTTCTGTCTTTCCCTGCAGTTTTTAGCCTCTATAGCTCCTTCTAGTACCATGGAAGTTATGTCCTGGTATCTTAACAGATGTACTATCATCCCGTCCCTTCTTCTTGTCATTGTTTTCCACATATTCCCTTCCTCTCCGGTACTGTACAGATCCTCCTCATTCCCTTCCTTATCAGTCGAACTAATTTTCAACATTCGTCTGTAGCACCACATCTCGAATTCTTCGATTCTCTTCTGCTCTGGTTTTCCCACAGTCAGTTTTTCAGTATCACACAATTCTGTGCTCCAAAAGCTCATTCTCAGAAATTTATTCCTCAAATTAAGGCCTACGTTTGCTACTAGTAGATTTCTCTTGGCCAGGAATGCCATTTTTGCCAGTGTTAAGTCTCCTTTCTATGTCCCCCTAGCTCAGTCCGTCTTTGGTTAGTTTGCTGCCTAGATAGTAGAATTCCTTAACTTTGTCTACTTCGTGACCATCAATCCTGATGTTAATTTTTTCGCTGTTTTCATTTATGCTATTTCTCACATTCTGCACTCATTAGATTGTTCAAATGTGTGTGAAATCTTATGGGACTTAACTGCTAAGGTCATCAGTCCCTAAGCTTACATGTACTTAACCTAAATTATCCTAAGGACAAACACACACACGGTTCTAGGCGCTGCAGTCTGGAACCGCGGGACCGCTACGGTCGCAGGTTCGAATCCTGCCTTGGGCATGGATGTGTGTAATGTCCTTAGGTTAGTGAGGTTTAACTAGTTCTAAGTTCTAGGGGACTAATGACCTCAGAAGCTGAGTCCCATAGTGCTCAGAGCCATTTGAACCATTTGAACAAACACCCACACCCATGCCCGAGGGAGGACTCGAACCTCCGTCAGGACCAGCCGCACAGTCCATGACTGCAGCGCCCTAGACCGCTCGGCTAATTCCGCGCGGCCATTAGTTTGTTTCCGCCATTCAACACATAATGTAATTCTTCTCTTACACTGAGGAGAGCAATGTCATCAGTGAATCATATCATTGATATCCTTTCACCTTGAATTTTAGCTCCACTCCTGAATCTTTGTGTTATTTCCATCATCGCTTCTTCGATATATATATATTGAACAGCAGGAGCGAAAGACTACATACATGTCTCACGCCCTTTTTAATCCAAGCTCTTCGTTCTTGATCTTCCACTCTTATGATACCCTTTTGCTCTTGTACAGGTTATGTATTACCGGTCTCTCCCTACAGCTTAACCCTATTTTCCTAAGTATTTCGAACATCTTGCAACATTTGACATTGTCGAACGCTTTTTTACAGGTCGGCAGATCCTATAACTTGTCTTGATTGTCTCACTTATCAGTCTTTGCAGTCTTCGGAATTGTGGGGATGACATTTTTCCGAAAGACAGATAGACTCATACATTCTACACACCAACGTATCGTTGCCACTTCCCCCAATGAAATGTTACCTATCCCTTCACCCTTATTTGATCTTAAGTCTTATAAAACTCTTTTAAATTCTGGTTCTAATACTTGATCCCCTACCTCTTCTAAAACGACTCCTGTTTCTTCTTCTATTAGACAGATCTTCCCCCTAAATAGGCCTTTAATTAATTCTTCCCACCTATCCGCTCGCTCCTCTGGAGGATGGAATTCCCGTTGCACTCTTAATATCAGCACCCTTGTGGGGTAAGTGGATCAATCTTTATTGTCTATAATACAACATACAATCACCAGTAATCTTTATTTTACAGTTTCCGTTGCCAACTTTAGCCCATATGAAGAGGTACTCGTCAGCATTCAATTTCTTCTTTCTTCTGGTAGTCAATACAAATGGCATACTGGGAACAAGCGTACCATATGGAACATTAGCCAAGAGTCCTGTTGTCTCTGCTATACTCCATGTTTTCCAGACCAAAATATTTGCATCTGGAAATGCTTCAAGGCCACTGTAGTCACAGTGATCGCCCCACACTACAGCAAGTGTGAGCCACGTACTACCTCCAAACAGAGCCTGTACATCACAGGTGAAATGCAACCGGAGGCCTCGAAACACATTCGGGCCTCCAATTAATTGTTACTTATTGAACTGTCCAGCCAGATGAATGTCTATTGCCTTCAGTGCACGATACACTGGAACGCTGTGCCGCAAGCGACGTCGCCAAGCACGTCGCCGAGGCATTGCCTTGGCACGTTAATACAAGTAAACGTAGCAAGCCAACGCCCAGCGAGACACCCAGAGCTAAGTGCGATGAGTCATGGTTGCATGGTTCACCGAATATTGTTTTGACTTTCCTATGTGTTGAGTCAGTTCTTCCGACAATCATTTCTTTTTGCGATTTCTTCACAATTTTCAACGGTCATTTCGTGTTAGCTTCCCTGCACTTCCTGTTTATTTCATTCCTCAGCGACTTGTATTTCTATATTTCTGGATTTCCCGGAACATTTTTGTATTTCCATTTTCATGGATCACTTGAAGCATTTCTCATGTTACCGATGGTTTTTCATTGTTACCTTCTTTGTACATGTGTTTTTCTTTCCAACTTCTGTGCCTTTTTTAGAACTGTCCATTTGTCTTTATTTGTACTGTCTACTGACGTATTCCTTATTGCAGTATATGCGGACTTACAGAATTTCAAGCGTATCTCGTCATTCCTTAGTGCTTCCGTAACCCACTTTTTTGCATATTTTGATTCTTCCTGGCTGATCTCTTAAACTACAGGCTACTATTCATCACTACTACAGTGGGATCTGAGTCTATATCTGCTCCTAGGTGCGCTTTACAATTCAGTAAGTGATTTCCGAATCTCTATCTGACCATGATGTATTCTGTCCGAAATCTTCCCGTGTGCCCCAGCCTTTCTCAAGTATGCCTCCTCATCTTGTGGTTATTGAGCAGAGTATTCGCTATTACTAGTTGAAAATTGTTAGAGAATTCAATTAGTCTTTCTCCTCTCTCATTCATTGTTCCAAGTCCACAGTCGCCCGTAACCTTCTCTTCTACTCCTTCCCCTAGAAACGCATTCCGGTTCTCCATGACTATTAGATTTTTATTTTTTGGTTTTATTTTATTACATTTTTTATTTGCTGAATTACCCTTTCCGTATCCTCATATACTTTCTCCATCTCTTCATCTTCAGTCTGAAACGTCGACACGTATACCTGAACTACCTTTGTCGGTGATGGTTTGCTGTCGATTCTGATGAGAACAAACCTATCACTGAACTGTTCACAGTAACCCATTCTCTGCCTTCTATCCCTACTCACAAAGAATCTTACTTCCGTTATACTATTTTCTGCTGTTGCTGATATTCTCCTATACTCATCTGACCAGAAATCCTTTTCTTCTTTCCATTTCACTTCACTGACCCCAACTACATCTAAATTGAGCTGTTGCATTTCCCTTTTCAGATTCTCTAGCTACCGTATCACGTTCAAGCTTCTCACATTCTTCAAGCTTCTCTCATTCCACGCCCCGACTCACAGAACGTTATTCTTTCGTTGGTTATTCAATCTTTTTCTTATGGTCATCTCCCCCTTGGCAGTGTCTCCCCGGACAGCAGGGTGGAGGACTATACCGGAATGTTTTGCCAATGGAGAGATCATCATAACACTTCTTCAATTACGGAGCACATTTTAATATAGGTACACATTATGTGTCTTCTGTGCAGTGGTTTCCATTGCCTTCTGCATCCTCATGCCGTTGATAATTGCTGATTCTTCCGGTTTTAGGCACACTTTCCCACCCCAAGGGCAAGCGAGTCCCCTGAATCTCTGTCCGCTCTTCCGCCCTCTTTGACAAGGCCGTTACCAGAACAAGGGTGACGTCTTATATCGGACGTCTTCGGCCACCAATGCTGATTATTATTCAAAAGTTAAGTGGCGTGGGGGTTCGAGCCCGGGACCGAGGACGTTTCGATTACTAATGAGAGACGCCAGCCCTAGACCACTATAAGTGCGATGAGTCATGATTGCAAAATACTAACACCAATTACGAGTGGACTTCCACAAGTAAGTTACACATTATTACAGCAGGTCAAGTAATTTTTGTTCAGTGCTTCACTGAACTTTAAACTGACACAGATAAATGACGGTTTTCTAATCAGTAATTCTCTAAAGACAACGATCGAAACGTTCTACCACTAGTTCAGTTCCTCGACAACGCAAGTTCGCTCCTTGGCGACGAAGCCATTCGAAGACCGCTGTGTGAACGTTCTCATCCTTGGAAAACATTTCCCATCCCCCCCCCCCCCCCCCCCCCGGAAAAAATGGAAATCGCGTGTGTCAAGATCTGGAATGTATGGTTGATCAACATATCACCCACGTCTGTGTGGCCTTGGACAAACTGTTGGCACCATTTCACCATGACTGGACACAAGACTGGATTTAGTCCATACGCCGCCAGAATTTCACGATGGATCTATGTGTGATTTAGACGTTTTTGCCCACAAGATTCGTACTGCCCTGCGTACTTCGTCTCTGGAATATTTTTACAATCGCCGTGCCATTTCAGTCGCAAACTGTGATGCACCTCTTGTACGTACAGCTGCTGAACTGTCTCTGCAGAAATGCGGAATATGTACTCTCTTCTGACAACGCACCCCTCGCGTTGCTCAGTGGCCTTAGTGTGTGATGACATGTGGTGTAACTTACTTTCTGAACTTCCCATGTATTTGCAGAAGAATGGGATAATGGGTTGACGCTGACCACGGGGAAGATCAGTCTGGGTTCTGGAGTAACGTAAGAACATACAAGACAATACTGACCCCATGACTTGTCGTACAAGATAGTTTGAAGAAAAGCAAACTTACATTTGTAACATTTATAGATTTAGAGAAAACATGTTAACGTTGACTGTAATACACATTTCGAAATTCTGAAGGTAGCAGGGATAAAATGCACGGAGTAAAAGGTTATTTACAAATGGTACAGGAAACAATACGTAGTTATACGCGTAGAAAGCAGCGTAAACATTAAGTTGTTTGATTTGGAAAATTTCGCATTAGTAGTTTGTTTAAATACAGTACACATACATTAAAGTTACATTAAAAGTTATATTCTATTGTGATTAATTAACAGATTCTGCAGCTGGGTGAGTGAAGATTTATTGTTGTAAACGAAAATATTGAACTTTCCGCGTTATATCATACACCTGAAGTGCTAACCTGTAGGCCTAATTTTTGCGGCTCATAAATAAAGGAAATCTGAGTAGGGTAAAGTGTTTTAAGTGATTGAATTCTATTTTTATGCGTTTAATTTGTGTTTCAGTGCGTGATAAGTGTGGAATTTACCGTAGGATAGTCATAGGAGGAGTGGTATGTGTAGACTGTGGTTGGAATTTCGCTGGGGTGACTGCAGTGGGGAGCCCAATTGGGAACTCAACGATGCTCTCCCATGGAACTGTAACTTTGCAAAACAGGCAAGAGAATCGCTGACCAGGAGGCAAAGATTTGTGCCCTTCAGGCTGAATTACAACAAGCGAAATTTGAACTAGATAGTTTGAAGGGAGAAAACATCTTGGGAACTGGGTAAAGATAACAAGCAATGGGCGAAAGGAGAACAGCTTGTAACTTCACTTGCATTTGTGCTATAGTATAGAACGAATTGACTTATTACCTAAAGTAGGAGGGGAAGACCCCATATAGCCGCAGGTCACAGTAGGGTGCAGAGAGTAGGAAGAAAAGTGTCTTAGTCCTAGGTAATAGCCATGAGAGGGGTGTAGGCCAGATAATATAGTACAAATTAGGGGCAGGCTACCAGGTCACAAGTATTGAGCAGCCAAGTGCTAGACTTAGCCAGGTGACAGAGGACATAGGGAATTTGTGCAAAGGTTTTGGCAAAGAGGATCAGGATATTGTAGCAGGTGGAGCAGGAAATAGTCTAAGGAAAGTAATTACAGTATTAGGGGTGACCGAAAGACAAGTAACAACTACACACACAAATGTGTTTTGTGCAAGTCCTACAGCGTCATGGCCATCTCTGGGTTAACACTACTTTGAGCCATGTGAACAATGAGCTGAGCAGGTTGCTGCTGGCAGAAATAAAATCTCATAAGAGTGCAGTGCTTGTTGCTACAATTGGGAGACGTTGATACACTAGACATGGTCTGTAACTGAATAGATGAGGGAAAGATAGGTTGGCTGTGCTTCTTGCAGAAAAAGCAAGATCCCTGTGGGTATCCGTGTCACTGAGGCACCGTTTTTAGGTTAGAATCAGAATTTAGGCACTTAGTTTTAAAAGAAGTCAAAATAACAGGATAGCCGCGCAAAATGCTTAACAGTGCACAGAAAAGTAAAGTTAGCTTACTTCTTCAAAATATTAAAGGATTGAGTAATAACGTAGAAGAGCTTGTTGTCTGTCTGGAAAATTTAGAGACCTCTCAAAACATAAACATCATGTACCTATCCGAGCTCCACAAAACCACAGGGTAAGATATTTTACATATAAAAGATTACACTCTAGCAACTTATTCATGCAGAACTCATATGGTAAAACGAGAAGTTTTTATACATATTAAGACAGAATGCAACTTCAAAAATACTGAGACAGTTAAACTTTGTAGTATCAGTACATACACTGACCAGCCAGAACGTTATGAACACCTACTTAATAGCATATGTATCCACCTTTGGCACTGATAACAGCGGCGACGCGACGTGCCATGGAAGCAATGAGGCCTTGACAGATCGCTGGAGGGAGATGACATAACATCTGCACACACAGCGCACTTAATTCCGACACATTCCGGGGAGGTGGGTGACGAGCTCTGACGCCGCTTCAATCATATCCCGCATGTGTTCGATCTGCTTCAGGTCTGGCGAGTTGGAGGCCCAGAACATCAACTGGAACTCGCCATTATGTTCCTCAAACCACTCCATCGCACTCCTCGCCCTGTGACATGGCTCATCATCTTGTTGAAAAATGCCACTGCTGTCGAGAAACATGATCGTCAGAGAGGGGTACACGTGATTTGCAACCAGTGTACGATACTCGTTGATCGTCATGGTACCTTGCATGAGCTCCACTGGACCCATCGATGCTCACGTGAATGTTCACCAGAACATAATGGAGCCGCCGCAAGCTTGTTTCCATCGGGCAGTACAGGTGTCAAGGAGCTGTTGCCTGGAAGACGACGGATTCGTGACCTCCCATCGACATGATGAAGAAGGTATCGATATTCATTAGACCACGCAACGCTACGCCACTGCATCAACGTTCATTGCCGGTGGTCACGTGTCCATTTCAGCCGCAGTTGCTTATGTCGTGGTGTTAACATTGGCACATACATGACTCGTCGGCTGTTAGGAGTGTTCGGTGCACTGTATGTTCAAACACGCTGTACTCTGCCCAGCATTTAAGTCTGATGCTACTTCCGCCACAGTTCGCCACCTGTCCTGTTTTACCAGGCTGCCCAGCCTACGATGTCCAACATCTCCAATTAGGGGTGGCTGCCCAACACCACGACGTCTGGATGTGGTTTCACCTGGATTTCGCCAAGTGTTGAAGACATTCAGCGCAGCCCTACAGGAAGTTTCCGAAATGCTGGTGGCAGCTCTCAGGGCCATTACAATCTGCCCTCGGTCAAACTCAGATATATCGCGCGCCTTCCCCATTCTACAACACGCTCATGATACACTCCTGGAAATTGAAATAAGAACACCGTGAATTCATTGTCCCAGGAAGGGGAAACTTTATTGACACATTCCTGGGGTCAGATACATCACATGATCACACTGACAGAACCACAGGCACATAGACACAGGCAACAGAGCATGCACAATGTCGGCACTAGTACAGTGTATATCCACCTTTCGCAGCAATGCAGGCTGCTATTCTCCCATGGAGACGATCGTAGAGATGCTGGATGTAGTCCTGTGGAACGGCTTGCCATGCCATTTCCACCTGGCGCCTCAGTTGGACCAGCGTTCGTGCTGGACGTGCAGACCGCGTGAGACGACGCTTCATCCAGTCCCAAACATGCTCAATGGGGGACAGATCCGGAGATCTTGCTGGCCAGGGTAGTTGACTTACACCTTCTAGAGCACGTTGGGTGGCACGGGATACATGCGGACGTGCATTGTCCTGTTGGAACAGCAAGTTCCCTTGCCGGTCTAGGAATGGTAGAACGATGGGTTCGATGACGGTTTGGATGTACCGTACACTATTCAGTGTCCCCTCGACGATCACCAGTGGTGTACGGCCAGTGTAGGAGATCGCTCCCCACACCATGATGCCGGGTGTTGGCCCTGTGTGCCTCGGTCTTATGCAGTCCTGATTGTGGCGCTCACCTGCACGGCGCCAAACACGCATACGACCATCATTTGCACCAAGACAGAAGCGACTCTCATCGCTGAAGACGACACGTCTCCATTCGTCCCTCCATTCACGCCTGTCGCGACACCACTGGAGGCGGGCTGCACGATGTTGGGGCGTGAGCGGAAGACGGCCTAACGGTGTGCGGGACCGTAGCCCAGCTTCATGGAGACGGTTGCGAATGGTCCTCGCCGATACCCCAGGAGCAACAGTGTCCCTAATTTGCTGGGAAGTGGCGGTGCGGTCCCCTACGGCACTGCGTAGGATCCTACGGTCTTGGCGTGCATCCGTGCGTCGCTACGGTCCGGTCCCAGGTCGACGGGCACGTGCACCTTCCGCCGACCACTGGCGACAACGTCGATGTACTGTGGAGACCTCACGCCCCACGTGTTGAGCAATTCGGCGGTACGTCCACCCGGCCTCCCGCATGCCCACTATACGCCCTCGCTCAAAGTCCGTCAACTGCACATACGGTTCACGTCCACGCTGTCGCGGCATGCTACCAGTGTTAAAGACTGCGATGGAGCTCCGTATGCCACGGCAAACTGGCTGACACTGACGGCGGCGGTGCACAAATGCTGCGCAGCTAGCGCCATTCGACGGCCAACACCGCGGTTCCTGGTGTGTCCGCTGTGCCGTGCGTGTGATCATTGCTTGTACAGCCCTCTCGCAGTGTCCGGAGCAAGTATGGTGGGTCTGACACACCGGTGTCAATGTGTTCTTTTTTCCATTTCCAGGAGTGTACTACGTGCACCATGCGTGCGTCTGACTAGCAGTCATTCCCCGCCAGGTTACACTGCTATCGCCTGGTCGGGCTTACGTCAATAGTTTGTCGGTGGTCATAATGTTCTGGCTGATCAGTGTAGAAGTGTATTCTTTTGAATTAATACTGAAGAATAGTTGACTTTCAACTGTTACCTTAGTGGGTTACCTAAGCGATATTTTGAACTGCTTATGAGGAACCTGGAGCTGGATTCCTTACTGTGCTGTAAGTCAGACAGCAGCAGTCAGTTAATAGTTTGTGGCGAGTTCAACATAGATTTTCTAAGATATTCTGCTAGGAAAAATGACCTGGAAACCTTATTTGGACCCTACAAATTGATCTCAGTAATTAACTTTCCAACATTGATGGATAAAGAAAGATTGACCCTAATCGATAATGTTTTCTTAGTCAAGCTCAGAGCTAGAAAATAACTGTTTACCCAGTAACAAATGCTCTCTGATCATGATGCACAGTTAACATAGTGCCTCACAGTATGGGTACTCCTCAGTACATGTACATCACACCTACCGATTTCCTTTATTTCCGGCTCATAAGTATAATTAGTTCATGTACATAGTTCTTTTTTCTCTTTTTTTCCTCATTAGAGTGTAGATGAAACATGCCGCGCCCCGAAGTTTTGAAGTGTATTTGTTGATTGCAACAATAATTCAGGAAAACTGAAATCTCTGTTGAAGAAAGAGAGTTCACAATATTATACTAGATAGCTTGTTGACGACCGCAAAGTGCGCCTCAGCCGTAAATATATCAGAATTTTAAAGTAGTGGCAAGATATCACGAATAAACCTTAGAATCTTTTAAGAAAATATGTAATTGCATTTAAAGCGTAATTATGACCAACATGAGGCACACAAAGCCCATGCATGGAATACGTCGTACAATGAGTGAAATATTTTAACAAAAAAAATTATATATGCAACAGAAAGTATTGAAAGATTCTCATTAAACGTGAATGTGATGAATTCCAATGCTATAATATTCGGATGGACTAATATAAATCGTATTCTGTACTGTGCCTCGAAAGTAACCCATCCCGCCAAATAACGGATGCATTGTCTCAATACAGACAGGTACTCGTCAAAGTTCTGAAAAAACTGTAAATACTCCTGCGTCAGGACCTGCTGTACGAAACAACGTATAGCCGATATTTATAGCACGAAATATAACAATTAACAACCGACTGTGACTTCAGTTCTATTTAAATCATGGTCAACCACTATTGCGTCTTATCACACCAGTCCATGCCGATCGCCGGTGTCCAACTGAATCCTTCTTTGTGCATTCAAACTAAATTTCCCCACAGAACCACGCGGCGTCTTTGTTTCTCATTGGTTACTGCAACTATCCCACCAAAGCGCTTTCTTATAGATTCCTATTGAGTAGTTCAAGGGCAATTGTGCTTTCAGAGAGCTACTGCTCGGTACAGACTATATTTTTACATAGTTTCTGAGATTTAGAATCCATAAAAGAAAATCAGTATTGAAAGTCGTGACTGTAACGGCAAATTTTCAACGTTTCAGATAAGAAAGGAACTCTGCAGGTTAAGGTTTGTGATAAACAATTTTTCAGCAGTTCATTGTTGTCTACCTGACTCAAATATAAAATATTATTATGTTTCACACCATTTATTTTGGTATGCAATCTATTTACAAGTATCGTGCTCAACAGAGGTTGCAAGCAAACAACAAAATGGATGACATTAAAAAATAAAAACATCGACTTTTACTTTAAAATTAAAAATCGTCAAAATAATATTATGATGCATATCAACCACATTCTAAAAGTAAAGGTTAAAAAAGCTCTGTGGTGAACGCTTTTGAATTAATAAATATTTTATGTGTCTGTGTGAAGTAATTCAGTATTAAAAAGAACAGTCTTTTAATTGCACCTGATATCCCGTGCTGTAACAGCACAATCACTCTGGCGTTTGATGTAATTAAAATGATGAAATAAGAGCAAAATAAAGGTTCACTTAACAAGGGTGATGGATGAGTTTAATGAAGTACCCTCTCCCACCCCATATCATGTAGGAAGTATATCGGTCAATAAATGTTAGTATATGCACGCAATCGAAGCAGGAAAACGGAAGAACGACTATATATTGCAGTCATTCACTTATTTCAACACGAGAAAAGGTGATTAATCTCTCTAGAACCAAACAAGTCAAAAAAATCGAATCACCAATAAATTGTTGTAGGAACTAAATGTTATGTATAATCCAAATATAACTGAAGTACTACTTAAAATTATGTTATAAAACTAAGACATTTCACCGACAAGAGTGAGCCATTTACTGCCCTAGCACATGCCAATCTTTTATACATTACCGTCAGCAGATAATACGAATTACATAATAAAATACTTCCGCAAGAATTAAAGACAATTCCTAAATGACGAGCTGACGCTTTTTTTCTTTACACGCACCTTTCTATAAGGATCGCCGTTGTCTAGGGTTAGCGTGTCTGACTGCTATTCAAAATTTCCTTCGACCCGCGCTCTATCGCAGACGATACTGAAAATCTGAATAAAAATCATCAGCAATGACGAGTGAAATCACCGTCATTCTAGTAATGTCATTGTCAAAGAGAACAGAGGAGTTCAAAAAGAGGTTCAAAGCCCCCTCTTGCCCTTGTGATGGGAAACTGCCCCTAAGAGAGAGAATAATCAGAAATGATAAACGACTTGAGAATGCAGAATGCAATGGAAACCAGTCTGCCATGCAACTGAAAAGTCTCATGATAAACTCTTCATTAATAAAGAGGTCTGGATTAATCCTCCATTCGGATCGCCGGAATGCGTCCGCCAACGTAGGTGTGAGCATATGAGAGAAAGATTGGATGACCAACAAGTGGTAACGTTCACCAGTTGGAACGTGGAACTCGGAAGTCAGAAAGTGGTAGGGAAAGAAACCACAGAACTGAAAAGAGAAATGCAAAGGCTATATGGGGCCAGTTCATTGACATGGAAAGATAATAAAGATACCTAGTCGAATGTAAGATGATATCAACAGCACTAGAAAACGGTACAACGGTAGCAGGATTCGTTATGAGTATGAATGTAGGGCAAAGAGTGAGTTATTGTGATCGGATTATTCGCATGGGAGTAGACAGCAAACCAATATCAACAATATTTCAGGTATACACGCCGACGCTACAAGCATAAGATGAAGTGATAGAGAAAGTACATGAAGATACTGAACAGGTAATTCTGTATGCAAAGCGAGATGAAAATCTAATTTAAGGGGCCAGAGGAAATTTGTCGCAGGGAAGGAACAGATTACAGAGTTGCGGGAGTATGTTGGCTGGTAGGAGTGAAAGAGGAATCAGACTAATTGGGTTCCGCAAAAAATGTCGCCTATTAATTGCAAATACACGGTTCAAAAATCACAAGAGGAGGAAGCGTACTAGAAAAAGGTATTTAGTCACCAGAAGATATCAGATGAATTAAATAATAGAGATGCAGAGATTTCGAAACCAGGTACTGGAATCCAGTGCACATCTGGGGTAAATACAGACTCAGATCACAGTTCAGTAATGTCGAAGAGTACACTAAGATAATAAAGAATCAAACAGGAAAGAATTAGGCATTGAAGAAGTAAGATATGATGTGTGCTTGAAGTTCTCCAAGGCTGTAGATACTACGTTAGTGGATACTAACATTAAGTAGGTGAGTTGAAGAGGACTGGAATATCTAACTGGGTATCTAAATCATAGAAGTTGGGCAGAAAAATTTAGATATAAAGAAGGTAACTACGAAGAAAAAGAAGAAATATTTCAATACAGTGACGAAAGTAGGAACTAAAAAAATTTACAGAAAAAGACAGAAATAAATGTACATAAGTCACTTAGGAATGATATGAACAGGAAGCGCAAGGAAGCTCAAGGTGAAATGGCTGGAGGAAAAATGCGAAGAAATCAAAAAAGAAATGATCGTCGGTAGGCGATATATCATTCATATCAACCTTCGTGAAATTAAAGGCACGGTTTTCAGAATTAAGTGTGCAATGGGAATTCCACTGTTAAACGCAGACTAGAGAGCGGATAGATGGAAAGAGTGGACTAAAGGCCTCTACGAGGGTGAGGAATTGTGTGATGTCGTTATAAAAGAAGAAACGGAATTTGATGTGGAAGACGTATAGAGTTCAGAATTAGTCAAACAGAATAGGAAGATACGATCAATCAAGACAATAGTGATAAGTAACAGGAGTTTCTAAAATCATTGCTAGAAGTGTCACAAACGTCAATTCAGGTTTGTGTGTAGAATCTATGAGACTCCAAATACACCATCAGACTTGCAGAGATGCATTACTCACACAATCTCGAAGGTAGCAAGGGCAAATAAGTGCAAGAACTGCCACACAATCAGCTTAACAGCTCTCTCAACGAAGTTATTGACAAGAAGAATATACCGAATGGAAAGAATATGATGATCTGTTAGATGACGATCAGTGTAGCTTTAGATTAGGTAAAGCCACCAGAGACGCTGTTCTGACGTTGCACTTGATGTTCGAAGAAAAGCTTTTGAAAAGTCAAGGAACGTTCACAGATTTGTCGAGCTGGTTACAGCGTCGACAATGTAAAACACGCTCCAAATTCTCCGAAAAGCTGTAGGGAAATATTGGTAACGTATGATATGTACAAAAACCAATAGAGAACAATAATTAAGTAATGAAGTACTCGGATTAAAAGGAGTATAAGATGTAGTTTTTCGCTCTTAGTAATCGATCAATATATCGAAGAAACAATGACGCAAATACAAGAAAGGTTCAGGAGTGGGACTAAAATTAAGGGTGAACGGATATCAATGGTAAAATTTACTGATGACGTTGCTATCCTGAGTGAAAGTGAAGACTTACAGGATCTGTTGAATAACAAAAAACAGAATAACGAGATGAATCCAGAGTAAATCGAAGAAATACGAAAGAAATGAGACTAGCGATAAACTTAACATTTCAAATGGTTACCACTAAGAAGATGAAGGGAAGGAATTTTGCTACATTGGAAGCAAAATAACACATGCTAGACGACTCATGGAGGAAATAAAAAGCAGACTAGAGCAAGAAAAAAGTATTTCTGGCAAAAAAATTCTGCTAGTAGCCAACATAAGCCTTAATCTGAGGATAAGTTTCTGTGAATGTACGTTTGGAGCATGCCATTGTATGGGAATGAAGTTGGACTTTTGGAAAACTGGAAAAGATGAGAACTGGAGCGTTTGACGTGTGATGGTGTAGAAGAATGTAGAAAATCAAGGGGACTGATAATACAATAAATGGGGGGTTTCTCCGTAGAGCTGGCGAACGACGGAGTATGTTGGTAAACACCTACAAGAATAAGGGACAATGTGTTAAGACATCAGGGATTCATCATACCAGTCAAATGACTGATGACTCACGAAATCTCTATTCAAAAATATATACTGTACATTTAAATAACATTGTTACTGTAGTCAATAGAATTTATGATATATAGGTCTCGTAGTAAGGCTTCTTCTTTCTTTTATTGTCTTCATAACACGAAGCCCGTCAACTGCTCCCTTAATTGGGCTGAGACAATCCTATTACAAAGTCAAATTTTACATTATGTCACTTGCCATTTATTTTTTCTACACTTGTGGTTACTTTGCCCCGCTATAGGTGGTTTTCCGGCCTTATTATGCAGAGCCCCAAGTTAATGGCTGTACATCATCTTCTGCTACATTATCCCACGCAACAGCCACCACGTAACTTGCACTTGAGAAGAAATCTAATAAATCAGCAGACTGACAACAACAAACCCTGTTAAAATTTGCTACAACACAAACAGTTTGAACAACATAATGTTTGGATACACCGTTGACATCATTTCGCAGTCAGTGGAAATTGACAAGCTTGGAACCAAATCAGACGAGCAGTGGGATCTAGTTAGTCTACATCTGGCGGCTGCGGGCTGTTGATTGGTGGTCCTGTGACTCGTGGCGCTCCACTGCTTGCTGCTCTACGACCACTGGATGACATGTGCGTGGCGTTAGACTTCCTCTAATTTACATAAGCTATGTACTAATTAATTTCATTATATGCCAGAGTCATCCTGAGCGTTCTTACAAACAGTGACTGGCTCTGCTACTGATATTAGACCATTTATCTTCGTTTCTCACTGTTTCATTTATGTTCCTACTTTATGTTTGTCTCAACACTTTATTCATGAAGTAGAAGACGCGGGCGAACGACAGATTGGTTCATAACAACAGCCAACCGCCGTCGAATTCTCAGTTTTCTACAAATTATTAGTTACTTCGAGTCAGCAACTCATTCAGTTACCTTACAGTTATTACAATTGTTATTATTATAATTATTTATTGATTTGGCGTACTGACGTCCACAGGAAACAACTTGTGTCTTCTCTCTTTTCTCTTTTCTTTCTTTCCTGCAGTTTTTCATTCTTTACCTACGTTGCTCTCTTCTTTCTCCTGTCCACATTGCGCCTGACTTTGTTTTCCTCTGGAAGCCGCTGAAACTTTTTACTGTTGCTTAGAACCTTATCTCTTTCTCCAATTTCTTCCTCGGTTATTTCCACTTCTTTCAGGTCTGCTTTAAATTCTTTGATCCACGTCAAGGGCGTCCATACAATAGCTTGTAAGGGGGCGGAAAGGTAGGGTGGGGTGTAGTGAATATTTAATATTTTGGAAGACGAATGGCGACTTGTAAGTAGCCATAAAAATTTTTAGACCTAAGAATGTTAAAAACACTGACTTTTAAATCGGTTTCTTGAAGGAAAAACAACTGAATACGCTATTTTTCCTTTACCTGAGAGGTAGGGGGTGAGCGTAGATATGGATGCCCTTGATACACTTAATTAATGTTTTTTGGTTTCTGTTAAAAAACTTAGCCTTTTTAGATGTCTTCCTTTGAGTTTAATATTCTTCTTCTGTATAGCTTTTTAATTTCCATTTCCCATTGTCAAATTTTAGTCCCAAGTTTCTCCTGATTATTTTTCCTTCCTTCTTTTCTATTTCACCTAATTGTTTGACTGTATTTAACGAAAGGTATTCTGAACCATGGAGATATTCTGTTCCAATAAGTGTTGTGGTGCCGGAGTTTTGCGTTTATGGATAACAGTATCTTGTTATACATGTGTTTTGTTGAAACTTCCTGGGAGATTAAAACAGTGTGCCAGCCCGAGACTCCAACTCCGGACCTTTGCCTTTCGTTTACAAGTGCTCTACCATCTGAGATGCCCAAGCATTCTGGAAACATCCCCCAGGCTGTGGCAAAGTCATGTCTCCGCAACATCCTTTCTTCCAGGAGTGCTAGTTCTGCAAGTTTAGCAGGAGAGCTTCTGTGAAGTTGGAAGGTAGAAGACTGCTGTAGCTGTGAGGGCGTGTCATGAATCGTGCTTGGGTAGCTCAGATGGTAGAGCACTTTTTCGTGAAAGGCAAAGGTCCGGAGATCGAGTCTCTGCCCGGCACAGTTTTAATCTCCCAAGAAGTTTCATATTAGCGCACACTCCGCTGCAGATTGAAAATTTCATTATGTGTTTTGTTAATTGAAAAGCCACTTTCATTTTTCTTGCCCTAGCTAAGTTAGATGTCTCGTCCGAATTATTTGGTTGTATTATTTCACCTAGTTATTTAAATTTTATAGCCATATTTTTTATTCTGCAATCAGTTTCTACGTATTCCGGTGTCTCCTTCGTAACTGTCTACACTCTGTTTTTTCAAGGGATGTACGTAGGCTTACTTTCGAAATTTTCTCTTGTAGGAAATTGTTGCATGTTCTATGGATTCAGCTAAGAAGACAAACAACCATTATGACTTTTTTTTTAATTCCTTCTTCTTCTGCTCTTTCCCTCCAGTCTCTGATTACCTTCACTGGTACACTGTTTAACCGCAGGAGGGACAATCCATCTCCTTGTCTTACACAAGTTTTGTTATCAAGAACCTTGGTCGTTTCACCCAAAAATTTAATTTTGAATTTTGTATTCGTCAGTGTGTCTTTCATGATTACTACTGATTTCTTATCAGCTCCGAACTCTATTGAGATGTTGAATAATGTTTCCCTGTCATTCGAACCACATGTTTTTTGAAGTCTGCATATGTTATATAAATGCTTTTTCCTCTCGTCCTTCTATACCTGATTATAAATTTCAGATTTAAAATTTTCTACTTTTATAATACCTCCTCGGTACCTGTTCTTCCCTGATCGGTTATCAAGTTGGAGTTCCAGCCTCTTTTGTAATGCATTTGAAAGAATTTTGTAAGTCACTGAAAGGAAGGAAAATTACTCCGTAGTTGTTGGGGTCAGTTTTTTTTTAAATTATTATTATTGGTTGAATTAACGCTGTTTTCCAGCTATACGAGAAGTATAGCTTTTGTTTCACAGACTTTTTGAAAGCCTCCATGTAGCTTCCTGATTGTTCCAGCACCTGGAATTTTCCACTTTTCGACAGTTACTGAATCTCGCCCGGGGGTCTCATCATTTTTCAAATCATTAATGATATTTTAGATTTCAGCCATGCTGGGGAGCTCTGACGTTTTTTAGAGCAGCCCTGATTTTGTTCTAGAAAGTTTGCTTTTCTTCCTCACAATTTAACAACTTCTTGAAATAGCTTGTCAACATTTCACGGTTTTCTTGGTTGTTTGGTGCTAATTTTCCAACTTTATTTATTACTATTATTATTGTTACACCATGTCACAGAGGACCAACACAACAACAATAAATAAGTAAGTAAAATAAGAACACCTTCAAGTGGGAAGGCATTTCGAATGGAAACACGGAAACAGATAAGTGCGTATCGACCCATTCACGATGATGTCATTATAAGTGAAGTAGAAGCTAAAATGTAAAAGAAATGAAGTCGTAAAAAGGAAATAAACTGATATTCACCTTAGATGATATAGGGAATCCATACAGACCCAAACCGAGATGGCAGCACAGTTAATCATGGGTAAGTACGGTATCGAAAATATAAAATAACTACAGATTTGGCGAGTTGTTCACAGTGACGCAGTCGTTACTGTATGAGAAATCGTTCGGCTGTAAATGCGTGTTGGAATTATAGTGGTTTGCCCGTAAAAAAAGGCTGGTGATGAGCCGATGTCAGGAGCAAGAGGAACTGTACCACCAGACGCACAACGATTAGAGAGAACTCATGTATCACATTGATGGCACCAGTGTACCTGTTTTCTGAAATTTCTCGAATTATTCTGCGTGGAGTCGTTATTGTCACATGCAGAAGATTTCTTTGCCGTCTGCGGTCCCCAACAGAGCCATGGAAGACAACCCCGTATATGTACAACATCGTTGTTTCTAATTGTATGGCTTTCCTATTTCGTATTTAAATTTGTGTAACACTGCATCAAAATTCACATACTTGATTATTCTCGTACGGAAAATGTGTTGAGGGGTGAGAGTCGTTTACTAAATAATAATTATTTCCTTTGTTCACCCAATAGTGAGTTTGGAAAGTGATGTGATACATGACTATAATGTTTAGAGAATGACAATGCTTATTGTTTATCAATTATTACAGAATTTCCGAGCACACCCTGTCACAAAGGGTCTGTCCCTCAAATATGAATGTAAAGTATCATGTTACTTCAAGTACAGTTGATGTTATGCACCTGTGTGCTCTGAACGTCTCCTGAGTAATTTTCCCTGATTCAGATTAGACACTGCTGTTACAGGGATCCCAAATGGAAAGTAAAGAATAGAAAATTGTCACTAGCTATAGTAACGAACAACCTGAAGAACTTAAAGGAATGTAGATAGTTGTTGCAAGCTGAGCTCCAAGTAGTGGGTAACTGTTCAACGAAGATAAAACCCAAAGTAGTAAGCTCTAAGATGGAAATGTTTCACACCTTGTAGCTACAAACTGGCCGGGTCTTATCGATGGCCTCAGTATGGAGACGGGGATTAGTGATCTGATATCATCATAGCGACTATAGTTACGGAAGTTAATAAGTCGGTCAAGAATGCTAAGAAAGTGTTTTTACTAGAAAGAGCAGATAAACATTCGTTAGCATTCACTTAGACAATGAACCGACAACATTTAGTTCCAGTGTGATGGACATAGAGGAATTATGGGCAAAGCTTAAAACGATTGTAAATCGTGCTCGAGACAAGTATCTACGTCTACACCTACATACATACTCCGCGAGCCACTGTACGGTGCTTGGCGGAGGGCGCCCTGTTCTACCACTAGTCATTTTCTTTCCTGTACCATTTGCAGATAGTGTGAGGGGAAAACGACAATCTATAAGCCTCCTTATGAGCCATAATTTCTCGTATCTTATCTTCGTAGTCAATGCGCGAAGTGGACATTGGCGGCTGTAGGATCGTTCAGCAGTCAGCTTCAAAGGCCAGTTCTACAAATGTTCTCAGCAGTGTTCCTCGAAGAGAACGTCGCCTTCCCTCCAGGGATTCCCATTTGACTTCCCGAAGCCTCTCCGTAACACTTGTGTGTTGTTCGAACCTACCGGTAACAAATCCAGCAGCCCGCCTCTGAATTGCTTCGATATCTTCCTTTTATCCGACCTGATGTAGATCCCAAACACACAAGCAGTACTATATGCGGTCCTATATTCGGTCTCCTTTACAGATGAACTACACACTTTCCTAACATTCTGCCTATAAACTGAAAGGGATCGCTCGCCTTCCCTACCGCACTTCTTACAAGCTAGTTCCATTTCATGTCGCTCTGCAACGTTACGCTCAGATATTTATACGACGTAACTGTGTCAAGCAGGACACTACTAACCGTATTAATTTACATTTTTTTTTACATTTTGAGCTAGCTGCCATTTATCACACCAACTAGAAATTTTGTGTAATTTATCTTGTATCATCCTACAGCCATTCATCTTCGACACCTTCCCATACACCACAGCATCATCAGCAAACAGTCGGAGGTTGCTAGCTTTATGAACTATACAGGACAATGGGCTTGAACCGCCATAGCAGATCAAATGGTTCAGATTGCTCTAAGCACTATGGGACTTGACATCTGAGGTCATCAGTCCCCTAGACTTAGAAGTACTTAAACCTAACTAACCTAAGGACATCACACACATACATGCCCGAGGCAGGATTCGAACCTGCGACCGTAGCTGCAGCGCATTCCGGACTCAAGCGCCTAGAACCGATGGGCCACAGAGGCCGGCCATAGCAGATCTTCATTTTCGCAAAATTTGATATGGGTTTAGACTTGAAAATATTTCTCTCAACTTTTCTGGTACTTTAACTGATCAACAAACTTGAACTAATTTTCGTCAGCTGTGGTGTGCTTGTGTGCATATTTCACTCAGCCTAGTTGCATATGTTCAGCTTTCTGTTTGTTGATGGGTAGTCTTATTCTTCTTATTTCTTTTGAGACCCATTTTTATAACTCCCAAAGATCCCGCTGTCGTTCACTAACGCTGCTTTGTCTGCGTAATCAAATATCTGAAACCTGCCACCTTCTATCAGTAGTGCATTACACTCTTCAACTTTTCTTTCTCTTATGACTTTTGCAGGGTAAGGTTCAATAGTACAAACGCCAGAGCATTCTTATGGAAAATGTTATGAGTATGCTTCTCCAGTTCGTCCCATCGCTGTTGATTCATTCATAAGTCCTCTAATCATAAAATAATTAGTATATGTGGTGAAATCGCTTACAACTGTACAACGTTACATTTAAACTGTATTTGTGCTTTTCACATATCTCAACTCATGATTAATAAACCCACAACCGGTTACACGCAACTAGTTTTGAAGTGCAAACTATCGTAAGAAACTAGTTTGCACTCACCAACGAGAACTATCAACACATGCATACACATCTCTATTTTTCTACTGCAGGAACAACGGACCTAACCTTCTCCGTATCACCTACTGTATTCCGTCCTAATTCATGACACGTGTAGAGCTTGGCCGAAAATGAAACTCACAAAACTGGGACCTCCACATAGCCAAGCGTTTAGAAAAAAATAGCATTTTTGGCGCAGCTCGGGTGAAGTATGAGCCATTTACGTTAGTGTGTTGTCCGGGCAGCTATTAGCTCACAGAAATAATACAGAAAGCTAATCTGAAGGTCAGGGGATTGATTCCCTGTGTGGAAATTATTTATTTTCCATTTTTATGTTACTCACACTGCAAATAAACCACAATAATGCTCAGTACACTGCATTTATTAATATTTTCATAAAAACCATGAATTGGAAAGGTAAAGGAAAATTTGATGTAGCAAATAAATTTCCAAGAAAGGGTTTTAAGGAGTACATGACAAGTTCGTACATAAAATTAGATCCTTTCATTATTCTGCAGTTGATAGTTCACACTTTCTGGGATTATACTGATAGGAAGGGAAGCAGTAATTTTCCCGACATTCTGCTCGTGTTACAAACGCTGTATTTTACAATTGCAGTGTTGTTTTAAAGTTTCTATAGAAAAATAAACTTTGTTTACATTCATCAAAGGCTCTCTCGCATCACACAAATCGCAGAAAACCACGGGTATACGAAGTCCTGTACGCTTTAAATAAATCCATTCTTGGAAATTTATTTGCAGAGCCCTCGTGGATGCTGTAACTGCAATCCAATCTTGTAAATTTATTTGCTATCCCAAATTTTCCACTGCCTTTCCCTTTCGTGCAATTTTTGAAAATATTAAGAAACAAAATATATTAAGCATTTCGAAATATTTGCAGTATAAGTCACGAAAAAATTGAAACTGAAATAATTGTTCGATCCCGCCACCCTCCGGCTGCCGTTGTGTAATATTTTCGCTGCGCCAACCATTGCCTAAAAAAACACCTTGGCCATCTGCAACTCCGATTTCTGTCGCTTTCATTTCTAGCCAAGCCCTATTTATTCCATAAATTTGGACGAAACTGATGATGACGAGTAGGTGCGGTCCCTATATAACATATTTTACTAAGTTGCAAGTATACCCATCAAGTCAGAGATCTTAATTACAGATAGCTGTCGGGAGGGAAGAGTTCGTTGCGTAAGGGTCGAGCAGGAATTTCAGAAATGGCAGCGTCAGAGCTTCCTCGGGGAATGCCGTCTGTGGCATACCTGCGGAATGGAAGCCTCGGCAACTCCAATTAAAGCCGCAAGTGGCGCGCCGGCCTCTGAACTCTTGAGTGGCCGGGCGGGCTAACCGGTGCCGCTAAAGAGCCCTGTGGAAACCGCCTCTTAGGCGCACTCCAGTTAACCTAGCTGCTGTGTAAACAAGCTAACAGCTGTGTCGCACTTCTCTCTCTCTCTCTCTGTCTCTCTCTCTCTCTCTCTCTCTCTCCCGTCTGTGTGTATGTGCGTGCGTATATGTGTGTGTGCCTGTGTGTCTTTGTGTCTCCCTCCCTCTCTCTGTCTGTCTTTCGGGGATAGTTAGAGAGTGCGACGCACACTTGCTAAGTTTACTTCGTCACCTCTGCCATTCCCGCAGTGGAAGAATAATTTTGACCGCGTAAATTTCGTTGTGAACAATCCATGAAATATAAAGTACTGATAGCGTAAAGGAAAAAAAAATACTCATCCCCAGGTTTAAAATATAGTAAAACAGTCTCGATCACAACCGATGTTTATTTTCGCTGGCAAGTGGTTTCAGTTTATAATTTAGACTATCTTCAGGCTGTACGCACCCTGATGTCGGCTGGTGGTGGTAGACGGGGCAAGATCCGTAAGATCACATACGTGAGCAGTTGACGTTCGTATTTTTACGCATCTTGCTCCGTCCACAGCCAGCAGCCACCATCCTGATACTTACGGCCTGAAGATGGTCTAAATTAGACACCGAAACTAGCTGCCAGCCAAAATTAACATCTGTTGCGATCGAGTATTTTACACCGATCGCTGTTCACACTCTGATTCAAAGCATGCTTTATAAATTTTTTCCTTCCCCAGGAGACGTGACGCTATTACCGTGTAACACCGTCCCTAGCCTTAATAAATGAAGTAAAGCTGTCGTCAACCCAAAGTTGGTTTGACCAGCTCAGTGCCTTACTAGGCATGGTCCCACTGAAGGTGGTAAGCCATTTTCTTCCTCCAACATGCGAAATGACATGCGAAGGTCTCAGATACAGAGAACCAATTTGGCTCATGGTTGGCAGGTCGCTTCTGTGCAACCTAAAATGAGATTGAAAGATTTTTTTGAGAAAAGCAGCCCCAAAATTCATGAAAGCTATCGATTGATAATTGACAGGATCGCTAGATCTACTCCTACATCTCCATACACTGGAGTCCAAAATTAAAGCAACAAACGAAAATTTTGTAAGGATGCGTTTATTTTGCCACAAAACAGTATAAACACGTGATAGTAAACTAGAAACAATGTCCAGAATACAGAATGTAAACAACTACAACATGCATAACGGTAGACAAAAATATTCTTCGTTTTTTTTTTCGACTTAACGGATTTGCACACACATTCTGACAATTGGTTAACGCGCAGTATAGGATGTGACCGTCTCTGGCAGCAATACAAGCCTGACAAACGACGGGGAACGCTGTGAATGATGGTATCAATCTTATGTAAGGCAATAACGCTCGTTCCTCCTGCAAAGCTGCTCGCATGTCTTGGAAAGTGGTTGGTGGAAGCTGACGTGATGCAATCCGTCTCCCCGAGCGTCCCAGACATGCTCTATGGAATTCATAGAGGGAGAACGAGCAGACCGCGCCATGGGTGCAATATCTTCCGTTTTCAAGAGAACATCAACCACCTGTGCTCTATGAGGTCGAGCATTATCGTCCATCAGTACGAAGTCTGGGCCCACAGCACTAGCAATAACCACATACAGGGTGTTTAAAAAATGACCGGTATATTTGAAACGGCAATAAAAACTAAACGAGCAGCGATAGAAATACACCGTTTGTTGCAATATGCTTGGGACAACAGTACATTTTCAGGCGGACAAACTTTCGAAATTACAGTAGTTACAATTTTCAGCAACAGATGGCGCTGCAAGTGATGTGAAAGATATAGAAGACAACGCAGTCTGTGGGTGCGCCATTCTGTACGTCGTCTTTCTGCTGTAAGCGTGTGCTGTTCACAACGTGCAAGTGTGCTGTAGACAACATGGTTTATTCCTTAGAACAGAGGATTTTTCTGGTGTTGGAATTCCACCGCCTAGAACACAGTGTTGTTGCAACAAGACGAAGTTTTCAACGGAGGTTTAATGTAACCAAAGGACCGAAAAGCGATACAATAAAGGATCTGTTTGAAAAATTTCAACGGACTGGGAACGTGACGGATGAACGTGCTGGAAAGGTAGGGCGACCGCGTACGGCAACCACAGAGGGCAACGCGCAGCTAGTGCAGCAGGTGATCCGACAGCGGCCTCGGGTTTCCGTTCGCCGTGTTGCAGCTGCGGTCCAAATGACGCGAACGTCCACGTATCGTCTCATGCGCCAGAGTTTACACCTCTATCCATACAAAATTCAAACGCGGCAACCCCTCAGTGCCGCTACCATTTCTGCACGAGAGACATTCGCTAACGATATAGTGCACAGGATTGATGACGGCGATATGCATGTGGGCAGAATTTGGTTTACTGACGAAGCTTATTTTTACCTGGACGGCTTCGTCAATAAACAGAACTGGCGCATATGGGGAACCGAAAAGCCCCATGTTGCAGTCCCATCGTCCCTGCATCCTCAAAAAGTACTGGTCTGGGCCGCCATTTCTTCCAAAGGAGTCATTGGCCCATTTTTCAGATCCGAAACGATTACTGCATCACGCTATCTGGACATTCTTCGTGAATTTGTGGCGGTACAAACTGCCTTAGACGACACTGCGAACACCTCGTGGTTTATGCAAGATGGTGCCCGGCCACATCGCACGGCCGACGTCTTTATTTTCCTGAATGAATATTTCGATGATCGTGTGATTGCTTTGGGCTATCCGAAACATACAGGAGGCGGCGTGGATTGGCCTCCCTATTCGCCAGACATGAACCCCTGTGACTTCTTTCTGTGGGGACACTTGAAAGACCAGGTGTACCGCCAGAATTCAGAAACAATTGAGCAGCTGAAGCAGTACATCTCATCTGCATGTGAAGCCATTCCGCCAGACACGTTGTCAAAGGTTTCGGGTAATTTCATTCAGAGACTACGCCATATTATTGCTACGCATGGTGCATATGTGGAAAATATCGTACTATAGAGTTTCCCAGACCGCAGCGCCATCTGTTGTTGAAAATTGAAAGTTTGTCTGTCTGAAAATGTACTGTTGTCCCAAGCATATTGCAACAAACGGTATATTTCTATCGCTGCTCGTTTAGTTTTTATTGCCGTTTCAAATATACCGGTCATTTTTGAAACACCCTGTATGAGGTTCCAAGAGCTCGTCACGGTACGTGACAGCAGATAAACCTTGCCGATTCACCCGTATAATTTCGTGAGGAGATTAACATAACCCTTCCCCACATCCTTAGGGATCCTCCTCGATATCGGTCTCTTTCCACAGGGTTTGGATCCCGAAATCGAGTTCTACATATCCTCCGGATCCACAAAAATCTTTGCGAGTGTATCATCACCCTCTCCAACACCGTTTTCCGTGGGCTAACGCCTTCTTAGCTTGGATGATACGATGTTTAAAACATTCCAAACATTAATGGTTTCTGCTGCATCTGTATGGTACTAGTGACACATGTATACTAAATACGTCAACTACCTGCTGAGTTAATTGACTATCTGGTGTGTTAAACGCCACTTATCCAAGACTGCCAGAGCTGTTGTGTACAAAACAAGAGTAACACAATCACGCGCCGTCTCAGGCGTGGTTAGATATGCGAGATGGGTCTGTGTGCAAATGTTTAAATAGAAATTCCAGTTGGAGTCGAAAGATGCCGTTTGTCAGATTTGAGCACTCAGTGAGTGCGTAAGGATGCCTAGAAAATAGTGTCACCCGCCAAGTGTGAAGTCCTGCTGGGAGGTTTCGCCTGATTTCATGCAACCCACATAATGTCAATTTCAATTCTAGGCCGCATACTGCAGGTGCAGCTTCCCCGACAGAAAGCGTTTAATCATCGACCACACAGGGGGAACGTCGCTCCCTCTGAGTTTCATCTCTTCGCTCACACAAATCGCTGCAGACCAGCGTAAGGGATTGACGGGAATCACAGTCGCCTGCGTTCTATAACGAGGGACGCTACGACAAATGCTAAATCGGAGTGGCGACTAAGTAGCTGGAAGGTGTAGCTAAATGTTGCAAATAAAACAGTTTTGATTTTCACTGTGGTTTCCATCTCTCGACCGAAAGGAGGTTGCACAAAAAAAAAGCCCTCGTACATTGTTTTCCTTATAACTGCTGTGGTTTTTATTAACTTCTCCTTCGTTCGCTTCCGCTCCTCGGCATCTGAAAGCATCTGATGAACTCTTCTACCAGTTTTCTTCTTCCGCCTTTGGTTCTCGTTTCTTTTTCTGTATCCTCACATCTCTTCTAGGATTTCCATGCTAAAGAGAGACGGTAGGTAATTTTTATCCCTAATCTGCCAATGCTATTTTACCCTTTGAATAGGTACACTTTTCAAAAGAACTACAAGTCATAAAACTACGAAATTTTTACTGCATATATATAACATATATGCCTCAATTTAGAAGTAAAATGAACATAATACATGTTACGGTTTTGAAGAAAAAAATTATTCTTTCACTAGTAAAATTTAACTTTTTTTGTACATTAATTATTATAAAACAGTTTCTGATGGTTTGGTGGTTCTCAATTTACTTGTAATAACTTATTACCATCTGCAGTACAAATTGACCAAATTTCATGTTTCTAACCCCATTAGTTTATCAAATAATGGTACCTGAAAGTAAAAAAAATGTCGTTTTGAGAAAAATCCTCTTAAAGTTTAATATTGCAATTGTAGTATAGTTATTGATGAGGATTACTTACCACTAATACTTTCCTCCATCATACTGAGCATCATCTGAATCATACTGATCTTCTTTTCTTCACTTGGTCCCTCTTCTTTTCTGTCTGGCTTCTTTTGCGCATTTTAAATTAGCGATATCTGCTTTGCGGATTCTCTCTTTATCTATTTGCACCAAAACGTTTGCAGTATTTCCACTAGATTTTATGCCCATAATTCCAAAACATCCAGTTTCCTAATTACACCATCACTGAAGCATAAAATAGCATCATAAACACCAAATTTGAGGGTTGTAAGCTGAACAAATACAGTTTTCGGCAACCAGTTCCAAATGACAGAATTCACACATTCATTTAAATTTAGAGTTTTCCCATGAAGATATTTCTTCAACAAGGTATCTTTACAAAGGTCTTTAAATATGGGTTTAATCTTTAAATATGGGTTTAATCTCATTCATTACTGATGCAGGTAAAGAATGTTTGTGGTCATATCTGGCACTTCTCCTGTACTTGCACCAAAAGTGTCAGGATCATTCGAGCAAAGACCGTGCACTGGATTTTCATTTGTGGAAATCTTATGGAAAAAGTAGCCCATACAGCTTTTTTCATGTTTTCTAATTTCCCTACATTTCTTCTTATGGCCAAGCCATAATAATTTAGTAATCTATCTATTTCAACATTTGCCTTTACCACCTATCTTCTTACCATCTTCCAATACTACTTTTGACTTTTCTCTCAATAATCTTCTCAACCTGGACCCCATTCTCTTCTGGACATGCCCAATGCACTCTAACTTAGAAATTGTGACATTAGGACCATAGGGTTGTTCTGCTCATACCCGCTCATACGCCTTGGTGTCACCGTTCCCAGATTGCACAGTGCGTCAGGAAAACCATCATATCTCACGAAAAAATTGTCGTATTTATATAAAACAAAATCTGTTTTACGCAGGAAATACCAGGTATTTCAAATATGCTAAAATCTAATAATCGAATTTTGGAAGCCCACTTGCCTTCCGTTTCCCCCTAATTTACGGATACAGACCTTTTTTTTTAAGATAATTTGGATAGATACCTGAGACTCAGCAGGCACCTTTCCATACTCAGGGTTAGGCCACAACGCATTTTCGGTAAACTATACTCTTCAAGAATGTTCTACAATTTACGATGATGTCTTCAGACACCGGAATTGTATTAGTTACTAATACTTTTAAGGGCGAATTCGGGCTGTAGAAGATATCAAGGCAAGTACTTTCGGTGCAACAACGGACTAGTTAGTTTCTAGCTGCTTCTTCTGACAGCCCAGTAATGCAGCGAGTTACTTGTTTAGCTTTTTCTGTGTTATTTTGTTGTTTAGTCCTTCAATTTAATGGTACGGGGAAAGACAATAGTAAACCCTAACTTGAATTTTACATATAAAATACAATAATACAATAGTAACCCTGATCTATGCTAGCTGGAGCAACGAGTTCGTCTTACTGACAGGTAGTAGCACAGTGTTGGTTTGTTTCTATGGGAACCCACACTCTCTGGTGGGAGACAGTGGCAGCCAACAAATTAAAAACGGAGGCAGCAGCAGGCTGCAGTAAGGGAAATTGTAATATTTCTGACATTTTAAGTGAACTGTGCGGCGATTCCAGTGATTCTGACAGTTTCGATGACGACATTAATGATCCAGACTTCCTTTTAAACAAGGAGATGTAAGATTCTACTCATATTAATTCTAGTACAAGTCAGGTAAGTTTTGGTTTCCATGTCATGTTGTTATTTGCTGGTTGCCATCATCTATCATCTTAGTGCTGGCTAGTTAATCTACGAATTTTTTTTCTATGCTGAACTGTTATACAAGATATTTATACTAAGACACGATCAATACACTTTTTAATGTAACTTCATTGTGCAGTGTAAATCATGGGATGTTTACAAAAAGAGAGATACTCGGATTTGTGGGTTACCATTTTATTCATCATGTCATTGATTAGGTATCCATTTTCTTGGATTACGAGAACGTTTTTAAAATTTGTAGGCACCAGTGACATGTTTATTCAGAAGACTATCCCAGAAGGAGGGCCCAAGTTGTTACCGCCAGCTGCAGCGCGGCTCATCTTCATTGCACAAGAGCCAGGGATGTTATTAGTTTAAAATACGTTTCGTGGGGAAGATTGGCAGAAAGTCAAGTTACGCAAACGAGGTCGTTATCCGACATTAGAAGGTACCATCCTTCGAAATAAATATTCTGGTCACTTCCAGCTGATCCAAAGAAGAAACACGACCTCTTTGTCTGCACTGAATTGAATAGACCTTTTTATCACAACTTCTACACAACCATAAAAACTAAGAGGATAGCTACAACTGAAGTACGTAGCCGTATCTGCAGACGAGGTGTGAGAACCAGAAAATGTGTTCGTCACTGCTAAGGAAATGTAAAAATTTGTAAATTATTGACCCAAAGTTTGTATTTTTTCTATTGATTTTTGTGCTTTAGTCTTTGAACAATGAATACCAGCTGCATTAATAATAAAACGTCAGTAACTTTTGTTTGAAACATTTTTAAAACTTTTGTAACGGAATATCTCTATTCACAGCTAATGTGGCTTGCCATTATATTTTCCCACGCCCTTCAACTCCATGTGTGTTTTTGTATTCAAAGAGTGCAATTTCGTGCTTTATTAACTGTAAAGAGTAGATTAGCGCAGTCCTTAGCACATTAGTCATTTCTTTTGAACGGCTAGCTACGTGGCTCAGTGAGGCGTCAGCCTGCGTTGGTGACACGTTATATTTAACTTTCTGTTTGTGCTTTTATAGTTACTTCTTAAGTTAGTAGTATTAGGATGAATATGATGTGTGTATTCTGTGTGCTGATGCAGAATGAGCTGGCCGCGAACAGCTGAGGCAGCTTTTGACCACGGTCAACCGTATTCAGGCTGCTGCCTCGAGGTGTAACCATGGTGTATTGGGTGCGTAGCATGGGACATCTCATGTGTCGTTTGTTTCGCCCCCGTGTTCTGCTGACTTGGTACATTGGAGTGTACCCGACGTGGTGGATCCCCCTCCACCCCTCCCCCAAAAAATCACAGGGTGAGTAAAGGGTAGCAATGCGTTCGCATCGCTTGCGGCTGAGCGTCAAAGTAGAGGCTGCCTATGTTGTCCACTCATTCCCCCTGTGTGTGTACAGGTGGTCGCTCCTTCAGCACGGTCCAAGCAGGCACACGGGGTGAGGCGCTTGGCAGTTCCTGGGAGCTCCTGTGTTAGGCGCATTACGGAGACCCCTAGGGAAATAACATCCAGGGTAGCAAAGAAATCCAATAAACACTCGGTACGTGTGCCAGGGGGCGTCATCAGAGATGTGGGAGTCGGCCCTACCTGCGAATATCGAGCGTGCAGGGTGCAGTCGTCTGCAAGTTGTGTCTCTCATCGACACCAGTGACGTCTGTCGCTTAGGTTCTGAGGTCATGCTCAGTACATCTAGGTGACTCATGGGACTGGAGAAGACTACTGCTGGCATCGTGTGTGTAGTCAAGGAGAGAGAATTGATAGTTCATTAGTTTGGAGCCGAGTGGAGGCTCTGAGCACTATGGGACTTAACTTCTGAGGTCATCAGTCCCCTAGAACTTAGAACTACTTAAACCTAACTAACCTAAGGACATCACACACATCCGTGCCCGAGGCAGGATTCGAACCTGCGACCGTAGCGGTCGCGCGGTTCCAGACTGTAGCGCCTAGAACCGCTCGGCCAATTCCGGCCGGCAATCTCAGCCAAAGGCTACGTCGATTCTGTGTCGCTGTTGGCCGCCGTTTTCTGGTCCTGTATTATCGTGTAGAGACTTTTAGTACCCCCACATCCCCTTGATAGGTCATGAGAGCAGCTACTCGGGTAGCAGAGCGCTCGTGGAATAGTGCTCATGGGGTTCTATAGGGTAGGCGGTAGTTTGGGGTACTCGCATGAAATCTCGCCAGTTAATATGCAGAGGGCGAAATCAGACCACGTACAAAGTAAAGACACTTCGACAGTCAAAATTTTAACAATCAGTTCTCGAAGTGTTCACAACAAAAATTCTGAATTTACTACCTGCAGGGAAGACGTCGCATCACATTTGTTTCGGAACCGAGAGATAGCAGAAACGGGAAGTAGAGAGCTCTGAAATATTTAAGGAGGCATGGAGCATACATCAAAAGGACAGATTAGAATTCATAAGAGGGGGAGTGTTCACTGCAGTCGACAAAAGTATTGTGTGTATCGAGCCGGCCGGAGTGGCCGAGCGGTTAAAGCCGCTACAGTCTGGAACCGCACGACCGCTACGGTCGCAGGTTCGAATCCTGCCTCGGGCATGGATGTGTGTGATGTCCTTAGGTTAGTTAGGTTTAAGTAGTTCTAACTTCTAGGGGACTTATGACCACAGCAGTTGAGTCCCATAGTGCTCAGGGCCATTTGAACCATTTTTATTGTGTGTATCGAGGTTGAAATTGAGTCTGACTGCGAAGTCAACTGGACACGTTTACGTGCTTAAGTGAATTCAAGTTAATTATCGTATGCTTTTACAAGTGAATAGACTGCACCGTGACAGTTCTAGAATCATTCAAAGAAAGCACGGAAATACTTCGATCATGCAGTGTCGGTTGGTGGCTGGATGTGTGTGGATTCATTGCAGGTCGTACGGAGAGACAGTTTTGTGAAGTACTTTTGAACACTTCGAGTAGCTAGTTCGAAAGCCCGTACGCAATGGAAATATTTTAGACCTTGTGGCTTCAAACGACCCTGACCTTATCGAAGGTGTCGCCAATATAGAGATAGGGATTTGTGATTATTATGTCATCATAGCGACGATCGTTATTGAAGTTAATAAATCCTTCAATAGGGCTAGGACAGTGTTTTCGCTAGAAACAGCAGATAAGCAATTGTTAGCATCCCACTTAGAAAATGAATCGACATAATTTAGTACCACTATAAGGGATGTAGAGAGTTTGTGGGCAAAATTTTAAATGGATGGTAAATCATATTCTCCTAACATGGATGAAGAGCCACCGGCAGATTCCATATTCCCACGTTTCCGGAAAGCGGGAGAACATTTGACACGGTGCCAGACTGCAAACTGTTAACAAAGGTACAAGCATATGGAATAGGTTTCCACATATGTGAGTGGTTCGAAGACTTCTTAAGTAATAAGGTGCAGTACGTTGACCACGATGGGTGAGTGTTCATCAGAGACAACGGTATCGCCAGGAGTGTCCAGGGAACTGTGACAGGGCCGCTCTTACTCTCTGTATACATAAATGATCTGTTTCCTGATGATGCCGTCGCATACGGGAGGCATGGATGTGTGTGATGTCCTTAGGTTAGTTAGGTTTAAGTAGTTCTAAGTTCTAGGGGACTGATGACCTTAGAAGTTAAGTCCCATAGTGCTCAGAGCCATTTGAACCATTTGAGAATACGGGAAGATGAGATCTAGGAGGATACAACATGACTTGTACAAAATTTCTAGTTGGTGTGATGAATAGGCAGGTTGATCTAAAATTAGGAAAATGTAAGTTAATGCTGTAAGTAGGCTGTTTAGGTTTTTATGTTGGTAGCGCCACGAAGCGCTCTGTATGAAAATCACTGACTGTGCTGTGTGCAGTCTGTGGCTGGCTGGCATTGTTGCCATATTCTCTATTGTAGTGTTGGGCAGCTGGATGTGAATAGCGCGTAGCATTGCGCAGTTGGAGGTGAGCCGCCAGCAGTGGTGGATGTGGGGAGAGAGATGGCGGAATTTTGAGAGCGGACGATCTGGACGTGTGTCCGCCAGAAAAAGGGAATTTGTAAGACTGAAAGTCATGAACGGATTATACCTGTCTCCGGCCATCCTGATTTAGGTTTTCCGTGATTTCCCTAAATCGCTTCAGGCAAATGCCGGGATGGTTCCTTTGAAAGGGCACGGCCGATTTCCTTCCCCATCCTTCCCTCACCCGAGCTTGCGCTCCGTCTCTAATGACCTCGTTGTCGACGAGACGTTAAACACTAATATCCTCCTCCTCCTCCATGAACGGATTATATATATATATATATATATATATATATATATATATATATACTCCTGGAAATGGAAAAAAGAACACATTGACACCGGTGTGTCAGACCCACCATACTTGCTCCGGACACTGCGAGAGGGCTGTACAAGCAATGATCACACGCACGGCACAGCGGACACACCAGGAACCGCGGTGTTGGCCGTCGAATGGCGCTAGCTGCGCAGCATTTGTGCACCGCCGCCGTCAGTGTCAGCCAGTTTGCCGTGGCATACGGAGCTCCAGCGCAGTCTTTAACACTGGTAGCATGCCGCGACAGCGTGGACGTGAACCGTATGTGCAGTTGACGGACTTTGAGCGAGGGCGTATAGTGGGCATGCGGGAGGCCGGGTGGACGTACCGCCGAATTGCTCAACACGTGGGGCGTGAGGTCTCCACAGTACATCGATGTTGTCGCCAGTGGTCGGCGGAAGGTGCACGTGCCCGTCGACCTGGGACCGGACCGCAGCGACGCACGGATGCATGCCAAGATCGTAGGATCCTACGCAGTGCCGTAGGGGACCGCACCACCACTTCCCAGCAAATTAGGGACACTGTTGCTCCTGGGGTATCGGCGAGGACTATTCGCAACCGTCTCCATGAAGCTGGGCTACGGTCCCGCACACCGTTAGGCCGTCTTCCGCTCACGCCCCAACATCGTGCAGCCCGCCTCCAGTGGTGTCGCGACAGGCGTGAATGGAGGGACGAATGGAGACGTGTCGTCTTCAGCGATGAGAGTCACTTCTGCCTTGGTGCCAATGATGGTCGTATGCGTGTTTGGCGCCGTGCAGGTGAGCGCCACAATCAGGACTGCATACGACCGAGGCACACAGGGCCAACACCCGGCATCATGGTGTGGGGAGCGATCTCCTACACTGGCCGTACACCACTGGTGATCGTCGAGGGGACACTGAATAGTGCACGGTACATCCAAACCGTCATCGAACCCATCGTTCTACCATTCCTAGACCGGCAAGGGAACTTGCTGTTCCAACAGGACAATGCACGTCCGCATGTATCCCGTGCCACCCAACGTGCTCTAGAAGGTGTAAGTCAACTACCCTGGCCAGCAAGATCTCCGGATCTGTCCCCCATTGAGCATGTTTGGGACTGGATGAAGCGTCGTCTCACGCGGTCTGCACGTCCAGCACGAACGCTGGTCCAACTGAGGCGCCAGGTGGAAATGGCATGGCAAGCCGTTCCACAGGACTACATCCAGCATCTCTACGATCGTCTCCATGGGAGAATAGCAGCCTGCATTGCTGCGAAAGGTGGATATACACTGTACTAGTGCCGACATTGTGCATGCTCTGTTGCCTGTGTCTATGTGCCTGTGGTTCTGTCAGTGTGATCATGTGATGTATCTGACCCCAGGCATGTGTCAATAAAGTTTCCCCTTCCTGGGACAATGAATTCACGGTGTTCTTATTTCAATTTCCAGGAGTGTATATATGACTTTTGCACACTATTAAGGTAAATACATAGTTTGTTCTCTATCAAAATCTTTCATTTGCTAACTATGCCTGTCAATAGTTAGTGCCTTCAGTAGTTAGAATCTTTTATTTAGCTGGCAGTATTGTCACTCGCTCTATTGCAGTCTTCGAGTAACGAAGTTTCATAAGTCGACCCTTAGCCGAGGATACCGCACTGGAATCTTCTGATTTTTTCTTGCAATTAGTATAGCTATTTTTTATTGCTAACTCGTAATTGTAGAGAGAATTTCCTTTATAGTTGTAGTTTTTCATGTAGTTTTTCATTGTTGTACTGTAAAGCAGTTGGGGCATGCATGTAGATTTGCACCAAGTATTTCGCAGCTACGCTAGCAATTAACTAGTTATTTTCAGTTCTATATTAATGTGTTTTCTTGTTTTTGCAGTTCAAATTGTGCTTTTCTTGTTATCGTGTGAAATGTTTGATAATTATGGCGTGTGAAAAACGTAACACTAGGCTCCAAAGTAAATTGAGAAATGATAGTGACGACGAGCGTAGCTTATCAGCACCACCGTGTAATGAATTAACAGACATTCAAAGTAGTAATTTGGTAACTGTACATAGGAAAATGAAGCGGGCGGCAAATAATGGTGTAGACAGTGAAACAATTAGTGAACAGGGAAGCATTATCGATCGATCGGTCGGCAACAGTTCGCCTCAGGATTCCGAAACGATAGGACAAAATTTTGCAAATACTGTAGATTCAGGTTTTGCATCCTCACCTTTTTCTCAATTAAGTCAAGACAAAAATGCGGATGTTGCCGGTGCAAATGCACTGTCGAAAATCATAGAGGAACAAAAAAATGGCTCTGAGTACTATGGGACTCAACAGCTTAGGTCATAAGTCCCCTAGAACTTAGAACTACTTAAACCTAACTAACCTAAGGACATCACACACACCCATGCCCGAGGCAGGATTCGAACCTGCGACCGTAGCAGTCCCGCGGTTCCGCACTGCAGCGCCAGAACCGCTAGACTACCGCGGCCGGCATAGAGGAACAGATTCCAGACATTAATACATTGTTATTGCAGTTAATGCAACAAATCAAACAAATGCAACAAATCAGACAAACACAGCACAGTCAGTGATTTTCATGCAGAGCGCTTCGTGGCGTTACCAACATAAAAACCTAAACAGCCTACTTACAATGCAGATGAGTAGCAAAAACAATACCGTCATGTTCTAATACCGCATAGTAGCGCACTGTTCGACAAAGTCACATCGATTAATTAGCTGGGCGTGACGTTGTAAAGTAATATTAAATGGAATGCACAGGCAAGAGTGTAGTAGCGAAAGCGACAGGTCGATTCCTTTTTGATGGGAGAATTTCAGGAAAGTGTGGTTCATCTGTGAAGCAGACCTTGTATAGAACACTAGAGCGACCCATTCTAGAGTATTGCTCGAGTGTCTGTGGTGGGGTTCGCACCAGATCGGATTAAAGGAAGGCATCGAAGCAGTTCAGAGGCGAGCTGCTAGATTTTTTTAGCGTTGGACTCGTTCAGCACGGGAGCATTACAGAGATGTTTGGTGAACTGAAGTGGGAATCTCTGGAGGGAAGACGAAACTCATTCGCGGAACACTATTGGGAAAATTTAGTTGAACGGTCATCTGAAGCTCACTGCACAACGACTCTTCTGCCGCCAACGAACATCTCGCGTAAGAACCACGAAGGTAAGATAATTAGGGCTCGTACAGAGGCGTACAGGCATTCGTTTTCCGGTTGTTTTATTTGCGAGAGTGAGCCGTGCGCAGCTCGCAGTCATGCCGTTTATTGCTCGTCATCTTGTTTTTATGGTTCTGTCACCTCGTTTTCTTTTAATTCGATTTACTGGCGTCACTAGGTTGCTGGTTTGCTTGCCGTGAGTGGCAGCAGCAGCTCTTATCGATAAGTGCACTGTCGTACTGTCTCTGGAGCGACCGCTAGTATTTCCGGGTCGTCGTGTGTCTGGAGTTGAGTCTGGGGGGGAGCGCCAGTGAGGTGCGGACAGCCAGTGATCGCTGACCGCTGGCGACACACATGATCTGTCCGACGGAAGGAGGCTGGAGCGGGACGACCTTTGGTTGGTCGTCTCATTGGGAGACGTGTCTTTGGTCTTTTGATCGTTTCTTGGCCTCGTCAGTTGGTCATCTTGCCGGACGTGGGTCGGTTCCTTCCTTGTACAGAGGTGTCGTGGCCAATGGGCAAGTGTCACCTCTGCATGGTTGGGTCCGAGCCAGTGTGCCCGGGTCGCCGTCTCTCCAAGTTCCGACGGACATGGAGTTGAGTCGGGTGGAAGCTGCAGTCAGCTTCGGACGGCCAAGACTCGCTCGACCGTTGCCGACACACGTAACTTGAGTGGCAACGACCTGGGTTGGTCGTTCGGTCGATCGTCTCATTGGGAGACGTGTCTTTGGTCTTTTGATCGTTTCTTGGCCTCGTCAGTTGGTCATCTTGCCGGACGTGGGTCGGTTCCTTCCTTGTACAGAGGTGTCGTGGCCAATGGGCAAGTGTCACCTCTGCATGGTTGGGTCCGAGCCAGTGTGCCCGGGTCGCCGTCTCTCCAAGTTCTGACGGACATGGAGTTGAGTCGGGTGGAAGCTGCAGTCAGCTTCAGACGGCCAAGACTCGCTCGACCGTTGCCGACACACGTAACTTGAGTGGCAACGACCTGGGTTGGTCGTTCGGTCGATCGTCTCATTGGGAGACGTGTCTTTGGTCTTTTGATCGTTTCTTGGCCTCGTCAGTTGGTCATCTTGCCGGACGTGGGTCGGTTCCTTCCTTGTACAGAGGTGTCGTGGCCAATGGGCAAGTGTCACCTCTGCATGGTTGGGTCCGAGCCAGTGTGCCTGGGTCGCCGTCTCTCCAAGTTCCGACGGACATGGAGTTGAGTCGGGTGGAAGCTGCAGTCAGCTTCGGACGGCCAAGACTCGCTCGACCGTTGCCGACACACGTAACTTGAGTGGCAACGACCTGGGTTGGTCGTTCGGTCGATCGTCTCATTGGGAGACGTGTCTTTGGTCTTTTGATCGTTTCTTGGCCTCGTCAGTTGGTCATCTTGCCGGACGTGGGTCGGTTCCTTCCTTGTACAGAGGTGTCGTGGCCAATGGGCAAGTGTCACCTCTGCATGGTTGGGTCCGAGCCAGTGTGCCCGGGTCGCCGTGTCTCCAAGTTCCGACGGACATGGAGTTGAGTCGGGTGGAAGCTGCAGTCAGCTTCGGACGGCCAAGACTCGCTCGACCGTTGCCGACACACGTAACTTGAGTGGCAACGACCTGGGTTGGTCGTTCGGTCGATCGTCTCATCGGACGACGTGTATCTGGTCGCCGACCGCTTGTGGAAACTGTGTGTGTCGAATTGAATCGTCCTTGTTGTCCCATAGTGATTGCTTTTACGATTGTTCGAGTTCTTGTGCAAACGTGTTTACGTGGAACTGTGTGTAGCTGCAGTGATTTCCAATGAGCTCATGAATGCTGTCTGCGTACTGGAGTAGGCAGTTGGTCGTTGCGACAGAGGGAACTGAATAGGTTGTTGATTGGTTCTACAGCCGTCCCTAGGTTGTGTTGTCACCTGATTATTTAGTGTTACGCGTGGCTGCCTATCTCATCTAAACTATTGTTGGAGTTCCCTCCCCAGGCCGACCCTTGAAACACTTCTGAGCACCACTGTCCTGCTGTTTGTGATTGTGATTTTCTTCTGTCGCAAGTACTGTGCCAGGCCTTCAGCCGTGTATTAATTTTGTCCTATGTTCAGTACATGGCCTTCAGCCGAATCTTGTGTGAAGTATTTTAAGATAAGGCCTTCAGCCATGTTTTATTTAAAATTCTTGTTTGCTTTGTATTTAGGCCTTCAGCCACGTTTCTTTTAAAATCTGTGGCTTTCAGCCCGTAATGTGTAAATTCCTGTCTGTAAGGTTTCTCTTTAATTATCTTGAATTCTTAAAATGGCCTTCAACCATACTGTGTTAATGTTTATCTTAAGGTTTGTCCTTCATTATTTTGAATAATTGTTTTGGTCTTCAGCCGTCAAGATATTTCAGGTTTTCTTAAGATGGTTTTCTGTTGTACTGTGTAAATGCTTGTCTTGAAAGGTTCCCTTGTATTGGGCTTTCAGTCGAGGAATTAATTTAAATTTTCCTTAATATGGCTTTTAGCCGAAATTTGTAAATGCTTGCCTTTTCAGAATTTCCTTTGCTGATCTGAAATATTATTTGGGCCTTTAGCCGAGAAGATATTTTAATTTTATTTAAGTAAGGCCTTCAGCCGTTTGTCTAAATTCTTGTGTCTTAAAAGGAATTATTGAAGGATTTTATAATGTTAGTTAAGTAAGGCCTTCAGCCGTTTCTCTAAATCCTTGTGTTTTAAAAGGAATTATTTAAACTTTATTATTGAGAAGATACTTGGGCCCTCAGACGTGCATTGATCCTTGTTGTTTTAAAGAGAAAACTGTGCATTGGTTTTCGAGGAATAAAGTTCTGTGTTCTTGTGTAAATAACAGTAAGTGATCTTGGCCCCTTTCCACAACCTGATCCGTTCTGCCCTGCAAAACAGATTCCAGGGTGGAACGGGAAAGGAAGTGGCTAGTAGCAGAACAAGGTATCCTCCGCCACGCGCCTTGTGATGGCTTTCAGAGTACGTATGTAGATGTAGATGCAGGGTACAGTTTGGGAGGAGGATTTTTTTGTAGTTGCCGGGAGAAGTATTTGCAGTGCTGAATTGATAGTACAGCTAGGAACGGAAAGGGACAACGAAACACAGGCACACGGAATGCACAGAGAATAACATGGTAAGGCAATTCGCTGTAGCAATTAACAAGCGGAAAAACTAATAAACAATGCGAATGAAATGTGTAACCAATAACATGTACCGCACTAAATCCAAAATGAACGAATAAAAACCCACAGTCCGCAAAGTACACATCAGCCAGCACAGTTCCAATAACAAGCGGGGAGGGTGTTAGCAGTCGTTATGTTGCGAAGCGAATGAACTTTATTTCACAGCAATTAATCACGTAACTTGTAAAACACTGAAAAACGTACGCAGAAACGAATTATAAATTTCGAACGACCTTAAAATTACTCAAATGAGAGAAAAAGGGAAACATGGTCCCTCGTATCCGATTCTTATCATTGGTACTGGGGTTATTCGTTTAAATAAATTCATTTTATGGAATTTTACTGAGTTATCAGTTCCGTTGTATAATATTTGAAGTCAACGACACAAAATTAATATTAATAATATTAACATCATCTAAAGAGAAACATTAAAATCTTTTAGTGGTTTCTGTTGTAGTTCTGACTTCGGAAAACAGCTCATTTATAATGCCGTGCTAACTCCTCATCTCTTCCTTTATTTCAAGAACCGAAGAAATGAAAATAATAACGAAAACAAAGAAATAAATTAGAAAAATTAGATTTTTTTGTCATCAGTTCTTCAGTTTTAAGTGAAAGCAAATCTCATTCATTTTGTTACTACTTCACTAGAGAAATTTCGGCCCGCAAACGATTAAAAAATTGATATAAGGCATTCTTTGACAAGCGCATTATCGGTTCTACCGATGGCTTTATGGAAAACCAGTTCCAATATCTTTAAAAGTATGAAGTGCTGTACAAACAAAATTTGGGAATGGAGACAAGACTGCGAGTTATTATTTTGTTTCTGCGTATGTTTGCACGAACTAGCCGAGTAAGTCTTCTGGTTGTCACTAGCTGGTGCAGGTCGCAAATGTCTACACTGAAAACCAAATTTCTCGGCCGTATTTGTACAGTTAACAGAATGACAGTGGCGTGTCAGGATGGTGCAGATTGGTGGGCAGTTCTCTCTCTCTCTCTCTCTCTCTCTCTCTCTCTCTCTCTCTCTTCATCAGTCTTCCTACTAATTTGATGTGGCTCGTTACGAATTCCTCTCCTGTGCCAACCTCGCCACATTGCGTGAGAGTAGTACTTGAGCTCTACATCCTCCAATATTGTTTGGATGTAGTCCAAACTCTGTTTTCCCCTACAGTTTTTAGTTTTTTGATCTACAACTCCCGCTGGTAATATGGAAATTATTCCCTGGCATCTTAACACAAGTCGTTCCAACCCGACCCTTCTTGTCGGTGTATTCCATGTGTTTCTTTCCACCCATTGCTGATCTATTTCATGCATGTAATTTCCAACATCCTTCCATAGCACCAAATTTCAGTATATAGCACCACATTTCAAACGCTTTGATTCTCTTCCGCTCTAGTTTTCCCACCGTCCAAGATTCACTACCATTCAGTTCTGTGTACTAAAAGAACATTTTCATAAATGTCATCCTGAAATTAATGTCAATTACTATCGACCAGTAATGCATTCTTTATCTACGCTAGTCGTTTTCCGTGTCCTCTTTGCTTTCTTCCCTGTTATGTGTCTCGCTGTCCTCATTTCTGCTACATCTCATTACTTTCGTCTTTATTAGGTTTACTCTCTAACTACAGTCTGTGCTCATTAGACTGACCATTCCATTCAATAAGTCCTGTAATTCTTCTTCACTTTCACTGAGCGTAGCAATTTCTTCAGCAAATCTCATCGTTGATATTCTTTCTACCTTCATTTTAATCTCACTTTTGAATCTTCCACTTCCGTCATTTCTTTTTCGAAGAATAGATTGTACAGAAGGGGCGAAAGACTGCGTCGCTGTCTTATACCACTTTTAATCCGGGCACTTCATTCTTAGTCTTCCAGTCTTACTCTGCCCTCTTGGGTTTTGTACAAGTTGTATAATGCTTGTCTTTTTCTATAGCTTACTCCTGCTTTTCATGGAATTTCAAATGCCTTGCACCGTTTTACATTGTCGACCGCTTTTTTTAGGTCGATACATTTTATGAAGGTTCGTCGAATTTTCTGCAGTCTTTCTTCCACCATTAAGCTCAACTGAGAATGCATCCCTGGTGCCCTTACCTTTCTTAATGGCAAACTCATCGTCATCTAACAGATCCTCAGTTTTCTTTTTAGTTCTGTATATTATTTCTGTCAGCAGGTTAGATGCATGAGCTGTTAAGCTGTGTGATAGATTATGCACTTACCTACTCTTGTTATCTTTGGAATTGTGTGGGTGTTATTTTTCTGAAACTGGCTTACTGCCAATCTCATAGATTCCACATATCAACTTGATTAGTCTCTTGGTTGCCACTTTCCTCCAATGATTTTAGAAATTCTGAAAGAATGTTATTTATTCCTCGTGCTTTATTTGATCTCAAGGCTACCAAGTGTCTTTTAGATTCTTACTACTACTACTACTTGATCCCCAATGTCTTCGATATAGATTCTAGTTTCTTCTTCTGTCACGTCATCAGACAACTCCTCTCCCTCATAGAGGCCTTCAGTATACTCTTTCCACCTATCGGCTCTTTCCTCTGCGTTTAACAGTGGGATTCCGATTGCACTCTTAATTTTACCAACCCTGCTTTTAATATCACAGAAGGTAGTTTTGACTTTTTTGTATGCTGAGTTAGTCGATTCAAAGTTTCAGCGATCATTTCTTTTTCAACTTCTTCAAGTTCTCCCTAAAACATTGGCTGCCCTGTACTTTCTATTAACTTCATTCTCAAGCGACTTATATTGCATACTCCTGTCTTTTCCTGGACATTTATGTATTTTCTTCTTTCATCCGTCTGTTACAGTTTTTTTTCTGTTACACAAGGGTTCTCCGTAGTGACGCACCTTTTACCTATGTTAGTCTTTTCAGCGTATGTTATTGCACTTCTTGGGAATATTTTGCTTATTGGGGTATTGCTTATCGCAACATCAACATCGATAGAGAACTTCAAACACGTCTCGTCTTTCCCTAGTACTTGAGTATTCCATTTTCTTCCATATTGATTCTTCCTGACGATTCTCTGAAATGTCAGTCTACTCTTCATTGCTAAATTGTGGTTTCAATATACAGGGTGGTCCATTGACAGTGACTGGACCAAATATCTCACGACATAAGCATCAAACGAAAAAACTACAAAGAACGAGACTCGTCTAGCTTGAAGGGGGAAACCAGATGGCGCTATGGTTGGCCCGCTAGATGGCACTGCCATAGGTCAAACGGATATCAACTGCGTTTTTTTAAATAGGAACCCCCATTTTTATTACATATTCGTGTAGTACGTAAAGAAATATGAATGTTTTAGTTGGATCACTTTTTTCGCTTTGTGATAGATGGCGCTGTAATAGTCACAAACGTATAAGTACGTGGTATCACGTAACTTCCGCCAGTGCGGACGGTTTTTGCTTCGTGATACATTACCCGTGTTAAAATAGACCGTTTACCAATTGCGGAAAAGGTCGATATCGTGTTGATGTACGGCTATTGTGATCAAAATGCCCAACGAGCGTGTGCTATGTATGTTGCTCGGTATCCTGGACGACATCATCCAAGTGTCCGGACCATTCGCCGGATAGTTACGTTATTTAAGGAAACAGGAAGTGTTCAGCCACGTGTGAAACGTCAACCACGACCTGCAACAAATGATGATGACCAAATAGGTGTTTTAGCTGCTGTCGCGGCTACTCCGCACATCAGTAGCAGACAAACTGCTCGAGAATCGGGAATCTTAAAAATGCTACATCAACTTCGATTGCACCCGTACCTTATTTCTCTGCACCGGGAATTGCATGGCGGAGACTTTGAACGTCGTGTACCGTTCCGCCACTGGGCACAAGAGAAATTACGGGATGTTTACAGATTTTTTGCACGCGTTCTACTTAGCGACGAAGCGTCATGCACCAACAGCGGTAAGGTAAACCGGCATAATATGCACTATTGGGTAACGGAATTCCACGATGGCTGCGAAAAGTGGAACATCAGTGACCTTGGCGGGTTAATGTATGGTGCGGCATTATGGGAGGAAGGATAATTGGCCCCCATTTTATCGATGGCAGTCTAAATGGTGCAATGTATGCTGATATCCTACGTAATGCTCTACCGATCTTACTACAAGGTTTTTCACTGCATGACAGAATGGCGATGTACTTCCAACATGATGGATGTCCGGCACATAGCTCGCGTGCGTTTGAAGCGGTATTGAATAGCATATTTCATGACAGGTGGATTGGTCGTCGAAGCACCATACCATGGCTCACACGTTCACCAGATCTGATGTCCCCGGATTTCTTTCTGTGGGGAAAGTTGAGAGATATTTGCTATCGTGATCCACCGACAACGCCTGACAACATGCGTCAGCGCATTGTCAATGCATGTGAGAACATTAGGGAAAGCGAACTACTCGCTGTTGAGGGGAATGTCGTTACACATATTGCCAAATGCATTGAGGTTGACGGACCTCATTTTGAGCCTTTATTGCATTAATGTGGTATTTACAGGTAATCACGCTGTAACAGTATGCGTTCTCAGAAATGATAAGTTCACAAAGGTACATGTATCACACTGGAACATTCGAAATAAAATGTTCAAATGTACCTACGTTATGTATTTTAATTTAAAAAACCTACATGTTACCAACTGTTCATCTAAAATTGTGAGCCATATGTTTGTGACTATTACAGTGCCATCTATCACAAAGCGAAAAAAGTCGTCCGAATAAAACATTCATATTTCTTTACGTACAACACGAATATGTAATAGAAAATGGGGTTCCTATTTTAAAAAGCGCAGTTTATATGCGTTTGACCTAAGGCAGCGCCATCTAGCGGGCCAACCATAGCGCCATCTAGTTTCCCCCTTCAAGCTAGACGAGTTTCGTTCTTTGTAGTTTTTTCGTTTGACGCTTATGTCGTGAGATATTTGGCCCGGTCACGATCAATGGACCACCTGATCTTGCATACGCCTTACAATCGAAGGTCTGATTTCGGGATCCCTGCCAGAAATGATGTAAACCAGCTGCAACCATCCCATGTCCACGGGCCTTTCCCAAGTATACCTCCTCTTCTTGCGATTATTGAACACTGCCCGCATCTCGTGGTCGTGCGGTAGCGTTCTCGCTTCCCACGCCCGGGTTCCCGGGTTCGATTCCCGGCGGGGTAGGGATTTTCTCTGCCTCGTGATGGCTGGGTGTTGTGTGCTGTCCTTAGTTTAGTTAGGTTTAAGTAGTTCTAAGTTCTAGGGGACTGATGACCATAGAAGTTAAGCCCCATAGTGCTCAGAGCCATTTGAACCAATCTTGAACACTACATTCGCTTTTATTAGCAGAAATTTGTTGCAAAACTCATTTAGTGTTTCTCCTCTCTCACTCATAGTATCAAGCCCACATTCTTCCGTAATCTCTTCTTGTACTCCTTACGCTACAACTTAGTTCCAATCCTCCATTATTATTCGACTTTTATCAATATCCTAAAATACACACATCAAAAAAGTTTTGCATCACCTCGGTTCCGAGAGGTCCGGAAACTGTACGGAAAATTGAAATAGAGAGCAACATAAACATTATTTTCGCCCTTTTTATTGCTCATGGAAACCACACATTGCATATTGTACCACCAAACAGCGAGACCTTCAGAGCTGGACAGTGTGTCTAAAGCGTTCAGCCTCACCAGCTTGCCTCCAAACACGTCTCCGACGATTGCCTGGTTGAAGGCATATGCGACACCCTTCGGTGAAGAGAACGTGATGCCAATCCTGAGCGGTCCATACGGCACGTTGTTGGGCCCATGTGTACCGCGCTGCATGGTGTCGTGGCTGTAAAGATGAACCTCGCCATGGACGTCGAGTGTGAAGTTGCGCATCATGTACCCTATTGTGCACAGTTTGAGTCGTAATATGACGTCCTGTGGCTGCACGAAAAGCATTATTCAACATGGTGGCATTGCTGTCAGGGTTCCTCCGAGCCATAATCAGTAGGTAGCGGTTATCCACTTCAGTAGTAGCGCTTGGGCGGCGTGAGCGAGGCATGTTATCGACAATTCCTGTCTCTCTGTTTCTCCTGTACACACCGGTACCTCTAATACTCAGTAACACGTCCTCTTGCTTTGATGCATGCCTGTATTCGTCATGGCATACTATCCACAAGTTCTTTAAGATACTGTTGGTCCAGATTGTTCCACTCCTAAACGTCGATTCAGCGTAGATCACTCAGCGTGGTTGGTGGGTAACGTCGTCCATAAACAGCCCTTTTCAACCTATCCCAGGCACGTTTGATAGGGTTCATGTCTGGAGAACACCCTGGCCACTCTAGTCGAGCGATGTTGTTATCCTGAAGGAAGTCGTTCACAAGATGTGCACGATAGGGGCACTAATTGTCGTCCATGAAGACGAATGCCTCGCCAATATGCTGCCGATATGGCTGCGCTATCGATCGGAGGATGGCATTCATGTATCGTTTAGCCGTTGCCGCGCCTTCCACGACCACCAGCGGCGTACGTCGGCCCAACACAACGCCACCCTAAAACAGCAAGGAACCTCCACCTTGCTGCACTCGCTGGACAGTGTGTCTAAAGCGTTCAGCCTCACCAGCTTGCCTCCAAACACGTCTCCGACGATTGCCTGGTTGAAGGCATATGCGACACCCTTCGGTGAAGATAACGTGATGCCAATCCTGAGCGGTCCATACGGCACGTTGTTGGGCCCATGTGTACCGCGCTGCATGGTGTCGAGGTTGTAAAGATGAACCTCGCCATGGACGTCGAGTGTGAAGTTGCGCATCATGTACCCTATTGTGCACAGTTTGAGTCGTAATACGACGTCCTGTGGCTGCACGAAAAGCATTATTCAACATGGTGGCATTGCTGTCAGGGATCCTCCGAGCCATAATCAGTAGGTAGCGGTTATCCACTTCAGTAGTAGCGCTTGGGCGGCCTGAGCGAGGCATGTTATCGACAATTCCTGTCTCTCTGCTTGTCCTCCATGTCCGAACAACATCGCTTTGGTTCACGAGACGTCTGGACACTTCCCTTGTTGAGAGCCCTTCCTGGCACAAAGGAATAATGCGGACGCGATCGAACCGCAGTATTGACCGTCTACGCATGGTTGAACTACAGACAACACGAGCCGTGTACCTCCTTCCTGGTCGAATGACTGGAACTGATCGGCTGTCTGACTCCCTCCGTCTAATAGGGGCTGCTGGTTGTTCACAACTTTCGGCGGGGTTAGTGACATCTCTGAAGAGTCAAAGGGACTTTGTCTGTGATACGATATCCACAATGAAAGTCTATCTTCAGGAGTTCTGGGAACCGGTGTGATGCAAAACTTTTTTTGGTGTGTGGTATTTTATTTCTGCTTGCGAGGTCGGCATATACAGGGTGAGTCACCTAACGTTACCGCTGGATATATTTCGTAAACCACATCAAATACTGACAAACCGATTCCACAGACCGAACGTGAGGAGAGGGGCTAGTGTAATTGTTTAATACAAACCATACAAAAATGCACGGAAGTATGTTTTTCGACACAAACCTACGTTTTTTTAAATGGAACCACGTTAGTTTTGTTAGCACATCTGAACATATAAACAAATACGTAATCAGTGCCGTTTGTTGCATTGTAAAATGTTAATTACATCCGGAGATATAGTAACCTAAAGTTGACGCTTGAGTACCACTCCTCCGCTGTTCGATCGTGTGTATCGGAGAGCACTGCAACATACATCGCGTTTCTACAGAATGATCTGCCAACGTTGCTCGAAAATGTCCCACTGGAAACGCGTCGACATATGTGGTATCAGCATGATGGTGCACCTGCACATTCCGCTATTAACACTAGGCTGACCCTTGACAGGATGTTCGACGGGCGTTTCATAGGACGTGGAGGACGCATAAATTGGCCAGCCAGTTCTCCTGATCTTACACCTCTGGACTTCTTTCTGTGGTGTACGTCAAAGGAGAATGTGTATCTTGATGTGCCTACAACCCCAGAGGATATGAAACAACGTATTGTGGCAGCCTGCGGCGACATTACACCAGATGTACTGCGGCGTGTACGACATTCATTACGCCAGAGATTGCAATTGTGTGAAGCAAATGATGGCCACCACATTGAACATCTATTGGCCTGACATGTCGGGACACACTCTATTCCACCCCGTAATTGAAAACGGAAACCACGTGTGTACGTGTACCTCACCCCCCATGGTAATGTACATGTGCGTCAGCGAAAAAGACCAATAAAAAGGTGTTAGCATGTGGACGTAATGTGCTGTTCCAGTCTCTTCTGTACCTAAGGTCCATCACCATTCCCTTTGGATCCCTACGTAATTCGGTGCTCTCCGATACACACGATCGAACAGCGGAGGAGTGGTACTCAAGCGTCAACTTTAGGTTACTATAACTCCGGATGTAATTAACATTTTACAATGCAACAAACGGAACTGATTACGTATTTGTTTATATGTTCAGATGTGCTAACAAAACTAACGTGGTTCCATTTAAAAAAACGTAGGTTTTGAAACGTCCCCTTAGAAAAATTTATAATGACTGTGCTTAAACTGACACAATATTTTTAGCGCAACGCAATCTGACTTTCAAAAATCCCTACAAAAGAATGGCCCTGACTAACATTAACCTATACGTTTCACAAATCACTTACCTCACCAAAAATCTTCCTTACTCGAACTACTGCAATACAGCGAGCGCCACTACTGCCAGCTAAATAAAAGATTCAAACTACAGAAGGCACTAACTACTGATAGGGATAGTTAGCAAATGAAAGATTTTAATAGAGAACAAACAATGTATTTACCTTAATATCATCAAAAGTCATAATATATGTAATTTCAAAACTCCGCCATTTCCTTCCACACATCCACCACTGCTGGCGGCTCACCTCTAATTGCGCAATGCTACGCGCTGTTCACATCCAGCTGCCCAACACTACAATGGCGGACAACAATGCAAACTAGCCACAGCACAGCCAGTGATTTTCATACCGAGCGCTACGTAACGTTTCCGATAAGAAAACATAAACAGCCTACTTACATAAAGAAAACATAAACAGCCTACTTACAGTTTGTGTTAAAAAACATACTTCCGTGCATTTTTGTATGGTTTGTATTAAACAATTACACTAGCCCCTCTCCTCACGTTCGGTCTGTGGAATCGGTTCGTCAGTATTTGATGTGGTTTACGAAATACACTCCTGGAAATGGAAAAAAGAACACATTGACACCGGTGTGTCAGACCCACCATACTTGCTCCGGACACTGCGAGAGGGCTGTACAAGCAATGATCACACGCACGGCACAGCGGACACACCAGGAACCGCGGTGTTGGCCGTCGAATGGCGCTAGCTGCGCAGCATTTGTGCACCGCCGCCGTCAGTGTCAGCCAGTTTGCCGTCGCTTACGGAGCTCCATCGCAGTCTTTAACACTGGTAGCATGCCGCGACAGCGTGGACGTGAACCGTATGTGCAGTTGACGGACTTAGAGCGAGGGCGTATAGTAGGCATGCGGGAGGCCGGGTGGACGTACCGCCGAATTGCTCAACACGTGGGGCGTGAGGTCTCCACAGTACATCGATGTTGTCGCCAGTGGTCGGCGGAAGGTGCACGTGCCCGTCGACCTGGGACCGGACCGCAGCGACGCACGGATGCACGCCAAGACCGTAGGATCCTACGCAGTGCCGTAGGGGACCGCACCGCCACTTCCCAGCAAATTAGGGACACTGTTGCTCCTGGGGTATCGGCGAGGACCATTCGCAACCGTCTCCATGAAGCTGGGCTACGGTCCCGCACACCGTTAGGCCGTCTTCCGCTCACGCCCCAACATCGTGCAGCCCGCCTCCAGTGGTGTCGCGACAGGCGTGAATGGAGGGACGAATGGAGACGTGTCGTCTTCAGCGATGAGAGTCGCTTCTGCCTTGGTGCCAATGATGGTCGTATGCGTGTTTGGCGCCGTGCAGGTGAGCGCCACAATCAGGACTGCATACGACCGAGGCACACAGGGCCAACACCCGGCATCATGGTGTGGGGAGCGATCTCCTACACTGGCCATACACCACTGGTGATCGTCGAGGGGACACTGAATAGTGCACGGTACATCCAAACCGTCATCGAACCCATCGTTCTACCATTCCTAGACCGGCAAGGGAACTTGCTGTTCCAACAGGACAATGCACGTCCGCATGTATCCCGTGCCACCCAACGTGCTCTAGAAGGTGTAAGTCAACTACCCTGGCCAGCAAGATCTCCGGATCTGTCCCCCATTGAGCATGTTTGGGACTGGATGAAGCGTCGTCTCACGCGGTCTGCACGTCCAGCACGAACGCTGGCCCAACTGAGGCGCCAGGTGGAAATGGCATGGCAAGCCGTTCCACAGGACTACATCCAGCATCTCTACGATCGTCTCCATGGGAGAATAGCAGCCTGCATTGCTGCGAAAGGTGGATATACACTGTACTAGTGCCGACATTGTGCATGCTCTGTTGCCTGTGTCTATGTGCCTGTGGTTCTGTCAGTGTGATCATGTGATGTATCTGACCCCAGGAATGTGTCAATAAAGTTTCCCCTTCCTGGGACAATGAATTCACGGTGTTCTTATTTCAATTTCCAGGAGTGTATATCCAGCGGTAACGTTAGGTGACTCACCCTGTATACCTGAAGTGTTGGTGTTGGTTTGCTGTCGATTCTGACGAGAACACCCCTATCACTGAACTGTTCCCAGTAGCTCACTCTCTGTCCTGCCTTCCTGTCCAGAACGAATCTTATCCCCCTTATAGAATTTTCTGTTTCTATCGATATTAACGCTATATTTATTTGACCAGTAAACCTTGTCTTCTTTCCATTTCACTTCACTGACGCCTCATTCACTAGATTGACTCTTTCCAACTCTCTTTTCAGGTTTTCTAGCTTCAATACCATCTTCAAGCTTCTGATATTCTAGGCTCCGACTAATAGAATGTTACCCTTTCATTGGTCATAGTGTGTTTTTCTCATAGACACGTTCCCCTTGACAGTCCTCTCCCGGAGATCCGAATGGGCGACTAATCCAGAATCTTTTTCCAGTGGAGAGATTATCATGACATTTTTTCTAGACCACATGTCTTATGGATACACGTTGTCTGTCTTTAATGCAGTGGATTCCATTGCTTGCATAACCATGCCGTTGATCGATGCTGTTCTTTCGCCTGCTAGGAGCAGTTTCCTACCATAAGGGCAAGAGAGTGCCCTCAATCTCTGCCCCCCCCCCCCCCTGCCCCTTTTTTGACAAGTCCGTTTCCAAAACGAGGGTGACATCTTTATGCTAGAAGTGTTCGGTCGCCATTGCTGGTAATTTCTACTCAAAACTTTTGCAGGAGCTGTATTCTGAAATGCTTAGGATGCGGTGATCCGTGAGTGGTGAACAACTGAGCTCAGACTTTGCAGAAACATTTTTACAATTTCATCGCAGCACACACAAATTTACACAAGGCACACTCTGGTAACTTGACAAGTTTATTTTAAAAAGTCAGATAAGTACTGAATTGTAAAAGCACAAAAAGTAAAACAGTTTAAAATCGGATATTTTATAAAAACGCCTCCAATTACACTCAGTGTTAAAGGATTACGTAGTTTAAGGCGCCAACGACCATTTACATAAAAAATTATTTAAAGCGCCAATAGTGTGAAAGTACAGCATCAAAAAATTAATAAAAAAACGGAAAAATTTATTTTAAAGGTGACAACAGTCAGGTAGTTCGGCATCTAAAAATCATTAAATACCAAAGACCAAATTAAACAATGTAATTACAAAATTTTACTGTCGCCAACATTTAGAACGTACACTGTACCGTTCCTTAGACAAACAGACTTCAAATGACACAGGTTAAATTACAGCTCAGATTTTATGCCGACGCGGAACGTCAAGGCCGCATCCTTGAAACTTTGCCTAGAAGCTGGCGTTTACATTTGACATCGATCGCAACAGTTCGTCGCACTAGTTCCACACAGGTAGAATAAAAAAGTTGTTTCAGAGCTCTAAAACAAAAAAGTGTTACCATACACATAACGGCGTCTTACAACAATTAGAGATCAGGTAAGTGAATGAGTTAGTGCTTGAATGAGTTAGTTTTGCACTTGCCAGACAGGCAGATCATTTTTAGATTAGATTCAAGGAACACATGGCAGCACTAAAAAACAAAAAAATACCATACATCAGCAATAGCCACCCACCTGCATGAAACAAAACACCATGTTAACAACACAAGTATTAGCATCCTACATATCCAACCAAAAGGCAGAAAACTAGACATCCTTGAAACACTCCAAATATACAAACAAAAAACAAAACAACCTGAATGCATCTTAAACGATAGAAATGACAATATTTACAATAGTTTCATCTCTGTTTTCAGCAACTGCCTACATCATTAAAAATGCACGCACACACACACACACACACACACACACACACACACACACACACACACACATACACACTCACCTTCATATTTACCATAAATACTGACAGCCGCCAAGAGTAGAAGAGATTGACCTCATTTACAGATAATTCATTAAACCAACAGCTTGTACCCCTTGTCAGCTTGAAACTATATGTACATCAACTACTGGCACAAATTGTATATCTATCTGCATACTTTAAAGTATTAACCAATGTATTACCCCAACCTTTAGGCAGCTAATACATGTAACATGTAATCTTAAGACCCCTTGCCATGTAAAGTTTGCTCTCATACAATCACTCTTTACACCCTCTCTCTCTCACACACACTCTTTCTCTCTCTCTTCTTCTACCTCCACCTTCTCATATCTGTCTTTTAATCCCAATCAAATAATGTATTTAAGTATAATTTTACTGCTGTAGCCAGTATGATTATTTTACTTAAAGTGTGTAACATTTCACCTGATTGTTATTCATAAGTTTGAAGTTTAAGCCATTTTAACATTTCACCTGAGTATGAAGTTTAAGCTGTTTTAACTTGTCAAAATCGGATGTATATGCCACCGGAAGTACACACATATGTATTCGACACCTCAAAACGAACACCTTCAAATCCTTTAAATAATTATTCTGTAATAATGTTGTTACGATGTATATTCTGCGTACTTTGCTACTATGTCTTCTCTTCTGCTATACGAACCTTGCACCCAGCAGATTCCAGACGTCATATTTGTTTACAAATTTGACGTATACGTGTGATGTGTTATGACAGCAAAAGGAACCTGTGACCACTGGAGGTACTCTATTTTACTTATTTTATATTTACCGTTAGATATCAGTTTAATTTTTTGTCAGAAGAAACCCAAAACCATATTCTGAAATAGTGTCTTGTTTCTCCACTAGACAGTGCCACAAGTTCCTCCAAAACATCGTAACACAACACACACACAAATGTCATACTAAGTAATGTAAATCCACCCGATGATGGAGGTTTAAACCTTTGAAACGCGTCGTGGAAATAAATAAAACGGTGACTGGTAACAGTAAACTTGTTCTTTCATGTAACATAAAATGAATTTAGCAAAAGAGTAAAAAGTTTCTAGATGCCCCTTTCGCCGAATCGCGCACATTTGATCAAGGGCCAGCTCAGGCTGTAAAAAGCAAGCAGTTTATGACGAATTCCGTCCAAGTGGCGTAATAGTTACAAACAAAATCAGATTTCCCAAAACACGGCCAAGTTATCGCCGGAACTCTCACTGGAATTCTGAAAAAAAGAAGAAACACACAAATGATGGGGCACGGCGAGCTCCCACGGTGACGAGTATGTTCACCCACCTTTGGCGCAGCTCAGTTTTTCGCAATGCGGCAGAAAGGAGCTCACCATAACTACGTTTATATGATGGTAATAACTGCCAGATATCCTCACAGCAGGTACACCTCGATGAAGTACTTTCGTAGCGGTTTTAAAACCTGTCTCCACCCCACTGAATGTTCGGCAACAGCAAATGAAGCTAGTAACCATCTCCAAACAGGGAAACTCACCACCTTCCAAAATCAACACTCTACACTGTACGGGGAAACTTTCACGTATTCCTGCCTGCTAACAGAATGGCTGACTATATCCTGCTTATGCTCGTCTTTCTTCGCACCGCATTTGCACATTCGCTTTCCAAGGCGGCACATGTGGAAATGGCGTCATCTCGTGGCGTGCCAAGGAAACTTAAAGTCAAAGCACCGCCAGTAGCTTACCCGAAACATCGATACGAACGTATCAGATTCGAACCCAGGACTCACAACATTTCCACTGCCAGCCACTATGTCGTGGACTAGAATAGAATGTTATGTTCCATCTGTTTTGTCAAGTACGTTTCTGTTTGATGTGATTTCACTGATTCTCTGTTTGGTTAAGAGTAACAGGTTCTGTCCTCTTTTGATTGCTGTCAAGTAGCATTAAGCTTTTATTGATTGGTTATTGTGTATATTTTAGTGTACTATTTAATTTAGTGCATAGTTTTATTGAATGTTGCCACCGATAACTTGTGTCAAAGCAGTTAATGCGCCGCTGGCGCCACATATTATTTCAGTTAAAATTTTATCCTTTTATTCAAGTGTTTTAGTAAAACAGGTTTGCTTTATGTCAGGAAACGTGAAATCTAAAATATGTATATGTCTTGAAGATGTAGAGTATTTAATTTATGAATATGTTATTGAGATTAAATTTTTGTATACTGAACTGATCTTATGTAAGTGTCAAATGCCTCGAGTTTTGAACAAGGTTAAGTGCATTGTTATTTTGTGTGCTTAATTCCTTTGGTTGTTAACTTGTGCTATCCTGAATATTGTACAGGGGCTCTTGCGACAAGTGTAAAATTTTAGATTTTTTAAAATAAATTTTTAAAAGTGTAACTTGCCCAGGTAAACTACAGCACATTCCATATCGTGTACCCATTCTCACCAATGTCTCAAATATTACTTCTCTACAGTGGCTTTATATGTACTCAGTTCATAGCTGACCATATGGGAGGTGGAAAGTGCGTTGGTCCATCGTTTATTCCTCGAGATTGTCTTCGAACTCCGATTAAACAGCGAGTTGTGCCAGGAGGATTTTGCAACAGCAACCCACAGTGCTGCCATTCGAATCACGACTGATGGGAAGCTTTGGGAGACATCCACCAACAGGCCTCCTGGAGGTATAACTGGTGAGACTATGGAGCAGTCAAACAATCATTATCGCGGAGAGGCGTGTAGCAGGTGCCGCTTACCTTCCTTCTCCATAGATGTACTCCGATGCTGAGGAACTCCCACTCGTCGAAGGCTGCATTGTGACCTAGCTCAAAGTCGCACTCTCTGTGCAGAGATAGTGGATGTTTACCAGGATGCCATTTACGATGTCAATGAGAGCACTCTGGTACCTCACTACCCCAAGCTGCTAACACATGGGGCAGAACGGATGACACCGATCAAACTGTGTCCAACGTACAGCAACATCACAGGGCACTGAGTCCGCATCTTCACAGCTGCAGTGATAATTGTCTCAGCTTGACAATGCACCCTGCTATGAAGCAGTTTGTTTGAGGCAATGCTTTGTGGCCAGTAACATTCCTGAAATGGATTGGCCTCCTCAGAGTCCCGACCTAAACCCAGTGGAACACCTTTGGGATAAGTTAGAACTTCGCTCCTTATCCCAGTGCCCAACACCATTACACTCCCCGGTTTCAGCTTTTGAAGAAGAATGAGCTGCTATTCCACGACAGACTTTTGGCCAACTCAAGTGGGCCCAGCAGAGTTCAAGCCATAATAAAAGCGAAGATTTTAAAAGTTTGTACATGGCTGGAGCAGCAACCGCAGGATGAAATCTTCTTGTAGAAATAGTGAACATCCAACCAGTTGGAAAATGGAAAGTTTGTTAAACCCTCGTTATCATGGTTTCAACGATTATAAAGATGTCTTCTGCAGAACGAAATTTTGACAACCTAAACAAGGTAATAGCGAAAAACTGTTATATGCGTTGTGTGTTTTAATTATTATGGAGGTGATATTTCATATTTGACTGACCCTTTTGCAGTATATTTTAACTTATATATATATATATATATATATATATATATATATATATATATATATATATATATATATATATATGTCTTACTTGATGACATTTTCTAGCAGCGCCAAGACGTCAATCAAAATTAAATATCACCTTCATAATAAACATAGTGTTTGTCATTTAGTATTTCCTCATCAATGTACAGTTAGTGCATTAGCGTCACGTACGCATCACTTTGGGTAAGGAAAGCTTCCGGCAAGTGAGGGCACTAGTAGAATGTGCAAGGAGGGCGCGTGATAGTGACTGAAACTTTATCACGCTAAGTTTGATCAAAACGTTCAAATTAAAATTATGGCTTACAAATGAGATCATATGTAGCTATGTGTGTCTTTAACATTAATAAAATGTCAATAAATAAAAATTTACCATCTCAAAAAGGTCATTGTGGTAAGATCAAGTTATGAGACAACAAGACTGAATAATTTTTTTCTATTGCTATTGATATATATATTTCACTGTTAACTTTTTTAGGTTGTAAATATTTCCTTCTGACAAAGACGTTTTTATAAGTGTTGAAACCATGGTAAAGAGGTTTTTATAAACCTCCCAGTTTGGAACTGATTGGTTGTTTACTATTTCTGCAAGAAGATAAAAGCAAAGGATGGGCTCTTGCTCTAGCAATCAAAATCATTCAGCAGCGCGGATGATTTCGGAGCGCCTTACCACATTAGCGAATGAGATAGGGAAAGCCGTTCTTGGTTCCCCACGTGTGTGTTCTTCGGACAGTACTGACGAATTTGGACGAAGACTGAAAAAAGAGAGGCACCCGGAACAGGAATGGAACCTGAGCCCTCTGCTGCTGAGACTGGCGCCAAGTAGTCGCTCGCCACTCAGGATGGCGGCTGCCGACAAGACGGGCGAACTGTGCGCCTGCAAAGTGGCGTGGCGAGCAGTGTAATCCTCTTAGCGTGCGACGCGCATCTCCAGCAAGTAGTGCGCCCGCCACTCAGGCAGCGCTCCGGCGCGCCGGCGGCGTCTTACCGAACTACTGCCGCGGTTACACCCGGCAGTGCGGTTCCAGCCAGGTGCGCAACTTCTGACCACTAGTCGCCACCTACTCTGCTCTGAATTCCCGCTCTCTCCTTGTGCAGTTTACCGTTAAGTGGCTTTCCATCTGATCAGATGGCGAATGCCAATGGTAAACAGCTGCCTCACGACACTGATTTCATGCAATTGTTCCAGCGAAGGGAAACTGATAAGAGTTTTTGGAAGGAGTTAAATGAACTTAAATGAAATGAGTGGCTCGATGGAGATGACACAATAACAGTAATATTAGCAGTTGTTGTGGTGTCACCGCAAGACACTACACTGGCTAGGTTGTAGGCTTCAAATCGGTCGCGGTCCGTCAGTACACATCGGACCCGCGAGTCGCCACTGTCGACGCTAGCAGTTCCAGCGCCGCCACTCGGCTGGTCTTACGAGACAAGCTAGCGCACTGCCCAGTTGTACAGCCGACTTTAATAGGAATGGTTCACTTGTTATAGCTTCAGAAATCTCATTTGCAGAGACGCTAGTTAGCATAGCCTTCAGCTAAGTCAGTAGCTACGACCTAGCCAGGCGCCACATACAGTTTATGCATTGACAATTGATCTATATGCGTGAAGCAATCAGAATTGGAAAGAAGTATTGGCAGTTCAGTCTACAACTGCACTTGTAAATATTGTTGTACAAAGTCAAGATCGACATTCACCGCTGATGCTGAATTAAAGCTAAGTATTTAATTGTATTCCTGACCACTAACATTCTAATCACCTAAGATATTCCAGATTCATCCCGTCAAGTATAGTTCATGGATCCTCACGTCAGCCTACGTGATCAACGCGTGCAGTTAATGGTCACACCTCGTGATCAGACTGAGAGTCAAATTGAGTGACTCAACCTGGTCACCCCTTTTTCCATGAAGCCCATAGTTCCGCCTCATATATAACAGTTGTAATAGTGAATATGTGGTACCGCAGTATTGTCAGTCCTGTTGAGTTCAGTATTTTTTTTAATTACACAATGTTCCTGTGGACTAGGAACAATGACGTACGGGATGGGCGAAATAAAACTGGTCCGGAAAATAGTTCATGCCCCTTAATATAGGGTACCCATCATACATGTTCTGGCCTAAATGCAGATGATGTAAGTTTGGATGCCTGTCTTAAGGTGTACGAAATATTTTCTGGCTTTTTTCTTTTTGTCTACCCAGTACAAACGAAAATGTGTTGTAACTGTTATGTATTGGGCGGAACTATGGGCCTCATGGAAAAAGGGTGACCTTTTTCCATGAGTCACGCAGTTTGACTCTTAGTCTGATCACGAGGTGTGGCCATGGGCGTACCCAGCGAGGGGCAGGGGGAGGGGGCAGCTGCCCCCCCCCCCCCGCCCCCCTAGAAGACATTGGCAGTTTTTTACTAGTTTACTGTTTTATTTAATAAGAAATGCTGCATGTTTTCTCAGATTGTACAAGTGCATTCTTGTATTTAAAATGTTTATTAAAAGCAGTTTTTCACTGGTTTACTGTTTTATTTAATAAGAAGTGCTCAATGTTGTCTCGAGTCCTTGTTTCCTGAGACTAGAATGACCAGCCCCCCCCCCCCCCCCCCCCCCCTGGTTCAGATCCTGGGTACGCCCTTGGGTGTGGCCATTAAATGCATGCGCTGATCACGTAGGCTGACGTGAGGATAAATGAACTATACTTGACGGGATGTATCTGAAACATCTTCGGTGATTAGAAAGTCAGTAGACAGGAATACAATTAAATACTTAGCTTTAATTCAGCATCAGCGGTGAACGTCGATCTTTGTACAATAATATTTACAAGTGCAGTTATACAGGGTGTTACAAAAAGGTACGGCCAAACTTTCAGGAAACATTCCTCACACACAAAGAAAGAAAATATGTTATGTGGACATGTGTCCGGAAACGCTTACTTTCCATGTTAGAGCTCATTTTATTACTTCTCTTCAAAACACATTAATCATGGAATGGAAACACACAGCAACAGAACGTACCAGCGTGACTTCAAACACTTTGTTACAGGAAATGTTCCAAATGTCATCTGTTAGCGAGGATACATGCATCCACCCTCCGTCGCATGGAATCCCTGATGCGCTGATGCAGCCCTGGAGAATGGCGTATTGTATCAGAGCCGTCCACAATAGGAGCACGAAGAGTCTCTAAATTTGGTACCGGGGTTGCGTAGACAAGAGCTTTCAAACGCCCCCATAAATGAAAGTCAAGAGGGTTGAGGTCAGGAGAGCGTGGAGGCCAATCCATCGGTCACCGAATCTGTTGTTGAGAAGCGTACGAACACTCCGAATGAAATGTGCAGGAGCTGCATCGCGCATGAACCACATTTTGTGTCGTACTTGTAAAGGCACATGTTCTAGCAGCACAGAGTATCCAGTATGAAATCATGATAACGTGCTCCATTGAGCGTAGGTGGACGAAACTAAAATGAGCTCTAACATGAAAATTTAGCGTTTCCGGACACACGTCCACATAACATCTTTTCTTTATTTGTGTGAGAGGAATGTTTCCTGAAAGTTTGGCCGTACCTTTTTGTAACACCCTGAATACTGAACCGCGAATACTTATTTGCAATTCTGATTGCTTCACGCATATAGATCAATTGTCAATGCATATACTGTATGTGGCACCTGGCTAGGTCATAGCTACTGACTTAGCTGAAGGCTACGCTAACTAGCGTCTCTGCAAATGAGATCTCTGAAGCTATAACAAGTGAACCATTCCTATTAAAGTCGGCTGTGGAACTGGCCAGTGCGCTAGCTTGTCTCGAAAGACCAGCCGAGTGGCTGCGCTCGGTCTGCTAGCGTCGACAGTGGCGACTCGCGGCTCCGATGTGTGCTGACGGACCGCGGCCGATTTGAAGCCTACACTAGAAAGTGTGGTGCCTTACGGTGACACCACAGTAACAGTACAGAAGCAATATCTACAGAAGAAGTACGCTGTTTCAGGGAAAGGTGCAGAAATAATAGAATAAAGCTAGCTTATTACGCAGAAAAGAAAGAGGTAGACATCAGGAAAGCTGCGCACGTCTATAATGTGGTAAAAGTATTGATTCGCTGTTGCAGAGAATGAAGACAGCTGGGATTTGATAGAGAGGAGCTGCTTTGATATTTACACCTCAAGATATAAGCTCGTCTTGAGTAAACCGTGGTCCTGGATTGCACTCATGTTACTGGTGCGTTCTAGGATTACAGCGAAGTGCTGGATGTATCAGATCTTGTACTGGAATTATGAATTTATACAGGAAGGGCACAATAAAGCTGACCCAGAAGACCTTTCATGCACCTTAAGAAAGCAAATCAAATTGCATCATCTGTATCTGTCGTATGCCATCTTAGGCAATTTATAACACTTAAAACACTTGATAATGGCACTTTGAAGCCGAAATCATGATTGTGTAAGTGTAAATGTAACACTGTAAATAAAAAAAACAGTCTAATTGTGGTACTGCCTTTAAAGAAATTAGAATTGTCATAGACCGTAGCTCCATACAGTGTGTTCACTGTGAGATTCAGAGTACAACTGGTCTAGTTCACAGCATCACCATCAGAGAGCAGTGTCGGCCATCCCCTTCTACCGTCCCATGACATAATACAAGATGGCGGTCTGGGGGAAAATAGTGGGAGATTTGCTCAGTCTGTGTCTAGCTGCTGGACTGGGAGGACGGACGTAATTATTTGCTTTGTTCAATGGATGAGATGTCTGTGCTGGAGGAGAAGTGTAATGGGTGTATTAGCTGTAATCTTCCAGCTCAGGGCTGTGTCGATAGCCACCAGCATAATATTTGGAAAACAATGATATTTTGAAGACAAATACGCTTTATGAGATAATAAAGATGCAGCAGGATGGGGGTAAGTTGCACTTCGCAAGTCATGCTGATAAATGTGTGTGCTGGAACTGTAGATGATTTGATAAAAGTCCAGTCAGTCTTCCAAAGCGCAAGAGGCAAGACATTCACTCCAGTGCGCATGCTCCCTGCCCCCAGCGACAAACGCCGTCTTATGGCACCGACACACTGTAGCCGTATGGGTGGCCACATACTTCCTGTCGCATTGGAAATACCCGCAACCTTCCTCTTTCCCATCCCCAACGCAAGGATACCCTTTGTCATTGAACACGAACTGCTCCAGGAGCTATTACATCTGGTGTTGCAGAATACTGGCACATACATAAATTGAAGATGTCACAGGAGTTAAAAATAACAGTGCACAAAGAAAATGAGAGAGCTTTGCAAATGACGCAAGAATATTTAAACAATTTTCGATGTAATTACACGTTTTGTTCCGAGGAATGCCACCACCGCACTTGAAAACAGGCTCTAAAAAAAAGATCGCGATACGCTTGTGAAATCGTCCCTGAGACACTTCGCGCGCTTTTGTGGGAAATACCACAGTCTTCCCTTGTCTTTGAGCACGGGCTCCTTCGGCACTTACTTAACCCAATTGAATATGTATCTAAACACACTTTTAAAAAAGATCGCTGCACAGTAGTTTGCATCAATTTTTCGACATATTTTGCCACACTCGAACACTGACTCTAAAAAGACCACTGCACACTTGTGACACCCCCCTGAGACACTTCACACTCTTTTGTGAGAAACCTATATCAGCTATAATATCTGATTTTACACTCCAAAATGATGAAATGGAGAAGTCGAAATAAATATTTCTGTAACTCTAAACAGGACACCCACCACTTTTCGAGATTTAGCTGCTTGTTTGAAGACACTACAGCTACTGTAGTGTTCATCACTATTCTGAAATGGTGAGTGGGGTTAGTTTATACACTCCTGGAAATTGAAATAAGAACACCGTGAATTCATTGTCCCAGGAAGGGGAAACTTTATTGACACATTCCTGGGGTCAGATACATCACATGATCACACTGACAGAACCACAGGCACATAGACACAGGCAACAGACCATGCACAATGTCGGCACTAGTACAGTGTATATCCACCTTTCGCAGCAATGCAGGCTGCTATTCTCCCATGGAGACGATCGTAGAGATGCTGGATGTAGTCCTGTGGAACGGCTTGCCATGCCATTTCCAACTGGCGCCTCAGTTGGACCAGCGTTCGTGCTGGACGTGCAGACCGCCTGAGACGACGCTTCATCCAGTCCCAAACATGCTCAATGGGGGACAGATCCGGAGATCTTGCTGGCCAGGGTAGTTGACTTACACCTTCTAGAGCACGTTGGGTGGCACGGGATACATGCGGACGCGCATTGTCCTGTTGGAACAGCAAGTTCCCTTGCCGGTCTAGGAATGGTAGAACGATGGGTTCGATGACGGTTTGGATGTACCGTGCACTATTCAGTGTCCCCTCGACGATCACCAGTGGTGTACGGCCAGTGTAGGAGATCGCTCCCCACACCATGATGCCGGGTGTTGGCCCTGAGTGCCTCGGTCGTATGCAGTCCTGATTGTGGCGCTCACCTGCACGGCGCCAAACACGCATACGACCATCATTGGCACCAAGGCAGAAGCGACACTCATCGCTGAAGACGACACGTCTCCATTCGTCCCTCCATTCACGCCTGTCGCGACACCACTGGAGGCGGGCTGCACGATGTTGGGGCGTGAGCGGAAGACGGCCTAACGGTGTGCGGGACCGTAGCCCAGCTTCATGGAGACGGTTGCGAATGGCCCTCGCCGATACCCCAGGAGCAACAGTGTCCCTAATTTGCTGGGAAGTGGCGGTGCGGTCCCCTACGGCACTGCGTAGGATCCTACGGTCTTGGCGTGCATCCGTGCGTCGCTGCGGTCCGGTCCCAGGTCGACGGGCACGTGCACCTTCCGCCGACCACTGGCGACAACATCGATGTACTGTGGAGACCTCACGCCCCACGTGTTGAGCAATTCGGCGGTACGTCCACCCGGCCTCCCGCATGCCCACTATACGCCCTCGCTCAAAGTCCGTCAACTGCACATACGGTTCACGTCCACGCTGTCGCGGCATGCTACCAGTGTTAAAGACTGCGATGGAGCTCCGTATGCCACGGCAAACTGGCTGACACTGACGGCGGCGGTGCACAAATGCTGCGCAGCTAGCGCCATTCGACGGCCAACACCGCGGTTCCTGGTGTGTCCGCTGTGCCGTGCGTGTCATCATTGCTTGTACAGCCCTCTCGCAGTGTCCGGAGCAAGTATGGTGGGTCTGACACACCGGTGTCAATGTGTTCCTTTTTCCATTCCCAGGAGTGTATTTGTAACAATCTGTTGTCTCACTGTGGCGCGAACTGCTGCTCAAATTGCTGCTGCATATGCCATACGCCGGACTTGATGGTCTTCCCTCTCGGTGGTGCCAGATGGTCGTCCAGAGCCCGGTCTTCTTGCGCCTGTACATTTGCATGACCACGTCTACAAGTAATAATACACAGTGGCACGTCTTTCCACAGTATTGCAGAATGAACATTCAGCACCTTGTAGCCCTATTATACGACCTCGTTCAAACTCAGTGGGGTGTTAATAAGGGCGTCTGTGTCGCCTTAAAAAATGGTTCAAATGGCTCTGAGCACTATGGGGCTTAATTTCTGAGGTCATCAGTCCCCTAGAACTACTTAAACCTAACTAACCTGAGGACGTCACACACTGTGTTACCTTAAAGGTACTCTTGACAAACATCAGTTCACCACGTCCAATCACAAAGATAACTAACGCTCACGACAGTGTGCATTTAAGGCAAACTTGATTTGCATTCTCACAGTGACACTACTAGCGTCACTCTTACGCGTCTGGCGCGGAAATTTGAATAGACATGAAATTTCAGATGTTGAAACACGACTACTAACTTTTATTTATGTCGCACAACTCCTTCGTGGTGCTGAGTTGTTTCCCATCATTGTATGTAGTTCGCAATACCCATTATGCTGAACTTTAGTAATAGAATGTCAGTCCACCCTTTAAAGAAACATAAATCATAAGAGCAATTCAAAAATTTCATTAAAAAGTCATGTGTGGAATTCCGTATGTAATTAATGTGTTATGAGAATTGAATAAGCGCTTTTAAAGTTTCTCTCAATTTCGTCACTTCAAGGAGCATTAATGTGGAATTTTTTGTTGGTTATTTTTCTTGATATTCAACATAATTTTCTCAACTGTTCTTTTTTACAGCTCGGATTTTAAATATTTAGTGTAAACCTAACATCACTGGAATATGAACAACTTTTTTGTGAGTGTATTCTAGTAACCATACTGCCGGAAAAAAAATTGTACACCTCGAAAGACGGCATCGATTTTGATCCGACGATGGCATATGCCACCTGGGGGACGGCAGATGTACTGATAATGGTTTTAACATTGTCCGCCAACAGAAAGGATACTGACATAGCTACCAGAGCGCCACCGTGCCTATACTTTAACAGGGAATGCTCACAACCAGAAGGCTCAGTGTGGTGCAAATGTTCACGAAAACAGGCAATCACGCCACGAAGATGCAATCCTGCTTCCTACATCCAACTGAGCGAGTTTGGAAGGGTCTTCCGAGTGGTCGGATGGTCCTTTCGGAAAACTGCCACTCAGGCTGGATGTGCGGCATTAGTTGTGCAACGATGCTGGTATCAGTGATCATATGAACAGTCTCACAACAGTAGACGAAGTTATGAACGTCCAGGCAGCAGAGACGCCCGCCAGGAGCGTCATATTCTAAGTGTGACTGGGCACGCACACCTCCAGCCTGTCTTCCATTCACGCCACAGCATTGACGTCCACGGCTCGACTGGTGCTGTCATAGGCTCACTTGGAATGGCGCGCCTTGGTCTTCAGCGATGAGAGCAGATTATGCTTGCACGCAAGTGATTGTCGTTTGCGCGCACAACGTAGACCTGGTGGTCGCTGTCACATAGATAGAATTTGTCCAAGACAAACTGGCTCCACCCCAGACTCTCGTTCACCATTTGTGTTTATTGAGAGGACGCTAACCAGCCCTCCGTATACTTGCAGAATTTTCTTATACCCGTTCCTTTGCTGTCTTTGCAACAGGAAGACGATGTGTTGTTCCAACAGGATAATGCCCACTCACACACGGCCCGTGAAACTCAGCGTGCTGTGCAAGGCGTTTAGCAACTTCCTCGGTCAGTATAGTCGCTGGACATGTCTCCAATCGAGCGGGTGTGGGATATGATGTGGCGAACAGTACTCGCGCGACTCGTCAACCAACATCTTTTATCACGTAAACAGGTCGAGCAGACATGGAATAACGTATCCCACGACGTGTTCGCCATCTATACGGTCGACTGGATGCCAGAGTCAACATTCGTATTGCCGCCCGTGGAGGCTACACCACGCACTAATAGGGGTGTTTCAAAGTGGGCCGAAACCTGGTATCTCAGAACCGCTTGTGCTATTGGTCTGTAAATGTAATCATTTCATGTACTTTTGCAACAATAAATCTTGAGTGAATTGGATACCTGTAAAAGAGTGTACTAATTTTTTTCCGGCAGTGTATACATCGTTATCTCGTTGGATACCCTGGACTTAGTTATTTCAGTATATAACCTTAAGGCCGTTGAATCAAAAAGGTGACATCCGGATTCACACTAACATAACATAACACCGTCCAAATAGACCTCGAGGGCCCAATGGTACTGACCGACCGCCGTGTCATCCTCAGACCTTAGGCGTCACCGCATGCATATGTGGCTGGAACATGCCGTTTAGGTATCAAAGTAATCTTTCTTAACGGTGCTGGGTGGGTAATTATCAACTGTTAGATACATCATAAGTTTGATATTCACTGAAGAGCCAAAGAAATTGCTACATTTGCCTAATATCGTTAGAGCCCCCACGAGCACGCAGAAGTGCCACAACACGACGTAGCATGGACTATGCTAACGCCTGAAATAGTGCTGGAGGGAAATAACACCATGAATCCTGCAGGGCTCTAAACCCGTAAGAGTTCAAAAATGGCTCTGAGCACTATGGGACTCAACTGCTGTGGTCATAAGTCCCCTAGAACTTAGAACTACTTAAACCGAACTAACCTAAGGACATCACACACATCCATGCCCGAGGCAGGATTCGAACCTGCGACCGTAGCGGACGTGCGGTTCCAGACTGTAGCGCCTTTAACCGCTCGGCCACTCCGGCCGGCCCCCGTAAGAGTACTAGTGGGTGGATATCTCTTCTGAACAGCACTTTGCAAGGCATCCCAGATATACTCAATATTGTTCATGTCTGGGGAGTCTGATGGCCAGCGGAAGTGTTTAAACTCAGAAGAGTGTTCCTGGAGCCATTCTGTAGCAATTCTGGACGTGTGTGGTGTCGCATGGTCCTGCTGGAATTGCCCAAGTCCGTCGGAATGCACAACGGACATGAATGATCACGTTCCTGTCACCTGTCACAGTCGTATCTAGACGTATCAGTGACCCCATATCACTCCAACTGCACACGCTCCACGCCATTACAGAGCCTCCACTAGCTTGAATAGTCCCCTGCTGACATGCAGGGTCCATGGATTCATGATGTTGCCTCCATATCGGTACACTTCCATCCGCTCGATTCGATTTGAAACGAGATGCGTCCGACCAGGCAACATGTTTCCAGACATCAACAGTCCGATGTCGGTTTTGACGGGCACAGGCGAGGCGTACAGATTTGCGTCGCGCAGTCATCAAGCGTAGACGAGTGAACCTTCGGCTCCGAAAGCCCATATCGATGATGTTTCGTTGAATTGTTCACACCCTGACACTTGTTGATGGCCCAGCATTGAAACCTGTAGCAATTTGCGGAAGGGTTGCACTTCTGCCACGTTGAACGATTCTCTTCAGTTGTCGTTGGTCCCGTTCTTGCAGGATCCATTTCCGGCCGCAGCGATTACGGGGATTTGATGTTTTATCGGATTCCTCGCATTCACGCTTATTTCTTGGAGTAGGATAGATGTTCAGATTCCGCTTGTATGGTGAAGTGACAATTTTAGACCCTATCTCCCTCTCGGTTAAGCTTCTGCCGACGCCAGTGATGAGGAACCTCCTGCTGTGCAGAAGCATCGGGCGACGACATGTTGCGAAACTGATGAAGTGACAGGGAAGTGTACTGCCACGTTCAGACGCAGAAGAGCAGCCGAGTGACGGAGGAATTGGCCCGAGATGGGCGCTCAAGAGGTGCGCGATCTGCGGATGACGGAGCTGGTAGCTGGCGCTCACATGGCGGACGGGCGGCTAATCCGGCGATCAAAGGCGCGGCCACGTGGGACCCCCCGGCGCGGGCCCCAGATTGGCCAGCTGATCAAACGCCTCGGCCGCGCCGCGAGCTGCGCTTTGAGCCGCCAGCGGAAGCCCCACCTTCCGCCCTTCCCCCCCTCCCCCCCCCCCCATTCCTTGCACGTATGCCCGTCTCGGAACGAGTGCGTCCCCAGGGTGCGTGCAAATGATTACATGCGGGGGCGCCGCGAAAGCGTTTTTATCGGCCGGGTGAGGTGGCGCGGGAGTAAAGGCCATCGCGCTGAGTAGCACACGGCGTAACTACGAGCTCTGTATCGCCGATTGTCATAACCGTTCGATATGATTGGTAGAGGGGAAGCAAGAGATGTAGTTTAAGTTCAATGAAATGGTATCGACGGCAACTGAGAGACTCACACCACGTAAATTAATAAGAGATGGTACTGATTCTCCACGGTACACAAAACAAGTCAGAGCACTGTTGCATATGCAACGAAAAAAACGGGTCAAACTTAAAAGAAAACAATGTCCACATGACTCGTAAAGTCCTACAGAAGCTCGAAATTTAGTGCGAACTCCAGTGAGAGATGCTTTTAACAGTTTCCACAACTAAACTCTCTCTAGAAATCTTGTAGAAAACCCAAAGAGATTCTGGTCATATGTAAAGTACACCAATGGCAAGGCGCGATCACTACCTTCACTGAACGAAAACAATGGTGTTTTACTGATGACAGTGCTATCAAGCACACTTACTAAATACACTTTTCCTCAATTCGTTTGTCAAAGATCACGAAGTAAATATTTCAGAATTCGAATCAAAAACAACTGCCAGCTTGAGTAGTACAAGCAGATATCCTCGGTGTAGCAATGCACCTTAAATCACATAATAAAGGTAAGACTTCCGGTACAGTTTTCATACCAGTCAGGCTCCCTTCAGAGTACGCTGATACAGTAGCCCATTATTTATCAGTCATATACAGCAGCTCGCTCGTCGAAAGATCCGTAAATAGAAACTTGCACAAGTCACACCAGTACCCAAGAAAGGAAATTGGAGTAATCCGCTGAATTACAGACCAGTATCGCTATAGAAAAAATTTGGAACATATACTGTGTTCAAACATTATGAGTCATCTCGAACAAAACGATTTATTTACAAACAGGAAACATTAATGCAGAAAACATTGTTCTTTATTCTCACGAAGTAATGAGTGCTATCAACAACGCTTGTCAAATTAGTTCCATATTTTTAGACTTAAGAAGGCTTTTGACACTGTTCCTCACAAGCGACTTCTGAGTAAATTACGTGCCTATGCAGTGTCGTCTCTGTTGTGCGACTGCATTCGCGCTTTCCTCTCAGAAAGGTCACAGCTCGTTGCAATTGATGGAAAGTCATGCAGTGAAACAGAAGTAATATCTGGTATTCTCCAAGCAAGTGTTATAGGCCCTCTGTTGTTCCTGATCACCATAAACGATTTATGAGATAATCTAAGGAATCGTCTTAGATTGTTTGCAGATGATGCTGTCATATACCGTCTTATAAAGTCATCAGATGACCAAAGCAAATAGCAAAACGATTTACGTAAGATATCTGCACGGTGCGAGAAGTGGCAATTGACGCTAACTAATGACAAGTGTGAAGTCAGCTACATGAGTACCAAAAGGGATCCGCTAATATTCGGTTACACGACAAATCACACAAATCTAAAGCCTGTGAATTCAATTAAATAGTTAGGAATTACAATCACTAATAACTTCATTTGGAACGATCACATAGAAAATACTGTGGGCAAAGCAAACCAGAGACTGCGATTTGTTGGCAAAACACTTAAAAAATGCAAAAGGTCTACCAAAGAGACTACTTACACTACTCTTGTCCGCCCTCTTTTGGAGTTCACCTGTATGATATGGGATGGTATCAATAGGATTGACGGATGACGTGGAAAAATTTCAAAAAAGGGAACTTAGTTTTAATTATAGCGAAAGAGGAGAGAAAGTGCCGCGAATTTGGGGCGGCAGTCATTACAACAAAAGCATATTTCGTTGCGGCAGCATCTTCTCCTGAATATTCAATCGCAACTTTCTCCTCCGAATGCGAAAATGATTTGTTAGTGCCAACGTACGTAGGAAGGAATGATAATAAAATAAGTGACACCAGGGGTCGCATGTAAGGATTTAATCGTTCCTTTTTGCCACAAGCTGATCCTTAGTAGATCTGTAGCGAAACAGCTTGAAGGCAGTTCAATGAATCTGCTGCTAGGTACTTAATTGTCAGATGCAGGGTAATCTTGCAGGTGTACATGCAGAATGAGGAGTTGTTCGTTCCGTCAGGTCTCGTTGAGTCATCACCAGAGTGTCACAGACATTTCAACCTGAGCAACATAATTTTCTTGTATCATTTACTTGATGGAGGGACTATGTATGGCCAACACACAGGTATGTGATGTCCCTCACTCACCAATTAATATACACTCCTGGAAATTGAAATAAGAACACCGTAAATTCATTGTCCCAGGAAGGGGAAACTTTATTGACACATTCCTGGGGTCAGATACATCACATGATCACACTGACAGAACCACAGGCACATAGACACAGGCAACAGAGCATGCACAATGTCGGCACTAGTACAGTGTATATCCACCTTTCGCAGCAATGCAGGCTGCTATTCGCCCATGGAGACGATCGTAGAGATGCTGGATGTAGTCCTGTGGAACGGCTTGCCATGCCATTTCCACCTGGCGCCTCAGTTGGACCAGCGTTCGTGCTGGACGTGCAGACCGCGTGAGACGACGCTTCATCCAGTCCCAAACATGCTCAATGGGGGACAGATCCGGAGATCTTGCTGGCCAGGGTAGTTGACTTACACCTTCTAGAGCACGTTGGGTGGCACGGGATACATGCGGACGTGCATTGTCCTGTTGGAACAGCAAGTTCCCTTGCCGGTCTAGGAATGGTAGAACGATGGGTTCGATGACGGTTTGGATGTACCGTGCACTATTCAGTGTCCCCTCGACGATCACCAGTGGTGTACGGCCAGTGTAGGAGATCGCTCCCCACACCATGATGCCGGGTGTTGGCCCTGTGTGCCTCGGTCGTATGCAGTCCTGATTGTGGCGCTCACCTGCACGGCGCCAAACACGCATACGACCATCATTGGCACCAAGGCAGAAGCGACTCTCATCGCTGAAGATGACACGTCTCCATTCGTCCCTCCATTCACGCCTGTCGCGACACCACTGGAGGCGGGCTGCACGATGTTGGGGCGTGAGCGGAAGACGGCCTAACGGTGTGCGGGACCGTAGCCCAGCTTCATGGAGACGGTTGCGAATGGTCCTCGCCGATACCCCAGGAGCAACAGTGTCCCTAATTTGCTGGGAAGTGGCGGTGCGGTCTCCTACGGCACTGCGTAGGATCCTACGGTCTTGGCGTGCATCCGTGCGTCGCTGCGGTCCGGTCCCAGGTCGACGGGCACGTGCACCTTCCGCCGACCACTGGCGACAACATCGATGTACTGTGGAGACCTCACGCCCCACGTGTTGAGCAATTCGGCGGTACGTCCACCCGGCCTCCCGCATGCCCACTATACGCCCTCGCTCAAAGTCCGTCAACTGCACATACGGTTCACGTCCACGCTGTCGCGGCATGCTACCAGTGTTAAAGACTGCGATGGAGCTCCGTATGCCACGGCAAACTGGCTGACACTGACGGCGGCGGTGCACAAATGCTGCGCAGCTAGCGCCATTCGACGGCCAACACCGCGGTTCCTGGTGTGTCCGCTGTGCCGTGCGTGTGATCATTGCTTGTACAGCCCTCTCGCAGTGTCCGGAGCAAGTATGGTGGGTCTGACACACCGGTGTCAATGTGTTCTTTTTTCCATTTCCAGGAGTGTACATCTATACTGCGCACAGTAGCTTACAGTGCGTCGCAGAGGGTACACCTAGTATCGTTATCGTACACCTGTCTGTGTTCCACCCGCAAATTTTTCTTGGGAATTACGAATGTCGATTAAAACCTCATCTGACCTCTAGTTCTTCCAATTTTCCCGTCGGGCGCATTTTGTGACACATGTGGGAGAAAACCACATGCCACACGACTCTTCTTGGAACATACGCTCTCAGATATTTAAAAAAATATGTCTGTACAGGGTGTACCTGGAGGAATAATCAATATTCAGAGATAGGAACGAGCATTCGAAATAAAAGAAGTGAAGTAAACATAAGTTCTAAAATGCACACATTAAGAGCTATGAGCACTTATTCATCTTCGATACTGTCAAATTTCTTCTATTGCAAAATCTTTGCCTTCCACATTTTGAGATTTTGTAGTGTCCACCACAACAAAACAAAAATCCAACAAATATGGGCTCTAAAGTGCATAGCTTAAGAGCTATAGAACTTGTTCATCTTCGCTACCATGTAACACATCTAACGAACAAGTGCTGATAGCTCTAACGTATGTATGTTTACTACACTTTTTTGCTTATAGTTGTCCAATTACGACACCGACTTCGTTTTTTTTTTCTAATGGATCTATATACTTTATTATCCGTAGGGTCTGAAAGCTTCTAAGAGAACTCCAGCTACATAGCTACATTCGTCCTAAGACACCGTGTACATACAGGATGAGACAGCTAAGTTAGGTCACCCCCAAATAGATTTTCAATGCATAAATGAATCGAGGTGCTGTTTTAGTCAGGTTCTAGCGGACCATTTGGCGAATTTGCTGACGTTCTCAAGTAGTTTTTCTCGCTTACAGTCGCCCAATTACGACGCTGAGATTTTTTCAAATGGAACTATATTCTTTATTTTTGTAGCGTCTGAAAGCTTCTAAGAGGACTACAGCTACATAACATGTATAGGACTTGATCAAGTATTATAGAAGATAACTGAGCCGCGCACGGCTAGTGGTCATGCCATTTATTGCTTGAAACCTTCTATTACGGTACTGCTTCCTCGTTTTCTTATTCCATTTACTGGCCTTACTAACTTCTTGCCTTACTTGCCCACGAGCGGCAGCAGCAGCGCGTATCGATAAGTGCACTGCCGTACCATCTCTGGAGCGACCGATAGTATTTCCGGGTCGTCGTGTGTCTCGCAGTCAATTGGAGACGGACCAGCAGTGCAGTCGGGACACAACAGCAGTGAAGTTGGGGACGAAGCGCCGGTGAGGCGCGGACAGTCAGTGTTCGCCGACCGCTGGCGACACACGTGAACTGTTCGACGGAGGGAGATTGGAGCGGGACGACCGTTGGTTCGACGTTCGGTTTAGCGTCTCATCTGGCGACGTATATTTGGTCCTTTCACCGTTTCCAGGCCTGGGCGAGTAGGTCGGTTGGCGTGGAGCGGTAAGGAAGTCTGCGTCCCGAGTACTCTGGTCGGGGCCGCTGGCGGTCTGCACGCGCTTTTGGAGTGTGAGGTGCTGCTTGCGAGTTCTACGAAGTTAGTCGCCCACCGATCTTCAACATGAAAGTTGAGTCCTCACTTAACCTACTATCGAGCCTCAACTACACTACTGGCCATTAAAATTGATACACCACGAAGATGACGTGCTACAGACAGGAAGAAGATGCTGTGATATGCAAATGATTAGCTTTTCAGAGCATTCACACAAGGTTGGCGCCGGTGGCGACACCTACAACGTGCTGACATGAGGAAAGTTTCCAACCGATTTCTCATACACAAACAGCACTTGACCGGCTTTGCCTGGTGAAACATTGTTGTGATGCCTCGTGTAAGGAGGAGAAATGCGTACCATCACGTATCCGAATTTGATAAAGTCCGAATTGCCTATCGCGATTGCGGTTTATCGTATCGCGAAATTGCTGCTCGCGTTGGTCGAGATCCAATGACTGTTATCAGAATATGGAATCGGTGGGTTCAGGATGGTAATACGAAACGCCGTGCTGGATCCCAACGGCCTCGTATCACTAGCAGTCGAGATGACAGGCATCTTATCCGCATGGCTGTAACGGATCGTGCAGCCACGTATCGATCCCTGAGTCAACAGATGGGGACATCTGCACGAACAGTTCGACGACTTTCGCAGCTGCATGGACTATCAGCTCGGAGACCATGGTTGCGGTTACCCTTGACGCTGCATCACAGACACGAGCGCCTGCGATGGTGTATAACGACGAACCTGGGTGCACGAATGGCAAAACGTCATTTTTTCAGATGAATCCAGGTTCTGTTTACAGCATCATGACGGTCGCATCCGTGTTTGACGGCATCGCGGTGAACGCACATTGGAAGCGTGTATTCGTCATCGCCATACTGGCGTATCACTCTGCGTGATGGTATGGGGATCCATTGGTTACACGTCTCGGTCACCTCTTGTTCGCATTGACGGCACTTTGAACAGTGGACGATACATTTCAGATGCGTTACGACCCGTGGCTCTACCCTTCATTCGATCCCTGGGAAACCCTACATTTCAGCAGGATAAAGCACGACTGCATGTTGCAGGTCCAGTACGGGCCTTTCTGGATACAGAAAATGTTCGACTGCTGGCCTGGCCAGCACATTCTCCAGATCTCTCACCAATTGAAAACGTCTCGTCAATGGTGGCCTAGCAACTGGCTCATCACAATACGCCAATCACTACTCTTGATGAACTGTGGTATCTTGTTGAAGCTGTATGGGCAACTGTACCTGTACATGTCATCCAAGCTCTGTTTGGCTCAATGCCCAGGCATATCAAGGCCGTTATTACGGCCAGAGGTGGTTGTTCTGGGTACTGATTTCTCAGGATCTAAGCACCCAAATTGCGTGAAAATGTAATCACATATCAGTTCTAGTATAATATATTTGTCCAATGAATACCCGTTTACCATCTGCATTTCTTCTTGGTGTAGCAATTTTAATGTCCAGTAGTGTATTTACATTTCTTCGTTTGATTCTGGTTGTCGCTTTTGGGACATTCCCGCGAGCAACAACGTGTGTGTATTCAAGTCACCTAAGATTCCAGCCGCCTTCCTGTGGAGTTTAACTTAATTTATTGTAATTGAAGTTGACCAGCGGTATCTTTTGCCTTGTGGCCGTTGACGTTCCGGTTATCTCCCCTGCTCGTTGACGTAACTTTTAGCTCGTCGTGTTGTTGCTGTCCAACGCGGCGTGTAGTTCGACAGCTGACGTGTTGTTGGTCATTGTGGGCGCCAATATTCTGTGTGTCGTTGTATTGAAATCTTGTTGTCATTTTTCTGGTTGCATGGAGCGGAACTGATTTTGTTGATTGGTCGGTCGGCTGTCTGTCGGTTGGGTTGCCTTCGGATTAAGAAGTCGTTGGACTGGGGCTGCCTGTGTCACCTAAAAGGGCGTTAGTGGTACAATCCCAGTCAGATCCTTGGAAACTTCTGAGCACCATTCCTTGTGTGTTACATAGTAATTTCCCTGTTTGGGTTTTAGTTATTTAGTTGATGTGTGGCCTTCAATTGAGTATCAGTATCTCTTAAGTTAATGTTCTTGTCTTGCCCTTAAGGCATGAGATTGTTATTCTTTTATATAGGGCCTTCAGCCAAATTTTACATGAGATGTTTTAAGATAAGGCCTTCTGCCTTTTAAATTGAAACTCTTTTTCTCGGCCTACAGCCGATATAAAGTTAATCAAGGGAGGTCGATTAAAATTTTGAGTGTTTTGCATCCTTGTAATATTGTGTGTTGATAAATAAAGTTTGTATGTTGAGTGCAACTGACAGGAACTTATTTTGGCCCCTGTCCACAACCTAATCCGCTCTGTCCTGCCATCCCAGGCCTTTCAATAACAATGCCGCAAACCACTGTCCTGTCGTCAGCAGAAGAGGTTCCACAAATGTCTGCGCTATTACATGAAACGTAGCAAACACGTAGCCCAATTATGGTTCTTGAGCTTACCGTTGCGCTTGAAGCTCATCTATCTGTATTCTGCTGTTGTAGCGAGCAGCATAATGTATGCGATATTCGAGAAAGTTAATATCGATTATGGTGAATCTCGCCAGACCTTTAGAGCAGATGTACGGTTGTATGCTGAAGACTATCGCGATCTGTCTTTCCAGACATTATAAAAACAGTTCTTGAAACTAAAAAGTGTAGAGAATAAAATGCGCCAAGAAAAAAGAGCAACTGATGAAAGAAATGAAACTGCCATTTTAGCAGCAGTGACGTACAATATAAAAATACTAGCACAAGAGGGATCAACCAGCGTCCAATGCTTAGGTTGCTGTAAACATAAACAACTGCAGCTATATTTAGAGTGATGCCGCGACCGGAAAGCATGAGTTACTCATGAATCGCGTCGCATAGTTGTTTTTTTTCTGATGCTGTTTTTTTCTCTGGAAGTCTTGGAGTCCAAGCCTCATCTAAAAACGAAAAGTTGTACAATCCACACGCAGTGTTCCACCAGAGTGCCCGTTTCCAGTGTAGCCTCGGTCGGGGAATCTACAGCCAGTCTCAGCATAGAAGCGATGAAGCACGTGATTTAGAAACTCCAATCGGCTCCAGACCAGATTTCTCCGATCAGTCCTCGGGCCGATGCCGCAAATCGACATGTGTCCACAGGCCTCACGACTGAGGATAGATGCCTACATCCTCTTCCGCCAGTCTCAGGAAATTGCGAACAAAGAACCCAGACGACAGACATCGTTTGCTTTTGCGTAGAGCCTCTGAATTCATCTGCTTTTTGGATAGCCTCTTCCACATCATGGACAATTCATCCCGGGAAACATACTGAGTGCACATTTGGCTTGTTTCTCTGCCAAGGCATCATTTTTCTAAGAGGATCCATACGCGTCTAACAAAAAATGTGTGTGTGAAATCTTATGGGACTTAACTACTAAGGTCATCAGTCCCTAAGCTTACACACTACTTAACCTAAATTATCCTAAGGACAAACACACACACCCATGCCCGAGGGAGGACTGGAACTTCCGCCGGGACCAGCCGCACAGCCCATGACACGCGTCTAACATTGGAACTGTCTACCACTAATAATAATTTCTTTCTTCACCGTGGGTGTTCCGATCGAGATGACCTCTTTTAACAACAAATTTTCCCGTGATACAAAATGTCTCTCACCTAGCGTCTGCAATTGGAGTTTGGTGAGAATGTTCGATGAGAATCAGCATAACGCACTTGCACCAAATTAACGAATCCTTCACTCTTCGTTGAATCTTCTCTAGCTCTTCTATTAATCGAAGCTGGTAAGAGTCCCAGATGGATGAACGATACTCAAGACTCACTGGAACGAAAGTTCTTCTGGGAATGCATTAGCTTTAACATTAGTCTAGTTAATCTCAGTCTGGCATCTAGATTTTCCAACGATATGTTTAATCTAGTCATTCTTCTTTAGTGATTTATAAGCAATAGTGTAATCGAACAGGAATGAATCCCATCCAGTGTTTATGTGAAACACTTTATTTACGTTCAGGGTCAACAACCAGTATCTGCACCAGTTATAGGTAATGTGTAAATAATTCTTCATTTCGGTACTCTTAAGATGTTCCAAATTTGCTGTGGACAACAGGGTCGCCTGTGAACAGTCTCATAAGGTTCCGTCGTTATGTGCTAGATTAATTTGCTATACTATAAGCATTAAGGGCCATATACACTATCGTTGTGTACTCCCAAAGTTGCTTTGCATCTGTCAATTTCGTCCCGTTAAGAACGATGTGCTGAGTTCTCTGAGTCAGTAAGTCTAGAATCCAGGCACAAACATGCTCCGACTCTCAGTAACTTCATATGTTGTTCGCTAAACGACGGTGCAGAACTGTGTACAGTACAATGTGTGTGAAATCTTATGGGACTTAACTGCTAACGTCATCAGTCCCTAAGCTTTCACACTACTTAACCTAAATTATCCTAAGGACAAACACACACACACCCGTGCCCGAGGGAGGACTCGAACCTCCGCCGGGACCAGCCGCACAGTCCATGACTGCAGCGCCTAAGACCGCTCGGCTAATCCCGCGCGGCGTGTACAGTACAATGTCAACCGCAAGTTAAGTAGCACACTCTCAGGTGGGACACCATTTTCTGGATCTCACGGACTGTGTAAGATGAGTTTCGCAAGCGCTCTGTCTCTCGATGTGTGTGTGTGTGTGTGTGTGTGTGTGTGTGTGTGTGTGTATGTGTGGAATCTGCAGTGCCGTGGGCCTACGCCTAACGTAACTGCAACCAACATCACATCGAAGTTACGTGGGCAGCCAGCTTCCTTACAGCCAACACTCAAGAGCTGCCACGCTACATACGGCCACCAGACGCCGACCGAAGCACCAGCAGAGGTCGCTGACTCCACAGACCTCGTTCCTGCATCGACCACGTGACAGGAAGCAAGACCGACTGTACCCAGGCATTGAGGGTTATGCTTAGGTCAGCGCACGGGCCCTGAGCGGGCATATCGCTCTGGATGGGTTTCCTGGGCCAGGCAACAAATGCTTACTCATTTATTCAATCAGGAGGTCACTCTAGAGACGTCGCTACGCCGTCACCACTGTCCGAGCCATCCTCATTCCGGATCCTGCAACGGAGCAATACAGCAGGAGATGTGACCCTGACGTAGAGACCGGCCAGTGGAATTTTAATATTTCAGAGTTTATCCTTAATTCTGCTTTTCCAGACTTAATATTTTTCTCATTGTCAACTTTGACACTTACTGGTCCATCCGGACTTTTTTTCTGAATAAAGTGTGCCAAGAACTTTTAATCGTGCTTCGTTTCCATACGAGTTGTTGCAAAAACTTTTAATTTAGAACTTTGTTTATTCCATTACTGGGGTTTCTGCATGAAGTATTGCTTTATGTTTAAACCAGAAGAGTTCATTTTGTTTCAAGACTCGTTTCGAAGAAGTAAATTTGTAATTTTAATTCAAATAAACTTGGTGTGTTTTTTCACCTGGGCCTCTACTTTTTGACCGCCTGTGATGGCTGTGATGGATACATCAGAATCCATTTTGATATTTATGGGAGAGGTTTTCGTCCTCTAAAAGTTTATAATACAAGAACATCAAAAAGAGTGCAATAGACTTAAGTCAGGATATAGACCTTCGATTAAGAACAACTACATGACGATCCTTCTCGAAAACGGGAGTGATTCGCGCGTTTTTTTTTTTTTCAATAAGCTGCTACTAATAGTAAACTGCAGGAGCGTCTATAGAAAGGTCCCAGAACTGCTCTCATTAATAAACGGTCACAGTACCCTTATTTTACTAAGGACAGAAAGTTGGCTGAAACCAGACAAACAGTAATGCAATCTTAAACTCAGATTGGAATGTATACCGCAGAGACAGGCTGGACAGTGAAGGGGGAGCCGTGTTTATAGCGATAAGAAGTGCAATAGTATCGAAGGAAATTGACGGAGATCCTAAATGTGAAATAATTTGCGTGAAGGTCACGGTTAAAGCAGGCTCAGACATGGTAATTGGATGTCTCTATAGGCCCCCTGCCTCAGCAGCTGTTGTGGCTGAGCACCTGAAGGATAATTTGGAAAATATTTCGAGTAGATTTCCCCACCATGTTATAGTTCTGGGTGGAGATTTTAATTTGCCGGATATAGACTGGGAGACTCAAACGTTCATAACGGGTGGCAGGGACAAAGAATCCAGTGAAATTTTTTTAAGTGCTTTATCTGAAAACTACCTTGAGCAGTTAAACAGAGAACCGACTCGTGGCGATAACATATTAGACCTTCTGGTGACAAACAGACTCGAACTATTTGAAACAGTTAAGCAGAATAGGGAATCATAAAGCGGTTACTGCATCGATGATTTCAGCCATAAATAGAAATATTAAAAAAAGTAGGAAGATTTTTCTGTTTAGCAAAAGTGACAAAAAGCAGATTACTGAGTACCTGACGGCTCAACACAAAAGTTTTGTCTCGAGTACAGATAGTGTTGAGGATCAGTGGACAAAGTTCAAAACCATCGTACAATATGCGTTAGATGAGTATATGCCAAGCAAGATCGTAAGAGATGGAAAAGAGCCACCGTGGTACAACAACCGAGTTAGAAAACTGCTGCGGAAGCAAAGGGAACTTCACAGCAAACATAAAGATAGCCAAAGCCTTGCAGACAAACAAAAATTACGCGAAGCGAAATGTAGTGTGAGGAGGGCTATGCGAAAGGCGTTCAATGAATTCGAAAGTAAAGTTCTATGTACTGACTTGGTAGAAAATCCTAAGAAATTTTGGTCTTATGTCAAAGCGGGAGGTGGATCAAAACAAAATGTCCAGACACTCTGTGACCAAAATGGTACTGAAACAGAGGATGACAGACTAAAGGCCGAAATACTAAATGTCTTTTTCCAAAGCTGTTTCACAGAGGAAGACTGCACTGTAGCTCCTTCTCTAGATTGTCGCACAGATGACAAATTGGTAGGTATCGAAATAGACGACAGAGGGATAGAGAAACAATTAAAATCGCTCAAAAGAGGAAAGGCCCCTGGATCTGATGGGATACCATTTCGATTTTACACAGAGTACGCGAAGGAACTTGCCCCCCTTCTTGCAGCTGTGTACCGTAGGTCTCTAGAAGAGTGTAGCGTTCCAAAGGATTGGAAAAGGGCACAGGTCATCCCCGTTTTCAAGAAGGGACGTCGAACAGATGTGCAGAACTGTAGACCTATATCTCTAACGTCGATCAGTTGTAGAATTTTGGAACACGTATTATGTTAGAGTATAATGACTTTTCTAGAGACTAGAAATCTACTCCGTAGGATTCAACATGGGTTTCGAAAAAGACGGTCATGTGAAACCCAGATCGCGCTATTCGTCCACGAGACTCAGAGGGCCATAGACACGGGTTCACAGGTAGATGCCGTGTTTCTTGACTTCCGCAAGGCTTTCGATACAGTTCCCCACAGTCGTTTAATGAACAAAGTAAGAGCATATGGACTATCAGACCAATTGTGTGATTGGATTGAGGAGTTCCTAGATAACAGGACGCAGCATGTTATTCTCAATGGAGAGAAGTCTTCCGAAGTAGGAATGATTTCAGGTGTGCCGCAGGGGAGTGTCATAGGACCATTGCTATTCACAATATACATAAATGACCTGCTGGATGACATCGGACGTTCACTGAGGCTTTTTGCGGATGATGCTGTGGTATATCGAGAGGTTGTAACATCGGAAAATTGTACTGAAATGCAGGAGGATCTGCAGCGAATTGACGCAAGGTGCAGGGAACGGCAATTCAATCTCAATGTAGACAAGTGTAATGTGCTGCGAATACATATAAAGGTAGATCCCTTATCATTTAGCTACAAAATAGCAGGTCAGCAACTGGAAGCAGTTAATTCCATAATTTATCTGGGAGTACGCATTAGGAGTGATTTAAAATGGAATGATCATATAAAGTTGATCGTCGGTAAAGCAGATGCCAGACTGAGATTCATTGGAAGAATCCTAAGGAAATGCAATCCGAAAACAAAGGAAGTAGGTTACAGTACGCTTGTTCGCCCACTACTTGAATAGTGCTCAGCAGTGTGAGATCCGTACCAGACAGGGTTGATAGAAGAGATAGAGAAGATCCAACGGAGAGCAGCGCGCTTGGTTACAGGATCATTTAGTAATCGCAAAAGCGTTACGATGAGAGATAAACTCCAGTGGAAGATTCTGCAGGAGAGACGCTCAGTAGCTCGGTATGGGCTTTTTTTGATGTTTCGAGAACATACCTTCACCGAAGAGTCAAGCACTATATTGCTCCCTCCTACGTATATCTCGCGAAGAGACCATGAGGATAAAATCAGAGAGATTAGAGCCCACACAGAAGCATACCGACAATCCTTCTTTCCACGAACAATACGAGACTGGAATAGAAGGGAGAACCGATAGAGGTACTCAAGGTACCCTCCGCCACACACCGTCAGGTGGCTTGCGGAGTATGGATGTAGATGTAGACCTTTCGTTCCTCCATTGGCTGAACAGATGGTTTAGATCCACTTACTGAGTGGACGTAAGACCAAACCTTCGTGAGTTTCTTCGTCATAGTGCTAAAAGCTTTCGCAATGCTATCCTTATGGTCATTTTGTATCCGTTCTGCTTTTGTTTGTCAGAACAGCTTTGCCTTAGCTTGAATTTGTGATGCAGCTCCCATTGCTTTTGCAAAAACTATTTAACAAGGCTACTTAATCTCGATAAACGTTTCCCATTCCTCTCAACCTTGTTCGGTAGATACTGGTGTTGCACAACGCCTTTGGATTTTATCCGTTTGTGCTGTGTAGCTTCATCTTCAGTGCTGAATAATTGATGTTGTCTGTTCGCAGAGTCTGCAATTTGTTCCCTACCTCTCATGCTAAGACAAATATTTACCTACCTTTCTTATCATTAATTCTATAAATGCGTTAATACTAACTAAACAGCAATAACAACTGAAAATTAAATTAAACGCAGCAGCCTAGATCATTATGACTACGAGCAGCGTACAACGACACACCTCAATTACTATTTTAACTTTTGATGATACTCTTTCTAGCCATATTGTGCAGAATACGTGAAAGAGGAATAATATGGGCAAATAATGTCTGGTTATTAATAAGTCGCAGCACACAAAGCTTGAGTATAAAATTCTAAAACTCGGCGAAAATGTCCCATTAAATTAAAAGCAATGTGCAATACTGAGCTGAAAACTGTTCCCAAAGGACTATTTTGTGGACATACACAAATTCCATGACGAAATACCGCGAGGTGCTAACCGACATCTTCATCAGGTAACACGTTCCGCTTTCAACCATTGACCACAGCATCCCACGCGCGCGAAAAGCGTTGGCCCTTTAGAGCAAAAGGCAATCTCCTCCAAATATCAGCTCATAACCGTCTACATACTCCAGCTGCAGGCAGTATTATCATGATGTCTCCAGGGGGCGACCACTTTTTGGTCTGGGGAGCTTTTTGCACTGCATATAATTTGTAAGTAGGCTGTTTATGTTTTCTTTATGTAAGTAGGCTGTTTATGTTTTCTTATTGGCAACGTTACGTAGCGCTCTATATGAAAATCACTGGCTGTGCTGTGTGCAGTCTGTGGCTAGTTTGCATTGTTGTCTGCCATTGTAGTGTTGGGCAGCGGCAGCTGGATGTGAACAGCGCGTAGCGTTGCGCAGTTGGAGGTGAGCCGCCAGCAGTAGTGGATGTGGGGAGAGAGATGGCGGAGTTTTGAAATTTGTAACACTGGATGTCATGAACTACTATGTATATTATGACTGTTAAGGTAAATACATTGTTTGTTCTCTATTAACATCTTTCAATTGCTAACTATGCCTATCAGTAGTTAGTGCCTTCTGTAGTTTGAATCTTTTATTTAGCTGGCAGTAGTGGTGCTCGCTGTATTGCAGTAGTTCGAGTAATGAAGATTTTTGTGAGGTAAGTGATTTGTGAAAGGTATAGGTTAATGTTAGTCAGGGCCATTGTTTTGTAGGGATTTTTGAAAGTCAGATTGCGTTGCGCTAAAAATATTGTGTGTCAGTTTAAGCACAGTCTCGTATACAATTCTTCTAAGGGGACGTTTCATATGTCGACCCTTAGCCGAGGATACCTCACTGGAATCTTCTGATTTTTTCTTGTAGTTTGTGTAATTAGTGTAGATTTTGTTTATTGCTAGCGCGTAATTGTAGAGAGAATCTCCTTTGTAGTTGCAGTCTTTCATTCTTGTACAGTAAAACAGTTGTGGCATGCATGTAAATTTGCACCAAGTATTTCGCAGCTGCTCTTGCAATTAACGAGATATTATTTTCAGTGCTATGTTAATGTGCTCTCTTATTTTTGCTCTTCAAATTGTGCTTTTCTGTGTTGTCGTGTGAAATATTGTGACAATAATGGCGTGTGAAAAACGTAATACTAGGCTCCAAAGTAAACTGAGAAATAACAGTGAAGACGAAAGCAGTGTGTTAACGCCACCATGTAATGAATTAACAAATATTCAAAGTAGTAATTTGGTAACTGTGCATAGGGAAATGGAGCGGGCGTCAAATAATGGAGTAGACAGTGAAACAGGTAGTGAACAGGGAAGCATCATCGATCGATCGGTCGGCAACAGCTCGCCTCAGGACTCGGGAATGACAGAACACAATATTGCAAATACTGTAGACTCAGGTTTTGGGTTCTCACCGTTTTCTCAAATGAGTCAAGACGCATTTTCCGCTTGTCAAAATGTGAATGTTGCCGGTGCAAATTCACTGCCGAAAAGCACTGAGGAACATGTTTCAGACACCAGTGCACTGTTATTACAGTTAATGCAACAAATGGGACAAAGGCTACAAAAGTTAGACACAACGCTTGAACAAAATCAGAAACAAATGGGACAAAATCTTCAAAAGTTAGACACAATGGAACAAAATCAGAGACAAACACAGCAACAGTTAGACACAATGGAACAAAATCAGAGACAAACACAGCAAAAGCTTCAAAAGTTAGACACCACACTTGAACAAACACGTGAAGATTTAACTACTGAGTTACATAACATTGAATCGAAATGTCAAAAAGTCTGTAATGACGTAAAAACACAAATTTGTGAGCATTTTCAACCTATTTTTTCGCGGCATGAAAATGCATTACAGAATCACGAAGCAGCCATAAAAGAACTGCAAACCATTGTTCATGAAAATCATGAGACCTTGTGGGCTAAAATTGACTCAGTTACATCTACCGATTCGGTTACGCAACTTGCAAAAACTCAAGAAAACTAAAAGGACACAGTAGATACTCTGAAAATTGGTTCAGAAAGACACATGGAGGAAATTAGTTCATTATCAAAGAAAGTAGTTGAACTTTCGGATCAACTAAATAATTTATCTACGAAGGTAGATGATAATCTGAATGACACAAAACCAGTAGTCTTTAATGACACAGAAGAGTGCGAACAAATTAGGAAATTCAAACAAAATCAGAATCAAATTAATATGCAACACCAAAGAGAAATCCGGGAAGTACAAGATCAGCTGACACAGGTAATACAAGAATTACGTATTTCAGAGGACACTCGCGCCCCAATACGGGAAGAGGGACATAGAAATACGGAATAGCCACAAAATAATAACACAGGGCATTTCGGAAGTTATGAAAGAAATTGGCAATGTGCACCGAATTTTGAGATGGAACCGCCGACACGACGTAACAATGACCGACATGCGACTCGCCGACATGATGATTTTGACTATAAGCTGTTCATTACTACACGTAAATTCAAAACGTTTAAGAATTCTGCCAACGACATTCATCCACAAGCGTGGCTCCATCAATTCTCTCATTGGTTTCCTCCCAACTGGTCATTAGAACATAGATTAGAATTTATGTGTGGCTACTTGGAGAATGAACCAGCTGTAAGAATGCGATCGGTCATTCACGATTGTCACAGTGAAGGAGAATTTTATCATGCTTTCCTCTCAGCGTATTGGTCTCAAGCTACACAAGACCGAGTAAAACATAGCATCATAATGATGAAACACTTCGAACAATCTGAATTTTCCAGTCTTATGAAATATTTTGAAGACATGTTGCACAAGAATCAGTATCTTTCAAACCCATACAGCCCCTCAGAACTCATCCGCATTTGCTTAATCAAATTGCCTAAACATTTACGACATATTATTTTAGCAGGACGTTGCAAAGACGACATTGAAGCTTTTCAGGGACTCTTACAAGAATTAGAAATTGACACAGACAGTCGCGGGATGCGAAAATAGGAAAATAATCACTACAGGTCACATCTGTCACAATTCCGTGACGACACAAACAATAACTGGACACAAGTCTATTCTTACAACGTAAATCGTGACCAAAAGAGACACCACCTGTATGACAACCGTTGGCAGAGCAGTAATAATTACAGGGAAAGATCACCTCTCCGCGGTAATGACTATCACAGAGACAATCAGAGAAACAGACAATACGGCAATCAGAACAATTATTATCAAGGGAGACAGAGTAACTTCAGACGCAACGGTCCACCACGCAGTTACGATTCCGGGAGAAATTCTCCACTACATAACCGACAAACAAGAAACTATGTAAACTACCGACAAAACGACAGATCTGAATTCCATCAGAAATGACGAGCTTCAAACAGAGCTGGGCCCTCTCGGCAAGGCGAATTTGTAGAAGTTAGGCCTCCTAATCCCAGTAACAACACGCGTCAACAAAGAAACAGACAATGACTCACATCGCAGGCAGCCACTTGCGCCCGCTGGCTCAGGGAAAAATAACATTGACGCTAACCTTGAGCAAAATTCCAGTATTCATTACGGACGAATACCGAATGATAATTGCATTCAAGTTGAAACTCTGCGTACTGAGAAGAGCAAAGGGTTACACCACATTTCACATATAAAACCGTTTATTGAAAGATAATCTGCTTCTTAACTTTGTCTTTGCCATAAAACGTTTCACTTCACGTTACTAGTATGCTTTAGAAACTGTTACCATGCAACAATGTTTGAAGTTAAATATCCAGTCAAGAACCAAGAGAACTTATTTAAACAGAAATTACGAATGCATTGTTATTGCGAACAGATGACACAGTGTTATTGTGTGTGTACATTCTTGCTTGTTAGTTGCACGATTACGTAACGACTATCAGGCTTACATACTTAGAACATATACTGCCAATGAGATTTTAATGCAACATTTTGGTTTACTTGAAAATACATTCTGGATTTAAAGTACTTTATGTGAGATACCAGATGACACAGTGATTAGTTTACGTAACAGCTACACGATTTTATCATGACGCTACTAATGAGTGACAATTTACAATGTTGCTTTTGCGGTGTTTCTGTTTTATGTCTACACAGTTTTATGTATTATTCTGGAAAGTAAAACATGTTTTAGTAGTAACTTTTGTGGTATAGCTACAATGAGACAGCCTTTTCCATAGCACAACAATACGTTACAGCACAGTAATTTCTTCATCACAACAATAAGCGTAATAACTAAGATATCTATACGCAAAGCATTTCACTTTTGTTTATCATGAGGTAAGTACATTGACTTCTGCAGAACTTAGCTTTCGGAGGAAAATAACTACGACACTTCCACAGAGATTATCTTACAGCAAGACGCACATTTAGCGCTACAGGACACGTATTTGAGTGATTAATTTTGTACTTAAAACATTTATTTTTAAAGATATTTGAAATACAATGGTACAAAGGTTTTCCATGATACATTTCATTCCATTGCTGTAATCTGTAACACCTGAGGGTATAATTACATTAATCCTCAGGGGGGTACATGCTTATTTTGTGTACCATGTGTGTGGTAAGCACAAGGAGCCCTAGCTAATATGGTATTTGCTTATACAACTTTACACATCGGTACCATGTTTCTCTAATACATAAATTACACAGCTATCTGATCATTTAACTGAGAGATAAATTTTTTTATTACATCAGTGACACATGTTTACACAATTACACAGTTGGATAGCTTCACACTTATGAAACTGTATTTTGTCTGTACTGTGTGAACTGTTCATATTTTTTTGGAACCATTGTGATACTATGAGAGCTTTGAATGATGTATTTGGTATGAGATCATGATTTTTAAAGTAAGTTTGAGGCAGATGACACTTTTGACATGAGCAGAGAATTTTTTTTAATTATTGGAGGAAGCTACAACAATTTTGAGAATTGACTGAGATGTTATGATATTATTACGACGACGATGTGTATTATGCTGTTGAGGTACGTTTATGATTAATAAGCCGATGTTATATGAGGAATTTGATTATGCTACGTATTTATTATGATGAAATATTGAAGAAGTGTCGACGAATATGTATATGTGTAATAAGGTAAGGAATAATGAGTAGTGTTTAGGGACTCTGGTTTGTGAAAAAGGTTGTTGGAAACCAAGAATTGTACTTTAAGAGTTATGAAATGTGTGTAAATGCGTGAATGTATCACAATGCCGGCGAAAATTTTTTGAACACTGTTATATTCATAGGATTTTGTTTCTACACATTTGCAACGCAAATTCTCGACCTGTGAATTTTTTTATATGAGACTGCCACTGTAGCAGAAACTGCTGTCGTAAATATTTCAGTAAGAAAGATAAGTGACCTTGACGTAATGTGTTTTGGGCGCCCAGCTGAGAGATAGTCGTCTGACAAAAGAAAGCCATTAGGTGAAAAAAAAAAGGAGGCCATTATCCTCGCCATTGACATTCCTTTAGAGAAAGCATCGCAAATACGACACGCTCATTACTTGGAAAGATACTTACATCTGCACACCTGATTATGACAAGCGTCTTTCTACGAGAGTTGAGAGATTTTTCTACTAACTTATGAAATGTCACATGACTATTGAATGATATTTTTATGCTTTGCTTTTCATAGTTGCGTATTTCATTTGATATCTAGTTTCCAGCTGTGTTAAAGCATTGGTTTTATAAAATAAAATGCATTTGCTAATGTGAACACTTTCTGTCAACAGATCTGTTAAATAATAATTCCACATTCTTCAAAAAAGGAGCACTTGGAAGATTAATAAGAAGGGACTAATAACAGTAGCTGCATACATGATTTTCTTTTCAAGTACTTGGTAATTTTTTGTAGAATAAGTTTTCATGGTGCACCACTTTAATTACATAGACATTAAGATGTGAATAGACATTTCCCTTATCTGCATTGTTGTCTTTAGTGTACTATTTTTTCTGCTTGAGCTTTGTCATGCTTAGGTATAAGTTATAGCATTTACTGTTGCTGTTTGCCAGGCATAGTGCTACTAAATTTCACTTTGTGTTACTCTGTTAAGCTAGTTTTACTACTGATTTATTTTTATTGTTGCTGCACATTGGCTCATATTAGTTGTAATATTGCAATTGCTTTGCCTATTTAAATTCTTTGTCATTGATGTTTGTGTTAATTGTTTTGTGCTGCTGCATTGCCTCGTCCCTTAGTTTAGCATCTGAGCTCAGTAGATTTAAGTTAGCTTAAGAGGGGGTAGCCTATAAGAGAATGAGTTGCGATGAATTTGAAGAAATGCACCGAGAGGTTATGCGAGAAAAATACAGAAAGCATGCTTGGATAGGATTTTTTTAGGTGGAAGCAAAGGTTGAAATAAGAGGAACGATCTATGGAATGAAGTTTTGGGTTGGACTGCAGTACCAAATGTTACACTGAAAACAAACCCTGTCCTTTCCTTTTGTGTTATCCCACTATGTGTTTGTGTACCCTTGTGTATTTGTTTTCTTCCTGTCTCTGTGTAGTTTCATAGAATTTTTTCTTCTTCTAATACCAATCTACATTCACTATGATGAGGAATACTGTTATCCTCAAATATAATTGGCATTAATAATATGTTATTTACCTTGTAAAGATGCTTGGACATTATTTATTCTGTTTTGTTTTAATGCTCATGTGTAAAGTTGATGTTTCAAAAGTTATTCTGATCTTTTATGTATGAACTTATGTTATAATTCCTGTAACACTGATGTATATGTTATTTCGATTCTTTTGTAAAGCTTGTACTACAAATGTTATCTGTATTGTTATGTTCTTTAATGATGTATTTTGTACCTTTGTAATTGTATTGTCATGTTATAATATTGTAATTGACACCAGTTCATCAAATTAAGTAACTTGTAAGTTACATTTCACTGCACACATTCCTGTTGGTCATAGTATATGGACAATATGTGAGAAGTAGGGACTGTTAGTTTTTGCACGTGTGTTAATAATTCAGCAAGGGACTGGATAACAGCATTGCTGGTTCTAAGGACAATTCCAAAAACTTTGTGCGTGCACAAGTGGTGGTTTATGGACTTGCTATCTTCTCTGCAAGACTCTTCGATGGTGATTGTGCACCTGCACAGTCGCAACAGATGGCTGCTGGCCATCTCTACAAGAACTACAGTGGGTCTACACCTTTGCTGACTCACCAATACCGTAATCTCTACAAGGACTACAGTGGGTCTGCATCTTTGATGACTCACCAATACCACAATTTCTACAAGGACTGCAGTGGGTCTGCACCTCTGGTGGCCCAACAATACCGTAATCTCTACCAAGACTACAGTGGGTCTACTCTGTGATGATCTACCTACCAAACTTCTTCAAAACGTCGAATGACTCTGCTGTGGGTTTGCTCTGTTGTGGCCCATTACCTGTCAGCATGTCAAGAGTCAGCACTGTCTTTCAGTTGGAAGGACAACACTACTTCTTCAAGACTGCATGGAAATCCACTACTTCCGTGTGCATTGTCTCTTACTGCTCAGACTTTGAAAAAAAAAAAACACTGAAATTTTACTGTGATGAACAGTCTGGACTGTCTTTATGGACTGTGAGAAAAATTTAGCTTTTGACCAACATTATATAAATAAGTGTGTGCATTTGATATCTTTGTTATTGTAATTATGAAAAATTTTTTCAAATCATTATTGGCCACTGCCCAAAACAATTTGTAAAATTTTTTTTGGGGAGCATGGGGGCTATGTAAGTAGGCTGTTTATGTTTTCTTTATGTAAGTAGGCTGTTTATGTTTTCTTATTGGCAACGTTACGTAGCGCTCTATATGAAAATCACTGGCTGTGCTGTGTGCAGTCTGTGGCTAGTTTGCATTGTTGTCTGCCATTGTAGTGTTGGGCAGCGGCAGCTGGATGTGAACAGCGCGTAGCGTTGCGCAGTTGGAGGTGAGCCGCCAGCAGTGGTGGATGTGGGGAGAGAGATGGCGGAGTTTTGAAATTTGTAACACTGGATGTCATGAACTACTATGTATATTATGACTGTTAAGGTAAATACATTGTTTGTTCTCTATTAATATCTTTCAATTGCTAACTATGCCTATCAGTAGTTAGTGCCTCCTGTAGTTTGAATCTTTTATTTAGCTGGCAGTAGTGGTGCTCGCTGTATTGCAGTAGTTCGAGTAACGAAGATTTTTGTGAGGTAAGTGATTTGTGAAAGGTATAGGTTAATGTTAGTCAGGGCCATTGTTTTGTAGGGATTTTTGAAAGTCAGATTGCGTTGCGCTAAAAATATTGTGTGTCAGTTTAAGCACAGTCTCGTATACAATTCTTCTAAGGGGACGTTTCAAATTATACACTGAGGTGACAAATGTGATGAGATAGAGATTTGTGTGATATCGTCAGTCATACGACCACACCGCCGCCTGAGAGAACGATCCGCCGGATGCGATTCTCTCGATAAACGGAACAGAAGAACGGCTGTGTTAGCCAAAGAGTACACAGCCAGTCGCAGTACTTATGCTCGCCGCGAGGCGCCGCTAGGCCACTTCATGTGCAGCAGGAGAGTAGTGCAGTTGTGCCAGTCTACATCTCGTAGCCGCGCTCAGTGGTCAGTCAGCGCCGATGTTAGTCATCGTCTGCAGCTCAGTCATTGCTGCCATCAAGTCTTTGTAGCTCCGCTCCAAGTTAGTCTTCAAATTCACCGGATTCGGCGTTCAAGATTACGAGAGATTAATTCTTCACTGCAAGATTTGTGACTTGTAAATTGTCATTCTACAGACGCTTAGCCCGGTCGCGTCTTCTATAATTGTCATCCAACTGATCATGGACTACAGCAAAGTTAAGTAATAAATACTTTCTTATTTTGTACTCCTGCTAATTAATTGTATTTTCCTGTTGTAGCTAACAAGCAGTCTTGGCACAGTAGAACTCACATTTGCACCTCCTTGGCTACGTCATATTTGCCACCTCGTGTTGATGGACTCGATTATGGTGGAAGATCGAGAGCCATCAATATGCACACACACACACACACACAACTGGCGGTAGTATAGCTTACACAAGGTATAAATGGCAGTGCATTGGCGGAGCTGTCATTTGTACTCAGGTGATTCACGTGGAAAGGTTTCCGGCGTGATTACGCAGCACGACGGGAATTAACAGACTCTGAACGCAGAATGGCAGTTGGAGGTAGACGCATGGGACATTCCATTTCGCAAATCATTATTATCCATTAATTTGTTAACATTACAGAGTTGGTAATGACAGTAGGTGGTTTGCTACTACAAACTAGACAATTTTCAGAATTTTAGTACTTTTCTTGATTTTTATATTAAAGAAGGAAAAACAAAATAAAAACACAAGATACGTAAAGAATAATTTGGGAAAGGAAGGAAAAAAATCATTATATTTTTAAAAAGAAAAAGAAAGTTTTAGATAGCAGAAGAGGTCCCTTTACCTATCTGTTTGAAGTGGGTGAGCTTCGATAAGAACTTCGAGCCGGTCTCATTAACATATTCTATTCTACTATAGCTACTACGGTATGTACGTAAGTTGTGATGCTAACTCTACGTGATTTACGTATAAGGTATGACAATATTATTTGTTACTACAGTTGCTTCCTCCACTTAACAACGGTGACCTCGAGCCTCGTGTCCACGAAGGGCGCTTCTTACTTATGTTGTGCGCTCGTGTTTGTGTATTTACGTCTCATTATACTGCAAGATAGAATATTGAGAACTGTAAGTGTATAAGGAACAATATGAAAGCCGACATACAAAAATACAATGAAAACACCATAAAATTAGCATTAGAGAATAAAAGGAGCTGCAAGAAAGCTAAACAAAAGCTTATGATTGGTAAAAACGAAATCATAGCAATTGACGTTGAAAGGTGGCTACACTGAGCCACAGCGCCAAAAATCGCGCCAGAGAGAGTATTGTTCCGCCGCCTCCACTGGCAGTGCGTGTTGAGAGGTAGCGGCGGGCAGTGCTCATTGAGAGGTAGTGGCAGGCAGTTCTTGCCGAGAGTTCTTGCCGAGAAGTTGTGGTGGACACTGATTGTAGCTGAAGTCAGAGTGAGATGCGGTAGTGGAGAGTGTTGTTCCATGTTTATGCAGTTATTTGATGGGAGAGATAGCAGATGTTGTTCCAATGGAGATATTGTAATGATCTGAGTGCTTTTCGTCAATATAAATTAAGGTAACTAACTACTGTTCTTTATTTTCTTATTATTTGTGTGTCCTGAATAATGCTTCATTACAGGTTCAGTCAACAAAGCATCTGGCTTGTGTTCTTGTATTAGAGTGTAATTCTGCTTTCCTTACGCAATTATAGTATTTCTAATTTTCTTTTATCACGTCAGTATAATTGGTATTTAAAAATTCTTGTTTTGTTGAAGAAGAACCGTGCCAGATGTGCGTTGAGTCATACTACCACATACAGAACAGCTATACTTGTGCTTTGTTGGTTTCGTAGGTTTTATAGTTGCTGGGGACTTAATTAATTAATTGTGTTAACGAAAATTTTCTTACATTCTTTGTTGTCATTCTAAGCAGTCAGATTGCGTAATAATACTAGTCAGGGCCAGCCGTTTACGAGACTTGCGTAATCGGACATACAGCTACAAAAAATATTTGCATTTCATTTTATTAAGCCCCCATGCACGTGGCGACCGCTGCTTCGGATCGTCCCTTAGAATCTTCTGATTGTAAAAGTAGTAGACCGTAGCATTGTTGTAGTAATTTGTAGTTTCGTAATTGTAGTCTATTTTGCATGTGTAGATTTGGTGATTGTTATTCTTCTATTGTTCGTTAATCGTGTTTGAAGGAAGCATTTCGTGTGAATGGTATTGTTGATGATAAAGTGTCATTGTGTGTAATTTTCATATACTGACGAGTTTTGTATATTTTGTAAAAGATTACGCGGTCAATGAAACAGGCAAAAATGATGAATAGTCAGAATAACGAAATTGTTAACATGGCGAACTCGCCAACAGAGGAAAACAGTGTCATAAATAATGTAGTGGAAAACAATTTAATAAGTAGGGAAAATAGTCCGGAACCATTTCAAAATTTTTCTCAATCAGAAATTTCACAGAATACGAGATCAACGATAGAAGATTCTGAAATAGTATCGAACACAGATAGCTTTATGGCTATGCAAAAGGAAGTTAGTTTTGTGGGAAATGTTAGGGGCGAAAAGAATTTCGAACAAGTTAATATGGAGCAGTTGATGAGTGTAATATTAAATTTTCGATCTGAATTTAAAACAGATAGGGAAACAATGAAAATACGGTTAGACTCACTGGGATCACAGATACGATCTGAATTTAAAACAGAGATAGGTACAATTAAAACACAAATGGGAACAATGGAAACACGGTTTGGATCTGAATTAAAAACAGAGATGGGAACTTTGGAAACACGGTTAGATTCACGAATAGGGACATGTTTCAAAAATATGACAGATGAATTAAAGAAAGAAATCAGAGAAGAAGTACAACCGATTTTGAATTCTCACAATAATAGATTAATTGCAGTAGAGATTAGACAAAGGGAACAGGATAGAGAACAGGAGGAAAGAGATCGCATGATAGTACAGAAATTTTCAGAATTAAATTTACAATGTGCACACGATAAGGAAGAAATACTTGAAAGAATCGAGAAATCCGTACCAAATGACAGAATAAATAACCTAACACAACAATGTGAACAGTTAACTACCAAATGTGTTAATACTGAAACCCGAGTCGCGACACTTACGGAAGACGTAAATAAACAGAAAGAACAAATAGGTGATTTATCGGAAAGAGTGGAGGAGATTTCGGATAAATTGACAAATCTTAGTTTAAATGGGGACAGAGATTCAGATGACACAGCTCCATTGCCATTTTCAGAAACCGAAGAGTACCAGAGCATAAGTAAACATGTTGAAAATCAGGGAAAATTTAATGAACACGTTAAAAGGGAAGTGGAGGCATTACGAAAGCAAGTCAAACAAATTGAAGGCGAAATCGTAGGAAAAGACAGCAGAAGGAATTTAGAATCACAGATAGCAGAGGGGTTTGAAGAAAGTAATTTGTTTCATTTACGAGATGCAACAAGAGAGCGACAGGCGCGCGAACTTGACAATAATCGACATTTGGACTGGGACAGACGCGGTAGGTCTTTGTCGCCACGAGGCGAAAACTTTGACTATAAACACTTTTTGACTGTTCGGAAATTTAAGATCTTCCGCAAATCTAAGAATGACCTACATCCATGTTCATGGTTAGCTCAATTTCTGTACGCACTTCCGCCAAATTTGCCACTAAGTCACAAACTGAAATTTATGTATAGCTATTAAAGTCCTCAGGGGATTCACTACTCTTAAGTGAATATGTGCTGTAGCGAGCATAGGGCCCCGAGCTGTAGTGGTTCTCTTTTAGTTTTCTGTACCGCTGCCTACTCTTTTACTATTCTTTGCATCTGTCAAAACAACTCTTCAACTATCAATCTATCTAGTGAGTAAGTAAACAATAACCGGATATGACTATTTACCTAAATGTGATTTCGTAAATTACCATTTGGACTTTACCTTCAGCAGCATTCATTCGTAGCTTAAATGAAATTTTACCTGTCTATCTTCGTGACAATATTACTTCATATGTTGACGATATTCTTATTGCTAAACATTCTTGGAGTGAGCACAACAAAATTTTGGATTCATTATTACGTATCTTTGCAAGAGTTGGCATTACAGTGAACTTAGAAAAATCTGAATTTGGTCGTTCTCAGGTGAAATTTCTCGGTCACATTATTTCTACAGAAGGTATTCTTCCTGATCCAGAGAAACTAGACGCTCTTCGTAATTGTGCTGTTCCTACCACAAAACGTGATGTTCGTAGTTTCCTTGGTGTCTGTAATTTTCTTAGACGTTTTGTTAGATTGGACGATTTGGCCACACCTCGTTTATGCAAATTATGTCAAAAACCGCCGACAGTTTCTCACAGAGCACCGTTGTTTCCTATCATTCCAGCAAAATTAAAGGACATGGCTGCAGTTGATTTGTTCGGTCCAGTGGTTCGATCTACTAATGGTTTTGCGTACATTTTCGTAGCAGTGGAGTTGACATCAAAATATGTGTGTTTTACACCGTTACGCAAAGCAACAGCTCGTTCAGTATCTAATGCTGTCATTAACCATTTTCTTAAAGAAGTGGGTCATGTTGATAAGGTTATATCAGATAATGGATCACAGTTTCGTTCTAAAATTTGGCTTCGTACTCTACAGCGTCGTAAAATTAAACCAATTTTCATTTCACTTTTTCACCCCCAATCTAACGCTTCAGACAGATGGATGAAGGAAATCAATAAATTGTGTCGTCTTTATTGTCATCAGAATCACAGAACGTGGGATCAGTATCTTCATATTTTTCAAAACATTCTGAATGAACTTCCTAATGACTCAACTTCTTTACCGCCTATACTGATACTAAAAAACAAAGCACCGACAAATCGCATATCTGAAATCGTTCCTTTTCCGCCTTCACGGAAACTGTGGCATTCTGAAGTTGTCAACCTGGCTCTACAAAATATTGCATCTGCGGCTGCTAGAAGAGAGAAATCAGCTAAGCGTCCTGGTCGTTTAAAAATCTTGTCAGTTGGTCAAAAGGTGTTAATTAAGGCTCATCGTTTGTCTCACAAAGGAAAAGGCTTGTGTCGCAAATTTTTTCTGCTTTATAACGGTCCATATAGAATTCGCAAAATTATTCATGATAACACTGTAGAAGTAGAAACTCTTAAATCTCGACGCTCTAAAGGAATACATCATATATCAAACGTTAAAATTTTTGTGGAATGATATACTTTTGAAAAATTTTTGTAGAATGACATACTGGTGAGAAACTAACAGCTACATGTAAACATGGGGAGAGTACAAGGACACCGCGCTGTGTTTTGGCGGCGGCACACACTCAAAGCAACAGTCAAGTCTGCGCGCCGCACAGGGCAGTCGTTGACCGCAAACAATCACTTCCTACGTCACGCGCCTACAGCTGATCGAGCGCTCAGTGCGAATGCACTGACAGCCGTAAATAAATACAGTCTAATTTCTCCGATTAAAATCAGTATAAAGCTATAGTGACTTGATGAATTCTGTTATTAACATTCAGTATTTTTCAGGATACGGTTCTATAAAATATTTAAGAACTTCAGGTAAATTCTGTGCGTGTCCGACGTTAAGACGACTTGCTATCGAGAAAATTTCAGGAAAAATGTCATTTCGAAGAAGAAAGTAATAAACTAAAAAAGGTAACTATTAATTGAGTTTATTTTTCAGGTAACATATTTCCACTTAGGTACGTACTTTAGACGTAATTTGCTGCTCGCGATTACGTGATTCATACTTTGTGCTAATTACATGTTCTATGAATTTGCTTGTGAAGCGACGTGCTTGCGTACGTTAACTGATTTTGACAATGATTATCCATGAATTGAGTTGTAACTTGTGTATATTATGCATCGCTTGGCTGCACTGCTTTTTCACTGATGTCATTTTTAATTATGTGCCTGCTGTGCCTATTTATTTAAATCATAATTGTCACCTGATAAATTGTGCTGATGTGGTTAGGTATGTAAGTTATACTTTGTGATTTAATTGCTTGCGCCTTCATGTTTATTTATTAGATTACATATGAACATTTATTTGCTTACGGTTATACGATGCTGATGACCTGTTTAGTACGTAAGATATATGTTTACTGCTATGCGTATGGATTGCACATTTACACATTTCTGTTTGTTGTCACAACTACTCTTTAATTTTGTATATAGAAATGCTATTATACTGTGTATGAACATAGAGTTTAGGTTACACTATGGTACTATTTACAGATTGTTCGCTTGGCAGAGCCTCGTTATAGAAATTGTGCTGCATCCACTTGTTGACATTCTGTTCTCTACTGGTATATTTACTCGCTATTGCTTGTTTTGCTTACGCTCAGTGCTTTATATTTTAACATAAGAAAATGAACTGCAATAATTCGACGAACAACATTAGTACAAGAAACATCATAGAAGTCACATGAGCTGGAGGTTTCATGAAAGCTGTATAAATGTATGCCAATAGGAAGGAAGCTAACGACATGACATACCAACACAGTTATTACACTGCATTTTTCGTGAGCAATTGAAATAGGAAGTGACACTTGACACAAGAAATACTCCACATGTTTGCTTCTGTTTGCCATAATTCTTGAAGTGGTGTACACACTGTGAAATATTAGCATCATTCACACTCCGTAATCGTACTTAATTACTGAGAGTTATTCGAACTAAGTCTGTTAGAGGTCATGTATGCATTCTTTGTTTATAATTCATAATGAGTAGAAGATTTTGGTCAGATGGATTACACAGAGGTTGTGTGTTGACAGTGTGTCTTCGGATTGTATGGGATGAGGAGGTTTGCATTAGGATTTTATCTGTACTTGTTCGACGAAACTGACTTGAGGAAAGAGTTGTTATGGAAGTGAAATGATATTGGTAATATTGGAGTTTTTGTGGACAAGAGGTAAGGTAAATGATACTGGCAATAAGGTTTATATGTCGACGTATTGAAGAGGTATTATTGAGGTATTGAGATTATATGAAGTTGATTGGGGCTTTGGTGGATAAGAGGTAAAGTAAGTGAGGTGCATATTTTTTTTGTTGTTGGTCTATATGGAACAAGGAGGATGAAGATAGCAAACTAGAACACTAAAATGGAAGGAAGATTGTCTACACACACTTTGTTAAATCACTAAGCAGTATGTATCTTTTTTTTGGAGAGAGGAAGCATTGCATATCTTGGCACACTGACAGTTGTTCAACAACCATACATTTTGATCTGGCTAGGCAAACATTGGTCTTGACATGATGACTATGACGTTGACTTAACAATTATTGACTGTTATACATTGCTGTCACTACTACTTGATACACATGATGAACATGAAATTTGACAGAAGTGGATTCAGACAGTTAACACTATACAATTACACAGTAGTACTTGATGTGGATGAAAGATGAGTGAGTGTGTTTTGTGTGTTTTCCTTTCCTAATCCTACCCACCTATCTCCTAAATATTATTTTATTTGTTTGTAGTGGCTTGCACTGACACCCATAAATATTATAGGTTTACTGATGTTTATGTACTTGTAATATAACAATTATCTGATATCATTTGTGTGTTGTTATGATTTGTATGTTTAGTGTAAAAGCATTGTAAAAGCATTTGTAAGTGTATTCAAACTATTGTTCATGCTTGAACTGTCTGAGTAGGGATGAAATTATGGACTGTTACTTGTACTGTTTCTACATGATTGGTGCCACTAGGACATGTTTAATTTGTGCTTAGGAACAGTGTAATCAGTGATAGTTGTTTAATGTCATTTGTTGGGGTCTGCATCTACTCCACAATGCTGGGTGCCACTGATGGAACTGCTTCTACTGAAATGAAGTCACTTCTTGGTGTCTGCACCTGCTCAACATTCCTGGGTGCCACTGATGGAACTGCTTCTACTGACATAATGTCACTTGATGGTGTCTGCACCTACTCAACATTCCTGGGTGCCACTGATGGACTGCTTCTACTGAAATGAAGTCACTTCTTGGTGTCTGCACCTGCTCAACATTCCTGGGTGCCACTGATGGACTGCTTCTACTGAAATGAAGTCACTTCTTGGTGTCTGCACCTGCTCAACAATGCTGGGTGCCACTGATGGACTGCTTCTACTGGAATGGTGTCACCTGTTGGAGTCTGCTCCTACTCGACATTGCTGGGTGCCACTGATGGACTGCTTCTACTGAAATGATGTTACTTCTTGCTGTCTGCACCTGTTCCACAATGCTGGGTGCCACTGATGGACTGCTTCTACTGAAATGGTGTCACTTGTTGCTGTAGCACCTGTTCAACATAGCTGGGTGCCATTGATGGACTGCTGCTACTAAAATGATGTCACCTGTTGGATTCTGCACCTGTTCCACAATGCTGGGTGCCACTGATGGACTGCTTCTACTGGAATGGTGTCACCTGTTGGAGTATGCTCCTACTCGACATTGCTGGGTGCCACTGATGAACTGCTTCTACTGAGATGATGTCACTTGTTGCTGTAAGCACCTGTTCAACATTGCTGGGTGCCACTGATGAACTGCTTCTACTGAGATGATGTCACTTGTTGCCGTTTGCACCTGTTCCACAATGCTGGGTGCCACTGATGAACTGATTCTACTGAGATGATGTCACCTGTTGCTGTTTGCACCTGTTCCACAATGCTGGGTGCCACTGATGGACTGCTTCTACTGAGATGATGTCACTTGTTGCTGTCAGCACCTATTCAACAATGCTGGGGGCTACTGCTGGAACTGTGAACTACTTGTTGTGAATATTTATATTAACTGATTTTTTGTGTATTACTGTTTGTGAAAGTTATAAGACTCTTACCTGCTCATATTCGTCATTGATGACGTTATCGATTGAATTGTTTAACCACATGATATTTCTGTAAACTATTATGTAAAGTCACATGTATGAAAGAATTTGTATTGCTTAGTGTATTTTATATATTAGGCTATTGTAAGGTCAGTGCAAAGCCAAAATTTTATCTAGTTTACGTATTAATATTATCTTTTATTTTGTCTGTATTTTTTTTATTTGACGAATTTGGTGGTATTTTCACCACCAATGCTGGCAAAAATACCATCAAATTCTAGCCCGTGGAGGAAGGGCATATGAAAGGTGGCTACACTGAGCCACAGCGCCAAAAATCGCGCCAGAGAGAGTATTGTTCCGCCGCCTCCACTGGCAGTGCGTGTTGAGAGGTAGCGGCGGGCAGTGCTCATTGAGAGGTAGTGGCAGGCAGTTCTTGCCGAGAGTTCTTGCCGAGAAGTTGTGGTGGACACTGATTGTAGCTGAAGTCAGAGTGAGATGCGGTAGTGGAGAGTGTTGTTCCATGTTTATGCAGTTATTTGATGGGAGAGATAGCAGATGTTGTTCCAATGGAGATATTGTAATGATCTGAGTGCTTTTCGTCAATATAAATTAAGGTAACTAACTACTGTTCTTTATTTTCTTATTATTTGTGTGTCCTGAATAATGCTTCATTACAGGTTCAGTCAACAAAGCATCTGGCTTGTGTTCTTGTATTAGAGTGTAATTCTGCTTTCCTTACGCAATTATAGTATTTCTAATTTTCTTTTATCACGTCAGTATAATTGGTATTTAAAAATTCTTGTTTTGTTGAAGAAGAACCGTGCCAGATGTGCGTTGAGTCATACTACCACATACAGAACAGCTATACTTGTGCTTTGTTGGTTTCGTAGGTTTTATAGTTGCTGGGGACTTAATTAATTAATTGTGTTAACGAAAATTTTCTTACATTCTTTGTCATTCTAAGCAGTCAGATTGCGTAATAATACTAGTCAGGGCCAGCCGTTTACGAGACTTGCGTAATCGGACATACAGCTACCAAAAATATTTGCATTTCATTTTATTAAGCCCCCATGCAACGTTGATAATGGACGCATAACGGAAAAGGAAGAAATTCTAAAACATGTGAAGATTCAAATGGTTCAAATGGCTCTGAGCACTATGGGACTTAACAGCTATGGTCATCAGTTCCCTAGAACTTAGAACTACTTAAACCTAACTAACCTAAGGACAGCACACAACACCCAGCCATCACGAGGCAGAGAAAATCCCTGACCCCCCGGGAATCGAACCCGGAAACCCGGGCGTGGACATGTGAAGAATTTCTATAGTAAATTATATGAAAGAACAAGTGAACCACTAGGAAAGCCTTAAGCAGGTCATGAACTCCCCGAAATCCTCCCCGAAGAAATAAGAAAAGCTATTAACGAGATACAGAACGGCAAAGCAGGGGGTCATGATGGTCTGACAATTGACATAGTGAAGCGTACAGGAGAAGAAACAGAGAAACTTTACTTCGTGTATACAGAATGGTAGATCCCAACTTGCTGGAACAAAGCAAACATAATCTTACTACATCAGAAGGGAAGTATTCACGAACTGAAGAACTACCGCCCCATTAGCTTACTTTCTGTTATATATAAAGTGTTCACTAAAGTCCTGATAAATCGTATTAAAATGGTAGTGGAAACTGCACAGCCCGTAGAACAAGCTGGATTCTGCAGTGGTTTCAGTAAAACTGACCATATAAACACACTGCGTGAGGTAATTAGTCGAGCCAATGAGTATGAAATGCCACTATGCATAGCCTTCATTGACTTCGAAAAAGCCTTTGACTCTGTCAGCCACACTGCAGTTATACAAGCACTGGTGGATCAATGAGTGGAAAAAAAACATAAAAATGTTGTGCAACAATTATGACACGTCTGTAGCATCTATCAACATAGGAAAAAACAAGTGTGAATTTCCCATTGGAAAAGAAGTAAAGCAGGGCGATCCTGTATCACCGAAGTTATTTATAGCAGTTCTCGAAATGGCTATGTCCAAAATTAGTTGGAACAACAGAGGAATAAGGATAAATGGTAAAAGGCTCACCAACCTGAGATTTGCTGACGATATAGTGGTCATAGCTAACAGTAAGATGGAAATGCACTCGCTTAGGTGAGACAGGTAGTCGGCCCAACCATTGTCGATCCGACGACAACCCAACCGACAGACAGTCAAGGGACCAAGCGACAGGATAACTAATTCAAACGACACAATGTGACCAGTTGGGGCTGGCTGGTAGATTAAGTAGACTCAACCTTCGTGTCCGGGATCGTTGAGCCACGGACCTCGTAGCAATGGGAGCAGCCCTTCACACTCCGACCGCGCTTGGACGCTGCCAGGCCCCGGGCAGACACGAGCCACGGATACTTCCTCGCTGCTCCACGCCAACTACCCAGGCCCGGAAACGTTGAAAGGACCAAATACACGTTGGCCGGAAAGACGACCAACCGAACGACCAACCAACAGTCGTGTCGCTCGGCGAGCCGTGGCTGTCGGCGCCTCACCGGCGCTCCGTCCCAGGCTTCACTGCTGCTGCGTCCCCACTGCACTGTTGTTACGTCTCCAACTGACTGCCAGACACACGACGACCCGGAAATACTATCTGTCGCTCCAGAGATGGTACGACAGTGCACTTAACGATACGCGCTGCTGCTGCCGCTCACGGGCAAATCAGGCAGGAAGTTAGTGACGCCAGTAAATGGAATACGAAAACGAGGCTGCAGTACAGTAATAGGAGATAACGAACAATAAATGGCATGAAGATGAGCCGTGCATGGCTCAATTCTGATATACGGTTATGTGGGGATATTTATCAAAATTAACAATATTTTCATTGTGTAGTAGTTGTACATGTGTTTGACGCGAACAACTTTTTTTTTCTTTGTAATCTTCGTGAATTCCTAATTTACTTACCGACTTCAAATGTACATTAAACGTGTGGAAACTTTGTCAAAGTAGCGATTCGGGGTAAATTTTCGTATTTTCGCAGTTTTCTTTGTACTGTGGTATTGTTCAACATACCACACCGCAGCACATGATTGTAACGGGCAATGAACTTCACTATTATTTGAGATAAAATTGAATTAACCGCTATATTAAGTGTTTAGCCGAGCTCAGAGTCATGTGGAATAACTTTGAAGAAATTTTGTTTGTATTTAAAGGTGTTTCTCTTTGTGGAGCGAGGACTTGGACATTTCACGCCAAGTGCGGTAGACACGGTTCACTGTAGTTGGTGCTCAGTAAAATGCTTCTTGGCTGTTGTGTGAAGTGTATGAGGAAGTGGACGCGTAATGAAAACGATTTTGAACATTTTGTGTGTTTTTGGATAGGTTTTTCTTTGTCACAAGTTTTGATATCACGTGCCTGGCCATGTTAGTTCTAGCTAACGTAGGGGAGAGATTGCAAGCTTAGATCTTGCCCTAATAAGTGGGTTATTATACGAGGGTGAGTCAAATGAGAACCTTAAATTTGTAATAACAAATCGAAATTTCGCACCGCTATCCTGTAAGTTGGCAAGCGTGCTACAAACAGCGTCCAGAATGCCCTGTAGGTGGCAGCATAGTGCAGATGTACACATACCGTCGCAGTATGGGTATAAAGATGGCCGCCCCACTTGCGACTTGCACCAGGGAAGAACAGTGTTCTGTTATTCGGATTTTGTGTAGTGAAGGTTGTGAAAACTATTGAAATTCATCGACGGTGATGCATGTTTGTCACAGCAGCAAGTCTACTAATGGAGTAGGAAGTTCGCAAATGGTGTCACTAAAATGATTCAAATGGCTCTGAGCACTATGGGACTTAACACCTTAGGTCATCAGTCCCCTAGAACTGAGAACTACTTAAACCTAACTAACCAAAGAACATCACACACATCCATGCCCGAGGCAGGATTCGAACCTGCGACCGTAGCAGTCCCGCGGTTCCGGACTGCAGCGCCTGGAACCGCACGGTCACCGCGGCCGGCGTAAATGGTGTGACTTCAGTGGAAGATGCTCCTCGTCCAGGTCAGGCACAACAAGTTGTGACTCCACAGAACCCTGCAGCAGTTGAAGCCACAGTGAAGGAAAACCACAGAGTGACACTGAATGACATTGCAGCGTGTTTACAGACTACTCATGGGTCAGCACACCACATCGTGCATGATGTGCTCCAGTTTCACAAAGTGTCTGCAAGATGGGTGCCACGACAGCTGACTCCTGAAATGAGAGAATGACGTGTTGATGATTTTGAAGAACTTCTTCGGCGCTTTGAACGAGAAGGTGATGGCTTCCTTGCAAGAATCGTTACTGGGGACGAAACCTGGGTTCACGTCTACCAACCGGAAACGGAGAGAGCGATCAAGGAATGGCGCTATTCCTCATCACCAAAACCAAAGAAATTTCGAACAGAACTATCAGCAGGGAAGGTTATGCTGACTCTCTTTTGGGACGAAATAGGCGTCATTTTGGAGCATTATAGAGGGACCACTGTGATGTTGAAAGGTGATACAGCTTTGTACTACTTCTGCACAACAAAAAATATTTTAAAAATATTTAAGGTTTTCATTTGACTCACCCTTGTACATAAAAATTAAAATTATGACTTGTTAGGTCTTTAAGAGCTCGTTGTTAACATAAGGTGTTGAAATCTGGACGTTAACGGAATTTAGTGAACAGCAACTTGGCATATGTGGAAGAAAGACCCTTGGCCCAGTGCAAGAATATGGTGTCTGGAGGAGGAGATTCAACTATGAATTATATAATCTTTGTAATGAAACAGTCATTGTCATTTACATTAAGATCAAATGGCTGGTATGGGCAGCATACGTACTGAGCGGTAATGACAAAATGATTAAGAAGATATTCAACGAAGTGCCTGAGGGAATCAGGAGATTTGGAATACCCACTCTAGGGCGCGAGGAAGGTGTACCAAAGGAACCAAGGAAAATTGGAGTTAAGAATCAGAGACCAAATCTACAGTGCGAGGAAGATGTCAGAAGGGGCATATGGACAATTATATTGAAAACCTGTTGCTGTATCAACTAGGCAACGATGGAGTGGAACGAATACGGAAAACTGAAATTCAGAATTTAAGTGAAGCATTAAACAGTAAATAATGGACAGTTTCTTCTGCGGAGATCAAGGCTCATAAACTACTGCCGTGCCACTGATGATGTGATCATGACACATCACATTTATTAGTATTAATGTAATGGAAAAATTTAATCAGTTGAAGGAAAAATAACTTTTATAGTACACACTGTGGAAAGTTTTTCTTAGGAAATTATTGCCATAACTTGCAACTTCTGTACTGAGAGATTATGCCACAGATCCGTCTACACTTTACTATAATATAAAAATAGGCTGTCTGGGTCAATTTTGTAACATAAATGCCAAACAGCCTTCAGCACAACAGCAGAAGGCCGTGGATGTCAAGAATCACTTTAAAAGCACTTTAGAATCTCCTTGTTTCTCACTAGCAAGAAAAGTTCTGTTCCACTAAATTCTGAAGAGATTTGGACCACTTCACAGTATCCGCATTGTTGGGATCTGCCATTCTTCTTGGTGTTGTAGCTCCCTGGGGCAGTCTGGGATGCTCTCTAGGTCTCTGCGACGCTCCTGTGTCTCTGTGTGTTCTGTAAGTGTGTGCGTATGTCTCTGTGAGCCGTAACTCGCAGCAGAGTTAAAGAGGTGTTGTGTTAAGTAACGCAACCGCTTAAAGAAGCTCACGAGGTTGTGGGACCTAATTTCTGGCGAGGCTGTACGTGGCATAGGCCTCAGTAACACCATACCCGTAACGGAGAAAAGCACATCTACGGTTGACTAACTCGCAGGACGCTCCGGCTCCCTGCCATAGTAGCACTGATCGAGCTCGTCAGCACCCCCTTATCATCCTTGGGTTGATAAAAAACCTCGCTCGGGTTTGTGGCCATGAAAGTTCTCAGTATCCTTTGAAGGTGCAACACAATCGTGAGACAGCGACCAGCGCAAGCAACAACCACAAACCGCTGCCTAGATAGGTCGCCATGGTGTGCTGCAGTCGAGTTCGGGTGTTTGACCAGGTTTCTCCTTGTAACACGAGGCACTGTACACCAAGCACATCGCAACTTTTTCACACCTCCGTCTGTCATCCGTGGACAAGTGATGGACCCCCTGCAACATTCTGTCCTCTCACATCATTGGTCGGAGGAGCAGTCGGACTAGGGAACTATCATCCTATGCGTAGGCTGCTGTTGCGACCACAACACAAACGGCTGCATTAGGACTGGTACCGTGCCGGGGAGCATGGGCAACTGATAGACGTCGTCGCACTACGTTCACCCATGAACAGAAATTCTGTACTACTCCCCACGGCCGTCGCCGGCGAATATGGCTTTCTTCCAATTTTTGGAGGGGCACAGTGATGTTACTAATGGCGTCAAAGTTTAGGGAGCCATCGGGTGTGATTTCACGTCACGGCTGGTAGTGGCTGAAGAACCTGTGATGTCACAGCGGTACGTTACGAACATCCTCCGCCTTATACCGGCCGCCTTATACCGGTTCTAGGCGCTACAGTCTAGAACCGCGCGACCGCTACGGTCGCAAGTTCGAATCCTGCCTCGGGCATAGATGTGTGTGATGTCCTTAGGTTAGTTAGGTTTAAGAAGTTCTAGGGGACTGATGACCTCAGAAGTTAAGTCCCATAATGCTCAGAGCCATTTGAACCATTTCTGAACAACCAAGACTGCTACTTGTTAAGTCGGTACAAACAGCTGTTTCGGCGCGGACAGTTTAACCGCCCATGAGATTAGCAACAAAGGTGAAATGGCGTCCTCTAGTTTCAGTCCAATGCACACTTTAAAATATGCATAAATTTATTTGCCTACGATAGATTGTTTAGTTACACCTTTCTTAGAACTTATCTAATTTTGATATTCACGGTTTCATTTTCAAGTGTACACCGCCGTATGTTTGTTGTATCCAAAAGCATTTGTCGCTAAACGTTAAAGTAACCTCAGGGGCAGATACACGGCTTCTATGCCCTTCACATACACCTCGACGTGACTCAGCCGATGTTCATAAATGATGTCAACGCAAAGATTGCAGCTGGTTTCCACAAACCTTATTACTTGTCTGTATCGTTCGGGCAGACAGCCTCTGCACTGGCAGTATTTATTAACAAAAACTGGAATAAAGAAACATCCCGTAGTTTATTCCGTCATTTTTCGGTCGTGGATCTGGGATAGTATTATTTCTTCTTCCAATATTTCGCCTGATAACCTTACAACCATCTTCAAGGTCAGTCTCTGGCAGAATTTAAGGTTATCAGCCGAAATAGCGGAAGAAGAAATAATTCTATTCCGGGTTTACGCCAGACAGATGAAAATCCGCGAGGAAAACTTCGAGAAATTTTGTACTTTAATTGTATCAATGCACCCTTCATATTCCGAACTTTTTGTTGATATTCGAAACGTTTATGAACTCTTTAGTAAGTTAGCGCAAAATCAATGAGAGCTCCTATTCTAGCAATAAAGTTTTTGTAAATTTTTGAAGCAATTTCAGAGTCTATTACATGAGGAACCATTTCTGCATATTACAGATTTTTCAGTTGAGGATCCTACTCTTCATTTTTATCGAGATAGAGAAAATTAATCCTTTCAGTTTCGCCTAATAATGACTTTACTGGGCAGAAGGTTTCATTTTATTCTAATTAATACGATTAACTTTTATACTCTCTCAAATTATTTCTTGATTTTTAGTGGTGTGTGGAGTTTCAGAAAAGAACTGTAAGGATCTGGCACTTGAAACTAAAAAAGTCACAAAATGAAACCCATAATCTTGGGAAGAAATTTAAACGGATTTAAGGGGAGCTGACTTGCTTTTGCAGATGATTTTGGAACAGTTTCAGAAAATCGGACAAAAGCAGTTGCTCAAATAAATCTTCTGAAAAACACAGCGAAAAGAATCGGTCTCAGACTTCCAGCTGAAAAAACATAATCATGATAAACATAAAAATGCACCAAAATACATGGCAACACAATTAGGTAAAATAGAGTGAGTTAGTAAATTTAAATATCCTGGAGAAACTATACATCAGAAGCAGTTAGAAAAATTGCAACAGATGTAATAGCTAATAAAATGGGACGGACATTACTTCAACAACAAAAATCTGCAACAAGTAACGTACATCTACAACAAAACTATAACACTGTACTACAGTGGTAGTACTACGCGTGTGAATGCTTACAGATGAATTATAAGCTGGACAGTGTAGAGGTACTTGAAAGATGGATTACTAGAAAAATAATGGGTGAAATACAAACAACAGATGGTTGGAAACTGATAAGTAAAGAAAAGTTCTACGTAAACACAGAGAAAATACCAGAAGCAAAGAAAAAGTGAAGATTGAATTTCTTTCGACAACTCCACCGGATGAACGAGAACAGAACAACGAAACAAATATTCATTTATTCCTGAAAACACATGGAAAATACCAGAAGTAACAAAAAGTGAATACTGAATTTCTTTGGAAAACTCCATCGAATGTATGAGAACAGACAACGAAACAAATATTCACTCATTCATTCAAAAAAGAAATCGACAATAGCATGGATTACAGAAATAAGAGGTACACAGAAACAACATCAAAGACTCGAGTATAACAGAGAGAAGTCTCTTCAAGATTAAAATTCTAAATTTAGAAGGCTTTCAAGGTAGAAGAAATAAGAAGTCGGTAACAACATAGATAGAAGAAACGAAAAGACAACTAGGAGATAAGATGAAGGCGTACTGGACAAAGAGGAAACAATGACAAAGGAAGAAGAGGAAGTGAAGCTGTTACGTGATCCTAGTTGGTCAACACAAAGATTAAAACAAACTGGAAAGAAATGAACGGTTTACAGAAATAACGGGAAACATAAATTGAATTCTTGGACGGGGATATGAAACTCCCCCCCCCCCATCCGCCACCCTCTCCCAGCGCGAGTCCAGTACTTTATCTTTTGCACGAACTCAGTGTCCTGTCATTTCAAGAAGTGTAGTTTGCTCCTGAACAAAATATCAGCAGCAGAATGGAAACGTTGAGCTGCAGCAGATATTATAAATGACGCGGTATAAATCGAGATTTTGTATCGCCGTAGCATAGAAACAGACGCTTAGAAGGGGCGACAAAAGACTTGCACTCTGGATAATTATGAAACCCAGAATGTGAATGGGCTGCTAATATTTGAGCAATAGAAGTTGTTTCAGTATTTTGCCGTGGTGTCAGACTGATTTTATTTCCTTTCCATATTTATTACTTTACATTAAATATTTAGTCCCCTTGAAAATAAATAAGATCGAAAATTTTGAGGCTTTACATTTAAAATAGAAGAATATAGACTGGTGGGGGGTATTTGCAGATTCTAAGCCTGCTACTACCTCTTGTCGGTCAGACGTTTACTATCCATTTCTCTACCAGGAGAGCGAGTAACTGCGATAGGAACAATGCAACATCCAGCGGGTCCTGTTTACTCTTTGTTGCCACGAGTGCCCTGAAACAGAGATCTCTGGAACAGCTGCAACGTTTTAAAAATCTCTGCTCCCGAACGGTGCAGTAGTCATTGTGTCTGGAGAGCGTCCTCTCAGAAGAGTTGCGAATCGATTAACAGACCACGCACGACCTTTTGGCGGCTGTGGAGCATTGTTCGCGAAGAAGACACAGACGCCGTCAGAGACAGGCGGAGCTGTTTTGTTCCCACAATGGCGGCTCGCAGCGGCTGGGTGGTAAGTAGCGAGGCGCACTCGCGACTTCTGATGCGCTGCTGCGGCTATTAGCACGGTGTGGACACTGCGAGCAGAGGCGCGCGCGGAATTTCGCGCTATTACGGGAGCGATGGACGCTACGGACAGACTCGCTTCTGCGACCACTCGAAATATTTCCACATCGACCAACGTGTCCACAACGACCAGCATGGACCAAGAGTTTGGATATGGAGGGTGTCACAGTTCACCACTTCTAATGAACGACGGATACCTATGATTTTACAAATAACAAAAGACTAAAGTCGAGGTTGGCGCCAGCACCAGTCAGGGCGGTGTTTCTTTAGTGCTCATAGGTTGGCAGCGCGTCAGTTTTGCTTAGGCAATGGAACGATAATTCCACATAACCAATGAGTGGCGATAAAAAAAAGGCAACGTACTTCTACGAGCAGCAGTGAAATTTAATAAAAGTATACACACTGCCTAACACAACAGTCGCGACACTATGTCTCGCTTTTGTTACCCAGAGCTATAGCAGCGCCCCAAGCGGCCAGCAAGCACACTTCTGAGCGATAGCAGCGCCCCAAGCGGTCAGCACGTGACACTTCCGAATACGATATCGGATGAGAGCGAATACTAACATTTATATTGATATGCAACATAATTTTTACAATAGGAAGGGTATGTAGTGCCTCCAAAGTTGATAATAACTAAACCAGAATGACACTACATTTGTCATTATTTAGTTACCTAGAGGCCCTCGGAGGTTACGAATCGGTACACTAAATCAAAATTTATTTACTATTGTTGTGTAACGTTACAGAATAATGTCGCATTCATTTAATAACAAAAAATTGCAAGCAAACACCAAAAGAGCCGACATTTTGCAGAAAGATGTATATCTACCCAACAAAGCAGAGGTTGGTTTGCTAAATTTTCAGCCAAACCAGTAGGAAACCTATATGGAATACCTGTATTATTTATCGTACTGAACAAGACACTACACTTGCAGCTTAAGGGAAGACCAGAAAGACTTGATAGTAAATCGTCAAAAGGAATAAAACTGTTACCCAATACAGAAGAAACAAATTCCGCAACTGTTGCTAAATCGGAGCGATAAACGGCAAGAATTTTCAACACAATCGGTCTTGAAGCAAAAGTAATTATATTTACCAAATTATCTGTATATTTAAAAGTCGAGTGAAGTGTAAGAACAGGCGAATCATCAGACTGCATAAAAAAATTTTAAGTGTCAAGGAAAGTGTCCATAATAATAGCGACAGATAATAACGGAAATATATACTTTTCAAGCGTGAAAAAGGTATTTATATTCTCTCGCTTTCAGCGGGATTAGTTGTTTGTAAACATACACACATTCGAAAGTTTTTCTTCTTGGATCAATTGTAGCTTATGTCATTGAATCTGTGCGATTCGGCGGTTTTTACATCTATTTCATGGTAATTTCTAGATCTATATCTATACTCTGAATACCACCGTGAGGTGCATGGGAGAGGGTACGTCCCATTGTACCATTAACGTATGGAGTGTGAAAGGAATGACTGTTTGAATACCTCTGTGCCTGCAGTAAATATTCTAATCTTATCTTCACGATCCCTTTGTGAGCGATAGGTAGAGGGTTGTAGTATATCCTTAGGATAATCATTTAAAAACAGTTCTTGAAATTTTGTTAACAGACTTTCTCGGTATGGTTTACGTCTGTCTTCAAGAGTATGCCATTTCCATTTCTTCAGTTTCTCTGTAACACTGTCCCCTGGATTAAACAAACCTGTGTCCTTCTCTGCGTGCGTTCAGTACCCCCAGTTAGTCCAATCCGGTACCCGTCCTACACGCTTGGGCAAAATTCTAGGATGGGTTTGCACGAGTGATCTGTAAGCAATCTCTTTAATAGACTAATTGAACCTCCCAAGTATTCTACCAATAAACCGAAGTCTAGTGCCTGCTTTACCCACGTTTGAACCTATGTGATCATTCCATTTCATATCCCTCCGAAGTGTTACACCCTGGTAGAAATTCTTGCAATCCATCTGTGGCTTGAATCAGTATTTAGTAGTATTAGTTGAAAACAGTTTTGGTTGCAATTTTAGTTTTTTTTATTTATCAACTACGCGTTTCACCTTATTTAGGCATATTCAGGCGGATCTAGATAGAAAACAAAGAACAAATACATCTATTTAAGGACCGCGATCGCGTTGTGCCGACATGGATAACCTAAAAGCATGTACAAACAGATCAAATACTGAAAGAGCAAATACCTTCATTTGGTACTGCTTAGGTCGATGCTCTAGACAGTGTAGGTAAAGGGCATCGTCGGGTACATCAGGCCAACATCGCCTTCGTTAACCTCAGTAAATACTAGAAATATAAACTAGTAAAAACGGATAAGAGAATTGCCCAATGATCGGGCACTCAGAAATGCAATCATATTGCCGAACCTTATGATAAGGCCTTACCTTTCTAGATGGACGTGACGGTCTCCAAGATCTGCATAACGCGTACACCTTCACAGAAGCAAATAATAGAATAAGATGTGGCTTAAGTAATTAGCATAATGCACCACAGCGCCATGTTTTAGTACTGACGCCTAATACAGAATCACCTCATTAGATGGCGCTGCCACCTAGCGGCTGGTAAGAATGAAAGATCGTAAACCGGATATATATTGCCACTAAAACTTTATAAATGTAATGCACATAAAACATTAATAAGATAGAATTACTAGAAGCAACACCTGTGCATTAATTTATCCAAAAATTATGACGGAGTAAAATACAAAAGAAGACGGTAAATTTAAAATATAATACCAGGGGGTGTAATACAACACACAGATGCGGTGCCCTAATAGGTATTACGTATCATATATCACTAGAACGAGAACATTACTAACTCAGGACCATAATTTCCGATGAAGAGGCCCACCTATGGGAAACAAGTTCACTCGCATTACGTCTTCCTCCCACGCTGGTGTGTATCTTTCAAGCGTAATAATTTTACTATGGTATTTTTATAAAAAGAATTTTATTGTTCAGTTAGAAGATCTTGCTCCGTATGACGCAGTATTGAGTGTTATAGGTGGGAACTGTTCTACTGGGTATACTGTATATCTATCCAGTGCATGGTCAAGTATTCTTTCAAACTGAGACAGAGTTCCTCTACATACTTTTGACCTGTGCTGAAAATTTCAAGTTCCTCACTGAAATAAGACAATACTGATTTTTTATCTTCTTTTCTGAACATATACACTGAATAGCCAAAGAAACTGGTACACCTGCCTACTATCGTGAAGGCTCCCGCGAACAAGCAGTAGTGCCGCAACACGACGTGGCATGGACTCGACTAATGTCTGAAGTAGTGCTGGAGGGAATTGACACCATGAATCCTGCAGTACTGTTCATAAATCCGTAAGAGTACGAAGGGGTGGAGATCTCATCTGAATAGCTTGTTGTAAGGCATCCCAGATATGCTCAGCAACGTTCATGTCTGGGAAGTTTGGTAACCATCGGAAATTTTTAAACTCTGAAGTGTGCACCTGGAGCCACTCTATAGCAATTCTGGACATGTGGGGTGTTGCATTGTCCTGCTGGAATTGCCCAAGTCCGTCGGAATGCAAAATGGACTTGAATGGATGCTGGTGATCAGACAATATGCTTACGAACGTGTCACCTGTCAGAGTCGTATCTAGACGTATCAGGGGTCCCATATAACTCCAACTGCACACACCCCACACCATTACACAGCCTCCACCAGCTTGAACAGGCCCCTGCTGACATGCAGGGTTCATGGATTCGTGGGGTTGTCTCCATACCCGAACACTTCCATCCGGTCGATACGATTTTAAACGAGACTCGTCCGACCACGCAACATGTTTCCCGTCATCAACAGACCAATGTCGGTGTTGACGGGCCCAGGCGAGGCGCAAATCTTTGTATCGTGCAGTCATCAATGATACTCGAGTAGGCCTTCGGCTCCGCAAGTCCATATCGATGACGTTAATTGAATGGTTCGCACGCTGCCAACTGTTGATGACTCAGCAATGAAATCTGCAGCAATTTGCGGAAGGGTTGCATTTCTCTCACGCTTCGTTGCTCCCGTTCTTGCAGGATCTTGCGCCGGCCGCAGAAATGTCGGAGATTTGATGTTTTACCGGATTCCTGATATTCATGGTGTTGTTGTTGTTGTGGTCTTCAGTCCTGAGACTGGTTTGAAGCATCTCTCCACGCTACTCTATCCTGTGCAAGCTTCTTCATCACCCAGTACCTACTGCAACCTACATCCTTCTGAATTTGCTTAGTGTATTCATCTCTCGGTCTCCCTCTACGATTTTTACCCTCCACGCTGCCCTCCAACACTAAACTGGTGATCCCTTGATGCCTCAGAACATGTCCTACCAACCGATCCCTTCTTCTAGTCAAGTTGTGCCACAAACTCCTCTTCTCCCCAATCCTATTCAATACTTCCTCATTAGTTATGTGATCTACACATCGACTCTTCAGCATTCTTCTGTAGCACCACATTTCGAAAGCTTCTATTCTCTTCTTGTCAAAACTAGTTATCGTCCATGTTTCACTTCCATACATGGCTATACTCTATACAAATACTTTCAGAAACGACTTCCTGACACTTAAACCTATACTCGATGTTAACAAATTTCTCTTCCTCAGAAATGCTTTCCTTGCCATTGCCAGTATACATTTTATATCCTCTTTACTTCGACCATCATCAATTATTTTGCTCCCCAAATAGCAAAACTCCTTTACTACTTTAAGTGTCTCATTTCCTAATCTAATTCCCTCAGCATCACCCGACTTCATTCGACTACATTCCATTATCCTCGTTTTGCTTTTGTTGGTGTTCATCTTGTATCCTCCTTTCAAGACACTATCCATTCCGTTCAACTGCTCTTCCAAGTCCTTTGCTGTCTCTGACAGAATTACAATGTCATCGGCGAACCTCAAAGTTTTTATTTCTTCTTCATGGATTTTAATACCTACTCCGAATTTTTCTTTTGTTTCCTTCACTGCTTGCTCAATATAGAGATTGAATAACATCGGGAAGAGGCTACAACCCTGTCTCACTCCTTTCCCAACCACTGCTTCCCTTTCATGTCCCTCAACTCTTATAACTGCCATATGGTTTCTGTACAAATTGTAAATAGCCTTTCGCTCCCTGTATTTTACCCCTGTCACCTTCAGAATTTGAAAGAGTGTATTCCAGTCAACATTGTCAAAAGCTTTCTCTAAGTCTACAAATGCTAGAAAAGTAGGTTTGCCTTTCCTTAATCTAGCTTCTAAGATAAGTCGTAGGGTCAGTATTGCCTCAAGTGTTCCAACTTTTCTACGGAATCCAAACTGATCTTCCCCGAGGTCGGCTTCTACTAGTTTTTCCATTCGTCTGTAAAGAATTCGCGTTAGAATTTTGCAGCCGTGACTTATTAAATTGATAGTTCTGTAATTTTCACATCTGTCAACACCTGCTTTCTTTGGGATTGGAATTATTATATTCTTCTTGAAGTCTGAGGGTATTTCGCCTGTCTCATACATCTTGCTCACCAGATGGTAGAGTTTTGTCAGGACTGGCTCTCCCAAGGCTGTCAGTAGTTCTAATGGAATGTTGTCTACTCCCGGAGCTTTGTTTCGACTCAGATCTTTCAGTGCTCTGTCAAACTCTTCACGCAGTATCATATCTCCCATTTCATCTTCATCTACATCCTCTTCCATTTCCATATTATTGTCCTCAAGTACATCGCCCTTGTATAGACCCTCTATATACTCCTTCCACCTTTCTGCTTTCCCTTCTTTGCTTAGAACTGGGTTTCCATCTGAGCTCTTGATATTCATACAAGTGGTTCTCTTTTCTCCAATGGTCTCTTTAATTTTCCTGTAGGCAGTATCTATCTTACCCCTAGTGAGATAAGCCTCTACATCCTTACATTTGTCCTCTAGCTATCCCTGCTTAGCCATTTTGCTCTTCCTGTCGATCTCATTTTTGAGACGTTTGTATTCCTTTTTGCCTGCTTCATTTACTGCATTTTTATATTTTCTCCTTTCATCAATTAAATTCAATATTTCTTCTGTTACCCAAAGATTTCTACTAGCCCTCGTCTTTTTACCTACTTGATCCTCTGCTGCCTTCACTACTTCATCCTTCAAAGCTACCCATTCTTCTTCTACTGTATTTCTTTCCCCCAGTCTTGTCAATTGTTCCCTTATGCTCTCCCTGAAACTCTGTACAACCTCTGGTTTAGTCAGTTATCCAGGTCCCATCTCCTTAAATTCCCACCTTTTTGCAGTTTCTTCAGTTTTAATCTACAGTTCATAACCAATAGATTGTGGTCAGAATCCACATCTGCCCCTGGAAATGTCTTACAATTTAAAACCTGGTTCCTAAATCTCTGTCTTACCATTATATAATCTATCTGAAACCTGTCAGTATCTCCAAGCTTCTTCCATGTATACAATCTTCTTTGATGATTCTTGAACCAAGAGTTAGCTATGATTAATTGTGCTCTGTGCATATTCATGGTACACTCGTGAAATGGTCGTGCGGGATAATTCTCACTTCATCCCTACCTTTTGAGATGCTGTGCCCCATCGCTCGTGCGCCGACTAAAACACCACGTTCAAACTCACTTAAATCTTGATGACCTGCCATTGTAAAGGCAGTAATCGATCTAACTGCGCCAGACACTTGGCTTACATAGGCGTTGCCGACCGCAGCGCCGTATTCTTCCTTTTATCTATCTCTGTTTTTGAATATGCATTCCTGTACCAGTTTCTTTGGCGCTTCAGTGTATATCTCTCTGCTTGTTGTAGTTGTCCTTCGTGGTTTTGGTAATCATTGTTGGCACAACTGCGCCATGGTCACTGATATCAGTTTCGATGTGGACATCCTCAAAAGGTCAGGTCTATTTGATGCCATCTGATCCAAAATATTTCCAACATGAGTGGGGTACCTAACTATCTGTTCTAGGTAGTTTTCGGAGAAGGCGTTTAGTAATGTTTCACTGGATACCTTATTACACGCATCACTAATAAAATGTATTTTTTCCAGTTAATTGTTGGATGACCAATGGCTCCACTGATGATTGCAGTATGACAGAGGAACTTACGTACAAGTGAACTGAGGCTTTCTCTGAAGTTTTCGGTTACATCAGGAGACAAGTCTGGTGGGCGATATAAGGGTCCGATTATCATTTTAAGACCATCTCTGATACTGAGTCTTGCCCAAACAATGTCATATGCAGCTTCAATTTCTATCACTCATATATCACATAATTGATGTCATTTTGTAATATACTAACGCATGGAACGCATAAAATATATATCAACTACTTTGTAAATAAGTAGAAAGCAATTAAAAGCAAACATTGTCCTTAACGACGTATGTGACTGCTTGCTTTCTCACCAGTTGGAGCGCTAGTGTCGCCCCAACTGTCAAACGGTAACAACTTTCGCACCAGAGAGATTGGTGACTGTATTCATTAGACTGTGGTATGGAATAGGGCCAGAGCTGGACTTACATGTTTCGTGCAGGGATGTTGCTAGGGCTTTCCGTGAGATATGAAGGGAACAAAAGTAGGTGAGTCAGATGTTTGTGCTACGCAACTAATGAGAGAGCAGCAACAGACGACGTGTTTCGAATTAAAACATACGGAAGAAAGACTTAAAAATTGCTGTGGACGAGGATTATAAATTTAATTGCTCCTTGTCTGAGTCGCAGCTATTTAAACTGAGCTACAGTGGCCGACACGAAAATAGACTTCAAGGTCATCTCGCCGTCTTACAGCATTGCCTGTTTTTGTTTTAGTGATAATTTCAAATATTCGTAAAAACTCAAGAAAATATTGGGCAACTCCATTTTTTAGTCTAGAATATGATGGACTACTTTTCAAAAGAAAATTCTCACTAGCTACTAGGGAAAAAAAGGAAAACTAACGTTACAAGAAATTTTGGAGGCAAATAATTTTTTACTTCGGCCTGTAGTAGTAACAGAATCACTAATGTAATTGAACTGAAAAAATATATATGAACATCCTCAAAGTTTACAGATGCATATGCTGTGTCTTTTATTTCGGAAACATAAAAGTATTCTAAGATAAAAAATAAAATATTATAAGAGGTGTGAAACTGTGCTGATTGCGTAGCGAAAAATGTAGTCGCTGGTGAATTTTCGTTCTGTAGGACTACGAAGAAACTTCCCACGAGAATGCTGTTAAGAAAACAACAAAATTATTTTTGGTAACATTTTAGACATAATTATTGTATCGTAACACGTACAGAGGCAAATTACTTCCGCGATATTCCGTGCTCAGCAGCACGCGAGTCGTAGCCCATTGACAAGAGTTTGTTTCAAAAAATCAAGTGGCTCTCAGCATTATAGGACTTAACATCTGAGGTCATCAGTCCCCCAGAACTTAGAACTACTTAAACCTAACTAACCTAAGGACATCACACACATCCACGCCCGAGGCAAGATTCGAACCTGCGACCGTAGCGGTCGCGCGTTTCCAGACTAAAGCGCCTAGAACCGCTCGGCCACACCGGCCGGCAGAGTTTTGTTTGGACGGTTCGCTTTAATATGACCGAGAATATTCCCTACTTCCCGAAAATATTTTGTCATTGCATCCATCACTGAAAACGCCAGTATACGCTACGCAAAAGTAATTGTAGTTATTTTGAAGCCAATATTTTCACTGAAGTCGAGCAAAATATTGGTTCGTAAGATTTTATGACCTCCAAGTTTCATCTAAATTGGCTGTAAGCCTATTATTCTCAGCACACAATACGCGCTTGGTACACAAAAACCTCGGTCTTACTACTGCAATGTGCCTGTCTTGTGTTACAAATTTCGTCCATCATTCAAGTTTCTGAAGACAATGGGTGGAGAAGACAATGTATTGAAGTGACTGGCCAGAATAATCAATTTTATCACGGACATTACCCTGTATTTCTCTAGCCATCGGATACTATCCTCTATCATACGAAAGTAATACAATTCTACGTTCTATCTTTTTTTAGAAGTCGTCAAATATCATAGATTTCTATGCTCTTCTCGGAGAATCAGAATAGGTGCTGGGACTGTTCTGATGTTACTGATCTTTTTATACATACAGTCGATACAGAAGCACCACAACGTTTTATCATTTTATGAACTACATTACTCTCACTACGAAACAGCCAGCAAATCCTTCTATGAAAAAAAGAGTTAAATTTCGAATGTACAAGTAAACCGAACGCAGTAAGATTATATCCGAATGTAAAGACATCCGATACAGGTTTTTAGGAAAAACTGTTGTTAATTAATGCAGCATTGACAATATTATTTTAATTGACAGTTACTGTCGAGTAAACTAATCGCCATCACTTGTGATAAATTTATCAGATGTCTACTGTAAGGGAAAAACATTCGCAGTATGACCTCTATAACCTGAAATGAATAGACAAACAGTTGAATAAAGTTAGCTTTTTACATAGACGGCACTTACCCAAACTGCATCTTCTGGCTCCGTGTCATCAGATTCACTGTCGCTTGTTTCAGCCAGGTGTATCATCACAGATTCCACTATGGTGTCTTTTAAATCCTGGTTCAAGAAATCAGTTTCTTGCAGTGCTTCTGCATGTTTTAGGCACCTCTTCCAGTCCTGCTAAGTAACGTTTTCGAGAGCTTCGTGTGTTAGCTTCTCGACATCAGCAACTTTGAAAGTTGTATTTCTTTTCGCTACTTCTCGCTTTACTTGGGCCCATATCAATTTAATGGGATTATACTGGCAGTGATACAGTGGTAGACGTACAACTTGGTGTCCCGCCAGCTGATCTAATTCGTAAGTCTTTTTGGCGCCTACGATTTCTTCCTTAGATAGGAGTTCAGCCTTCGTTTCATCGACTGAAAATGAAACAATCTTTCTCTTTAACCACTCCATAAGATCTGCCTTGCACCAATTTGAACGTGGCAGCTTTTCTGTCTGAATGGAGTGGTAGCTGGCGTTATCCATCACGATAATTAACCCTTCTTCCAGCGCAGACAACAGTCGAATCAACCAATTTTAAAAAACTTCTCTATTCATTTCTGAATGGTAATCGGAGTGCCAAGAACTTTTCCCACCAAGAAAAACAAGTCTGGCCTCTGGAATGAAGCGTGTGGTTAATGAACCAGCGTGGGCGATGATTAATTGGCTACCTCTACCAGTAGCTGCTGGCGGCAGGGAGCGGCCGTGACCTTGAGGACTCTACTTTCGTGCCAGCCGCTCTTGTATCTGTAAACCCAAAGAAAGCGTAGTAACCCATGCTATACTGGTATTCATGGAAACAGTGAAATATTTTTGACAATCAAGATTACAAATGTAATAGCTGCTCGTTTTGGTCGAAGCAAAAGTCCTTGTAGCCCCAAAGCTAACAATAATTTCGTAATTCGTAGCATATTCAGAAAAAGGCAATGAAATAGTTGTGACAACGAAAATTTTTAACGTAATTCCTGCTCATCTCATAAGCAACATTTTATGCTGTGCTATTAGAACGCAACCTAACCGCAATATTGAAATTCATGACATGTTCGGAAAAAGTTGTGAAACATCTGCTAGAACTAAGGTTATTGTTATAAATGATGTACGTTTCACTACCATAAAATTAAAATATGGTATTAGGTCACTATGAAAGCATAGCGTAATAATTCACAATATATTGGGAAAGTAGGACTGAAATACTCCAGGCGGCGAATTTTATTAATGTAATTCTCCTTGTTTACTTGCAAAAAGGAATGTAAGGTCCATTACTAGGTCCCAACGTTAGCACAACGTCGTATTTCGAGACATGTTAGAAAAAAGCAATGAAATATTTTTTAAGATTAATATTATATATGCAGTTTCTGTTATGGGAACTCTAAGATCCGAACGTAACCTAGTCCAAAAGATCAGTCTGTCACCACAAATAGGTTATTTTACTTACAGATTCGTTGGCTTCGCCAACTCACAAGTGGATTGTTACCTTCCCACCTTACCTAGACCGTGGACTAAGCTACAGATTAGTCTGTCACTATAAGCATGCCTCTTTGCTTTCAGATTCGTTGGCTTTGACAAATCACAAGCACTGTTTCACATTCGACCTTAACAACAACTTCTAAGATACTGATGTTAATCGCGAAAAATAGTTAAATATTTGTGGCAAGCAGTAATATTAATAGAACTCCTGATCGTAGTAGAAATAACAGTAAACAGTGAAAAGAAAGAGAAAATGAAATCTTATTCTTTTGGATTGTAGTCTAATACAGCAGCCCACAAGAAAACATAAAAACTGGTCTCGCTCATGTCGATTCTGTTTCCTCCACACATATTCGAAGAGGGAGCTATCAAAGAAATTATTGCACTGTCTTGTGCCATGGAGGGATTGTTTGATGGTAGCAATCCGCCCACTATGATATTTTCATGGACAGCTGTCTCTGAATCCTTGAAAGTAAGTTTGTGATTGACTCTAAGGTAGGGTGACCAAATTCTTTTCGGCGAAAACCGGAACACACTCACCCGGGTGCCAATGGACACATGTACCCAGGTTTCTTAATTTTAAATATTAATGTTTTGTTGATACATTTTGTTAACCCGATTATTATAACTAATAAGAGGATACAAAAGATTGATATAATCTAGATTATCTGTACAATTAATGACATTTAATAAACGTATACAGTAATAAAGAAATTTATTACGATTTTACAAAATTTTACAGCCATTCAACTTTTAATCAATTAATATTAACATGAGCTTTTATGTTACTGAGCACTTGTAGGTGGAATTGCCTGTTCTTGGAGAAAAGGGTATTTTTCACTGCCTCCAGTCTTCTTGATCATGTCATTGTACTTTGAGACACAGTGGTAAAACTCGGCGCAATCCATTTTGTAGTTGTACAGGATCTGCAGGATTGCTTCAAGAGAGTCCACCTCCATTCTGTTTCTTTCATCAGTCCACTGGAGATGCATGAACGAAAATATTCTTTCCACATTGGCATTATGGGCTGGGATTGCAAATAAATACCTTGCAATTATTACCAACTCAGAGTAATGCTGAAGACAGTCACAGCTTTTTAAAAAACTCACCCACTTCTCATGACATTCCAATGGTGTTTTTTTTTCATCATTCCACTTGTGAAGACTTTCTTCAACAAAATTTGTCAGTATGCCGAACTAATCAAAGAGAATGGAATCATCGATTTCAATCTCTTTACTCTTCAAATAAGAAACTGTCTCTTCATCACTTTCCCATTTTGGCACTCTCTTCACTAACATCCAATCAAACACTGGCGATGAGGGTAAATATGAGGCGCTCCGGTTGCTGAGATATTCTACACAAGTGTCATATAAACTTGTTAACTTCTTCTCGAAAACTCCTTTTCGCTGCTTCTGATACTTATGCTCTTTTAAGGACAGATTTAACATTAAAAGAAATGAAATGCTGCTCTCTCCTCTTAGTAACAGCTTCCAGAGTATTTTTCAAAACATCATTTATCTCTATTACACTTTTCGTGCTTCCCTCAATTTCCTTTATCCCATGCTGCAAAGTGCTAAGCTGACTGTGAATGAACCATGAGTAGGCTTCACTTAAAGCGTTACTGAAAAACTGAACCAATATTTTGGGGGCTTTTTCTACATTTAGGAAAAAATCTTTTAACGGTTCAAACAGGCGGATTACTCTTTCAACTGCTGGAAACAGTGATAACAAGCGAGTTTTCGAGTGACACATTACATTCATATATTCATTTCCCACATAATCACAGAACTCCTTAAGCCTCTCTGTTCTAACAGTATATATGTAGAAGTGTGAGTATACCTTCATGACGACAGTTTCAACATCACAGCTTAAACTGTCAGCAGATGTCTGCACGCTATTGTGTAAAACATGTGCAGGGTACCCTATGCCTTCAATGTTTTCATTCAATGTTGCCTTTAATTTGGTAAATACGTTGCATTTGCTTTGTCTTTTTAAACCACCAAATTTTGTGTTGGTGTTGTCTCCACAAAATGCCACACATTTATTTTTCTCAAGATCAAACATTTCGATAGTATTCATACAAAATCTTGAAATTTCATCAGATGTTTCATTAGGTAGGGACATCACCTTCAAAAGTTTGGTCTGAATTCCCTGATTAATATCGAAAAACTGAACAACAAACGGAAATATTTTAGTGGCCTTTTGATTGCTGGCATCAGTGGATATCCCGTAGAAAGAAGACTTTTTGATGTATTCAAGGCTTTCCTTTACACTCTGGGGAGCAATAACTCCTTTCACTAAGGCTGACACTTTAGTTCTTGCTGAACTAAACTTTTTTGCAATGGAAGAATCATCAAACATAATGCTGTTAAGCTTATTAGTACAATCACTAGATCTATAAGTTTGGTGATGTTTTACCGTGTGGTAGGCTAGTGTAAGCTCAGCTGCTCGAACTTTCGTCTCTTCACTTGACTGATGTTTCACAAAATAATTTTGTAGAGTTTTACTGCAGCTCGGTGCACTGTATCTGTTAATGTGTTTCTTTGACCTGATGTGATCAACTATGTCGGAACGTCCACCATGACTTATACTAATAAAACAGTTACATACGGAACACTCTGCTTCGTAATCAAAACGACCTTTCTTAATGAAATTCCGTTCCTTGGAATAACAGTCACTGAACTTGCAGGCACGTTTCGGCATTGCGTTTCACAGTACTGCAGCAATAATACCACTAATATGAGAAAAAACTATTGCAGTTTGTCTGACAAAACATCAACTACTACACTGTTCTGACAATGAGTGTGTAAGTGGCGCGACAACCGGACAGTTTCATAGCTCTGTTAGAATAATACAACTTACTACTTGTTGGCCAAAGTACCGCACAAAGTAAATTATTGCCTGAGTGTATCAATACTGATACTGTAATTACTAATATGGGACAATGGAGGTTTTAGACAAATAAGCTAAAATATATTAATTCTTGTGTTGTATTTCCTTTAATATAGCGAAATCCCAAAAATTTAAGAAAGTTTCACGAAATGTATTTAAAAACTGAATTCCGGGACTTTTGAGCGCCCCGAAACAAATTTTAGGGACACCGGAACACAGGGATGAATACCAGGACAATCCCGGTTTTCCGGGACGTTTGGTCACCCTACTCTAAGGTGTTGGAATCCTCCGTTTTTTAAACTTTTATATGTAGGGAAACAGTCTGATATATTCGTTATTCCCGGCAAAATATTATCTTTAATAAGAATTAGGAGAACAACTTTTGAACGCCTATGCACAGCATGAAAAAAACGCTTATATGTGTCTCAGTGAGTAGCGTCCAACACCCATCTTCCTGCTCTTTCCAAACTGAGATTCGTCGATCTTCACAATCTGTCCTGCGACACCAAGTTTTTCTCTCTGTCTCAGGCAATTTTCATACAAACCTCTCTACAAATCTGTCGCCAGACCACCACAGTTTAATTGGCCAAATCCAGTTCTCGAGATATAAATTTTGATTTGCCCTCGTCAAACCATATGTATGTAAACTGCAAAATGGTACTAATTTTCAGTTATTTCGAGAAAACCCGGAATTTTTTCTGATGGAGCACTTGGAAAAGTGGAGGCTTTTGATACACTTCCATATGATTCCATCTAAACAAACCTTTGGCTCTTTAAGAGCCGTAAGAGCCATTTCACCGCCATATTTGATACATTTCCGTGTATCTGTAATTGATCCAGTAGACTTGCACAAACGGACGACGTCGCCGTGCAGAAGTACATCATTTAAACCAGCCTACTTTATAGCATTCCCTGTTATAATCACAAAATATTTCTCTCCAAAACTCACTATTACACTGAAAAACAGCAGACAAGACAGTGGTTTCAATATCTGCGTTAGAAATACATTGTCGCACTACTCGCCTCTCATTTGTTACGTGAAAGTATCTTCTCAATGGCTACGCGAAACTGAAGCAGTAGATAAGCACCGCCTCGACTACCGCTCGTTTTGATCTAGACTTTAGCCGTGAAATTTATACTATTTGTTCATTTTCTAAGGAGCTACGCCCTGGTAGCCGGTAGGAGTTGCTGCGTTGATAAAAGTCGAAAGACTGTCCAGACTTTGGATTGATAATCATAACATGACTTCGATCGCTATGAGCCTTAGCTTCCAGTAACGTGTGCTAGTATACTGATATTGTTGTAGACATTTGTTTCCGGGTTAACTTCGCCGCACCTGTTGGAGACTTGTAAGGTGATTTGTATTAGTCTGAAAATGAGTGATGCGTTTGATGCTGCTTCATCGAGGGTGACACCTTCAACTCCTTCCACTTCTGTTCGTAGAAAGAGAGCTGTGTTTCAGAGGCCAGTTCGCAAAATGATGCTAAATGTTATAAGATGCTGCTACATTGTAAAGCAGCAGAACAAACTGTTACACCCGATTGCTCAGTCTAGAAAGCTAGCTGCTGCCTACACAGGAAAAACCTTGGCCAGCCTAAAGAAGATCCTACACTTTAATAACACTCATCCTGGCGAATTTGTGCAGTAACTTCCATGCATATTGTAACAAAAGTAGCTAGCTTGAATATATCATCAAATTTAAACCGTTTCAAATTCAAATACACTCCTGGAAATTGAAATAAGAACACCGTGAATTCATTGTCCCAGGAAGGGGAAACTTTATTGACACATTCCTGGGGTCAGATACATCACATGATCACACTGACAGAACCACAGGCACATAGACACAGGCAACAGAGCATGCACAATGTCGGCACTAGTACAGTGTATATCCACCTTTCGCAGCAATGCAGGCTGCTATTCTCCCATGGAGACGATCGTAGAGATGCTGGATGTAGTCCTGTGGAACGGCTTGCCATGCCATTTCCACCTGGCGCCTCAGTTGGACCAGCGTTCGTGCTGGACGTGCAGACCGCGTGAGACGACGCTTCATCCAGTCCCAAACATGCTCAATGGGGAACAGATCCGGAGATCTTGCTGGCCAGGGTAGTTGACTTACACCTTCTAGAGCACGTTGGGTGGCACGGGATACATGCGGACGTGCATTGTCCTGCTGGAACAGCAAGTTCCCTTGCCGGTCTAGGAATGGTAGAACGATGGGTTCGATGACGGTTTGGATGTACCGTGCACTATTCAGTGTCCCCTCGACGATCACCAGTGGTGTACGGCCAGTGTAGGAGATCGCTCCCCACACCATGATGCCGGGTGTTGGCCCTGTGTGCCTCGGTCGTATGCAGTCCTGATTGTGGCGCTCACCTGCACGGCGCCAAACACGCATACGACCATCATTGGCACCAAGGCAGAAGCGACTCTCATCGCTGAAGACGACACGTCTCCATTCGTCCCTCCATTCACGCCTGTCGCGACACCACTGGAGGCGGGCTGCACGATGTTGGGGCGTGAGCGGAAGACGGCCTAACGGTGTGCGGGACCGTAGCCCAGCTTCATGGAGACGGTTGCGAATGGTCCTCGCCGATACCCCAGGAGCAACAGTGTCCCTAATTTGCTGGGAAGTGGCGGTGCGGTCCCCTACGGCACTGCGTAGGATCCTACGGTCTTGGCGTGCATCCGTGCGTCGCTGCGGTCCGGTCCCAGGTCGACGGGCACGTGCACCTTCCGCCGACCACTGGCGACAACATCGATGTACTGTGGAGACCTCACGCCCCACGTGTTGAGCAATTCGGTGGTATGTCCACCCGGCCTCCCGCATGCCCACTATACGCCCTCGCTCAAAGTCCGTCAACTGCACATACGGTTCACGTCCACGCTGTCGCGGCATGCTACCAGTGTTAAAGTCTGCGATGGAGCTCCGTATGCCACGGCAAACTGGCTGACACTGACGGCGGCGGTGCACAAATGCTGCGCAGCTAGCGCCATTCGACGGCCAACACCGCGGTTCCTGGTGTGTCCGCTGTGCCGTGCGTGTGATCATTGCTTGTACAGCCCTCTCGCAGTGTCCGGAGCAAGTATGGTGGGTCTGACACACCGGTGTCAATGTGTTCTTTTTTCCATTTCCAGGAGTGTACATGCAACATTTCAGTGATACCGAACTCCATCTGTTACGCCTGCTTTTGTTTACGACTACGAAGACGCGTTGAGCACACTATCGTTTGCTAACTATGGGCGGTTAAACTGTCCGCGCCGAAACAGCTGGTTGTACTGACTTAGAAGAAAGTGAACAAGTAGCAGTCTTGGTTGTTCAAAAATGGTTCAAATGGCCCTGAGCACTATGGGACTTAACTGCTGTGGTTATCAATCCCCTAGAACTTAGAACTACTTAAACCTAACTAACCTAAGGACATCACACACACCCATGCCCGAGGCAGGATTCGAACCTGCGACCGTAGCGGTCGCGCGGTTCCAGACTGTAGCGCCTAGAACCGCTCAACCACTCCGGCCGGCTCTTGGTTGTCAAAAATATTTGGTTGTTTCTTGGACCTAATAGTTTTTGTTTTCCTTTATTGAATTTCAATTCCCCCCGAAGGGGGCGGGCTGGCAGCAGCTTAGTACGCTGCTCTACAGCCTACAGACTTTTTAAAAACGTAAGAAGAAAAGAAACAAGAAAAAGCAGGCGATAAAACGGTGACTTAAATCGTACAACGGCGGAAAATTGTGGAAAGTTAAAACATAAAGCAAAGGGGTTGGCAATGTTAATAAAATACACAGGAATCAGACAAGTAACATAGTAGACACACAATTTAAAAAAACATGGCGACAGTCTGGTTTCTGTTCGCAAGAGATAAAAAATCACACCCAGCGACAGTATGATGGTCGTTCGCAACACTTCCCAAAAGACACACAACACGGAACACTCACTGTAAAGCACTGGACGAAAATGGCGGCACAAAGATGACACTCCCTAGCCATGGGCAGAAGGGGGGGGGGGACCTGGATGAGGGGGAAAACAAGGAGAGAGGAGAGGAAAAAACGAAAAGGGGGGGGGGACCAAGGAGGGAGAGGACTAATAAAGGGGGAGAAGGGCAGATGCGAGAGGGAATGAGAGGAGGCAGAGGAGGGAAATGTAAAAGGACTCAGGGGAGAGAAGGGGGCAAAGAGAGGGGAGGTGGGGAAGAAAGAGGATGGAAGGGCGGGAGAGGGAGCCCAGGAAAAGGACAGAGGAAAGGAGGGGGAGTGAGGATCAGAGTTGATAGGAGGGATAAATGGAGGGAGAGAGGGCATCATCCGGCAGGGGGAGTTGATGGAAGCCACCTTGGAAAAGGAGATGTAGGGTGTAGAGATGGAGGGTAGGGGGGACACAACAGTGAAGACGTGGCAGGGGGCGGGGATGGGAGAGGAGAGGAACAATCAGGGGGTGAGGAGGTTCAAGGCGGCGGGAGGTGTAGAGGATGCGGATATGTTTGAGGAATAGGAGCAGATGGGGGAAAGGAATGAGATCATAGAGGATCCGCATGGGGGACGGGAGGCGTATACGGAAGGCGAGGTGGAGTGCATGACACTCAAGGATCTGGAGGGACTTATAGAATTTGGGGGGGGGGGGGGCAGATATCCAGGCAGGACTGGCATAACAGAGGATGGGACGGATTAAGGATTTGTAGGTGTGGAGGATGGTAGAGTGGTGCAACCTCCATGTCTGGCCAGAGAGGAGTTTGAGGAGTCGGAGGCGGTTGTGGGCTTTGGATTGGATGGAGCGGAGATGAGGGATCAAGGTGAGGTGACGGTCAATGGTGAGGCCAAGGTAGGTGAGGGTGGGGGTGAGGCGGACAGGACGGGCGCAGACAGTAAGGGAGAAATCCAGGAGCCAGAAGGAGCGAGTGGTACGACCTACGATGATTGCCTGGGTCTTGGAAGGATTGAGTTTCAGGAGCCACTCGTTACACCATGCAGCAAAAAGGTCAAGGTGATTCTGGAGAAGGCGTTGGGACCGTTGGAGGGTAGGAGCGTGGGCGAGGAATGCGGTGTCATCAGCATATTGCAAGAGGTGTACTGGAGGGGGGGGGGGGCATATCTGCCATGTACATGAGGTAGAGCAGAGGGGAGAGGACAGAGCCCTGGAGCACACCTGCAGAGGGGTAGAAGGTGTGGGAATTGGCATTATGGATGGTAACAAAGGAGGGGCGGTGGGAGAGGAAGGAGGCCATCAGACGGATGTAGTTGATAGGAAGGGCGTAGGTTTGGAGTTTAAACAGGAGACTGGGATGCCAGTCACGGTCGTAGGCCTTTTCGAGGTCAAGGGAGACAAAAATGGCGGAGCGACGGGAGTTAAGCTGGAGGGAGAGGAGATGAGTGAGGCGGAGGAGTTGGTCATCAGCAGAGAAGGAAGGTCGATAGCCACATTGTGTGGTTGGGAGGAGGTGGTTTTGGCGGAGGTGGTGATGGATGCGCCGGGAAAGGATGGATTCCAAGAGCTTGCTGAACACCATTGTGAGACAGATAGGATGATAGGAAGAGGCATCAGATGGAGGCATGTTGGGTTTGGAGAACATCAGGATACGGGAGGTTTTCCACAGGTTGGGATAGAAGCCAGTGGCAAGGATGACATTGTAGAGGGTGGCAAGGATTGAAAGGAAGGAGGGAGGGCAGTGTTTGAGGTGGTGGTAGGTAAAGCAGTCGTGGCCAGGAGCAGTGTTGCGTTTAGTGCGGAGTGTGAGGCTGATGTCCTGTGTAGTGATGGGAGTTTTAAGTTCAGATGGTGGTGTGTGGCCCAAGTACTGGAAGCTAGGGGCAAGGGGAGGAACAGAGGTATTCGTACGGTCCATGACGTCAGGGAAGAGGGAATAATCAAAGTGGGGATCATCTGGGATGGAAAAAACATCGGAGAGGTGAGAGGCAAAGTGGTTGGCCTTACTGAGGTTGTCAGGAAAGGGACGGTCATTAAGGAGGAGAGGGTACTGGGGGTGGGGCGGTTCCCAGTAAGGCGGTGGAAAGCAGACCAATACTTGGAAGAGTTTATGGGGAGCGTGGTGTTGCGTTGTGTACATGTCTGGCGCCAGGCACGGCGTTTCTTCGCAGTAAGCAGGTTGCGGATGTGTCGTTGTAATTGCCGGTGGCGGGTAAGTGTATCCCGGTCACGAGTGCGGAGAAAAGAGCGGTAGAGGCGGCGGGACTCTCGAATGAGAAGGACGGCCTGTGGAGGCAGGACGGGGCGGTGAGGGTGTTAAAATTATTTGGTTCTTTCCTCCGAATATATTACGATTTCCTAGATGGTCGTTAGGGTGTGACCTAAGTCCACATCTGTGCAGTTCCCAATGCGCAATGGTTCACGTATACAGGGTGGTCCATTGATAGTGACCGTGCCAATTACCTCACGAAATAAGCATCACACGAAAAAACTACAAAGAACGAAACTCGCCTAGCTTGAAGGGGGAAACCAGATGGCGCTACGGTTGGCCCGCTAGATGGCGCTGCCATAGGTCAAACGGATATCAATTGCGTTTGTTTTAAAATAGAAACCCCCGTTTTTATTACATAATCGTTCAGTACGTAAAGAAATATGAATGTTTTACTTGGACCACTTTTTTCGCTTTGTGATAGATGGCGCTGTAATAGTCACAAACGTGTAAGTACGTGGTATCACGTAATATTCCGCCAATGCGGACGGTATTTGCTTCGTGATACATTACCCGTGTTAAAATAGACCGTTTACCAATTGCGGAAAAGGTCGATATCGTGTTGATGTATGGCTATTGTGATCAAAATGCCCAACGGGCGTGTGCTATGTATGCTGCTCGGTATCCTGGACGACATCATCCAAGTGTCCGGACCGTTCGCCAGATAGTTACGTTATTTAAGGAGACAGGAAGTGTTCAACCACATGCGAAACGTCAACCACGACCTTCAGCAAATGATAATGCCCAAGTAGGTGTTTTAGCTGCTGTTGCGGCTAATCCGCTCATCAGTAGCAGACAAATTGCGCGAGAATCGGGAATCTCGAAAACGTCAGTCTTGAGAATGCTACATCAACATCGACTGCACCCGTACCATATTTCTATGCACCAGGAATTACATGACGACGACTTTGAACGTCGTGTACAGTTCTGCCATTGGGCACTAGAGAAATTACGGGACGATGACAGATTTTTTTGCACGCGTTCTATTTAGAGACGAAGTGTCATTCACCAACAGCGGTAACGTAAACCGGCATAATATGCACTATTGGGCGACGGAAAATCCACGATGGCTGCGACAGGTGGAACGTCAGCGACCTTGGCGGATTATTGTATGATGCAGCATTATGGGAAGAAGGATAACTGGCCCCCATTTTATCGATGGCAATCTAAATGGTGCAATGTATGCTGATTTCCTACGTAATGTTCTATCGATGTTTCTACAAGATGTTTCACTGCATGACAGAATGGCGATGTACTTCCAACACGATGGATGTCCGGCACATAGCTCGCGTACGGTTGAAGCGGTATTGAATAGCGTATTTCATGACAGGTGGATTGGTCGTCGAAGTACCAAACTATGGCCCGCATGTTCACCGGATCTGACGTCCCCAGAGTTCTTTCTGTGGGAAAAGTTGAAGGATAATTGCTTTCGTGATCCACCGACAACGCCTGACAACATGCATCAGCGCATTGTCAATAAAATGTTCAAACGTACCTACGTTCTGTATGTTAATTTAAAAAACCTACCTGTTACCAACTGTTCGTCTAAAATTGTGAGCCATATGTTTGTGACTATTACAGCGCCATCTATCACAAAGCGAAAAAAGTGGTCTAACTAAAAGATTCATATTTCTTTACGTACTACACGAATATGTAATAAAAAATGGGGGTTCCTATTTTTAAAAAACGCAGTTGATATCTGTTTGGCCTGTGGCAGCGCCATCTAGCGGGCCAACCATAGCGCCTCGTGGTTTCCCCCTTCAAGCTAGACAAGTTTCGTTCTTTGTAGTTTTTTCGTTTGACGCTTATTTCGTGAGATATTTGGCCCGGTCACGATCAGTGGACCACCCTGTATACGTTGATGTGAGAATATGACAATATTCCTGCGTCTCGTACTTCGAAGCACGTCTTCTGGTCGCTGCTCTCTCATTGGCTCACAAAATGTTTTACACTCAAGTGACAAAAGTTATTGATTTCTTCCTAATATCGCGTCGGACCTCCTTTTGCTCGGCGTAGTGCAGAAACTCGACGTGGAATGAACTCAAAAAGTCGTTGGAAGTCCTCTGCACAAACAAGGAGCAATTGCTGTTTCTATAGCCATCCATAATTGCGAAAGTGTGGCGGGTGCAGAATTTTGTGCACGAATAAACACCTCAGTCATGCCCCATAAATGTTCGATGGGATTCATATCGGGCGATGTGGGTGGCCAACCACTCGCTGGAATTGTCCAGAATGTTTTTCAAACCAGTCAGGAACAGTTGTGGCCCGGTGACATGACATCGTTGTTTGGGAACGTGAAGTCCGTGAGTGGCCGCTAATAGTCCCCGAGTAGCCGAACATAACCGTTTACAGTCAATGATCGGTTCACATGTATCAGGGGCCGGCCGGTGTGGCCGTGCGGTTCTAGGCGCTTCAGTCTGGAACCGCGTGACCGCTCCGGTCGCAGGTTCGAATCCTGCCTCGGGCATGGATGTGTGTGATGTCCTTAGGATAGTTAGGTTTAATTAGTTCTAAGTTCTAGGCGACTGATGACCTCAGAAATTAAGTCGCATAGTGCTCAGAGCCAGTTGAGGGCACCCACTCCATTCCATATAAACACACCCCACACATTGTGGAGCCAGCACTATGTCGCACAGTGCCTTGAAGACAACTTGGGTCCATGGCTTCGTGGAGTCTGCGCCACACTGGAATCCTACTATCAGTTCTTACCAATTGAAATCGGGACACATCTGACCTGGCCACTGTTTCCAGTCGTCTAGGGTCCAGCTGATATGATCACCAGCACAGGAGAGTCACTGTAGATGATGTCGTGCTATTAGCAAAGTGCTGCTGTAGCCCATCAAAGCCGAATTTCGCCACAATGTCCTAATGGACATGTTCATCGTACGTCAGACTGTGACTTCTGCAGTTATTTCACGCAGTGTTGCTTGTCTCGGTCGTTACGTGAACGTCGTCGGCGACTGCGTTGTCCGTGGTGAGAGGTAATGTCTGACATTTGGCATTCTCGGCACACTCTTGACGCTGTGGATCTCGAAATATTGAATACCCTAACGAGTTACGAAATGGATATCCCATGCGTCTAATTCCAACCACAATTCCGCGTTGAAGGTCTGTTAAGTCCCATCTTGCGGCCACAGTTACGTCGGAAACCGTTTCACTTGATTTACCTGAGTACAAATGACAGCTCCGCCAATGCACTGCTCTTTTTTTGCCTTATGTACGCCTTACTACCCCCATCTGTATATGTGTCTATCGCAATCCCATGACTTTTGTCACCGCAGTATAATACAGAGGGGTCCAAAAAATGTATCCACTGTTTAAAAGTCCATAACTTGCAGACTAATTGACGAAGTTGTCTCATTTTTGGTGAAAGTGTATCTTAAAGTCCAACATAAAGATATCACTGTAGGGGTTCTAAATTGTCACCATTAACATCCACACAAAAACGATGCCGCCGACCTGTAGCACGAACTACTGAGTGCAACGTGTTCAGTTGGATATTTGCACATGAATGTACGATGGATTCTCGAATTTCATCCAATGTGCGTGGCTTTTGTCGATAAACGACGTCCTGTTAGGTCTGGGGAACGTGGTGGATACTCCACAGCACCTCTACGGCCTATCCATCTTCCTGGTAGATTTTTGTCGAGATACGCCCTAACACGATTTTGGTAGTGCGCTGGGGCACGATCTTGTTGAAAGTAAACTCTTCCATCTCCATACGTGTCTCGGATGGCAGGTAAAATGGGTGTCTGAAGCTTCTGAAGGTACACCTCAGCGGTAGCTGTGCCGTCCAAGAAGAATGGCCCAATCAAGCCCCGGTAATACAACCCACACCACACATTTACTCCTGGCAAATTCGCGGCTTTGTCTACATGGACGTTCGGATTTTCGGCGGCCCAGTAGATGCAATTGTGGCGATTTACTGTACCATTGAGTTTGAACTGTGCCTCATCAGACTACACAATCATCTCTGCAAACTCTTCATCGTTGCGCACCATGTTAGTAAACCACTCGCAGTACTCCATTCTACGATCTGGGTCGTCCTCGTTCATTGCGTGTAGCACTTGAGCGACTCACTCCAGTTTCACGGGCACACTGTCTCACGGACTTCTGTGGTGAGCGATTGAATTGTTATAAATCACGACGGGAATTAGCTGGACTTGTTACTGTTACAGGTCGTCCAGATCGTTGTTTATGTACATCTTTAAGACAGCCTTCGGCTTCAAATTTGTCTCGAATGCGACGAATCGTTAAACGTGTCGGTGGCTCTGTTTGACACTCATTTCGCCATTGCCGCTGAACCTCATTAATGTTTTCATACTTAAAATACCACTTCAAAACTGACTTCCTTTCATCGAATGTAAGCCTTGCGCCAGCCTTGTTTACTCGAGTAATTAGGTGCAACTAAGAACAAAACACTGACTTTCTGGCGACTGTCATCTAACAAAACAAAACAACGCAATACAATGCTTGTGTGGCGATTGCCGGAACTACAAACTGTTACACTACCAAAGATAAGACAACTCCGTCAATTACACTCCTGGAAATGGAAAATAGAACACATTGACACCGGTGTGTCAGACCCACCATACTTGCTCCGGACACTGCGAGAGGGCTGTACAAGCAATGATCACACGCACGGCACAGCGGACACACCAGGAACCGCGGTGTTGGCCGTCGAATGGCGCTAGCTGCGCAGCATTTGTGCACCGCCGCCGTCAGTGTCAGCCAGTTTGCCGTGGCATACGGAGCTCCATCGCAGTCTTTAACACTGGTAGCATGCCGCGACAGCGTGGACGTGAACCGTATGTGCAGTTGACGGACTTTGAGCGAGGGCGTATAGTGGGCATGCGGGAGGCCGGGTGGATGTACCGCCGAATTGCTCAACACGTGGGACGTGAGGTCTCCACAGTACATCGATGTTGTCGCCAGTGGTCGGCGGAAGGTGCACGTGCCCGTCGACCTGGGACCGGACCGCAGCGACGCACGGATGCACGCCAAGACCGTAGGATCCTACGCAGTGCGGTAGGGGACCGCACCGCCACTTCCCAGCAAATTAGGGACACTGTTGCTCCTGGGGTATCGGCGAGGACCATTCGCAACCGTCTCCATGAAGCTGGGCTACGGTCCCACACACCGTTAGGCCGTCTTCCGCTCACGCCCCAACATCGTGCAGCCCGCCTCCAGTGGTGTCGCGACAGGCGTGAATGGAGGGACGAATGGAGACGTGTCGTCTTCAGCGATGAGAGTCGCTTCTGCCTTGGTGCCAATGATGGTCGTATGCGTGTTTGGCGCCGTGCAGGTGAGCACCACAATCAGGACTGCATACGACCGAGGCACACAGGGCCAACACCCGGCATCATGGTGTGGGGAGCGATCTCCTACACTGGCCGTACACCACTGGTGATCGTCGAGGGGACACTGAATAGTGCACGGTACATCCAAACCGTCATCGAACCCATCGTTCTACCATTCCTAGACCGGCAAGAGAACTTGCTGTTCCAACAGGACAATGCACGTCCGCATGTATCCCGTGCCACCCAACGTGCTCTAGAAGGTGTAAGTCAACTACCCTGGCCAGCAAGATCTCCGGATCTGTCCCCCATTGAGCATGTTTGGGACTGGATGAAGCGTCGTCTCACGCAGTCTGCACGTCCAGCACGAACGCTGGTCCAACTGAGGCGCCAAGTGGAAATGGCATGGCAAGCCGTTCCACAGGACTACATCCAGCATCTCTACGATCGTCTCCATGGGAGAATAGCAGCCTGCATTGCTGCGAAAGGTGGATATACACTGTACTAGTGCCGACATTGTGCATGCTCTGTTGCCTGTGTCTATGTGCCTGTGGTTCTGTTAGTGTGATCATGTGATGTATCTGACCCCAGGAATGTGTCAATAAAGTTTCCCCTTCCTGGGACAATGAATTCACGGTGCTCTTATTTCAATTTCCAGGAGTGTAGTTTGCCAGTTATAGACTTTTAAACAATGGATACATTTTTTGGACCCCTCTGTATAGTAATAATAAACCGTTTACTTGCAATATAACATTCAAAATGTTTTAATACAGTAACAATTACAACATGTTCACATTAGGGCTTAGTTCATCTCCTCAACATAACTGTCAAAAATTGTATTTCAGAGTAATTAGGAAAATGTATGCCCGAAAATTTGATTTAAAAAACATAATAACAAAACCTCTCATAACTCTGACTACGTCGTAATTAACGCAATATAAAACCGAAGTAATCACTCAGCATTATCAGTAGCCCAATTAGCAATACGATTTTGAACGTAGGTCTATAGACTATGGCTATGCGAACGAGTGAATAAAGGGGAATGCTGTCGTTTCCGCCTACATTCAATGATTTAGTTTGTCTGTAATTTTTTTCCTTAGTGGAGGCTTTTTTTCCCTACTGTCTCGCCTTACACAACCTGCTGTGGTTTACTGATGTGCCTGTATACTCAGGGACCATGTTGTTGGCAGCAGGTACGGAAATTTGTGTTAAGTTCCTATGTGACCAAACTGCGGAGGTCATCGGTCCCTAGGCTTACACACTACTTAATCTAACTTAAACTAACTTACGATAAGGACAACACACACACCCATGTCCGGGGGAGGACTCGAACCTCCGACGGGGGGAGCCGCAAGAACCGCGGCAATGCGCCCACGACCACGCGGCTACCCCACGCGGCCAGCAGGTACGATTAGCCTGTGAATGGTCGACTTTACCTGGCTCCAGTGTTACCCGTCACACTGCATGTCCATCCATGTGGGCAGGGCTCACGCAAAAAACTGGAATGTATACTGTCCTCATCGTGTACTGCGTTCATCGCAGCATGCAATTTACAGAATTCTTTACCTTTTTCGAAACTTAGATTTCATGCTACCTCATTCTCCGAAAATTAGCTGAGAAATTTGGAAGTAAATATACGGAAAAACACAAATTCTTTTCATCGCAAGACGATTTTAGCTTGTACGAGTTTTTAAACATTGTATCGCTGCAGTTTTCGAACTGATCATGTTACCGTCATTAACAAATGCTTTTATTGAAAAGTTTTTTTGGGTACGGGGCTGGGGGCTCATGACGTCACCGAACTTCAGCGATGTGTCGCTTCCTCGCTCCATCTCGCTATATTTAAAATGCTCTTAGTGATCGCATATTTAATTAAGGCTACAGAAATTATTTAGTAGGAGGCGAGGAAGTTAGGTATGGATGAGTAGCCGGAGTATAAGACATGTGACTGTGTTCCTATTACCAGCACTGTACCATTGTATCGATCTTTTGATGTATTTATCTGGGAAAATTTTTACGTAGAAATTTATAAGATGATACGAGAGGGTTTCAATAAATAATGCAACACCTTTTTTTCTCGGCCAATTTCGTGTGCAGAAAACGTGGAATCTGTTGTGGGACATCGTGGAATATTCCCACTTCAGCCCCTACAGTTTCATAAAGTTCCAGTAGTTGGTGTAATGGAGGTGCGTTCCAGACAGAGAGCTGTCAGTGAATTGCTTTGGTCGGAAAATCAGTGACACCCCCTGCTTAACCCGCAGGACAGGACAGATAGAATAAATTGTGGAAAGGGACCAAAATAAGAGGCTGTCAGTTACACTCGAACATACAACTTTATTATTTGACCAAACATTACAAGAGCCCAAAAAATTTTCTTTAAACACACAGCTTTAATCTTTGGGACTTAATTACTGGCTGAAAGCCACTAATTTAAAAATGGCTGAAGGCCAACAACTTAAAAAGCAAGCATAATCAGAAATCTTGAAACAGTTCTTTAGTTAGGCTGAAGTAAACAAGTTAAATTCAAATCGGCCGAAGGCAGAGCACTTAAAACTTCAAAAAATTAATTTTTTTAAAATACCAAAGTCCCTACGTGAATCAGTTCTTCAATTTAGGCTAAAGGCCTTAAGAACAAACAACTGAAACTCAAACCGGCTGAAGGCTGAAGACTTAAAAATTCAATAGGTTGAAGAAGACACGTTAAATTCAAATCGGCTGAAGGCCGAAGACTTAAAAATTCAAATTTTTTTTAAATGCCAAAGGGCTTGGGTGAAACAGTACTTTAAACTAGGCTGAAGGCCTTAAGAGTAGAACAACTCTAATTTAAAACACAAAACCGGCTAGAAGCCATAATAGTACCAAAAACAAGGACAAATAAAAAAATAGGCAATCCTCTCAAGGGCACCTAGATGTTCGAGGGTCGGCCTACAATTCAAACACTAACGCTCGCTTAGGTGAGACAGGCAGTCGGGCCAACCATCCACGATCCGACGACAACCCAAGCGACCGACAGTCAGCGGACCCACCGACATGATAACTTTCACTTCATCCGACCAGGGCACAACAGGGCGTTAAACGGAACAACGTAGAAGATATTGACGCCCACCACCAACCATACACGGAGCTGTCAAACTACACGCCGCGCTGGACAGGAACAACACGATGAGGAAACCACACTGCCTGAAATTTACGACAATGGCCAGGGCAGGTATCCAGAACGTTAACGGTCACAAGGCAGAAGATTCCGCTGGTGTACTTCAATTCAATAACCAAATACAGTGAAACTCCACCGGAGGGTGGGTAGAATTTTGCAATGTGAAAACCACGTTGTTGCTCACGGGAATATCCCAACTGCCAACAACGAACTCCAAACCATTCAGTGTGAACAGTCTTGACTTGCTGGTAGGTGAAATCAGAACTCAACTTTCGTGTCCAGGGTCGGTTGAGCCACGGACCTCGTAGCAATGGGAACAGCGCCACACACTCCGACCGACACCCCCCGGGATAACAAGGCCGTCCAGCAGTGTTAGTGACGTCACACTAAGCGGCCCATAGCCGACGCAGCAACCCACGGACACCTCCGTACAGACGCGCCTGATGCTAACGATCTTCTGTCCGTCATTCAGAAAGGAGCGAACTATAATTCGAACCAAAGACCAAATTATATATATTCTTGTAAACAACATAAAGCTTCATAACGAAATACCGATTACATATACGGGCAGGAGTAGGTTCTAGAACTCCTCTGAAAAGTGTTTATCTTCAGTACCAGAATGAACATCAAATTGTCAGGTTTTCTAAATAGAAACGCACTTTGTTAGTAACAGGCAGCAATAATGAGACTTGCAGTTGGTGATTTGTACGTGGACAAGGAAATAAGCTGTAGAGAGATTTAAAATGGTAAGTAAAGAGAGCCTCAGCCTTTTGCTCACATTCTTACATGTAATGCACTTGGTTGTTTTTCATTTCCTTACCTTTCATAACATTTTTAATATTGTTTCAAGAAGTGTATCTTCAATAGCAGAGTGAACTTCAAATTGTCAGGCTTTTCTTAAAGGAAAGAGCAGTCCCTTAGTATCACAGTGCAAGACAGAATCTTGTGTTCAGTGATGTCTATGTTAAAAGGAGAATATTTGATATCTATCTTTTGTTTCCATTCTTTATTACTGGGGATACGCTTGTAAAAATTCTTGAAAAGAGCTGTCACCATGAACATATGAGTAAATTCACAGTAGTCATGTGTTTTATGAGATAAAGCGAACTCTTGTTACCTTATTGTAAACGAAAGTTGTGAGGGTTTTGCTATGTATGACAGTGTTTAAGATAATTTACTTTAAGTGTAATAGCTTGGAAATGTTAAGTCCTGCTGTCAGTTGGCATTTGTCACCACCTGTATGCGAGTTTTAAAGCTAAATAGTGTTCTGACAATTATAAAATAGTGGCAAAGTTCCTCAATCGATTAAACCTATTCCTGCCCGTATATGTAATCGGTATTTCGTTATGAACCTTTATGCTGTTTACAAGAATAAATATAATTTGGTCTTTGGTTCGAATTATAGTTCGCTCCTTTCTGTATGACGGACAGAAGATCGTTAGCATCAGGCGCGTCTGTACGGAGGTGTCCGTGGACTGCTGCGTCGGCTATGGGCCGCTTAGTGTGACGTCACTAACACTGCTGGGCGGCCTTGTTATCCCGGGGGTGTCGCTCCGACACGGCGTAGAGACCGCCAGCGGGCGCAGCCAAACTACGCCCCACCGAGAATTCCTCGCTGCTCCACACCAACCAGACGACCGCTCGCGCACCTGCGAGCCGGAAACTTTAAGCGCCAGGTCAAAGATAGTCCAAGGTGCGAATATCGATACACACCACTGCTACCACTCGCGGAAGGAGAGGATAACAGCAGAATCGTGATAACCGCGGGAGACTAAACACAGAAACGCAATGATGGTTTAATCCAGCGCATAGCATGAGCCAGCCACGGCTCAGTCAGAGCATCGTAGATATTCACAGGGCCTTGCAGAATGTCTGCGAATGCCCGGCAGTTGTAACGTTCTTTAATATGAATGAAATAATAAACTTTATGATTACGTTGAATGTATTCTGAACTGTGGAATGGATACAGAACTCGATTTGTCGTGTTGCTAAGTGCAAGCGGTGCGCTTGCTCTGTGTTATTGTTAGCAAAACTTTACGCGAATCGATTGGGAAATGCAACTCCCAATACCAATAACGAAATATAGTCACTGCAAAATACATTCAGTCCCTTAGGCACTGAATCCTAAGGAACTGTTCAAAACTAATAAGTTTTGTCCCTGTGCACATAACAGAGCAGTAACGGTGGAACGCGATATATTCTTCTCTCACACAAAAATATGAACGCTACCTACAGGCTCAGCTGTGTGCAATGCTGGCCGTAATACCTGAAATGCACATGAAGTTCTTTTGGCTGATAAACGAGAACATTTAAGAAAATTCAACTTCTTTGAAAATTATATGACCTGGACTGGGAGGTGGTACTGATTATGGTGAATTAGTAACACTCAGTTTTTTCAGCAAAATTATATTGCAAGTTAAGTTTGGCTTTTCAGAAAGATCCGACAATTGAAGCTACATTACTCACAATTGGTTCAAAAATGAAATTAAAGCAGCAAATATTATCTAACTTCATTAGCCAACATAAATGTAAATCATCAAATTACACATAGCTCTGGTAACAAATCTTAAAAGCATTACAAAAATGAAATATCTAACTAGTCTTTTTCCCAAAACAGTTTACGTAAATTCTGGGGTTATTCAACAATTAGAAATTATCAGCCAACTCATGTGTACTAACGCGCTGGCAAAAACAGAAATCATAATCATTGAACATCTTTACCTTAATGCATGAAGACTTCTGCTTTCATGTTCAACAATATTGACATACCTACATTAATCTAACTCTTGGTGGTTTCACACAGCACACCACAGAAGCTGCCTACTTCATAGTCTTTATCTCACAGACAGCTACCTAAAACTGTGTGCCAAGCGCTCTCTTACCCCCACACTTATCTTTGGCTCTGCAGTCGCGCACAGTCGGCGATTCGCATTACGAGCCTATCAGAGACATTCATCGTTTATAGTATACTAGTTTCATTTTAATTTATTACTATTCTTACCTTATTCTGTGCAACGGCCTTGCCGCAGTGGATACACCGGTTCCCGTCAGATCACAGAAGTTAAATGTTGGGCGTGGCAGGCACTTGGATGGGTGACCATCCGGGCCGTCATGCGCTGTTGCCATTTTTCGGGGTGCACTCAGCATCGTGATGCCAATTGAGGAGCTACTCGACCGAATAGTAGTGGCTCCGGTCAACGAAAACCTTCATAACGACTGGGACAGCGGTGTGCTGACCACACGCCCCTCTTATCCGCACCCTCATCTGAGGATGACACGGCGGTCGGATTGTCCCAATGGGCCACTTGTGGCCTGAAGACGGAGTGCAGTGCAGTGCAGTGTTATCTTATTGCGGTGCCAAAGACAAGTGTGCCCCAGTACACTCCTTTCACAGTGAACAAAAGCACGGTGAGTCGTTGGGTGAGGCGTCTGTTACCATCCCTACAATGTCGTGCAAACCTGTCCGACCTCCCTCCTGCCGCCTGGCCGCACACAGCTGTGATTCCTGCAGTGTTGGAACGTGCGGACACTCTTATTCGAGGTGATCGACAGATCACAATCAAACAAATTGCTGCACAAATGGACGTCCCTGTTACTAAAGCCGACACGCTCGTTCACCATTTGGAGTGCTCAAAGGTATGTGTCCGCTGGGTTCCTTGCCGCCTAATAGAAAGCATAAAGAACAATGAAGAACCATCTGTGCGAATTTCTTGCGCGTTACGAGGTTCATTGTGACAATTTTTGTGGGTCATGGACAGGTTATTGATGTAACAAGACGTCGGCTCCAACGTCGATCAGTAGAGTGGTACCATGCGGGCATACAGGCCGTCCCAGTAAGGTGGCGTCGTGTGGAAGGGAGATCATGTTGAAAAATACGGTTTTGTAGCCAGAAGAGTGGGGAACGATATGGTATATTGGAATTCTGAATAAAACCAATCTGCTTTCAGAAAAGTGTAGCATTACTTAATGAACGCCCCTCGTATAATGAACTTTGTTATAGTTAATAATAGGTACTTGCAATTAAAGTCTATGAGATGAAATGAGAGCTTTCAGAATCGTATCATGGACTGCCTCACTCTTCCGAATGTTCCAGGCTGTAGCCACACAGCGCCACAGGCTTCAAGGTAACTGTGTTCAAGGGACTGCACATCAGCAACTGATTCAGAAGGAAGCATTTTTAGATGCCCCCACATGTATAATTCAGGGTCGGTTGATCACAATACCGTTGTTGTTCCAGAGCTAGTGTGCGGGCTTCCCGCGGCTGCTCTTTGAAAGGATCCATACTTACACAAACGCGGAAAAATGGATGAAAAATGGACGCTAAGTTTTTGTGAGTTAGGTGGTGCTCTCTATCAGTGTAAGTTACTTGGTAAGTCCGCGCAACCTCTCGACAGTCTCCACGTGCTTTGACTGTACACGACCATCATCTCGACTTGTTCCTGAATTGAATAACGGACTATTTTGCTTCGACTTGGTTGAAATCACACAACATGCAATACAGCGAATAACGTTGTTCATCGGTGCCATGTTTGTTGGCAAAAATGCGTTAGTTAAATAATAAATCAATGTCGCCTAATGTTACTGTAATGTACCAATACTAACTGCATCCCCATAGTCCATTTCCGGACATACGTTCATAATAACTTTTTTGTTCTTTTTTCTGTCAGGAATCACCTCCTGATGTTTGTCCCTGTAATATTCACCCTGTATAGCTAAAGTTTATTTTACTATACTGCCTTCGATCTCTTCGCGATATTTTATTTTATTTTTTAGTTGGTTTTTGGTACAGTTGTCTGCCCTCCAGCTGCAAACCTGTTTTGGCAATACTCGATTCATTTTCATTCCAATCAATAATTAATGTTCCATTTGTTGTGACTAGACGAATCTATTTGCGTCTGGCCGTAACTGTGGGTTCCTTGATTTGCTCTGGGAGAAAGTTCATCAACTAGAACACATGGAACATTAGTTCACTTTATTACATAAATGAATAAAAGATTTACTTAAGTTTGACACAGTTCATTTCCGCAGGAGTACTGGATAATGTACAGCTGTCATTGGCTATGAAAGCATCACTTGATGCACAGATTAACAAACTGTACTCTTGAGGTACTATGCTCGACCTTTACAAGAGTACAAGTTCATCTGAAACTTTTACAACTGGTTGGTCCTCCTCGACAATGCTCACTGCTTCAGCTGAGGTGACAAACTGGGGCCGGTCTCTTAAATGCTCTAAACTATATTAATCTCAGTGTGAGGGTGTTGCTGTGCTGAGAGGGGAGGCGTTGTCATCAGGAGCGCCTCACGTACGCCGTTGCGGATTACAGTCAGCCCTCGTTAATGACTGTGTTATCGATTCACATTGCCGACTTTCGTGTGACGCCGCAGTCTCTGATCGATACCACACCTTTTGCAATAAACGCTTCAATTTACTCCTCGTTCATACACCATTACTGTGTCTCCCAGTCTCTCTTTGAGCTATACAGAGTGCTTCACAAGTCTTATTAGAGGCTTCTAGCTGCTGTGAAGGAGACTTAGTAGATTAAAGTTTTGATAAGGAATCCACGTCCGGAAATGCGTCGTTTCTATGTGAAGTAAGTTTGAAGACAGGGTTACTTTCAAAACTGCCGCTTCACGGTACGCATGCAGTGGATACAATGAGCTCTGACATGTGTGTCCCACAGAAACCGCTCCACCCCGTTGTTCGTTGCTCGAGACTTTGATACATACGGTCCAAAATCCTGGTGCGCTTTCGTGGAACACCATAGTCAAACCTCCTGGCTGCGAACGTACCACTCCCTCGCAGCCATTTTTGTGGTCAGATGAAAATCTTATGTGATGGACTGGGACAACCCGGGGAATGTTATAGGCGCATGGCGTTGTGCAGTTCTGCCATTACGTACTGTGCCGTGAAAGGGAACACTTCAAAGTAATCCGATCTTTAAACTTATTTTATATCCAAACGGTACGGCTCTGGGCATTGCTTACTTATCATTCTTTATCTACCAAGTTCCCTCTAAACCCCTAGTAGTCTGTAAAAACGAAGTGTGAAACATCTTGTATAACTTACGTTAATTAAGCAACACTAGCTTCGATTTCTTTACGATAGATGTATATATTACCTCGTATTCTGTACTGTGGTCTCCAGCTGTAGAGATTGTTTTACATTATTTGATTCTTTTCCCTCCGAAACACGTTTGTTGGCCGCTGTGGCCGAGCGGTTCTAGGCGCTTCAGTCCGGAACCGCGATGCTGCTACGGTCGCAGGTTCGAATCCTGTCTCGGGCATGGATGTGTGTGATGTCCTTAGGTTAGTCAGGTTTAAGTAGTTCTAAGTCTAGGGGACTGATGACCTCAGATGTTAAGTCCTGTAGTGCTTAGATCCATTTGAACCATTTGGAAAACGTTTCTGTTATTAATAGTTATGTTATTAATCGTTCCAAAAGATTGGAAAAGGGCACAGGTCATCCCCGTTTTCAAGAAGAGACGTCGAACATATGTGCAGAACTATAGACCTATATCTTTAAAGTCGATCAGTTGTTGAATTTTGGAACACGTATTATGTTCGAGTATAACGACTTGGAGACTAGAAATCTACTCTGTAGGCACCAGCATGGGTTTCGAAAAAGACGATCGTGTGAAACCCAATTCGCGCTATTCGTCCACGAGACTCAGAGGGCCATAGACACGGGTACTAGGTAGATGCCTGACTTCCGCAAGCCGTTTGATACATTTCCCCACAGTCGTTTAATGAACAAAGTAAGAGCAAATGGACTATCAAACCAATTGTGTGATTGAATTGAAGAGTTCCTGGATAACAGAACGCAGCATGTCATTCTCAATGGAGAGAAGTCTTCCGAAGTAAGAGTGATTTCAGGTGTGCCGCAGGGAAGCCTCGTAGGACCGTTGCTATTCACTATATATACAAATGACCTTCTGGATAACATCGGAAGTTCACTAAGGCTTTCTGTAGATGATGCTGTAGTATATCGAGAGGTTGCAACAATGGAAAATTGTACTGAAATGCAGGAGGATCTGCAACGAATTGACGCATGGTGCAGGGAATGTCAACTGAATCTCAATGTAGACAAGTGCAATGTTCTGCGAATACATAGAAAGAAAGAGCCTTTATCATTTAGCTACAATATAGCAGGTCAGCAACTGGAAGCAGTTAATTCCATAAATTATCTGGGAGTAGGCATTAGGAGTGATTTAAAATGGAATGACCATATAAAATTAATCGTCGGTATAGCAGATTCCAGGTCAATACATTGGAAGAATCCTAAGGAAATGCAATCCGAAAACAAAGGAAGCAGGGTACAGTACACGTGTTCGCCCACTGCTTGAATACTACTCACCGGTGTGGGACCCGTACCAGATAGGGTTGATAGAAGAAATAGAGAAGATCCAACGGAGAGCAGCGCGCTTCGTTACAGGATCATTTAGTAATCGCGAAAGCGTTACGCAGATGATAGATAAACTCTAGTGGAAGACTCTGCGAAACAGACGCTCAGTAGCTCGGTAAGGGCTTTTGTTGAAGTTTCGTGAACATACCTTCACTGAGGAGTCAAGCAGTATATTGCTCCCTCCTACGTATATCTCGCGAAGAGACCATGAGGATAAAATCAGAGAGATTAGAGCCCACACAGAGGCATACCGTCAATCTTTCTTTCCACGAACAATACGAGACTGGAATAGAAGGGAGAACCGATAGAGGAACTCAAAGTACCCTCCGCCACACATCATCAGGTGGCTTGTGGAGTATGGATGTAGATGTATAAATCTGTGGCCGCACATTGTCTTTGTACACTGATGAGCCAGAACATTAAGACCAACTACCAAACAGCCAGTATGCCCACATTTGGAATGGAAAACAGCGGCGACGCTTCGTGGCATGGAAGCAATGAGGTCTTGGGTGGTCGCTCGAGGGAGTTGGCACCAGGTACATGTGTGCAGACACAAGTCACCTAATACCCGTAAATTCCTGAGTGGGGGCGATGAGCTCTGATGCCAAGTTCAATCACATATCAGATGTGCTCGATCGCGTTCAGATCCGGCGAGTTGGGAGGACAGCACATCAATCGGAACGAGTCGCTGTGTTCCTCGAACCACTCCACCATACTCCTGGCCTTGTGACATCATGCCGAAAACTGCCGCCGTCGGGAATCGTGATCGTCATGAAAGGGTGTACGTGGTCTGCAACCAGTGTACGATACATCTTAGCCGTCATAGTGCCTTGACGAGCTCCACTGGACCCTTGGGTGCCCAAGTGAATGTTCCCCAAAGCGTAATGGAGTCGCCGCCAGCTTATCTGAGTCCCGCAGTACAGGTGTCAAGAGGCTGTCCCCCTGGAGGATTCACGCCCTTCCATCTGCGTGATGAAAAAGGACTCGGGAGTCATCAGACCATGCAATGCTCTGCCACTGCGCCAACGTCCAGTGCCGATTGTCACGTGCCCATTCCAGTCGTGGTGTTAACATTTGCACATTCACGGACCGTCGGCTGCGGAGGCTCATCTTTAGGTGTGTTCAGACACAGAGTTGCCCAGCACTAGGGTCTGTTAGTTACGCCACAGTTTGGCGCCTGCCCTGTTTTACCAGTCTGCCCAGCCTACGACATCCGACATTTGTAATGAGGGGTGACCGCCCAACCCACGACGTCTTGTCGTGGTTCCACCATAGTTTCGCCAAGTATTGAAGACATTCACCGCAGCACTCCTCGAACACCCGACAAAAAAATGGTTCAAATGGCTCTGAGCACTATGGGACTTAACAGCTGAGGTCATCAGTCCCCTAGAACTTAGAACTACTTAAACCTAACTAACCTAAGGACATCACACACATCCATGCCCGAGGCAGGATTCGAACCTGCGACCGTAGCGGTCGCGCGGTTCCAGACTGTAGCACCTAGGACCGCTCGGCCACCCCGGCCGGCAACACCCGACAAGTCTGATAGTTTCCGGACCATCGCAATCTGCCCTCGGTCAAACTCAGATAGATCATGCGCCTCCTACACACGGACTGCACACTCACTAATCTTACGCGCACCGTGAGTGTGTCTGAGTAGCAGTCTTTTCTCGCCAGGTCACACCGCTATCGCCTGGACTGGTTTATATCGGTCGCAGGTCGATGGACATAATGTTCTGGCTGATCAGTGTAACTACCGTTAATTTTTTTTTCGACGAACAAACTTCACCTACTGAAAACTGGCTATTTTGTTCATAGTTCCAAATATGGGCAAAATCATGAAACAAGATCGGTTGTGACTAGTCAAACTAGAAATGCAGTATGACAATCGTCGCGCTATAGATGATGTACTTGGATTAATAGTTGGAAAACTGTTTTTAAATCCTGTATCTGTAGTATATTAACAAAATAGTATCCTTATGAAGTACAACAAAGTTACACGCGTGCTCATAAATTAAGGATAAATCTGATACTTGGTGAAACAACGTTCTGGTGGGTGGTTTGCAAGTTTAAATCACATCAGGGTATGACCATCCGGTGCAATTGAGCTGCGGTCCTCGCACGGAGCCACTGGCAGCAGTCCACATGCGCAGAGGTGAGTTGGTGCATGTCAGAGTACGGTGCAGCGAGTAAGTGGGCAGACATTTTCAGACGTGCTAATGGTGACTGTGTGTTGAAAATGGCTCGAAGAGCACATATTGATGACGTTATGAGGAGTAGAATACTAGGGCGACTGGAGGCTGGTCAAACACAGTAGGTCGTAGCACGGGCCCTCTGTGTGCCACAAAGTGTGATCTCATGACTATGGCAACGATTCCAGGAGACAGGTAACGTGTCCAGGCGCTACAATACGGGACATCCACAGCGTACAACACCACAAGAAGACCGATATCTCACCATCAGTGCCCGCAGATGGCTACGGAGTACTGCAGGTAGCCTTGCTCGGGACCTTACTGCAGCCACTGGAACAGTTGTCTCCAGACACACAGTCTACATACGACTGAACAGACATGGTTTATTCGCCCGGAGACCTGCAAGGTGCATTCTACTGACTCCTGGTCACAGGAGAACCCGTAAAGCCTGCTGTCAAGAACACAGTACATGGTCATTGGAACACTAGTCCCAGGTATAGTCTGAACAGTGATTCTCTCGGGGTTTTCATCTGGCGTGAACCAGGAACCAGATACCAATGCCTTAATGTACTTGAAAGGGACCTGTATGGAGGTCGTGGTTTGATGGTGTGGAGTGGAATTATGATTGGTGCACGTACACCCCCGCATGTCTTTGACAGAGGAACTGTAACAGGTCAGGTGTATAGGGACGTCATTTTTCACCAGTATGTCCACCTTTTCAGGGGTGCAGTGGGTCCCACCTTCCTCCTGACGGATGATAATGCACTGCCCCACTGAGCTGTCATTGTGTAGGAGTACCTTGAAACAGAAGACATCAGGTGAATGGAGTGGCCTTCCTGTTCTCCAGTCCTAAACCCCATCGAGCACATCTGGGATTCTCTCGGTCGACGTATCGCTGCACGTCTTCAAACCCCTACGACACTTCAGGAGCTCCGACAGGCACTGGTGCAAGAATGGGAGGCTATACTCCAGCAGCTGCTCGACCACGCGATCCAGAGTATGCAAACCTGTTGTGCGGCCTGTGTATGTGTGCATGGTGATCATATCCCATATTGATGTCGGGGTAAATGCGCAGGAAACAGTGGCGTTTTGTAGTACATGTGTTTCGGGACGGTTTTTTCAACTTATCACCAATACCGTCGACTTACAGATCTGTATCGTGTGTGTTCCCTATGTGCCTATGCTATTAGCGCCAGTTTTGTGTAGTGCCACGTTGTGTGGCACCACATTCTGCAATTATCCTTAATTTATGAGCATGAGTGTAGTTGCTCGTCGCAGCTAAACTGTTTTATTGGTCCAGTTGGAAGGAACGTTAGTAGCCTTACTTTGCGGTAGTATCGCCAGCTCTTACGGATACTGATTACCGATATTTCGCTGTTGCAGCCCTTACCAGACATAACGATTACAACAGCGACACGTAGACACGTGGTCAAAATGGTAATCGACTTTTGTAATGCAAGCCGTTACAAAGCCCACATGTCTCCTCCGCTGAGCAGAACACATACGTTTGGTATCTTAGGGATATTTCACGAAATCTCACTTACAATTGATTTGTGACGCATTTCTCAGGCTTCTAATTAGCACTAATGAAAGATGAATCTGACGACAGGACAACTGAAGCTGAACGTGACATGGGTGACGCACATGTTACTGTGTGGACAGTCACAAGAGAATCGCAGCTACAACCGTACTATTCACAGCACGTGTCGGGTTTAATTGATTCTGCCTTCGGATATCGCGACGAATTTAGGAATGATTGCTGCGCCACCCTCCGTATGTATTTTCCTCATCTAAATACTGTTTGACCACAGACGGAATTCTCAACAGTTGCAATAGTTGAGTAGCACAGTGTTAGCAATGCTATAGTTGTGAACTGCCATCAATACTGACTTGCCGTGAAGTTTCAGGGGAGGAGGGGGTGGGTGGAGGGGCACTCAGTAGTTGTTTATCACGCCCTTATCTGCTTCCTTTCCGCTTAACTCACCACTGTACACTGTATTTCTGAGAGAAAACGCCTTATTGTTGGGAGACACCCTATTTGATTTACCTGCATGTATGCTGTTCCAGCATGATGGTGCACCTGTTAACTCTGTACATTTCATAAGGTAAGCGTGAGACGTACCATGAAGAGCATGAGAGCACCACTAGGCGGCGTGTACGTCGAACAGCCGATTACATCAACACATATCTCGGTTATTTTCGGGAATAGTTAAAAGAGTGTGCTTGTTCCACACCCCATCCTCAATTTATTTCATTTTTAACCTTACGATGGCATGATTTTGTTGTTCTTAATTTGCTACATCGAAGTTATGCTGATGCTTGAGGGCTAATGGGAGCAAGGTAATGTGTTTTATTTTTCGTTAAATGCAGCAGTCTCCCTAATGTAGCCACAATGGTTTCCTTTTCCCGCCTTGCCTGTTTAGTTTGAAAGGTTGGTGACCGGTCTGAATCCTTCGTAGGAGCCGAAGAAGTCCCTTTACTTTTCTCCAAAGTAGCAGAACCAACCCTTAGACTTTCGCTTTACTCGTATATTTGGTGTCGCAAAGAGGTCTTCCTGAACTACCTTCTCACCTCGTTCGAGTCGTTTGCTAAAACAGTAAGTAGAGCAAGCGGCTTTTCTACCTATCCTCATGGGCTAGTGGAACCACCTCCCTTCGACTTCTGCTCTGAACAAGTGCCAGAGTGTGACTCTGTGTCGTGCAGTCGTGTTCCAGCTCTTAGTCGGTAAGCATGTGTGTTCCCAGCGGACACGAAATTAGGGTAAATCGCGATGTGTTTGAGTTAGGAAATCAATAAACTTGAAAGCATTAGTGTTTCTTGTTCCACTGTAAACTCCTTGCGTACTTTTTAATTATTGCGAGTGAAATTCATTTATTTTGAGCTGCTTTGAACTTTGTGTTCGTGCTTTGTCCGTTACTCAATTTTCATACAAGTGGACTCACTGGGTACCCACGATAAGTAAACGTCTTTCGCGCTTACTTTGATCAGTTTTTTCTCTAGTAATTTTCCGCCCTGTTCCTTAAGTTCTGTGCGAAATAAATACTTCCGAGTGAGTAATTTTTCCGCAGACAGAATGTTGTTGCTTTGTGCGTGATCTTGATACTACTTGGTGAGTATCTAATTCGTTGCCATAGTGGAGTTCAATGATAAAATGCCTGAGTTCGCGACAGTAGTAACAATTTTGCTTCCCAATGATCCGAGAATCGTGTGAAGAATATTCTCTAAAGTTCCGTAAAAATGCGAAAGAGAGGTCTCTTTGTTCTTTTAACCATCCTGTATCGAGTTCTGTCGATGTAGTCTGCATGCGTATTATTCCCATTTCCTTGTAAGCACTGTCAATTTTCTTTTCGCAACAGCCAAGCTCCATCACATGCGCTCTTTTTCCCATCTAATCGAAAGTGATACCACGGCTGAGATGATATCTACACAGATCAGATTAAATAGTGAGGTGGTATAGTAAATTACAATAACTAGCTTTTCTTATCATTTGTACCCAAAAGTAAGATAATTTGTGTAATACATTTGCCTATGAAATCTCCCTCTTAATGATAGTACCACCCCCTATGAGAATTTGCAGAGCACTTGTTAGGAATTTCATGTTACTTGCAAAGGAGATAACGAAAATTGAATCATATCTGCCTGTGGTCGGTCGGATCTAGTATTACCATTGCGTATTGTTTGATGAATTAGATTCATAATAGGGTTTACGCTTTTCCCTGATCCGGCACGACCATGGCACTTGTGACAGACATTTGTAGATAAATTACCTGTCATTCTTACTCACAGAATCATAATAGGGTTTAAGTATCTTACTAATTGGCACTAAACCAAAATAGAATTGATGTGGTGAAACAGAGTGCGTTATTAGGAGAGTTACAGTGAGACGTATTCACTATAGTCATCTCAGGTAGCTACTCTATCCTTTACGTAAAATTCCGTATCCCATTTTGATTGAGCAGTACCTCCCAGTTAACACAATCTGTCCTAGGAATCACATTACGCCTATGAAACTTCTTACGATGAGGCACCTCTTTCACAGTTTCAGCGCCAACATTAACGAGGATTATATCACTGTACTCATCTTTCCCAGAGTTTTAGAAAGCGGTTGAAGTATATCATTCCATTAAAAAAAATTACTTGATTCAGTAGCTCAATTGATAAGAGAGATACGAGGACTAAACATTCATCAAAATTACGAGCCCTTCTGAGTACCACTATTTGCCGAATATCTTATTTTGAAATCTTGCACCGTTCGTGAAACGGTTGTCATATCTTACCAGACTCTCTCCCCCTCTCTCTCTCTGTCTCTATCTCTCTCTCTCTCTCTCTCTCTCTCTCTCTCTCTCTCTCTCACACACACACACACACACACATATATATATATATATATATATATATATATATATATATATATATATAGGGTGTTACAAAAAGTACGGCCAAACTTTCAGGAAACATTCATCACACACAAATAAAGAAAAGATGTTATGTCCGGAAACGCTTAATTTTCATGTTAGAGCTCATTTTAGTTTCGTCAGTATGTACTGTACTTCCTCGATTCACCGCCAGTTGGCCCAATTGAAGGAAGGTAATGTTGACTTCGGTGCTTGTGTTGACATGCGACTCATTGCTCTACAGTACTAGCATCAAGCACATCAGTACGTAGCATCAACAGGTTAGTGTTCATCACGAACGTTGTTTTGCAGTCAGTGCAATGTTTACAAATGCGGAGTTGGCAGATGCCCATTTGATGTATGGATTAGCACGGGGCAATAGCCGTGGCGCGGTACGTTTGTATCGAGACAGATTTCCAGAACGAAGGTGTCCCAACACGAAGACGTTCGAAGCAATTGATCGGCGCCTTAGGGAGCACGGAACATTCCAGCCTATGACTCGCGACTGGGGAAGACCTAGAACGACGAGGACACCTGCAATGGACGAGGCAATTCTTCGTGCAGTTGACGATAACCCTAATGTCAGCGTCAGAGAAGTTCCTGCTGTACAAGGTAACGTTGACCACGTCACTGTATGGAGAACCAGTTGTTTCCACACCATGTATAGCGTGTGCAGGCACTATCAGCAGCTGATTGGCCTCCACGGGTACACTTCTGCGAATGGTTCATCCAACAATGTGTCAATACTCATTTCAGTGCAAATGTTCTCTTTACGGATGAGGCTTCATTCCAACGTGATCAAACTGTAAATTTCCACAATCGACATGTGTGGGCTGACGAGAACCCGCACGCAATTGTGCAATCACGTCATCAACACAGATTTTCTGTGGACGTTTGGGCAGGCATTGTTGGTGATATCTTGATAGGGCCCCATGTTCTTCCAACTACGCTCAATGGAGCTCGTTATCATGATTTCATACGGGATACACGACACAACATGTGGTTCATGCACGATGGAGCTCCTGCACATTTCAGTAGAAGTGTTCGTACGCTTCTCAGCAACAGATTCGGTGACCGATGGATTGGCAGAGGCGGACCAATTCCGTGGCCTCCACGCTCTCCTGACAACCCTCTTGACTTTTATTTATGGGGGCATCTGAAAGCTCTTGTCTACGCAACCCCGGTACCAAATGTAGAGACTCTTCGTGCTCATATTGTGGACGGCTGTGATACAATACGTCATTCTCCAGGGCTGCATCAGCGCATCAGGGATTCCATGCGACGGAGGGTGGATGCATGTATCCTCGCTAACGGAGGACATTTTGAACATTTCCTGTAACAAAGTGTTTGAAGTCAGGCTGGTGCGTTCTGTTGCTGCGTGTTTCCATTCCATGATTAATGTGATTTGAAGAGAAGTAATAAAATGAGCTCTAACATGGAAAGTAAGCGTTTCCGGACACATGTCCACATAACATATTTTCTTTCTTTGTGTGTGAGGAATTTTTTCTGGAAGTTTGGCCCTACCTTTTTGTAAAACCCTGTATATGGGGTTCCGGTAACGTGATATACAGGGTGAGTCACCTAACGTTACCGATGGATATATTTCGTAAACCACATCAAATACTGACGAACCGATTCCACAGACCGAACGTGAGGAGAGGGGCTAGTGTAATTGTTTAATACAAACCATACAAAAATGCACGGAAGTATGTTTTTTAACACAAACCTACGTTTTTTTAAATGGAACCACGTTAGTTTTGTTAGCACATCTGAACATATAAACAAATACGTAATCAGTGCCGTTTGTTGCATTGTAAAATGTTAATTACATCCGAAGATATTGTAACCTAAAGTTGACGCTTGAAACCTCCGACGTTCAGTTGCGTGTTGTAACAAACACGGGCCACGGTCGGCGAGCAGCATCTGCAGGGACATGTTTACGATGACGACCGTGTTTACGAGTGTGGCTGTAGTGCACTGTTGTGGTTTGGTCTAGCTGTCGCAGTGTCCGCATGTAGCTTGCTGCTATTGTTATTCTGCATTCGTCTCCGCACGCAGACCAACTGTAGTACACCGTATTACCAGACGTCTCTGATAGTGTAGTGTTGTAGGAACTGTGACCATGGTGTATTCGAACTCTGAAAAAGCGGAGATGATACTCATCTATGGCGAGTGTCGACGAAATGCAGCTGAAGCCTGCAGGGTGTATGCAGAACGGAACCCGGACAGGGAGCATCCAACGTGCCGCACATTGCAAAACATCTACCGCCAACTGTATGCAATAGGTATGGTCGCAGCACGCAAGCGGGTCCGTAACAGGCCCGTCACAGGAGAAGCGGGTGCAGTTGGTGTGTTAGCTGCTGTTGCCATGAACCCACACATGAGTACAAGGGATATTGCGAGAGCCGGTGGACTGACTCAAAGTAGTGTCATGCGCATACTGCATCGTCACCGCTTTCACCCGTTTCATGTGTCGCTACATCAGCAATTACATGGTGATGACACTGGACTCGCATTCGGGAGGACGACGGTTCAATCCCGCGTCCGGCCATCCTGATTTAGGTTTTCCGTGATTTCCCTAAATCACTCCAGGCAAATGCCGGGATGGTTCCTCTGAAAGGGCACGGCCGACTTCCTTCCCCATCCTTCCCTAATCCGATGAGACCGATGACCACGCTGTCTGGTCTCCTTCCCCAAAACCAACCAACCAACGTGGTGACGACTTTAATCATCGAGTGCAATTCTGTCAATGGGCATTAATAGAGAATGCGTTGCGGTTCTACCTGTTTACCGATGAAGCGGGTTTCACAAACCACGGGGCAGTGAATCTACGGAACATGCATTACTGGTCCGTGGACAATCCTAGCTGGCTCAGACAGGTAGAGCGACAGCGACCGTGGACTATAAATGTATGGTGCGGAATCATTGGCGATCACCTCATTGGTCCTCACTTCATTGCAGGGGCCCAAACAGCTGCAACATACATCGCGTTTCTACAGAATGATCTGCCAACGTTGCTCGAAAATGTCCCACTGGAAACGCGTCGACGTATGTGGTATCAGCATGATGGTGCACCTGCACATTCCGCAATTAACACTAGGCTGACACTTGACAGGATGTTCCACGGGAGTTTCATAGGACGTGGAGGACGCATAAATTGGCGAGCCCGTTCTCCTGATCTTACACCTCTGGTCTTCTTTCTGTGGGGTTCGTTAAAGGAGAATGTGTACCGTGATATGCCTACAACCCCAGAGGATATGAAACGACGTATTGTGGCAGCCTGCGGCGACATTACACCAGATGTACTGCGGCGTGTACGACATTCATTACGCCAGAGACTGTAATTGTGTGCAGCAAATGATGGCCACCACATTGAACATCTATTGGCCTGACATGTCGGGACACACTCTATTCCACTCCGTAATTGAAAACGGAAACCACGTGTGTACGTGTACCTCACCCTTCATGGTAATGTACATGTGCGTCAGCGAAAAAGACCAATAAAAAGGTGTTAGCATGTGGACGTAATGTGCTGTTCCAGTCTCTTCTGTACCTAAGGTCCATCATCGTTCCCTTTGGATCCCCACGTAATTCGGTGCTCTCCGATACACACGATCGAACAGCGGAGGAGTGGTACTCAAGCGTCAACTTTAGGTTACAATATCTCCGGATGTAATTAACATTTTACAATGCAACAAGCGGCACTGATTACGTATTTGTTTAAATTTTCGATGTGCTAACAAAACTAACGGGGCTCCATTTAAAAAAAACGTAGGTTTGTGTTAAAAAACATACTTCCGTGCATTTTTGTATGGTTTGTATTTACCAATTACACTAGCCCCTCTCCTCACGTTCGGTCTGTGGAATCGATTCGTCAGTACTTGATGTGGTTTACGAAATATATCCAGCGGTAATGTTAGGTGACTCACCCTGTATATATATTATTCCGGTAATGTGACCTTCCAAGGGGTAGTTTTGAAATTTAAACCTCTTAGAACGTTATTTTAATGATTTTCTGAGCTTTTTAAAAGAGTGAATACAACGCTTGCTTCACATCGCTTCCACCCCAACGAAAGTTCTATCATACCGCATCTCAAAATCGACTGTCCTGTTTTTTTCCTCAGAGGTACCGGTACAAGGTACCGGTGCGTAACGTAACAAATTAAGCACTGTATATAACTACTGAAAACTTTTCCCACATTAGTTACTACAATGTGCAATGAGTCAGGAAAATGGTGCTACAGTGGAAGAGATGCTTAAAATGCAAATCGTATAGGTTCGGCATTCAACTGATGTCAGAAACTACACTATACGTTCAATCTACTTTTTCTAAAATAAATCTCTCGTCCCTCTAAACGTAAAAAAACCGTTTTTGTTTTTACTCACCTACGTATGATCACGCTAGCTATTCTCGACTCAGAATAAATCTGCTGCAACTCGTGTTGAAATGTTGATATATGTAATCGGAACAGTGTAATTAATTAATGAAAATCCACTTACGTTATTATTTTTGTATTTAACTAATCATAAGGTAGGACCGGTTGCCAACAAGTCCTTTTGCTACTGATGATCGGACTAGAGTGACTGAAACACACCGTCAGGCGATGGTGTCTCCTGTTCCATGAAAACATAATGGGACATCGCAGCACATAATGATTACGTTGGTGTTGTGTTTAGCCCAATGACTGATTTCATGTAACTCTCTGTACTCGCCTTTCCTGTGCAAGCCTCTTCTTCTCTGAATAGCTATTACAGACCTACATTTATTCTAACCTGCTTTCAGTAGCCAAACACTTGTCTTCCTCTACAAATTTGCTTCCCACACTTCCTTCCATTACCAAATTAACTCTTCCTGGACGTCTCAATAGGTGTCTATTAACCGATGCCTGCTTTTAGTCAGGTTGTGCCATAAAGATCTTTTTCGCTAATTTGATGCAATACCGTACATTTTCATCAGTAACTTGATCCACCCATCTAATCTTCAGCATTCTTCTGTAACACCTATACTCCTCTTGTCTGTACTGTTTATCGCATTTCCGAATATGACTACACCCCATACAGATACTTCAAAAGAAAACTTTACAACTCTTAGGAGCTGTTCACACTCAGGCGATAAGATACTCAGTGGCAAAGCAACCTCATAGGCGAATCGCATGGAAACGTAATGGAAGCGAGTTAATTGGTTCACACTGGAACGACAGCGATACGACTTCGACACGTATCTCTCTCACATTGCCCGGGGTAACAGGGAGTGCTGGTGGCTCTTCGCAATTTGGTTTGTACATTACAAGGGGAGGAAAATTTCAAGTCATCAGACGTGCCTCGGAAAAAAATGTTCTTATGTAAACGAAGCAAAGCTACATCCGTTTCTGTAGTAGAACTTCTACTTTTCGCGTAAAATATTGAAAACCACTGTTTTGGGGTTCGTAAATGTTCTCTAATGTTGCAATCTCTCTCATTCAGTTTTGAGGAAGTAAAATAAATAAATTTATTTTTAATATCTTATAGTCTGATATTACAGCTTGATAATAAACTGATTTTATTGTAGCTGCTGTCCAGAGTTATTGTGATACTTCACAAATAAATAGTCCATTAGGCATATTTCGAAAAGTTTGCTGAGAAGATTGTAGTTGCTCGCCATTTTACGTTTGTGGCGTATTAGTTCATGCATTCCTACATGTTACATGTTGCTAAAATATCTAAAAGGTTTTTAACCGCGGAGGCAGAGCCATTCTCGAGAAAATACGTGATATAGCGGGCGATCAAAAAGTCAGTATAAATTTGAAAACTTAATAAACCACGGAATAATGTAGATAGAGAGGTAAAAATTGACACACATGCTTGGAATGACATGGGGTTTTATTAGAACCAAAAAAAGAAAAAACCAAGTTCACAAAATGTCCGACAGATGGCGCTAGACAGCAAAACGTCAGTGACTGCGCATGACAATCGTGTATAAAAGTAGCTGTAATGAGAGAGAGAATCAGATGCGCCAGCAGTCTGAGCATGTTGACGTTACCTGAAAAGGCACTTTTAGTGAAACTGTATTATCAGAATGGGGAATGTGCTAGTTCAGCGTTACGATCCTATCGCCGTAGGAAGGGGATTCGAATGGGTAAAGGTCTGTTGACAAATGCAGAAGTTCGAAGCCACGGTTTGTTTAGACGATAGATCCCATAGTGGCCGACCGAGCACAAGGCGTAACGCTGCTGAGACAGTTCAGGAAGAAATGGAGACTGTAGCGGTTTCGTCTATGCACGGGGAAGTCAGCGCTCGTGCAGTCGCGCGTCGCACCGGCATTCCATACACTACTGCTTGGTTGGCACTTAGGCGTACCCTCCGACGCTATCCGTACAAAATCCATCGGCATCATGAACTGTTACCTGGCGATTTAGTGAAGCGGAGGGTATTTGCGGTGTGGGTGTTTCAAAAGATGGCGGAAGATGACGATTGGTTGAGTAACGTGTTGTGGACCGACAAAGCTCGTTTCACGCTCAGAGGGTCTGTCAACGCTCACAACTGCAGAATTTGGGCTACCGCAAATCCTAGAACTGTCGTGGAAACTCCATTGCACGACGAGAAAGTCGCGGTATGGGTTGGATTTACCACATCTACCGTTATCGGGACTTCTTTCTTCAAGGAAATGCGTGATTCTGGTTTTGTAACTGCTACCGTGACGGGTGAGAGGTACGCCGATATGTTACAGAATCGCATCATCCCCAGCCTGGCTGATAAACACCTGCTGGAACGTACGATGTTAATGCAGGACGGCGCTCCACCCCATATTGCTAGACGCGTGAAAGATCTCTTGCGCGCGTCGTTTGGTGATGAACGTGTGTGCTCAGCCGCCACTTTCGTCATGCTTGGCCTCCCAGGTCCCCAGACCTCAGTCCGTGCGATTATTGGCTTCGGGGTTACCTGAAGTCGCAAGTGTATCGTGATCGACCGACATCTCTAGGGATGCTGAAAGACAACATCCGACGCCAATGCCTGACCATAACTCCGGACATACTTTACAGTGCTGTTCACAACATTATTCCTCGACTACAGCTATTGTTGAGGAATGATGGTGGACATATTGAGCATTTCCTGTAAAGAACATCATCTTTGCTTTGTCTTACTTTGTCATGCTAATTATTGCTATTCTGATCAGATGAAGCGCCATCTGTCGGACATTTTTTGAAATTTTGTATTTTTTTTTTTTTTGGTTCTCATAAAACCCCATGTCATTCCAAGCATGTGTGTCAATTTGTACCTCTTTATCTACATTAATCCGTGATTTATTCAGTTTTCAAATTTATACTGACTTTTTGATCACCCGGTATATTGGAGGTTGTCCGCGTCGTGGCTGGCAGCTGCAAACCCCATGCGAGGCTATTGCCACCTGCTATGGCATGCTAAGTGAGCTGCAGAGCTGCCCCGTGTTTATATTTTTCGTATGCAGCCGATACAAGTTGAATCTCCCCGATTTCAGGAAACTTTAAAAGAGATGTCAACTCTTACTTCCTGCTACTTCTGAAGTGAGAAGCTGGATGAAGCCGAGAACGACAGATCGGGATTTCCTCAGCATCAGCGCCTTCTATTTCTTCAAAGACATTATCTACCTCTACGAACAGTTCACCAACCACTGCTACACCATCAATGATGTTTGATCTCTTGAATTCTTGTTGTTGTGGTCTTCAGTCCGAAGAATGGTTTGATGTAGTCTACATGCTACTCTATCTTGTGCGAGCCTCTTCCTCTCCGAATAACTACTGCAACCTACATCTTTCTGAATTTGCTTACTGTATTCATCTCTTGGTCTCCCCCTACGATTTTTACCACACATCCCTCCAATACCAAATGGGTGATCCCTTGATGTCTCAGAAAGTGTCCTATCAATCGATCCCTTCTTTTGGTTACGTTGTGCCACAAATTTCTTGGCTCCCTAACTCTGTTCAGTATCTCCTCATTAGTTACGTGCTCGACCCATGTAATCTTCAGCATTCTTCGGTAGTACCAATTTCGAAAGCTTCTATTCCCTTTTTATCTAAACTGTTTAATGTCCTTGTTTCACTACCATACATGGCTACACTCCAGACAAATATCTTCAGAAAAGACATAATTTATATTCGATGTTAACAACTTTTTCTTCCTCAGAAACGCTTTTCTTGTCATTGCCCTCTCTACTTCGGTCACCATCAGTAATTTTACTGCCCAAATAGCAAAACTCATCTACTACTTTAAGTGTGTCGTTTCCTAATCTGATTCCCTTGGCATCATCTGATTTAATCCGACTGCATTCCATTAGCCTTGTTTTGCTTTTGTTTATGTTCATCTTATATCCTCTTTTCAAGACACTGTCCTTTCTATTCAACTGATCTTCCAAGTCCTTTGCTGTCTCAGACAGAATTACAACAAACCTCAAAGTTTTTATTTCTTATCCCTTAAATTTAATTCCTACTCCAAATTTTTCGGCGGTTTCCTTTAGCACTTGTTCAATGTACACGTCGAATAACATCGGGAACAGGTTACAGCCTTGTCTCAATCCCATCTCATCCAATGCATTCATTTCATTCTCCTCGATCTTTATAACTTTCATCTGGTTTCTGTACAAGTTTTAAACAGCATTTCACACTCCATGTAAAACATGTGTTCTGCTTTGTCACAGTAGCGGATACTAGTTGGTCCACAAAGTGGAGACTGGACCCATTCTACAGAATTCGTGAAATTTTTGTTCGTTTTGGGAAAGCTCACAAGGAACCACAGCTGACTTGTGCGTTGTAGGGGTGCACAGACTACTTTTTCTCTTTCACAGTTTTTTGATCTTTAAATAATAATAAACTACAATAATGTCCTATCAGAAGAGGAAAAGAAATGTGATTCGTGTTGTCTTCTTGCTTGTCGTATGGCGAGTCGCAGCGCGTTTCGCATCGCATATCGTATCAACCGAATGGCAACACGAGTGTAGCAGCGATAAGAGTAGCTGCGCCCTACCTTTACTGCAACGGTTCGTATCTTCTCACAGCCAAACCTCCATGTGTCAGACACACAGATCGATTCCAAACGTTGTATATCGGCAGAGTCTCAACCAAAACTCTAACATAGTGTATGCTGTGTGCCGTCGCTCAGAAGAAAGTGCGTAAACGGTAATAGACAACAGATGAGCTACGAAGCACAGGAAATATAACTGTGAGCGCCAGTGTTGTAGAGCTACTGTGGGGAAGGCAGAACAACGTTAGTCTGCCGTACCAAAGGCCTCGGGTTCGAGGTCTGCTGTTATCATTTTTTGTACTGTAATACATGTAAAACTGTTACGTTGGACAACATGTTCGTGGCATGTAAAAGGACTTTTCGGAGTTCATAGCAATGTTCTATTGGCAGTCCGCTTTCGCTTCGTTTATTTGAATGTAGCCAACCTAAACAGTACATTCGCAGTCTAAGGCAACAGTCGCGACACTCCGTCTCGTTTTCGTTAGTCTTAGCGATAGCAGCGCCCCAAGCGGCCAGCAAGCGACACTTCTGCATACGATACAGAATAAGTATGAATACTAACGTTTATATTGATTTGTAACATAATTTTTACAATAGGGGGAGTTTGTAGAGCCATAAAAATCGACAATAACTGAAAAAATACACTCCACTTGTGATCACTTAGTTTCCTAAGGATCCTGGGATATACGAAACGGTGGATTACTGAGCAGTCCATTTACGATTCTCTTGTAAAGAAACAGACATTTAATGAATAGTGTCGTCTTCCTTTAATAACAAAAAATTGGTAGCAAACACCAGAAGACCCGACCATTTATAGAAAGACGCCGTATATCTATCCAACCCAAGCAGAGGTTTGTTCGCTACACTTTCAGCTAAATCAGTGAATGTGGAACGTAGGAAGCATTTAGGGAATGTGATAGCTACGTTATTTAACCTATCAAGCAAGTCACCACAACTGTAGAGTAATGGAAAACCACACAGACGTGATAATATATTGTCAAACGCAATAAAACTGTTTCCCAAAACGGGAGAAACCAATTTCACACATGTTGCTAAAGCTGAAATACAAAGGCAAGAATCTTCAACACATTCTCTTTTGAAGCAAATTACATTTACAAAAATATTCGTGTATTAGAAAGTCGAGAGAAGCATAACGCGAATCGTTGGACTCCATAAAATATATTTAAGTGTCAAGGAAAATACGGATCATAACAACAGACATCATCAGAAATATATGCTTCTCATACATGAAATGTGTTTATAGCCTCTTGGTTTCAGCGGAACAAGCGGCAAACATACAAATGTCCATCCTTGTGTTGCAGCTTATGTCACTGAATCTGTGTGATTCGGCTGGTTTTACGTGCATTACACGACAATTCATGTCTCTTGGTAACTTACTAACATATGGAACATAAAAATGTAATGGCTCTGAGCACTATGGGACTAAACATCTGTGGTCATCAGTCCAAAAATGTAATCACTACTCCATTAATTAAGTAGAAAATAATTAAAAACAAACATTATCCATACGATGCAATTGACACTCTGCTTTCTCACCGCTTGGAGCGCTAGTGTCGCTCCAGCTGTCAAAAGGTAACAACTTTCTCACCAGAGAATGTAGTGACTATATTTATTTAGACTGTGGTACATTTGTAGTTTCACAGCATAAACACGAACAATTGGAACAGAAGAAGAAAGAAACAGTCGCACGTGCGGGAGTGTTAATAGTAATAATAATATCAATAATAATAGAATGCTAGATGCCAGCATCGTCGTTCATCTATGGACTCCGAACAATCCTTTCACACGACAGGAACATCTTGTCCCATATAACAGTTTCACACAAACTACGGTAGAAATATAAGCATGACGAGGGCTCGAATCTGGGACTCTTCATACAAGATACTTACGCCCTACCGACTTCCCCTCTGGGGCTCCACAGGACAGATGCTCAATGTTATGCTTTTCCTGTCTGTACATCATGTGGCTCTTATTACTTACCGTTTACGTATGACCGCCTGGACGACAGCGCATAGCAAAAACTATACCGGTGTTTTGGTTGATACGTTACCAACGTTTGGTACCGATCTGATCGTCTGACGTCTGGAGATTTGGGTGTCAGTGTGAACCGAACATTAAATATATACTCTGTGTTAACAAATTTCTCTTTTGCGGAAACGTTTTTCTTGGTGTCAATAGTCTGTAGTTCGTATCTTCTGTATTACCGCAACCGTCAGTTACTTCGTTGCCCATATAGTAGCAAATGTTGGAGCTTCAAATAGCTCCCTAACTGTTCCTTGAATAAAATACAATTCCATCTAGCTCTATACTCCGCAGGCCTACTTATGTTGTGTGGCTTAGAGTACTTTGCGTACCAGTGTCGCTTCCCTCTTTTCCTATTCCAGTCGCGTATGGTTCGTGGGAGAAACAGTTGGTTGTGAGCCATCGTGTGAACTCGAATCTCTCTAATTTGGTCTTCGTGTTATTTTCGCGAGGTATACGTAGCGGGAAGTAATATATTGGTTGACTCTTCTAGGAACGTACGGTCTCTGTACTTTTAACAGTAGACCACAATGTGATGCAGAAGTCGCTGGAGTTGGCTGAGCATCTCCACGACTCTTTCGCTCTTGCTAAACGCGAAACATGTTGCTGTTCTCTGGATCTTCTCTATTAATCCTACCTGGTACGGATCCCAGACTGACGAGCCCTATTCATGTACTGGTCGAACAAGGGTTTTGTAAGTTACCTCCTTTGTGGATGGACTACGTGACCTGACGAGTCATCCAAAGAATTTATCTGGCATATTCCTTACTCACGATTAATTTTATGTGGTCCATCCACTTCAGTTCGTTCCATACGCATACTCCTAGATATTTTATGGATGTGACTGCTTCCAGAGATTGCTCTCTAATTTTGTCATCATACAACGAAATGTCTGTCTATGTATTCGCACTATGTTACATTGTTTGTGTTGAGGGTCAATTGCCACTTCTTGCACCAAGCAACGATGTTCTGCAAGTCTTCCAGCACTTCGCTATAATTTTCTAGCCTCGCGACTTCTCCATACACAAAAGCATAGCGCGACCGCTACGGTCGCAGGTTCGAATCCTGCCTCGGGCATGGATGTGTGTGATGTCCTTAGATTAGTTAGGTTCAAGTAGTTCTAAGTTCTAGGGGACTGATGACCTCAGAAGTTGAGTCCCACAGTGCTCAGAGCCATTTGAACCATTTTGAACAAAAGCATAAACCGCGAAAAGCCACGAAACTACCAACGTCATCTCTCTCTCTCTGTCTCTCTCTCTCTCTGTCTGTCTCTCCCTTCCTCCCTCCCTCCCTCCCTCCCAACCTCGAGTGTCAACAGTCTTCTGATTGGTTTGATGCAGCCTACCATGAATTTCTCTCCTGTGCCAAGCTCTTCATCTCACTTGCGACCTACATCCTCAGTTAATTGCAGGATGTATTCCAGTCTCTGTCTTCCTCTATTACCCACTACATCTCCCTCTAGTAGTTATTTCCTGATGTATTAACAGATGTCCTGCCATTCTGTCGCTTCTTCTTGAGAGTGTTTTCCATACATTTCTTTCCTCGCTGATTATGACGAGAACCTCCTCATTCTTTACATTATCGTCTGTAGCGCCACGTCTTAAATGCTTCGATTCTATTCTGTTCCGCTTTTCCACAGTCCATGTTTCACTACCATACAATTCTGTGCTTCAGACGTACATTCTCAGAATTTCTTCCTCAAATGAAGGTCTATGTTTGATGCTAGTACAGTTCTCTTGGCCAGGAATGCCGTTTTTGCAGTGCTATTCTGCTTTTTGTGTCCTTCTTGCTCCATCCGTCGCGCGTCATTTTGCTGCCTAGTTAGCAGAATTCCTTAACTTCATCTATTATGTCATCACCAAAACTGATGTTAAGTCTCTCGCTGTTCTCGTTTTTGCTACTTCTCAATACTTTCATCTTCCTTCAGTTTACTGTCAATCCATATTCTGCACTCATTAAACTGTTCATTCCACTCAGCAGATTCTGTAATTCTTCTTCACTTTCACTGAGGATAGTAATGTCACCAGCGAATATTACCATTGATACCCTTTCCTCTAATTTTACTTCCACTCTTGAACTTTGAGAGAAGACGAGTCACTCTCTCACTATTCTCCATATTCAAGAGTACAGTTTTTGTTTTGTGTTGATTTTTCACCCACGATATCGTGTTTGTGACACGGCAAGAATTTATCAGCATAAGCAGGTATTGATGAAAGCGTGTACATTGTTAAAGCCTGTGTGGTCTTAATGGTGGCAATCTTATTCGTGACAGGTCTACCGTTCTAACGTCTGATCTCCTTGTGTGCACTGCCAAATAAGTGAGTCAAATCGGTCCACGGTATGAACGGCGAACGGGAGTTCACACGCTGGAATCTGCGAGGTTTCAGAGCTCCGTTAGAGAATAATTGCAATCCGTCTAACTGATCACCAGCCGCGACTTTGCATATTTCGTGTCTGCGATAGGGTTATTCAGGCGTCACACATCCCTGCTCTGCAGACTCTTGAACCATGACCGTCATCTGAGACAGCGCCGCACATGGAGAAAAGGGGTACTGTATTGCTGCTCCGGCTTGTTAGGGCAAACTAGATCACAATCACGCCACTTGTCGTCAGCTGCACCAACGTACTATAACTTCTGAGTAAAATAAATCCCTCAAGGTCTATTCAGTGTTATATAATTTCAGATGGCGTTATCCTTATTTTGAACCAGAGTAAGTAGTTTAGTCAGACAAACCACTGTCTTTGCCAACCAGCCACCACACAGGGTTGTTAATAGTTCGTCGCATATTTGTACTGCCATCGGATCATGTTTTTTTTGTGTTCACTCTTAATATGTGTTATGCCCATTTTTTAATTAATAAACTTGTGCCATTAGTTTTATAAAAGATCAGTCCTGCATTGATTAACAATTGACAAAAGTAATAACTGTGATAACCTCAAATGTAGTCTGTCAACATCAAACACAAGTAAAGGGAAAAATCAGTTTAGCAGACGCATGGGGCACGTAATCAAGTGGAAGATTTACTAGTTTAAGTGATTGCTGCCAGGGGAATAATTCAGAGACGTTGTCTCACCTTCTAAAACATACCACTAGCCCAGTCTTTTCTACTAGACCATTTATATATATTGTGAAAAGTAAATGCCGGTCGCTGTGGCCGAGCGGTTCTAGGCACTACGGCCTGGAACCGCGCGACCGCTACGGTCGCAGGTTCGAATTCTGTTTCGGGCATAGAAGTATGTGATGTCCTTAGGTGAGTTAGGTTTAAGTAGTTCTAAATTCTAGGGGACTGATGACCTTAAATGTTAAGTCCCATAGTGCTCAGAGCCATTTAAACCATTTTGAAGAGTAATGCTCCTACAACACTTTCATGGAGCACCTCCGAAGTTATTTTTATGTCTGAAAACTCCTCTCCGTTCAAAATGTCATAGTGTGTTCTGTTTATAAAAATTCTTCAGTCCAATCACACAGTTGGTCTGATGGTCCACAGGCTCGTATTTTGTTCATCAGATGGTAGTGTAGAACTGTATCTAATGCCTTTCGGAAGGCAAGGAAAACGGCATCTATCTCGCTGTCTGTATCCACTGCTTTCTGGGTCTCGTGGACGAACAGAGCGAGCAGGGTTTCACATAGTTGTTGTTTTCCGAACCCACGTTATTTTAGGTCTCTAGAAATGTCGTAATACGCAAGCATAAAACATGTTCAAAATTCTACAACAGACCATCGTCACAGATATACGCCAATAGTTTTATCGGTTTGTTCGACGAGCCTTTTTGAAAACTGGAACTATCTGTGCTTTTTCCCGTTCTTAGGAACGCTTTCGCTGACCTAGAGCCCTGCAGCACACTGTTGCGCGAAGAGGGGGGAAATTCTTTCGCGTACTCTATGTAGAATCGAATTGGTTTTAGATCATCTACGATTAAGTCTAACAGAAATATCCCTGTAGAAGAATGGGAGGTGCGCGAGTCGTCACGTACTCCATGGTGTCGAGATAACGTCCTGTTAGTACTGTCAGAGCGAGCTTTTACAAATAACCGTAGGTCACAAGTACATCGCTATGAATTTACAGCCATAAAATTGGCGCGCGGATGTTTCCGCCGAAAGCGAATGTGTTTGTAGACCCCTACTAGTACACTTTCTACCGAAAGAGTGCGCAAATTATTCCTTCGACTATGTCAACTTCGTAGCGATTTGGGGCAGGACTTTGGTGCACCGGCAGCAAATAATTATAATTAGAGAAAAACAATGCGGGTAAGTGGGAATAGGACTCACGCACCGAGGGTTCCGTACAAACTTAATTATGTATACGGATAGTTCATCCATCCCAGGAATCGAAAATTTCGACGATTTTTGCCTGTTATCGATATCGATAATGGCAAGATATAAAAATATGTGACGTAAATGGCCATTTATTTTGACTGCATCAACTTAGAAGCTTAAAAAAACAGTTCAAATGTGTGTGAAATCTTACGGGACTTAACTGCTAAGGTCATCAGTCCCTAAGCTTACACACTACTTAACCTAAATTATCCTGAGGACAAACACACACACCCATGCTCGAGGGAGGACTCGAACCTCCGCCGGGACCAGCCGCACAGTCCATGACTGCAGCGCCCCAGAGCGCTCGGCTAATCCCGCGCGGCCTTAGAAACTTAAATTTTCTACACGGGCAAAGGGCCATAGACCTTAGTTGGCATCCGAAACAGTTTCCATTTCTCTCGGAATGGACAAATGAAGGGCCTGTATGGTCCTCAAACGAATCCTGTACCACCCGTGCTGCAAAATAATGGCCATTTCAGGCAACGTTTATTGATGTGGATAGCAATCAAGTACAAAAAATGGCTCTGAGCACTATGGTACTTAACATCTGAGGTCATCAGTCCCCTAGAACTTAGAACTACTTAAACCTAACTAACCTAAGGACGACACACACATCCATGCCCGAGGCAGGATTCGAACCTGCGACCGTAGCGGTCGCGCGGTTCCAGACTGAAGCGCCTAGAACCGCTCGGCCACTCCGGCCGGCAATCAAGTACACTTCCTCTCAAATTAGACCACAAAGGCTCCATAATACTGAGATGTGGACACTGTTATGGCCAGGGGAGATCCTCGTGCTCACAAAACTACTATTTGACGATAGGAACCGTGAGAACAGGGGCGCTGACGTCTAGGAAAACAACCTCACCATGGGGGATCAAATATTGTACCATGGCACGATGGGATCGACCTGATAAGCCAAAACGACAGTAATACGACCTTGTGGAAGACGCACTGAAGATCATGATATGGCTCCCGAAACCACCAATGTAGCGCCCCCATGTTTCACTTTTTAAGTTGTAAACTGGGCCAGAAATTTCAAACACTGCGCAAGAAGACTCATCCGACCAGATGAATTTCTTCCATCGCGCCATACTCCACAACTTATGGCTTCGGCATCGCATTACCCCGCATCACTTGTAAGTGGTTTTGGAATTACAGCTTGCCCTGCATTTCGCAGGTTATAAAGGGCCCTTCGTGTTATTTTGATACAATAGGTTTCGCGACTGTGCAATAATTTCTGCAGCTGTCGACCTCTTATTTTTCGTCACAATCCTCTTTAATGACCCTCTGTCACGATTTCTCAACATACACATTTCTTTCTGCGTTGTTTTGCCACTTTTTTCCGTATTCGGTAAAAATCTTCGATACGGCGCCTCTTGAAACACCTCGGTTACGTAAGTACCCACCATACGAGCATTCACAATTTATCCACGTTCGAAGTCGTTTGCTGTTGTTGTTGAGGTCTTCAGTCCAGAGACTGGTTTGATGCAGCTCTCCATGCTACTCTATTCTGTGCAAGCTTCTTTATCTCCAAGTACCTACTGCAACCTACATCCTTCTGAATCTGTTTGGTTTATTCATCTTTTGGTCTCCCTGTACGATTTTTACCCTCCACGCTGCCCTCCAATACTAAATTGGTGATCCCTTGATGCTTCAAAATATGTCCGACCAACTGATCCCTTCTTCTGGTCAAGTTGTGCCACAAATTCCTCTTCTCCCCAGTTCTATTCAATACCTCCTCATTAGTTACGTGATTTACCCATCTAATCTTCAGCATTCTTCTCTAGCACCACATTTCGAAAGCTTCTATTCTCTTCTTGTCCAAACTATTTATCGCCCATGCTTCACTTCCATACATAGCTACACTCCATACAAATACTTTCAGAAACGACTTCCTGACACTTAAATCTATACTCGATGTTGACAAATTTCTCTTCTTCAGAAACGCTTTCCTTGCCATTGCCAGTCTACATTTTATATCGTCTAACTTCGACCATCATTAGTTATTCTGCTCCCCAAATTGCAAAACTCCTTTACTACTTTAAGCGTCTCATTTTCTAATCTAATTCTCTCAGCATCACCCGATTTAATTTGACTACATAGCATTATCCTCGTTTTGCTTTTTCTGATGTTCATCTTATATCCTCCTTTCAAGACACTGTCCATTCCGTTCAGCTGCTGTCTCTGACAGAATTACAATGACGTCGGCGAACCTCAAAGTTTTTATTTCTTCTCCATGGATTTCAACATCAACTCCGAATCGTCACTTAGCTCCTACATAATGCACTCGCAGCTACACAGAACACAGTCCTGACCACAACTGACAATTGCAACACACTGAAGACATTGCACAGGTGCGGTTCATAGTCATATACAACAAATACAACAGCCCAATCTACAGACTTTGCTAGTAGCTACTTTTATGTTCAAGCGTGCATTTCTCTCGGGGTTTCCGTATTTTACGTCCACCCCCAATACTTAGTGATAATACTCGAACAGTTTTTCTTAGTATTTTTTTTTTTTCGTTTCCGTTTCGTTTTCTCCGACTTGTCCCCGAGATCCCACGCAGCCCTTGGTGGACGCTGGGGTCATTTGGTGCGGCGTGCGGTTCAGGGGTGGCCGCGCGCGCACGACTAGCTCGTAAAAGACACGGCGGAAGTAAAACAGTGGTCCCAGGGGTCGGGGAGAGCGCCGGAATTAGTGCTCCTCCCGGGGCGGGCGCGGGAAGCAATAGCGACCCCGCGGCCAGGGGGCGCCGCACACGCGCTGCGCCGAGGCGGCCACGAAAATTCAGTTTCCGCGTCTGCGGGGGAGCCGCAGGGCGCTGCGAAATGAGGACGCACCGCCCGCTGCCGCAGCCACCGGCCGGAAGCAATATCCGGAAGATCGGCGCGCAGCGGCACAGGGAAACCGTCACCCCCTTAGCCTGCAAGCTACGCGTCTTGCTGCGCTCTTGTTACTTCTTGCCTTCAGACAGAGCCTGGCTAAAGGTCAGGCTGCGCCTATTTGCTTTCAGCGGTTTTTGTTACTGCAACATTTTTTCCGCCTTGCGACCAAGTACTTACGATGGTAAATTGGTACCCATCTGTTCCTCACTCCTGATATACACATCTCGTGTGTCGTCTCTCTCTCTCTCTCTCTCTCTCTCTTCTTTGGTGTTAAAGTGTTTCGATTTTAATGTAAGATGTGACCGGGATTGTTTGGAAAAAGGTAAAGGATATTTAATATCTACACCTACATCTATATGGAGACTCTGCAAATCACATTTAAGTGCCTGGCAGAGGGTTCATCGAACCACCTTCACAATTCTCTATTATTCCAACCTCGTATAGCGCGCGGAAAGAACGAATACCTATATCTTTCCGTGCGAGCTCTGATTTCCCTTATTTTATCATGGCGATCGTTTCTCCATATGTACGTCGGCGTCAACAAAATATTTTCGCATTCAGAGGAGAAAGTTGGTGATTGGAATTTCGTGAAAAGGTTCCTCCGCAACGAAAATCGCCTTTGTTTTAATTATGTCCATCCCAAATCCTGTACCATTTCAGTGACACACTCTCTCATTTTTCGCGATAATACAAAACGTGCTGCCCTTCTTTGAACTTTTTCGATGTACTCCGTCAATCGTGTCTGGTAAGGATCCCACACTGCGAAGCAGTATTCTAAAAGAGGACGAACAAGCATAGTGTATTCATTACGGTATATTGATAATTTTTGCTTTATGGGCCGTCTGACAGCAACTGAATGAAATACAATTTCATGCCATATGCGTTTCGCCTTCATTTTCTGCAAGGCATCTTCAGTGGCAGGTTGTGTGGACTGTTTTCTACATATTACGCTCCTGTTGTATTTTTGGTGTTGTTCTTCTTCTTATAAATGCCAATTAGCGGTTTTTTTCTACATTTCACAGCACTATGAACTGAACACTTGTTTTGATGCAATGTTTTGCTTTGCAGAAAATAAAGGCGAAACGCATATGGCATGAAATTGTGCTTCATTCAGTTGCTGTCAGACGGTCCATAAAGTAAAAATTATCAATATACCGTAATATTACACGCAACTGAGGAAGACAGGACTACAAAAGTTGAAGATGTTAGTGTAGGCAGTAAGTGTCCTGCCAATAAAACGCAGTCTTTGGTTAGCCTTCCCCTCACCATTTTCTGTGCGTTTCTTCCAATTTAAGTTGTTCGTAATTGTAATACCTAGATATTTAGTTGAATTTACGGCTTTTAGATTAGACTGATTTATCGTGTAACCGATGTTTAACGAGTTCCTTTTAGCACTCATGTGGATTACCTCACACTTTTCTTTATTCAGGGTCAACTGCTACTCTTCGCACCATTCCGATATTTCATCTAAATCGTTTTCCAGTTTGTTTTGATCTTCTGATGACTTTATTAATCGATAAACGACAGCGTCATCTGCAAACAACTGAAGACGGCTGCTTAGATTGTCCCCCAAATCGTTTGTTTAGATAAGGAACACCAAAGGGCCTATAACACTACCTTGGGGAACGCCAGAAATCAGTTCTGTTTTAGTCGATGACTTTCCGTCAATTACTACGAACTGTAACCTGTCTGACAGGAAATCACAAATCCAGTCACATAGCTGAGACGATATTCCATAAGCACGCAATTTCACTACAAAGCCGCTTGTATGGTACAGTGTCAAAAGCTTTCTGGAAATCCAGAAATACGGAATCAATTTGAAATCCCTTGTCAATAGCACTCAACACATCGTGCGGTAATACAGCTAGTTGTGTTCCACAAGAACGATGTTCTCTAAATCCCTGTTGACTGCGTGTCAATAGACAGTTTTCTTCGAGGTAATTCATAATGTTCGAACACAACGTATGTTCCAGAATTCCGCTGCATATCGACGTTAATGATATGGGAGTATAATTTAGTGGATTATTCCTACTACCTTTCTTGAATATTGATGTGACCTGTGCAACCTTCTGCTGTTGGTGTCGCGTGTATTTTGAACGCTCGTAAATGCGGCTTACATATACACCGACGATAATCAGAGTTGCCACACAGGCAAAAATATTAATAACAATTGCTACAGTTTTATTTAAAATGCTTTAATTACGTTATCGAACTCGCTGCTAGCTCAAAGACAATCAGACGTAGCATGAAACAATTTCTGTTATTGCCCGATAAATTGTTGCGAAGAGGATTTGTACTCGCGATAAATCATATCTTTTATATCACACTGGCTTCAGTTTCGTTAAACATTTACTTGACAGAAATAAGTTTAATTGAAAACTCAAAGATATGGTGAAGCACACCTAAGCCTTGTTGCCTATTGCAGTTAAATTATTTATGCAATTTCGTAAAAATTTTGATAAAATGAACTTTCTAAATATTAATGTTTGAAAACTATTAACAGTATTAGAAGTAATTATTGTGTTAACTTGAGGGTGATGCCCAGTATTTAATATTTTGATTAAATTCCACATAAAGGCCGCCTGTGTGCCCTTACGATAAAAGAAGGCCAGATGGGCAATCTTCTACAAAACTCACTTTAAATATGTATTTTCACTTAAACATTTCCGAAGAGATGGAGAGGTTTTGATTAAGAACAGAAGCTACAGAATGTATGTGCATCAAACGCTCAGTGCGTCAGAACAGCTAAGCGACTTAATTCTTCAACAGCAGAGGCAACAGTAGAATTAGATCTTTGAACCACGTTTTTTTAACATTAACGAGATAGGATTTCCATGGTTACAAAGAATGTCTTTATATAGTATAGTTATTCTTTGATACTAAACTAATATTTTATTAACATTTTCAACACAAAAAGTATCATATTAACGAGTTGTAGATTTTATAATTATCTGTCGAATTAGGTTCGGTTTCTGTCGACAGAAACACACTCAGTTATCTACTATCTTTATACTTCACGTTTACACGTCTGGTATAAGTTTAGTCCAATTTTTATAGGACTTTCCAGGAGACGTCAAACTGGCCTTAAAAACTACGCAGCATCAAGGCGGCATGCACAGATGATCCTATCGGAGCACAAAAAAGGTTAATATTCCACAGAGCCAGTCTAGAGGTCAAGCTTCGCCTATTTGTTTTCAGCGGTTCTTGTTACTTCAACATTTTGTCAGTGATGCGACCAAGTACTTACGACAGTAAATTGGTACACATCAGTTTCTCATTCCCTATATACTCTTCTGGCTATTAAAACTGCAACATCATCAAGGCGGAATCTACTAGCGGAAATGATCTTATCGGAGAATAAAAAGGGCTAACGCGCTCCTGTTTTAAAAGACTCACTGTAAAGCGGGCCGCCAGCTGCCTCATTCTACATTCATCACCTTTAAAATGTTCCCAAAAGACTTGGCATGCGAACATAGTCGCGCTCTTTCTAACACACAACTCACCTCTCACTCCCATTACCTCTCCTAAATGTAACTCGCTCACGCCTACTAGTCCCTCTCTGCAACTTGTTCATTCTTACTCACTCATTCAGCCCAACGCATTGTCATTATCTCTGTGTCTCTCCGTCACTGTCTCCTGCCTTACAGCCACAGACTTCTTGGTTGTGTCCTACTGCTACTACTACTACAGTGCCCTCTCACTGTTGCTGTCTCCCTGTTGCTCTCTCTTATTGCTACTGTCTCATTCATTCATTCCCACTGGTACTGTCTCTTCTGTCACTGTCTCTCTCAACCTTGTTGTCATTTTATCACAGACCGTCTCTCATTATCATTGCCTCTCATCCCCATCCACCCTACTTGCCCATTCTCACTCACTCATCCAGCCCAACTCATTAACACCTTCTGCCTCTCTGTCACTGACTCCTATCTCATAGCCACAGTCGTCTTGTTTCTATTCTCCTACTACTGTCTCCCTCTTGCTCTCTCTTACTGCTATTCTCACTCATTCCTTCCCACTGCTGCTGTCTCTTCTGCACTATATCTCCTCCTCATTGTCAGTGTATCCATAGACTGTGTCTCTCATTGCACTGGCTCTGATTCATTTCCACTTTCTCTTTCTCTTTATTTCTCTCACACTGGCACTATCTCCTTCACTCTTCTCCCAGCACTGTTCCATCAGTGTCAGCTGTTTCCCACTGTCACTATGTCCCTCTCTTTTCTCTCAGGCTGCCATTGTCTCCTTCGCACTCTCTATACACCATCGTCTACTATCTTCCAGTATTCATTACTTTTCCGTCTGTTTCCCACTACCACTCTCATATCCTCTCTCACCATAAAGAAGCACGAACATCTCTGCATCCGAAAAATTTTGAGAAATTTTTTAAAGGTGCTGAGAAAGGCAGAATGAGGCACGTGAACTCCATTTTCCAGTCATTCTTTTAAAAAGGAGCATATTAGCCTTTTTTGTCCTTCAATGGGAACATTTTTCCGCTGGTTCTCTTCTTTTCCCCGCTACAGCAGGGAATATCACTCATATGAAAAGAACTTTATGGGTGATTGAAAATTTTATAGTTTACAGACACTTTTACAGCACATTTATCCATGTGCCGTCACGTTAAATATTAAGTTTTCGTCTCACACTAGATATTACGTCCGTATTTTACTTGTACAATTAGGGTGAAACTTTGAACCTCGGAAACGTATAAATATGTCAACAAAATTTTCAAAGCTGTTCGAATCGGAATCTTAGGACTATATAGTAAAAATTTCATCTTGGAGTCTGCGCCTCGGTTTTTGTACCCAAAAACGTGTTTTTCGGGTTTTCTCGGGTACCGTCCATAAACTAAATGGTGAATCCATTAACATTTCAGTGCAAGCATACAAAGTAAGTAGAAGTAACGCCATATCACTGTCTGACAAAAAGAAGCACCCAGAAGGAATGCTCGGATTGCAAAGTAACTTCGTACATAAGATATAGCATTGGTCTGTCGGAGAAATGTCAGCCAAACAATCCCGAAGAGCCAAGGGCAGATCTGTACAAGAACTACCGTACAAGAACTACCGCACAATCTATTTAACTGCCCATTCATTCAAATTGCTGATACGACAAATATTCAAAAGACTGGAAAAGAAAATTGAGGACGTGTTCTATGACGATCAGTTTGGCCTCCAGAAAGGCAAAGGCTCCAAAGTGGCTGTTCTGACGTTGAGATTGATAATGGAAGCAAGACTTAAGAAAAATCAACACATGTTTATAGGATTTGTTTCCCTGTAATAAGCTTCTGACAGTGCAAAGTGGTGCAAGATGTTCTAAGTTCTGAGAAAACTAGGAGTAAGCTATAGGGGAAAATGAATAATCTGCCTACATTAATATTAAAATTGTAACCCCGCGCGTCTGTCTGTCTGTTTGAAAATACTAATCTCCAAAACTACTAGACAAATTTTCAAGGGATTTTCACATGTAACTTGAGAGTAGCTTCGGATAAAGTATCGGCTTTATCTCATCAAAGTCGGAACTTGGAGAAAAAATATATCATAATTTAAAATTTTATCTAAAATCATCTGGTCAGGTTAGCAGCTCGGATGCTTAGTCATCATTGTGTAGCACACCAAAGCACCAATAGATGGTGCTGTTAGTTTTGTAGTTCTCCAAAGAACAAGTAAACGGTGTTAATATTTTTTTTTTTTTTTTTTTTTTTTTTTAACACAGTGATAGATGCAGTTTCAGAACTTTACGTCAGTGACAGAATTAAGGACCACAATCTTATCTTTATGAATACTAGCTAACAACCAATTTACTCGGCTAGTATATACAGATATTCTGATTTTTTTGTGTATTAAAAATTTAAATGACATTGCTTGCTTCTTTCTATAGATTTCATTTGTAATCGTTACTAGGAAAAAGAATTTGTTGACTTCGCTTTTTTGTGATTTGGATGCCTGCTCATTACGGTTTTATTTAGTCTTGTTTAGGAATAAAAATGCATAGAAAACGATCGAGTCTTTCTGAATGCACCAGAACGCCCAAAAGGCTGAGGACTATGCGGTCTCGAGAATCCAATGAAGATTGTGGGGCGAGACTTGCTGTGGCTCGAGAACATCAAGCTTTTACTCACTCTTTGGAAACTCCTCCCAAAAGCGAGGCGTGACATAACTCTGATGGAGAGCTTCATGCATTATCTCGCTCCTCAGAACTCTTCACTCACAGAGGCTTAAAGTTACTTCTCTCCAATGTAACATCACAGAAACGGGAATTTTGATAGGAAGTGTAGCAGGTAATCGTGTTTTTATACTCCAAATCCCGTTTATTCCTAACAATTCATCATTTCTATATACACGTGTACAATTCCTGGTGAGTTTATGCTATGCCATGACCGTAAACAAAGCACAAAGCCATATGCTGCGTGTTGCGAATACGGACTTAAGTTCAGTTACTTTTCGTACTGCCAACTGTATGGTGGCTGTCTCCCATATTAGTGAAGCAAACAAGCCCTTCATTCATGTTCCCAACCGTACTACTTCAAACATTGTCTATAAAGGAGCTTTATAAGTAAAAAATAAATTCCACACATACGAAGTCTCGGGCACAGCGATAAATAAATACTGAGGCTTAGCTGGGTCTCTCAGCTACTGTATAATACGTACAAGAACCAGCAGGAAAGAATCATCTGGTCAGGTTAGTAGTTCGGATGCTTAGTCATCATGGTGTGAGACACCAAAGGACCAATAGATGATGCTGAATTTCTTGGATTAAAAAGGATGTAAGCCAGGGCTACAGTTGTCTGCCTCTACTGTTCGATCTCTACATCGAAGAAACAATGACAGTATAAAAGCGACATTCAAGGGTGGGACTAAAATTCGTGATGAAAAGATATCAAGGATAACATTTGCTAATTGTAGCGCTATTCTCATTGAAAATGAATCATAATTACAGAACTTGCTGAGTGAAACGAACAGTCTAATCAGTACAGAATATGAACAGAGAGTAAACCAGAGAAAGACAAAAGTATTAAGAAGTAGCAGAAATGAATTAAGGATAAATTTAACATCACATTTGGGGACCACGATTTGGACGAATTTAAGGAATTCTCTTACCTTGCAAGAAAAATAACTCATTATGGACGAAGCAAGGAGGACGTGAAAAGCAGACTTGCACATGCAGACAGTGCATTTCTGACCAAGAGAAGCCTGGTAGCATCAAATATCGGTCTTAATCTAAGAAATTGCGCAGTATGTGCTTTTGGAGCACGGCATTGTATGGTAGTGAATCCAAGGACTGTGGGAAAACAGGAAAAGAACGGAATCGAAGAATTTGAGATGTACTGCCACAGAAGAATGTTGAGAATTAGGAGGGCTGATTAGGTAAGGGCTAACGAGACTCTCGGCAGAATCGTCGACGAAATCTGACAGGAAGAAGGGACAGGATGATAGGACATCTGTTAAGACATCAGGGAATAATTTCCATGGTACTATCGGGATCTGTATAGATAAAGCTATAGGGAAAGCCGATAACAGCTGAAAGCTCACGATGTGTGACCATGAATTCCTGACGTACAATTTACAAAAACAATAAGTGAAGAAATATCATCTGGATCACAATTTATTATATTAACGATGACCATGCGGCACCAGAGCTGAAGATGATCTGCAGTGTAATTGATAGTCGTTTACAGAAGAAACTGTGATGCAGCCGGAGTTTCTTCATTTATTGTAACAACTGCTACCACAGTTCCCAAGACATAGCGTTATTCACGAAATTTACAGGAAGATATAGATAAGTTTCAGTTACAAAAAGCACAGAAAATACATGTAAGTGATAATAATTATGTTATGAAGAAGATATACGTAATAGTAGGGCGCCCAAGGAGGAGTGTACAATGTAAACGCCGTGAATTATTAGTCGGGAGTCCAACGAGTTACGATACAGATGCAGGACTAAGCGATCAGCAGTTACTTGCAAACCAACAACCGTAAAGCGCCGAACTGCAGCCTTAGTTTGTCTGATACTTAGCACAAGGAATAAGGGTAACTGCTGACGATACTTGAGCCACGAAACATGCACTAGCTCTGCAGCGTTGCCCCACGTGGTGGCTTGATTAAGTCTTTAGTGACTGCATGTTGGTATCGCAAGAAAGAGAGGTGAGCTGATGATCTTCCGCAATACGCGTAGTAGTAATGCAAGTTACCAGTTCTAAAATGTGGCCAATCTCGTAACAGGCTCGGGACAGCTCTTCGCTTTGTAACGACCACTGGAAGTCCACTATTGACAAGGAATTAACCTTCACTCAGCGGGAGTCGAAGTCGCCTTTCCGGTTTACAGACAAAAGCGAAGAGGGCATGAAATCTTATCTCAGGTCTGAAAGAAGTCTCAGATCTTCAGATATCGTTTGTTAGAGGAGTGACTAGACATCGATAAGACAACGTGAACTGTAGAGGGTTAAAGTTGCAAAGACGTTCCCCCTTGCACTCTTCATCACTAGACACAAACCTCCTGCTTTGTCATCTTCACTGTTTCCTTGTAAATACAATTATCCTCGTATCGTCACTTTTGTCATCATTTTCACAAACTATTATTTTTATTTTTAAGCGTGGTACCTGTTCTTCCGGACATGTCCGAGAGAACAGATACCACACATATAAGTGAATGCGCCTTGACGCCAATTAATGATCATTCAGTGCAGATTCACTCTTCGCCCCATCGCTTGTAGGATTTAACGTGAGGCTGCGAGCAAGGGGCGCTACGTCGGTAGTATGCGATAAGACACGAATTTGGGTTGGACGTGAAGCGTGCTCAGGTAGCCGGAGCAGTTAAGGCGACCGTTCGCGTAAAGCGGGAAATACGTGTTCGAATACCGGTCTGCCACCAATTTTCACTTGTCACCATTGAATTTAATTCAATGCCCGATTGTAGCTAATGCCGGAATTTAAATTCGTCATAATGTTTTTATTACTGCTGCAACTGAATTTTAAGAAATTCTTAGTCTGCCTTACGCCTGTTGCCATGTGTAGGTAAAGTAAGTCTCTTTTAGGATAAAGCCGGAAGGCAGGTTCCATTGCCTAAAAAGTATCTCCAGTAGTCTGAAAAATTTTAAGTAAGCATTCGCAAGATTGATTCTAACACACCACATGGAGCACGTACTACTCTAACATGTCATGAAGAAAAACAAACCATTCGAAAAAGTAATGTGGAAAATTTCATAGACTTAACAATTCGTATAAAAACATGGAATCAATACAAAATAAAATACAGCAGTTTGAAGTTGAGCTCGAGTCTTTGAACTGCACAGTAGTTTATGTCGAAAATTGGCGACTGCTGGTCCATACGCCACAAGCACCCACCGGCGTATAAAGTCTGATTGTCTAGTACGTTATCAGGTGCCTCCCTGCAACTCTTGATATGCCGATAAAATCAGCGTGGAGAAATCAGATCTGGTTGTGCATCATCTCGAAAAGCGACCAGATGCCGTAGCGCCACTGCAGACGACGCTGGGCAGTTGAAGTCACTCCGTGAAGAGAGAGCCCCGTGTACCTGGGCAGGCGCTAAACCGTGATGTCACCACGTGGCTAAGTGCTGGCTTCCGATTACCGAGTCGGCATATGCGCGCGCACGTAGCGCTTTGAGCTTGCCTCACAGAAGATGCTACGGGAACTTTTCAAACAAGTATTTTACGCGTGTGTGTGTGTGTGTGTGTGTGTGTGTGTGTCTGTGTGTGTGTGTGTGTGTCTGTGTGGCCAATGTTGCGCCATACGACGAAGTGCGTTTACAGCCGGTTCGGGGCATCAGGCATACAGTAAACCGAGGTAACCACGTTCTAACAAATCTGCGGTGAAGTATTCTCTAGATCCAGCTTTAAACGTAACCGTAGCACTCTCTTTCAAAATATATGACCTGATAGGCTGGATAGCGCTGCGCTTTTCTAAATTTTTGTAAAGACTCTAAAATTGCGTTCACTTTTTACTGCAAATGAAGTCAATAATGTTCAAAGACGTGGATTGCTATTTCCGATTACTTTTTTTTATTTTTGCAATAAAGGACTAATTCTCGTCATTATCACCTCTCATATTTTTCGTGTTGCGGATGGGGCTATATGAACGCTGTTCAAGTAATCTAAATCGTTAGAATATTAATATGACAACTACGGGCTGTTTTTGTTGCTTATGCGAGTATTTTTAGTCATTCTTCGTGAGTTGCTGCTTCACGATCATCTAATTTGTAGGTAAGATAAATAATTGTCATTTGTATCTGGACTTTAATTTTCTTTTTTATGGCCGGACGCGGTGGTCTAGCGGTTCTAGGCGCTCAGTCCGGAACCGGGGGACTGCTACGGTCGCACGTTCGAATCCTGCCTCGGGCATGGATGTGTGTGATGTCCTTAGGTTAGTTAGGTTTCAGTAGTTCTGAGTTCTAGGGGACTGATGACCACAGATGTTAAGTCCCATAGTGCTCAGAGCCATTTTTTTCTTTTTTATGAAATAGGTTTCAGGAAAGGAGGATCCTGCTTTGATAGTATTTTTAGTCTAAAACAACGGGTAGAGAAATGAAAACGTTTAGCTTAAGACTGGTCTACACGTAACGTTTTGTCGTCAGTCTTGCATGGTCATGAAAGGCTGACGATAATACACACAAATCGCGCAGCTACACTATTCACAATTACGCTCAGTCTCTTGATCAGTCGTTCCGAAATAGTCAAGGAAGATGAACTGTTGGCGATGACGGGTGCGTCATGTGCTCTTAACCTGAAGAAGAAAACAAAGCCTACACGTAGTCTCCGATGGTACCAGGATTGGTTATTGGACAGACAGACATTCCCCCGTTGTATTTTCAACGACGACTACGGCAGGAATCAGAAGATTGGCGTAATTATCTATATAAGAACATAGAACGGTACTGTAAACTGTCAAAGCTTGTGACCCTAAAAACTGAAAAAGAAGCTAGTGTCATGAGGGCGGCTGTCAGACTTCACGAAAGACTCACCGCAACGTTATGGGTTTTAGCGACTGGCAAGAGCTACAAGGACCTCAAAGTTTTGCATGAGGGACTGAATAAATAATAGTTGTTGGCCACAAATATTTTAAGCGGTTTTTATTATTCAGGATGTTATATGTTAGACCGTGATCTTCGACACTCAAGAAGGAAACTAAATCAAAATACCACAAAGAACGTTTTTAAACTTCTTCCGTTCCAGCTCAAGATCTCACAAACACTTTTATTTTCACACTCTCTTTGCTGTAACACGTTCGAAATGAGTTGATCTTTTTGATGACCAACTTTTTTCTTGCTTCACTATTCTCTTCTTTGTCCTTACTAACCATAGTGGCGTATGTCTGGTTTTTCTTGTCTCTGTTACTGTAACCATTAAATTTTACTTGCCAGAGTTAACTTTGGTACAGCTCTATGAACTCCGTGAAGAATTCGCGAGTTCACTTTCGCAAATCTACCATTTTCTTTGGCCACTACATACATTAAAATGACAGCTGGAACATCTAGTGTAACCGATAGTAAACTGGCAGCGGAACTAAGTTTCAACGATAAGACTGACGTGCATCTACATTCATGACTTGTCAACAGTCTTGCATGTACACAATGCTCCAGTCTATCAGTCTTGTCGACTTTGTCAAACTTCATTCTGTTCATGTAAGACTCCCAAACTTCCATCCACACGTAACGTTTTATTTGACTAATCTCGCATGATCCTGCAAGACTGACCACAAAACGTTGCGTGTGGCTCAGGCTTTATAAATGCACTTAGTGTTTGTAGATTATGAAAAAGCTGACCGAGTCAGTTCACACCTGCTGTGGTAGATTATGAAAAAAGAGGCTTCCCAGCTCATCTAACTAACTTATAAGAGTTCTTTACAAAGAAACGGGAATCATAATCGAAGATGAAGATGACTTGTCTAAACAATTAACAATGACACATGGAGTAAAACAAGGATGTAACATATCTCCAACATGATGTTATATGCATATATGACCTAGTCAAGACTTGGAAACAAAATATCACCTACAGCATCAATATCAATGGGAACCAATATTTTAACAATCTACTATACGCACACAACCAAATAATAATTGAAGCAAATGAAGATAATCTTCAGAGTCATATGTCACCTTAACTCGTTGGCTTTTAAATACAACAGGAACATCTCCACTAACAAAACAAAGGTTAAGATCTGAAATTATAATGCATAATGTAATACTGGAACAGGTAACCCACTTTCGGTATCTAGGCTGCAACATAGGAAAAAATTTCGACATTGAAACTGATAAGATCCTAAAATTTAACACAGTCTGTCGAACAATTAGACAGATGAAGTTTCACAAAGTCATGGCAGGGTCTACTAAGCTCCATGGCTCTTTTACATCATGGTGCCAACGCAAAATGCTATTAGTAGGATCCAAGCCGCGGAAACGAAGTTTCTCCGTCGTGGTAAAGGGTGCATCAGACAAGACCGCTTCGGAAATGAAGACATTAGAAATGAATTAGAAGTTAATCCAGTGCACAATATAACAGACCTAAACAGGACTAGATGGTGCAAACTTGTAGACATAGTGCATCAAAACATATTTCCAAAACAAATTCTTGAGAACAAACCGAGAAAGACTGAAACAGACGGCTGGAGCTTGCTGCCCCGAGCATATGAAATCACCTAATTCACGAAGGGAGAAGAATCAGATATTTTCGGAATAATTCTACGATGAAACGATTATTATTGTAATCATTTGTTTAATTAAGACTAGCTTACATAGCTATAAATACAGGATCCAGGCACATTAACGTGACCACTGCCTATGTTGCCAAAATATGGCAGAATGGCTCCATCTAAAACCAGCACCGGGGCAGCTGTGGTGCACCGCCGGTCAAAGACGACAGGGGCGAAAGACGGCTGCGGAGCTGTGTACGGGCGAATAGACATGCAATTGTTAAGCAACTGATCGCCTAGACGAATCAAAAGACTGCAAATAGTGTCTTCTCAAAGAACGTTCAGCGAACATTGCTGCGTATGGGCATTTGCAGCAGACACCTGGTTCTTGCAGCTGTTCATCGGTGGCGAAAACTGGAATTTTCACACAAATACCGCAATAGAGATCCACTAAGAGTCGAAAGGTGGCCTTTTTCAGAAGAATCGGACAGAAAGCAAATAGCCTGCAGCAATCGTAGGAAGGGTCCAGGCCGCAGGAGGAAGCATTATGGTCTGGGGATTGTTTTCGCGGCATTCCCTAGGTGATCTCATCATTCTGGAAGGGACAATGGATCAACACAAGTATCCATCTATTCTTGGGGACCATGTCATCCGCTACAGATGGATAACAGCAGGTATTAAGAAATCCTCCCAAACACTTAAACACCTCAGTTCCATGAGAAAGAGTCGCAATGATCCAGAATTCTTAAATTTCTATCATAGGTACAAAAATATCTATAGAACGGTGCTGATTGCTGCAAAAAAGTCATTTAATGACAAAATAATGATAATGCAGACAATAAAAGCAAAGCAGTCTAGGATGTTTTAAAAAGGGAAACGGGGACAGGCAAAGAAACGCAGAATAACATACTGCTAAGGCAGGGGGATAAGGTAATAAATGATCCACAACATTTAGCAAATTATGTAAATGAGCATTTTTCGAGTATTGCAGCGACGTTACAGCAAAAATTCCCCAAAACAAATATAACACATGTAAATAATGTTGCACTAAATACAATGATGTTACTTCCAACCACAGAGAATGAAGTCAATAAAACTGTCAGTAGACGTAGATGAAGTACGAATGTGTGTACTGAAACAATGCATAGAGATTATACAAGAACCATTAACAAATATAATAAATGTACCTTTGCTTAAAAAAGGTAATGCAGAAGACATAGAAAATTACCAGGCAATTTCCCTGCTGCACCATTGTCAAAAATAATAGACGCGATTATGAAAGGCAGATTAATGACTGATCTGAATAAATACAATCTTGAATTACCTGAATAAATACAATCTTTTAAGCGAATCACAGTTTGGTTTCCGAAGTGGCAAAAATACGGAGTCAGCCATAGTAGAATTCGAAAAAGTTGTACTTGACGCTCTTGACAAAGATGAGTGTGTCACAGGCATATTTTTGGATCTTTGTAAGGGTTTTGTACAGTTGACCACAAGATTCTTTTAAATAAATTAGAAGCATTAGGAATAAGAGGGGTAGCTAATGACTGGTTTCGATCATACCTAGCAGATAGGTTACAAAGAATAGAGATAACACATACTTCAAATAGATCTAAACATTTAGTGAAACACTTAGCAGAACCAAAATATATTAATATAGGGGTTCTGCAAGGTAGCATATTAGGACTAATATTATTCCTAATATACATCAATGACTTTTCCAGTAGTGTTACTCATGGTGAAAATATTCTCTTTGCTGGTGACAGCAATATTACAGTCACTGAGAAATATTACAGTCTGAGAAAAGAAGAGAACTCCTTGCAGAGATAGCAAATGAAGCACTCAAAGAAGTTTACTATTGGTCAATAAGAAGTAAAGTGACATTGAACATAAAGAAAACTAATGCCATGAATTTCAGTTTGAAGAGGGGGAAATGACAATGTTAAATTAAATGTAGATGGCACCTCTACATACTGTGCAACAAATGCAAAATTTCTAGGAGTGAATATTGATTCTCAGTTGAAGTGGTGTGAACACACAAAGGCACTTGAAAACAGAATGTCATCACCATGTTATGCCCTTAGAATCCTATCATCAGTGTGTAACATGCAGTCTTTTAGTTATATACTATTCATGTGTACACTCAATTCTGAGCTATGGCGTTCTTTTTTGGGGAACACATGCACAATATATGAACACAGTTTTCAAACTCCATGAGAGAGCCATAAGAATCATAACCAAAAATGGTAGTCGAGCTCATTGTAAAGATCTGTTCAAAACACTGAGGATTTTAATTGCTCCGTGTGAATAGATTTACCATTCAGTTGCACACATAAAAAATAACATTGATAATTAGTGCACAAACAGTTCTGTCCATGGCCATGGAACAAGAGCTAGACTGAACTTACATTTGTACAGAAAAAATAAACATAAAACTCAAAACAGCATTTTCTACCAAGGAATAAAACTGTACAATAAATTACCAAAGGAGATAAAAGAAATTGCAAAAAAACACTTATCTAAAAAGGCAGCTAAAAAGTACCTATTATGCAATACATTTTATACATTAAAGGATTACTTAGACAAAACAGAGCAGGGGTTTGTTAAAAAAAATGTTATACAAATTGATAATAGCAATGATTATAAAACATCCAAAATTCCATGTAACACCTTCACACTGTGTTTTTTTCCTTCTTTTTTCCTTTTCCAAAAAAACTTACCATGAAGCTATGCATTGCACAATAATAACACATCTTCCTCATTCTTAGCTCGGCATCTCACTCACTGTAAAGGAATGCTGACTCAGTTTCTCAGGATAGCAAACGGAAAGTTATGGTACAGAAAATGTCACAGAGATCACCAGTGTTTGTGTGTGTAGTGAGTGAAGTGTTATGAAGTAATGTGTGTGTAGTGTATGCAGTGACTGATAGTGAGATATGAGTGAACAGTGTGGCATTACATTATTTAATAAGTTATTTGTAAAAAAAAGTATTGTAAACCAGGAGTAAATCTAATGATTGCCTCTTAACTGTAAGTCTGTAAATGTATGTGTATACGAATTAGCTTATTTTAAACTTGTCTAAACTGGTAAATACTTTCTCGGGCCTTTGTCCCGCTCCAATGCGGAGACGGCTTTGTTATGACGGATTTGGCAGTGTTAATGGCAGAGGGTGGCTGGATGCCCTTCCTGCCGCCACCCCGAACCCCCCGGGACGGAAGTAGTGTACCCCAGCTGTCTGCGACTTAAGTCAGGAAATAGTGCGAACGTTTGCAAATGCCTGTGAGCCGTGTAACTGAGGCGGAACTTGGGGACCAGCCCAGTATTCAACTAGTGGGATGTGGAAAACCGCCTAAAAACCACATCCAGGCTGGCCGGCATACCGGCCCTCGTCATTAATCCGCCGGGCGCATTCGATCCGGGGCCGGCGCGCCTACCCGAGTCCAGGAAGCAGCGCATTAGCCCTCTCAGCTACCCTGGAGGGTAAATACTTTGACATGTCCTATATTCTAGGAAAAAGAGATCTACGGATGAATAAAGCTACTACTACTACTACAAGTACACTCCTGGAAAATGAAATAAGAACACCGTGAATTCATTGTCCCAGGAAGGGGAAACTTTATTGACACATTCCTGGGGTCAGATACATCACATGATCACACTGATAGAACCACAGGCACAGAGACACAGGCAACAGAGCATGCACAATGTCGGCACTAGTACAGTGTATATCCACCTTTCGCAGCAATGCAGGCTGCTATTCTCCCATGGAGACGATCGTAGAGATGCTGGATGTAGTCCTGTGGAACGGCTTGCCATGCCATTTCCACCTGGCGCCTCAGTTGGACCAGCGTTCGTGCTGGACGTGCAGACCGCGTGAGACGACGCTTCATCCAGTCCCAAACATGCTCAATGGGGGACAGATCCGGAGATCTTGCTGGCCAGGGTAGTTGACTTACACCTTCTAGAGCACGTTGGGTGGCACGGGATACATGCGGACGTGCATTGTCCTGTTGGAACAGCAAGTTCCCTTGCCGGTCTAGGAATGGTAGAACGATGGGTTCGATGACGGTTTGGATGTACCGTGCACTATTCAGTGTCCCCTCGACGATCACCAATGGTGTACGGCCAGTGTAGGAGATCGCTCCCCACACCATGTGTGCCTCGGTCGTATGCAGTCCTGATTGTGGCGCTCACCTGCACGTCGCCAAACACGCATACGACCATCATTGGCACCAAGGCAGAAGCGACTCTCATCGCTGAAGACGACACGTCTCCATTCGTCCCTCCATTCACGCCTGTCGCGACACCACTGGAGGCGGGCTGCACGATGTTGGGGCGTGAGCGGAAGACGGCCTAACGGTGTGCGGGACCGTAGCCCAGCTTCATGGAGACGGTTGCGAATGGTCCTCGCCGATACCCCAGGAGCAACAGTGTCCCTAATTGGCTGGGAAGTGGCGGTGCGGTCCCCTACGGCACTGCGTAGGATCCTACGGTCTTGGCGTGCATCCGTGCGTCGCTGCGGTTCGGTCCCAGGTCGACGGGCACGTGCACCTTCCGCCGACCACTGGCGACAACTTCGATGTACTGTGGAGGCCTCACGCCCCACGTGTTGAGCAATTCGGCGGTACGTCCACCCGGCCTCCCGCATGCCCACTATACGCCCTCGCTCAAAGTCCGTCAACTGCACATACGGTTCACGTCCACGCTGTCGCGGCATGCTACCAGTGTTAAAGACTGCGATGGAGCTCCGTATGCCACGGCAAACTGGCTGACACTGACGGCGGCGGTGCACAAATGCTGCGCAGCTAGCGCCATTCGACGGCCAACACCGCGGTTCCTGGTGTGTCCGCTGTGCCGTGCGTGTGATCATTGCTTGTACAGCCCTCTCGCAGTGTCCGGAGCAAGTATGGTGGGTCTGACACACCGGTGTCAATGAGTTCTTTTTTCCATTTCCAGGAGTGTAGTTTGTTTTTCCTCGTTACGCTGGCATCTCGCAGCAGCACAATGCAGTGCCACACAACTCGAGAGCACGACGATGAGTCGTGCCCTGGTTACCAACCTCCCCGGATTTAAACCCAACAGAGAGTCTGTGATGCCAGCTCGATAGGGCTGTTCGCGCCGTTGATCCTCAGCCGAGAAGCCTAGTCAGATGGTCACGGTACTGGAGTCGACATGGCTCCACTCCCCGTCGGTACCCACCACAATCTCACTGACACACTTCCTGCACGTCTCGCACAGGTCCGCACTGCAACAGATGGTTAATCGGGCTTTTGACAGGTGATACACATTAACTTGACTGGACAGAGTGATACGTGGCGCCGTTGGCGCCAGTCGCTTCTCTATGATCATTTAAAATCTCTGCGATCGACTCTGTATCGCGTGGCTGCGGTTTTCCTATTTGGTCGCTTTTCGGCTATTTCAGAGCACGACGTTGTGGGGAGAGGGCTGGTTTAGGTCGGTTGGTTGGCGCTCCGGAGTGCAATCTGGTTGTTGGCAGTCGCTATTTGCGCATGCTCTGTCTCTTTCTGTCACGTGTGCAGAGGGGCTGCGGGCGAAACGTGCGTGAGGTCGGCGAGTGTATGCTGCGTCTAGTGAGAGTGCGATGGTCTCGTCTGCGCTGCTAAACGGTGTGAACATGTAATAGTGGCTTTAGAATGTATCAGCCTGCAACCAGATACGCTACAGAATGAAACGGTGGGAATTATTCAGGTTCTTGAAGTCCTGCTGTATATATGTATATTGAATTTCGTGCTGTTTGCTGTTAATGGCCTTCCCGGTGTTTGGATGCCCGTGTTATCTGTTTCGTATTGACCACTAATCCACAACTTATTGAATAGTGGTTACCAGCGTGAATGAGGTTTGCCTGTTTGGGACCCACTTGAGATATGGGCAAGGAGTGTATATCTAAGTGCGTGTCTGTGCACTCCGAAATAACCATAGGTTCGATTTTCTGGCTTTCTGCTGGTATTTAGGTAATGTGTTCAGAGGTAAACAAGCAGAGGCTTAATGATGAAAAATTTGTTGTGTGCTAGAGTCCTGTCCTACTGTAACTGAGTGTGTTTATGGAATATATACAGAGTGGCACATATAAAACGGGCCCCAGCGCCGAAAGGAATATGAATGAAGAAAATCAACGTACATCGTCTCTTTCTTACATTTTATTGTACAGTTTCATTATTAACCATGTAATTAACAGTTTAAGTAACAGATTTATTTGTATTAGTTTAATAAGCATATTTTAGAAAGGAATTTAAAGTCTCTGTTCAGAATGTTCTCTGTCAACATCCAAGCAAAGTTGCACACGTCGAGGCATGTTAAGGAAAAAATGTTTCAGTACTCTTTGAGAAATGTTCGAAATTTGTTGCTTTTTAATGTGCCAAGTGTTCCGGGATTGTTGCTGTAGACTCTAGCCTTTAGAAATCCCCAGAGGTAAAAGTCACATGGTGACAAGTCGGGGAGGGGGGGTGGCCACAAATCCTTTCTAATGGTCCTCTCTTTTGTAAAATCAGTATGTATACGAGCTAAGGACGAATCCGACGTATGAGAAGTTACCCCATCCTGCTGGAAATATGCATAACATTTTTCGTTTGGAGTTAACAGAGCCGAAAATTCGCTGTAGAGTTGCAAGTAAACATGTGTGTTGACAGTTTCTTTGAAGAACAATGGCCCGATAATTCCGCACCATACACGAATTTTTAAATCGTGTAACGGCTTTTGCGGTATGCTATGGGGATTCTCTGTAGCCCAGTGTCTTGTTTTTTGTGAATTAACGTAATCCGACAGATGAAACAAAGCTTCATCCGTCGAAAAAAGGAGGAACGGATCAAGATGTCCCCCAGCGACTTTTTCCAGCAACCAATTACAGTAATGTGTCCGCTTCTTTTATTTGCTGAACAACAGTCACAAGGTAAGGTTTTATTTTTAAGCCATGAAGGATGCGTTGACATGGCCTGCGAGATATTCCACATTGCTGTGATAATCGTCTTGTGACTTGTAGGGACATCTTTCAATGTGTGCCGTCACTTTGCCACAATTTCAGGTATAGGTAGAGTCGGTGCCTTATTTCTCTTTGAATTAACAACCCTGCCTGTCGAACGCCACTTTCTAACTAGATCCTGAATCGTTGATTTTGCAGGAATATTACTTTCAGGAAACTTTCATGAAAAGTGTCACGAAGAACTTTAATGGATTCAGACCGCACATACTCATCAACAATGAAAACACGTTCTTCAATGGAGTGAGGAATGACAATGAAGTACTCGGTTTAAAACGACTACTTCCCGTATGAACTACTCACACGCTACTGCTGTTGGAAGGTGGCAAAGAAACTGACAAGCTAGTAATGCTACTGACGCGCGTTCGCATTCCGGTTCGGACCGGTTTTATATGCACCACTCTGTGTAATATAATTAATCGGCTCTTGGATTATGAGTTAGGTTATGAGGGCGCGATTTAGCACTATGACCAGCTTCTTATATGTTTGAGTATATTATCACTTCCTGCTCTGGCAGTAATAAGCCTGCCTGCACATATTATTAATGACAAAATTAGTTCAGATGTTTAAAGTGGTTAATTCTGAATGTGAATGGCTTATGGGTTCCTCGTGGCCGTATTCCTCTTTTGGAATTTTTTAAATGTATTAAGGATTGTATTACTCTGGATACTGCCCAGTTGCTGGTTGTTTCAGTGGTATAATCATCGGTGCGCGTCGTCCTTTGTAGCTGGTCGTTGAACTGGGTGACGACGCCTTGGCGGCGGCCCGTTTGAATTGTAACCGATAGCGCGGTCGCTGTGTTATCAGTAGACTCCAGTTCTTCGGCGAATTTAAGTTTAGTACTATATTATTTGTTTTGGTGACGCCGAGGAGTCCGTCTTTCCTTCTTCACCGTTCCTTTCAGCTTTCATTCAGGCTCGATACGAGATGCAGTTTCCGCGGGCCTATGATGTGCCATTACTTATCACTGAAATTTTGTTATTCATGCAAGATGTCTTTCATTGTACAGGGTTTTTAATATTTTATTCAGAAATAGAAATTGTGAGTTCTTTCTGCTGTTATATCTTAAAAGGTGTGCTGTTTCTGTGGAGGTTTCCTCAGTAAACCATTTACGAGGTGCATTCAAGTTCTAAGGCCTCCGATTTTTTTTTCTCCAGACTGGAAAGAGATAGAAACATGCGCATTGTTTTAAAATGAGGCCGCGTTCATTGTCAATACGTCCCAGAGATGGCAGCACCAGATGGAATTTTACCGCCAGCGGCGAGAATGAGAACTGTTTTAAATACTTAAAATGGCGACGTTTTCCTTACTTGAACAGTGTGCAAACATTCGTTTTCTGAATTTGCGTGGTGTGAAACCAATTGAAATTCATCGACAGTTGAAGGAGACATGTGGTGATGGAGTTACGGATGTGTCAAAAGTGCGTTCGTGGGTGCGACAGATTAATGAAGGCAGAACATCGTGTGACAACAAACCGAAACAACTCAGGCTCGCACAAGCCGGTCTGACGACATGATCGAGAAAGTGGAGAGAATTGTTTTGGGGGATCGCCGAATGACTGTTGAACAGATCGCCTCCAGAGTTTGCATTTCTGTGGGTTCTGTGCACACAATCCTGCATGACGACCTGAAAATGCGAAAAGTGTCATCCAGGTGGGTGCCACGAATGCTGACGGACGACCACATGGCTGCCCGTGTGGCATGTTGCCAAGCAATGTTGATGCGCAACGACAGCATGAATGTGACTTTCTTTTCGTTGGTTGTGACAATGGATGAGACGTGGATGCCATTTTTCAATCCAGAAACAAAGCGCCAGTCAGCTCAATGAAGCACACAGATTCACCGCCACCAAAAAAATTTCGGGTAACCGCCAGTGCTGAAAAAATGATGGTGTCCATGTTCTGGGACAGCGAGGGCGTAATCCTTACCCATTGCGTTCCAAAGGGCACTACGGTAACAGGTGCATCCTACGAAAATGTTTTGAAGAACAAATTCCTTCCTGCACTGCAACAAAAACGTCCAGGAAGGGCTGTGCGTGTGCTGTTTCACCAAGACAACGCACCCGCACATCGAGCTAACATTACGCAACAGTTTCTTCGTGATAACAACTTTGAAGTGATTCCTCATGCTCCCTACTCACCTGAACTGGCTCCTAGTGAGTTTTGGCTTTTTCCAACAATGAAAGACACTCTCCGTGGCCGCCATTCACCAGCCGTGCTGCTATTGCCTCAGCGATTTTCCAGTGGTCAAAACAGACTCCTAAAGATTTTAAAATTATTTATTATTTGAGGTGGGCTTTGACGCCCGTAGACACTTTGCCTGTTTAGTAAAGTTTCAAATTCTAGGGCAATTATGTATATTATTTTGGGGTAACAGCATTTTGTTGCTGTCGTACAGTTGTTAAATAAAATCTGTTGGAATTTACAAGCCAGAGTTTATATTTGATTGATAATTACCGCCTTGTCTTTATTGAGTTGAAGTATCCTTGAGCGTTTGTCTCACATCTCACGGCGTATAAACCGTGTCCATCATTCCTGATTCCCAGTGAGAAGTGTTATAAAAAGAACGAACTGGGTGCTCTGAGACAGCAAAACAAATAAACTCACCGACCAAATAATTATTCACACGCACGAGACATAGCGCTAATACCCCGTGATGCTGTCTCTACCGTTGATAATGACCTTACTTCGGAGAGTAATACAGTCCACAAGTTTCTTCTTAGTTCCTGTAGAGTCTCCAATATACAGGGATGTTGGTTGCTATCTTTCACCCACTGTTCCAAACTGTCCCATGTATGTTATATGGGTTTAAAACCTGGTGTCTTCGAGTTGCTGGTGAGTGCCAGAGTGTTCATCAAACCAGAACCGTAATGGTGCAGACCTGTGAAGGTGGCTGTTGTCCTCTTGGGGAAGATGGCTGTTGTCCTCTTGGAGGACGGGTGTGTCCATAGCGTACGCTTAAAGAAGATGTAGAAAAAAGAACAATACTTTGTCAATGAGAAAGTTGAAATAAATATCCGGGTGGGCCCAATTATGGCGCGACAAGCAACGCCAAAACATCACACAACCACCACCGATCTGAACTACAGCTGACACTGAACCAGTCCGCCTTCTTCTGGAGTAATGTTGTAAGGTGTGGGATCCGCATCAGATGGGATTGACGGAAGACTTGAAAAAGTCCAAGGAAGAGAAGCTCGTTTTGTATTATCGCGAAATAGGGGAGAGAGTGCTACGGACATGACACGCGAACTGAGGTGGTAGTAATTAAAACAAAGGCATATTTCGTAGCGGCAGGATGTCATGAAACTGCAATCACCATCTTTGTCTTCAGAGAGTGAAAATACACTCCTGGAAATTGAAATAAGAACACCGTGAATTCATTGTCCCAGGAAGGGGAAACTTTATTGACACATTCCTGCGGTCAGATACATCACATGATCACACTGACAGAACCACAGGCACATAGACACAGGCAACAGAGCATGCACAATGTCGGCACTAGTACAGTGTATATCCACCTTTCGCAGCAATGCAGGCTGCTATTCTCCCATGGAGACGATCGTAGAGATGCTGGATGTAGTCCTGTGGAACGGCTTGCCATGCCATTTCCACCTGGCGCCTCAGTTGGACCAGCGTTCGTGCTGGACGTGCAGACCGCGTGAGACGACGCTTCATCCAGTCCCAAACATGCTCAATGGGGGACAGATCCGGAGATCTTGCTGGCCAGGGTAGTTGACTTACACCTTCTAGAGCACGTTGGGTGGCACGGGATACATGCGGACGTGCATTGTCCTGTTGGAACAGCAAGTTCCCTTGCCGGTCTAGGAATGGTAGAACGATGGGTTCGATGACGGTTTGGATGTACCGTGCACTATTCAGTGTCCCCTCGACGATCACCAGTGGTGTACGGCCAGTGTAGGAGATCGCTCCCCACACCATGATGCCGGGTGTTGGCCCTGTGTGCCTCGGTCGTATGCAGTCCTGATTGTGAGCTCACCTGCACGGCGCCAAACACGCATACGACCATCATTGGCACCAAGGCAGAAGCGACTCTCATCGCTGAAGACGACACGTCTCCATTCGTCCCTCCATTCACGCCTGTCGCGACACCACTGAAGGCGGGCTGCACGATGTTGGGGCGTGAGCGGAAGACGGCCTAACGGTGTGCGGGACCGTAGCCCAGCTTCATGGAGACGGTTGCGAATGGTCCTGGCCGATACCCCAGGAGCAACAGTGTCCCTAATTTGCTGGGAAGTGGCGGTTGGGTCCCCTACGGCACTGCGTAGGATCCTACGGTCTTGGCGTGCATCCGTGCGTCGCTGCGGTCCGGTCCCAGGTCGACGGGCACGTGCACCTTCCGCCGACCACTGGCGACAACATCGATGTACTGTGGAGACCTCACGCCCCACGTGTTGAGCAATTCGGCGGTACGTCCACCCGGCCTCCCGCATGCCCACTATACGCCCTCGCTCAAAGTCCGTCAACTGCACATACGGTTCACGTCCACGCTGTCGCGGCATGCTACCAGTGTTAAAGACTGCGATGGAGCTCCGTATGCCACGGCAAACTGGCTGACACTGACGGCGGCGGTGCACAAATGCTGCGCAGCTAGCGCCATTCGACGGCCAACACCGCGGTTCCTGGTGTGTCCGCTGTGCCGTGCGTGTGATCATTGCTTGTACAGCCCTCTCGCAGTGTCCGGAGCAAGTATGGTGGGTCTGACACACCGGTGTCAATGTGTTCTTTTTTCCATTTCCAGGAGTGTATTTCGTTTGTGCCCGGCTGCATAGGAAGAAATGATCTTTGTAATAAAATAAGACAAATCAGAGCTCACACGGAAAGACTAAAGTGTTCATTTTTCCCGTGCGCTGTTCGAGAGTGGAAAGGTAGAGAAATAGCTTGAAGGTGGTTCGATGAATCGCTGCCAGGCAGTTAACTGTGAACTGCAGAATAATCATGTAGATGTAGACGTAGTTGTAGATGACGTCATATGGATGTGATATGGAGGGTCATGGTGTCAACATACCAGCTCTCGCCCGTTGTCGGCTTTTTAGACCGTGGAGCCACCTCAAGTAACTCCTCGGTTGGCATCACCTCGTTCCTGCCCTCCTAATAAGGAAAAATCCCTGGTAGTACTGGCAAACGAACTGGAGTCCTACACATAGCAGCCCGACACACTGATCACTGAACTACGGAGGAAAACTTCACATCGGAGATTTTTTCAGGTTTGAAATAACTTACAACAAGAACTTCACATGATGTTTTATAATTGCGTAGGCATCCGCGCCCAGAGTCAGTCGACATAAAAGTTTTCTGGGTATGGTACCTCGTCATAATGTATAAAACTACTGCTGCTGAAGAAAAACCAACTTTTCCGCCATGGTTGCAGTGGCCTTCTTCTGGGTCTACTGTATACTCTATAAATTATGACGAGGTACCATACCCAGAAAACGTTTATGTCGATTTACATGATGTTTAATTCTTTCACTTGTAGCTCAAATAAAAGCATCTTAACGGAATGCACACGTTAGAATACTGTTCCAGTGTCGGGACTTCTTATTGGATAGATATGACAAAAGACATGGTCCAAATGCAGAGCCGCGCTGCTAAGATCGTGACAGGTCACCATAAGCTGTACGAGTAATTTCTCTGCTGCATAGCGCAGCCCAAGCTGTAAATTTTGCGACTACAGTGGTTTCGCTTCACACAAATGGGAATTTTCCGGAATCCCAAAATCGCCAGTTTTTTTATTTTTTTTATTCACGATTCCATTCAGGCGACTCTATTCAGGTGTGAGCCAAATGCAGCCAATATAAAATCCTACAGTATCAATCATCACGGGACTCTGGTACACAAAGTCAGCCCTCTGTTGCACACCTATGGCCTGATGGCTTTGGACTTCTAATGGAAACATGTGTACATTCTGTCGCAGTATTTTCTAATGGAAACATGTGTACATTTTGTCGCAGTATTTTCTGCGTGTTGGAAGGCTTGAAACCAGTTGCTGCTGCAATCCTTCGGAAGGATTTCCTTGAATTTTACTGAATACTTCCAGAAACTGTAGCGACATTTCCAGGGATAACTACAGTATGCCTGTGGCCAACATTCGCCGCTACAAGGTCAGCCACGCTGCCTGTCCATTGGAGTTTGGCGAGGAGCTTGTGAGTGGTTTTGGCATCGGGTCCTTTTGGAACGTCAAATCGTATTTGAAAATTGTTGAAAATTGTTGCCACAGCACTGTGTTCTAATCTGTGGTATTCCAGTATCAAAAAATACGTTATTCAGTGGAATACATGATTTCAACCTCTTCCTTCGGTAAACTAACCTCGTTTCACGTTTCAGCTGTGGAACTGTTGCTCTGACCGGCGGCGCACTAAGTGCTGCGATTATAGCGCCACCGCTAGCAGCTTTCCTAACTAGTTCGAGGCTTCTGTATAAAATTCTCATAGCTTTCGAAGTAATCATACTGTTTGTTGCACTCATCTATCGATCTTATTGCAGCGCCGCAGGAAAAAACTCTTGAGACATTCGCGTCGCCAGTATAGTGGGTTCCAGCAAGCCAAGACTTACTTCTGGAAGACGTCAAGCAGATACTAAAACAGCTACAAAATATTAGATTACTTTACTAAAACTTGAACAGTCTGAAATACTTAACTTGGAAATCATCCAACTCCACAGAAACGTCACTTATGTATTTGTTACTGCCGCCGAAAACTAGAACTAATCACTTGATGCGCCGAAGAAACTGGTATAGGCATGCGTATTCAAATACAGAGATATGTAAACAGAAAAACACGGCGCTGCTGTCGGCAACGTCCATATACACTCCTGGAAATGGAAAAAAGAACACATTGACACCGGTGTGTCAGACGCACCATACTTGCTCCGGACACTGCGAGAGGGCTGTACAAGCAATGATCACACGCACGGCACAGCGGACACACCAGGAACCGCGGTGTTGGCCGTCAAATGGCGCTAGCTGCGCAGCATTTGTGCACCGCCGCCGGCAGTGTCAGCCAGTTTGCCGTGGCATACGGAGCTCCATCGCAGTCTTTAACACTGGTAGCATGCCGCGACAGCGTGGACGTGAACCGTATGTGCAGTTGACGGACTTTGAGCGAGGGCGTATAGTGGGCATGCGGGAGGCCGGGTGGACGTACCGCCGAATTGCTCAACACGTGGGGCGTGAGGTCTCCACAGTACATCGATGTTGTCGCCAGTGGTCGGCGGAAGGTGCACGTGCCCGTCGACCTGGGACCGGACCGCAGCGACGCACGGATGCACGCCAAGACCGTAGGATCCTACGCAATGCCGTAGGGGACCGCACCGCCACTTCCCAGCTAATTAGGGACACTGTTGCTCCTGTGGTATCGGCGAGGACCATTCGCAACCGTCTCCATGAAGCTGGGGTACGGTCCCGCACACCGTTTGGCCGTCTTCCGCTCACGCCCCAACATCGTGCAGCCCGCCTCCAGTGGTGTCGCGACAGGCGTGAATGGAGGGACGAATGGAGACGTGTCGTCTTCAGCGATGAGAGTCGCTTCTGCCTTGGTGCCAATGATGATCGTATGCGTGTTTGGCGCCGTGCAGGTGAGCGCCACAATCAGGACTGCATACGACCGAGGCACACAGGACCAACACCCGGCATCATGGTGTGGGGAGCGATCTCCTATACTGGCCGTACACCACTGGTGATCGTCGAGGGGACACTGAATAGTGCACGGTACATCCAAACCGTCATCGAACCCATCGTTCTACCATTCCCAGACCGGCAAGGGAACATGCTGTTCCAACAGGACAATGCACGTCCGCATGTATCCCGTGCCACCCAACGTGCTCTAGAAGGTGTAAGTCAACTACCCTGGCCAGCAAGATCTCCGGATCTGTCCCCTATTGAGCATGTTTGGGACTGGATGAAGCGTCGTCTCACGCGGTCTGCACGTCCAGCACGAACGCTGGTCCAACTGAGGCGCCAGGTGGAAATGGCATGGCAAGCCGTTCCACAGGACTACATCCAGCATCTCTACGATCGTCTCCATGGGAGAATAGCAGCCTGCATTGCAGCGAAAGGTGGATATACACTGTACTAGTGCCGACATTGTGCATGCTCTGTTGCCTGTGTCTATGTGCCTGTGGTTCTGTCAGTGTGATCATGTGATGTATCTGACCCCAGGAATGTGTCGATAAAGTTTCCCCTTCCTGGGACAATGAATTCACGGTGTTCTTATTTCAATTTCCAGGAGTGTAAGACAACAAGTGTCTAGCGCAGTTGTTAAATCGGTTACTGCTGCTGCAATGGCGGATTATCAAGATGTAAGTCAGTTTGAACCTGATTTTATGGTCGGCCCACGGGCGATGGAACACAGCATCTCCGAGGTACCGATGAAGAGGGGATTTTCCCGTAAGATCGTTTCACGAGTGTGCCGTGAATATTAGGATCCCGGTAAAACAATAAATCTCCGACATCGATGAGGCCGGAAAAAGATCCTGCAAGAACAGGACTAATGACGACTCAAGAGAATCATTCAGCGTGACAGAAGTGCAACCCTTCCGCAAATTTCTGCAGATTTCAATGCTGGGCCACCAACAAGTGTCAGCGTGCGAACCACTCAACGAAACATCATCGATATGAGTTTTCGGAGCAGATGGACCACTCGTATACCCTTGATGACTGCACGATGCAAAACTTTACGCCTCGCGACGACACCGAAATTGGACTGTTGACGACTGGAAAAATGTTGCCTAGTCGGACAAGTCTCTTTTCAAATTGTATCAAACGTATGGACGTGTACACGTATGGAGACAACCTCATGAATCGCTGGACACTGCATGCAAGCAGGGGACTGCTCAAGCTAGTGGAGGTTCTGTAATGGTTTGTGATGTGTGCAGTTGGAGTGATACGGGACACCTGACACTTCAAGATACGACTCTGATAGGTGACACGTACGTAAGCATCCTGCCTGCTCACCTGCATCCTTTCATGTCCATCGTGTGATTCCAGCTGAACAATGCGACACTCCACACGTCCAGAATTGCTACAGGAACACTCTTCTGAGTTTAAACAGTTCCGCGGTCCACTAAACCCCCAGACATTAGCATTATAGAGCATATCTGGGACGACTTGAAACGTGCTGTTCAGAAGAGATCTCCACCCCCCTCGCACTCTTACGGATTTATGGTGTCATTTCCCTCCAGCACTACTTCAGACATTAGTCGAGCCTATGCCACGTCTTGTTGTGGCGCTTCTGTGTGCTCGCGGAGTCCTGCATGATATTAGGCAGGTGTACCAGTTTCTTTGGCTTTTCAGTGTAGAGTGATAGCCTCATCTCAGTGCACACTGACTATAAAGGTCGATATACAGTTCTGGTTTTTAATACCACTCGCGCTGCTGCAGCCGAAATAAGGCGATGCTGCCACTGTAGGCGATTACTAGAGAGTGGGCTGAGCGGCGCTGTTCTCTGACGTAAATAATCATCAGGCAGTGGCGGCGTATGGAACTTCTTGAGTATGTCTACAGTGACGTCTCTTATTCGTCCCTGTGTGTGGCAGCGAGCGTCCTTGGTTGTGGTTCCGTCGTGAGGTGCCAACTTTGACATGATACTTCGGTCTTTGGACAAAACCACATTCCCCCCCTCTCTCCCCCCCCCCCCCAAACCTTCGACCGTTGTCGTGATTGCTGGGTGAGGGTGAGTAGGGGGAGGCCCAATGCGGACGTAGATGAGGAGACAGGGACTGTAGCGACGGCCTGTGGTAGCTCCCTTTCTGTACCCCGGTATCCACTTCGCGAGTTACTGGGAAAACTGTCTGAAAAACTGGCCATAGTGTGCATGCTGGCATCCAGTGACGCAGACGCTGTGGTCGGGTTGACTGTAAGCGGAACTCCTGTGGCGTCGTGATGGCTGGCTGGGGCTGGCGCCTCAACGGACATCAGCTCACGCTGCAGGACCATTGGCAACATTGGCGATAGCAATGTCAAATACTCAACATCGGTCTCCATCGGCATCACTCTGGATGGCACCGACTATGACGGATGGAGAGACAGCGATGACTGCTGCTGCGGAGCCCAGCGACGTGATGGCTGTCTGAGCAAAAATTTTGCCGCAGATCACTGACACAAGAGTGCCGCACCTGGCTTTGGTGACGCCGATACACCCCAGAGGAAACTTGAACGAGACAAAACGGATGACACAAGACTCGTGTGACGAAATCGTGCCCCCAACGCTGTGCATTGCCTAAAACTATAAAGAAAACTTCATTCTGCGGCTGAAACTTTGTCTGACGGGGAGGGCAATGAGGTGTTTCCGCGGCAGCCGCAGAAGATGCACCAGGGCACGGCGACGACGAGCGTGTAATAATTCTGCTAACAACTTTCCATCACGTGGCAAGGAGTGGCAGGAGGAAAGAAAAACCTCGAAGTCTTGCTCCCATGTGTGGGAGGAATGGAATTTCTCGATGTCACTTATGAACATGCGCTCGAACCGTTCAGCTTCACTGTTAGACTGACGATGAAAAACAGCGGTAGTTGCATGGTGTATACTGTTGTCAACACAAAAATGTTGAAAATCGATTGACGTGTATTGCGGTTCATTGTCCGACACAAAAATTTCAGGAAGACCTTCGAGACACAAAATACACTCCTGGAAATGGAAAAAAGAACACATTGACACCGGTGTGTCAGACCCACCATACTTGCTCCGGACACTGCGAGAGGGCTGTACAAGCAACGATCACACGCACTTCACAGCGGACACACCAGGAACCGCGGTGTTGGCCGTCGAATGGCGCTAGCTGCGCAGCATTTGTGCACCGCCGCCGTCAGTGTCAGCCAGTTTGCCGTGGCATACGGAGCTCCATCGCAGTCTTTAACACTGGTAGCATGCCGCGACAGCGTGGACGTGAACCGTATGTGCAATTGACGGACTTTGAGCGAGGGCGTGTAGTGGGCATGCGGGAGGCCGGGTGGACGTACCGCCGAATTGCTCAACACGTGGGGCGTGAGGTCTCCACAGTACATCGATGTTGTCGCCAGTGGTCGGCGGAAGGTGCACGTGCCCGTCGACCTGGAACCGGACCGCAGCGACGCACGGATGCACGCCAAGACCGTAGGATCCTACGCAGTGCCGTAGGGGACCGCACCGCCACTTCCCAGCAAATTAGGGACACTGTTGCTCCTGGGGTATCGGCGAGGACCATTCGCAACCGTCTCCATGAAGCTGGGCTACGGTCCCGCACACCGTTAGGCCGTCTTCCGCTCACGCCCCAACATCGTGCAGCCCGCCTTCAGTGGTGTCGCGACAGGCGTGAATGGAGGGACGAATGGAGACGTGTCGTCTTCAGCGATGAGAGTCGCTTCTGCCTTGGTGCCAATGATGGTCGTATGCGTGTTTGGCGCCGTGCAGGTGAGCGCCACAATCAGGACTGCATACGACCGAGGCACACAGGGCCAACACCCGGCATCATGGTGTGGGGAGCGATCTCCTACACTGGCCGTACACCACTGGTGATCGTCGAGGGGACACTGAATAGTGCACGGTACATCCAAACCGTCATCGAACCCATCGTTCTACCATTCCTAGACCGGCAAGGGAACTTGCTGTTCCAACAGGACAATGCTCGTCCGCATGTATACCGTGCCACCAAACGTGCTCTAGAAGGTGTAAGTCAACTACCCTGGCCAGCAAGATCTCCGGATCTGTCCCCCATTGAGCATGTTTGGGACTGGATGAAGCGTCGTCTCACGCGGTCTGCACGTCCAGCACGAACGCTGGTCCAACTGAGGCGCCAGGTGGAAATGGCATGGCAAGCCGTTCCACAGGACTACATCCAGCATCTCTACGATCGTCTCCATGGGAGAATAGCAGCCTGCATTGCTGCGAAAGGTGGATATACACTGTACTAGTGCCGACATTGTGCATGCTCTGTTGCCTGTGTCTATGTGCCTGTGGTTCTGTCAGTGTGATCATGTGATGTATCTGACCCCAGGAATGTGTCAATAAAGTTTCCCCTTCCTGGGACAATGAATTCACGGTGTTCTTATTTCAATTTCCAGGAGTGTAGAAGACAAATCGGATATACACTAGTGTCAAAAACTGAAGCAAGAAACCGCTTTTTCTCTGCCCTATATCTAATTCACAATATAAACATACAGACTGTTCAACAGATGTCCGTACGATCGTGTTCTGCACTGAAGATGACACTCCGGTCAACAACCAACCACGCCAACAATGACGTGAGGGCACCTATCAAACAGAGTAGTGTTTGCGTGTAGTCCCACATCCACAATCGTTGTGCACACAGTCACAATCGGTGCAATATGACACAGAGGAGAAGCCTACCAGACTCTCTGCAATGGAGAGCCATAGGAAAAAAGGAAGCAGTACAGTCGCAAACTGATGTTGCTCGACGGTTTACTGTGAACCATTCTGTTGTTTTTCGGCTATGGCGGCAGTTTATAGAAACCGAAACTGTATCTTGAAGATACAGGGCCGACCACATGTGATATCAGAAAGAGAGGACCGTTATTTGGCTGTAACGGCATCACAGTACCGCCTTAGTATCGCAAGGCAACTGGCATATGACCTAGCAGCGTTCACTGGACGCGTTGTATCGAGGCAAACGGTGTACAGAAGACATCTGCACCGCGGTCTCTACTGTCGGAGACCTGCTGTATGTGTACCTCTGACGCGTCTTCACAGAAGGGAACGTCTAGAGTGGCGTCGTCAACATGGCAAACGGACGGTCGAACAGTGGGCCAATGTTCTTTTCACAGATGAGTTCCGATTTGGCCTGGAGATTGATTTTCGACGGATTCGTATCTGGAGGAAACGTGGAACACGATTTCGGGAAGCAAATAGTGTGGAAAGAGACCGATGTCGCGGAGGATCCCTAATGGTTTGGGTATGGATTATATTGACCACTGGAAAACCTCTTCATGGAACTGTGCAGGCGAATCGGCAAGGTTTAACTGCTGTCAGGTATCGTGACGAGATCTTGGGACCTAACGTGCGGTAGTTGCGAGGTGCTGTCGGCCCAGACTTCGCAATGATGGACGATAATGCACGACCTGATGGAGCACGGGTGGTTTATGTTTTCTTGGACACGGAAGATATTGCACGCATTGCTTCGCCTGCTCTTCCTCCCGATTTGAATCCCACAGAGCATATTTGGGATGCACTAGGAAGATGGATTGCATCACGTCAGCAGCCAACAATCACTTTCCCAGAACTGCGAGCAGCTCTGAAGGAAGAATGAGCGTTATTGCCTCAACATGAGAATGATGACATCGTTCGCAACATGCCCTGTCGTTGTCTGGCCTGTATTGTTGCTAAAGGTGGTCATACGCAATACTGAGCACATAATCAGTTGTCGAAATGTGTGTGCAAATCAGTTAATTTGAACATTTTTTTTACTATTATTCATGTTCTGGTTGTTTATTCTTTATGTTGCTGTTGATATACTTTCAGGGATGTGAGGTCGTGGTCCAAGAACTTTTCTGCTCCTTACGTTTCGTCCAGAACTGCTCTGGACTTCCTCAGAGGCAAGACTCAGCAGAGCAGCGCCTCTGAGGAAGTCCAGCGCAGTCCTGGACGAAACGTAAGGAGCAGAAAAGTTCTTGGACCACGACCTCACATCCTGCAAAGTATATCAACAGCCATGTCAACCGGTCGTGAAAGCCTTCATTCTATATTCTTTATGTTGTTCCCACTTCACTACCACCTGTCTATACTGTATTGTGCCAAAATACTGTATATGCAACCTTGCAAAATTTCCCTTTATTGCTTTAATTTTGGACACCAGCGTAGTACTAGCAGAAGTGGTGGATGTCATTGTGACCATAACCATTGCATGTTCCAAAATGGACCTGTGAAATCAGTATGGATACACTGCCACAGTATGGACGGACTTAGCCACTGAAAAAAGTCTGCGGGCCAGGGTGGCCGAGCGGTTCTAGGCGCCACAGTCTGGAACCGCGCAACCGCTGCGGTCACAGGTTCGACTCCTGCCTCGGGCATGGATGTGTGTGATGTCCTTAGGTTAGTTAGGTTTAAGTAGTTCTAACTTCTAGGGGACTGATGACCTCAGAAGTTAAGTCCCATAGTGCTCAGAGCCATTTTAACCATTTGAAAAAGTTTTGCGGCAGTGCGGGCTGGTGCAATTGGGGGGGGTGGGGGGGTTTCACTTGCTGAATCCGAGCATCCATGCCATGCCAAGTACAATGACTGTCTAGCAAACTGCTTTGTACGAATTATGCCCCAGTGACCTTGGTGCAACAAAGGCAAAAGTTTTCGCTGGAGGGAGGGAGAAATCACAACCCGTGCTGTCATTCTCTGTACGCAACAGCAGAACACCCGATTGCACAAAGAGTTTATGATCACGCAAAAAACAGAGATGTGCCCCTGCATGTGGAATTTGTTTCAAACTACATAGCCACTGAATGCACACATATTGCAGAATTACCTACCTGGGTCGGAAGCAGTTGCTCTAGTAATACGCCGAAAATTGAGAGGAAAAATTTTGAAGAATTGCAAAGTACTAAGTACTGATTTGATAACCTAATTCCTCAGACGAATACAACACTATGTTGGTACCGACCAATAATCAAGACAAGACAGTATGTGAGTTCATGTTATGTTATGCATGTGTGTGATTTCATCACATAACATCACTGTTACTTTATCCACTACAACCCTTGAACCTGCATTGTCTTGTTAGACCTCTAATTACAGCAATACACTGTTTTAATGACTGTTTAAGAGAGCTTCTTTTGATGAAAAAATTTAAATTTTGCCGCAGCGACTTGGAGCTACACTTCATTATGTTCGTCATAAGTAATATCTTCCAGACGGGAATGGGGGCACAATTTAAGATATAGTCTCTACGCGTCAGTTCCGAAAGTCTATAGAAGCAAAGCAAGGCACAGCCATACCTGTAATGCTGTATGCTGTAAATTGTGCTTCGATTGCCGACCAGTTGTCTTCTTTACGCCGGCCGCTGTGGCCGAGTGGTTCTAGGCGCTTCAGTCCGGAACCGCGCGGCCGCTACGGTCGCAGGTTCGGATCCTGTCTCGGGCATGGATGTGTGTGATGTCCTTAGGTTAGTTAGGTTTAAGTAGTTCCAAGTTCTAGGGGACTGATGACCTCAGATGTTAAGTCCCATAGTGCCATTTGAACAATTTGTCTTGTTTACCGTTACAGTGGCGGAACTTGGCAGCAGCAATCGGTTGTGGAGATGCTTTCTGCGACCAGTAAGGTTATCATCTGTTGTGCAATGAACAGCAGTCCTTCAACCTGTTGTACCAGAAACTGAGCAACTTCGCTTAGAGACTTTTTTTTTGGGGGGGGGGGCTCAGAGATACTTTAACATTTTGCAGGATGCACAAAATTATAGTAACATTATATTCGCAATTGTGACTATCGGAGAGCTGAAAATAGCCACAAAGTAGAGCAGGGTAGAAGTCAATGCGCGGGAATAAACGGGTACACTTCGTCGTCGCCATTGTGAAGTAAATGGTAGGAGGGACAACGTACTGGAGTACACCAGTACCATCCTTGTCACAATTGTAGTGTCGGGCTTAAAAAACACTTGAGACATTCGTGTCGGCACTGAAGTGTGTCCTACAAAGACTAGATTTAATTCCAGAGGAAGTCGAGCAGATAATAGAAAAACCAGAAGATACAAGGTGCGTTTAATAAGTAATCCAAGACATTTTTCTTATCGGCCAATTTATGTTGAAAAAATTCGAAATTTTTTGTGCGACATTGTGGAATATTCTCGCTTTAGGACTATAGTTTCATGAAGTTCGAATAGGCGGCAGTGCTATATGTAACCTTCAAAATGGCGTCTGTAACGAAGGTGGATTCCAAGCAGAGAGCTCTCATTGAGTTTCTTTTAGTGACAAACCAGAGCATCGCAGATACTCATAGGCGCTCGCAGAATATCTACGGAGACCTGGCGGTGAACAAAAGCACGGTGAGTCGTTGGGCGAGGCGTCTGTGGTCATCGCAACAAGGTCGCGTTAACCTGTCCGATTTCACGTGTACTGGCCGGCTGCAAACACCATCAGGAAATTGAAGAAACGATCTCAGCGTGTTCGTCGCCATGAAAATGTAAACGAATTTCTTCTTCTCCAAGACAAAGGGAGAGCTCAGACAAATCTTCTCACCCGAGAGGAGCTCACAAAACAACCACAAAGTAGACGAGACTGGCATTCAATGCGCTTGGACTGTTCTTCCTCATACACCCTAAAGCCCGAATCTCGAACCTTTCGACTTCCATCTGTTTGGCTCAATGGAAGATGCACTCCGCAGGAAGCAGTACGTGGTCAATAGGGAGGTCACTGATGCAGCAAGACATTGGCCCCAAAGTCGACCGGTAGAATAGTACCATGCGGCATAAAGGCCGTCACATTAACTTAGCGTAAGGCCTTCGCATTGAACGGAGACTGGAGCCCTGAGTAAAACCACTCTGCTTTCTGAAAATAATGTGTTTCATTATTTATTGAAAGCCGCTCATATTAGAGCACTTTATTGAAACTTGAGCGGTCTGAAATCTTTCACTTGGAAACTATCCACGTCTACAGAAATGGCACTAATGTATTTTTTACTGTCGCTGAACACTAACCTATCACCTGTTACATACAGAATGATAGTCTCATGTCAGTGTGCAGTTGACTATAAACCTCGAGGTACAGTTCTGGCTTCTAGTACAACTCGCGCTGCTGGATCTGAAATGAAACGATATTGTCGTCACAGGCCACGACTGGAGAGTGTGGCGAGCGGCGCTGTGCTGTGACGTAAGTAATCTTCCGCTGCGGCGGCGTATGGACCTTCTTGAAGGCGTCTCTACGCCGACACCTCTCATTCGTTGCTGCGTGTGGCAGCGACTGACCTTAGTTGTGGTTCTGTCGTGAGGTACCAACATTGACATGGGACCTCGTTCTTCGGACGACACCTCACTTACTTTTCCATTACTTCGCTATACAGTCTGTATGTATATACACTCCTGGAAATTGAAATAAGAACACCGCGAATTCATTGTCCCAGGAAGGGGAAACTTTATTGACACATTCCTGGGGTCAGATACATCACATGATCACACTGACAGAACCACAGGCACATAGACACAGGCAACAGAGCATGCACAATGTCGGCACTAGTACAGTGTATATCCACCTTTCGCAGCAATGCAGGCTGCTATTCTCCCATGGAGACGATCGTAGAGATGCTGGATGTAGTCCTGTGGAACGGCTTGCCATGCCATTTCCACCTGGCGCCTCAGTTGGACCAGCGTTCGTGCTGGACGTGCAGACCGCGTGAGACGACGCTTCATCCAGTCCCAAACATGCTCAATGGGGGACGGATCCGGAGATCTTGCTGGCCAGGGTAGTTGACTTACACCTTCTAGAGCACGTTGGGTGGCACGGGATACATGCGGACGTGCATTGTCCTGTTGGAACAGCAAGTTCCCTTGCCGGTCTAGGAATGGTAGAACGATGGGTTCGATGACGGTTTGGATGTACCGTGCACTATTCAGTGTCCCCTCGACGATCACCAGTGGTGTACGGCCAGTGTAGGAGATCGCTCCCCACACCATGATGCCGGGTGTTGGCCCTGTGTCCTCGGTCGTATGCAGTCCTGATTGTGGCGCTCACCTGCACGGCGCCAAACACGCATACGACCATCATTGGCACCAAGGCAGAAGCGACTCTCATCGCTGAAGACGACACGTCTCCATTCGTCCCTCCATTCACGCCTGTCGCGACACCACTGGAGGCGGGCTGCACGATGTTGGGGCGTGAGCGGAAGACGGCCTAACGGTGTGCGGGACCGTAGCCCAGCTTCATGGAGACGGTTACGAATGGTCCTCGCCGATACCCCAGGAGCAACAGTGTCCCTAATTTGCTGGGAAGTGGCGGTGCGGTCCCCTACGGCACTGCGTAGGATCCTACGGTCTTGGCGTGCATCCGTGCGTCGCTGCGGTCCGGTCCCAGGTCGACGGGCACGTGCACCTTCCGCCGACCACTGGCGACAACATCGATGTACTGTGGAGACCTCACGCCCCACGTGTTGAGCAATTCGGCGGTACGTCCACCCGGTCTCCCGCATGCCCACTATACGCCCTCGCTCAAAGTCCGTCAACTGCACATACGGTTCACGTCCACACTGTCGCGGCATGCTACCAGTGTTAAAGACTGCGATGGAGCTCCGTATGCCACGGCAAACTGGCTGACACTGACGGCGGCGGTGCACAAATGCTGCGCAGCTAGCGCCATTCGACGGCCAACACCGCGGTTCCTGGTGTGTCCGCTGTGCCGTTCGTGTGATCATTGCTTGTACAGCCCTCTCGCAGTGTCCGGAGCAAGTATGGTGGGTGTGACACACCGGTGTCAATGTGTTCTTTTTTCCATTTCCAGGAGTGTACATGGATGTAAATATCATCTGCACTGACATGCTAACTAGAAACGAACATTTGTCCTCCGATCACTTGCAGGACACAACAAAAGCAGCTACACGCCCCCGCCTTGCGTGTCTGATCGCATTACCTGCGTGCCGCGTGAAGGAGCAGCTACGTCTCCTGCGATCACGCGAGTAGCCTTAATTACGGCTCCACGTGTTTCTATTCTTTCGCAATCCCGCCTCGGCCGCTAACCGTGGAGTCGGGCGTGCGACAGCCCTATTTAAAAATAAAACCCTACTTCCAACGAAGTTATCGATAACAAGCTTTGTCTGACAGCCCCTGGTCCCACTTTCCAACGATAAACTTGAGTGAACGCCGAAAGAAGGTGTCCAAACGCCCGGCGTATCCTAATCCTCTCGAGCAGTCGCCATCATAAACAAGCATTAGACGCGTCGTCGCCACTTAATTAAGACGCGAGCTCGTTTAAACGCTGAATGGGGCGTGGAGGTGTAAGTAGACAGCTATTAGCTACGGGAAGCGCGCAAAACACGTTTCGTCATTCACTAAGAAGATACTGCGTTTCCCAACAGGAAATACACGACTTATGACATTCTTCCTTCTTTTTCTTGCAATAATTCTACCTGCTCTGCTTTGTTAATAATAATGTCCTGACATCAGCGGATTTATCATAAAATAATTAATGCAATCCGAACATAGTTCTCTCTGTCCACTGTTCATTGAAGAACGCGCTCGAAAGCAAAGGTTGCAAACTTTGTTAAGTAGATGATACAACTGCACAACATGTACACAAATAACGAAACTTCCACCGCGTTCATTTGATATCAGCAAAACACAAGTACGTATCCTGGAATTTTGCTGATGGGGACACTAATAATTTTCACAAGCCAGAACGAAATAATCTCGAAACGTCCTGAAACAAAACTGTGTGCCGGACCGAGACTAGATCTCGAGTCCTTTGCCTTTCGCAGGCAAATCCTCTCCATCTGTGCTACCCAAGCACAAATCAAGGCCCCTGCTCACAGCTTTACTTGCGGTAGTCTCCTACCTTCCAGGCTTCACAAAACTTCTCCTTAAAATTTGCGGTACTAGCACGCCTAGAAGAAAGGATCTTGTGCAGACGTGGCTTAGCCACAGCCTGGGGGATATTTCCAGAATGAAATTTTCACTCTACAGCGGAGTGTGCGCTGATATGAAACATCCTGACAGTTTAAAACTTTGTGCTGGACCCAGGCTCGAAGTCGGGACCTTCGTCTGTCGCTGGCAAGTGCCCTGCCAACTGACAACTGGTGAAAGGCAAAGGTCTCGAGTTCGAGTCTCGACTCGGCACACAGTTTTAATCTGCCAGGAAGTTTCATATCAGCGCACACTCCGCTGCAGAATGGAAATTTCTTTGTCGAAATGTCTCGTTTGTCGTTACTGCCGCGAACTTAAGAATGAATTTGGCGGTTACAATTTGACAGTTCACCTTTGCTCATTGCAAGCGGATATCTACAGGCCAAGGATCCGGTATCAAAAGTTCTAAAGTCACTAACATTCTTTCCTCTGAAGATTCACACAGTAGGTAGCGTGTTGTCATAATTTCCTTTTAACTCACTTTTGGTGTGACAGGATTGCTAAGCAAATGTAAGAACTGGCTTAATCACAGTTGATGGATGAGCTCGAACGAACATCTTCGGAAGCTTACTTAAACATTTTATTATACGGGAATGGCCTCCCTCAAACCGAAGACAGATAAAATCTTCGAAACTAGTTCCAGAAATGTGATATGTTTCTTCATGCAATAATATTAATAATAACCATTCAAAAGGATTATCGCTTCGTTGCCAGTAAACCCGTTTCTACAAATACACTCCGAAAACCATTCTACTGTGCATCGCAATGGAACTTCTTACAAATATCAGCCATTTTGCGTGCTTATGAATTTCCAGCTTGCTGGAATAGCTGTGAGTAAGCAACTTCTGTTCATCAGTAAAATGAAAAACCACTCAGAAGTTGCAAATTTTACTTTTTTTTATTCACTCGATCACTAGTTTCGGGCAGAGACCGGTTTTCAAATCATTGTAACATAATTAAAAATGTTATTTCCGAAGATGTGAAAACCACGCCAAAAATGTGCCATGGACAAATTATCTGTTCGTTGCACATTTTTGACATGGTTCTCACTACTTCGGAAATACAATTTTTGACTATGTTACGATGAACTGAAAATGGGACTCGGCTCAAAACTAGTCATCGAGTGAATAAAAGAAGTAATATTTGCAACTTTGGACTGGTTTTTCGTTGTACTGGTTTTATGTGATGTTCCGTTCGCGTATTGAGCGACAGAAAAATAACTGTCTATATGCCTCCATACGCACCATAATCTATCTTATTGAGATGAACTTTTCGCGAGATATATGGTAATGGCAGCAGAATGGTAGCAGAGCTTTCTCATATGCAGGTCCCTTAAATTTACCGAATAAGGTTTCGTGAGGACTACTTCGCCTTTCCCGTTCAAGGCTCCCTAGCATTTCTGTTACACTCTTGTATGAGTTATACTGATCCGTAACTATCCTAGCCTCGCACCTCTGAATTCGTGCGAAAGCTGTTGTCATGCTTATCTGGTAATCGCTCCAAGCACAGGTACAATAGAGTTGATCATTCTAGCGTCTTTCCTTTGCAGACTCGCTGCACATTTGCAAAGTCCTCCTTTCGTCTCCGTAATATTTATTTCTGGTTACGACTCATCTCGTATTTCCGTGTGCATCCCATTTCGTATCGCTTCTTAGTATTGTCTCTGTTGTGTTCACAAAATATGTTCGATGTCCAACATAAAGGTGGCAGAAAGAGAACCGTCTACCATAGAAAGTAGTTGCTGTTATTGAGGTGGCTTGTCAAGCACACAGCAGCTGAAAAGCTTCGCCACAGCCTGAAGTTGATGTACTGGAACTACGACAGAATAATTTTGGCAACATACGTTAAATGGCAAAGGGCTAGAGTTCTATCACAGATATATCTTTGAACACTGGTCTAGCTTGCAATTGCAGTGAACGATTACTAACTAAACCAGCAGTATGCCCAGTCTGGCTCTGCTGGCAGCGATAGTAGATCAGTCCTGTCTGTCGACACACGTACACTGCCACACTCGGCGGATACTGCAACGCCGCGAGACTATGGAACAGCTGACTGCTTGTGGCTGTGCGTCTGCTTAAACCCACGCTGGGCTGGTAAATGTTCATTTGCGAACTATTTGCGAGATGTCAGGCAGACGCAAGATACACTGAGGTGACAAAAGTCGTGGGATAGCGATACGCACATATACACATAGCGGTAGATCGCCCACACAAACTATAAAAGGGCAATGGATTGCGCAGCTGTCATTTGTACTCAGGTCATTTATGAGAAAACGTGTACAACGTGATTATGGCCGCACGATGGGAATCAAGACTTTGAACGCGGAATCGTACTTGGAGCTAGACGCAGGGGACATTCCGGTTTGGAATTCAGTATTCCAAGACCCACAGTGTTAAGAGAGTGGCAGGAATGCCACATTTCAGGCATTAGCTCTGGATAACGCAGTAGCCGACGGCCTTCACTTAACGACCGAGATTTGCAGCGTTTGCGTTGAGATGCCAGTGCTAATAGACCAGCAATACTGCGTGAAATAACAGCAGAAATCAAGGTGGGGCGCACGACGAACGTATCCGTTAGGACAGTGTGGTGAAATGTGGCGTTAATGGACTATGGCAGCAGACGTCCCCAGCGAGTACCTTTGCTAACAACTACTTAAACCTAACCAACCTAAGCGCGTCACACAAATGCATGCCCGAGGCAGGATTCGAACCTGCGACCGTAACAGTCGCGCTGTTACGGACTGAAGCGGCTAGAACCGCTCGGCCCCCGCGGCCGGCCTGCACAACCTCTCCCGGTCTCGTGACCATATCGGTTGGTTGGTTGGTTTAAGGATTAAAGGGACCAAACTGCAGAGGTCATCGGTCCCTTTTTCCAAAATACTAAAAATACCCACAGAGAATAAAAAAAAATGTTCAACAAAATAGGAGACAGACGACACAGAACAAAAGAAACATAGACAAGGACCAGACAAAACGAAATAAAATCACACGGAGTGTGACGGTGGTTGGCCGACCATAGGAATAAAAAAAAAGGAAAAGCCAACCACCGAAAACACATTAAAAAACTTAGTTTAAAACCGTAGGCCAAAGGCCAGAATCAACACAAAACAATAAAATAAAACAGAAAGACTCAGATTAAATAATAAAAACCCCCTGCTCGAATAAAACGTAAAACTAAGTCAGCCATAGCAGAGTCATCGGTTAAAAGGGCAGGGAGCGAGTCAGGCAGTGCAAACGACTGCCTGAGCACAGATAAAAGTGGACAGTCCAACAAAATGTGGACCACTGTCAATGCCGAGCCGCAGCGACGGAGAGGAGGGACCTCACGGCGCAATAAGTGGCCGTGGGTCATCCGCGTGTGCCCAATACGCAGTCGGCAGAGGATGACAGACTCCTTGCTAGAGACTCGCAAGGAGGAGTTCCACACAGTCGTCGTCTCCTTGACGGCACGGAGTTAGTTAGGGGTGGCCAGACCGCGCCATTCAGCGTCCCAAAGCGAGATAACTTTGCGGCGGAGAACTGCCCTCAAATCAGTCTCCGGAACAACCAACCAGCCAACCATTGCCTGGTCAGATGAGTCTCGATTTCAGTTCGCAACAGCTGTTGGTAAGGTTGGAAGGTGCAGCAGACCCCACGAAGCCATGGACCCCAGTTGACAGCAAGGCACTGTGCAAGCTGGCGGTGGCTCCATAATGGTGTGTACTATGTTTACATGGAATGTACTGGTTCCTCTGGTTCAACTGAACTGGTCATTGACTGGAAATGGTAATGTTCGGCTACCTAGAGACTATTTTCAGCCGTTCGTAGACTTCATGTTCACAAACAACGATGGAATTTTTATAGATAACAGTGGGCTTTGTCACCGAGCCACATTTGTTCACGATTGGTTTAAAGAACATTCTGTACAGTTCAAGGGAGTGATTTTACCACCTACATCGCCCGATATGAATCCTATCAAACATTTACAATACTGGCCATTAGAATTGCTACACCACAAAGATGGCGTGCTACAGACGCGAAATTTAACCGACAGGAAGAAGATGATGTGATATGCAAATGATTAGCTTTTTAGAGCATTCACACAAGGTTGGCGCCGGTGGCCACACCTACAACGTTCTGACATGAGGAAAGTTTCCAACCGATTTCTCATACACAAACAGCAGTTGACCGGCGTTGCCTGGTGAAACGTTGTTGTGATGCCTCGTGTAAGGAGGCGAAATGCGTACCATCACGTTTCCGACTTTGATAAAGGCCGGATTGTAGCCTATCGCGATTGCGGTTTATCGTATCGCGATATTGCTGCTCGCGTTGGTCGAGATCCAATGACTGTTAGAAGAATATGGAATCGGTGGGTTCAAGAGGGTAATACGGAACGCCGTGCTGGATACCAACGCCCTTGTATCACTAGCAGTCGAGATGACAGGCATCTTATACGCATGGCTGTAACGGATCGTGCAGCCACGTCTCGAAACCTGAGTCAACAGATGGGGACGTTTGCAAGACAACAACCATGTGCACGAACAGTTCGACGACGTTTGCAGCAGCATGGACTGTCAGCTCGGAGACCATGGCTGCGGTAACCCTTGACGCTGCATCACAGACGGGAGCGCCTGCGATGGTGTACTCAACAACGAACCTGGGTGCACGAATGGCAAAACGTCACTTTTTCGGATGAATCCATGTTCTGTTTACAGCGTCATGATGGTCGCATCCGTGTTTGGCGTCATCGCGGTGAACGCACATTGGAAGCGTGGATCCGTCATCGCCATACTAGCGTATCACCCGGTGTGATGGTATGGGGTGCTATTGGTTACACGTCTCGGTCACCTCTTGTTCGCATTTACGGCACTTTGAACAGTGGACGTTACATTTCAGATGTGTTACGACCCGTGACTTTACCCTTCATTCGATCCCTGCGAAACCCTACATTTCAGCAGGATAATGCACCACCGCATGATGCAGGTCCTGTACGGGCCTCTCTGGATACACAAAATGTTCGACTGCTGCCCTGGCCAGCTCATTCTCCAGATCTCTCTCCATCTGAAAACGTCTAGTCAATGGTGGCCGAGCAAACTGGCTCGGTACAATACGCCGGTCACTACTCTTGATGAACTGTGGTACCTTGTTGAAGCTGTATGGGCAGCTGTACCTCTACACGCCATCCAAACTCTGTTTGACTCAATGCCCAGCCGTATCAAGGACGTTATTACGATCAGAGGTGGTTGTTCTGGGTACTGATTTCTCAGGATCTATGCACCCAAACTGAATGAAAATGTAATCACATGTCAGTTTTAGTATAATATATTTGTCCAATGAATACCCGTTTATCATCTGCATTTCTTCTTGGTGTAGCAATTTTAATGGCCAGTAGCGTATGTGACGTAATCGGAAGGTTAGTTCGTGCACAAAATTCTGCACCGGTTACACCTTCGCAATTATGGATTGCTATGAACGCAGCATGGCTCAGTACCTCCGCAAGGAACGTTCAGCTACTTGTAGAGTCCATACCACGTCGAGTTCCTGCACTATGGCGAGCAAAAGAAAATCCGACACGATATTAGGAGACAAAAGTCACCATAAAGTATAGTCCATGTTCTAAGCGCCTCATATGGGTCGGACCATAAGTAACGTGGATGGATAGGACTGGCTAAATGACGTACGGCAGAAGCATAATAACAGTCCGTTATGTAAGCCCTCTGTGGCATCTGATCGTAATTACGCTGCGCAGCACAACAGAAGGGTCACTTTTCTTAAACGCCGTAAATGTCTCCTATTTCGAGGCAGAAGTTTGAAATTTGGTTCACAGGCGTCGTGTCTTCCTCTGTAATAGAGCTAAAATTTGGTCTCAACCTCGGGCTCGGTGACGCTTCAAAGAGCAATGTGTCATCACAAGCGTAAAAAAAGGCCAGAGCTTATAAGTTCACGTGGGGTGTAAAGTGGGTTAATGATGTCACAGTGCCACCAAATTTCACCACAGTATTGGCCGAACCCACTCTGGACGTGTCACACGATAGGAAGATCATAACAACCCCCTTTACCATATCTCTCCCCTTCCTTTGACGCCTCTGCGATAGATTTCCGAACCGCGACAACCAGCGTTCATCTTCGTTGATCCATTATGGATCGCCAGCCATTGGTAGCCGAGCGGTTCTAGGCGCTTCAGTCTGGAACCGCGCGACCGCTACGGTCGCAGGTTCGAATCCTGCCTCGGGCATGGATGTGTGTGATGTCCTTAGGTTAGTTAGTTTTAATTAGTTCTAAGTTCTAGGGGACTGATGACCTGAGATGTTGAGTCCCATAGTGCTCAGAGCCATTTGAAACATTGTGAATCGTGGGACGACGGCTGTCATGAACTTCTTGATGCAATAATCTACCAACAGCTGTATGTATTGTAGAAATTTATTTTATCTTATGAACTTCTATGGGCATAGAAGTTCATAAAATAAAATAAATTTGTACAATACATACGGCTGTTGGTAAATTATTGCATCAAGAACAAGCGTTGAAGTCACTCAGTTTCCTTACGAGTGACCGAGGAAAACATTTCAGACACGCCATCGCTCAGAATCGACACGAAAAGACCTCAGTAGGTGACATAATTGGTTTCAATGAAACCACCCGTTCTCTTGGGGCGTTGGTTCCCACGAACGAAAACGACAATTCAGTGTGATGAGCAACACAAACTACATTCTTGACAACGTTGGGCAGTGCTGGCATCCCCTAGATGATTAAAATCTTCTCTAAGGACATGGTGAGGCTAAAGCCCCTCTGAGCATGATCTGACTCCTTTAGAGTGTAGCGCAATCGCAATTTTTGCGTTAGTATACTTGGTGTAACAACTAGGGACCATTCAAAAGCATTCGATGAAATGTGAATGTGATCCGCTCAGCAAAGTGTATTTAAGCTTTTTCGGCCCTCCTGTTTCCTGCTCTCCTGAATCGTGATCACTGGGACGTGTGAGGTCCCTTCTCCCCTTTTTGTTGTCGCTGTTGATGTTGAGCCGCTGCTGCAGCTCGGTCGGTGGAATGGAGACGCGACGCGCAGTGATGGTTGTCCCCGTCGGATAACGAGGAACAGCACCTGAAAATCTCTAAAGAAAACTGTTCCTCGCATAATGTATGAAAGTCCGTTTGCGAGTCCGCACAGTCTTCTCAGTGATGCGAAATGCTGATTTTAATTGCCTGTTATGGTTTTATGATGATTTGCTATGTCCGGTTAGTTAGTTATTGCAGTATTGAGTGAATCATTCATCACCGGCGTCGTTTCACACCACTGAAGCGAGGAAAAATTCATTTGTGGTTCAGTATCAGTAGTTGTTGTTACGTTGCTAGGCAGAATTGTTCACTACGGCACGACGCAAATCCAGAGATAATCTACAATGCTATCTTGCTTTCGTGCGTCGTGATATTATTTCGGCAAAAGACTCCTTTCAATGCTCAATGTTCATCAAGTCACTCTTTCAATTAAAATGTTCACAGTTAATTAATTTTGATTATCAACTATCACACAGTTCAATTAACGATGGAGCCAACACGTGAGATTTCCATTACTGACGAACAGTTTTATTGTTCCTTCTTAGTAGCTAGTTTATAACCATCACACCACACGCACACCGATGGATCAGATCAATTAAGATTCTTTTCAATTCAGTGATCGTGACAATTACGACAACTTTTACAATTGGCGTATTCGTATTATCTTCGTGTGGTCTTATTAATGTTTCCTACTCCAGGCTAATCAGGTATTGCAGTCTTCGATACTATGTCCATTCTTCGTTGTAACTGTTTACTTTGATGAAGGTTGAGTCCAACAATAATATCTCCAATATTTAAAGTTCATTAACGCGTCGTACACTATCAGAATATCACTTCAGTTCAAGTTCTCAAGTCAGAATAACTGAGAACAAAGTCTGCGCATCTCTGTCACACAATATGACATTTTTTTAAAAAAAGAAACAAATTCGTAGCGTTCCGTTTGTAGTACTATAACAAATTGTGCTCTCTCTCGACTTGATAGCAAGCAAGCTAGCAAGCGACTAACATTTCCATGATCGATCACTGTAGACGCATTGAATTTCCTTTTCGTCGCGTTTACAACTCTCTTTCACAATAAATGTTATCTCTGACCGACATATTACTTTGGACTTAACTTTCGTCGTACTGATTTGCAGCAATTACTGAGATGTTTGATAGCTACTTAAAAATAACCTTTCTTTCTGTCTTTATATCATGACATACACAGTATTATTGAAACTGGTGTTCATCAAAACTTTAAGGTGTTGTATTATTGTCAGAGTTGTCTTACCTGTCAGGATAACACTGTTCCCTACTTTAAATTATAATGACATTCGTATTTGGGTTTTCGGGTTTCTTGGGGTGTTACAGACGGCTGCGGGGGGGGGGGGGGGGGGGGGGGGGGGGGGCACTTTAAAAATGTATGTCCACTGAGATTCAACATCCATTCAACTTACAATTAGTGGTGCTCCGTTGCTGCTATAGCGTCTGATGGCAGGCAAACCCTTCACCACCCATTACATGACGCATGAGACCAGCATGTGCTAGTTAGCAACGTAGCCCCACTCAGTTCAGGTGTGTCGAAATGGTTGCCTGTCACACCGGTACCTAGGAATCAAAGACTGGTTGTCTGAAAAAGAAAGATTGTGTTTAACGTCCCGCCGACATCGAAGTCATTACAGACGGAGCACAAGCTCGGATTGTGTCAAGGACAGGAAAGGAAATCGGTTGTGCCCTTTCAAAGTAACCACCCTAGCATTTGCCTGGGGTGTTGGTTCAAATGGCTCTGAGCACTATGGCACTTAACATCTGAGGTCATCAGTCCCCTAGAACTTAGAACTACTTAAACCTAACTAACCTAAGGACATCACACACATCCATGGCCGAGGCAGGATTCGAACCTGCGACCGTAGCAGTCGCGCGGTTCCGGACTGAAGCGCTTAGAACCGATCGGCCACCGCGGCCGGCGCCTGGAGTGTCTTAGGGAAATCACGGAAAGCCTAAATCTGGATGGCCGGACGCGGGTTTGAATCGTCGTCCTCCCGAATGCGAGCCCAGTGTCCAAACCACTGCGCCACTTCGCTCGGTCCTGGCTGTCTCTGTAGAACTAAGTTTTTTAAAGTGCTCGACAAGGATATGCAGGCGGCACTGAGGGGCCCTTTGCCGTTTTATTCACGCTTGTGGCGATGTCGCTGCCCCCCCCTCCCCCAGCCCACTCCCCACCCCACCCCCTCCCTTATTTGACCTCGTCACAGGGGGGCTGAAAAAGCATCAGCACCCACTGTTGCTCAGGATCACGCTCAAATTTCGTCTGATTGTTTCGAACGGCCTGTAGTGGTTTCAGCCTATACACGAGAGCAAGAATTGCAGTCACGCTGCACTCCAAATGGGTACTGTCATGTTCCATGGGGCTGCTGCCCCACAGTGTTCTTGGAGTAAGGTTGACGCGTACTGGGATGTCATCGATGTCAAAGATTGACAGAAATGTCGTCCTGTTGCTCACTAAACACCAAGAACTCTCATGGATATGACGGGGTATCCGGCAGAATACTGAAGTATTGTTCTATGTATGTTAGCCCAGTTCTCAGCCATATCTGTAACTTTTCCTTTGGGAGTGGTCGGTTTCCTGACCGATTAAAGTACTCGGTAGTGAAGCCACTTTATAAAAAGGGAGACATTGATAATGTTGACAATTTAGACCTATTTCTATGCCATCGGTGTTTGCTAAAGTTATCGAGAAGGTTGTATATGCAAGGTTACTGGAGCATTTAAATTCACATAATTTGCTGTCAAATGCTCAGTTTGGTTTTGGAAATGGTTTAACAACTGAAAATGCTATATTCTCTTTTCTCTGTGAGGTTTTGGACGGATTAAATAAAAGGTTGCGAACGCTAGGTGTTTTCTTTGATTTAACGAAAGTTTTTGACTGTGTTGACCACAAAATATTACTGCAGAAGTTGGACCATTATGGAGTAAGGGGAGTAGCTTACAATTGGTTCGCCTCTTACTTTGAGAACAGAAATCAGAAGGTAATTCTCCGCAATATTGAGAGTGGTAGTGATGTTCAGTCCCAATGGGGCACTGTTAAGTGGGGCGTTCCCCAAGGGTCGGTGCTGGGGCCACTGCTGTTTCTTATTTATATAAATGATATGCCTTCTAGTATTACAGGTGATTCAAAAATATTTCTGTTTGCTGATGACACCAGCTTGATAGTGAAGGATCTTGTGTGTAATATTGAAACAGTAACAAATAATGTAGTTCATGAAATAAGTTCGTGGCTTGTGGAAAATAATTTGATGCTAAATCACAGTAAGACTCAGTTTTTACAGTTTCTAACTCACAATTCAACAAGAACCGATATTTTGATCAGACAGAATAGGCATATTACAAGCGAGACGGAACAGTTCAAGTTCCTAGGCGTTCGGATAGATAGTAAGCTGTTGTGGAAAGCTTATGTCCAGGATCTTGTTCAGAAGCTAAATGCTGCTTTATTTACCATTAGAACAGTATCTGAAATAAGTGACACTTCAACACGAAAAGTAGTCTACTTCGCATATTTTCATACGCTTATGTCGTATGGTATTATTTTTTGGGGTAATTCTTCTGATTCAAAAAGGGTATTTTGGGCTCAAAAACGGGCTGTTCGAGCTATATGTGGTGTAAGTTCGAGAACCTCTTGTCGACCCCTATTCTAAAATCTGGGAATTCTGACGTTGCCCTCACAGTACATATTTTCTTTAATGTCGTTTGTTGTTAGCAATATTAGCCTATTCCCAAGAGTTAGCAGCTTTCACTCAGTTAATACTAGGCAGAAATCGAATCTGCATGTAGAATGCACTTCCTTGACTCTTGTGCAGAAAGGAGTGCAGTATTCTGCTGCATTCATTTTCAATAAGCTACCACAAGAACTCAAAAATCTTAGCAGTAGCCCAAACTCTTTTAAGTCTAAACTGAAGAGTTTCCTCATGGGTCACTCCTTCTATTCTGTCGAGGAGCTCCTGGAAGAGCTAAAAAATTAAGCAAATTCCAGTGTTACATTGTTGATTTTCTTTATTTAAACTTACGACTTGTCACCTGAATATGTTTTTTTATATTTCATTTTGTCTGTTTCTAATATCGTGTTATAATTTCATGTATTGACTCGTTCCATGACCATGGAGACTTCTCCTTAATTTGGTCCCACGGAACAATAAATAAATAAATAAAATAAAAAACGGCACTGCGAACTGTCGTTTTCGACTGGGAAATGTGTGGGAACCAACGCCACATTGGAAGGGGTGGTTTATGGCATCCCCTGAAGCCTTTTCGTGTCAGTTCTGAGCGGCGGTGCGTCTGAAATCTTTTTTCTCGGCCACTCATAAGAAAACCGGGTGATTTCAACGCCGAGTGTCGCAGTTCTGGCGTCCATCACAGAGACGTCAAAAGAATCGCTGAAATGTGGCTAAGAGTGGCTGCGACGACCATCTCATCGTGTGACGCGTCCATGGTGGCATTGGGCAAATTATGGTGAAATTTGGGGCCATATGACATCATCGGAATAGAGAGTAGATTTAAGTCTCAGGAAGTCGTTTCTGAAAGTATTTGTATGGAGTGTAGCCATGTATGGAAGCGAAACATGGACGATAAATAGTTTATACAAGAAGAGAATAGAAGCTTTCGAAATGTGGTGCTACAGAAGAATGCTGAAGATTAAATGAGTAGATCGTATAACTAATGAGGAGGTATTGAACAGAATTGGGGAGAAATTTGTGGCACAACTTGACTAGAAGAAGGGATCGGTTGGGAGGACATATTCTGAGGCATCAGCGTGGAGGGTAAAAATCTTAGAGGGAGACCAAGAGATGAATACACTAAGCAGATTCAGAAGGATGTAGGTTGCAGTAGGTACTGGGAGATGAAGAAGCTTGCACAGGATAGAGCAGCATGGAGAGCTGCATCAAACCAGTCTCTGGAGCTGAATACCACAACAACAACAACAACAACAATGACATCATTAAACCACCTTGCAGTTCACATGAACTTTTGAGCTGTGGCCTTCTTTTCGCAAGTGTCGAACACCTTACTGTTGGAAGCGTCGTCGGGAGCGAGGATGACGTCACAGGGTGCCACGTTCTTGCATCGTTACAGAGGAAGGTTACAGACACATTGAAACAAAATTTCAAACTTACTGCAGTTGCGCAGTGTACTTACGTGATGCGACGTGCCCTAGATGTTCGCCGCTAATTTTTCAATCGGGTACTTTCCCTGTCTTTAAGCCGGACCTCGCATTTAATAACATTTAAAGAGAGCTGCTATTCGTTACACAAAGTGGCAATTTTTTCAAAGCATTTCCGTATTTTCTTACGAAAGTGTAACAACGAGACTCCGTAGACAATAGAAACGTCAGCGATCAGTCTTAGCTTCTCCAATAAACCGTTTATGTGTATTGTGATACAACAACAGGATGTAATTTCCTATATTCAGGGCAAATGGACAGATCCGACAAAACTTGGCATGGCTGCTTCCGCATAACTCAGAACTGGGAAAGGCGACTGTATTTCGATCGAGCTCTTTCTGGGGCCTCCTCAGTTGCGTTTTCCCGCATATTTCCAAGCTAATCGCAGCACTTCGATATTCAAATTTTTGTTAAAATTACTGAAGGCGCGTGTAAAATGACTCAAATGACCCATCTGTTCCCAAAAGAAATGTCCTACAACTGCCCCTTAACGATACAGCTATAATTTTGTAATTAATAATCTCTGTATATAAAAGGTAATGTCTTGACTGACTGACTGATGCATCATTGCCCAGCCCAGGCCGCTAAGGACAGAAACTTAAAATTTGGAGACGTGTGGATCTTATATTGTAGGCGTCAATAATGCAATAGGGGATGAAAATTTTTAAGAAAATATTTCGTCACATTAAAAAGTTTAATACAAATTTCATGAATATTGGTATTTCATGTCTCAGCTAGATATAAAGAATTATTTGTTATGGGATGGAAGTTCCAATGTAAATATCTCCATTAGAACGCAAAACGCATAATTAACAAAAATTTTATTAGAGCGCAAAAGGTATAATCAACAAAAATTTTAGACTCCAGCTACCAGAATCGCTTTTTCATCAGAAGTACTTATATTGCCTTAATTAGCGTGAAAAGCTTAGAAGGTGTTGCAATTTCTGAGCAACATAAAAATTCTATTAAATAAAAACAAAGAAATCTCAGCAGACCATGCAATCTACACGAGCGAAGCAGCGGGCACTAAGTTACTGTACTGTACAGGGTGGTCCACTGCTCGTGACCGGGCCAAATATCTCACGAAATAAGTGTCAAACGAAAAAACTACAAAGAACGAAACTTGTCTAGCTTGAAGGGGTAAACCAGATGGCGCTATGGTTGGCCCGCTAGATGTTGCTGCCATAGCTCAAACGGATATCAACTGCGTTTTTTTTTAAATAGACCTCCCATTTTTTATTACATATTCGTGTAGTACGTAAAGAAATATGAATGCTTAGTTGGGCCACTTTTTTCGCTTTGTGATAGATGGCGCTGTAATAGTCACAAACATATGGCTCACAATTTTTGACGAACAGTTGGTAACAGGTAGGTTTTTTGAATTAAAATACAGAACGTAGGTACGTTTGAACATTTTATTTCAGTTCTTCCAAAGTGATACATGTACCTTTGTGAACTTATCATTTCTGAGAACGCATGCTGTTACAGCGTGATTACCTGTAAATACCACATTAATGCAATAAATGCTCAAAATGATGTCCGTCAACCTCAATGCATTTGGCAATACGTGTAACGACATTAAAGAAATCCGGGAACGTCAGATACGGTCAACGTGCGTTCCATGCTCTGGTGCTTCGACGACCAATCCACCTCTCATGAAATATGCTATTCAATACCGCTTCAACTGCACGCGAGCTATGTGCCGCACATCCTTCATGTTGGAAGTACATCGCCATTCTGTCATGCAGTGAAATATCTTGTATTAACATCTGTAGAACATTACGTAGGAAATCAGCATACATTGCACCATTTAGATTGCCATCGATAAAACGGGGGACAATTATCATTCCTCCCATAATGCTGCACCATGCATTAACCCGCCAAGGTCGCTGATGCTCCACTTGTCACAGCCATCGTGGATTTCCCGTTGCCCAATAGTGCATATTATGCCGGTTTACGTTATCGCTGTTGGTGAATGATGCTTCATCGCTAAATAGAACGCGTGCAAAAAATCTGCCATCGTTCCGTAATTTCTCTTGTGCCCAGTGGCAGACCTGTACACGACGTTCAAAGTCGTCGCCATGCAATTCCTGGTGCATAGAAATATGGTGCGGATGCAATCGATGTTGATTTAGCATTCTCAACACCGACGTTTTTGAGATTCCCGATTCTCGCGCAATTTGTCTCCTACTGATGTGCGGATTAGCCGCGACAGCATCTAAAACACCTACTTGGGCATCATCATTTGTTGCAGGTCGTCGTTGACGTTTCACATGTGGCTGAACACTTCCTGTTTCCTTAAATAACGTAACTATCCGGCGAACGGTCCGGACACTTGGATGATGTCTTCCAAATGGCTCGGAGCACTATGGGACTTAACTTCTGAGGTCATCAGTCCCCTAGAACTTAGAACTACTTAAACCTAACTAACCTAAGGACATCACACACATCAATGCCCGAGGCAGGAGTCGAACCTGCGACCGCAGCGGTCGCGCGGTTCCAGACTGTAGCGCCTAGAACCGTTCGGCCACCCCGGCCGGCGATGTCTTCCAGGATACCGAGCAGCATACATAGCACACGCACGTTGGGTATTTTGATCACAATAGCCATACATCAATACGATATCGACCTTTTCCGCAATTGGTAAACGGTCCATTTTAACACGGGTAATGTGTCACGAAGCAAATACCGTGCGCACTGGCGGAATGCTACGTGATACCACGTACTTATACGTTTGTGACTATTACAGCGCCATCTATCACAAAGCGAAAAAAGTGGTCCAACTAAAACATTCATATTTCTTTACGTACTACAAGAACATGTAATAAAAATGGGGGTTCCTATTTTAAAACAAACGCAATTGATATCCGTTTGACCTATGGCAGCGCCATCTAGCGGGCCAACCATAGCGCCATCTGGTTTCCCCCTTCAAGCTAGACGAGTTTCGTTCTTTGTAGTTTTTTCGATTGATGCTTATTTCGTGAGATATTTGGCCTGGTCACTATCAAAGGACCACCCTGCATATAAGTGGGTAGCTGATAGTGTGCAGCCATAAGCCATTCATGCGCCAGGCTTTGATTGTCACTTCTACCTCGCATAGCAGCGCTTATTGACTGAAAATAATTTCATTTTCATGTAAACGTCGATATGGATATTGGCCTATGGTGGAGCGACCTTGAATAATGACAGGTATGCCATTACTTAAGATATATCTCTGGCAGCCAAACGTACTGTCCCCCTGAACTGAGCAAACCGTACAAATTCTCATAACTTTATCTTCCATCCCTCCATTTTCGTCTATTACACAAAATCACTTGTGATGTAGTGAGTCCCTACGCTCTCTGGAGAATAGATTAGTGTAAGAACACAGACTCAGAGTAATAACAAATTTATCATAGGCGACAGGCAATATTCTACACCAAACTCGGGCAAATACCGACCCCCTGTGGCTCTAAATTTTGGTATTATAATTTCAGCAACCATATTTCTGTTCTCAGTTATTTCCCCTTCAACAATACGCCGCAACAGTTTCATAAGACTTTTATTTTCCACTTAATTAAAAACAGAATTAATACGGGAAACTTATGAAAACATTTGTCCTTTGTTCCATCTTTGTGGCTGTTGCCTGTTTTGTTTAATATTTATTCTGTAAGTATTCTGTTCTGGCTTTCGCACTGCAAGTGCTTTGCTGAAGTAACCTATCCGACAGCGAATGTTGTTCGTGGATGACTATCTGCGGGAGTGGTCGCTGGCTGCTACTCAACTGCTCAAGTACCGTACTCCTTAAGATTTGATAACTCGTGCCCTAATTTAATATCACCTGTAATAAAAATATCCAACGCGTTTTAACGAGAACCGTTACAGTGTGTATAATCAAGAAGTGTAACTTGCCTGCTCCGTTCCCCTCCCTGATAGTGCCTGCGAGACGCGGTTCAAAAATGAGTTACCTCGATTACACCGTTTGTTTCAGGCCATCAACAAAATTCGAGGAACAAATTTTTCACAAGTTCAGGTTTTCCACAGCGAACGAATTCTTTTTAATAAGTCATTTACGAACTATTCGCGTGAGAGGTCTATAACATTCTGAAGTAGTGGTAAGTTCCTATGGGACCAAACTGCTGAGGTCATCGGACCGTAGGGTTACAAACTATTTAATCTCAGTCTAACTTACGCTAAGGACAACACACACCCATGCCCGAGGGAGGACTCGAACCTCCGACGGGGGTAAACATTCTGAGAATGGATAACAGGGACAGGAAGTTACTGCTTATTACAGCAGTCTTAGCCCTAGTAACTGCTACCTGGTAAATATGATACTGAAAGTAACTACTCTTCGTCTCGTACATAAAAATACGTTACTCGTCTTGTGCAAATTAATTTAATTTTTTTGACCTAATATGCAGGGTGAGCACAAAGTCTTGCCCTGATTATAATAATTCATAGCAGAATAACCGTTTGACATAATAAGTTACCTTTGATGTCGTTACATAGGTTAGTGTTACCAATTTTTTTTAAGAGCACTTACGTTAGTAAACCTCAACGTGTGCTCCCTCGGTAGGTCGGAGAATGTCGAGGCAGTATTCTAGTTCCCGCCAGATGTTTCGTAACATGTATTCTGTAACAGTAGCCACAGCAGCTTGTAACCTAGCCTTCAGTTCGTCAACTTCAGCAACTGCTGTGGTTCGAAGACTCTGTCATTGATATAGCCCCAGAAAAAAAAAGTCAAGGGGCGTAATGTCTGGAGAGCGGGGTGGCCAGGGTGTTGGACTGTTCCTTCCAATCCACCGATCCGGACATTACTCCCCTCTCCAGACATTACGCCCCTTGACTTTTTTTTCTGGGGCTATATCAAGGACAGAGTCTTCGTCACACCAGTTGCTGACGTCGACGAACTGAAGGCTAGGATACAAGCTGCTGAGGGTACTGTGACAGAACACATGTTACGAAACACCTGGCAGGAACTGAAATACTGCCTCGACATTTTCCCAGCTACCAAGGGAGCACACGTTGAGGTTTACTAACGTAAGTGGTCTTAAAAAAAAACTAGTAACACTAAACCTATATAACTCCATCAAATATAAATTATTATGTCAGATGGGTATTCTGTAATAAATTGTTATAATCAGGGCAAGACTTCGTGTTCACCCTGTACTTTAATAATTGTTTCGCTTGTCTTCAGTGGTTCTAAAAAGTAAGTGAACAGAATAATAATTATTTTCATAATTAATATTTTTATTGGGTCGTTTGGATATAGGTATACAGTGTTTCTTAGCAACACTTTTACGTTTCCCGTGTTTTCTATAGGACCATTGCCTGGGTATCATTGGTTTATACAAAGCTTCATTTATAAACATTTTTACTACTCCTGTCACAGCTGCCAGGTTAACTGAAGTTTCACGGGTAGAGGGTGGCAGTGGTGTGTGGATGCTGGTTTCGGGAGGGTGGTGCCGTAGGGATGGAGGAGAGGGGATGTTTCCCTAATACTTATTATGCTTTATGACACGTTGTGCATCAGTGAGAATATTCCCGAATGAAATTTTCACTCTGCAGAGGAGCGTGCGCTCATACGAAACTTTCTGGCAGAGTAAAACAGTGTGCCGGACTGAGACTCGAACTCAGGATCTTTACCTTCCCCGGGCATGTGCTCTACCGTCTGAGCTATCCAAGCACGACTCACGCCCGCTCCTCACAGCTTTACTTCTACTAGTACAAAGGTTCCAAGTTCGAGTGTCGGCCCGGCACACAGTTTTAATCTGCCAGGAAGTTTCAGTGCTTTCAGGAAGTTTCATGCTTTTGTGATCATGAAGTGTATTTTCTTTATCCCTTACTGTCCTTTGTATTGCCTATTCTTCATAGAGCGTTAGCACGCTCCTTCCACTATTTTTGTGAAGGACTGCCACGTCTGTTAATATTCTTATTTTGCACAATTTCTCTACATTTCACAATACAGGGTAATCATCTAAAACTTGCACCGCAAGTATTTCGGAAATGGAAAGTATTAATAATGTGTGGTTTTCACCGAATGGATTAGAAGTCAGTGACTCCTTTTGTTAGCCAATCGATAAATTGTAATAATATTTATAAAGTGTATTTCTTTGCAAACATACACTTTTTAAGCGCAACAGTGGCTACTGACATTAGCAAATTAAAGTAGGGTAAATCAGAATGTCCGTGGTATTTGTTGCAGGATTCTAGTGCGAGTCCTTTAGGAGATATCGTATTTTGAAAATTTCCCACACCGACCCTTGTACAATACCTGTGGTAGCACACACTAAAGAACAACACATGTGCATATACTAGTTATATGGATTCTGACCAAAAAGAAGACAATTGACCTTTATAGGTTATGTTCAAAACCACCACCGGTAGAGCCGTTCTAGGCGCTACAGTCTGGAACTGTAGGACCGCTACGGTCGCAGGTTCGAATCCTGCCTCGGGCATGGATGTGTGTGATGTTCTTAGGTTAGTTAGGTTTAAGTAGTTCTAAGTTCTAGGGGACTGATGACCTCAGAAGTTAAGTCCCATAGTGCTCAGAGCCATTTGAACCACCACCGGTAGAGGGAAAACTCGCTTCCACTCTGGTACGAAACAACTGCTGCACATGTGATAGCATTTCATGTCCGAGCAGGCTGCACTAATAAGTCGTTGTATATCATCGAATATAGTTCATATGTCCTTTTAGACAACGTTTTTCAACTTTCCCCCCGCAGAAAAAGCTCTACAGGTATCAAATTCGGGGAACGGGCCGGCCAAGGTAGAGGTCATCTGCGTCCAACCCAATGCTTTGGAAACTACTTGTCAAGACATGGTGCTGTACTTCGGGCGCTGTGGGCTGGACAGCCATCATGGTTCCTCCTAGACTGCAGAGGAACAACTTCTAGCATCCAAGGAAGACAGTCTGTTAGGAGGCTGCGATACTTGTGCCCGTTCAGTGTTCCATCTATGGAAAACGGGCCTATGAGCTGATGGTTCACTATCCCACACATCACGGTTATACTCCATGGACGCTGACGTTCCACCTGACGAAGCCAACGGGGAGTGTCAACAGACCAATAGTACATGTTTCGCGGTTTATCTGGCCACGATAGGAAAATGTATCTTCATCAGTAAACAAGATACGTGATACACCTCGAGTATCCAGTCTTAATGGGTGTACAGAAGTTAAAACGATTCTCATAATCGTTTCCATACAGCTCTTGATAGAGAGTGATCGGTAGGGATGGAACCTATATCGATGGTGAATGCGTAGGACACTGGCCTGACTCCTGACGCTTTCCCTTGCAATTGCGCAGGAGCTAACGTGCGGATCAACTGCAACAGCAGCAGGAACATTAACTTTCCCCTCTTCTGTGGTCACTTGTTTCCTCCTGTTATGTTGTCTAGGTGTTACACCACCACTTTCACGTAACTCATTGACGAGGTTGATAAATAATTGCCGCAATGGTCGACATCTCTTGGGATGTACACCGTACAAGAACGTACTGCATTCTTCCTACACTCTCCATAGACCATGCGTGAGTCGGCTGTTTCTGCATTGGTAAATCCCATCCTACTTATGACCTACTGCTTGGACTGCCACACACGAACTGACTAGAAATTCTTAATGCACTCAAGCAACTCACAAGCAGACCGTAAGCAAACATAACATCGTACCTAGCAACTACGCAGGTTGAATGGCACAAACGGGTGTCGGTGAGAGAACTTCTCAAAATACGATATCTCGTAATCGACTCGCTCTAGAATCTTGCAATAGACATCACTGACATTCTAATTTAATCTATTTTTAGCGTGCTCCATTTAAAATTGATTTTCTAATTATTATTGGGAGACAATACGAGCCCATGACTACCAATCCATTCTGTGAAAGCCACACATCAATAGCACTTTCCATGGTTCAAAAATGGCTCTAAGCACTATGGGACTTAAAATCTGAGGTCATCAGTCCCCTATACTTAGAACTACTTAATCCTAACTAACCTAGGGACATCACACACATCCATGCGCGAGGCAGGATTCGAACCTGTGACCGTAGCAGCAGCGCGGTTCCGGACTGAAGCGCCTAGAACCGCTCGGCCATAACCACTTTCCATGTTCGCAATATTTGCGGTGTAAGTTATAGGTGATTCACCCGGTACACACCTTGTGTTTTCAAATGCTATTAGGTCTCTTACTGTTTTCCAGTGACCGCAAACTTTGCATTTTCTGCCATTAGACATGTGATGCTCTGAGAAGTAAATGCGGGCCTGATTTCGTTATCTGTCGCACTGACGCCATGCACTGAGAGTGCAGCTTCGTCACAACAGCGCTGGAAGAGAATACGGCTCGGCGGGACTTGAGATGGCGAGAAAGTAAATACACTAATGGCCATTAAAATTTATACACCACGAAGATGACGTGCTACAGACGCGAAATTTAACCGACAGGAAGAAGATGCTGTGATATGCAAATGATTAGCTTTTCAGAGCATTCATAAGAGGTTGGCGCCGGTGGCGACACCTACAACGTGCTGACATGAGGAAAGTTTCCAACTGATTTCTCATACACAAACAGCAGTTGACAGGCGTTGCCTGGTGAAACGTTGTTGTGATGCCTCGTGTAAGGAGGAGAAATGCGTACCGTCACGTTTCCGACTTTCATAAAGGTAGGATTGTAGCCATCGCGATTGCGGTTTACCGTATCGCGGCACTGCTACTAGCGTTGGTCGAGATCCAATGACTGTTAGCAGAATATGGAATCGGTGGGTTCAGGAGGGTAATACGGAACGCCGTGCTTGATCTCAACGGCCTCCTATCACTAGCAGTCGAGATGACAGGCATCTTATCCGCATGGCTGTAACGGATCGTGCAGCCACGTCTAGATCCCTGCGTCAACAGATGGGGACGTTTGCAAGACAACAACCATCTGCCCGAACATTTCGACGACGTTTGCAGCAGCGTGGACTATCAACTCGGAGACCATGGCTGCGGTTACCCTTGACGTTGCATCACAGACAGGAGCGCCTGCGATGGTGTACTCAACGACGAACCTGGATGCACGAATGGCAAAACGTCATTTTTTCGGATGAATCCAGGTTCTGTTTACAGCATCATGATGGTCGCATCCGTGTTTAGCGACATCGCGGTGAACGCACATTGGAAGCGTGTATTTGTCATCGCCATACTGGCGTATCACCCGTCGTGACGGTATGGGGTGCCATTGGTTACACGTCTCAGTCACCTCTTGTCCGCATTGACGGCACTTTGAACAGTGGACGTCACATTTCGGATGTGTTACGATCCGTGGCTCTACCCTTCTTTCTATCCCTGCGAAAGCCTACGTTTCAGCAGGATAATGCATGACCGCATGTTGTAGGTCCTGCACGGGCCTTTCTGGATACAGAAAATGTTCGACTGCTGCCCTGGCCAGCATATTCTCCTGATCTCTGACCAATTGAAAATGTCTGGTCAATGGTGGCTGAGCAACTGGCTCATCACAATATGCCAGTCACTATTCTTGACGAACTGTGGTATCGTGTTGAAGCTGCATGGGCAGCTGTACCTGTACACGCCATCCAAGCTCTGTTTGACTCAATGCCCAGGCGTATGAAGGCCGTTATTACGGCCAGAGATGGTTGTTCTGGGTACTGATTTCTCAGGATCTATGCAGCTAATTTGCGTGAAAATGTAATCACATGTCAGTTCTAGTATAATATATTTGTCCAATGAATACCCGTTTGTCATATGCATTGCTTCTTGGTGTAGCGATTTTAATGGCCAGTAGTGTAGTAAGGAATTTCGTTTTATCACTGTAAATTCTTGCTTTTGTGTGACGTCTGTCCGCAGTCGAGAGAGAGGTGTCAGCTACATAGTATTCAACACGACGCTATATGAAATTTATGCTTCTTATTTGGATGAATGATTAGTACTTGATAATTTCTTTGTCACATAACAGCACCACCAGTCTACAAGAAAGTTATCGCAAGTGTGTGATGTCCCTAGGTTAGTTAGGTTTAAGTAGTTCTAAGTCTAGGGGACTGATGACCTCAGATGTTAAGTCCCATAGTGCTTAGAGCCATTTGAACTTTCTTTTTTTTTGCATAAGGTGGATACATCAGTCCGCTGTATTTCGTCAAACTTCAGCGACGTGGACCGGGTATATCGAAGCAGCACTTGCTACAGGTCTGGAAACATGTGGGATTTTAGCAGCGGTTAGAAATGCCCGAGGCGACCAACAACGCTCCTTACCAACGTGAAGCAAAAATAGCCCGCAGCTCTGCTCTGTGGCACGGTGGTTCTTTGGCTGTAGGATATCGAGTTTGAGGGTTCGAGATCGATGGTAGTAAGCAGATAAGTAAAAGCCATTTTGATAGTCGCAGATATTTGCCTGCGTCTGTTACGACCATTATGTCAACATGTACCCCATTCCTTTGGATAACCGACAGCGAGAGGATATCACTGAAGGTGGCGGCAAGGTTGCAACGTTGTCTGATCAGCCGATCAGGTTGTGGAGCCTTTCTGATATCGGGTCCGTGACGCCGGAGTTACCCTTCTTTCCGATATCGAGGCGGCGAGGTTGGCGTTCCACCTCTTCTGAAGCAACGGAGACTATCATCACGCTTGGATCCCATACAGCTGCAATTTCTCTTCACCCTTGAGAATTTGTAGTGTGTGGGAAGACAGTGATAAAGACAAGGGCGTGTGTGGAGGCAAATCATTTGTGCACGCGTGCACTTCGCATGATTGTGAGGGGAGCTTGTTTTTGTACGAGATAAAGCAGACGTAAAGGTAAAGAATTAGCGCCTGTTGTTGTGGATTGGCAAGACAGCCAACCCACTAGGAGGAAGCGGAAAGGCACGCGTTTAAGCTCACCAGAAAAAAGGAGGTAACTGGTAGAATATTTAACTTTAATCCATATTAGGTGAACATCGCTCTTGACGGTACATGTTTTACAGCATCAATAGTAACTGGTAATGGCGCCTTGCTAGGTCGTAGCAAATAACGTAGCTGAAGGCTATGATAACTATCGTCTCGGCAAATGAGAGCGTATTTTGTCAGTGAACCATCGCTAGCAAAGTCGGCTGTACAACTGGGGCGAGTGCTAGGAAGTCTCTCTAGACCTGCCGTGTGGCGGCTCTCGGTCTGCAATCACTGATAGTGGCGACACGCGGGTCCGACGTATACTAACGGACCGCGGCCGATTTAAAGGCTACCACCTAGCAAGTGTGGTGTCTGGCGGTGACACCACACCTGTGGTTAGTCAAAATGTCCTTGTCGTTGGCGAATCGCTTTTCATAATTGTATGAAAGATCATAGCTTTAGAAACCCAATCACGTAGTCTCTGTATTAGCGCAAGGCATTCGTCTATACCAGTAGGGGCGTTTTATAACCTACTCACAAGTCACTAAGTAAGATGAGAATTAAAAACGTATTGGATCTTCAAAATGAATAAACAAGTGTGATAAAGATTATTATGAAAGAACTTAATTTTTAAAGCAAATTGGAATGAAGTTAGTAAAAAAAAAGGACTTTTGAAAGTTTACATGTGGCCGTATGCGCAAATGGAAAAAAGACGAACTAAGAAACAGTTGTTCCGATTCAAAGTGACCAGTTAAATTAATCCTAGGTTTTAAGAAACTCTTGTAAATATTAATACGTAAGTCAACTTGTAAACACAGTGTAACGTTATGAAGTGAGAATTTCACCGAATACAACGTTCACGCAGACGCTCACCTCAGTGCAAGTGAAATTGTAAAGTTCGACGATTTTCAGTGGCAGTATTCTACAGGACAATATGTGTGAAAAAGTTCATCGATGTGTTCGACGAGTCATAATCCGTGTCGTTCCACACATGCAGTTGCAGCGGTAGCTATCACTTACCTGTGAATCCGCAACTGGATAGTGGACAGGAAGTGATGTGAGGCACCTTCGGTGGAAGGAGCTCCCGCCAGCAATTTAAAAAGCACAAAGCCACGATCCGATGATAAAAGTGACGCACGGCACATCAAACGCGATATCAGCGCACGTCAAGTAAGCTCCGGTAACGTGCGCGCGCGGACTGAATTATAAGACCGTTTGCAACACGGGAGGCCAAAAGCCACCATGTGACGAAATAATGCTAGCGTTCAACCACCAACAGCCGTTGCTGTGCGGTACAACCAGCACTAAAAACAATTTTTTGTATATACCATGAACATTCTGAGAGATTCTAAGATAGAGAAATTAGCGTAATTAGTCCAATGACTGATCATTCACGGAAATAGGTCACAATGTCACCACAGAACACTTTTGAAATGCAAACTTTAACGAAAGGTCACGATTCAAGTGAAAATAAGCACACGATAACACGTCAAAGGATCCAATCCTTTCTATATTCCATCCCACATGTATATAAAATTGGTTTTGTAAGCTATTCTAGTATAAGATATTTATTTGGTTCATATGTGAAATAACTCGGAGAGCCACTCTCAAGCCCTGAAAGTGAAAGATACGGACTTCCTTGTCGAAGCCATCAGCAGTGGCCACTCTACAATCCAAGTCGGTGATACATAGTGTTATGTTGTTGTTGTTGTGGTCTTCAGTCCTGAGACTGGTTTGATGCAGCTCTCCATGCTACTCTATCCTGTGCAAGCTTCTTCATCTCCCAATACCTACTGCAACCTACATCCTTCTGAATCTGCTTAGTGTATTCATCTCTTGGTCTCCCCCTACGATTTTTACCCTCCATGCTGCCCTCCAATACTAAATTGGTGATCCCTTGATGCCTCAGAACATGTCCTACCAACCGATCCCTTCTTCTGGTCAAGTTGTGCCACAAACTTCTCTTCTCCCCAATCCTATTCAGTACTTCCTCATTAGTTATGTGATCTACCCACCTAATCTTCAGCATTCTTCTGTAGCACCACATTTCGAAAGCTTCTATTCTCTTCTTGTCCAAACTATTTACCGTCCATGTTTCACTCCCATACATGGCTACACTCCATACAAATACTTTCAGAAATGACTTCCTGACACTTAAATCTATACTCGATGTTAACAAATTTGTCTTCTTCAGAAACGCTTTCCTTGCCATTGCCAGTCTACATTTTATATCCTCTCTACTTCGACCATCATCAGTTATTTTGCTCCCCAAATAGCAAAACTCCTTTACTACTTTAAGTGTCTCATTTCCTAATCTAATTCCCTCAGCATCACCCGACTTAATTCGACTACATTCCATTATCCTCGTTTTGCTTTTGTTGATGTTCATCTTATATCCTCCTTTCAAGACACTGTCCATTCCGTTCAACTGCTCTTCCAGGTCCTTTGCTGTCTCTGACAGAATTGCAATGTCATCGGCAAACCTCAAGGTTTTTATTTCTTCTCCATGGATTTTAATACCTACTCCGAATTTTTCTTTTGTTTTCTTTACTGCTTGCTCAATATACAGATTGAATAACATTGGGGAGAGGCTACAACCCTGTCTTACTCCCTTCCCAACCACTGCTTCCCTTTCATGTCCCTCGACTCTTATAACTGCCATCTGGTTTCTGTACAAATTGTAAATAGCCTTTCGCTCCCTGTATTTTACCCCTGCCACCTTTAGAATTAGAAAGAGAGTATTCCAGTCAACATTGTCAAAAGCTTTCTCTAAGTCTACAAATGCTAGAAACGTAGGTTTTCCTTTACTTAATCTTTCTTCTAAGATAAGTCGTAAGGTCAGTATTGCCTCACGTGTTCCAGTATTTCTACGGAACATAGTGTTATGTGCGATGGAAATAAATGTATAATTAAATCCGACCAAGCTAATGAAGCTTGGCAAAACGACAAAGAAACAAATTGATAAGAGAACGAAAATATAATGAATATTATTAAAAAAGTTATGTACCATTTGTGATTGTAAAATTACTTTTGCAGTGACAAAAGATGAAGTGTGATATTTTTTCCTTGTAACATTTGTAAATATGTATACCTATATCATCAAGAAAGACTGAAACCATACAAAGACTGAAACAACACGGAACAAATTCACACTGATCAACGGTCAGTAATTGCAGATTGTTGTATCAATTCTTTTATTATAGAATGAATATGAAATGAAAACTCTTTTTAATAACCTGTATGTTACACCCAAAAATTACAAATATTCCAGTTGGTCTGAGGATGAAAGTAATACCTTCGGTATTCCTTCCCTCCTCATGGGAGGCAGTGTAATAATAGTAATTTTCGCCTCACAAACATTAGTATACGCTCAATAGTAAATGCCTGATGGTCTGAAGTTATCTAACAATTGTAATGTAAAAGAAATGAACCGTCGCATAGCAGCGACAGAATCTATTATTCTTTATCTTTGCCGCCCCTACGCGGCAGCTGTGAATCTCTATGTACACGTATCGATTAATCATGTAAAAATAATTCTGACGTTTCAAGACAAATGAGGCCTTGAGCGCTTCACCTTTTACTGTTTCTATTCCAAGAAAGGCGGACGCGGACTTGCTGGGTTCCGCAATCTGTGTTTCGTAATTTGGGGAAAATATTCTGTTGTTGTTGTTGTTGTTGTTGTTGTGGTCTTCAGTCCTGAGACTAGTTTGATGTAGCTCTCCATGCTGCTCTATCCTGTGCAAGCTTCTTCACCTCCCAGTACCTACTGCAGCCTACATCCTTCTGAATCTGCTTAGTGTATTCATTTCTTGGTCTCCCTCTACGATTTTTACCCTCCACGCTGCCCTCCAGTACTAAATTGGTGATCCCTTGATGCCTCAGAACATGTCCTACCAACCAATCTCTTCTTCTAGTCAAGTTCTGCCACAAACCCCTCTTCTCCCCAATTCTATTCTATACCTCCTCATTAGTTATGTGACCTACCCATCTAATCTTCAGCATTCTTCTGTAGCACCACATTTCGAAAGCTTCTATTTTCTTCTTGTCTAAACTATTTATCGTCCATGTTTCACTTCCATACATGGCTACACTCCATACAAATACTTTCAGAAACGACTTCCTGACAAATCTATAATCGATGTTAACAAATTTCTCTTCTTCAGAAACGCTTTCCTTGCCATTACCAGTCTACATTTTATATCCTCTCTACTTCGACCATCAACAGTTATTTTGCTCCCCAAATAGCAGAACTCCTTTACTACTTTAAGTGTCTCATTTCCTAATCGACTACATTCCATTATCCTCGTTTTGCTTTTGTTGATGTTCATCTTATAAAAAAGGTACGTAGCGTTAAAAAACGTGTTATATATGAAGTGTGCTTATTTGGACAAATTATCCTTACGTATCTCCATCTCCTCATTACTTGAATGTTAATCTCCAGAACTTATTATCACGCTGATGGACCGAACCCAGCATTGAGGCAGGAGGAACATTATCGTTTTCCTATCATTTCTGAATCAATCCTTTTTAATTGTGTAGTGTTGTAAACCTTTTGGTCCCTTAGTGTCGATCCTGGTATGACTGCATCGCGGTCATGAAAACGCGCGGAAATGATAATGTTGCTTCCTACCAATCTGAAACAAATTCATCTGATGCTCTATGTCAGGTATTTAAAAATATTTACCAGGTGAAGTAATCATTACAGTGACTTGTTACAATAAGACTATCTCTTATTCTGTTGCCAATTTACACATAAAATTTCGTTATATCTTCAACACTATCTTTTATATAGCACTACACTAAAGCAGACTTGCAATACAATTAAAGTAATTACGAACAGCTTCAAGTTATTTTAAAGCACACTTTACGAATCCATCGCGTATGACAACTTCGAAATAAACACAGATTTCAGATTTAAGGTTTATTCTGCAAGTCGTCATATACATGGACGGAGATACAATTTATGTAACAGCGCATTTGCCTCGTGAAGTTGGCAGGCAGCGGTGACGTGATGTCCTGTCTCGCCTCAACTTCGGTTACCGGCGGCTTTTACACATCGGCGGCGGTTGAGGTGGCTTCACTAACATATTTCGTTTCAGTCTGAAAACGGGATATGAAATAAGCAAGAGTTTTCTACAAGCTGTGGAAACCATTACGGGTGCGTGGTCAGATAGACTCCCCGCCATGCCTGTTTCCATACGCCGGCGCCGCCACCTCCTCCTCAGCTTTTGCACCACTGGCGACTTATACACGGCGGCGACGTCGTCGGAATCTCGAAGTCAGACTCACGTTCCTCTCCCAGCTGCGTTCCTTCCAGACTATTGCCTGAACTCTCCTAGCGCCTTTTCTTTTACAGACTTACGACAATGCGAACCATAGTTTCCGTGGAAATGTGACCTGACGTCAATGCTTCTCCCATTGTCTACAACAATATCCTCTTTAAACAATGGCGTTATCCACCAACTGCCACCCAAAGAAAGATTTATAAAGTTTTTTCAGAAATTTTGAGATTCACCCCACCACACGTTTCTTACGCTAGCTGCACTCGTTTTTCCATTACGACTTTCGACTTCTTCGTGATCGAACGTGCGTCCAGTAATTCTGCCTTTGAGTCCTTGGGGAAAAATTAAGCGGCAATCGATTAAGTCATTGTACTGCCGGAGGATATTACACTACTGGCCATTAAAATTGCTACACCTCGAAAATGACGTGCTATAGACGCGAAATTTAACCGACAGGAAGAAGATGCTGTGATATGCAAATGATTAGCTTTTCAGAGCATTCACACAAGGTTCGCGTCGGTGGCGACACCTACAACGTGCTGACATGACGAAAGTTTCGAACCGATTTCTCATACACAAACAGCAGTTGATCTGCGTTGCCCGGTGAAACGTTGTGATGCCTCGTATAAGGAGGAGAAACGCGTACCATCACATTTTCGACTCTGATAAATGACGGATTGTAGCCTACCACGATTGCAGTTTATCGTATCGCGACATTGCTGCTCGCGTTGGTCGAGATCCAATGACTGTTACCAGAATATGGAATCTGTGGGTTCAGGAGGGTAGTACGGAACGCCGTGCTGGATCCCAACGGCCTCGTATCACTAGCAGTCGAGATGACAGGCATCTTACCCGCATGGCTGTAACGGATCGTGCAGCCACGTCTCGATCCCTGAGTCAACAGATGGGGACGCTTGCAAGACAACCATCTGCACGACGTTTGCAGCAGCATGGACTAGAAGCTCGGAGACCATGGCTGCGGTTACCCCTGACGCTGCATGGTACAGACACGAGCGCCTGCGATGGGTACTCAACGATGAACCTGGGTGCACGAATGGCAAAACGTCATTTTTTCGGATGAATGCAGGTTCTTTTTACAGCATCATGATGGTCGCATCCGCGTTTGGCGACGTCGCGGTGAGCGCACATTGGAAGCGTGTATTCCTCATCGCCATACTGGCGTATCACCCGGCGTGATGGTATGGGGTGCCATTGGTTACACGGCTCGGTCACCTCTTGTTCGCATTGACAGCACTTTGAACAGTGGACGTTACATTTCAGACGTGTTACGACCCGTGACTCTACCCTTCATTTGATCCCTGGGAAACCCTACATTTCAGCAGGATAATACACTACCGCATGTTGCAGATCCTGTACTGGCCTTTCTGGATACAGAAAATGTTTGACTGCTGCCCTGGCAGGCACCTTCTCCAGATCTCTCACCACCTAAAAACGTCTGGTCAATGGTGGCCGAGCAACCGGCTCGTCACAATACGCCAGCCACTACTCTTGATGAACTGTGGTATCATGTTGAAGCTGCATAGGCAGCTGTACCTGTACACGCCATCCAAGCTCTGTTTGACTCAATGCCCGACGTATCAAGGCCGTTATTACGGCCAGAGATGGTTGTTCTGGGTACTGATTTCTCAGGATCTATGCTCCCAAATTGCGTGAAAATGTAATCACATGTCGGCCGGCCGAAGTGGCCGCGCGGTTCTGGCGCTACAGTCTGGAACCGCGAGACCGCTACGGTCGCAGGTTCGAATCCTGCCTCGGGCATGGATGTGTGTGATGTCCTTAGGTTAGTTAGGTTTAACCAGTTCTAAGTTCTAGGGGACTAATGACCTCAGCAGTTGAGTCCCATAGTGCTCAGAGCCATTTTGTAATCACATGTCAGTTCTAGAATAATAAATTTGCCCAATGAATACCTGTTATCATCTGCATTTCTTCTTGGTGTAGCAGTTTCAATGGTCAGTAGTGTAGTAAGGAATTTCGTTTTATCACTGTAAATTCTTGCTTTTATGTGACGTCTGTCCGCAGTCGAGAGAGAGGTGTCAGCTACATAGTATTCAACACGACGCTGTATGAAATTTATGCTTCTTATTTGAATGAATGATTAGTACTTGATAATTTCTTTGTCACATAACAGCACCACCTGTCTATAAGAAAGTTACAGCAAATAATCCGCAAAACCTTCGTCCAGCATCCACGACAGCCATTTGTCGTAGAATTTTAGAACGTATTCTGGCCTTAAATGTTATGAGGTATGTCGACAGAATGACCTTTTAGAATCCAATCAGCATAAATTCCGAAAACATCGCCTATGTGTAACTCAACTTGTGCTGTGCTCCCATGAAATCCTGAAAGCCTTGGATCAAGGCATTTAGAGTAGATGCAACATTTTTTACTCTCGGAGATCATTTGACTCTGTAACACATGAAAGTTTATTAATGAAAGTTCGATCGTAGGAGTATTAAATAAATTTGTCACTAGAGTAAGAATTTATTGATAGGGGGGACGCAGTATATTTCCTTCAGCAGAGAGTCATCGACAAATGTAAAAGGGTTTTCAGGAATACCCCAGATGTTGGGACTCCTGCTATTCATTTATATATTAATGACCTTGCAGACAATCGTAGCCGGCCGCGGTGGTCTAGCGGTTCTAGGCGCTCAGTCCGGAGCCGCGCGACTGCTACGGTCGCAGGTTCGAATCCTGCTTCGGGCATGGATGTGTGTGATGTCCTTAGGTTAGTTAGGTTTAAGTAGTTCTAAGTTCTAGGGTACTGATGACCATAGATGTTAAGTCCCATAGTGCTCAGAGCCATTTGAACCATTTTTAGACAATCCTAATAATAACTTCAGATTTTTCGCAGTTGATGTGGTTATTTATAATGAATAAAAATTATAAAGATAAGATTTAAAGGAGGTCCAAAGATTGTAAACTCGCTTTAAATGTTCAGAAATTAAAATTGTGTACTCCAGAAAATAAACTACAAATGCCCAATCAGAGAATGCCATCCATAAGAGTTCTATGCCAGAAGAGGTTATGTCAAGACTATCTGGTGTACAGTAACTCTATTAAATTGACGTATTAGGATCGTATGTACAATTACCGATAGACGAGCAGTCTCACCAATTCAGGGATTGCACATGTACTAAAGGTAGCTTTTCGGAATCGCTAGAGTACCTCTTTCTAAGATATTTAATGTAGTTAAATTTTTCACTGGGATACGTTTTTGCTGGAGGACGTAATTTTCGAATTATTCGATAAAAACGTACTCAAGTGATCTTCAAACGCGTTTTTTTCGAATAACACGAATACCGTGGCCTCCAGCGAAAATGGATCCCAGTACAAAATTTAACTATATGAAATTTCGTACAAAGAAGTCCTGTTCGTTTTTTCTGTAGGACTAATAGTTTGCATTAACGAGCGAAAGAAAATGAAATTCTAGTGCGCAGTTTTTAAGGGCATTGTGAGGTCTACGAATTCCAGCAATGGGGACAGCTGAATCACCTCGCATCGAATCGTAAATGACATTAAACGACACAGCAATATGTGGAAGCTATAAAGGCAATCTATGTGCCTATGAACCTAAGAGGCCTTCAGCAATGTCTTGGCTAAATATAATATTATGGAAAATTTATGCTAAATCCAGCCCAGATCGCCAGACCCTTTAACAATCTAAGCAAGTAAGATGCAAAATATTGTCACAGGAGTGTCAGGAGGCTTTTTACAAGTTAAAATATTATCTAAAATCGGCTCGTTATCTGGAATCTTATGACCCGTCAAAATACCTCATACTGGCCGCCAACGTGTCTGAACATGGCATCAAGGCAGCTCTTTCCAACATAAGCTATGCTGGGCATGAACAAGTCGTCGCATACGCAGCTAAAATGCTCAGTTTAGATCAGAGCACTTACTCAAAAATCGAAAAGAAGCACTGACTATCATATTTGGTACCCAAATATTGCACCTCTTAACACACCACAAACTATTTCTTTTATATGAATGCGTGGTGTCTGTTCTTTCTGACACTTACGAAAGAGCAGACTCCAGGAGGAATCCACTGCTGTGATACGTAGTATGTAAATTGAAGCTACATTGGGCTACATCAGGACTTTGTGCGGAATCAATGGCGACGAGTGAAAACTGAGTGTCAGACCAGGACTGTATCCGGGATCTCCTGTTTACTAGGCAATTTCTGTGTTTCATCGTCAATGTGATGGTCGAAGGGTTACAGTAAACCTGCTGTGGTGCATCGTAGTCTAACACTGGGCCCCCAGGGAAGAGCCAAAGTACATACTCTTCTAAACCGTACTCCTGTGGACAGAAATCGGCATTGCGAATTTTGTCACCCACACACAGCATTCATCGAAAATGCGCAGGCTGTCTCGGCACGCTCCCTGGTCGACTCACATTTCCACCTTGCAACACCTGTCTGCAGTCCCCATCCACATCTTCCATGCATTTCGGACATTTCCAAAAGGACAACCACCACACGGGATCGGACATATAAGAAAGAACAAGCACCATACATTCGTATACTTGATTCGCCTCGATGGGCAATGAATTTACAGCCTTCAGTGTGAATGCACATTTACGTTCGACCCCCAGCAGGAATCTAAAATTAGCGAACATTGGGGACATGAACAAGGGCTGGATGGGAGTGTGAGTCGGCCAGCGACCATATCGAGATATTCCACGCAAAAGTGATAAATTCCTGGTCCAGGTGGCGCAGTGGTTAAAGTAACTGCCTAATAAGCAGGAGATCCTGAGTTCGTGTCCCAGTCCGGCACACATTTTCACTCACCGCTGCTGATTCCGCACAAAGTCCCGATACAGCTGGTATCATTAGTTTCTGCCCTTTCCTTTCTTCTCTCTCCTTTCCTCCTACAGTTTACGTAACCATTAATTTCCTTGTTCGGTCCTAAAAATCGCCTTCCAAGAAAAACAGCACAGCGTCTACAATGGTGAGCCCTCTTCTTCAACTATAATAATTATTCAATTTAATGCATATGTTCATAGGCCTTTTTCTAGTTTTTATCAGTAATGTCTCCTGTGAAAATATGGCACACTTTTTTTTCAAAGGTCTGAATTTTTAACACATTTCATTGTGTTTTCAGATCCCACTTTCACTTGTGCATTTAAGCAAAACATGTTTGTGCTTGACAAGTGGATGTTCAAATTCCATAGGAGCATCACTTTCAGTTACGTACTTATCCGTTTCTCCAATAAAATCTGGAACTGAAACAAAGAGATGGTGTACGCATATATTATGACCGCCGGCCGTTGTGGTCGAGCGGTTCTAGGCTCTTCATTGCGGAACCGCGCTGCTGCTACGGTCGCAGGTTCAATTCCTGCGCCGGGCATAGTTGTGTGTGATGCCCTTAGGTTAGTTAGGTTTAAGTAGTTCTAAGTCTAGGGGACTGATGACCTCAGATGTTGAGTCCCATAGTGCTCAGAGCCATTTGAACCATTTTTTTTTATTGCGACCTTCATAAGAGGTGCTGTTGACTTGTATTTGAGTCAGTGAAATTTGCAATAGATGTCTGTTCCCCAACCAGCTTGTTTTGAAGTAAATCGCCAGAAAATATTTTTCAGTTACCTTCTTCTCTTAAATTGTGTCTCAATAAGTTGCACTGTAGACCACATCCAATATAAAAAACAACCGATTTGCTCCATTTGCCGAAGCTGGAGGAAGTGTTCAATATTCAAAAACTCACCCTCTACTGTCGGATAGTTACAGTAAGACTGTCCTTCTGTTAGATATACAAATGGTCACTAGCGCAAGGGCTATACAAAACACTTGATCCTACCTTTCTATCACCAACAGAACTCGAGGTATGAGCCCCGTAAAATTTCTATTTTTATGCGCGGCGTTTTGGAACACATTGGTAGAGCATGCTATCGCGTGTGTACCAATTTAAACAGAGAGTTATTCTGATGTTTCTGGGTTTTTAAATTTCTTCATTTTATAAATCGCTATGAAAAGCTATTATATCATTATTGATTCATAGTAAAAGATACAAGATTTCGCGGTTTAATTCCAATATCAGGTTGTATGTCAGCCAGTCAGGCGACAGTACATTCACGCCTATTATGTGAATTTAAGAATTCCTTTGTGAAGTCTAGATTAAGTTCGGAACTCAAACTTCATCGTGTTTGGAAGCATGTATTAGGAACTCTGAATAGGTGTAATAATTTTGCAGAATAATGAGTAAAATTTGACCGTGGAATGCTGCAGAGTAAACGCAAACGAGTGAGAAAAAAGAATGCGTGAAATTTCTGTTTTTCGACGTATACTCTGACTTCTGAATTAATAAAGCCCACATGGCGATTTATGCAAGTCGGGATCGAGCACTAAAGGTTCGAAGGGATCGAGCTGTGGAATATTTGAGCGAGCATTCTGTCACAGATAATCCGTTTTATAATCTTTCCGGCAACAGGTTCGAAGCTGACTACTTCGGGTGACTGTGACGGCGTATGACTGTCGAAACTGTAAATTAAAATTAGAACGGGCTTGGCAGTGTTTTTCTATCAGACAAGTGACAATGTATTGATGTTTTCGCTCAGAAACTATCTATCGTTTAAGAGCATAATTAACCGAAGATTATAAAAGAAGTAGTTACCCCCTTTAGATCAGTGTAGTGTTACTGGTTCTACTATAGCTTATCCAGTAAAGAAACATTATTCGTTTCCTAAAAGGACACACCGAAGAAGGTTGCGCAGTGGTTAGCACACTGGACTCGCATTCGGGAGGACGACGATTCGAACCCGCGTCCGGCCATCCAGAGTTAGGTTTCCCGCGATTTCTCTTACTTGCTTCAGGCAAATGCCAGGATGGTTCCTTTAGAAGGGCGCGGCCGATTTCCTTCCCCATCCTTCCCTAATCCGATGGCAACGATGACCTCGCTGTTTGATCACCTCCCCCAAATCAACCATCCTAAAAGGACAGGCGTATGGACAGGGTTGCAGTGCGGAAGAAGAAATCACCTATTGGTGAGTGGACGTTTTATGCGGGAAGAACTTTTAACGGCACCGTCGCAAACGGATTACTCGGTGATGGGTTGAGATCTCGATTTGTTATGTGTCACAACACCATAGAGAACAGAGACTTGCTTGCTGTGGAGCCATAGTCAGCTGGGACATTGAATGGGATTTTGTGATATCCAACGAGGAGTGTCGCTTCTATAGTGGTCGAAATAAATGTTGCGTACTGTATAAACTTTAATATTGAACTTTGTGATAGAGAAATACGCTAGCTTATGAATACATTGGATTGTCTGTAATGTAATTCTAGCGGAATCAGTCCATGCCGTAGGGGAGCAGTGTGTGCAGCTTATAGCAACAGTGTCATCTGTGACATTGCGTCACGTGCGCTGTGTGACATTACGAGAGTTATGTTGCTTCAGGACGGTTCGGACAACAATAACTTGTGATCATAGGCTCAATATAGTCAGTCTACTGGACCAGAAAATGAGACAGGTAGACATCGTAGCGAACGTTGCAGTGAATCAACATGATGTCTCTAGAACCTGGAACAAGGTTCTAGCGACAGGATCAGTGGAGGATAGTCACGTTAGTGGCCGCGGAAATCGTCCTGACCCACCTGAGACCTCAAAGGTCGCGGTAGAGGCTGCTGTGTAGGGACGGGACAATATCCCACAGACTGATATCAAATGGTTCAAATGGCTCTGAGCACTATGGGACTTAACATCTATGGTCATCAGTCCCCTAGAACTTAGAACTACTTAAACCTAACTAACCTAAGGACAGCACACAACACCCAGTCATCACGAGGCAGAGAAAATCCCTAACCCCGCCGGGAATCGAACCCGGGAACCCGGGCGTGGGAAGCGAGAACGCTACCGGACGACCACGAGCTGCGGACGAACTGATATCAACAACTTGGTAAGGAGAATGCCTAACCACATTCAAATGCGTCTCCAGTTATGAGGAGAGCCAGGTGGTTCATCAACAACTGTTTTGCGAGATGGGATTGAGACGATGCTGTAGTGTTTGCAGCTGAATATTTTGTAAGGTCGTGTTTATGTTTTTTTGCTTGCGTTTATCAAGTGGAAATGTGTTTGTCTACTTCATTTTTGTTTCTTATGTCTGTACGTGACAGAACAAAATCAGTTGTGATGTATATATGCAGACCGAAGCGACGAATGAAAATTTTCATCAAGGCCAAGATTCGAACCCAGGTCTCGTGCTTGCTGGGCAGATGCGCTAACCACTGCGCCACCCTGGTGTCTTCAAACAGCTTTGCACAACTTGCTTCAGTCCGCATATGTACGTCATGGATGCTTGAGACTTGGAAAGGTCTCTGGAGCCATATAGCTCTACCGAACCTCCACTATTGTGATGTGATTCAACAAGGCATGGGTAATGAAAACAAAAGACGGCTAGAGCTAACCATGAATGCCTGTGTGCGTTACAGCTGCAACATTCGCCGATATGATCATGTTAGTGCTTCATACTCCGAGCTAGGGTGGCTGCGGCCGGACAAATTGCGTGACTACCACACTCTATGTCTACTTCACCGACTCCTCGTCGCGCAAGCACCCCAGTACCTTGCTTCAGAGATTAAAAACCTGTCATGCCATCATAATCGAACCACGAGGTCACTCTTATTTGGTATCCTAACTGTGCCCACTCACAAAACAAAAACTTTTGCAAACTCCTTCTCAGTTGCCGCTGTCCGCCTCTGGAACAAACTGCCCCTTACCTTGCGCAAAATTCAATCTCCTGCTGCTTTTAAGAAGAAGTTGAAGCATTTCCTGCTATCATCCTCATAAAGTTCTCCACAAACTTAATGTACAAGGCCAATCCTCTCATCTGTCAAATCATCTTGCTCCTGAGATGTCTTCCTCTTCATCTATCTCTATTAGCCACGCAATCTTCTTTTCCTTTATATTTCCTTAATTATGTTTCATCATGTCTCTCTATTCTTCTCCTCCCTTCACCATGAGCCTCCCTCATACTCCCTGCTGCCAGCACTCCTATCTAAAATCTGTCTCTTCAATAATGTCTAATTATAACATTACTTATGATCTACGAATATAAACTCTATATGTATGTATTTTTCCAGGTGTACCTTTCTAATTGTTTATTTCACTTTTTTTACTAGATGTAGTTTAACATGCCTACTAAAACATATGAATGTAAAATAAGTAGAATGCCTGGTTAGATGTAAGAGAGGGCCTGATGGCCCTAGTCTTGCCAGGTTAAATAAATAAATATAGTTTCATTTGATTAAAATCAGCTTCGTTTCCTATCATATCTGGCATTGACAATAAAACAGCATCAGTATTTATTTTGATTACAGCATCTGTAGCGGCTACATCGATGCCAGTGTGTCCGTAGACGAGATACTGAAAACTCGCAGGTAGAGGCGAGTCTAGAGATCCGTGCCTGTCCTGGATTCGTGGTGTGGGGAGGTTATTGGATACGACGTCAGGACGGACTTGCTAGTCGTTGGTATGAGGTTGAACGCCTGACAGTGTGTTGCAGGGATGGTTAAGCCTATTGACACATTATTCGTGGCCAGTGCACGAGATGGCATATTAAAGCAGTTTAATGCAAGACCCCATGTTGCAGTTCACACCACAAAGGCTTTGAAGTGTATGTGGATCATTGACTGGCCTGGCTTGTCTCTTGACTTTTTACCATACCGACTGCAGGCTTGTACTGTATTTCAGCGTCAGCCACTAGCCAGCAGTCTTTAAGAACTGACACAGCTCGTGTATCAGGCACTGCAGGATATTACAAAGATGACATTCGGAGGCTGTTTGCGTACCTGCCACAATAAATAAAATATCTGGATTTCCTGTTTATTGCGAACAGTCAGGCCTCCATGTCGGTCTCAAAATTTATTTGTCACTAATGTTCCCACAGATGATTTCTGAAACTTGCTCGAAAAGCAGGGGATACAGGTTTGATTTTCGCCCTGACACAGACTTTATTAGTCACCAAGCGTGAATTACTCTAAGAGGCGATCAAAACTTTTACGTTTGACGACGTTGCTGCAGTGTACGTGAGTTGTCCAGTAAGTAGGTTTCGGTCAGTCTCGAAATGCAGTCCACAGTGACAATTAAAAGTCTTTTATTTGCAACAGTTAGATACACCTTCCAGTTACTTCTCTACATAGACGGCGCTCCAACTTGGATATTTGTCGCAGAGCTGTACTGACTGTACAATACCTTCGTCACAGAAGCCAGCCGCCTGTGCTTTAAGCCAATTCTCTACGCTAGTCTGCAGCTTGTCGTCCGTGCCAAAATGTTGTGTTCGTTGTCAGCAGTTCGAGTGAACAGAGATGAAAATCATGACGCCGTGTCCGGACTGTATTGTGAATGGTCAAGTGCTTCCCATCGAAAAAGCTACAGAAACGCCTTCATTCCCCCTAAAGTGTGCGGCCGAGAACTGTCATAAAAAAGGAATGAGTGACAGTTGTGTTATGTGGAGGTGCGCGAAAGCAGGCGAAATCTCTCCGCAGGCATGCATACTTGGCGGGAGACACCTTTTTCTGGGCACTTAAAGTGCTCACTGTGCCCACAGAAGTGCAAAGTGCAACGTGACGCGATCGACGGGCGTACTAGAGACAGTGGTCAGGACATATGTGCAAATCTTCATCGGATTTTCGCTATGGTTTCCATTTCGGAATTTACTTTCTGGACGTCCCTCGTATATACGAGGTGCATTCAAATTCTAAGGCCTCCGATTTTTTTTTCTAATTAACTACTAACCCGAAATCGATGAAACTGGCGTTACTTCTCGACGTTATCGCCCTGCAGACGTACACACTTTTCACAACGCTGACGCCATGATTCCATGGCAGCGGCGAAGGCTTCTTTAGGAGTCTGTTTTGACCACTGGAAAATCGCTGAGGCAATAGTAGCACGGCTGGTGAATGTGCGGCCACGGAGAGTTTCTTTCATTGTTGGAAAAAGCCAAAAGTCACTACGAGCCAGGTCAGGTGAGTAGCGAGCATGAGGAATCACCTCAAAGTTGTTATCACGAAGAAACTGTTGCGTAACGTTAGCTCGATGTGCGGGTGCGTTGTCTTGGTGAAACAGCACACGCGGAGCCCTTCCCAGACGTTTTTGTTGCAGTGCAGGAAGGAATTTGTTCTTCAAATCATTTTCGTAGGATGCACCTGTTACCGTAGTGCCCTTTGGAACCCAAGGGTAGGGATTACGCCCTCGCTGTCCCAGAATATGGACACCATCATTTTTTCAGTACTGGCAGTTACCCGACATTTTTTTGGTAGCGGTGAATCTGTGTGCTTCCATTGAGCTGACTGGTGCTTTGTTTCTGGATTGAAAAATGACATCCACGTCTCATCCATTGTCACAACCGACGAAAAGAAAGTCCCATTCATGCTGTCGTTGCGCGTCAACATTGCTTGGCAACATGCCACACGGGCAGCCATGTGGTCGTCCGTCAGCATTCTTGGCACCCACCTGGATGACACTTTTCGCATTTTCAGGTCGTCATGCAGGATTGTGTGCACAGAACCCACAGAAATGCCAACTCTGGAGGCGATCTCTTCAACAGTCATTCGGCGATCCCCCAAAACAATTCTCTCCACTTTCTCGATCATGTCGTCAGACCGGCTTGTGTGAGCCCGAGGTTGTTTCGGTTTGTTGTCACACGATGTTCTGCCTTCATTAAACTGTCACACCCACGAACGCACTTTCGACACATCCATAACTCCATCACCACATGTCTCCTTCAACTGTCGATGAATTTCAATTGGTTTCACACCACGCAAATTCAGAAAACGAATGATTGCACGCTGTTCAAGTAAGGAAAACGTCGCCATTTTAAGTATTTAAAACAGTTCTCATTCTCGCCGCTGGCGGTAAAATTCCATTTGCCGTACGGTGCTGCCATCTCTGGGACGTATTGACAATGAACGCGGCCTCATTTTAAAACAATCTGCATGTTTCTATCTCTCTCCAGTCCGGAGAAAAAAAATCCAAGGCCTTAGAACTTGAATGCACCTCGTACAACGAAGCGCGACTCCGATGCGGTTATATAAGCACCAATATCTACGCATGGGCATTCTCGTCTTTCCAATGTGCTTGCGGTAAATGCAGAAACGTGAACTGTGGTGAAGTTATTGCCAATGCGTACAAACAGAACCAACATGCTGTTATTCTTTGCTTGGCTGCCAAAGGATTCACACCGGTAGTCACCCATTGGGGGATAAAGAATGTGTAGGGGGTAGTATGTCTGTCTAAAATCTTCATTGCGAACGGTACACCAAGTGGTGCTGCTGCTCCATGATAACGCACGTCCCCATATCGAACGTTAGCCAACTCAAGTGAGAGACACTCCATCACCAGTACATTTGACCTCATCTCTTCCCTTGCTTTTATCTCGCTTGTGGTTCCTTAAAAAAGGTCTTGAAGGTTAGACGATTCCTGTCGGTCAAGGATATGCAGTAGGCAGTTACGGACGTCTTCATTAAGCAGGACATCCTTTTTCACCGAACGAGTATCTTGATTACCTCAAGGCGATTTTTTTTTATTGGCATACCGCTTCTGGACTTCGAACGGAATCTTTTTGGTTTTTGGTTGCCCCATTTTGAAAGAAGTGTTTATATCATTCTTAATACAAATTTTCTGCGAATTACCAATCTTCCCCCCCCCCCCCCCCGCCCCATGAACCATGGACCTTGCCATTGGTGGGGAGGCTTGCGTGCCTCAGTGATACAGATAGCCGTACCGTAGGCACAACCACAACGGAGGGGTATCTGTTGAGAGGCCAGACAAACGTGTGGTTCCTGAAGAGGGGCAGCAGCCTTTTCAGTAGTTGCAAGGGCAACAGTCTGGATGATTGACTGATCTGGCCTTGTAACAATAACCAAAACGGCCTTGCTGTGCTGGTACTGCGAACGGCTGAAAGCAAGGGGAAACTACGGCCGTAATTTTTCCCGAGGGCATGCAGCTTTACTGTATGATTAAATGATGATGGCGTCCTCTTGGGTAAAATATTCCGGAGGTAAAATAGTCCCCCATTCGGATCTCCGGGCGGGGACTACTCAAGAGAATGTCGTTATCAGCAGAAAGAAAACTGGCGTTCTACGGATCGGAGCGTGGAATGTCAGATCCCTTAATCGGGCAGGTAGGTTAGAAAATTTAAAAAGGGAAATGGATATGTTAAAGTTAGATATAGTGGGAATTAGTGAAGTTCGGTGGCAGGAGGAACAAGACTTCTGGTCAGGTGACTACAGGGTTATAAACACAAAGTCAAATAGGGGTAATGCAGGAATAGGTTTAATAATGAATAGGAATATAGGAATGCAGGTAAGCTACTACAAACAGCATAGTGAACGCATTATTGTGGCCAAGATAGATACGAAGCCCACACCTACTACAGTAGTACAAGTTTATATGCCAACTAGCTCTGCAGATGACGAAGAAATTGAAGAAATGTATGATGAAATAAAAGAAATTATTCAGATAGTGAAGGGAGACGAAAATTTAATAGTCATGGGTGACTGGAATTCGAGTGTAGGAAAAGGGAGAGAAGGAAACGTAGTAGGTGATTATGGATTGGGGGTAAGAAATGAAAGAGGAAGCCGGCTGGTAGAATTTTGCACAGAGCACAACTTAATCATAGCTAACACTTGGTTCAAGAATCATCAAAAAAGGTTGTATACATGGAAGAACCCTGGAGATACTAAAAGGTATCAGATAGATTATATAATGGTAAGACAGAGATTTAGGAACCAGGTTTTAAATTGTAAGACATTTCCAGGGGCAGATGTGGACTCTGACCACAATCTATTGGTTATGACCTGTAGATTAAAACTGAAGAAACTGCAAAAAGGTGGGAATTTAAGGAGATGGGACCTGGATAAACTGAAAGAACCAGAGGTTGTACAGAGTTTCAGGGAGAGGATAAGGGAACAATTGACAGGAATGGGGGAAAGAAATACAGTAGAAGAAGAATGGGTAGCTTTGAGGGATGAAGTAGTGAAGGCAGCAGAGGATCAAGTAGGTAAAAAGACGAGGGCTAGTAGAAATCCTTGGGTAACAGAAGAAATATTGAATTTAATTGATGAAAGGAGAAAATATAAAAATGCAGTAAATGAAGCAGGCAAAAAGGAATACAAACGTCTCAAAAATGAGATCGACAGGAAGTGCAAAATGGCTAAGCAGAGATGGCTAGAGGACAAATGTAAGGATGTAGAGGCTTATCTCACTAGGGGTAACATAGATACTGCATACGGGAAAATTAAAGAGACCTTTGGAGATAAGAGAACCACTTGTATGAACATCAAGACCTCAGATGGAAACCCAGTTCTAAGCAAAGAAGGGGAAGCAGAAAGGTGGAAGGAGTATATAGAGGGTCTATACAATGGCGATGCACTTGAGGACAATATTATGGAAATGGAAATGGAAGAGGATGTAGATGAAGATGAAATGGGAGATACGATACTGCGTGAAGAGTTTGACAGATCACTGAAAGACCTGAGTCGAAACAAGGCCCCCGGAGTAGACAACATTCCATTTGAACTACTGACGGCCTTGGGAGAGCCAGTCCTGACAAAACTCTACCATCTGGTGAGCAAGATGTATGAAACAGGCGAAATACCCTCAGACTTCAAGAAGAATATAATAATTCCAATCCCAAAGAAAGCAGGTGTTGACAGATGTGAAAATTACCGAACAATCAGTTTAATAAGCCACAGCTGCAAAGTACTAACACGAATTCTTTTCAGACGAATGGAAAAACTAGTAGAAGCCGACCTCGGGGAAGATCAGTTTGGATTCCGTAGAAATACTGGAACACGTGAGGCAATACTGACCTTACGAGTTATCTTAGAAGAAAGATTAAGAAAAGGCAAACCTACGTTTCTAGCATTTGTAGACTTAGAGAAAGCTTTTGACAATGTTGACTGGAATACTCTCTTTCAAATTCTAAAGGTGGCGGGGGTAAAATACAGGGAGCGAATGGCTATTTATAATTTGTACAAAAACCAGATGGCAGTTATAAGAGTCGAGGGACATGAAAGGGAAGCAGTGGTTGGGAAGGGAGTAAGACAGGGTTGTAGCCTCTCCCCGATGTTATTCAATCTGTATATTGAGCAAGCAGTAAAGGAAACAAAAGAAAAATTCGGAGTAGGTATTAAAATCCATGGAGAAGAAATAAAAACTTTGAGGTTCGCAGATGAAATTGTAATTCTGTCAGAGACAGCAAAGGACTTGGAAGAGCAGTTGAACGGAATGGATGGTGTCTTGAAGGGAGGATATAAGATGAACATCAACAAAAGCAAAACGTGGATAATGGAATGTAGTCGAATTAAGTCGGGTGATGCTGAGGGTATTAGATTAGGAAATGAGACACTTAAAGTAGTAAAGGAGTTTTGCTATTTGGGGAGCAAAATAACTGATGATGGTCGAAGTAGAGAGGATATAAAATGTAGACTGGCAATGGCAAGGAAAGCGTTTCTGAAGAAGAGAAATTTGTTAACATCGAGTATAGATTTAAGTGTCAGGAAGTCATTTCTGAAAGTATTTGTATGGAGTGTAGCCATGTATGGAAGTGAAACATGGACGGTAAATAGTTTGGACAAGAAGAGAATAGAAGCTTTTGAAATGTGGTGCTACAGAAGAATGCTGAAGATTAGATGCGTAGATCACATAACTAATGAGGAATTATTGAATAGGATTGGGGAGAAGAGAAGTTTGTGGCACAACTTGACCAGAAGAAGGGATCGGTTGGTAGGACATGTTCTGAGGCATCAAGGGATCACCAATTTAGTATTGGAGGGCAGCGTGGAGGGTAAAAATCATAGGGGGAGACCAAGAGATGAATACACTAAGCAGATTCAGAAGGATGTAGGTTGCAGTAGGTACTGGGAGATGAAGAAGCTTGCACAGGATAGAGTAGCATGGAGAGCTGCATCAAACCAGTCTCAGGACTGAAGACAACAACAACAACAACCAATCTTTCCCGGTGTCCTTATACATTGAGGTAACAAAAATCATAGGATAGCGATATGCATGTATAGAGATGGTGCTAGAATCGCGTACACAAGGTATAAAAGGATAGTGTACTGGTAGAGCTGCTTTTGTATTCAGCTGATTCATGTAAATAGAGTTCCGACATCATTATGGCCGCACGACGGAAATTAATAGACTTTGAACGTGGTGTGGTAGTTGGCGCTAGACGCATGGGACACTTCATTTCGGAAATCGTTAGAGAATTCAATACTCCTAGACCCACAGTATCAATAGTGTGCCAATAATACCAAGTTCCAGGCATTACCTCTCACCATGGACAACGCAGTCGCTGACGGTGTTCACTTAACCTCCGAGCAGCTGCCTTTCCTTAGAGTTGTCAGTGGTAATACACAAGCAATATTGCGTGAAATAATCGCAGAAATCAATGTGGGGCATACGACCAACGTATCAGTCAGGAAAGTGCGACGAAATTTGGCGTTAATGGACTGTGTTAGCAGACGACCGACACGAGTGCCTTTGCTAACAGCACGACACCGCCTGCAGCGCCTCTCCTGGTCTCTTTATCGTATCGATTGGACCCTGGAAGACTGGAAAACCGTGGCCTGCTCAGACGAGTCCCGATTTCAGTTGGTAAGATCTGTCAGTAGGGTTCGTCTGTGGTGCAGGCCCCACGGGGCCAAGGACCTAAGTGAGTCAACAAGGCACTGTGCAAGCTGGGGGTGGCTCCGCAATGGTGTTGGCTGTGTTTACATGTAATGGACTGGGCCTCGTTTATGGTCGACTACATGGAGACCATTGGCAGCCATTCATGGACTTCATGTTTACAAACAACGATGGAACTTTTACGGATGTCGATGCGCCTCGTCACCAGGGCACGATTGTTCGCAACTGGTTGGAAGGACATTCTGGACAGTTCGAGCGAATGATTTGGTCACCCAGATCGCCCGTTATGAATCCTGTCGAACATTTGTGGGACATAATCTAGAGGTCAGCTAGTTCACAAAATCCTGCGCCGCCAGCACTTCCGAAATTATAGGCGTCTGCAGAGGCAGTATGGCTCAGTATTTCTGCAGGCGACTTCCAAAGACTGGTTGAGTCCATGCCACGTCGAGTTGCTGTACTGCGCCGGGAAAGAGGGGATACGACACGATATTAGGCGGTATCCCACGACCTTTGTCAGCCCAGTGTAGAGTGACATACATCTACATCTACATACATACTCCGCAATCCACCATACGGTGCGTGGCGGAGTGTACCTCGTACTACAACTACACTCCTGGAAATTGAAATAAGAACACCGTGAATTCATTGTCCCAGGAAGGGGAAACTTTATTGACACATTCCTGGGGTCAGATACATCACATGATCACACTGACAGAACCACAGGCACATAGACACAGGCAACAGAGCATGCACAATGTCGGTGGTGTATATCCACCTTTCGCAGCAATGCAGGCTGCTATTCTCCCATGGAGACGATCGTAGAGATCCTGGATGTAGTCCTGTGGAACGGCTTGCCATGCCATTTCCACCTGGCGCCTCAGTTGGACCAGCGTTCGTGCTGGACGTGCAGACCGCGTGAGACGACGCTTCCTCCAGTCCCAAACATGCTCAATGGGGGACAGATCCAGAGATCTTGCTGGCCAGGGTAGTTGACTTACACCTTCTGGAGCACGTTGGGTGGCACGGGATACATGCAGACGTGCATTGTCCTGTTGGAACAGCAAGTTCCCTTGCCGGTCTAGGAATGGTAGAACGATGGGTTCGATGACGGTTTGGATGTACCGTGCACTATTCAGTGTCCCCTCGACGATCACCAGTGGTGTACGGCCAGTGTAGGAGATCGCTCCCCACACCATGATGCCGGGTGTTGGCCCTGTGTGCCTCGGTCGTATGCAGTCCTGATTGTGGCGCTCACCTGCACGGCGCCAAACACGCATACGACCATCATTGGCACCAAGGCAGAAGCGACTCTCATCGCTCAAGACGACACGTCTCCATTCGTCCCTCCATTCACGCCTGTCGCGACACCACTGGAGGCGGGCTGCACGATGTTGGGGCGTGAGCGGAAGACGGCCTAACGGTGTGCGGGACCGTAGCCCAGCTTCATGGAGACGGTTGCGAATGGTCCTCGCCGATACCCCAGGAGCAACAGTGTCCCTAATTTGCTGGGAAGTGGCGGTGCGGTCCCCTACGGCACTGCGTAGGATCCTACGGTCTTGGCGTGCATCCGTGCGTCGCTGCGGTCCGGTCCCAGGTCGACGGGCACGTGCACCTTCCGCCGACCACTGGCGATAACATCGATGTACTGTGGAGACCTCACGCCCCACGTGTAGAGCAATTCGGCGGTACGTCCACCCGGCCTCCCGCATGCCCACTATACGCCCTCGCTCAAAGTCCGTCAACTGCACATACGGTTCACGTCCACGCTGTCGCGGCATGCTACTAGTGTTAAAGACTGCGATGGAGCTCCGTATGCCACGGCAAACTGGCTGACACTGACGGCGGCGGTGCACAAATGCTGCTCAGCTAGCGCCATTCGACGGCCAACACCGCGGTTCCTGGTGTGTCCGCTGTGCCGTGCGTGTGATCATTGCTTGTACAGCCCTCTCGCAGTGTCCGGAGCAAGTATGGTGGGTCTGACACACCGGTGTCAATGTGTTCTTTTTTCCATTTCCAGGAGTGTAGTATCTTCTCTCCCTGTTCCACTCCCAAACAGGACGAGGGAAAAATGACTGCCTATATGCCTCTATACGAGGCCTAATCTCTCTTATCTTTGTGGTCTTTCCGCGAAATGTAAGTTGGCGGCAGTAAAATTGTACTGCAGTCAGCCTCAAATGCTGGTTCTCTAAATTTACTCAGTAGCGATTCACGAAAAGAACGCCTCCTTTCCTCTAGAGACTCCCACCCGAGTTCCTCAAGCATTTCCGTAACACTCGATTGATTATCAAACCTACCAGTAACAAATCTAGCAGCCCGCCTCTGAATTGCTTCTATGTCCTCCCTCAATCCGATCTGATAGGGATCCCAAACGTTCGAGCAGTACTCAAGAATACTGGAAATACCATTTCGTTCAACGTGTTTCCTCAGGTTGGTTATACGTTCGTGCTGGTGGCCGTGTGTGAAGCTGCTGGTAACGGAGGAGACCTGGCGGTGGTGACGGAGACTGGTGGGGGGGAGACGACGCCCACAGCGGCCGACAACCCGTCCGTGGACCAGGCGTGGCTGATGGAGGCCATCAGGGACGTGGCGTACTACCTGCGCCAGCACAAGTTCTCAGACTTCGACAGGCGCTACTTCGCTAAGGAAGAGGACGCGCCCAGGGTCAGTACAGCTTTACACCTACCGAGCCTCGTGTAGCCGTGGATGTAGGTAACTTGCAGCTGTCCTCAGCAATTAGGAGGCCTAGGTTAGTTGCAGAGTCTAGCAGAAAGAAGGTTCTGCTGCTAGGTAGTTCCCACGCTAGAGGTGTGGGACAGCAGTTGCGGGAAGTGTTGGGGAGTGAGTACCAGGTCACCAGCATTGTGAAGCCTAGTGCAGGGTTGGCTCAGGTTACTGAAAGCATAGGGGAGTTATGTAAGAATTTTACGAAAGAGGATCAGGTAGTGTAGTGGGTGGAGCAGGGAACAGTCTCGATAGGGACGGGGAATATGATGTCAGTGGTGACTTGGTTAAGATAGCTACTCAAACTGGTGGTACTAATGTGCATTTCGTGCAACTGTTTCAGCGTCATGATCGGCCTCACCTTAATGCGGCTGTTAGGCGCGTTAATGTGGGGCTGGGGAGGGCACTGATGACGGAGGGCATGGATCACATCTCAGTGGTGCCAGGTGGGTCTATCAGTAGATGGGGTTTCTCTAGGCATTGCCTGCACCTCAATAGGTACGGGAAGGGGAGGCTGGCTAAGCTTATAGGTGACAGTGTAGTGGGTGGTGGTGGTGGTGGTGGTAGTGGTATCACTCATAGAAAAATTCCTGTAGTAGTTGGTGTTAGAGCTGCACCTTTTTTAGACGTCAGCTGATAGGTATACCTGCTTAAAGGAGTGCCTCTAACTAAGGGCTCACCTCCAGAGGATGTAGTAATGTTTCCAAGTAGAGAAGGAATTAGCATATTTCATCAAAATATAAGAGATATTAGAGATAAAGTTAGTGAACTGCTAATAGATGTTAACTCTGAAATTATTGGTATATCAGAGCACCACTTAAATAATTTGACAATTCAGAGGCTTCCTTTACCAGGCTACAGATTAGCTGGCTGTTTCTCAAGGAGTTCCTTGCGGGGTGGGGGAGTGGCTCTGTACGTAAAAAACAGTATTTCATTTGAATCCATAGACGTATCACGACACTGCACTGAACAGATATTTGAAAGCTGTGCAGCATTACTTGAATTTAGTGAAACTAAACTTCTAATTGCTGTTGTTTATAGGTCCCCTAACTTAAGCTAGAGAGGGTTCTTGATTCACTTTGTAGGAAGTACCAGAAAGTAGTTATATGTGGTGACTTCAATATTAATTTTGTACATGATTGTGCAAGAAAAAGGATGTTGGTAGATCTCCTAAATTCATATGATCTGATGCAAACTGTGTTTTTTCCAACTAGGGTGCAGGGGAACAGTAGCACAGTCATAGACAATATTTTTATTCATTCTTCATTACTAGATGGCCATTCTGTTAGTAAAAGGGTGAATGGCCTTTCAGACCATGATGGACAAATTTTAACACTAAAAGGATTTTGTACTCAAACCAATATCGTATTGAATTACAAACGACATAGGAAAGTTAATCCAACAGCAATAGAGAGTTTTTCAAAACTTGTCAAGGAACAAGACTGGCAAGATGTTTATAGTGCCGATAATATAGATGATAAATACAATGCTTTCCATAATACATTTCTCATGCTCTTTGGGAGTTGCTTTCTATTAGAACATTCTAAACGGGGTACTAGCGGTAATGGACAGCCCAGATGGCTGACTGGTGGGATAAGGATATCATGTAGAACAAAGCGGGAATTATATCAAAATGTTAGAAGTAGTCACAATCAAGCTACAGTAGCCCATTACAAACAGTATTGTAAGGTGCTTAAAAATGTTATTAGCAAGGCAAAAAGTATATGGTATGCAAATAGAATAGCTAATTCACAGGATAAAATTAAAGCCATATGGTCAGTTGTGAAGGAAGTGTCTGGTCAGCAGCACAAGGTGGATGATATAAAGTCAGTTCGCAGTAATAATATTTCTGTTACTGATAAATCAGATATATTTGCAGTATTTAACAACCATTTTCTGAGCATTGCTGCTGAATTAAATAAAAATTTAGTTTCTACAGGAAATCATATAAATTTCTTAACAAATGCCTTTCCGAGATTGACGTCTGAAATACTCCTCTGTGATACAGACAAGAGGGAGATTGAGTCAATAATTAAATCACTGAAGACTAAAGACTCTCATGGTTATGATGGTGTGTCTAGTAGAATATTAAAGTACTGTGCTGCACATGTTAGCCCTGTATTTAGCCATATTTGTAATTTTTCCTTTAGGAATGGTCAGTTTCCTGAGCGATTAAAGTACTCAGTAGTAAAGCCGCTTTATAAAAAGGGAGAAAGGGATAATGTAGATAATTTTAGACCTATTTCTATGTGCCATCAGTGTTTGCAAAAGTTATCGAAAAGGCTGTGTATGTAAGGTTAATTGATCATTGCTATCAAATGTACAGTTCGGCTTTAGAAGTCGTTTGAGAACTGAAAATGCTATATTCTCTTTTCTCTGTGAGGTACTGGATGGGCTAAACAAAAAGTTTCGAGCGTTTGGCGTATTTTTTGATTTAACAAAGGCATTTGACTGTGTTGATCTCACAATATTGCTCCAGAAGTTGGACCATTACGGAATAGGGGGAGTAGCTCACAATTGGTTCACCTCTTACTTTAGCAACAGGCAGCAAAAGGTCATTATTCACAATGTTGATAACGGCTGCGATGTGGGATCTGAGTGGAGTACTGTCAAATGGGGGGTGCCCCTAGGGATCAGTGTTGGGGCCGCTCTTGTTCCTTGTTTATATAAATGATATGCCATCTAGTATTATGGGTAACTCTAAAGTATTTCTGTTTGCTGATGACACTAGCTTGGTAGTAAAGGATGTTGTGTGCAACATTGACTCGGTTTCAAGTAGTGCAGTACATGACATCAGTTCTTGGCTTGTAGAAAATAAACTAACGTTAAATCACAGTAAGACTCAGTTTTTACAGTTCCTAAAACACAATTCAGCAAAACCTGACGTTTTAATCTCACAGAACGGGGTTATGATTAGTGAAACTGAACAGTTCAAATTCCTAGGTGTTCAGATAGATAGTAAGCTATCGTGGAAAGCCCACGTTCAGGATCTTATTCAAAGACTTAATACTGCCATTTTCACTATTCGAACGGTATCGAAAGTGAGTGATACTTCGACACGTAAATGAGTCTACTTTACTTATTTTCATTCACTTATGTCGTATGGTATTATGTTTTTGGGTAACTTTTCCCATTCTAGAAGGATATTTTTGGCTCAGAAACGGGCGGTTCGGGCAATAAGTGGTGTGAGCTCACGAACCTCTTGTCGACCTCTGTTCACGAGTTTGGGTATTTTAACATTGGCCTCTCAATATGTATATTCCTTATTGTCGTTTCTTGTTACCAATATTAGTTTATTTCCAGCAATAAGCAGCTTTCACTCGGTTAATACTCGGCAGAAATCAAACCTCCATTTGGATCGGACTTCCTTAACTCTTGTGCAAAAAGGTGTGCAGTATACCGCTGCATCCATTTTCAATAAGCTGCCACTCGAATTCAAAAATCTTAGCAGTAATCCACACGCTTTCAAATCTAAACTGAAGAGTTTCCTCATGGGTCACTCCTTCTATTCTGTCGAGGAGTTCCTTGAAAAATTTAGCTGATTTTCATTGTATTGCTGATAGCGTTTGCTTAAACTTATGGACTGATTTTCTTTCAGGTTCATGAACATTTATTTTTATCTGTTATTACTTTTATGTTGTAAGTTCATGTACTGACACGTTCCATGACCTTGGAGATTTGCTCCTCAATTTGGTCCTACGGAACTTGACATGTAAATAAATAAATAAATACCTTACAAATTTTGAACCATAGTTGAAGAAATACCACAGTTTGTGGCCATAGCAATTACTTACGAGTCTGACGAACATTTCTTTTAATTTACATCAGTTGTACTTAACGGATCCACCAGAAGTGGAAAAAAATAACAGACATTTATACTGGTTAGCCAAAACATAATGATCACCGCCCATCGCCACGATGGATACCGCCTGGTGGCGTTGCGGACACATGACGCAGTAATAAAAGTATGTAAGCGGAGTAGACATGGACGGGGCATCACCCTAGCGAAGATATGGGCTGCAAATGGGAAAATCCATTAAAATAAATGACTGACGATGGGCAGATTATTATAACGAAGAGCCTGTGAACGAGGGTCTCGAAAATGTCGAACCTGGTTGAATGTTCACGTGCTACTGTCGTGAGAATCTATGGAAAGAGGCAGGACAGTGAAATTACTACTAGGTGCTAAATGTTTGAACGTCTACGACTCTTCACAGAACTTGCTGTTCGCAGGTTTGCCTTCTCTGTAAAGTAGGGCAGATGGTGATCTGTGGCATATCTGCCGAAAGACAATGCTGGTGCACGTACAAGTGATTTCGGAGCACGCCGTTCATCGCACGTTGTTGAAGAATGAGCTCCGCAGCAGACCACCCCTATGTGTTCACATGTTGACCTAACCATATCGTCAGTTACGGCTGCGGTGGGCACGGGACCATCGGGATTCGACCGTCGATCAGTGGGAACGTGTCGGCTCTTCGGGTGAATCGCATTTCTGCTACATTAAGTCGCTGCTCGTCTCCGCAAACGCCGTCATCGCGGGGAACGGCGACTCGAAACGTGCAGCGCACCCAGGATGCAGGTTAGCGGCAGCAGTATTATCCTATGGAAAACATTCTTCCTGCACTTGCATAGGACCTGTAGTAATAATAGAAGACACGCTGACAGCTGCGAACCACCTACATCCTTGTATGCTTGACGTCTACCACGACGGCGATGTGGTCTTTCAGCAGTATAACTATTCGTGTGTCGGAACCAGAATCCTGCTACAGTGGTTTGAGAAGCGCTATAGTGAACTCACATCGATGTCTCGGCGACCAAATTCGCCTGATGTAAATCCTATGGAACCCATCTTGGTCACTATCGGGCGCCATCATAGCTTACGCATATAAGCGGACCGTTATTTACGCGAATTACGTGACCTGTGCGTAGACATTTAATGCCACACACCTCCACAAACTGTTGCATCCCTGATACGCTGAATCAGTGATGTATTTCGTTCCAAAGATGGACAAACACGCTATTAAGCAGGTGGTCACGATTTTTTGGTTCATCAGTGTATTTAAGCACAATACAAAGAAATAATTTAACTTTACGAAGCAAAGCCTGTTGTACTGCTATGATAATTCTAGTTATAAAACAATCTCAATACATTACGTTTTCGAGTTTCTGTGAAACTTCGAAATGGTGTCAAAGGAACTGCCCTTCAGGAAGTTCGTTAATCCACGACATATTCTACACTCCTGGAAATGGAAAAAAGAACACATAGACACCGGTGTGTCAGACCCACCATACTTGCTCCGGACACTGCGAGAGGGCAGTACAAGCAATGATCACACGCACGGCACAGCGGACACACCAGGAACCGCGGTGTTGGCCGTCGAATGGCGCTAGCTGCGCAGCATTTGTGCACCGCCGCCGTCACTGTCAGCCAGTTTGCCGTGGCATACGGAGCTCCATCGCAGTCTTTAACACTGGTAGCATGCCGCGACAGCGTGGACGTGAACCGTATGTGCAGTTGACGGACTTTGAGCGAGGGCGTATAGTGGGCATGCGGGAGGCCGGGTGGACGTACCGCCGAATTGCTCAACACGTGGGGCGTGAGGTCTCCACAGTACATCGATGTTGTCGCCAGTGGTCGGCGGAAGGTGGACGTGCCCGTCGACCTGGGACCGGACCGCAGCGACGCACGGATGCACGCCAAGACCGTAGGATACTACGCAGTGCCGTAGGGGACCGCACCGCCACTTCCCAGCAAATTAGGGACACTGTTGCTCCTGGGGTATCGGCGAGGACCATTCGCAACCGTCTCCATGAAGCTGGGCTACGGTCCCGCACACCGTTAGGCCGTCTTCCGCTCACGCCCCAACATCGTGCAGCCCGCCTCCAGTGGTGTCACGACAGGCGTGAATGGAGGGACGAATGGAGACGTGTCGTCTTCAGCGATGAGAGTCGCTTCTGCCTTAGTGCCAATGATGGTCGTATGCGTGTTTGGCGCCGTGCAGGTGAGCGCCACAATCAGGACTGCATACGACCGAGGCACACAGGGCCAACACCCGGCATCATGGTGTGGGGAGCGATCTCCTACACTGGCCGTACACCACTGGTGATCGTCGAGGGGACACTGAATAGTGCACGGTACATCCAAACCGTCATCGAACCCATCGTTCTACCATTCCTAGACCGGCAAGGGAACTTGCTGTTCCAACAGGACAATGCACGTCCGCATGTATCCCGTGCCACCCAACGTGCTCTAGAAGGTGTAAGTCAACTACCCTGGCCAGCAAGATCTCCGGATCTGTCCCCCATTGAGCATGTTTGGGACTGGATGAAGCGTCGTCTCACGCGGTCTGCACGTCCAGCACGAACGCTGGTCCAACTGAGGCGCCAGGTGGAAATGGCATGGCAAGCCGTTCCTCAGGACTACATCCAGCATCTCTACGATCGTCTCCATGGGAGAATAGCAGCCTGCATTGCTGCGAAAGGTGGATATACACTGTACTAGTGCCGACATTGTGCATGCTCTGTTGCCTGTGTCTATGTGCCTGTGGTTCTGTCAGTGTGATCATGTGATGTATCTGACCCCAGGAATGTGTCAATAAAGTTTCCCCTTCCTGGGACAATGAATTCACGGTGTTCTTATTTCAATTTCCAGGAGTGTAGATGCTGTTTAATGTGCTCTGATAGGTTATTGAATTACGTGTGTGCCCATGTATCAGGTATCTTTCTGTACCAATTTCAAGCCTTTGAAGTCTTTGTAATGGGTGTCTTTCGTTCTAGTGTTGCATCACTGCTTTCGCAATTTGTTTTTAGAAAAGAATAGGCAAGGTGATTCCATGATGGTGTTACGAACTTTCAGGGATGATCGAGAGTGGCAAATGTACCAATTTTAGAAAAGGGCCCGGATCCGGAAACTACCCAGTCGAAAGTTATAAACGAAAATCGTTCTGATACCTCTGACAGCGGACCTCTTCTGCTGACAGCTCTTTGCTTCAGATATTTTGGGAGAAGGTAGTATGGACCAAAACAAGAAAATGATTTCCTGTAAACATGACCTGTAAAACACATACCACAAAAGCAATGAGCAATATTTCAGTACAAGAAACGGGTTTTATGGTGGCGAAAACATTTTTTTTCTTGTATTGGCCCATACCACCTTCTCCCCAAGTACCGAAAGCAAAGAGCTTTCAGTAGAAGAGGTCTACCATCATACGTATCAGAACGATTATCGTTTATAACTTTCAACTCGGTCGTTTCCTTTACCTCAAACTGTTATACTTACGCTTCTCCATCACCCTTGAAAGTTTGTAGCATCATCACGGAATCACCATGTACATGCAGGGTCGTCAGAAACAGTCTGGAAGCTTGTAAGTGTGTTGTAGGAGAGGTTGTGATGCGAAATAAATGTAGAGGAAAAAATTCGATACGTTGCGTCGTTTCAGAGTTAATTAGCACCGAATTTAGCCAGTAGATCGTTGCGCGCGCAAATTCAAGCGGCCTGCCCGGAGACGGTGTCGCTAAACGTGTTCTTCATTTGGTTTACTAAAACCAGACAAGACAGCGATACAAAAATAGGACATGGGACGGTGGTAAGGATCGAACCCGAGACAAAGACTGGGCAGCCTTGTGTGCTATCATGTGCACTATGAGATCAACTGACACTAATTGTATCTGGTGCGCAGCTTGCTCCCAACGGCCTGTTAACTAACTTCAATGCAAATTAACTGGGAAACGGCGCAATGTATCGCATATTTTTCTTAACAATTATTTCTCAGCACATCCTACCCTGCAACGCTCTCGTAAGCTTTTCAGACTATTTCTGACCACCTTATATATTGGTTCAATGCATGGAGACAATTGAAGGCACCAACAAATGGGTTCCGATGTTACATGACCTCTAAAACGCACCCAAAATTCTGGACATTCTTCCTTCGAGAGTCAAATATGCTACGTTGAAAAAGGACACTGCCCTTGGTTGTGATGAGTTGTCTGTTAATATTCTGCGGTTTGTTGGTGAAAATTCTTACGAGCACATGTTCACATTATTTACTCCGTCTGCCGGCCGAGGTGGCCGAGCGGTTCTAGGCGCTACAGTCTGGAACCGCGCGATAGCTACGGTCGCTGGCTCGAATCCTGCTTCGGGCATGGATGTTTGTGATGTCCTTAGGTTAGTTAGATTTAAGTAGTTCTACGTTCTAGGGGACTTATGACCACAGCAGTTGAGTCCCATAGTGCTCAGAGCCATTTGAACCAATTTTTTACTCCGTCTACTAACCGTACATCCATCCCAGTTTCATGGAACGAAGCAACGATAATACTACTCCACAAGAAATGAAAGGTCCACAATATAAAAAGCTATCATCCCATATGCCTAATCTGCTCTTTGTGCAAAGTGTTTACAATAATATGATTATACAGTTTCAGTCCCATTCGCGCACAGCTCTGCCTATTGAGCAGGCAGGATTCCGCAGCAACTTCAGCGCACTAGGTGATGCTTTTGTTTTCGGGAAAGTGGTAAGCAGAGCAAACGCTACCGGGTATCTCTACGTACAGCTTTTGTAGATTTTGAAAAGGCTGTTGATTGAGTTAGAAGTCCCGCTGTCGTTAAAAACTTAGCAAAGCAGGGGGTGTGACCTACATTAAAATCCTGTTTCATATACACAAAACTTCTATAGCTTTTGTTAGAGTCTCGGAACCAACTCAAGAGTTTCCAAATGAAAAAGAAGTGAAACAAAGCTGTCTCACCTCTTCCAAACTGTTCTCGCCGTCCTGGAAAAGGCAACGTCGAAATTAAACTTTGAGGAAGAAGGAATCGGAATCGGTAGGAAGAACCTTAACAGCCTGAGGTTTTGTAGATGACTTTGTACTGTGGCAAATTATTTTGAAGAATTACAGATACTGGTACCGGATTTCGCCCAGGAATACCAGGCAGTGGAGACGTGACATAAACCTTTACAAGGCACAAATTATGTCCAATAAATTGTGAGGTAACCGGCGAGTTGTGGCGCCCTGGAAATATTATATGTTCGGAGTTGGGGCGGCCTTACAGGACGCTCGTCAAAGCCGCGGCCCGGCAGCGACCACGGGGTGCCGGACGTTGGTCGAAGCGTGGCTGGGAATTCCATGGTGAAGCTGTGTCAATGAAGGAGACTTGTATGCCGAGAGTGCAAAAGGTGGCGGACTTTGTGAAACCATCATGGTAGACATTTCACAGTTCGTATAGAAATTAATAGTAGCCATATGAATCATGAAACCTCAAAAAGAAACATGTACATTACTATTATTTGCACGACGATTCTGATGGTGTTATCTGATTTTCAATATCTTTATTAGTTTAAAGTTTAGTATCACACGGTAAATTATACAAGTAACACCCAGCAACGAATTTCCAAAATTTAAACGCTTCATCCGATTTCGTCGATCGACTTGTCTTTAAAAAGCTATTAGTGTAAACCTCAATTGGTTTACATTACAGGCATGTAACTTGAATAGGACGTGAGTTATTGGAGGTCAAAGTGGCCGGTTACTATCGATGGCGTCAGACCTTAAGTACTCCACAGTTACACGATAAAGCGGTAGCAGCATGCTTATAAATACATTTATTCATCTATGTCTTCGTTTATATCCGATATATACTATTCATGAAGAAATTGGTTACATATTGACTGTGTTATAGAAAGCACAGAGACATTAGGCTACTGGCCTACCTTTTGTTCTATTCCTTTGGTATATGTTTATTTAATTTGTTTATGTATCTAATAATGTGTGTCAGAGCGTGTTTATGGTCCAGTTGTAAGAATATTTATATAATTTCAAGTTATTTAAATGTAAATCCACTACTTCGAATGTGTTTCATTACGTTTGTGTGGGTGCGTTGGCATGACGACATGGCGCGAGCGCTCTAGCTAATCACAGCGCTCGTGAATGGGGAGACTGGATGGAAGCGAGTTCGGGTGAGGAGTTCGTGGACTGCGGCGGGTCTAGTGCAGCAGGGGATACAACCACCACCACCTAGAGACAAGGCCGCGGCGCGAAATTCATAGCAGGTCGTGACGTCACTCCAAGCAGGCCACCATGTTGTGTTTCGAAGCGTTTGTTTATTTACACGTTTGTTGGATCGAGTGCTATATTTGTGCTTAAAACTAGCGATTACAGTGTTTGCGTGTAGTGAAGCTACTGTGAACATGGTTTAAAAGTGCTGTGTGCCAAGGTGTCGTGTGAATTGCGGAACTCGACCGAAAGTAATGTTGTTTTCCTTTCCGAAAGATGCGAATCTGCGTTGGAAATGTCTTTCAGCGATTCATCGGGACAATTTCCAACCCACTGAGCACACGAAGGTATGTAAAAACTATATACCTAGTACAATTGTAATTTTTTCTGGTGGAATATCTTGCATTTTGGATACATTTGAGTAAAATTGTGAGCAAAAGTTCGCAGTAAGTAGGCCTAGTATTCGTTATCAAGTGGCTTTATTTTGATTTGAAAACGAAATATAAATTTGTGGCTCATGTTACTTTTTATTCGTGTTTAAATTTCTCTGCAGTTCGTATTTTGTTACGCATTGCCGATACGTTTTATTCTCTATTTGTGAGTGGGTGTTGTTTTTCACTCTCGCATTAGTTAGCATGAGTGCTAACGAATGTTGAAACTGCTGTTTTCATGTTTAAAAAGCGATCTCTCTGTATGAAGCATATCTGTGTTATTTTTCGATGTGTCAAACAATGGAACAAATTAATCTAGAAATAGGTTAAATTTATTGTTGACGTTTTTAGCTTGACACATTGTCTCATTCCAACTGCTGCAAATGTCTGCTGAAGGTTTGTAGATTTTCACTGTTGACTTATGCTCAAAATCTGCCATATTTTTACAGGAAAGAAAATTTACATTACAATAACAACGCATAATTGTTTTTGTGAGGTGAGTTAAAAGTTATTGTTTGCTTGGGGAATGTACTCAGCTTTCCTGAGGAAGCTCTATAAACAGCTACACAATATTTATTTAGGATACTGAAGGCAGAGGAATTTAATATTATACACTGTATTAGTGCAGAATTTTTCAAGTGAGTGTAAATAACAGTTGTCTGGTCCAGAAAGAATGTACTTTATCACAGTGCATTTTTCACAAATGTACCTTGTTTTATCATGTATATCGCAATATTATTTACATCCCGCACTCATACGTTTTCACTGGCTGTTGATAAGTCTTATGCAATTACATTACCGGTAAAAAAGAATTATAAACTATAGTTTCTGCTATATCGCGATTGATAAAGTTACTTATTTGATAAAGTTACTTATTTTAACCATTCGGCAAAGTACTCTCCTCTTTACGTGGTATCATTTGCCAAGATCTCGTTTCGTTATCTCCAGCGGTTTAAGAGATATGACAGGCGTTATGAATATTTCATTCCCGCGCGTTGCGATCGGAAGTGAAGTTGCTGCAGATGCTCAATTTTTTCGAGATTGGAAGCAGATATTGATCCAAAGTTTTACGAAAATTTCAAGACTCATCTGTATTTCATACTCAGCAATAGAATGTGTAATATGCATCAAACACAAGTTCATAGCGACCTCTATTTTTGATGGCAACGTTCTCAAATTTGATACTCATCTGTGAAATACCACAATAGTTATGACCATTATCGAAATGATTGGCACTTCATCATGAAGCTGCCATATAAGGCTAAAAGTATTTCAGAAATTAATTATTTTTTACGGAATAGGTTCTGTAAAACCGTTTGACAAAGATTTGCAGGCCGTGCGCCTCGATTCTTTAAGCGCAGCGCCAATCCAACCCCGGCCCGCTTTGCGTGACGTCACAAGAGCGCGCCGCGGCCTTCTCTTTAGGTGGTGGTGATACAACCCGTCGGCTTTGAACAATGACGTCATTCCTTAGTCATAGATCGTAATGTCTTCACTTCGAGGCATAGATAATAAAGCAGTTCTGTGTTCTAATAAGCACTATCATTAAAATAATTGAATGTTAATCTAAAAGCGATCGCTTGATATTCGGTACATCATTAAACGTGTGATTTAATTAACTTAAGTGTTTGTTTTTTATTCGGCCGGTACTTAATATTTCTCGTAATGATATTGAGGTAATGTGGATTGTGTTTTTTGGCTTTTTTAAAAAAATCTCACGAGATAGAATAAACTGATCCTACTTTATTAAGCAATCAATAAAAAAACTACTTTAAAACATAACAGCTTTTGCTGTTATGTTTCAATTTCGCTTTTTACTGATTGCTTAATAAAGTAGAATCAGTTTATTCTATCTCGTGAGATTTTTTTTTTTAAAAAGCCAAAAAACACTTATGAGCTACTGAAGGCAGCTACAACACTACGAAGAATCGCTTCTCGGCTTTTGACAAGATATTGCTTAATATAGTAGGATCAGTTTATTCTATCTCGTGAGATTTTTTAAAAAAAGCCAAAAAACACTATTGCTTAATATAGTAGGATCAGTTTATTCTATCTCGTGAGATTTTTTTTTAAAGCCAAAAAACACTTATTACTAAGAAGAATCGCTTCTCGGCTTTTGACAAGATCAATGTTTATCTCTCTCGCATTCCTTTGTTTCTCAACATTCTCATCAGCTCTTTCATCTTTGTAATACATGGTCTCTGGCGACTTGTGACGTCATTGTTCAAAGCCGACGGGTTGTATCCCCTGCTGCACTAGACCCAGTGCGGCAGTCCTGGACAGTCGCACGGGACACGGAAGGTGCTGGACGTCCTGGACGTGACGGCGCGACGGACGCACAGTCGCCAGAGAGGGACTTGGAGAGTGTGGAGCGGTTTGCGGAGGTCGCGGCAGATAGAAATATTTCGTAGTGCCCACTTGGGCACTTGTGAGATTTCCGTGGCTTCTGCAGTGAAGACGTAGTGTGCGTTTAGAACTGAATATCTCGCGAACTATGTTGTTGTTCATAAATAATTACGTGCAGTAGGAATATATTGTTTCCCTGTTATTCAACTTATATTTTATTTAACTGCTGGACCATCGACACCAATAAGTGTTTTGCAGAAATATACCGCATTCTCGAAAGTACTTCTACTATCGTACTCATCATTTAAACTCGTTAAGATAGTATCTGCAGATTTTATTTAATTGCAATCTTTCATTTATAAATTTATATGTTACATTCATAATTCGCAATTGCCAAGTGATAGAAACCTTCGACCATTCGATTCATGTGTGTATTCTTAACGTGTACTGTGTACTCAGCAGTATTTGGCCTGTAATGCGGCAACTACGTATCCCAGCCCCTAGACAACGAAATCAGCCAAAACTTCTAATATTTCTACGCTGAGTCGGAGGGTGCGTAGTTGAGGGCCATCACACCATATCATTTCATTTATTATTTAGAAAGCCCGCAAAATGGTGCACATTAGAAAAAGTACAACTCAAAAATACACGGCATTACACCGCCAGAGAATACATTTATCTTATCCAACTTGTAAATGTGACTGGAGACATAAGATGGGAAGTCTTTCGACGCATCAAACTAGGCTTGCAAGCATTTAGAAGACATTCAACCATCTTCAGGCCACATATGGCAGTGAAATTGAAAAAAAATAGTTTTTGATCAGCGTGTTTTCCGCGTCTTCAGTTACGGTTGTGAAGCCTGGACACTTCATGAATATACAACACGGGAACTTAGAACTGTACAGCGAGCATAGAATGGTCCATGTTGGTATTTGCAAGGGAAGACAAACAAAACGGGCAGAAGACATTAGATCAACTACCGATCTCAAAGACGCCCTGCACATTCATTGCACTATGAAATAACAATGGGTCGGCCATGTTATGTTGCCAGAAGAAATAATGACTGATGTACAAAGGGGTCTCTGAGTTGGATTCGAGCAGACAGGGACAGTCCGTGAGGAAGACCGCCAGACCGAAGGGATAATAACTTGTGGAAGATCGCAGGAATTAACTAGCTTCTTCCGTTGCTCATGGAAGAAGTAGTTACAAGCGTACCTCAGTACTTGGACAGTCCACATCATTTAATGACAGAAACGGGTTATGGTAATGACGATGATAATGGTGACGTTAACGAGATGGGCAGGTTTCGTGCCTCAGTGATACAAACAACCGTACCGTACATGCAACCAAAAAAATGGTCCAAATGGCTCTGAGCACTAAGCGACCTAACTTCTGAGGTCATCAGTCGCTTAGAACTTAGAACTAATTAAACATAACTAACCTAAGGACATCACACACATCCATGCCCGAGGCAGGATTCGAACCAGCGACCGTAGCGGTCGCTCCGTTCCAGACTGTAGCGCCTAGAACCGCACGGCCACTCCGGCCGGTATATGCAACCACAACGGAAGTGTTATCTGTTAGGAGGCCAGACAGACGTTGATGCTTGAAGAGGGGAAGCAGCCTTCTCAGTAGCTGCAAGAGCAAGTCAGGATGATTGACTAATATGGCTTTGTAACATTAGGCAACATAGCCAAAAATGGTTCAAATGGCTCTGAGCACTATGGGACTTAACATCTGAGGTCATCAGTCCCCTAGAACTTAGAACTACTTAAACCTAACTAACCTAAGGACATCACACACATCCATGCCCGTGGCAGGATTCGAACCTGCGTCCGTAGCGGTCGCGCGGTTCCAGACTGAAGCGCCTATAACCGCTCGGCCACATCGGCCGGCTAGGCAACATAGCCCTGTTATACTGGATGCGAACCGTTGAAATCAAGGGGAGACCCCAGCCGTTGTATTTCCCGAGGGCAAGCAGCTTTAGTATACGGGTAAGTGATGGTGGTATCATCTTGGAGCCCGCCTTCGGAGTATTTAGAAGGATGTCGTCAACAGAAGAAACAAGGCTGGCATTCTACGTGTCAGAGTGTGGAATGTCAGAATCGGGTAGGTAGGCTACACAATTTAAAAAGGAAAATGGAGATGTTGAAATTCATATAGTGGAAATTAGTGAGGTGCGGTGGCAGGAAGGATAGGATTTCAGATCAGCTGGGTAAAGGGTTATAAATATAAAAACAAGTAAGGGTAATGCAAACATAGATCTAATAATGAATAAGAAAACAAGAATGTGGGGAAATAACTATAAATAGCATAGTGTACACACCATCGTAGCCAAGAGCCGGCCGCGGTGGTCTCGCGGTTCTAGGCGCGCAGTCCGGAACCGTGTGACTGCTACGGTCGCAGGTTCGAATCCTGCCTCGGGCATGGATGTGTGTGATGTCCTTAGGTTAGTTAGGTTTAAGTAGTTCTAAGTTCTAGGGGACTGATGACCACAGATGTTAAGTCCCATAGTACTCAGAGCCATTTCAACCATCGTAGCCAAGATAGATACGATGCCAACGTCCGTCGCAACGATGCAAGCCTTATGCCAAATAACTCCGCAAATGATGAAGAGATTGAAAAAATTTATGAATAAAAAAAAGAAATTATTCAGATAGGTAATGGAGACGAAAATTTATTTGTAACGACGCTAGAATTCGATAGTAAGATAAGGAGCAGTACCTCATTTCCTACCTTCCTAATTTCCCCAGCGAAACTTGCAGGACCAGCACTCCTGGAAGAAAGGATATTGCGGAGACATGCCTTAGCCACAACTTATAGGATGTTTCCAGAATGAATTTTCGTACCTCAGCGGTGTGTACGCTGATTTGAATTTTACTGATAGATTAAAATTGTGTGCCGGACTGGGACTCGAATCCGTTGGTATGCAAGTATGCAGGAGAACTTATGTGAATTTTGGAATGTTGGAGATGAGGTACTGGCAGAAGTAATCCTGTGAGGGCGGGTCGTGAGTCATGTTGGGTAGCACAGTTGGTAGAGCACTTGCTCCAAAAGTCAAAAGTCCGAGTTCGAATCTAGGTCGGGCACACAGTTTTAATCTGACAGAAAGTTACAAATCAGGGTACACACCCCTGCAGTGTGAAAATTCATCGTGGAAGTTTAAAATACGTTACATGATGGTAAGACGTAGAAACCGGATTTTAAATAGAAAAACATATCCAGGAGAAAATTAGACTTCAAGTATAATTTATTGGTTATGAACTGCGGATTAAAGGTTAAGAAAATACAGAACAATAGGAAGCTGCGGAGAACGGACCTGTATAGCTTGAAAGAACCAGAAGTTGTTGAGTTCAAAGGGGCCATTAGGTAAAGACTGGCTGAAACAGGGATAAGATATGGGGCAGAAGACGCATGGATAGTCTAGAGGGTGAATTAGGAAACGCAGGATGAAATGGGCTAAACGACAAAGATGAAATTCTTCGATGATGCATGAGGTACTGAATCAAACAGGCGTTAGCTGGAAATAAAGAAACGTAAAAAATGAAACAGTCAAAAAGGAATAGAGACGCCTAAAAAAAGAGTGTGACAGGAAGTGCAAAATGGCTAAGCAGTAACTGCTAGATGAGAAATGTCACGTGTAACAAAATTAAAGAGACCTCTGGAGAAAAGTAAAGCAACTGCATGAACATCAAGAGCTGAAATGGAAATCCAGCACTAAGCAAAGAAGGGGAAGCTTAAGGATGGAAGGAATATATAGTGGGTCTAAATAAGGGAAATTCCTTGCTGCCAATATTATAGAAATGATAGAGGAAGTGGAGAGAGATGAGTTGGGAGATATGACACTGCGGGAAGAATTCGACAGGGACTGAAAGATCTTAATCGAAACAAGGACCCTGAAGTAGACGTCAGTTCGTCAGAGCTACTCATAGCCTTGGGAGAGCCAGCCATGACAAAACTGTTCAGTCTGGTGTGCAATGTGTATGAGATAGTACTGGAACTTACCAACACCTTTGTGTGAGCTACATATACGAAACTCATTAGGTCCCATTTTTTACTCTAGCAACACGTTGTCTGTTTTTGCGTCTTTCATTGGCAGTCCAGAACAAACCTTTCATTGATCACTCAAAAATAGCCACTATGAGTTTTGAAAAACTTATGTAGTATTTGAAAGTGTACTAATTCTAAAGAAAACTTTTAAACCAACACCCTTACCTGAACAGGGATTTTTCGGCAGTTTTCCAACGCCATCTCTGAGGTCATTCCATTGGGAAGTGCAGCAATACTGCGGAACAGATTTCTACGACTGCATCAGATATTTGCAAGAGGTAAGCATAACGTGAAGACTGTCATAATAAACAGCCCATTGTGGCAGCTATTCTAAGTATGAGATGTTACTGAAGAAACATTTCGCCTTTTGTGTTCCCATGATTTAGCACTATCACCTTTCGCGAACTTTGAATACTAAGCAGGAAGAAGTGTTCTTAACAATCGAAATGACGACTGAAGCCAGCTACGACCGTCTCAGTCAGCAAGCCGTACAAAACATTAGCCACCTTCAGTACACATCTCGTTAATAACGTGTAAAGCCATCTTTGCTCTTGAAAATGACCACAGCTCAGGGACGAAGAGAGTCCACGAGTTTCCCCAAGTATATTCAGCTGCCGGTACTCTATGATCCAACAGACATGCAAAGTTGCGAGGATACTGATTGCTAAATTTCACCAGAAGTTCCAAATAGTCCCAGCAATTGCTGCCTTAACGCGAAGAAATTCACATAGGAGAATAAATCGTGTAAATCCACATCAAACGTGACAGATGACTGATGAAAAACAGGGAAGATTAATCTCTACGCGCATTTACACTGTGCTGTGTGAAGTAAGAATTGTGTCGTCGGTATTATTGCTTAGTGTTCATGACTGCGGAATGCTGCATACAGCCCACCCCTCTCTAGCACCAGAAAAAGAGCATCCTAATGTCCTAACAAGACACATCAACAGTATGGTCAGAAACATTGTTCCGTCTATCGGTCCGCGCACCACACTGCACAGTACCAGTATGTTCGAAAAAGCTGCGCGCGAAAATTTGGTTTTTCAGGGAATCACTCGGGTTCTGTTAATCACAGGTATAATGGGTCATGTGCTTTGGATAGCCCTTAGCTTAGTGACCATTTGTATGCATATCGGAAGAAGGGCATACTGTAACTATCCCTCAGTACAAGGTCAAAATTTAAACATTACATATTTTCTCCAGCCTAGGCAAATTGAGTAAATCGGTTGGTCCTTTTGTATGAGGTGTGGTCTAGGGTGGGCCTTAGGTAGCTTCTAAGAGCGCCATTTGCTCATGGGTAGTTCCTGAGAAAACCCCGAGAAACCATTATTTTAGAGTACTACAAGTACCAATTATAGAGATGGCCATTTCTATAATTTCTATTCGTGTCATATCGTCGAATATTTTAGCATATGTTCTTAAGATAATGTTCTCGGGAAACTTCAAAACTTCTTTTGATATCATTATCCATTACCAAGATTCAGAGGTTCGAAGTTACTGTACTCATGCAGAAAACCGCAAAAACCGCCGTTTTTGCACCGTTGGCCAAAGTTATATAAATAACTAACCATGTCAAATGGATCAAAGTTTTACTGTAAATTTTTTAGATATTCTTCTAGGAACACCATTTCCCAGTTCTTGAAAATCTATGTCCTTTATCCAGAGACACCCGAAAAACCAGTATTTTTGGTTACCAGAGGTACCAATTGCGGGGATTGCCATTTCTGTAATTTCTGTTCATGCCAAATCGTCGAATTATATACCAGATGTTCTTAAGATGATGTTCTCGTGGAACCTTGGAACTTTTTTCGATATCATCATCAGTTACCGAGATCCAGAGCTTCAAAGGTACCATACTTATGCTTGTGAAATATGCGCGTAATATCCCGTCTGAGATGTAAATATAGTTTTAACTGACTTAGTGAACAGGTGGCAAGGATTCTAGCGTCATCGCAAAGGTTCTGAGGTCATTGAACTATGTTTATAGTCTCCATCAGTTCACCAATAAAACATTATGATGCACATTCTCTGTAAGGTGCGCGCTTCACGCCAATACAAACATGCCCACAGAAGTACTGCAGTGACAAAAAATGGGTAAAAAGGGTCTTAACATGCTTCTAAATTTTAAAATGATTCCACAAAATTATGTAAAACTCTAAAGACCACAAATTCAGTAAAATATTTCTAATAACGTTTTTATTCTTTTACGATACAAATCATAAGTCTGGCGTTTTCTTTTAATTGCGATCGATGAGCAAAGTACCCAGAAAAAATATAAAGCATACGATTTTCTGTTAACCCCGTATTATCGTACTTATTTGTTGTTTATACACTGAAGTGACAGAGGTCATCGGATAACTGTATGCACATATGCAGACATATGCAGATAGATGTAGTAGCGGGCACATAAGGTATAAAAGGGCAGTGCATTTGAGAGTAGTCTTTTGTATTCAGGTGATTCATGTGAAAAGGTTTCCGACGTCATTGTGGCAGCACGACGGGCACTAAAAGAATTTGAAAGTGGAATGGAAGCTGGAGCTACCCACGTAGAACATTCCATTTAGGAAATCGTTAGGGAATTGAATATGCCGCGATCCACAGTGACAAGAGTGTGCCCAGAATATTACATACCTGGCATTACCTTTCACCACGGACAAAGCAGTCACCGACTGTCTCCACTTGGAGACCGAGCGCAGCAGTGTTTGCGTAGAGTTGTCAATGCTAACAGACAAGCAACACTGCGTGAAATAACAGCAGAAATCAATATGGGACGTACGACGAATGTATCCGTTAGGACAGTGCGACGAAATTTGGCGTTAATGGGCTACATCGTCACTGTGCAATTGGTCGTGGCTCCATAATGGTGTTTGTTCTGTTTACATGGCTATAGAAAAAGCCTGCAGCGGCTATAGACAAAGCCTGCGGCGCCTGTTCTGGGCTCGTGACCTCTTCGATTGGACCCTATACGACTGGAAAACCATTACCTGGTCAGATGAGTCCCGATTTCTGTTGATAGGGTTCGAGTGCGACGCAGTCCCCATAAAGCCACAGATCCAAGTTGCCATCAAGCCACTGTGCAATTGGTCGTGGCTCCATAGCGGTGTTGACTCTGTTTACATGGACGGCTATAGACAAATCCTGCAGTGGCTATAGACAAAGCCTACAGCACCTCTTCTGGGCTGATGTCCTCTTCGGTTGGACCCGGAAAACCATTACCTGGTCAGATGAGTCCTGATTTCTGTTGGTAGGGTTCGAGTGCGGCGTAGACCCCATAAAGCCATGGACCCAAGTTGTCATCAAGTCACTGTGCAATTGGTCGTGGCTCCATAATGGTATTGGCTCTGTTTACATGGATGGCTATGGACAAAGCCTGCAGCAGCTATAGACAAAGCCTGCGGCGCCTGTTCTGGGCTGGTGACCTCTTCGATTGGACCCTATACGACTGGAAAACCATTACCTGGTCAGATGAGTCCCGATTTCTGTTGGTAGGGTTCGAGTGTGGCGCAGATCACATAAAGCCACAGACCCAAGTTGTCATCAAGCCACTGTCCAATTGGTCGTGGCTCCATAATGGTGTTGGCTCTGTTTACATGGAATGGCCTTGGTCCTCTAGGTATTCGGTACTTGGAGACCATTTGCAGCCATTCATGGGTATCATGTTCCCAAACAACGATGGAATTTTTATGGATGATAATTCGCCATATCACCGGGCCACAATTGTTCACGATTGGTTTGAAGAACATTTTGGACAGTTCGAGAGAATGGTTTGGCCACTAAATCACCCAACATGAATTCCATCGAACATTTATGGGACATAACCAACAGGTCAGCTCGAGCGCAAAATCTTCCATCGCCTACACTTTCGTAATCATGGACGGCTATAGACGCAATGTGGTTCAGAATTTCTGCAGGGGCTTCCCACGACTTGAGTCCATGTCACGTCGAGTTGCTGCACTGCGCCGAGCAAAAGGAAGTCTAACACTGTAATAGAAGGTATCCCGCGACTTTTTTCAGCTTACTGTATATGTCAAAATGTATAAATGTGTCGAAGTATATAAATAAATTGTCAAATTTTACTGACGTATAGAATTCGTTTTATTAGTACCAGCAGCACAGAAATTTTGAACACTTGGATGTGGGACGAAAAGGTGTTTTGGACCTCGCAGAATTTTTTAGGTGCCGAGATGTGGTAGAGAATGTGGGTACTGGGAAGAAAGGAGAAAAAGAGACAGTGTAAGTGAGAGAGGAGACATTGGCAATACCATGTACTATAAGTCAATTGGAGAAAAAGGAAGCAGTGTTGAAACAGACAGTGGCAGAGAGATGAAGATGCTGAGTATGAAGGCTTAGCTACAAAGAGAGACTGGGTAAATTGATTTAGAACGTTCTGTGTTAAAAATATGTGAATATGTTGGCAAGCCCAAGTTGTTAATGAGGAAGGCGGAATGAACATTAAGGCAGCTGGATCCCCACTTTTCTGTCATATTCTTTTAAAGAAGAACGTAAGTACCTTTTTTTCCACCGAGAGGAGCATTTTTCCGCTGGTTCTAAGAGCCTGTTTGAAAGGAGGCAGAATATACAACAGACAAACTAGTCGTGACTACTTACGAGGTTATAAGCTCGCCAGACAAAATATTAAGCGTACCTTTAAAACACCACACCGGTCCCTTTGCAGCGCAGTAAGTGTTATAGATTTGGTACGTGGCAGTCATATAACGCTCAAGCGCTGACTTAAGTCGTAGCAGTAAAGTGGTTTGTAAGTATCATTCGAGAGTATCGATTCAGCACAATAAAATTGATCGATGCTGAAATGTAACAGAATGGCACACTGGAGTTACCGAGTTTGCACGTGCCCACGACCACACCGTAAGTGAAGGGGTCCAGTTTATTGGTGTATCAGCGCGGAGTGCGTTAAGCGTCGCAATGAGAATGGTATAGTGTTCGCTCTCAGCCATGTATCACAGCGTGAGAACAGAGGTCGTACAAATATCATAACCGACAGGGAGCGGAGACAAGTGAAACGACTTGGGAATGACAGTCGGTTTCAAACCCGACAGGAATATCCGCTGTCAATGAAAGCAGGTCCGTGAACAACATTACAGCTGCCGTACAGGACAACTAAGAATCAATTTCTCGTCAAGCAGTGTAGAACAGTGTGTAGATATTTACATATATTAGTAACTCATATCTGCATCCCATGCAGTGTTAACGCATTTTGTGCAAAATATACACTCCCCAGGCATGTCAGTGCACTGCGTCACCAGTGATTCGCTTAAGGCGCGCTGTGGAGGGCCCCTGTAACTTTATGAAATTCCCTGTAGTTACTTCTTGTGACGCAGTGGGGTAGATAGAGGGGGAAGCACTTGCGCGACCTTCAGTTTGCAGACCTATGAAGGAGGAAAGTGGATGAACAGAATCCGGGGACCTAGCGTCCCTTCCACCCAAGACATCTCCCACCTCCACCCTCTTGCACCCCCGGAACACAGTTTATCCCTTAATAACGCTTTGCGGCACTTAGAAGTGGTACGCACATTAAATACCTGTGTTTGACCCACGTCATTTAAAGACAAACATTAATTTTATACCGACGGTACAATATTCTTAATAATATGCGATTTTTTCATCCCCTGAACTCAGAAACTATTACTCCTAAAAAGACATGAAGAGGACATTTTTTGTGACTTCTTAGGCTTTCTCGGCATAATAAGTCTTGAAAGTCTCTTCGCCGGAAAAATCGGCATTAGCAGAACATTGATTACATGAGGGACACAGCATGAAATTTGATGAAACTGTGGTAATTGCCAGCATTTCCGGTTTTTGGAACAGTGTCTGTAAAGAGGCGATTGAAGTTAAGTTGGCAGATAATTTAATCAAAAGAGACAATGGGTTTCCTCTAAGCAAGATGTGGAATCCTGTATTGTCTCGCATCAAAATTGAACGCTCTTCCGTGCGCCCGAGTGCGATATATCGTTGCCGCCAGTGTTCTACTAAGGGCGGCACCACTTCCCTGTCTTGGGGGGGCAGCACCCGTGATGGGCTGCGCATGCGCCGTGTACTGAACGGTGGCCTATATAGGACGCCGATTTGCAGCCTGGCGTTGCCCATATGGGGCAGGGGAATGAAATCACAATAAAGAAAAAAAAAAAAAAAAAGCCTGGCGTCAGTTCTCAGCGGGACTCATCAGCAGAAGCAGCATTCTCCATGAAGAAGGCGACCAGTTGGATCGCCGAAATATCGAGTCAGGTTCATTTTAGAATCCGGCAGCAGACCCAAAGAGACTTTCGAGGACATTTTTTGCATGAAATTTAGGTTAGTTTAATTTTGTACTGGGAAATATTTTCGCCAGAAGCCGCTGTTTACGATCTATCCGAAAAAAGCAATAAAAAACTGACCTTTAAACCTAAATACACCCCAAGACTCACAACCGACCCGTCAGGATTTCTAAAGTGTTGTTCAGGACACTCCTTCTTAGCACTGCGCAAAAATGTGCGATTATACGGCTTTTTATTCTAATTGACCTTTTTCAGTCTTCGTTGACGGGGCTTGTTGGTACAGCCCATGTGAAAGTGCACAACGGTATCGCGGAGACCAGTAAGACCCGTAGTGACAGAGGCCTAAGTATAGAAACTCATATCTACTGCCGAATATGTGGCCACCTATCAGAAAGAGTAAGCAGTACTTCGACATTCTGTAGCATCGTCGCATGACTTTTACGGAAATTGATTCCTATCCTCAATTTCTTCCTCACGGGACGCTCTACAACCCCCAGGAGTTTCAACTTATCGTTTTGTTGCATCGTGTATACGTGAATGTAGATGTAGTGATCCACTCATTTAAAGAGACCTGTGAAGGGGTTAGGTTCGGTTGTTTGGGGGAGGAGACCAGACAGCAAGATCATCGGTCTCATTGGACAGGGGAAGGATGGTGAAGGAAGTCAGCCGTGCCCTTTCAAAGGAACCATCCCGGCATTTGCGTGGAGTGCCTTAGGGAAATCACGGAAAACCTAAATCAGGATGGCCGGACGCGGATTGAACCGTCGTCTTCCCGAATGCAAGTCCAGTGTGCTAGCCACTGCGCCACCTCGCTCGATCCTTATTTAAAGCTACGTCCTATCTTCACTAGTCATTACATCACACCTCAGGCATGTAAATGATACTCTGAGTAGAACGCATGATGGGTATATACAGCCTGTTCTCTAAAAGCTCGGAAACAATGTGTTACACGTTGTGGGAATGTCTTTGTTGCCTAGTGTAACGGCACAAACCAAAGGCAAGGGCTCATTGCTGAAAGGGTAATACATATCTCAAATGCTGGTGCAACATTACTTCACACCGCTGCTTGTTAGTCGCAGCGCGCCTCCCCTGTCGATGACCAGCGAAGTTACCGTAACGAGGGACACTTCAGCTGCAGCGTACGTGAGATCTGCAGCGGCCACTGAACAATAAACCCACTCTGGTACATGTAAACACTGGCCATTTGACCAGGCTTGGCATCGAATCAGCAAGTCAGTGAGTCGGCGTCCGTTATATAGTATGCTGACAGAGCCACCTGCTTGGGGGTCCAACCGCAGCACTGACGGGCTAAGGTTCCAGCTAAAACCCTCCCAGCCACTGGGCGCCTGCCACTCGCTGAGTGGCAGTCAGGGGTTGAGCATCGCTCCTCTAACTAGCGCACTGTCAGCCATAGGCCCCCGCTTGCACGGGAGTACAAACAGAAGTGTTTTCCGGCTCTGTTTTTATTAAAACACTGACGTGCACTTGCACCGAGGTCTCAGCACAAACGGCACTTGGGAAATTTTGCATGGCCTCGCCTGACAGCAGAATTTTCGTGTCTTCCCGTCGAGGTGGTATGTCGAGCTTGGGTGGTGCCTTGGGGTCGCGGCAGTCTCTTTCCGCTGACGACACGAGGCGCGTTTTCTTATTGCCGCGGGCCGCGCGGCCGGCCATTTAGAGTACTTCGGCTGCCGCAGAGTTAGTCTCTGCCCCCCCCCCCCTCAAGAATAGGGGAAAAGTAGGCCAGGACCTGGAAGCGGGCCGCGGAACCACAGAAAGGTTTTCTGCCGCCCCCGCCCAGAATTCCGCGTCTGCCATCGTTCTCTCAGGGTCAGCAATGCAACCGGAAAACCCAACGGTGACAACAAAAGTTGCAACTGACAATCACCTGGCAGCAAGCCCCCTTTCCGTTCTTGACATGGCAAATGAACTCAAACCACAAACAAACAAATACATTGCCAGTATTTGCGATCCCCCCCCCCCTCCCTCCCCTCTCCGCAGCCCGCTCCTGCTTGCGAACGGCCGTAACCGCCTCGCCGAACACATCCTCAACCTAAGTGGCAAGCAGAAGTCCAGTCAACCGACCAAAATCCTTCCCAAACCCGCAACTGCTACCAAACCCCCTACCCGAACACAGTTCCTCAAATCCCCCCCCCCCCCACTCAAGTCCACCTCATCCAAACAGCGGCGTGCAAGGAAGGACAGGAAGGAGAAGCACACCAAGGGAAAGAAACACTCCACCACCCCCACCCCAACCACTCCCTGTGAGGAAATTGCGCCCCCGACGCACCTGTCGTCGCCCTGAGAGGGGACCAGGAAACAACTGCACTGGAAGGGAACCACGTAACCGGGCAGGACTCGGATGGTTTCGTGCTGACGAGGAAAACCTTTCGCCAGCCAAGGTTTCCAGCAGCCCGGGGAGTGGAACCCACCCCGAACAGATTTCAGGCGGTGGCTGATGAGCCAGAGACAACACAAAACAACACAACAGAAACACAAACACAGAATCAAGTCACCCACCACCTCCCCCCGATTGTCGTTGAGTTTTCTCAGAATTACGAGGAGCTCTTCGAGTTACTGAAAACAGAAATCGGGAGAGGCAGCTTCCAGGCAAAACCTCCCGGTGGAGACAAAATAAAAGTCACAGTGAAAACACTAAAAAAGTATACCACAATCAAGACACTTTTAAGTAACAAAAAGATACCCCACTACACTTTCCCCACAACAAAAACATTGTAATAAGAGACCTCCCAAGACAAGTGTCCCCCCAGGCAATCAAAACAGATTTCACTGTCCAGGGGTACGTCGTCAAGGCGGTCCAGCAGATGGGCAACGTAAACAGCAAGTGGCCACTATATCAGGTCACACTCCCTGACATCCCCCAAAACAAAAGGGAGATAAAAATGGTCCTGGCTGTGCCTGTCACCGTTGAACCGCTGCGCTGTAAAAACAAGACGCTGCAGTGCTTCAGGTGTCAGGGCCTAAACCATATCGCAGCCTACTGCACCATACCAATAGGATGCAGAAAGTGCGCCGAGGTCTACGATACAAGGAAATGCACACTACAACACACGGACCCACAAATAACGTGCGCGCTGTGTGGCAAAAACCACACAGCGGGTTACCAAGGTTGTGAGGTCCATAAACGACACACACAGCAGGCAAAGGGCGCAAAGGTCGTCGTCCCCCCCCCCCACACACACACACGCAAACAAAACTGACAACACACACGGACAAGGCCTCGGTAAAACCAAGGGCAACTTATGCGGAAGTGGTTTCTCCTCCGAGGAGCCATGAAAGCGTGGCCCAATCACCACAACACCAGACACCATCACAAGAGCAACACCAGGAAACACACAGCAACAATGACCAGGTGCACCACGACAGAGAAAGCTCTAGGGAACCTCAAACACACTCCCCCCCCCCCCCCCCTGTGGATCAGTTGTTAGGCGTAATGGTGCAGACCATAAACCTCGTCATGGAAATGATGAAGGAATTCAGGGAAGCCCAGAAGCAGAACACACAGATCCTCGTTGCCCTTCAGGCAGCAGTCCAGCAGTCGCTCCCCTCTGCGACTTCCTCAGTAGTTCCAAAACCCCATCATGAATAGACGACCAAACATCCAACGCCTGACAATGTGCGTCTTTAACGCAGACGGCATTGTTAATAAAGAGGTCGAGTTCAGAGAACTCATGAAGGAGATCTCCATCGACATATGCATGATGGGGGAAACCCACCCAAAACCGGGAATAAAAGCGACAGTCCAGTTAGCTATCGCAAAGACAGGCCAACACAAGGCGGAGGAGTGGTCATATACATAAAAAGAGGGATCCCCCACCACCAGGTATTCTTACCAGCTACCAATAAAATCGAAGCAGTGGCAGTGGAAGTAACCACTGCCACCGGACCCCTAACAATTGTTGCAGTCTGCCGATCCCCACATGACCAGATAGATGAGGGTGACATAGCTGCTCTAGGGCAAATTGAAGGCAAACTCGTAATAGGGGAGACTTCAATGCCAAACACCCTGATTGGAATTCTAGAGTAACCTCCAGAGCAGGTGCCAAACTGCAACAACTAGCGCGCACCCACCACTTCGAAACATTGGGTCCAGTCGAGCCCACACATTTTCCGAAAAACGGAAGCAGGCCCGATGTGTTAGACATAGCTCTCACTAGGAGGATCCCAGGGTTTGTGTCCGCAAGGACAATCAACAGAATGTCCTCCGACCACAACCCAGTGATTCTAGAGGTCGATGTGGGAGAATGGGTAGCACTCCCACGGTACCAGACGTCTTACAAATGTACAGACTGGGAGCGATACCGAGAAACTGTCGCCTCTGATATCACTCGCGCTCCACCACCTACTGCCGAAACAGTAGAACAAGCGCTACAGGACTTAACAGGCACCATCTTGCAGGCAGCGGAAGAGGTCACCCCTCCACAAAGGGATGGCCCACCGCCGCAAATACAGCTCCCGGAACACTTGCTAGCTGAAATTCGACATAAGAACAGAGTGTCAAAAGAGTGGAAGATCACCAGAAATCAGGCCACCAGGAGGCTGCTCAATCGTCTACAGAGAGAACTGAAGGTAGCGCTCAATGAGCACAGAAACCAGCAATGGCAAAACAGTCTCACAGCTCTCAAAGTAGACGATCATACACTATTTCAAGCAACCAAACAGTTCACAAAAAGACGCGCTAGGATGCCGCCACTGCACGGCGAGCGGGGACTGGTCTACAGCCATGCTGGGAAGGCCAACGCCCTCGCCGCCTCCTTCGAGAAGCAGTTTCAAGCAGCAGAACCCCAGGATGAAGAGCATGAAGAGGTAGTCAGTCGTCAACTGGCTGTCTTCCTCAATGCTGAGGAGGACCCAGAGGACGAACCCATACTTTTTGCCCCCGAGGACGTGGCAAGAGTAATCAGGTCCCTCCCTACAAAAAAGGCGCCAGGGCACGACAGTGTCACTAACCAGTTAGTCAAAAATCTCCCACCCACAACGATCACACACCTCGCGAACGTCCTCAACGAGATTACTCGTTCCCGCGATTTCCCAGCTTGCTGGAAACATACGGAAGTGGTCGCGATACACAAACCAGGGAAGGACCCTCTATTCCCGCAGCACTACAGGCCGATTAGCCTCTTGCCAACTATCAGCAAGATCTATGAGCGCCTCCTGCTAAGACCCATACAAGGACATATTACCAGAGAGCAAATTCTGCCGGATTTCCAATTCGGGTTCTGACAGAACCACTCTGCCCCACAACAGGTCATGAGAATGGTTGAAGCAGCCACAGAGGGCTTCAACCACAGAGGCTACTGCGGGATAGTGCTACTAGACGTAGCCAAAGCCTTTGATTCAGTATGGCATAGAGGGCTACTCTACAAGTTTCCCGGGAGCATAGTTCAGCTGATCAAAAGCTATCTCACGAATAGAACTTTCTCCGTCAAAGTAGAAACTGCCACCTCCACCAAAAGGAGTATTCGTTCTGGGGTGCCACAGGGATCGGTCCTGGGGCCCGTTTTGTACAGTCTGTACACTGCAGACACTCCAACGGCCCCCCTGGTGCACACTGCACAGTACACGGACGACACAGCCTTCTACACGAGAAATGCGAACAAGGACCTGGTCATTCGTAGGCTACAAAGTGTTTTAGACGACACAGAAACCTGGGCCCATCGCTGGCGCATCACCATCAACTCTGAAAAGACACAGGCTGTGCTGATTACCCACAGGCTCGGAAGGCGCGAACCTCCTCAACGTCCCCACCTCCACCTTCACCTAAACGGAACCCAACTCCCCTGGCGCAGAACCGCCAAGTACCTTGGTGTAACCTTGGACTCTCGTCTTACGTGGAAACCCCACATAGACGAAGTCCACAGGAAGGTCTGCACCAGAATGTCCATCCTATTGTAATTTTTCCTCCTATCTATGTAATTATGTAGTTCTCAATTCGTTCGAACAATCAATCATTGATAATAGGAAACACAGTCATAGCTCAGTCACTCAAAATGATTCAGAAATTTTACTTGTTAGAATGAAATCAGGCGATGATTCTTCTTCTCTGCAGGCTCGTGCTTTGCGGCAGTCTGTTAATCTGTACAAATAAAATGCCTCGTAATTTTGGGAGCGTTGTATAATCAGTCGGGAAGCCTCAGATCAAGCGGATATTTGGCTTTGATGAAGTTTAACCTTCTGAAGAAGTGATGGAGCTCATGGATTATTAAATGCAGGTTCGTATCCAGTCTTTCGGAAGTTCCCTTCTGATTAACAACTACGCAATATATCGATGAATATCATCAATTCTCTAATGTCAAATACACACCTTTTGTATGAAGGAGCAATATATATATATATATATATATATATATATATATATATATGTGTGTGTGTGTGTGTGTGTGTGTGTGTGTGTGTGTGTGTGTGTGCGTGTGTGTATGTATGTATATTTCCCTTTTAATCGTACAATTTCGTCTCAGTTATCTTTTGTCATAAATCTCAATATTCGGATTATAATTCTTCAAACCAAGCTCAGGCTAATCGTCACGAAGACAATCTCGGAAGCTTTTTTTCTAACAACAACCAGAGAGAGTACTACAAAGAATAATTATGCGCTCATGGCATAGCTATTGTATGGAACTACTTTGCGCATGGATTCTGCGAGTATGAAGATAGAAAATTAATAAACGTCATTCAAGGGTAGAATTGTATCAGAATAATTCACCGAATATAAAGAGATATTACAATTGCCCCTCGCAGCGAGCGAAGTTAATGATAATACACTTTGCGAGATAACAGAAAAAAATTGTTGGGTTGTTTATTCAAGCCGGCCACGGAGGTCTAGTGGTTCTAGGCGCGCAGTCCGGAACCGCGGGGCTGCTACGGTCGCAGGTTCGAATCCTGCCTCGGGCATGGATGTGTGTGATGTCCTTAGGTTAGTTAGGTTTAAGTAGTTCTAAGTTCTAGGGGACTGATGACCACAGCAGTTAAGTCCCATAGTGCTCAGAGCCATTTTTTTTGTTTATTCAAAAGAGGAATATTTTGAATTAGTAGAATTTTACTACAGAGAGTATGGGTAACATGTTAAGACAGTAAGTTACGAGAATACCTAAGCTGTAGCTTTTACATGTACCGGGGTATACCCTCATCCCGAGTACATAACCAGGAAAGATGTAGATTGGTGTAATTACGGAAAAGGTCTACCCATTTGGGAACTGGCCTTCACTGGGAAACCCTGGAAAACCCGGAAGAATAGACCCCAGCTCGGGTATTTAAGAAGTTAGGAAAGCCTAAATCCAGTAATTTTGAAATATATAGAAGCTCCATAGATTAGATCGAAGGAAAAGTGCCCCATAACCAAAAAAATTTTTACAATATTACTCAAAAAAATTTTTCAAAATTCTTCTTTCGACGATGTAGCCGGCGATCTCGTTGTGAAGTCGATGGAACAGGAACACTGGGTACGGACAGCGGGTAGGCGACGTACAGCGTTTGGTGGAGGCGGTACGGAGGACAGGCGATGGCTTATGGTACAGGACAGAAACTGGTAATGTGTCGTAGAAACAGCTAGATGATCTCACGAACATATGGTCAGGGACGTGAACATGGAACAGGTACATCTGCACCCCATCTCTAGTAAATCTTAAGCAGTAAAACTTGCCGCACTGCTTGCTGAGATTTACAGGTGCATACAGAATCCATTGTGTGAAAGCTCTCTTCATAACTTTAGGAATCTGCCCCTTGCAACCTTGTTACATTAGAGAGAGTGGAGCGCAATATTTATCACGAAGGGGAGATGCAGGAAGAATGACGAACACGTTGGTCCAAAGAGCAAATTCCAAAAAAATGGTTCAAATGGTTCTGAGCACTATGGGACTTAACATATGAGGTCATCAGTCCCCTAGACTTAGAACTACTTAAACCTAACTAACCTAAGGACATCACACACATCCATGCCCGAGGCAGGATTCGAACCTGCGACCGCAACAGGCGCGCGGTTCCGGACTGAAGCGCCTAGAACCGCTCGGCCACAGCGGCCGGTCCCAGCAAATTCCAAGGCAGACATCGCTTCATGCATAATTCGAGAATAGTAGGAGTAGAATGCAGTTGCAACAGGACGATGGAGGTTTGAATTCTTTCCCAGTGTGACCAAAATACTCCGGATGGGCCGGCCAGTGTGGCCGAGCGGTTCTAGGCGCTTCAATCTGGAACCGCGCGACCGCTACGGTCGCAGGATCGAATTCTGCCTCGGGCATGGATGTGTGTGATGTCCTTAGGTTAGTTAGGTTTAAGTAGTTCCAAGTTCTAGGGGACTGATGACCTCAGATGTTAAGTCCCATAGTGCTCAGAGCCATTTGAACCACACTCCGGATGAAGTGCATTCTGTACTCGAGGGGTATGAACCATTTTCTTATAGGCCGTGGGCCAAAGCGCACGTATCTTAATAGAATGGGACGACGACTTAATGGTGACTGCGACTGTAAAGATGCTGGACACCACACTACGTTGTCCTGCGCACAGTGGTGCACTATTTTATATGACCCACACTAAAAGTCCAGTGGTGCTCCATCTGTCGGTCAGAAAAGCTTCATATTGCAACCACCGCGCTCACCCAATCTGTCTCCGAACACTTCATTCAAATGTCGGCTGGTCCTTGGCTACCAGAGTGGAGTGCGGCGGCGCATGCGCGGAGGAACGTATCCCAACAGTACGGGCAGTTCTACTAGCAAAAATTGTAAGCAACTGAGTACATTCAGTGAAGGAACAGAAGGTTCGACCACGTCTTCTGCTCAGACATCCACTGAAAACCTTTCCTGGTGACTATGTTCTTGAATGGAATGTACACTCCTGGAAATTGAAATAAGAACACCGTGAATTCATTGTCCCAGGAAGGGGAAACTTTATTGACACATTCCTGGGGTCAGATACATCACATGATCACACTGACAGAACCACAGGCACATAGACACAGGCAACAGAGCATGCACAATGTCGGCACTAGTACAGTGTATATCCACCTTTCGCAGCAATGCAGGCTGCTATTCTCCCATGGAGACGATCGTAGAGATGCTGGATGTAGTCCTGTGGAACGGCTTGCCATGCCATTTCCACCTGGCGCCTCAGTTGGACCAGCGTTCGTGCTGGACGTGCAGACCGCGTGAGACGACGCTTCATCCAGTCCCAAACATGCTCAATGGGGGACAGATCCGGAGATCTTGCTGGCCAGGGTAGTTGACTTACACCTTCTAGAGCACGTTGGGTGGCACGGGATACATGCGGACGTACATTGTCCTGTTGGAACAGCAAGTTCCCTTGCCGGTCTAGGAATGGTAGAACGATGGGTTCGATGACGGTTTGGATGTACCGTGCACTATTCAGTGTCCCCTCGACGATCACCAGTGGTGTACGACCAGTGTAGGAGATCGCTCCCCACACCATGATGCCGGGTGTTGGCCCTGTGTGCCTCGGTCGTATGCAGTCCTGATTGTGGCGCTCACCTGCACGGCGCCAAACACGCATACGACCATCATTGGCACCAAGGCAGAAGCGACTCTCATCGCTGAAGACGACACGTCTCCATTCGTCCCTCCAATCACGCCTGTCGCGACACCACTGGAGGCGGGCTGCACGATGTTGGGGCGTGAGCGGAAGACGGCCTAACGGTGTGCGGGACCGTAGCCCAGCTTCATGGGGACGGTTGCGAATGGTCCTCGCCGATACCCCAGGAGCAACAGTGTCCCTAATTTGCTGGGAAGTGGCGGTGCGGTCCCCTACGGGACTGCGTAGGATCCTACGGTCTTGGCGTGCATCCGTGCGTCGCTGCGGTCCGGTCCCAGGTCGACGGGCACGTGCACCTTCCGCCGACCACTGGCGACAACATCGATGTACTGTGGAGGCCTCACGCCCCACGTGTTGAGCAATTCGGCGGTACGTCCACCCGGCCTCCCGCATGCCCACTATACGCCCTCGCTCAAAGTCCGTCAACTGCACATACGGTTCACGTCCACGCTGTCGCGGCATGCTACCAGTGTTAAAGACTGCGATGGAGCTCCGTATGCCACGGCAAACTGGCTGACACTGACGGCGGCGGTGCACAAATGCTGCGCAGCTAGCGCCATTCGACGGCCAACACCGCGGTTCCTGGTGTGTCCGCTGTGCCGTGCGTGTGATCATTGCTTGTACAGCCCTCTCGCAGTGTCCGGAGCAAGTATGGTGGGTCTGACACACCGGTGTCAATGTGTTCTTTTTTCCATTTCCAGGAGTGTATTTTCATACACCCAATGATGACGATTCCTGACAAATAGCATCATCTGTATCTAGGATGAGGTGTGGTAAGTTCATAACATTGGGGCACTGGCAGAAGAATTTACGTGCCAAAGAAAATCCTCTGTTTTCAATGCTTGACTCTTTTGTGCATGATGAGGATGTAAACTGTTTGTCCAACAAGTGACATCGAGTTCGTGAGCTGTTTCTGTGATGCTGGTTCAAAGCATTCTTTCGAAACGATGGAGAATCTCTTCACAAAATTCCAGCATCCTCCTTGTACTTCGTTGTGCTCTATGAGCCGTTTTGAACTCACTCATGACCAGTTCTCTCCAGCGATTGTCCACAGCCCGAAGGGTGTTGACTGCTGGTAGCATTCAGTTTGGGAAATGTTGAGCATACCAACTTCTCACACCCACATGACTGAAACCCACTGCTGCATAAGCAATGTGAATGTTGACTAGTTCGTTGCTTGCGTACTTGTTAATGGTGTCTTTGGTGTGATACGGTACACAGTGACACAAGTACAGTGGAGCACAAGAAACCATGCCGCAACACATAGCAACTTAGTCGGAAAAACAAACAACACTGCTAAACACGCTTACTGGGCAGTCCTGTGCGCCATTTCGCTGTCTGGGTTTATGTTAGTAGCTCCACAACATTGCGTTTGCGTCTTGTGATTATATGGAAAAAATTTATCGATTAGATGTCCCCTACTCTACTCTGATCAAATTATCAGCCTGTTATCCTCCACTCTCTATGTACAGGGTAATCATAAAGAACATGAAATATTTCAAAAAATCCATACAAATAAATGGACTAGAACAACATTTTATCAATTTTCTGTGAGTCCACCTTCCGTCATGCAGCACACATCTAACCGGTAGTCCAAATCTGTTATTCTCCACCCGGCGTACCAACAGTGATGGTAAGAACAGCAGCTGCAATGGCGAGGTGCAGAGGTGGAACATAAATATTACCCTTGATGTAAACCCACAAGGCATTGTAGGTCTCTACATCCTCACATACCACAAACGGTCCGCTGTCTGTTATGACTCGCCCAGATGGCCCGAACGTTTTGCATCGCACAAGCAACCATTCTTCCCGAATTTGATGTTGTAAACTGGTGGCGCCTTATTTTCTTCTGCAACTACGGTCGGTGATGCGCCTGTCGATATATAGGGTGGTCCATTGATCGTGACCGGGCCAAATATCTCACGGAATAAGCGTCAAACGAAAAAACTACAAAGAACGAAACTTGTCTAGCTTGAAGGGGGAAACCAGATGGCGCTATGGTTGGCCCGCTAGATGGCGCTGCCATAGACCAAACGGATATCAACTGCGTTTTTTTAAAAATAGGAACCCCCATTTTTTATTACATATTCGTGTAGTACGTATAGAAATATGAATGTTTTAGTTGGACCACTTTTTTCGCTTTGTGATAGATGGCGCTGTAATAGTCACAAACATATGGCTCACAATTTTAGACGAACAGTTGGTAACAGGTAGGTCTTTTAAATTAAAATACAGAACGTAGGTACGTTTGAACATTTTATTTCCGTTGTTCCAATGTGATACATATACCTTTGTGAACTTATCATTTCTGAGAACGCATGGTGTTACAGCGTGATTACCTGTAAATACCACATTAATGCAATAAATGCTCAAAATGATGTCCGTCAACCTCAATGCATTTGGCAATACGTGTAACGACACTCCTCTCAACAGCGTGTAGTTCGCCTTCCGTAATGTTCACACATGCATTGACAATGCGCTGATGCATGTTGTCAGGCGTTGTCGGTGCATCACGATAGCAAATATCCTTCAGCTTTCCCCACAGAAAGAAATCCGGGGACGTCAGATACGGTGAACGTGCGGGCCATTGTATGGTGCTTCGACGACCAATCCACCTGTCATGAAAATTGCTATTCAATACCGCTTCAACCGCACGCGAGCTATGTGCCGGACATCCATCATGTTGGAAGTATATCGCCATTCTGTCATGCAGTGAAACATCTTGGAGTAACAGCGGTAGAACATTACGTAGGAAATCAGCATACATTGCACCATTTAGATTGCCATCGATAAAATGGGGGCCAATTATCCTTCCTCCCATAATGCCGCACTATACATTAACCCGCCAAGGTCGCTGATGTTCCACTTGTCGCAGCCATCGTGGATTTTCCGTTGCCCAATAGTGCATATTATGCCGGTTTACGTTACCGCTGTTGGTAAATGACGCTTCGTCGCTAAATAGAACGCGTGCAAAAAATCTGTCATCGCCCAGTAATTTCTCTTGTGCCCAGTGGCAGAACTGTACACGACGTTGAAAGTCGTCGCCATGCAATTCCTGGTGCATAGAAATATGGTACGGGTGCAATCGATGTTGATGTAGCATACTCAACACCGACGTTTTTGAGATTCCCGATTCTCGTGCAATTTGTCTGCAACTGATGTGCGGATTAGCCGTGACAGCAGCTAAAACACTTACTTGGGCATCATTATTTGTTGCAGGTCGTGGTTGACGTTTCACATGTGGCTGAACACTTCCGGACACTTGGATGATGTCGTCCAGGATACCGACCAGCATACATAGCACACGCCCGTTGGGCTTTTTGATCACAATAGCCATACATCAACACGATATCGACCCTTTCCGCAATTGGTAAACGGCCCATTTTAACACGGATAGTGTATCACGAAGCAAATACCGCCCGCACTGGCGGAAAGTTACGTGATACCACGTACTTATACGTTTGTGACTATTACAGCGCCATCTATCACAAAGCGAAAAAAGTGATCCAACTAAAACATTCATATTGATATACGTACTACACGAATATGTAATAAAAAACGGGGGTTCCTATTTTTAAAAAAAACGCAGTTGATATCCGTTTGGCCTATGGCAGCGCCATCTAGCGGGCCAACCATAGCGCCGTCTGGTTTCCCCCTTCAAGCTAGACGAGTTTCGTTCTTTGTAGTTTTTTGGTTTGATGCATATTTCGTGAGATATTTGGCCCGGTTACTATCAGTGGACCACCCTATATATAAGAGATAGTCCTTGGTGTACTGTATCATTTCTTACGTTATTTTTTTCCATTTACTTATATCCCGATTTATAAAAGGTTTGATGGACTTTACAGTTACCTTGTATAGTAGCAGTAAATAAAAGCGCATACGCAGGACGCTGTGCTGAGTTTCGTGTGTGTGCCTTCGTTTGTGTGTTAGTGTTGTTCGCCGTCACGCCACCACCGTTCACGTGCCGTCGCCATCATCCGTGTTATGTGCACAGTGTCACCTAGTGTTAGTGATGTTTCTCGTCCAGCGTGAACGGCTCCATGTTTTTTCGATTTTTAGTGTCTCCATTTTTTGCCCACCGTTTTGACTGTCTTCTCTGTGCCACCTTTATGTAATACTTGTTGTCAAACTCAAGGCTGAAGAGCGGCGTATTGTGCTGCTGACAGCCCGCCTTTGTATAAGGTGTTTAAAATCACAATAAAGAAAAAAAAAAAAACCGCTGTGCTGAGAGTTTGACGGTATGGCCGGCAGAAGGCGCTGCAGGCTGGGTTGCGCCGCCAGGAGGACACGACGGTGCTGATGCGTCTGCACAACTGGACGCTGGCCGACGCCGATGTGGCAGCCGCCGACGCCGAGTGCCGACGCCTGCGCGACAAGGACTGGATAGAGGCGCAGCCATTCCGTGGGCCACTCGAGAGGTTCCAGTGGCGGGTATACAGTTTCAGACTCGTCTTGCGACACACAAACGCGTCAGCGAAATCAGCTTCCTACATAAAATACATAGTGAATACATACGCTTCTTCCGCTTTTGGACGAATGTATTTCACATAGTAAGAGTGTTACATAAAAAAATATTGCTTGCAGTGCGTGTAGATTTCCTTGGTCTACGAAGGAACGCCTCTTGGAGACTCTCCATTGTTTCAACTGCAACATTTGAGCGTCCAGAGCAACCTATGTCCTTGAACTGTCGACAGCACGGCAGTATACTTTTGTGGGCTAATGGCTGTATGCTGTACTATCTTCGGAACGCACGCTCCACGGTAGTGACAGATTCAATTGCAACACATTAATTGATTGCTGTTGGTTGTCGCCATTTTGCAAACTCCTACCACCTTTCCGCCTGGTGCGTCACAATAACACTTGTAATGGCATAAACAAAACTTCAAAATATATTATTTTCATTGGTTATAAGTACAAACGCGGGGGGCGTATGCATTATACAGGGTTATTACAAATGATTGAAGCGATTTCACAGCTCTACAATAACTTTATTATTTGAGATATTTTCACAATGCTTTGCACACACATACAAAAACTCAAAAAGTTTTTTTAGGCATTCACAAATGTTCGATACGTGCCCCTTTAGTGATTCAGCAGACATCAAGCCGATAATCAAGTTCCTCACACACTCGGCGCAGCATGTCCCCATCAATGAGTTCGAAAGCATTGTTGATACGAGCTCGCAGTTTTGGCACGTTTCTTGGTACAGGAGGTTTAAACACTGAATCTTTCACATCACTATGCGTGAAACTTGCCCGCACGCGTTCAATCGTTTCTTCGCTCACTGCAGGCCGACCCGTTGATTTCCCCTTACAGAGGCATCCAGAAGCTTTAAACTGCACATACCATCGCCGAATGGAGTTAGCAGTTGGTGGATCTTTGTTGAACTTCGTCCTGAAGTGTCGTTGCACTGTTATGACTGACTGATGTGAGTGCATTTCAAGCACGACATACGCTTTCTCGGCTCCTGTCGCCATTTTGTCTCACTGCGCTCTCGAGCGCTCTGGCGGCAGAAACCTGAAGTGCGGCTTCAGTCGAACAAAACTTTATGAGTTTTTCTACGTATCTGTAGTGTGTCGTGACCATATGTCAATGAATGGAGCTACAGTGAATTTATGAAATCGCTTCAATCATTTGAAATAGCCCTGTATATTTGAATCTACCCCATGCAACACAAAGAGTTATTTTCGTAATTGTCTCGCATTGCGACGTAGAAGTTTGAAATTTGTCTCAGGTGCCTGCAACTTCCTCAGCACTGATACAAAAGCGAGGTGCCCTGCGCCATCACACTCGAGGTTAGGGACAGTTCGGGCCTGCTAAAAAGTGCAAGTGCTCAGCAGTTCATGTGATGTCACATTGGCACCAAGTTTCGTCAAAATTCTGTCCAACCCACCGTGGATGTGTCACACGATGGGAAGGTCATCACACACCCTGTTGCCCACTTTTCATTTCTTGTTTTGTTGCCTATTTATTTATTTATTTATTAACTTTAGAGAATGACCCAGCACCTTGATAAGTATAGTGGGTCGTTTGCTTCTACAAACGAGATAATTTCGGAATTTTAGTACTTTCTTGTTTTTTATATAATTAAATTGTTAGTTAAAAAAAGAAAAACAAACCAAAAAATAAAAACACAAAATACATAAAACGCAATTTGTGAAAGGAAGTAAAAAAAAACAAATTTTACTATATTCTTAAGAAGGAAATAGTACACGGTAGGAAATATTTAGATAGCATAAGAGGTCCCTGTACCTAGCTATTTAAAGTGGAAGGGTTTCGGTAAACACTTCGAACCTGTCTCAGCTGCATTAGCATATTCTACTCAACTAGAGCTACTACTATAATGTGTATCTATGTTGTGATGCTAAGTGTACGTGATTTTTGTGTAAAGTATAAAAGTATTATTTGTTAATACCATTGCTTCCTCCACTTAACAGCGGAAGAGGAGACTCAGGAGGTGACCTCGAGCCTCGTCTCCCCGAAGGGCGCTTCTTATCTGTGTCGTGCGCTTGTGTTTGTGTACTTACGTCTTATTGCATTGCATACATGTTTTTATGCACAATTTTATAAAGTTCACATGTTTTACAGTTTGTTTCTCAAACGTTTCCAAACTTACACGATTAGATGTTTGAAAGTAATGATCCAAGGAACGCAAAGTTATTTGTTTTACTTGTAAAAACAGGAAAATTCATTGTTATCTTTCTGTTACTAAATTATTTCTAAATTCCATGTACGTGTCACTTGTACACTCGTGCTCATAAATTACGGATAATCGCAGAACGTGATGCCACTCCATGGCACTACACAAAACTGGCGCTAATAGCATAGGCACTTAGGGAACACGCACGACACAGATCTGTAAGTCCACGGTATTGGTGATAAGTTGAGAAAACCGTCCCGAAACACATGTACTACAAAACGCCACTGTTTGCTGCGCATGTACCCCGACATCAATATGGGATATGATCACCATGCACACGTACACAGGCCGCACAAGGGTTGGCATACTCTGGATCACGTGGTCGAGCAGCTGCTCGGGTATAGCCTCTCATTCTTGCACTGGTGCCTTCGGAGCTGCTGAAGTGTCGTAGGAGTTTGAAGACGTGCAGCGATATGTAGACCGAGAGCATTCCAGACGTGCTCGATGGGGTTTAGGTCTGGAGTACAGGCACGCCACTCCATTCGCCTGATACCTTCTGTTTCAAGATACTCCAGCTCGGTGGGGCCGTGCGTTATCATCCATCAGGAGGAAGGTGGGACCCACTGCACTCCTGAAAAGGCGAACATATTGGTGCAAAATGACGTCCCGATACACCTAACCTGTTACAGTTCCCCTGTCAAAGACATGCAGGTATGTACATCCACCAATCATAATCCTCCTCCCCCCCCCCCCCCCACGCACCATCAAACTACGACCTCCATACAGGTCCCTATCAAGGACATTAAAGGGTTGGTATCTGGTTCGTAGTTCACGCCAGATGAAAACCCGGGGAGAATTACTGTTCAGACTATACCTGGACTCGTCCGTGAACATAACCTGGGACCACTGTTCCAATGACCATGTACTGTGTTCTTGACACCAGGCTTTACGGGCTCTCCTGTGACCAGGGGTCAGTGGAATGCACCTTGCAGGTCTTCGGACGAATAAACCAGTCTGCTCAGTCGTCTGTAGACTGTGTGTCTGGTGACAACTGTTCCAGTGGCTGCAGTAAGGTCCCGAGATAGGCTACCTGCAGTACTCCGTGGCCGTCTGCAGGCACTGATGGTGAGATATCCGTCTTCTTGTGATGTTGTACACTGTGGACATCCCGTACTGTAGCGCCTGGACACGTTTCCTGTCTACTGGAATCGTTGTCATAATCTTGAGATCACACTTTGTGGCACACAGAGGGCCCGTGCTACGACCTGCTGTGTTTGACCAGCCCCCAGTCGCCCTAGTATTCTACCCCTCATAACGTCATCAATATGTGTTCTTTGAGGCATTTTCAACACACAGTCACCATTAGCACATCTGAAAACGTTTGCACACTTACTCGCTGCACCGTACTCTGACATGTCCACTGCGTATGTGGACTGCTGCCAGCGCCACCGTGCGACGACGGCAGGTCAAATGCACCGCATAGTCATACCCCGAGGTGATTTAAACCCGCAAACCGCCCACCAGAGCGTTGTTTCATCATGTATCAGCATTATCCTTAATTTATGATCATGAGTGTAGTATTGTTGCAGTCGTGTGATCTGCTACTAAGCCATATATGTAACTGATGTTATTGGAGTGCTCACGTCATCATCTGTGTCTTATATGTTCATCTGTTTCCACATCAGTGTTTGAATTTCTATTGTCCTTTGCATTATGTTGTGGTGTAGGGTGTGCATCGGGTTGTGACCTTGTATATGGCCGTTGCCATATACAGCGCTCTTGATTCTCATCAGTGATGCTGTTAAGCATGCTCCACTTATTTGGGCCTCTTAAAGCTTGTGTTATGTCTTCAATTTCAGACGTCGGCTTTACTTTTGTGAGTGTGGCACATGTTAGTGTTATGTGTTCGGGAGATCCATGTTTCCCACATTCACTCATATCACTTTGGCTAAGGCCAAAGCAGTGCAGGTGTGTTGGGTAAGAGCCATGGCCCATCAATAAGTGTGCCATTACAGCGACTTGGGTCAGCTTGTTTGATGCTCAATCGTTCCCGGATTTTCGGGAAGACGGCCCTTGTCAGATGTTTCCCATTCCTTTTGCTATGTCTCAAACTTCCAAATATTTAATTGGCGTTTCTCTATAATATGCTCCCCTGTTATCTCATACATCTTATTCTGTCTTCCCCTTTTGACCCAGTATGCTGCTGCTCTGTGCCTATTGGTTATGTCAATAGCGTACGTTGCAAGTACAACGTATAGGGCTTCCACGGACGTGCACTAAATGCCCCTGTCATTCTGAGCGATACACCTCCTTATCCACGCCTCACAATGGTTTTCTGGGTCATGGGTGACAGTCGACGTCCCCAAGCACTTACTGCGAAACACGTAGATTCAAAGAGAGTCCTACGATACATTTGCAGTGGTAGTTTGTAGAGAGTTGAGTTTAGCGTGGCGAGTCTGTGCATAAGCGTTGTCGCTTTTCAATTGTAAGTCTTATGTGCTCGTTGAATGTCAGTCGTTCGTCGAGGTCTATCCCTAGGTATCTTGATGTTGTTTTCCTCTGTATCTTAGTGTTATTCAGCCTAACGGTATAGGTTTCTCTGCAAGGCCCTTTTAAGCAAATATACTGTCTTGTTTGCCGCAATTCTGAGCTTGTTGTGGCTGCACTGGTCACTTATGTTTGTAAGGAGTTGTGTAGCCTTGCTTTTGAGTTGCATTCCCGAGTTTGCAGTTATTACTACCAGCAAGTCGTCAGCTTAGGTTACTATACTCTTCAACCTATCATCTTCGTCCAGATCGTTTAGGAGCTGTTCTATGGCAATATACCAGAAAATTGGCCCACAGATTGAGACTTGTGGCCATTCTTTTGTTATTTTCTTGATAACATTTTGTATTCCTGCTTGTCTTTGCAGCATCCTACCTTTGCACTAGTCGCGTAAGCTATTGCATAAGACTGTTGCTGTCTGCATCTCTCGTAGCCTTGCGAGCAAGGCAGACCACCAAACATTTCGAAGGCGCCTGCTACATCTATTGCTATTTCTGCTCAGTGGACAAGGTGAGTTTCTGTTTTGATGCACGGTCGGTCTTTGGGATAGCTAATTGTTGTGCTTTTTGAAGCAAACCAGTCAGAATGTGAGCTTTATAGTGTATGGTACCATTGAATGTATGGAGGGAAAATTCTTTAACCACATCCCTTAATTTTTGTCAGTCTGCCTTGTTAAGAAGCAGTCGTTGTTTCTGTTGACTTGAAGTTAATGTGTTCGTGTTTGTGTATGTGTTTGCGTGGATGAGTATCGCGTTTTGGTCACTGTGTATGGCATTTTCTAGTACTTCTCATTTGTTGACGTATATTACGGATTTCGGATTTGCCAGTGAGATGTCTGTCCTGATGTCACAAAGTACGAGTAATCTTTTGTCCCTAGAAAATTGTGCTATATCTTTCATTTGGTCAGAAAAAGACTCTATGTCATATGATTACTGTGCATACATGGATGTGATAGCCCAAGATTGTCATCCATATGTAATTTCAGCTGTGGCTACACGTTCAGAACAACGTTATGTTGTTTTTGTGACTGTGTAATTTTTGTTCGCTATTACAATTTTAGCCTTGGCATTCTGGATCCTTGTAATTGCTATGAGATGTTTTCGAAGGCCTGGAAGTCTCCCGCCACGCTCTTCGAGACAGATTATACTTGCCTGCACTGCGTTCAGAAGTCTACCCAATTCCACTCCAGCCGAAGCACTCCTATTGCAGTTCAGCTGTAGGATCTTCACAGCGGGAGGTATCTGGTAAAGGCATAGCACCTAGGTGTTGCCTGTTTAGGGTCGCAATAAAAGTCTTTATAAACTTTATCTGTGTTTAAACCTTCACCTCTTCGTGCGCACGCTTGTCGTAAGAGTCTGCAGAGTTCATAATGGTCGGTTGGCAGGTCTCTGTCCTAAGTATCATTCTGTCGGTCTGCTCTGTTATAGGGAAACATATTTTTCCCCTTCCGAGTGACTGAGGCCTATCACCAGACACAGACCAGTCTCGAGAATTTCCCTGTTTTCAAACCTACTTATGCATAAGTTACTGTCAAGATTATCATAATCAGTTACGTTATTATTGTGTTGTTTGGGGTTTCTATGTGTGTCCTGTGAAACATCCTGACATTTGCCTTCCTCTATTGTTTACGTACAGGAATTGTGGATGGATGAAGTGTTTTTAACTGTATTGTTAGGTAGATTGTTTGTATTTAGCAATGGATTTTCAGTATCTGTGTTTTTCGAATACTGTTTGCCTATCTCGAGGTTATTTGGCAACTGAGCGTTTTCTTTGTGGCTGTTTCCCTGTGTGTCTGTGCTGTGTGTGCTGCCACCATATGTAAAACGTACGGATTTTATGTACGGTCTGGATTTGAGAGTAAGTTAAATGAGGTGTGTTGACCTAGTGAATTGTTATCAGGTGCTGTATCTTTTTGTGTTTCTTGTACTGTTGTGTCAGTATGACTATCAGTCCATTGTTTTTCAGTGTTGTAAAATGAATATGCCCTAGGGCGTCCTTTTGTTTTTGTTTTCTGATTGTTTTGTTACATCCCCCGCTACATTAGTAGAAAACGTCCTCTTCCAGCTCTTCCATTTGCAGAAGTCCGTTCTGGAAGATTGGAACATTTCGTGCCTTCCTCCTCGGTAGTCAACGTCTCCTTACACACATGTAATCAGTGATGTTAAAATATCTCTTCTGTAATATGTCACACGTTTGTAGCGATGTAAGAGTGTTCGTTTCTAGATCTGTTGAGACTTCTTCATTAAATTTTTTACTTAAACTGCTGAGTGAAATTGAATGCAAGTGAATCTACTTTCTCTTTACTTCTTCTTATCATGTCAACACTGACCCACAATATTCTAGCGCAACGCAGTCTGACTGCTCAAAAATAGGATAACCTGACTTCAAATAATTAATTCAAAAGAATGGTACCAACTAAAAAGAAATCTTAACAATAACCTATACATTTCATTACGTACTTACCTCACAAAAATCTTCATTACGCGAACTACTGCAATACAGCGAGCGTCAATACTGATAGCTAAATAAAATATTCTAACTACTAAAGCCACTAACTACTAATACGCATGTGGTTATCAAAGGAAAGATTTTGTTGCTAACCAAATAATGTATTTTTTTACCTTAATGATGTGACATCCAGTTCAGACATAAACATAAATCGTCATTGACATCTAGTACAAAGGTATATAACCATGAATAATATTCAATCTCCAAATCGAACATGTACAGATCGTTAGCCTACGCTAACACTTCAGACCTCTACCCTCCATCAATGCTAATTTCTCACATCTAACATCTATCACTGCTGGCCGTTCACCTCCAACTGCCCAACAGTACTTCCATCACTGCTGGCGACTAACTTCCAACTGCCCAACACTACTGGCAATTAATTTCCAACAACGAGTCTGATCAGCCACAGAGTCTCTTACAAAGAAAGCGCGACAGATATCCAATGCAGAGCGCTACACAGCGCTGCCAACACAGAAGCAGCCCACTTACACTGTTAATTGTGCTACACCCACGTAATGTCGCTAGCAGACTGCACGCCGTCAATCTCTCGTTTTAGTGATGGAGACTTATGTTTGCGCTTGCATATATTGCTTCTTTGCGTATCTGTACCGGTATTTAAGGAGGGCTTTAGTGTCTGACCGTTGAAGCTGTGATCCGTGTTAATGAACTTTATCGGTAATGTCATATTCGGTGTGTTCTATTTGCCTCTCGTACAATTGCTTGTAGGTAGGCCGGTCAGGTCCCTCTGTCTTATCACGTGCCCTGTTTCTATATTTGCGTGGTATACATCCAACTGTGGATTCCTGTCAGCATTCTGACTTCACACTTCTTCCACAGACTGGTTCTTTATCGTAACGTTTTGGAGGGTGACCAAGGACTCAGCAATTGAACAGCCACAAAATCTTTGATGTATAAGGGCTCGAACTGAATATAGACGCTTTTCCTTTGCAGCAGCAGAAAACGAATCCTTGGAGTGAATTCCGGGATGTTATTAACTATTCGTTTACCTTTTGAGCCTGTTTTGAACTTTATATTGACTATGCAGTGGAGGTGAGAACTGCGATGCCCAGCGGTTTTCTTATGGATGGTCGAGGAAAACATTTCAGCCACACCGCCGCTGAGACTCAACTGAAAAGGCCTCAGAAGGTAGCATAAAGGGCGCCTATGTAACCACCCCTTTCCTAGGGCGGTAATTCCACCACGTTGCGCGGCTTCCCCCGTCGGAGGTTCGAGTCCTCCCCCGGGCGTGGGTATGTGTGTTGTCCTTAGCGTAAGTTAGTTTAAGTTAGATTAAGTAGTGTGTAAGCCTAGGGACCGATGACCTCAACAGTTTGTTCCCTTAGGAACTTATCACCTACCTACCTACCCCAAACGTTTCGTGGTCGAAAACAACAGCTAGCAGTGCGGTGAGCAACAGTACGACATTCTTGACAACCTTTGAAACCACTGATACCTCCTGGTCTATTCAGCCCTTCTCTAAGGACATCGTAGGCCAGCAACCCCATGAACGTCATAATACTGCCGGCCGTGGTGGCCGAGCGGTTCTAGGCGCGCAGTTCGGAACCGCGTGACTGCTACGGTCGCGGGTTCGAATCCTGCCTCGGGCATGGATGTGTGTGGTGTCCTTAGGTTAGTTAGGTTTAAGTATTTCTAAGTTCTAGGGGACTGATGACCTCAGCTGTTAAGTCCCATAGTGCTCAGAGCCATTTGAACCATTTTTTTTTCATAATACTATTTTGAAGTGTAACGCGACCGCAGTTTTTTCTTTGGTGTATAGGATGGAATCTCTAGTTACCGTTCACAAAATATCGTCGAAATTTGAGCGTGATCTGAAGCGTGAAAGGGAGCTTATATTTTTTCAGCCCTCCTCTTTGCACCCTCCACAGGTGTGACCATAGTGAGTGGGTGATAGGGGGATGACATTTACACATGTGTGTATAAAATGGCAAATGGTCCCTCTAAGATGCTCCAGTTCGGCAACACTCTCAGTGTCACCTGCCACCGTATGTTGAGCACTTTAAAAATGTACCTGCAGGCAGGTAGTGTCCTGGCGCCGCTACGATTCCATGTGCCCACTTGCAGGGGCAGTAGTGTAGCCTGCCCCTAGAGGCACCTAGCACTCCGTCACAGGTTGTCTCTGTGCAGGTACATTTTTCAAGTGCTCTACAAACGTGATCTGGTAGCACCAGCGGCCTTACCGAAGCGGGTGGTCTTAGAGGTCCTTTTGCCGTTTTATTCATGCAAGTGTCAGTGTTGCACTTATCCTGATCACACCATATGAAGGTGCGGAACAGGAGGTCTGATAAACCAGAAGAATCCTTTGGTGCTTCGGATCATCTACATCTACATATATACTCCGCTAGCCACCAAGCGGTGTGTGGCGGAGGGCACAATTTGCGCGAAAGTCATATCCCCCCCCCCCCCCCCCCGCCGTCCCCCACTGTTCCACTAGCGGATCGCGCGAGGGAAAAACGATTGTCCGAACGCCTCAGTACGAGCTCTAATTTCCCTTATCTTTGAATGGTGAACATTGTGCGATTTGAAAGTCGGTGGTAATAATATATGCCCTACATCCTCGGCGAAGATCGGATTTCGGAATTTAGTGAGCAGCCCCTTCCGTTTAGCGCGTCGTCTGTCTGCAAGAGAGTCCCACTTCAAACTTTCTATGAGATTTGTAACGCTCTCGCGATGGCTAAATGTACCAGTCACGAATATTGCCGCTCTTCTTTGGACCTTCTCACTCTCTTGAATCAGACCCAACTGGTAAAGGTCCCATAAAGATGAACAATACTCCAAGACTGGACGCACTAACGTATTGTAAGCTATTTCGTTTGTTGAAGGACTGCATGGCTTGAGGATTCTACCAATAAACCGCAATCTAGAGTTCGCCTTACCCGTTGCTTGTGTAATCTGATCATTCCATTTGAGATAATTTCCAATAGTCACACCCAGACACTTGACATACGTTACCGCTTCCATTTTACTTACTGGGAATTTATTTTGTACTCGTACATTAATGGGGATTTTCGTGATGATGATGATGCTTGGTTTTGTGGGGCGCTCAACTGCGTGGTTATCAGCGCCCGTACAATTTCCCAACTTTTTGCTCAGTCCAATTTCGCCACTTTCCTGGATGATGATGAAATGATGAGGACAACACAAACACCCAGTCATCTCGAGGCAGTTGAAAATCCCTGACCCCGCCGGGAATCGAACCCGGTACCCCGTGCTCGGGAAGCGAGAACGCTACCGCGAGACCACGAGCGGCGGACGGGATTTTCGTCTTGTTATACGCAGTAGGTTACACTTACTAATACTGAGAGATAACTGCCAGTCATTACACCACGCATTTATTTTCTGCAAATTCTGATTGATTCGTTCACAACTTTCGTGTGATACTACTTTCCTGTAGACTGCAGCATCGTCGGCAAACAGTCTAATGGCGCTGTCGATACCATCAACCAGATCGTTTATGCAAATCGTAAAACGCAGTGGGCCCATTACGCTGCCCTGGGGCACACCTGAAGTTTCGCTTGTTTCTGTTGAAGTCACCCTATTAAGCTCGGTACGGGCTTTTGTTGAAGTTTCGAGAACATACTTTCACCGAGGACTCAAGTAGTATATTGCTCCCTCCTACGTATATCTCGCGAAGAGACCATGAGGATAAAATGAGAAAGATTAGAGCCCACACAGGGGCATACCGTCAGTCTTTCTTTCCACGAACAACACGAGACTGGAATAGAAGGGATAACCGGTCGAAGTACTCAAGGTACCCTCCGCCACACACCGTCAGATGGCTTGCGGAGTATGGATGTAGATTTAGATGTAGATGATTAAAATTTCAGAAAAATTGGATTATTTATCCAAGAGAAAGGGCTTCGCAAGTTGAGCAAGTCAATAATGCATTGGCCAACGTCTGGTCCTTCTGAAAGCAACTACACTGCTTGGTGGATGTCGTCTTGAGGAATATTGTGGCAAACTGTGTCCAGTTTGTGCCTTAAATCGTCAAAAACTCAGGCTCGTCAGAGGGCCCTGCCCATAATGCTACAAATTCACAATGTCTGGGGCATCTCCAGACACGTCTTCACTGGTCATCTGTGCACAGTTCGAAGCCCAACTCATCACTGAAGATAATTCTACTCCACTCACTGAGACTCCAGGCCGAAAATGCGCCTGGAGACGCCCCAGACAGTGGCGGGATACCAAACTGACTGTCAGCCACCATATGACTCATCAACCAGGAGTGATGGTGTGGAGTGCCATTTCATTTCGTAGAAGGACTCCTTTGGTTGTCATTCACGGTACCCTTACAGCAAAGCACTAAGTAGACGATATTCTACGCCTCGTTATTTTCCCCTTCATGGCAAGCCATTCTGGGCTTACGATTTAACGACACAATGTATGCCCGCACACGGAAAGTCTTTCTATTGCTTGTTTTCGCGCTTGCCGAATGCTGCCTTGGACATCAAGGTCGCCGGATCTCTCCACATTTGAGAACGTTTTTAGCATTATGGGCAAGGCCCTCGAGCCATCTAGAGATTCGGACGATCTAATGCGCCAATATGACAGAATTTGGCCGATATCCAACGACTCTATTAATCAATCCCAAACCGAATATCTGCTTGCATAAGGGCCAGAGGTGGACCGACGCTTTACTGACTCACTCAATTTATGAAGCTCTTCCTCTTGAGTAAGTAATCCAATTTTTCTGAAATTTTAATCATTTATGCCACATCTGCAGATTTCCGTTCCATTCGGATAATTCTGAAATTGTCTCATTTGTTTTTATTTACATGTACATCAGATCTACCATGTTGTTGTTGTTGTTGTTGTTGATGTGGTCTTCAGTCCTGAGACTGGTTTGATGCAGCTGTCCATGCTACTCTATCCTGTGCAAGCTTCTTCATCTCCCAGTACCTACTGCAACCTAGATCCTTCTGAATCTGCTTAGTGTATTCATCTCTTGGTCTCCCTCTACGATTTTTACCCTCCTCGCTGCCCTCCAGTACTAAATTGGTGATTCCTTGATGCCTCAGAACATGTCCTACCAACCGATCCCTTCTTCTAGTCAAGTTGTGCCACAAACTCCTCTTCTCCCCAATTCTATTCAATACCTCCTCGTTAGTTATGTGGTCAACCCATCTAATCTTCAGAATTCTTCTGTAGCACCACATTTCGAAAGCTTCTATTCTCTTCTTGTTCAAACTACTTATCGTTCACGTTTCGCTTCCATACATGGCTGTACTCCATACAAATACTTTCAGAAACGACTTCCTGGCACTTAAATCTATACTCGATGTTAACAAATTTCTCTTCTTCAGAATTGCTTTCCTTGCCATTCCAGTCTAGATTTTATATCCTCTCTACTTCGACTATCATCAGTTATTTTTCTCCCCAAATAGCAAAACTCATTTACTACTTTAAGTGTCTCATTTCCTAATCTAATTCCCTCAGCATCACCAGACTTAATTCGACTACATTCCATTATCCTCGTTTTGCTTTTTTATGTTCATCTTATACCGTCCTTTCAAGACACTGTCCATTCCGTTCAACTGCTCTTCCAAGTCCTTTGCTGTCTCTGACAGAATTACAATGTCATCAGCGAATCTCAAAGTTTTTATTTCTTGTCCATGGATTTTAATGCCTACTCCGAACATTTCTTTTGTTTCTTTTACTGCTGGCTCGATATACAGATTGAATAGCATCGGGGAGAGGCTACAACCCTGTCTCACTCCTTTCCCAACCACTGCTTCCCTTTTATGTTCCTCGACTCTTATAACTGCCATCTGGTTTCTGTACAAATTGTAAATAGCCTTTCACTCCCTGTATTTTACCCCTGCCGGCTTCAGAATTTGAAAGAGAGTATTCCAATCAACGTTGTCAAAAGCTTTCTCTAAGTCAACAAATGCTAGAAACGTAGGTTTGCCTGTTCTTAATCTTTCTTCTAAGATAAGTCGTAGAGTCAGTATTGCCTCACTTGTTCCAACATTTCTACGGAATTCAAACTTATCTTCCCCGAGGTCGGCTTCTACCAGTTTTTCCATTCGTCTGTAAAGAATTCGCGTTAGTATTTTGCAGCTGTGACTTATTAAACTGATAGTTCGGTAATTTTCACATCTGTCAACACCTGTTTTCTTTGGGACCATATCCGTCTGATTAGGATGATTCTTTCGTGGTGCATCGTATTTTTTAAAAATGTGTTTGGTATGGTAAACTTAACTGCAGCGTAAAATACCCCCATTTGTCAATCCGTGAACACCGAACTCTCCCACCCCTCTTGGCCTCACTCGCAGCTGATAGGAATCTGCATAGAAAGATTCAAGTCCTACTGTGGACTGAGACCTGAAGCAGCCCACCCTGACCGCTTGTCCCACGATACAATTGTACACTCATGTTCATAAATTAAGAATAATGCTGATACATGGTAAACAATACTCTGGTGGGTGGTTTGCGGGTTTAAATCACCTCGGGGTATGACCATGCGGTGCATTTGACCTGCCGTCATCGCACGGTGGCGCTGGCAGCAGTCCACATACGCAGAAGTGTGTTGGTGCATGTCAGAGTACGGTGCAGCGAGTAAGTGTGCAGACGTTTTCAGACGTGCTAATGGTGACTGTGTGTTGAAAATGCCTCAAAGAACACATATTGATGACGTTATGAGGGGAAGAATACTAGGGCGACTGGAGGCTGGTCAAACACAGCAGGTTGTAGCACGGGCCCTCCATGTGCCACAAAGTGTGATCTCAAGATTATGACAACGATTCCAGTAGACAGGAAACGTGTCCAGGCGCTACAGTACGGGATGTCCACAGTATACAACACCACAAGAAGACCGATATCTCACCATCAGTACCCGCAGACGGCCACGGAGTACTACAGGTAGCCTTGCTCGGGACCTTACTGCAGCCACTGGAACAGTTGTCTCCAGACACAGTCTACAGACGACTGAACAGACATGGTTTATTCGTCCGGAGACCTGCAAGGTGCATTCCACTGACCCTGGTCACAGGAGAACCAGTAAAACCTGGTGTCAAGAACACAGTAAATGGTCAATGGAAATGTGGTCCCAGGTTATGTTCATGGACGAGTCCAGGTATAGTCTGAACAGTGACTCTCGCCGGGTTTTCATCTGGCGTGTACCAGGAACCAGGTACCAACCCCTTGAATGGGACCTGTATGGAGGTCGTGGTTTGATGGTATGGGGTGGGATTATGATTAGTGCATGTACACCCCTGCATGTCTTTGACAGAATAACTGTAAAAAAAATGGTTCAAATGGCTCTGAGCACTATGGGACTTAACATCTGAGGCCATCAGTCCCCTAGAACTTAGAACTACCTAAACCTAACTAACCTAGAGACATTACACACATGCCCGGGGCAGGATTCGAACCTGCGAATGTAGCGGTCGCGCGGTTCGTCACTGAAGTGCCTAGAACCGCTCGGCCACTCCGGCCGGCCAGAAGAACTGTAACAGGTCAGGTGTATCGGGATGTCATTTTGCATCAGTATGTCAGGGGTGCAATTGGTCCCACCTTCTTCCTGACGGATGATAACGGACGGTGTCACCGAGCTGCCAACATGGAGGAGTACCCTGAAACAGAAGATATCAGGTGAATGAAGTGGCCTGCCTGTTCTCCAGACCTAAATCCCAACGAGCACGTCTGGGATGCTTTCGGTCAACGTATCGCTGCACCTCTTCAAACCCCTACGACACTTCAGGAGCTCCGACAGGCAGTGGTGCAAGAACGGGAGGCTATACCCCAGCAGATGCTCGACCACCCGATCTAGAGTATGACAACCCGTTGTGCGGCCTGTGTACGTGTGCATGGTGATCATATCCCATATTGATGTCGGGGTACATGGGCAGGAAGCAGCGGCGTTTTGTAGCAAATGCGTTTCGGGACGGTTTTCTTATCACCAATAGTATGGACTTACAGATATATGTCGTGTGTGTTCCCTATAACCCTATCCTATTAGTGCCAGTTTTGTGTAGTGCCACGTTGTGTAGCACCACATTCTGCAATTATCCTTAATTTATGAGCATGAGCGTATATATTTTTTTAATTCTTCGCTTTACATGTTAATAGCGTCGGCACTGCTAGGGCGGCGCAGACTGCTTGCTGGCTGTGACTGTGTGCTGCAGACTAGCGCGAGCCTCTACCTGTGCTGGCACACGCTCAGGGGCCGCGCCGAGCTGGCGGCGCTGGGGGAGGTCTGCGACGATTGGGCGTCCTGTCTGCAGCCAGACGGCCGCAGCGACGTCAGGGCGAATGACACCCAGCCGTTCGCCTGCGCCCTCTATTCCTTCTGTCCAGGTAACAGGCAGCCGAGGAACGCCAGCAGCGCTGTTAACGTTATAAGGAAATCGTGATGACAATTCACAACGTGTGTCGTGCCAGAATTCGAGCCCAGAGTTCCTGCCCATCCAAACAGTCCCTTTAACCATTAGACTATCTGAGAATACCTCAAAGACTGCCTCAAACTTTCACTGTCTCTGATGCTTCTGCCTATGATTTCTGAACACTGTACCGTAGGGAACTCCATTGGGGTACATGGGAATAGCACCGCTGAAGGGGAACTCAGTTGGATCAGACCCATCTACATCTACACCTACATGGATGCTCTGCAAATCACATTTAAGTGCCTGGCAGAGGGTTCATCGAACCACCTGCACAATTTTCTATTATTCCAATCTCGTATAGCCCGCGGAAAGAATGAACACCTATATCTTTCCGTACGAGCTCTGATTTCCCTTATTTTATCGTCGTGATCGTACCTCGCTATCTAGGTAGGTGTCAAAAAAATATTTTTCGCATTCAGAGGAGAAAGTTGATGATTGGAATTTCGTGAGAAGATTCCGTTGCAACGAAAAACGCCTTTCTTTTAATGATTTCCAGCCCAAGTCCTGTATCATTTCTGTGACACTCTCTCCCATACTTCGCGATAATACAAAATATGCTGCCTTTCTTTGAACTGTTTTGATGTATTCCCTTAGACCTACCTGATAAGGATCCACTAAAAGAGGACGGACAAGCGTAGTGTACGCAGTCCCCTTAGTGGGTCTGTTACATTTTCTAAGTGTCCTGTCAATAAAATGCCGTCTTTGGTTAGCCTTCCCCACAACATTTTCTGTGTGTTCCTTCCAATTTAAATTGTTCGTAATTGTAATACCTAGGTAGTTCCACTACAGGCCATTAAAATTGCTACAACAAGAAAAAATGCAGATGATAAACGGGTATTCATTGGACAAATATATTATACTAGAACTGACATGTGATTACCTTTTCACGCAATTTGGGTGCATAGATCCTGAGAAATCAGTAGCCAGAACAACCACCTCTGGCCGTAATAACGGACTTGATACGCCTGGGCATTGAGTCAAACAGAGCTCGGATGGCGTGTACAGGTACAGCTGCCCATGCAGCTTCAACACCATACCACAGTTCATCAAGAGTAGTGACTAGCGTATTGTGACGAGCCAGTTGCTCGGCCACCATTGACCAGACGTTTTCAGTTGGTGAGGGATCTGCAGAATGTGCTGGGCAGGACAGCAGTCGAACATTTTCTGTATCCAGTAAGGCCCGTACAGGACCTGCAACATGCGGTCGTGCATTATCCTGCTGAAATGTAAGGTTTCGCAGGGATCGAATGAAGGGTAGAGCCACGGGTCGTAACATATCTGAAATGTGTTCAAAGGACCGTCAATGCGTACAAGAGGTGACCGAGACGTGTAACCAATGGTACCCCATACCATCACGACGGCTGATAGGCCAGTATGGCGATGACGAATACACGCTTCCAATGTGCGTTCACCGCGATGTTGCCAAACACGGATGCGACCATCATGATGCTGTAAACAGAACCTGGACTCATCCGAAAAAATGACGTTTTGCCATTCGTGCACCCAGGTTCGTCGTTGAGTACACCATCGCAGGCGCTCCTGTCTGTGATGCAGCGTCAAAGGTAACCGCAGCCATGGTCTCCGGCTGATATTCCATGCTGCTGCAAACGTCGTCGAACTGTTCGGGCACATGGTTGTTGTCTTGCAAACGTCCCCATCTGTTGACTCAGGGATCGAGACGTGGCTGCACGATCCGTTACAGTCATGCAGATAAGATGCCTGTCATCTCGACTGCTAGTGATACGAGGCCATTGGAATCCAGCACGGTGTTCCGTATTACCCTCCTGAACCCACCGATTCCATATTCTGTTAACAATCATTGGATCTCGACCAACGCGAGCAGCAATGTCGCGATACGATAAACCGCAATCGCGATAGGCTACAAACCGACCTTTATCAAAGTCGGAAACGTGACGGTACGAATTTCTCCTGCTTACAAGAGGCATCACAACAACGTTTCACCAGGCAACGCCGGTCAGCTGCTGTTTCTGTATGAGAAATCTGTGGGAAACTTTCCTCATGTCAGCACGTTGTAGGTGTCGCCACCGACGCCCACCTCGTTTGAATGTTCTGAACAGCTAATCATTTGCATATCACAGCATCTTCTTCCTGTCGGTTAAATTTTGCGTCTGTAGCATGTCATCTTCGTGCTGTAGCAATTTTAATGGCCAGTAGTGTAGTTGAATTTACGGCTGCTAGATTAGACTGATTTATCGTGTAACCGAAGTTTAACGAGTTCCTTTTAGCACTCATGTGGGATGACCTCACACTTTTCGTTATTTAGGGTCAACTGCCACTTTTCGTATCATTGAGATATTTCTTCTAAATCGTTTTGCAGTTGGTTTTGATCTTCTGATGACTTTATTAGTCGATAAACGACAGCGTCATCTACAAACAACCGAAGACAGCTGATCATATTGCCTGCAAAATCGTTTATATAGATAAGGTACAGCAAAGGGCCTATAACACTACCTTGGGGAACACCAGAAATCACTTCTGTTTACCCGATGACTTACCGACAATTACTACGAACTGTGACCTCTCTGACAGGAAATCACAAATCCAGTCACATAACTGAGACGATATTCCATAAGCACGCAATTTCACTACGAGCCGCTTGTGTGGTACAGTGTCAAAAGCCTTCCGGAAATCCAGAAATACGGAATCGATCTGGAATTCCTTATCAATAGCACTCGACACTTCATGTGAATAAAGAGCTAGTTGTGTTTCACAGGAACGATGTTTTCTAAACCCATCTTGAATTTGTGTCAGTAGACCGTTTTCTTCGAGGTAATTCATAATGTTGGAACACAATATAGGTTCTAAAATCCTGCTGCATATCGACGTTAACGATATGGGCCTGTAATTTAGTGGATTACTCCTACTACCTTCCTTGAATATTGGTGTGACCTATGCAGTTTTCCAGTCTTTGGGTACGGAACTTTCGTCGAGCGAACGGTTGTATATGATTGCTAAGTATGGAGCTAATGGATCATACTCCGAAAGGAACCTAATTGGTATACGGTCTGGACCAGAAGACTTGCTTTTATTAAGTGATTTAAGTTGCTTCATTACTCCGAGGATATTTACTTTTACGTTACTCATTTTGGCAGCTGTTCTCGATTCGAATTCTAGAATATTTAGTTCGTCTTCTTTTGTGAAGGCATTTCGTAAGGCTGTGTTTAGTAACTCTGCTTTGGCAGCTCTGTCTTCAATAGTATCTCCATTGCTATCGTGCAGAGAAGGTGGCAGGGGTAAAATACAGGGAGCGAAAGGCTATTTACAATTTGTACAGAAAGCAGATGGCAGTTATAAGAGTCGAGGCACATAAAAGGGAAGCAGTGGTTGGGAAGGGAGTGAGACAGGGTTGTATCCTATCCCCGATGTTATTCAATCTGTATTTTGAGCAAGCAGTGAAGGTAACAAAAGAAAAATTCGGAGTAGGAATTAAAATCCAAGAAGAAGAAATAAAAACTTTGAGGTTTGCCGATGATATTGTAATTCTGTCAGAGACAGCAAAGGACTTGGAAGAGCAGTAGAACGGAATGGATAGTGTCTTGAAGGGAGGATATAAGATGAACATCAACAAAAGCAAAACGAGGATAATGGAATGTAGTCGAATTAAGTCTGGTGATGCTGAGGGAATTAGATTAGGAAATGAGACACTTAAAGTAGTAAAGGAGTTTTGCTATTTTGGGAGCAAAATAACTGATGATGGTCGAGTGTGTGTGTGTGTGTGTGTTGGGGTTTATGGGCGCTCAACATCGAGGTCATCAGCGCCCGATGATGGTCGAAGTAGAGAGGATATAAAATGTAGACTGGCAATGGCAAGGAAAGCCTTTCTGAAGAAGAGAAATTTGTTAACATCGAGTATAGATTTAAGTGTCAGGAAGTCGTTTCTGAAAGTATTTGTATGGAGTGTACCCATGTATGGAAGTGAAACATGGACGATAAATAATTTAGACAAGAAGAGGATAGAAGATTTCGAAATGTGGTGCTACAGAAGAATGCTGAAGATTAGATGGGTAGATCACATAACTAATGAGGAGATATTGAATAGGATTGGGGAGAAGAGAAATTTGTGGCACAACTTGACTAGAAGAAGGGATCGGTTGGTAGGACATGTTCTGCGGCATCAAGGGGTCACCAATTTAGTATTGGAGGGCAGCGTGGAGGGTAAAAATCGTAGAGGGAGACCAAGAGAGGAATACACTAAGCAGATTCAGAAGGATGTAGGTTGCAGTAGGTACTGGGAGATGAAGAAGCTTGCACAGGATAGAGTAGCATGGAGAGCTGCATCAAACCAGTCTCAGGACTGAAGACCACAACAACAACAACAACAACATACTTCACATATGACCAGACTCTCTTTGGATTTTCTGCCAGGTTTTCAGACAAAGTTTCGTTGTGGAAACTGTTATAGGCATCTCGCATTGAAGTCAGCGCTAAATTTCGAGCTTCTGTAAAAGATCGCCAATCTTGGTGATTTTGCGCCTGTTTAAATTTGGCATGTTTGTTTCGTTGTTTCTGCATCAGTGTTCTAACCCGTTTTGTGTACCAAGGAGGATCGGCTCCGTGGTGCCCTACCTGCCACAGCCGATATACAAGCTGGGCATAAAGTCTTTCTCTGACTACAAAAATTTATTTATAAGGAGCTATGCTAGATACGTCTGCGCAGTTTGTTGCAAATAGTAACTTAACTCATAAGTTTTCTCATGAACATACTTCTACATGTGGTACGTTTGTTGGCCGTGGAACGTCTAGGCAATGTTCAATTTTATACTTAACACCGACACTGCGATATCGTATTTACCCACGACACAGAACAATGGACTTTCAGGTAAGATGTCTCTGCTTTATGGGAAAATACATCACGGATGTCGAATTCGGGTTGTAGACACGTGGATGACGACATGTGGAAGTTTGGGTCTGGCAAAGATCCGTGCTCGGATAGCCAAACGGTAAGGCGGCCGCTCGCGATAAACAGTAAATCTGGGTTCGAGTCCCGGTCCGGCACAAGTTGTCATTGTCGTCATTCCATTACACAGCTGATGACTGTCCGTATTCGCAGCTGCAAATACATTTCAGACATACAGTTTCTCTCCACGTTTTTCCTATCATCTCTACTCTCACCATCTCTACAGCATCTTGTATTCATACTGTAAGAGTCTGCATATGAGGAACTGTTGAACTGGATGCTTTACCCTTAACGTAGCTGTTTAAAAAAGTTAAGAGCTCGTATGTCAGATGAACGTGGTGGCCATGACGTTGTACCGTCTCTATAGACCCATTTGTCCAGATATGTTACATCCAAGAACTGGTGAACAAGTACTCCCCACTGCGGCGGTGCATCATCATTCCTATGACTGAGATGCAAAGTATACTTTCAACGTGTCCAGGTAAATAATTGCCGTAATGGTAGGCTCAGTGAAAATGAGCGGTCCAAAACGTGCGTTGTGCAGTAAGCCACACCACAGATTCATTTTCGAACTGTCCTTTATTTGTTGTACAATGATATGTGGATTTTCCATCCCCCAGATATGGACATTATTTCTGCTGATTTCCCCAGAGATGTGATAAGTCGCTTCACCGAAACAAAAGTTATTAATGTAGTGATGGTCTCCATATATTTTCACCAGCACGTTCCTAACAAATCAGGACATCCGAACCTATCATCTGGCTTGCAGGAACCGCACTTTGTATGTATGGGATTGCAGCCGTTTCCGCAAAATCCTCACCATAGTGCCCTGAGGTATGCCTGTTCATCTGAAAACATGACGTGTCAATTCCTGCGGACAGCGTTGAAATGCTGTATCCGTGGTATCAATAGTGTTGTCACTCACTCCAGGTCTACCGCGTCTTACCTCATCGCCAACACTATTGGTATATTCAAGCTTCTGATACAATCTTTCGACGCTGGCAGATCTCAACCATAGGCAGTCTGGAACTGTCGCTGAATTGTAAGAGACCACCATGTTTGAAGAAGCCACAAAACACATTGCGATTTTTCCTGGGTGAACGCCATTGCAGCAGGCAGTACTCCTAAATTAAAGGCATCGCAGGAATCGAACTTGGGTTTTCCTCTGGTTGTGAGAAACAGGATGATAGTGGTGTGCCCACGGTTGGTTCCTGATGACAGAATAGCAACATTTATTGATCAACTGAAATACGAGGTGCATTCAAGTTCTAAGGCCTCCGATTTTTTTTCTCCAGACTGGAAAGAGATAGAAACATGCGCATTGTTTTAAAATGAGGCGTATTGTCAATACGTCCCAGAGATGGCAGCACCGTACGGCAGATGGAATTTTACCGCCAGCGGCGAGAACGAGAACTGTTTTAAATACTTAAAATGGCGACGTTTTCCTTACTTGAACAGCGTGCAATCATTCGTTTTCTGAATTTGCGTGGTGTGAAACCAATAGAAATTCATTGACAGTTGAAGGAGACATGTGGTGATGGAGTTATGGATGTGTCGAAAGTGCGTTCGTGGGTGCGACAGTTTAATGAAGGCAGAACATCGTGTGACAACAAACCGAAACAACCTCGGGCTATCACAAGCCGGTCTGACGACATGATCGAGAAAGTGGAGAGAATTGTTTTGGGGGATCGCCGAATGACTGTTGAACAGATCGCCTCCAGAGTTGGCATTTCTGTGGGTTCTGTGCACACAATCCTGCATGACGACCTGAAAATGCGAAAAGTGTCATCCAGGTGGGTGCCACGAATGCTGACGGACGACCACACGGCTGCCCGTGTGGCATGTTGCCAAGCAATATTGACGCACAACGACAGCATGAATGGGACTTCCTTTTCGTCGGTTGTGACAATGGATGAGACGTGGATGCTATTTTTCAATCCAGAAACAAAGCGCCAGTCAGCTCAATGGAAGCACACAGATTCATCGCCACCAAAAAAATTTCGGGTAACCGGCAGTGCTGAAAAAATGATGGTGTCCATGTTCTGGGACAGCGAGGGCGTAATCCTTACCCATTGCGTTCCAAAGGACACTACGGTAACAGGTGCATCCTACGAAAATGTTTTGAAGGACAAATTCCTTCCTGCACTGCAACAAAAACGTCTGGGAAGGGCTGCGCATGTGCTGTTTCATCAAGACAACACACCCGCACATCGAGCTAATGTTACGCAACAGTTTCTTTGTAATAACAACTTTGAAGTGATTCCTCATGCTCCCTACTCAACTGACCTGGCTCCTAGTGACTTTTGGCTTTTTCCAACAATGAAAGACACTCTCCGTGGCCGCAAATTCACCAGCCGTGCTGCTATTGCCTCAGCGATTTTCCAGTGGTCGAAACAGACTTCTAAAGAAGCCTTCGCCGCTGCCATGGAATCATGGCGTGAGCGTTGTGAAAAATGTGTACGTCTGCAGGGTGATTACGTCGAGAAGTAACGCCAGTTTCATCGATTTCAGGTGAGTAGTTAATTAGAAAAAAAAAAAACGGAGGCCTTAGAACTTGAATGCACCTCGTACATTAGCTGTTGGTCCTCCGGATATTCTTGGCAGTGACGAAAGTGACCAGCCAGACGCTCACAACGTGCGCCCGCTGCCGAGACTGTAGCTGCGCTGGAGTAACTGGAATATGCTGCTCCGGCAGAGGCGCCACATACAGCCTTGCTGGGTCGTACCGCGGCGGCTGGAATCATGCCCTCAGGCCTCTGTTGTAATCACTACTGGGGGGCGTGGCGGCGGTGGTAATGTGACAGGTCAGTGCCCTGTCTCAGCGACCATCTATGGCGGCGGCTGTCTGGCGTCAGTGGACCAGGGTCCCCGGCTCCAGCTCGTCATGGTGCCGACCGCGGTGGTCTAGAGGCTCTAGGCGATCAGTCCGGAGCCGCGTGACTGCTACGGTCGCAGGTTCGACTCCTGCCTTGGGCATGGATGTGTGTGATGTCCTTAGGTTGGTTAGGTTTAAGTAGTTCTAAGTTCTAGGGGACTGATGACCATAGATGTTAAGTCCCATAGTGCTCAGAGCCAGCCTCCAGTCATGGAGGCAGCGTCCCAAGACGATGGCGACAGTGCATTACCTCAGGTGACGATTCCCATCACAGGTGGCTGCCTGCTGACAGTGTCTCACGATAGAGAGGGCTGCATGGACTTATCCTCTTCTGCACCCAGTTGCAGCCTAGTACTGCGTGTTATTTAGGGCAGTCACTTACTCTAGTACAAAAAGGTGTGCATTATTCAGGAACACACATTTTCAATAACTGGCCAGCATGCATAAAAAGCTTAACAGACATTGAAATTCAGTATAAGAGAAGCCTAAAGGATTTATTGGTGGCCAACTCCTTCTACTCCCACTTCCTCTGTGTTCCTCGCTGGCGGCCGTGCCAAGGCGTTCCGTACTGGGTACGCGCCCGCCAGACGTGTTTCTAGCACTATCGACACGCTGCAGACGTTCCTCATGCTATTGTCGATCGCACCGGCTCTCTATTGTGCCTCTGTCATTCTCCTGGCATTGTAGATTCAGTACGCATCTACAAGGTGCACTTCCTGGCGAATCGGGCTGCTGTGGGAATTGTATATGCTCTCCGTGCAACCCGCAGCAATCTCTCCTGGTGGGGTCGCCATCTGAAGTTCTGTATCGTGTCTGCTTCCAGGCTGTGTGGTGCCTGAGGATTCGCGTGGTTGATGTTGTTCCCTCTCTTGTCTGTGAGCGCTACAGGTGTCTCCGGAGGAGGTAGTTGCCACCTGGTGCTCCATAACAGATTCGTTTCATTTGTTTACGACCCTGGTCGTCTGTGGTTCATTATCAGAGAAGATAACGTTTTTCCATTGTCTCTGCAGTAGTACCAAAGCTGGATTCCGCGCCACACAGAACTGATATCCTGCTTCCCCATTGATCAGCTTCTCTATCATCTTGATTTCGATAGATTCAATGCTTAGACTGATGGTCAGCTTCCATTCCTGAACGTCCTGGTGAAAAGGAAGACAGACGGCACGTTAGCCCACAATGTGTATAAGGAACAACACACACTGACTTATATTTACAGGCTGACAGCTGCCATCATCTGGCGCAGAAGAACTGGATACTGAGAACACTTGTACACTGAGCCAGGACACTATATGACTCAGACAGCTTGGCAGCAGAGTTAGAACATCTACAGCAAGCGTTCACAGACAATGGGTACTCAACCAGGGACAACCGCAAAACGCTACATTCCACCAGACGACCTGATTTAACGGGAGAAGAACAAGAAGAAGAGAAGAGGAGGGCAGCCCCTCTACGGTACACAGGGCCTATATCTGCTAAGATCAGCAGGATCCTGAACAAACACAAAATCAAAAGTGCATTCTGAATGTTGAACAAGATCAGGTCCCTCCATGAAATGGTCAAAGATGATCTGAGGTTAAGAAAACCTGGTATCTACCACATACCATTTGGTTTTTCTTACACCGGTCAAACCAACAGAACAGTTGACATAAGATGTAAAGAACACAAAGACTTACCAGGCTACGACAGGCCACGATATCAGCAGTAGTAGAACATTGTCTGGAACTTGAACACGCCATGAATTATAATAAAACCAGGATCCTGGCTCAGACCCACAGATTCTGTGATAGTGTGATAACTGAATCCATCGAAATCAAGATGACAGAGAACCTGATCAACCGGGAAATAGGATACCAGCTCAGTACGGTGTGGAATCTGTCTTTGGAACTACTGCAGAAACAACAGAAAAAAGTTATCTTCTCCTGTAGCGACCCTCAGATGACCAGGGGAGCGATGAAAGGGATCAAATTTCGTAGGGAGCACCAGGCAGCAACTACTTCCTCGAGAGACAACTGTAGCACTCATGGACAAGAGAGGGAACATCAACCAGCCGATACCCCAGGCACCACACAACCTGGGAGCAGACAGTACAGAACTCCAGGCAACAGCCACCGCCGCGAGAGATTCCGTGACACGGGAAAACAGCGGAAATGGGCGCGGATGGAAGACGAAATGCCGAAAAGACGAATAGCACCGCCAACAGAAACGGTCGCAGCGGGCGCGGACGGCGTAGGGAACGCCAGTCACCGCCCAGGCATAAATATGGGACACAGTCAGCTTGTTGACCTGTCACAGAAAACAGCTGATGAAGACGCCGAGTTACAATGTCGAAATATTATATTGGGAAGACGCAGACCCCCAGCAGTATAACCGGTTCCACGAGATGACACCAAATCGCTGGAGAAGTCCACGAAAAGACATAAAATAGTAGACTGGGAATGTCTGTACAATCAAAAGAGAAGCGAAAGCATTTTTTACTACCCATTCTTTCCACAAATTATTATCCAAATGCAAGATTTGGAGGCTTTTGTTAACCGTTTCACATTTAACAATCTTAACTCTATTTTTATGGCATATGGATATCTGGTACACTTCGATAAATACAAATGTGGTTGTGGAAGTCGTACAGTGTGGGTACAATACAGCTAAGGTGTGACATGGTATGGAAAAATAATAATGCTTTACTGCTTGAATATTTACACAGTAAAAAGTACACGTCTGTTCTGGATGGAAGTTAAGAACACACTAAAGTCCGTGATAAAGGCACAGATATTCCACTTAAGGCACGTCGCGATGTGTATCGCAGAGGATGTCCCCACAGAGCCTCTTCCTTCCCCCCCCCCCTTCCCCCACAGCTCAGAGAGCTGAAGGGGACCTATTTTCAAAGTGACGTTATGCAGATGCACGCAACCAGTTGTATCATGACTGGCACTTTCACGAGTCATGACCATTTTTCGAAGCGGCTGTTGTTGTGTGTGTGGTATGAGCGCTGAGCGGTTCGTATAGCTGTAGCTGGTGTGTGAAGCATCTGGTGTCTCCACACAGGTAGCCAATAGTACAACTGAAGGGACGGGGAGGGGTGTTGGTGGCGAGGATGCCGGCATGTGGAGGCTACACATGCCAGAGAAACTTTGATCTGATGAAAAGAGTGGCATATGTTGGGGAGCAAGTGCAGTCAACATGAGCTGGTGAATTATACGCCAAATCGAACTTCCTTGGGCGTGGTCATGCAGAGACCATCCGTAGCAGAATGGGGGCTGTGGGGAGGCAGGAATGCAGTGTACCAATGTGTTTTGGATCCTGGTTGAAGTGGTGTGGACACAGATGCAATTGGAGAGTCTAGTATTGTTGTGTTGAACAACTGTCAGGAAGAGCCATTGTAACTGTCAGTGGTGGTTGAAGACGAACTGTGCAGTTGGAAGTTGTCGAAAAGGCACCATATAGCATTTGGTTCCTGTGAATGTTGTGGCATCATAGAGCATTGTCATAGTGTGGTAGTCAAATGTGAAACCTAGTGAACATAACTGGTGGGGTCAGTGTTGTCATGTGAAGATTGGCAATGGACAGCAAAACTGAGCTGTACTGCTGGGGTCATGTAGAAGGGACATGGCGACAGTGCGCTATTCAGCTGGAGAGGCTTGCCTGATGATAGTAGCGATAGCGTAGCCAGGTGGTGGGGCATGACATGGTGCACAAATGTGTGTGCTTAACTGTGTGTCACAGGTCGGTGACAGTGGGGTGATGGGCAGAGGGGGAAGTGGGCAGAATGAGACGACAGTTGGCGTGGCTGGTTGGTAGGTCTGGGGCCTCACATGCACTTCCACTGTCATTGTCATGACAGTTGTGTGCTAAGGCCACGAGTTGCTCGTGCACCAGGACAGTGGCAGCAGATATGTCGTTATTACATTGCAGGAGCAATGTGTTCTTCATACTGAGTGTGTACAATGATGCATGACAGTTGGCGTAGCGTTGGTGAATCACTAGGGACTCGTGAGCTGAGGAGCCACAATGCTTGAATTAGTTGATGGATGTACGATTGTCTTCCTGTTATTTGTCTTGAACGTTTATTGTACCAGGTAGGGAAAGAGATGCCAGGGCAAAAGGTCCTGGAATGCTGTGGCCAGTCTCAAAGTTCAGGAGCATGACATGTTGTATGACTAATGAGGTGTAGAATTGGCATAAGTCCATCACTAGGCTGATTGTATGATGTCCATAAATAGAATGTCCATGTGAGGTGGTGAGACAGTAACCGGTTGTAGTGTCCACGTTATGGATCCCTACACTGGCCGGCCAGGGTGGCCGAGCAGTTCTGGGCACTACAGTCTGGAACTGCGCGACCGCTACAGTTGCAGGTTCGAATCCTGCCTCGGGCATGGATGTGTGTTATGTCCTTAGGTTAGTTAGATTTAAGTAGTTCTAAGTTCTAGGGGACTGATGCCCTCAGAAGTTAAGTCCCATAGTGCTCAGAGCCATTTGAACCATTTTGATCCCTATACTGTGATCGTCAAGCTGGTAGCCTCATGCAGCTGCAGTGTCATAGGTTTATCCTTTGTCAATGAGCCATACATTGTAGATGGTTGATGTCAGAACTTATTTCTGCCAAAAGGTGGTTCATGGGATGGAAGGAGGCAAGCAGCACTGCTGAATACAAGGTTCTTGCAATTGGGACCAGTGGAGATAGAAGCTGAATGGAACACTTGTCAGAGTCCAAGTCAGTAAGGAGATTGTGTTCATGTGTACAATCTGAAATGTGAAGCTGGTAGCAGTCATTGTCCTTGGAGTGAGAGAATATTCGTGCCATGTGGAGCATTTATAAAATTAGAACAGTCTTCTCAACTAGGTGAATTTGTTGTGTGCATTATCAAGTAGTTATAAGACAGGCAACAGTCACCTGCAGTGTCACCAAACTGCTCACATGTGGATGAGGTAGGGCGTGATTTAAGGTTGCTGGGTGAAAGGCATAGTCAGTCACATGTTGCAGATGCTTGGGTGCAACACAGTTGACAATGATCTGTGCAGGCAAGGGTGCAGCATGCATATTGGGATTCTGTGCAGGCCGAGGTGTGATGTGGATGATGACAAAGTGGAAGTTTGTTGATGTTGCATTAAAGTTGTAGCTCCACCCGGGGCCAGTGACATCAGAGTCAGAAGCATGTTGAGGCTGATGCTGTGGCAGATGGCTGCCAGCATTGTTATCAACAATATCAACATGTTGGCAGTGTTCCATGGAATGTTCTTGAAGTAACTGTTTCTTTGTGACGTCAGTCATTACAAATAAGCTTTCAACAATCATGGACCAAGCTTAAGAATAAGAATAAGAATCTTTATTAGCCGTTCAGTATTTTCTTATACAATGGGCTTCGTCAATAAGTTCAATTACAGTATAAAGATAGTTATATTCTCATAACAATGTATATATAAATCATGTGAAATTTAGTGTAGTACAATAGCACACATTTGGAATTTTATATATTATTAATTTCACAATAAAAAGGAAAGCATTATACAGATTTATATTAAGCAGGGAGTATTCATGTTGATGACACTATGTCATTATCATATACATGTTGATAACACTATGTTATTATCCTAAGCTATTGATACAAATTTAGGTCCTACTACAGGCAGAGGTACCTTTCTCTATGTTAAAACAGCAAATTTTCCATATTACAATCTTTAAATTCATCAACTGAGTAAAATGCTTTACCTTTGAGCCATTGACCCAATGTTGTCTTAAATTTACTTTTAGATACTGTTTGTACAATTTTAGGGAGCATATTAAACAGTTTGAGGCCTACATATTTATAACTATTATGTACCTTAGACAGTCTAGAGTATGGCAGATCAATTGTGTGGTTTCGTCTTGTATTGTGGGTGTGGACAGATGACCTAAGGGGATATTGAGCTATGTTTTCTTTTACGTGTAGTAAGCAATAATAGATGTACAGACAAGGAACTGTCATGATGTTAAGTTTTTTGAAATGTTCCCTGCATGTATCCCTGGGAGATAAACCCACTACACATCATGGAGCTTTTTTTTGCCATCTGAAAATTGATATTGAACTGGGAGAATTTCCCCAAAGCAGAATACCATAAGAAAGATGGGGGTGGATATAAGCAAAATATGAATGCAGCAGTAAGTTTTGGCTGACATTAATCCTAAGCTTATAAAGTAGGAACATAGCATGTGCAAGTTTAGAACAGACGTATGTGATATGTTTATTCCAGCAAAGTTTCTTGTCAATCATCATTCCTAGCAGTTTAACGGACTTATTTTCTTTGTTTGATACCTTAAAATTAAAGAATATTTCCTTAGTTTTTGTTTCATTTATGAATAGGGAGTTTTCACTAAACCAATGAACTGATTTTTCAAATATTATATTATTTTTTTCTCGTACAGATTCAAGAGTCTGTCCTGAATTGATAAAAGTTGTATCGTCTGCATAGAGGACTGTTTTACAGGGTAAATACTGTGGCATATCATTAACATACACTACAAACAGGAAGGACCCAAGTATGGAGCCCAGTGGCACACCTCTTTTTATTGTTTGTGGGTTTGACAGCTGCCCATTTACACTAACAAATTGTACTCTGTTGCTTAAGTAGGATTCTAATAATTTCAGGGTGTCCTCTTCCATGCCGTAGTGTCTTAATTTCATGATCAAAGTACTATGAGATACAGTGTCAAATGCTTTACTCAGGTCTAGGAGAGTAGCACATGAGATTAATTTATTTTCAAAGCCATCATATATATCACTAACAATATTTTCAACTGCTTTAACTGTGGATAGTTTAGACCTGAATCCATACTGTGAGTTACTTAACAAATTATTCCTCTCAAAATAGTGATTCATTTGTTGGTGAACACAGTCTTCGATTATTTTAGATATTATTGGGATTAATGAGATAGGGCGATAGTTACTTGGATTTGATTTATCTCCTTTCTTAAATATGGGAATAGTTACTGCTATTTTCAAACAGTCGGGGAAAATCCCTTGCTGTAACATATGATTAGTGAGAGTGGTTAAAGGGGGCAGAAGATCACTTGATATCTTCTTTATGACAAAGTTTGACAGACCATAGAAGTCCTCTGCTCTGGAACTACTTAGTTTGCCTATTGCTTTGCTAACATCATTTTCAGTTACTGTTGCCCAGCAGAATTTATGGACTACATACTTATTTGAACCTAAAAGAGTTTTAGCATCAAGCATGGCGTTGAGGGGAGACAAATCTTGTTGTAAACTGAAGTTAACAAAGTGTGAGTTTAAGATATCTGGGGCTATGGGTATAGCTACTTGAGTTGTTGGTCTATTTATTTCACTTTTAATTACTTCCCAGGCAGCTTTACAGCTGTTTCTGGATTTAAGAATATAGTTATCATTCGCCCTACGTTTTGTCAAACTTATTTCAGATCTATAAATTTTTCTTATTCTAATGTACATCTCTTTGTACTCGTTGCTGTTATGAGATCTGTCCTTAAACATAAGAAGCATAATCCTGATGCTATTGAGGTATGGCGTAAACCAATTATTTAGTCTCTGTGGTTTATGAGCTCGGTTATTATTCTGTCTTTTTACTAATCTGGGACAACACTCATCAAATAAATTGCAATTTCCTCTATAAATAATTTGCTTGTGTTATTCACACACATATCTTTGTATAAGATGTCATTCCAGTTAACTGACCTTAATCTGGTTCTAGACTCTCTTATGTTGCATTCATTCATAGGTCTAACAGTTTTGTGTTGTTCATCTGGAATGCTGACTGGAACTGTAATCCATAGGCCATCATGGTCAGCTAGGCCTAACTTCACTACTCCAATTTCAACATTATTTTCATGGATATTACGTATTATATTGTCTAAGCATGCATTATATCTTGTAGGCTTATCATTTAGACAATAGCAATCAAAAGCTCTTAGGCTATCCAAGAATTCCAATATGATATGACTCTGTACCCTGATATCCATATTAATATCACCAAAAATTAAGATTCTTTGGTATTTATATTTAGGCTTAGTTAGTAAGACTAACAGTTTTTTTAAATTTACCATAAATTCATTTTCACTAGAAGATGGTGTGCGATATACAGATGCAACAATAATATTATGTTTAGGTATATGTACAACTGCAGCCTCAAAGATGGTGTCTATACACAGGTCTGTGACATCAATAGTAAAGTATTGTAGATTTAGTCTATTCTTAATATATATTGCAACACCCCCATGTCCAATTGTTGATCTGCAGTAACTACTAGCTAAGGAGTAACCAAATGGAATATTGAGATCAATTTCTGATGAATATAGCCAGTGCTCATTTACACTAAGTATACCACAGTTGGAAGTTTCTAACCAGTACTGCAATTCTTCCAACTTCTTTCTTAAAGACTGTATATTAATATGTAAGAACAGAAGACTATTTTTGCTAACCCTGGGCAGTAAAGATGAGGGTTCAGATTGTCTTCTTAAGGGCACTTCTATACAGCTGATATCTTGAGTTGTTTGTAAGTCTACTGCTGGTAGCCAGGCCCCATTTTGACAACGTTTGGATGCATCTAGTTTCCTGGACTTAAAGTTGGTCCATGCAAAATTGAATATGTTCCTGATATGTCTATGATGAGGGACAAATGTTCAAAATCCGCACAGACAGCAGTTGCAAAGGCAGGTTGAATTAATGTGTGCTTGGTGCAGAAGAAACAGTATCAATGGTGAAAGAACATGAATCTGAGCAGCTGGAATGTTGCAGTTCATCAGTTGCATAGTGTTTGTGCAAAATGGGAATGCCAACAAGGTCCCAAAGTAGATCTTTTGTTGCTTTCAGTTTGGGATTATTGTCAGAAGTTGAACCACAGTATTGAAGCACATTACTTGTGGAACTGATCACTGCAAGTGGTCAAAGAGTTAATGGAGAAGCACTGCACTGTTAAGAATGGGAAATGTTGGTGTGTTGTACAAATTTTGGCACATGGACAGCTATACATGGATCACATTGTCGAAGTGTAACATTCAGTTTAGTACATATCTGGCATAATTCTTGGTTGTTGCAGATCACCAATGTGGAAGTTGTGCAGTGCGGGCACAATATTAATTTAGGTATGACATGGTACAGAATTATAATAATGTTTACTGCATGAATATTTACACAATAATAGGTACACTTCTGTTCTGCTTGGAAGATAAGAATGCACTAAAGTCTGTGGTCAAGTCACAGATATTCCACTTTTACATCAGAAAATTATATTGCAGTGGATGTTCCCACCTCATCATCTAAAAATTAAGTTAGCAGTATTTGATAAACAATACCTATTTAACAGAACTTAAGAAAACAACTAACAGTTTCTCAATGTTATTGTAAATACACAGTATGTGGTTTTAAACTATAGCTGTACCAAGATGATATCCACTGCCCCTTGTAATACTACATCTCTGCAATTCATTCTACACTCATCATCATGCGCATATAAAAGACATGTCCATATGGGTATGACTGGCAGGCCCTGCAGAAATGACTGCCCAGTGAAAATTTATATAAGAAGCAATTGGGTTAAACATTTAATACAGTCATTAGTAGAGAAACTTAAGACTTTCAATGCTTTAACCTGTGTTAGAGTTTCATTCACAACAACAACAAAATATCTTATAAATCAAGTAAGGCATAGTTCCAAAGCTCTTTGACACCAGGTGATTGAGCAATGCAGTTCATGGCCAGTGGCAAAGTATACATTTGTTTGCATTTGGTTTCAACTTGTTCTGTGATACACAGGCAAAATGACTCAAAAGGTCCCTTCATATCATCCACAGGAGGCACTTTCTTAACTTGTTATTTCCTTACACAAGACTCAAAAGTTCCCTTTGTATCATCCACAGGAGGCACTTTCTTAACTCGTTATTTCCTTACACAACAGATCATATGAACTGAAACATGGGAGCAGCAAACATACTGGCTGGAGAGGCAAATGCATCACATATTCCTCCTTTTTTGCTTCATCTCTACACCTTTGTGTGTCACCCCAGTCCTTAATCAGTAGAAATCTGATAAAAGTAGAAGCCTCCAGTTAAATAACATACTTGTTTTAGCATGTACTCACTGACATTTGAAAAGTAGTAAAATAGCAGCAATTCTGTTATTGAACATGTTATGGATTTTTATTTGTACTTGGAAATTATAACTACCAAAATTAGTCATCAATAAAGTATTATTCATCAAATATAGAGGTAATAGGAATTTTGTCAAATATATTACAGATGTGGAGCATGTTTTACAAAAGTAAAAATAATTTGTTTTTACAAAAAAGGAATGAGCAAGTTAAGAAGGCAGCACTTGAGTTTAACAAGCACACTTTGCCATATTAATCATTTTAGTGACATATGTCTGCTTGTAGGCACAAAATAGGAACATGAGGGGTAGAAGAATTTATATACCTCTATACCCCTCCAGGTTAATTTTCAGACGACCTTTTTCTTGCTTTTTTTCACTCAATTTTTGCAAATACACCCCTCCTCCTCTTTGTCCCTGCACCATTTGTGGGGGGTCTATCTTCTACCTTCCACCATCTAGGTATAGCTCTGCTGTCATGTCTGCAAACACAATATTAGTGAATACCTAAAATAGCATTTATGATAATGTGCTATCCAACTAACATTTTCACATGGATAACAGTGGATCAATTTATTCAGAACAGTTTGTAATACTGGCCACTAGGAGAAGAACCTGGTACAATTGCTACTCTGCCCACAACAAAGGAGTTTTAGTTACCATCCAATTGTATGCCACAAAAAGAATGTAGATGTTTAGTGTCAGTTAATAATTAACACAATGAACAGCTTAGTTTTGAGCAGCTGTTTTACTTTGTTAATGTATACCTTCTGTTGTGACTGTGTAATAACCAGAGAAGAATATTATAACTTCTGTTGTCCCATGTACCTGGGACTTCAATCTTGATGTGATTTATGAAAGATGTTGAACAAATGGATACAGTGCCAACTTAAAAATGCCTGTAACAGATCCTTGTTGCCCACGGCTAAAGCATGTGTCAGCAATAGAGGAGTGCTGGCAAGATGCTGAAGGAAACCCTTGCTGGGAGGAAGCACCAGAGGGCTCTAAGGAGTGCTTGCTGCCTTTTGAGCTCAACACTGACCTAGATGAACTGAGACTTAATCACTGGAATCTTTCTTGCCAATGTAGTCAGCCTGGATTTGTCTGGAGTTCCAGATTTGGAATATGCATTGGTTAGTAGATTTTCCATGTAACCATTTGGGTAAAAATATATCACTTACTGAGCAAAAGAATGTAACAATTCTGGTACAAAAATTTTAGTCTGAAATACATGTTCATGCACCCATTCTAACGTCTTTTGTTTCCAAATTATATTGCATTATATTATTTTATAATTTGTACAATAAAGAGACTAAAAAGTTGTTGAAAATGCTAGCAGGATTTTTGCATCTTGCTTAGTTCTTGCACAGTTTCATTTGTAACTGTCTGTAGATCCAATCAAGAAGGAGATCCTTCAAAGATGTGCAGTGAGCCAAGATATATGAGTGGTGGACAAAAATTAGAAACACCACAAACACCACACATTACCATACTGGTACCTAATATGTTGTAGGAAAAACTTTGGCATTCAGAACAGCTTCGTCATCTTGGAATAGACAAATACAATTCCAGTAGGGTTCTCAAGGGAATTTTATACCATTCTTCTGTAAAATAGTGGCATCTTCAGGGTACGAAGATTGTGAACACTTTTCTCCAAAGTAGACTGCAAAGGCTCAATACTGGTGACCATGGTAGCCAGGGGAGATATGACAATTCATCCTTGTGCTCACAAAATGAGTCCTGGATGATGTGATGATGATGATGAGCGTTTGGCGTCATTGGCCGGGAGGCCCCTCGCGGGGCAGGTCCGGCCGCCTTGGCGCAGGTCTTATTACATTCGGCGCCACATTGGGCGACCTGCACGCCGGATGGGGATGAAATGATGATGAACACAACACAACACCCAGTCCCTGAGCGGAGAAAATCTCCGACCCAGCCGGGAATCGAACCCGGGCCCGGAGGACGGCAATCCGTCACGCTGACCACTCAGCTACTGGGGCAGACCCTGGATGATGTGAGCTGTGTGAACAGGTGCCTTGTTGTCTTAGAATGCATGGACATTCATGATAAGCCATATCGTCTCATAATCCTCACCAGTAATGTGCACTAGCAGAATAACCATGGTGTCCAAGTAATAGCATGATAATAAGACTGCCAAAATTATCATGGAACTCCCACAATGTTTTACTCTTGGGACATAAGCTCAGTGAGAAGATGGACACAGTGTGAAACAAGACTCATCTGACAATGTTTCTTCTATTGCTCAACACTCAAAGTTATATGGCTTCAGCACCACATTTTGGTGTTACAAGCATTTGCCTCATTGATGAGTGGTAATGATATTCCAGCTCACCCTGCAATTTCCTGCTTATGGAGCTCCCTTCATGTTGTTTTGGTGCTGGCAGAGCTCACAAGTGCAACATTCAGTTCTGCAGTGACTTTTGTACATGTCATCCTCTTATTTTTTGTCAAAATCCTCTTCAATAACTGTCTATCATGCACACACAACACACACTTTTGTCTGCTTTGATACTTAGTGGTACATATTTCTTCCCCTTCACTGTATGTGGTGTAAATCTTCAAGAAGGTGTCTCTTCAAACACCAAACATTTCAGCTTCCTTGGTTACAGAAGCACCCACCATACAAGCACCAACAGCTTGGCCAGCTCACATTCACTTAGCCCTGACATAGCTACACAGAACACTGTTCTGACCATGACTGACATGTGCAACATGTAGAGGACATTGCACAGTGCTATTCATGACCACATATAACAGCATAACCTGCACATCTGCTTTTAGGTTCAAGCATGCATTTCTCATGGTGTTTCCATATTTTTGTCTAACCCTTTTCATTAAACAAAGACAAACACCATTGTCTTCAAATGGAACCTCACAGTCTGTATGGACAAGTATATCATTAAAATGTAATCTGCCATACTGTATTAATAATATACTATCATTACATTGTTCAATACTCTTTGCAGTTGTGCCAGCTAAACTTAACAAGAAAAATTAGATGGAAAGGTGTTACTTTAAGAAAAAATATAGGAGCTGCTGTTGTATCAGTTGTAGTAAATAGATGTTGGTCATCTTCTGTTGGTAGCAGAATATTAGTTTTATCACATTGGTTTTACTGAGTGAAAATAGGGTCGTAACTTAATCTGTAATAACATACATAATGCATCATACCCACACTATTTGTAACTGGTTTCTCCTAATTTTGTAGTACTTCTTTCATCCTCTATC